>NC_045785.1:88875562-90125562 GCF_009873245.2 Balaenoptera musculus | reverse complement strand
GATATTGTTATATAAGTACACAAAATCTGAACAATTAACAAAATGCCTGCCCAAACTGAGAGCCAGGTTCTCACTGTTGGAGTGGGAATTTACAGACAAGCAAGGGAAGGAGGCTAGGATGACCCACATGGTAATGGACTAGAGTTGAAACATCAGTATGAACTGATGTTCAGTTTAATATAAATGCAGATGAGTATATAAAGAAACAGTCATAGATGAGAATATTTACACACACAGACAAATACCTGCATATTCATATTTCCTTGCTCTGTCAGATGAGACTGCCTAGAAGCAATGGCACTCCAGTAGCAAAGAACACACCTAGCAACCAGATTTTGCTCTCTAATTTCATTCTCCAGTAAAAGGAAACAGAAGTCTTTAGAGAAATGGCTGATTCTAAACTGAGGCAGGAAACATACAAGAGGAACTTGGAGCATTGTAGTGCCAGAAAGTAAGGAATGTCTCAAAACAAAAACAGTAAAACTTACTCTGATGGGAATATGTCAGAGGGACACAGGAGCCAACTGAAAGAGCTCCCAATAGTCAAAGCTGATACAAGTTGAGTGACAAAATAAAGTAATTTTGGACTATAATCCAAATTATGAAATAAATATCTATAATCCATACTTATATAAATAAATCATACATAAATTACTGGGTAAATAAAAAATGGGGAAGAAGAGACAAACTTCCCTTGGAGAAAAATTCCAAATAATTGATATACATACTCTATACTTGAGAATGAGAAGCATAAATCCAAATTTATAAAGTGTGGACTTCACATCGTGACTTCTTCCAAAGAGTACAAAATGAAAAGTGGATAAAAGATTAACTTCATAGCAATAAAACCTGACAAACACTACCTCAACCAGCTGATCAAGGTCAATATCAAAAGTAATAAATCATGTTGCCAGTATGATCCCTTGATATGATGTGATGAAAACAGCACTTTAGTTATGTGGTCTTCCTCCCCAAACCCATAACTTTAATCTAATCATGAGAAAAAAATCAGACAAATCCCAATAGAAGGTGTCCTACAAAATGCTTGACAAGTAATTCTCAAACGTATCAAGGTCTACAAAAACAAGGGAAGTCTGAGAAAAACTGCCCAGAGGAGCTTAGAGACATGACAAGTAAATACCAGGTGGTATCCTGGATGGGATCCTACAACAAAAAAAGAATTTATTGATATGTAAAAACTAAAGAAATCAAAATAAAGTATGGACTTTTGTTAATAACAATGTATCAGTGTTGGTTTATTCTTTGTAACAAATGAACCATACCAAGGTTTGATATTAATTATAAGAGAAAATGGGTGAGAGGGTATTTGGAGACTCACTGTACTAAATCCTTCATTATTTTGTAAATTTAAAACCATCCTAAAATACAGTCTTTAAAAAACCAACATTTTATGTCAGAGAAGCAGTTCCTTTACATCCACTTAATTCACCTGTCCACATTCAGCAAAACCAGAATGGCCTTGGAGGATGGCAGTAGACTACTTCACTCGAACAAGAAGTAGCACCAATCATAGCCACCATGACAAATGTGGAATCTTTGCTAGAGCAGATTAATATATTATGTAGCCACTGTTCTGGAAAACGCATTCTTTTTCATCCTTTTACGAAATAAAATTAATAATGGTTTGCATGCAGTTAGAATAAATGACAGTATCCATTTAGTTTTGGAACAAGGCTCTATTAACTCTCCCATCCTAAGGCATAATACAGTCTGAAGAGATCTGAATTATCCGAATATTCTTGTATTAGTTTCCTGTGGCTGCCACAAATTATCACAAAGTTGGTGGCTTAAAACCACAGAAATCCATTCTTTCTTAGTTCTGGAGCCTAGATATCTGAAATCAAGATGTAGGAAGGACCGTGCTCGCTTCACAAGCTCCAGAGGACAATCTGTTCCTTAACTCTTCTAGCTTCCAGAGGCTGCTGGCATTCCTTGGCTTGTGGCCATATCTTTCTGCTCTATCTTCACATCATCTTCTATGCTGATGAATACTCCTTTCTCCTCTCATATAAAGATACATATAATTGTATTTAGGATAATCTATTGATATATGTATTGTACATGTACATATGTAGTATCTATAAGAGATTATTAAATTCATCAGAATAAATAATTTTGAAGAGAGAAAACGGAGATGAGGTGCAGTGGGAGAGAGAGACAGAGAATAGACATTGTAAAGAGAAAAGGAAATCAATGAATGAATAATGGAAATTTTCTAACTTTAGGAATTAGGGCAAGAAAGAAAAGGAAGAGCTGGTTTCCACCTTTTGCAAAACAAAAAGCTTAGATTAGTTTTCTGTTAAAAGAGCTAGATGGAAGAACTAATAGAAAAAATAATATGACCACCCAAAAGCCAAAATTCAAAACTCCAGAAGCTAAGAAGGAGTGTGTGCGATATAAATGTGCTTGTATAAAAATAAAATCTACAGAAAATTACACCACCTGAACTCCTCCAAGATTGCTTTAGCTAAATATTCCATGACTTATAAAAAGAATGTAAAGAATGGGCATTTCAATGTGAGGCAAAAAAAAAAAAGGTTTTGTTTTTGCATTTATAATTAAAACCTGGCATTTCTTAGTATTTTGAATAAATCTGAAGAAAAGACCCTAAAAATATTTAATTATCTATTTTCAAATTTGTTGAGAAACAGCTTATTTTCTTCCATCTATGCCTGCATAATTCACTTTTACAGTCATTATGAAGTCCCTATTTACACATCCATTTTATTAGGACCCCACTATATTTTAATCTTCAGAATAGACTAGAAACATTTACAGATTCAAATTCCCATAAGCATGTTTAAATCTAATTTATTTGTTCTTGTGTAAAATTGTATATTTTCTCCTATTTCCTCTCTTTCTAATAAGATTTCTTGGGTAATGAAACTTTTATGCTTTGGTGTTTTAATTTTGCATGTATTCAGTGAAATCATTTTGAACGTACTGGTGTATAGTTAGGCTAATTAATACATCTAGAAGTTATTATTACTATTTTCTAAATCTCCCTACCAGGATCAAAAGAGGGTCCTCTTTTCTCCAAACACATCCCAAATCTCTTTCCTGCTTTTCACCATAGCGTTTATAAATACATATTTTATTTATTTAATATTATGTTGGCTATCCGTTCCACTAGAAAGCAGGCTCTATGAGAACAGAACAGTTTTGTTCCCTACAACAGTACTTAGAACAGAGCCTAGCTTGAGTTAAGCATTTCATAAATACATATTGAATGAATGAATAAATGTACTTCTGCCATATATTTGAAAGTAGTTCCATGTTAAATTCACTTTTCTTGCTTTATGGAGAATCTTGTACCATTACTATGGAAATTTTTCCAAATTCAATTAATGTTAAATAATGGGTTTTGACAAAAAGGACTGAAAATACTAATTTTATTAATAAATTTCTCTTATATATATAAAACATTAATTTAAATTTGAGAGAATTAATTTTCTAATGTAAATTTAATTTACATGAAGTTTAAGGAAATAAGTACACTTAAGCTAATGGGCAGAAGACCTAAATAGACATTTCTCCAAAGGAGATATACAGAGTGTCAACAAACACATGAAAGGATGCTCAATATCACTAATCATTAGAGAAATGCAAATCAAAACTACAATGAGGTATCACCTCACACCAGTCAGAATGGCCATCATCAAAAAATCTACAAACAGGGGCTTCACTGGTGGCGCAGTGGTTGAGAATCTGCCTGCCAATGCAGGGGACACGGGTTCAAGCCCTGGTCTGGGAAGATCCCACATGCCGCGGAGCAGCTGGGCCCGTGAGCCACAATTACTGAGCCTGCGCGTCTGGAGCCTGTGCTCCGCAACAAGAGAGGCCGTGATAGTGAGAGGCCCGCACACTGAGATGAAGAGTGGCCCCCGCTTACCACAATTAGAGAAAGCCCTCACACAGAAACGAAGACCCAACACAGCCAAAAATAAATTAAAAAAAAAAAAAAACTACAAACAATAAATGCTGGAGAGGGTGTGGAGAAAAGGGAACCCTCTTGCACTGTTGGTGGGAATGTAAATTGATACAGCCACTATGGAGAACAGTATGGAGGTTCCTTAAAAAACTAAAAATAGAACAACCATGCGACCTAGCAATCCCACCACTGGGCATACACTCTGAGAAAACCATAATTCAAAGAGTCATGTACCAAAATGTTCATTGCAGCTCTATTTACAATAGCCACGACATGGAAGCAACCTAAGTGTCCATCAACAGATGAATGGATAAAGAAGATGTGGCACATATATACAATGGAATATTACTCAGCCATAAAAAGAAACAAAATTGAGTTATTTGTAGTGAGGTGGATGGACATAGAGTCTGTCATACAGAGTGAAGTAAGTCAGAAAGAGAAAAACAAATACCGCATGCTAACATATATATATATATGGAATCTAAAAAAAAAACCGGTTCTGAGGAACCTGGGGGCAGGACAGGAATAAAGACACAGAGGTAGAGAATGGACTTGAGGACATAGGGAGGGGGAAGGGTAAACTGGGACGAAGTGAGAGAGTGGCATGGACATATATACACTACCAAATGTAAAATAGCTAGTGGAAGCAGCGCATAGCACAGGGAGATCAGTTTGTGACCAGCTAGAGGGGTGGGATAGGGATGGTGGGAGGGAGACGCAAGAGAGAGGGGATATGGGGATATCTGTATATGTATAGCTGATTCACTTTGTTGTAAAGCAGAAACTGACACACCATTGTAAAGCAATTATACTCCAATAAAGATGTTTAAAAAAAAAAGGAACACTTAAACTGCAGCATACAAAAGTTATTTGAATAAGTAAAACCACATTCTCTAAGTATCATAAATTAGCTTTCATTCATGGCTTACCACAATCAAAATTATAACATTCATTAGATTAAAGGATCCCTCCTTTGTTCTGAGTTTTATTTTTTGGCCAAAAAGAAAATAATAAGATTTTGTTAGATATTAGTTCTCATAATTGATACACTTAAAAAATTTAATATATTCTTGCACATGTATTTAATTGCCCTGGGCAGCAGTTTACACTTCAACTAACTTCTCTTATTCTAGACTTTTCAGTTTAGTTGAGGTAGCAGGTAGACTAAATGAATGGGTATATAGAAGTCACTGATTATACATAGTTAATTTATAGTATAATATAAATGAGCCTCAGGTGCATTTTAATCTAAGATTCCCTAAGATCTTGACCAAAGTACCAAACTGCACACTAGAGAGCTGTCTCTCAATGTCCCAGATCTCAAATTCTTTATGTCCCAAACTGAACTCACTAATTTTGTTTCCTTACACCACTGCAACTCTGCTCTCCTCCTGTATTTCCTGTATTATCAACCAGGTAACAACTCAGACTAGAAACTTAAAAATCATAGTCAGTTCTTTCTTTCACCCCTTTTGGAGCCAAATTATCATACTGGTTTTATCTATGAACACTGTTTTAAACTATTTTTACTCTCTAAGTCATCTGCCACTGAACCAGTCCTCAGTTTTTGCCAGAACAATCGCAGTGACCACCTAACTCATTTTCCTACTTTAATTTTCTCACCATTCCTAATCTATCTTTCACACTGCCTAAAGATGCATTTTTCCAAAATGAATGTCTCAGCAGGCCATGCCCCTGCCTAAAATCTTAAATTGGTTCCTGGTTGCCTACCGGAAATTCAAAATCTATGGTATACCAGGTAAATAAATCCTTCACAATTTCAGCCTAGATAATCTTTCTACATTACTATTGTCTTCCTCTATATGCTAAGCATCTTCACACAGAATTCTCTGTCATAGGCATATTTCCTTTGCACTGAATATCTTTCTTTTCTTATCGTGCTTAGGATCCTTTTCAATCAGTATAAATATCATCATTCCTTAAATACCTCCTGCAATTCTCCCTGAATTATTTCAACCACTTCGCTCCTGTAGTAATCTTCTATGTATCTTTATTTTATATTTTATTAAACTGCATTGTAATTCTGAGTCAATGTGTCTGTTCTACTAGGCCAAGAATGGCAGTTTATCTTTGTTTTCTACATGACTAGTATAGTGCATGGCACACAGATATTATGTAGTGAATATTTCATTTTGGTTACTGTATTTTTCAATCTAGAATTTTCATTTGTTTTTTAATGTTTTCTATCTTTTTATTGATACTCTCTGATGAGACACTGCAACTGCACCTTCCTTTACTTCTTTAGGCATGGTTTTCTTTAGTTCTTTGCACATATTTATACTATATTCCTCGAAATTTTTTGTCTGACATCTGGTCCCTCTCAAAGGCAATTTGTACTTTCTACATTTTTTCCCCTGGGTGTCGATCACACTTTTCTGTTTCTTTCTTGTCTCATAATGTTTTTGTTGAAAACTGGACATTTTAGACAATACATTATAGCAACTTTGGATTCTTACATCTCTCCTCACCTCAGGGCTTGCCACTCTTTGCTTGTTTATTTGTGTAACGCCTACCTCAATTATTTCAGTAAGGTCTATTACCTCTTCTGTTTGCAATCTGATACCATTCCCCAGAGGGTGCAGCCTTGGACATGCATACAGTCATGTGAAATTTATTAGACTTTCTTGAATAAATGTTTCTCTATTGTCTGTATGCCCTTAGGATAATTTCTAGAGACTACATGCTTGGGATTTTTGGTAATAATTTTAACTAATTATGATTGCTTTTCTAGGGAAAATGGTCACAAAGCTCCTTATGGTACCTTTTCAGGTACCATATTTTCTATATTCTATTAATTTTTAACAGGAGCATATTTTCTATATTATATTAATTTATAAGAAAATCAGGAACATATTTTCTATATTATATTAATTTATAACAAAAATCTTTGAGTATTTTAATGATAAAAATGCATTTATGTTTTAATTTTCCAGAAAACTGAGATGTAGAAAACTTACCAGACCTATAGGAATTAATATATAAAAGTATTTTTTAACTGGTGAGATAATATAGTAAATCCTACTGAATCTTAAATATTTAATTTGCTACATGATCTTTGGATTTGAGTATTTGCTCTGTCTTGGAATTACTAATTAAGTAGCTTTTCATTCAATATACTGAAATGACAATAGTATGGACATTGGGTTATTAAAGATGAGAGATGCATCTTATATTTATTTTATTCTGTTTTTTTTTAAACATCTTTATTGGAGTATAATTGCTTTACAATGGTGTGTTAGTTTCTGCTTTATAACAAAGTGAATCAGTTATACATATACATATGTCCCCATATCTCTTCCCTCTTGCATCTCCCTCCCTCCCACCCTCCCTATCCCACCCCTCTAGGTGGTCACAAAGCACCGAGCTGATCTCCCTGTGCTATGCGGCTTCTTTCCCACTAGCTATCTATTTTATGTTCGGTAGTGTATATATGTCCATGCCACTCTCTCACTTTATCCCAGCTTACCCTTCCCCCTGCCCGTATCCTCAAGTCCATTCTCTAGTAGGTCTGTGTCTTTATTCCCGTCTTGCCCCTAGGTTCTTCATGACTTGGTTTTTTTTTTTTTTTTTTTTTTTTTTAGATTCCATATATATGTGTTAGCATATGGTATTTGTTTTTCTCTTTCTGACTTACTTCACTTTGTATGACAGATTCTAGGTCCATCCACCTCACTACAAATAACTCAATTTTGTTTCTTTTTATGGCTGAGTAATATCTGTCTTGGTGTTATAGAAATGTATGATCACTATGTATTATCAATGAATGAAAATGATAAATGAAACAATACCAAACATGAATTTAGATTTAACAGTCCCCAGCTTTGACAAGGATCCAATATCTAGTCTTTGAAATAAAAACAGAGTAATGGAGCATGTTCAGATGCAACAGCATAGTTTATAGAAAGGCATATCTGAGAGTTAAATTCCATGGGCAAGTATAAAATCAAGTCTGGTCAAAGATAATAAAGAAATAAGACCAGTATCTAGGACCAGTAGATGGCTGAAAATGAATTATCACATTATTGTGTCCAGTGTAGAACCCAAACTTCACAAAATGACCAGTATGGCTAAGATCGGGTAAAACCACATGGTTAGCAAGGTGTTGAAAAACAGAGGCCTTGTATTAGTTACATAACTGCCTGTACTTAAGAACAGCTGCCCTGAAAGAATAAATGCCTTCATTCCCATTAACCAACTCTCGGTCTCCATTATAAGTCTACTATATCCTAGCCCACAGACCAGACCCTCATCTTGTACATTTTTTTGTACAGCCCAGGGGACTAGCATAGTTTTACTTATATAACAAAATAGTATTTCCTAAAGTGTATTCCATGGGACACTAGTCACATAATTCAGTAGTTGCAAAAGGCTTATTTTTTGAAAATAAGATTGAGAAACCTCATACATTATAGCCTATCTCTAAGAGATTAAAAATCTACACAGGTATATTGTTTGCTCTCATACAAATTCTACAATAGAAGGAGCCTATTTTGTTGTATTTTAATAAATATCTTCCATAGTCTGTTGACTAAAATGCTCTTTTTATGTAGCAAATATTAAAATCTCTAGAATATCTCCTGTGCATAGTTTGGAAAAACTTGGTTGGATACATTGAATACTGAATATATGTTTGGCCATTTCATTCATTGATTAAAAATTATTTATTGAATGTCTGCATTGTATGAAACACTGTAAGGGGCACTGAGTATATAATGAATGACATATTAACTTGAAGAGTGTTCTATTATTATACAAATAAGATCATAATTTCTTCATCTATTCTCTTATAGAATGAAATTTAAATATTTTCTATTGACTCTTCTTAACAAAGAACAAGACTTTCAAAATGATTTTATGAAAGCTGTAAAGAATATAAAGCTGTCAATATAAAATTAAAATTAGAATCTGAACATGTTTTACTATACACACACTTGTTAGGCACTTATTTTATCATTACAGTTAACAGAAGAAAACTACTTGCATTAAACTAGAAATATTTCTGATTCAGGGATCAAAGTGCCCTTTATAGCTAAGAAAGAGAAGCAAAAGAGAAGCAGAAGAATTTAAGACAATTCTTGATAATACTTTAGAGTCTGAAAAGAAAATTTAGGAAACCCAAGGTCACATATTAGTATGGCCAAATAATAAAAGATATAGTTTCTATCTTCAATGCAGTTTACTAAAATGCTTCTCTAAATTTTGCTTGTATGAACAGATTGTTGTTATTAGAAAAAGCATAAACAGAAAAGTGTTTACTACAAATCACACTACAAAAGGACATCAAAGTTAAATATATTTTAGTTTATGTACATTGCATATAATTTCATAGTGTGTTTTCATGGTGTAAACACTTAATACCAGCCAGGGTGGTGATATACAATCCTATAGAGCATTCCTGCAATCCAAACTGCCTGTCTGCTAGACAGTCAGGTGATTTGATATCTTACAGAGAAAGCAATTGAATGCTGTCCCCAAAAACCCTATGTGTCAAGGATAACCACATTTAGAATTGAGTGATCAATTCTAGTTCCATCTACACTTATGGGACTTGTAGTTAAAACTATTCTCTCAACCCTTTTTTCCCCCTTAAAAATATATTGAATTAGGTGATAAAACAGATCTTAGCCATCACATTCTCTAACTTATTCAATAATGTCCACCAATGTTTACCTGTATTTCCCTTGCCTTACAACATTTATCTCTTATCTTTAGTTGATATTCTGAGTCTGTACAAACTTGCTGTTGTTTAATCTGTTAGTGTTGCACCTGAAGGCAGACCACAGTGATGCATTTGGTGTCAAGATATTTGACTAGCTCATGAATATCACCAAATGATAGGAATTCACAAGCAGAAGCTAGAATGAAACTTCCTGAGACAAACATTTTGGAATTATATTATGAAAGTTGATGTGTCAAGATATTCATCTGAGACTCTCCCTGGTTGCACTGGTTATAGGAAGAGTCTAAAATTGGGGGAGGACTGTTGAATACTGCAATGCAGTATGACAATGTAATCTGTCATACGGGAGCCTTTTGGGTGCATATTTTTAAGCTATGTCCTATGATGTCTCAAGCATGGTGACATAAAAAATAAGTAACTAGGAGGAATAATGTCAATAAGATGGCTGAATAAGATGTTTCTTGATATCCCTCCTCAACAACAATTTGGTACTCATCTAAGGATAAAAGTGTCTTTGTGGGAGTTAAGGGATCAAGTTAGGAGACTGTGAAACACTGTTGAAGTCCAAGAATAAGGAGAGACATTTTGAGAAGGTAGATCTGCACCCAGAGAGCTGACTCACTGACTGTGGTCTTGATTATAGACCAGGACAATTCCATATTCATGAAGACTCAGCTACAGCAATGACTTGCTTTGGTTCTGTCAACAGCACCATACAAGGGACCTAGGAGAAATTTCAACCACTCATGCATTGAGTAATAAGCAGAGAGACCTCCATCCTGGCTCTGGACCCTGAAGGGTCTGGCTCTAGCCCTTCTCATCTGCAGTCCAGGAACTTCAGGAGAACCCTGAATTAGACAATCATGTACAGATGAGAGAGCCTTTGAGGATGTCCCAAAGTCCAGTGGAGACATTCCAACATATTATTGGAGCAAAATATGAAATTGGACACATTCATGAGGGTAAGAGATTCAGTTTGACTTTAACCAATTCATCCCTCCCCCAAGGCGGCACAGCTCAGTGCCCAAGAAGCCCTTCTCAGACTGTGATTTGTCCTGCTGGTAGAAAGTGAGAATGTATGAGTGAGCACCCAGTTTCCCCAGCTGTGTGGGAAGCTGCCCAAAAGGCCCATTTCTCTCTCTCTCCCTATCCAGGGTCCTGAACAGTGAGCTGCACAACTGAGGGACAGTGAGCATCTGGGCTTGAAATGGAAAGTATTAAAGGCACACAGATGCTACAGACTACATCAGGAACTCCACTGGGAGGCTCACCCACAAGCCACTGAGCATGCCTCACTTGCAGATCCCCTGGCTGGCCCATAGGCACCTCCAGCACTCTGCGATTTTCATGCAAACACACTTCTACCCCATGGCCAACTCGCTGAGCATGGTCCTAACAGCAGCAAGAGTGAGCTTCTGTAGATAGCTAGTGAGCATGCACAGAAAGCCAGCCAAATCTTCAGGTCTGGGAAAGACTGCCCTTGGAAAACCAAAAGGGAGATTTTCAGCACCTGGCTGGCTCTGGAAGATCAAGAAAAGTCATACACTCTTAAGAATTCTGCCACAAGAGGGAGCAAGAAGTGTGGAGCAGGCATATTCAGAGAAGGACTGAGAAAGACTCAGAATCCCTAGCAGGACCGACAGAAGGTATTCCTTTCCCAAAGTCAGTCAGTAAAGACTGGAGATGACTGCTACTTAAAAAGCAAAGACACTAGTGCAAAACTTCAATAAACATGAAAAATTTAAAAAAAATGACACCACCAAAGGCACACAATAATTCTGCAATTACAGATCCCATATACACAGCGATCTGTGATTTACCTGATAAAAATATCAAAATACCTATTTTAAGGAAGCTCAATGAGCTATAAGAAAACACAGAGAGACAATTAAATGAATAAAGTCAGTAAAACAAGAAATAAGCAAAATGAGAAGCTTAACAAATAGAAATCTTAAAAAGAAGCTAACAGAAATTCTGAAGCTGAAGAATACAATGAACGAAATGAAAAGTGCAATAGAGAGCATCAACAACAGAATGGATCAAAGAAGAAAAAAATATGTAAATTAGTAGGTAGACCTTTGAAATTATTCAGTCATAGGAGAACAGACTGAAAAAATAAAACAAGAGCACAGAAGGCCTACATAGTCTAGGGCATATCATTTAAAAAAGCAATCTAAGAATTATTGGAGTCCCAGAAGGAGGAGTGGGAGGCAGAAAGCTTCTTTAAAGAAATAATGGCTGAGAATTTCCTCAAACTGGGAAAAATTTGAACATCAAAGTTCATGAAGCTCATAGGTCCCCAAACTCAAAGAGATCTTCTCCAAGACACATTATAATAAAACTATTAAAATCGAAGAAAAAGAGAGAATATTAAAAGCAGCTAGAGAAAAGAAGCTTGTAACTTACAAGGGAACCCTAATAAGGCTGTCAATTAATTTCTCAGCAGAAAACTTACAGGTGATGAGTGGGATAATATATTCAAAATGCTGAAAGAAAAAAATGACAACGAAGAATACTCTATCCTTCAAAGTTATCCTTAAAAAATGAAGGACAGATAATGACTTTCTCAGACAAATAAAAGCTGAGGGAGTTTACCACCTCTATACTAGCCTTGCAAGAGTTCTTCAAGCTGAAATGAAAGAATGCTAGTTAGTAATATGAAAACGTGAAAATGTACAAAACACTGGTAAAGGTAAGTGTATAGTCAAATGCAGAATGCTCTAATACTGTAATATGGAGGTATGTTAACCACTTAACTCTAGTATAAAAGTTAAATGACAAAAGTATTAAGAATAATTATAGCTACAATAATTTGCTAATCAATACACAATATAAAAAGAGGTAAATTGGGGCTTCCCTGGTGGCGCAGTGGTTGAGAATCTGCCTGCCAATGCAGGGCGCACGGGTTCGAGCCCTGGCCTGGGAGGATCCCACATGCCGCGGGGCAGCTGGGCCCGTGAGCCACAAGTACTGAGCCTGCGCGTCTGGAGCCTGTGCTCCGCAACTGGAGAGGCCGCGACAGTGAGAGGCCCGCGCACCGCAATGAAGAGTGGCCCCCGCTTGCCACAACTAGAGAAAGCCCTCGCACAGAAACAAAGACCCAACACAGCCAAAATTAAATAAATAAAAATAAATAAATTTAAAAAAAAAAAAAAAAAAAAAAAAAAAAAAAAGAGGTAAATTGGGACATTGGAAACATAAAAGGGGGAAGTAAAGGTTAGAGTTTTTGTATGCGATCAATTAAGTTATCAGCATAAAATTGTTATATCTATGTTTTATGTAAGCCTCGTGTTAACCACAAAACAAAAACCTGCAATTGAAAAAAAAAATAATGAGAAGGGAATCAAGGCATATGAATATACAAGATCATCAATTCACAAAGGAAGACAACAAAAGAGGAAGAAAGAAACACAGGAACTTATATTCATCCAGAAAACATTAGTAGTTCACACATATCAATAATTACTCTAAATGTAAATGGATTAAACTTTCCAATCAAACAGCATAGAGTAGCTGAAAGTATTAAAACACACACACACACACACACACACACACACATACAAAAAGCCCCAATTATAAGCTGCCTACAAGAGACTCATTCAGCTTCAAGGACATACATAAGTTCAAAGTGAAGGGATGGAGAAAGATATCCCATGAAAATGGAAACCAAAAGAAAGCTGGAGTAGCTAAACTAATACCAAATAAAATAAATAACTGAGGCAGAAGAATGGATAAGTGACCTGGAAGATAAAATAGTGGAAATAACTACTGCAGAGCAGAATAAAGAAAAAAGAATGAAAAGAATTGAGGACATTCTCAGAGACCTCTGGGACAACATTAAATGCACCAACATTCGAATTATAGGGGTTCCAGAAGAAGAAGAGAAAAAGAAAGGGACTGAGAAAATATTTGAAGAGATTATATTTGAAAACTTCCCTAATATGGGAAAGGAAATAGTTAATCAAGTCCAGGAAGCACAGAGAGTCCCATACAGGATAAATCCAAGGAGAAACATGCCAAGACACATATTAATCAAACTATCAAAAATTAAATACAAAGAAAAAATATTAAAAGCAGCAAGGGAAAAACAACAAATAACACACAAGGGAATCCCCATAACCATAAGGTTAACAGCTGATGTTTCAGCAGAAACTCTGCAAGCCAGAAGGGAGTGGCAGGACATATTTAAAGTGATGAAGGAGAAAAACCTACAATCAAGGTTACTCTACCCAGCAAGGATCTCATTCAGATTTGACGGAGAAATTAAAACATTCACAGACAAGCAAGGGCTAAGAGAATTCAGCACCACCAAACCACCTTTACAACAAATGCTAAAGGAACTTCTCTAGGCAGGAAACACAAGAGAAGGAAAAGACCTACAATAACAAACCCAAAACAATTAAGAAAATGGTGATAGGAATATACATATTGATAATTACCTTAAATGTAAATGGATTAAATGCTCCAACCAAAAGACAACGACTGACTGAATGAATACAAAAACAAGACCCGTATATATGCTGTCTACAAGAGACCCACCTCAGACCTAGGGACACATACAGACTGAATGTGAGGGGATGGAAAAAGATATTCCATGCAAATGGAAATCAAAAGAAAGCTGGTGTAGCAATTCTCATATCAAACAAAATAGACTTTAAAACAAAGACTACTACAAGAGACAAAGAAGGACACTACATAATGATCAAGGGATCAATCCAAGAAGAAGATATATCAATTGTAAATATTTATGTACCCAACATAGGAGCACCACAATACATAAGGCAAATACTAACAGCCAGAAAAGGGGAAATCGACAGTAACACAATCAGAGTAGGAGACTTTAACACCCCACTTTCACCAATGGACAGATCATCCAAAATGAAAATAAATAAGGAAACACAAGCTTTAAATGATAATTTAAACAAGATGGATTTAATTGATATTTATAGGACATTCCATCCAAAAACAACAGAATACACATTCTTCTCAAGTGCTCATGGAACATTCTCCAGGATAGATCATATCTTGGGTCACAAATCAAGCCTCAGTAAATTTAAGAAAATTGAAATCGTATCAAGTATCTTTTCCAACCACAACACTATGAGACCAGATATGAATTACAGGAAAAAAATCTGTAAAAAATACAAACACATGGAGGCTAAACAATACACTACTTAATAACCAAGAGGTCACTGAAGAAATCAAAGAGGAAATCAAAAAATACCTAGAAACAAATGACAATGAAAACACGATGACCCAAAACCTATGGGATGCAGCAAAAGCAGTTCTAAGAGGGAAGTTTATAGCAATACAATCCTACCTTAAGAAACAAGAAACATCTCAAATAAACAACCTAACCTTACACCTAAAGCAACTAGAGAAAGAAGAACAAAGAAAACCCCAAAGTTAGCAGAGGAAAGAAATCATAACGATCAGATCAGAAATAAATGAAAAAGAAATGAAGGAAACGATAGCAAAGATCAATAAAACTAAAAGCTGGTTCTTTGAGAAGATAAACAAAATTGATAAACCATTAGCCAGACTCATCAAGAAAAAAAGGGAGAAGACTCAAATCAATAGAATTAAAAATGAAAATGGAGAAGTAACAACTGACAGTGCAGAAATACAAAGGATCATGAGAGATTATTACAAGCAAATATATGCCAATAAAATGGATAACCTGGAAGAAATGGACAAATTCTTAGAAATGCACAACCTTCCAAGACTGAACCAGGAAGAAATACAAAATATGAACAGACCAATCACAGGCACTAAAATTGAAAGTGTGATTAAAAATCTTCCAAGAAACAAAAGCCCAGGACCAGATGGCTTCACAGGCAAATTCTATCAAACATTTAGAGAAGAGCTAACACCTATCCTTCTCAAACTCTTCCAAAATATAGCAGAGGGAGGAACACTCCCAAACACATTCTATGAAGCCAACATCACCCTGATACCAAAACCAGACAAAGATGTCACAAAGAAAGAAAACTACAGGCCCAAATCACTTACGAACATAGATGCAAAAATCCTCAACAAAATACTAGCAAACAGAATCCAACAGCACATTAAAAGGATCATACACCAAGATCAAGTGGGGTTTATCCAGGAATGCAAGGATTCTTCAATATATGCAAATCAATCAATGTGATACAACATATTAACAACTTGAAGGAGAAAAACCATACGATCATCTCAATAGATGCGGAGAAAACTTTCAACGAAGTTCAACACCCATTTATGATAAAAACCCTCCAGACAGTAGGCGTAGAGGGAACTTTCCTCAACATAATAAAGGCCATATATGACAAACCCACAGCCAACATCGTCCTCAATGGTGAAACACTGATAGCATTTCCACTAAGATCAAGAACAAGAGAAGGGTGCCCACTCTCACCAATATTATTCAACATAGTTTTGGAAATGTTAGCCACAGCAATCAGAGAAGAAAAAGAAATAAAAGGAATCCAAATCGGAAAAGAAGAAGTAAAGCTGTCACTGTTTGCAGATGACATGATACTATACATAGAGAATTCTAAAGGTGCTACCAGAAAACTACTAGAGCTAATCAATGCATTTGGTAAAGTAGCAGGGTACAAAAGTAATGCACATAAATCTCTTGCATTCCTATACACTAATGATGAAAAATCTGAAAGTGAAATTAAGAAAACACTCCCATTTTTCACTGTAACAAAAAGAATAAAATATCTAGGAATAAATCTACCTAAGGAGACAAAAGACCTGTATGCAGAAAATTATAAGACACTGATAAAAGAAATTAAAGATGATACAAATAGATGGAGAGATATACCATGTTCTTGGATTGGAAGAATCAACATTGTGAAAAGGACTATACTACTTAAAGCAATCTACAGATTCAATGCAATCCCTATCAAACTACCAATGGCATTTTTCAAATAACTAGAACAAAAAAAGTCACAATTTGTATGGAAACACAGAAGACCCCGAATAGCCAAAGCAATCTTGAGAAAGAAATATGGAGCTGGAGGAATCAGGCTCCCTGACTTCAGACTATACTACAAAATGACAGGAATCAAGACAGTATGGTACTGGCACATAAACAGAAATATAGATCAATGGAACAGGATAGAAAGCCCAGAGATAAACCCACGCACATATGGTCACCTTATCTTTGATAAAGGAGGCCAGAATATACAGTGTAGAAAAGACAGCCTCTTCAATAAGTGGTGCTGGGAAAACTGGACAGCTACATGTAAAAGAATGAAATTAGAACACTCCCTAACACCATACACAAAAATAAACTCAATATGGATTAAAGACTTAAATGTAAGATCAGACACTTTCAAACTCTTAGAGGAAAACATAGGCAGAACACTCTATGACATAAATCACAGCAAGATCCTTTTTGACCCAACTCCTAAAGAAATGGAAATAAAAACAAAAATAAACAAATGGGACCTAATGAAACTTCAAAGCTTTTGCACAGCAAAGGAAACCATAAACAAGACGAAAAGACAACCCTCAGAATGGGAGAAAATATTTGCAAATGAAGCAAATGACAAAGGATTAATCTCCAAAATTTACAAGCAGCTCATGCAGCTCAATATCAAAAAAACAAACAACCCAATCCAAAAATGGGCAGAAGACCTAAATAGACATTTCTCCAAAGAAGATATACAGATTGCCAACAAATACATGAAAGAATGCTCAACATCCTTAATCATTAGAGAAATGCAAGTCAAAACTACAATGAGATATCATCTCACACCTGTCAGAATGGCCATCATCAAAGAATCTACAAACAATAAATGCTGGAGAGGGTGTGGAGAAAAGGGAACCCTGTTGCATTGTTGGTGGGAATGTAAATTGATACAACCACTATGGAGAACAGTATGGAGGTTCCTTAAAAAACTAAAAATAGAACTACCATACGACCCAGCAATCCCATTACTGGGCATATACCCTGAGAAAACCATAATTTAAAAAGAGTAATGTACCAAAATGTTCACTGCAGCTCTGTTTACAATAGCCAGGACATGGAAGCAACCTAAGTGTCCATCAACAGATGAATGGATAAAGACGATGTGGCACATATATACAGTGGAATATCACTCAGCCATAAAAAGAAATGAAATTGAGTTATTTGTAGTGAGGTGGATGGACCTAGAGTCTGCCATACAGAGTGAAGTAAGTCAGAAAGAGAAAAACAAATACTGTATGCTAACACATATATATGGAATCTAAAGAAAAAAAAAGGTTCTGAAAAACCTAGGGGCAGGACAGGAATAAAGACACAGACGTAGAGAATGGACTTGAGGACACAGGGAGGGGGAAGGGTAAGCTGGCACAAAGTGAGAGAGTGGCATGGACATATATACACTACCAAATGTAAAATAGATAGCTAGTGGGAAGCAGTCGCATAGTACAGGGATATCAGCTCAGTGCTTTGTGACCACCTAGAGGTGTGGGATAGGGAGGGTGGGAGGGAGGGAGATGACGCAAGAGGGAAGAGATATGGGGACATATGTATATGTATAACTGATTCACTTTGTTGTAAAGCAGAAACTAACACACCATTGTAAAGCAATTATACTCCAATAAAGAAGTTTAAAAAAAAATAGACTTTAACTCAAAACAGTAAAAGAGATCGAGATGGACATCGTGTTATTATAAAGGGGACAATTCAAGAAAAGGATATAATAATTATAAGTATATATGCACAACATCAGAACATTCAAATATATTAAGCAAATACTAACATATCAGAAGGGAGAAACAGACAACAATAAAATAATAGTAGGAGACTTCAATATTCTACTTTCAATAATGGACAGATCATCCAGACAGAAAATACATATGGAAATGTTGAACTTGAACTATACATTAGATCAAATGAACCTAAGAGACATATAGAAAACATTTCAGCCAATATCAGCATAATACATTTTTCTCAAGTGCACATGGAACATCCTCCAGAATAGATCACAAAACAAGTCTTTGCAAATTTAAGAACATTAAATTATACCAAGTATCTTTTCCAACCATAATGGCATAAAACTAAAATCAATAACAGGAGGAAAACTGGAAAGTTCATAAATATGTGAAAATTAAACAACACACTTCTAAGCAACCAGTGGGCCAATGAAGAAGTCAAAAGGGAATTCAAAGAACACACTTAAGCAAACAAAAATGGAAAACAACATACCAAAACTTACGGGATGCATGAAAATCAGTACCAAGAGGGAATTCTATAGTAATATATGCCTACATTAAGAAAAAAAACCCAAATAAACAACTTTCTCCTCAAGAAACAAGAGAAAGAAGAACCAACTAAGCTCAAAGTTAGCAGAAGGAAGGAAATAACAAAAATCTGAGCAAGAATAAATAAAATAGAGACCAGAAAAACAATGGAAAAGATCAACAAAACTATGAGCTAGTTTAAAAAAAAAGATAAGGAAAATTGACAAACCCTTAGCTAAACTAAGAAGAAAAGAAAGAATACTCAAATAAATGAATTCAGAAATGAAAGAGGAGACCTTACAACTGATACAACAGAAGTAAAGAGAATCATCTAACAGAATAGTAAGACTACTATAAAAAATTATATGCCAACAAACTGGACAACCTAGAAGAAAGGAATAAATTCCTATAAACATAAAACCTACTGAAACTGAATTGTGAAGCTACAGAAAATCTGAGCAGGTCAATAATGACTAAGGAGGTCAAGTCAGTAATCAAAAACCTCCCAACAAAGAAAAGCTCAGGACCAGAAGACTTCATAGGTGACTTCTACCAAGCATTTAAAAAAGAATAAATACTAATACTTCTTAAACTTTTCCAAAAATTTCAAGAGGAGGGAACACTTCCATTTCATTTTATGAGGCCCACATTACCTTGATACCACAGTCAGATAAATATACTACAGAAAAAGAAAACTATACAGAAATATCCCTGATGAATATAGATGCAAACATTCTCAAAAATATTAGCAAACTGAATTCAACAACAGATTAAAGGACCATACATCATGTGAAGTGGGATTTATCCCTGGCATGCAAGGATAATTCACTACACATGAATCAATAAATGTGATACACAATATTAACAGAATGAAAAATAATCATATGATCATTTCACTAGATGCAGAAAAAGCATTTGGCAATGTACACCACCATTTCATCATAAAAACTCTCAAAAAGTGGTATAGAAGGAACTCATCATGATAAAGGCCATATACAACAAGCTCACAACTAACATCACATTTAATGGTGAAAGGTTGAAAGCTTTTCCTCTTAAAATCATGAACAAGACAAGGTTGCCCACTCTCACCACACCTATTCGACTAAGTACTGGAAGTCTGAACCTGCACAATCAGGCAAGGAAAAGAAAAATGACATCCAAATCAGAAAGGAAGAAGTATAATTGTTTCAGTTTGCAGATGATATAATTTTATACACACACACGCATATATAAAATTCTAAAGAATCCACCAAAAAACGGTTAGAACTAATAAACTAATTCAGTAAAGTTGCAGGATAAAAAATCAACATACAGAAATTGTGTTTCTATACACTAACAAGAAAATATCTAAAAAACAAATAAAATGGATTTTAAGTATTTTAGTATAAATGATACAGTGCACCAAATGCCACAGGCTCAGGTGACTGTAGATTCCTGCAGCTCTCAAAAGTTTTACTAACTAAAATGATATGATCAGAGACTGACAAGTTCCAGGAACAGGGAAAAATGCAGAAGACTTCTCATTGCTTTTGAAAATGACTCATTCAAATGATAATTCTAGATCAATCAGATGAACTATAGTGACCTTATTCACAGTTTGACAAGTGACAAAAAGATTGACTTAATGGAACATTTGTTACTAGTCTCCCTATTTTAAAATGAGCAAGTACAACCAGCAGTTCTTTTCTGTTGAACAAATAATACCCCCACCAAGAAAGGATACTAAAATATGGTTAAAGTAAAATATTAATCTTACTTTAAAAACATTATAAATGACAGAAAATATTTATGTTTCTCGTGGAAAAAAAAGTATTTCAAAGAAGTTCGTGTGAATTCTAATCTATTAAGCATATATAGGTTCCCTGTGAAAAAATTTTATTTTACCCTTCAATACCTTTCTCATTAAGTTAACAATTTAAACTGGCCATAGGGATTTTAACTTTTAAACCAACTTAGAATATTGTTGTACTCTGGGATTTATTGTATTTTGTGGCATTCTTATAGTATTTCTGATAAGACCCACTTCATTTAGTCTGAACATATTGACATTCTCAAAATTAATTATCCGAAAGTTAAAACTAAAACTTCGTGAGAAACAAAACAGAAAAACCCCAAGCATCCATCACACAATCTCAAAATAGTTTCAACCCTCACTTTCTAAAAACTAGATCCTTCCTGATAAATAAGAGAATTTTGATTTTTTTTGCTTGTTTTGTTTTTTTGTCATTCAGAAAACAAAATGATGATGTTTAATATAGAGAGTAAAACTGAGTTTTAGAATTGGAGTTCAAGTTGAAAACACAATATTTATATTTTTAATTCAACTTTTGTCAAATAATGTAAAAAATAAAAACACAGACACTAGAATAATATATGTCATGTAATCATCACTCAGTGATTTTGTTGAATGAATTAGCATATAAGTTTAATTAAAATAGTTAATATTACATACTTTGACAATATTTATTAATCAAAAGAAATAGTAAATACTTTGCAGCTTTTTACCTTAGGGTAATGTGATATCTATATATAAAGGATATCCTTATTGAGAAACAAATTAATCTTTTCTATTGAAGGCACTGCATTTCCCACTTGGGGAACCATTCCAGAAATCTGAAAATGAATATCCTCTATGTCAACCTATATCCCTATACCCCTTACTCTCCACCACAATCTTAGTTCCAAAGATGTATGAGCATAGAGCTTTTCTAAGCCTTTCTAAGACTCACTGCCCTCAGCTTTAAAAAGTAGATGGTAATACCTACTGTGTTAGTTATCAATTTATTGCCTCTCAGCTCCAAATTCACTCTTAATTGCCTGATCTGGAAAAATGGAACTAGGTCCTTTAAATAATTTTTCTTTGCCACCTACCAGTAAAGAACGCTAGGGAGATACTGCAGGAGGAAAGGACTTGCTTACTGGTTCTGTGGTGCCTCTAGTCTGGTTCCTGCAGCACGTGTAACTCCTGCATTGCCAGCTCCTGTGATGCCAGCTCTGGGCTCCTTCAGTACATGGCAACCAGCAGCATCCAGCAAGTTTCCATGGCACCCCCTCAGGCAGTTTCATAAAGAAGTGTCTCCAGCAAGACACCTCCTCATGAATAGCTTTTCCTAGCACCTTAAAGGACAAATTTCCAGCATGTTCCATCATCATGCCACCAGAGAAGTTTCTGTTATTCAATGAGCAGAACTCTCACCAAAAAGCTCTAATCTCAGCCCTGGAGTCAAGGATCTTCATTGGATGCTCTATCTTAGCCTTAGGGATAGTGATTGTTCATTATATCTGATATTCCTATGTTTTTTAGAATTCCTTTTTTTTTTTTTTTACTAGGTAATACCTTGCCATTCCAGTCTCCTATTATATTGAATCATTATTTATATTAAATCTGGACTTTGACTGACACACTATCCTACATTATTTAAGGATTATTCATACTTAGCACATGCAATGTGAAGTTCAGAGGATGCCACCCCAAAATATGCCTTTCAGGTGTAACAATTTTGACTTAAAGTCACTTGAAAAACAGCAAGTAGAGGAAAAACACTCTGATCTTCCTTCTTTTTCTTTAAAGCAGGAGATGAAATTCCCATGTGAAAGATGCCCACCTCATACTAGAAGGAAAGTAACATTCTTCACTGGTGATGAGGGGTTGAGACACAGAAAATTCTACACAAATAGACCTTGTTAAAATAATTATGTTTCTTTAGCTTCCCCACATAGTTTAGTTACTTTTCCACAATTGCCTCTCTTTGTTCAACCTAATATAAAAGCAAGTAGGCTTTACCATTTCTTTGGGTCTTCATTCCTTATAAAGGCTCCCATGTCACATAAAACTTGTATTAAATAAATGTTTATGTTTTCTTCTGTTGATCTGTCTTATGTCAATTTAATTCTCAGGCTCAGTCAGAAAGGACTCTAAGGTGGTAAAGACAAAAATGTGCCTCTCCTACAAAGCCATCTGATATATAACAGACACTCCACAACTAACATTTCTCTTTCTGTCCTTGGATTTTCAATATCATTACATCAATTGCATATTTGTCAGAAGCAAAATTTACTAAATATTAGACATTTTACATTTAAGCAGAATAGCAGAATCTGTTAAAAGGAGTTACATTTTTCCCAATATACTGACAATTTAATTGTAAGGAGAACCCCAAGGTGAAATGTATGTGAACAACTACAATTTAAAGAAATTAAAAAAAGAATCTGACAACTTTCTTTGTTACTAATCTCTTTTTTCCCTTTCTGTGTTCATTCATGGTACCTACCATGTGTCAATCATTGTTGTAGGTACTAGGGAAATCAGAGTAAAAGTAAACTCTGGATGTTATGATATTAAATCAAAGTAAAAATACAAATGTAATATAATGCGGTAATTAGAATAAGGAAGACAATAACAAGATTACAAGTTACATAGGGAAATACATAAAAAGGTCCCGATCCTGACTCTGTATATGAAAGAGTGAGGGAGGGTTTGCTCTGAGAAATCTCCCTAGACTAGGAATTTTGATAAGATTATGCTGGGAAATTAATGTTGGAATAATAAATAATATTTAATCAGACTAAAAGGCAAATAATTAAGAAGCATGTGGTAAGCAAAACCTATGTAAAAGCTTAAAGACATAATAGAAGTACAGAAAATCCACGTAGAGTAAGTAGTTCTTGATGGTTGGATGAAATAATGTAAGAAGGGGGGAATAGCAGAAGATGAAACCAGAAAGGTAGTCTTAGCTACCTGCATACCACTAGCTCGCAATATTAAGGTGTCTTAGCACTGAAGATGTTGGCAGAGACAATAACATGATCAGCCTTAGGTTTTCAGAAGATTATAGCAGCAATAAAGAGAAGTGAGTAGTGGGTCACACAGAGTGGGCCAGGAGGCAAAGAGGAGCAAAGATATATAACAAGAGTCTACAATCAAACAGAGAAGACAAATGAGGAAGATTAAAGAGATATTTAGGAAATAGAATAAACACTCTTAGTCAATAATTGGATGGACTGATAATGGAAAGAGGAATGAATTAGTGATGTCCCCCATAGTTCTGGTTTGGTCAATAGATGAAATGATATCAACTGGGAGGGGAAATTGTAAAGAAGATGATTTGTAAGAGTGGTGGGAAAAGAAATAATTGGTTGAATTTTGAACTGATTGAGTACAAGATATCTGTTTTTAATTACTAATCATTTAGATATCTTTATTTGACATTCAAAAGAATGATTTCAGTGGGTGTATATGATATGCATTGGCTCACCATCAGTATATTTTATGTAGATGGAATCAAGAAAAATCTATGTTCATAATGGGGGGGGCTGCATTAGTAGGCTATTGACACAATAATACTGCATTAACAAACCACCTGAAAATTTTAGTGGCATGCAAAAGTAAGCATTTATTTTTGGCTATTGCGTCTATGGATAAGCGGGGCTTCAGCTGATACAGGCTGTGCATAAGTAGGACCAATTCCAACATGCAGACTGGGTCCAGGTCCAGGTCTGCTTTATCTATCTAAGCCTCCTTGGGTCGGTGGCTAATCAAGGCAAGTGTGCCTCATGGCAAAAGGCAGGAATACAAAAAGGTAAGCCCAAACATGCAAGCACATTTCAAACCTCTGTTCATCATATTTCTTAGCATCACGATGGTCCAAGCAAGTCATATGACTGAGCTAGAAATAAAGAGCAAGAAGGGACATTATGAACTCTTTATGCTTTATAGAGCAGAAGAAGCAAGTAATTCATCACAGATGATCTCTATTTTCTGTGAGTGAAACTTCTACTGGGCCTAAGAAGCAAGGTAGTTGAATAGAGGCTTGAAAAGTGTGATAAATTCTAAGGAGGAAAAATATTTTGTTCAACAGAAATTTGGAAGGATCTGCAGAAAACTTTAAGGAATATGAGACAGGTTGAAAACTGTTTATTGTTTCACTTAAGGCAAACATGAGGGGGATCCATGAATATGACCTTGGTAAATATTTACAACTCTAAGAGTTATTGTAGTTTTCTTTATTACTATTCTTTCAGCATTTTGTATATACTAATTTGCATTATTTGTGGTTTTATGTTAATATTATCCTGTCCCAAATACATTACAGTTGAGACTTTTTATAGCTACTTATAACACCATCAGTAACTTAAATCTTTACTCTTAATGATGTTTAATGATGTTGATAGCATTAAAAATATAACGAGGTAATGTAAACAAAGAGCTTAGCACAATGCCTGGCACAAAACAGTTGTTCAATGACTCTTTTCTTCCTCATTATGCCTATAAATATTAAATCAAAGAATAAATGGAGGAGAACAGGGTAAAATAAAATCAATGGCAATTTGGTTTTCCTATGAGTGAGTTTCACTTTCTCATTTTAAAGTGAAAAATATAATAATTTAATGTAAAATAAAATTGGAGGAAGATATAGAATAAGTGAATTTACATATATTTGTGAAATACCCCAAACTATAGTATATACTGTTAAAAGGGCACATAGAAAAATATCTTTTAAGGATATAAAAATTGTGGGATCATAATAACTTCTGAGAGGAGAGGAAAGAGAATAGAATTAGGGCAAGACACAGAGAGAACTTGAATAATATCTTTAACATTTTATTTGGAAAAAATATTTCAACAGATATGGCAAATATAAAAGGTCTATATTTGTTAAATCTGGGTGAAGATTATTCTCTCCAATCTTCTAAATATAAAGAATATTTCATCATTTTCAAAACTGGAGGAAAAACAATAAAGATGTGAAATAAGAATGGTAAATATATTTTAGAAAGGCAAACTAATCTTTAATCTGGCATTTAATATGTAACCAATGTTTTTCAGAATTTGTATTATCTGAGCCCTGATGTGAGGATTACTTATGAAATTTTTGCTTTCAGATAAGACAAGACAAGAATTGAAGCAAAAATTGAGGAGTGGCTTACAAATATTTCAGTGAGGTTCTGTTAATATTTCAGTTGGATCAATAGGTAAAATCTGACCAGCTGTGATACTGAGAATAAAGTTTGCCTGAGTGCTGGAAAATTAAACAGTGTACTTAAGTTAAGCAGTCCATTCAATTGATGAGAATATAAATAAAGGTATTTACACATAGAACCTCAAAAAAAAAAAAAAAAAGGATTCTAATCAGTACTTTTTAGATTGATAGGTAATACATGATCTTTCCTGACTTTTATCCTTTCTCAGCTGAAGTAAAATATTAACACAGTACAATACATAATTTTCATTGTACAATTTGATGAACTTTGACCTAGGAATGTACTTAGGTAATCGTCACCTAAATGAAGACATAGAACATTTCCCACGTTCCATTAAAATCAATTCCCACCCCCGATAAACAAGCACTGTTCTAATTTTTATTACCATGGATTGCCTGTTCTGGAGCTTCATATAAGTAGAATCATACAGTATGCACTCCTTTTTATCTGAATTACTTTGCTCAACATACTGTTTTTAAGATTTACCTATTATGTTGCATATATCAGTAGTTCTATATTTAATGGCTAAGAAGTATTCCATTGTATGACTATATGAACATTTATTCATTCACCTATGTTTATAAACAATTGATTGTTTCAGTTTTTACATATCAATTGCCATATTAATTTTATATAGGTCTTTTTATGGATATATGTTTCCATTTTTCTTGAGAATAAGTGAGTAAATATAGTAAATAAGACTAGAGTTCCTGGGCATATACATATGTAAACTTATAAAAAACTGCCAAAGTTTTCCAAAGTGAATATACAATTTTATACTCCCAAAGCACAGATATATAAGAGTTCTAGTTGCTCCATATTATCACCAACATTTGGTGTTCTTCGTTTTTAATTTTTAACCATTATTATGGGTATATAGTGGTATTTCCTTCTTAGTATTTTTCTTAATGTATTCTTTTATTATTGATATTTTATTATTGATGTACTGATATTCTTTAGAGTTTCAATATATAAGTTCTTTGTAAGATATGTATATAGATCGAAAATATTTTCTTAGTGTGCTCTTTGACTTTTTATTTTGTTTTAAATGTCTTTTGATAACCAGAAGTTTTAATAATTTTGATGAAGCATAGTGAATCTCTTCTTTTTCTTTGTAGTTGTTTTTTTGTGAAATATATAAATAAATTGCTTAATCCAAGGTTGTGGAGGTAGTCTCCTTTGTTTTATTCTCTATACTTCATAGTTTCAGCTTGAAGTTTATGTTTGTAATCTATCTCAAACTTCTTTTTTGTACCATGCAAGGTAGGAGTCAAGATAATTTTTTAATATAGCTGTTCCAGAACCATTTGTTGAAAAGACTATTTTTACTGAGTTGCTTTGATGCTTTTGTTGAAAATTAATGTTTCAAATATATGTGGGTAATTTTCTGTCCCTGTCCTGTTCCATGGTCAATTTATATATTCTTAAACTCAAACTAACAAGATTTGAATAATGTAGCTTTTATAAAAAATCATGAAATCAGGTAGTGTGTATTTTCAAACTTTACCTTTATTTGTTTGAGATTGTTGTGTATACTCTTGTCCCCTTGCTTTTCCATATAAAGTCAACTAAGTATTTTATGTTTTATTTTGATGCTATGTAAATTAATTTTTAAAATTTTATTTTCCAAAGTTTGTTCCTAGTACTACTTAGGAAGGCAATTGATTCTGCATGTTAACCTTGTATTCTATGACCGTTATAAATTCACTTATTAAAGCAGTTTTTAGATACCTTTTGATTTTATGTATATATTATTTAGTTATCTAAAAGTAAAGAACGATTTTACTTTCTAAACTATTTTTTGCCTTTAATTAACTTTTATTGCCTTATTTTACAAGATGAAATTTTCAACATGATATTGAATAGAAATGGCAAAAGCAAACATCTTTGCTTGTCTCTGATCTTGGGTGGAGAATCATTCAATATTTTACCATTAAGTATAATGTTACCTCTAGGTATTCCAGAGGTTGTCTTTAATGGAGTAAGAAAGGTTCCTTTATTCCCAGTTTTCTTGGTGTTTTTAACATATATATCGTTGTTGAGTTTTGTCAAATCGTTTTCCTGCATTTGTGGGGATAACCATATGTTTTTTGTTTTTTTTTTCTAATTTATTCTGTAAATTTGATGAGCTACACTGATTACTTTGCAACTAGTAAAGCTTTGCCTTTCTGGGATAAACTCTACTTCACTATTATGTATTATCTTTTTATATACTGCTGGATTTGTTATGTTAATATTTTGTTAAGAAGTTCTGCATCTAAGGTCATGAGGGATACTGATCTATAATTTTACTTTTCTGTAATGTTTGTTGAGTTTTGCTGTCAGGATTTGTCGGCATCATAAATTGAGTTGGGGTGGAGGCCTTCTGTCTATTTTTTGAACTAGTTTACCCATGATTGGTATAATTTCTTATTTAAATGTCTGCTAGAATTCACTAATATAATCATCTGGGCCTGCAGTTTTCTTTCTGGTAAGATTTTAATTACCAATTCAATTTCTTTAGGAGATACAGAGCTATTCCCATTTTCCATTTACTTGGTCACCCTTGATTCATCACATTTTTCCAAAAATTCATCAAGTTTATTGACAAAGTTATTCATAGTGCTCCATTTTTTTCTTTTACTATATGGAGGTTTTATAGTAATAGCCTTTCTTTTATTCCTCATATTGATAATTGGTGACTCCTTTTTATTTTTCTGTAGTCAGGTTTATTATTATTTTATTATGATTTTAAAACAATCAACTTTTAGAGTTGTTAATATTATTATATCTTTATCTTATTGATTTCTGCTTACAACTTTCTTATTTCTTTGCTTCTAATTCATTATGTTTAATTTGCTCTTCAGGTAGAAACAGATTTTAAACATTTCTAATTTTCTACTATTACTATTTAAAGCTCTGAATTCCTCTCTAAATACAGATTTAACTGACTCTATAATTTTTTAAATGATATATAACCATTATCAGTAAATTTAAAATATTTTCTAATTTTACTTGTGATTTCTTCTTGACCCATGGATTATTTAGAAATATGTAGCTTATTTTCCAGATATTAAAATAGGTGAGGGAGATTAAGAGGTACAAACTTCCAGTTATAAAATAAATGAGTCATGGATATGAAATGTACAGTGTGGGGAATATAGTCAAAAATAATGTAATGTCTTTGTGTGGTGACAGGTGGTAACTAGTCTGTAAGCTATTTTATTGTTATTGATTTGTAATTTATTTCTGTTTACATTAGAAAATGTACTCTGTAAGACTTCAGTCTTCTAAAATTTACTGAGTAATATTTTATTATCCAGCTTATGGTTTATTTTGGTAAGCATTCCATTTGAACTTGAAAATAATGATGATATGGAATTGTGGGGTATATTAATTAGAATCAAGGTTGTTGACAATGTTATTCAGATATTCTATATTTTTACTGGGTTTTTTTTTGGTTTAATTATTCTATTATTTATGAAGAGAGTAGTGGAAATTCATCTACTTTGTCTACTATTTTCATTAGTTCTATCAGTTTCAGCTTCATTAAAAAGTGAAGTTCTATCATTTGGAGTATATACACATTTATGATTGTGATCTTTTCCTGATTAACTAACTCTTTTGTCATTATAGAATGTCTCTATCTCTGGTGATACTGCTTTTCTTGTAGTCTACTTTGATATTAAAATCACTAAATCGGCATTCAAAAATCTGTTTATATATTTAAAGTTTATCATAGAAAGAATATATTTGGGTCTTACTTTTCATCCAGTCTAATACTCTCTGCCTTTCATTTGGAGTATTTAGCCTATTTATATCTAGTATAATTATTGATATGGGTTTAAGTCTATCCTTGTATTAGTCAACAATTTGTCCCATTTTGTTGTTCTTGTTTTTCATTTCGTCTTCCTTTAGTTGAATCAAATAGTTTTAGTATTCCATTTTAATTTATCTACCAGCTTTTTAGCTGTATCTCTTTTTATTATTATATTTTTAGTGGCTGCTCTAGGAGTTACAAGATATAATCTTACCACATAAAAATTTAATAATTTCCAAGTAATATTCCACTTGTTTTTCTGGCCTTTGTGTTATTGTTTTCAGATATTTTACATTTATATACCTAATAATAGTGTTATTAATATTTTTGTTTGGCTTTAAGTCATCAGTTTCCTTTAATAAAATTTAATGGGGAGAAAAGGTATTTATTCCAATTTTGACCATTTCTGTAGAGTTTCCTTCTGGTATCATTCCACTTTATGTTAAAGAAGTTTTTCCTGTCATACAAGCCTTCTCTCAGTCATCTCAGCTTTTGTTTAACTTTTGTATTTTCCTTCCTTTACAGTTCACAGTCTGTGCTGCTTCTTGTTCAATGCCTGAAAACAGTTGTCATGTATTTTGTCCATATTTGTAGGTATTTTTAATGAAGGGCAAGTCTGGATACAGTTACTACGTCATTGCTGGAAGCAGAATGTATCACTTTTATTTTAATAATTATCACTCTCCTATAAGAAACTATGGCAGGAAAGAATAGCAAATGGCCTTAGACTTCTCATTCTAAAGCTTACATATAGATTACTTATTGGATCTGTGTGTATTAAGGAGGTTAATTTAACCTGTCACTGTCAGTAGGAGATAAGGTATAATTTAAGTATCTTATTTCATTTTATAAGGTAGATGAGACTTGAGCTCCTTCTATTAAACCCAAGAAACCCTTCTACAAAAAAATAAATAAATAAAAATAAAAACAAACAAAACTCCACCAAAAACAAAAAATAAAAAAAAACAAGGAAAAAAGTTTAAGGTTGTACATACCTTTCTTTGTAACAAGTCAGTAGACAACTGTGTCATAAGGGGCAGTTTTCTATCTGCAAAGGTTGGGGCAAGATTAATATTATTGAGAACAAGTATGGGCCAAATGCCAAGCTTGATCAATTTTGCATGCTTCAAGTCAGTAAATTCTTAGAATTCCTATTTTACACATGGGAAAACTGAGGAACAGAGATGTTAACCAACCTTCCCTTGGTCAACAGTTAGTAAGTTTTAACCTGGGAATAGGAACACAGTCTCTTTAAAAATTAAAGCACGTTTACCAAAAATACACTTTGGATAATCTCTAGTGATACTGTCATCAGGCAAAAGTTCTAGCTACGATAGAACAAGATTATAACTAAAGAAAGTTGACAGTGTGTGGTAAAAAAGAAAATAAAGAATGGAAGCTTTAGTCAGGAATTGGCCACTCAAATTCCTTCAGTGTGCAGCCAAATGTGCACCTGCATAATTGCAAAAAAATTTTAAGGATAAGTAAAGAAAACAGGTCTGCCTGCAGCCTTTTTGCCTTCCATTGGCTGCTACTTGTTCCATTATTTCCAAAGTTTTCCAGTGGCTTTCAAACGGTTCATGATGGATACAAGGAGATGCTGAGAAAGTGCCTGAGAAACTGCCATATGGGAAGGTTCTGAGAGGGAAGATAAAAATTCCACCTCTTCTTCAAATAGAACTCCATTTTTAACACTTTTATAAATTTGACTTCCTACTAAATTTTTTAAAGAGTTTTGTTGCTTTTAAAAAAAATGGAAACTACTGAACAATGGATTCAAGGAGGTTTCAAATATTTTAGATCCATTTCTATGCCTGACCTCATAAGCTCAATAGAAGGATTCCAGGAGGTAACAGCGGCATGAGGGAAGGAGGTCAACCATTTTACAGTCATTTCATAAAGTACCTCCTATTTTAAGTCACAGAGAAATATGGCCTGTGAGGTCAGATAACAGGGTTTCAAAGGGCTGTGTTACCTACAGAAAGTGACTGGCTGCTGCAGAAAGGAACGTGATTGGAGCACCAGGATGTCCTGTCCTAAGTTAGCCTTTCCAACCACCTCCACACTTTATAAGGAAAAACAACAACAACAATAAAGAAAAATCTCCCCTAATGTCATCTTCAAAAGCTGAGAACTCTCATGCATGTATTTTTAAAACAAAAATCTTTCAAAAATATTTACAAGAAAAATTATGCCATTATTCACTGTAAAATGCTCATGATACAATCTTATTTCTCTTTTCTTATCCTAATACAAAACTGAATTTTTTCATTTACTGAAGGACATACTGCTTTCTGAGGAAAGGCAAACTGAAAACACAGTTTTCCATAGTAGACCTAAACATCATGTTTCTGATTCCAGTTACCCCAATGTACGTGGTTAACTTAGTGATTGTTATTTATGTATTTTTGAGTATGGTATTCTCTTGAAACAAATATGAATTGCATAGTTAGGCAATAAATATATTAAAATTAAATTTCCATAATATCTCTAATACTTAATCTATTTTCTTTAAACTTGACAGTTAAAGCCTTCTTTAAAATCTGATTAAACTATTGGGAACTCTTTTTCATGTACATTTTCTTAGAGACTCAGGGATACCTTGCACTATTCAAGGTTATTATGGCTCCTGCTTGGGCTCCAGGGACAAGATAGATATTCTTATTCTGCCTGTCTTCCAAGGAGATGATATGAGTAACAGGAAACAAAATAAAAAGGTCTCTTGGTTAGGTGATGTATTTTTGCTTGGCAAAATTACAGAGCTCTAGAATTATGATAATTACCTCTTCTCACCTTAGTCTCTTTTCTCTCTTTCATTATCCTCATTTCCTTTCTACCTATTAATAGTTATGCATTACCTTGGAGGACAAATAATCCTGGGATATTTGTTATGTTATTAAAGTTAGGGAAATTTTCCTCTTTCATCACCCCATCTCTAGCATTTTCTGAGGCATATTGTAAACAGTTAATACATTTTTATTGAACTGGACAGATTCTGGTTCAGGAAAGAATCTAACAGTTCAGTATAAATCTAGCATAGATTCAGAATAAAAAATAAATAACTTCCTGAAACCTTCCTGAATCTATTACAGTAACAATCAGTAGTAGAATTAAATCATATTTATTTTTGAAAATAGCTGCTCTATAAGTTTTGGTGAGGTCAAAGAGTAAACTTTGTAAAGAATTTTCATCATAATTTTGCCAATTATTTAATATTCCCAGCATTTTAAAAAATGGATGGTGTATAAATCAATTTATATGCAATTTGCTGGAGATAAAAAGAAAGTAAACTGTATTTGTTTGGAGGGTACCAGTATACTTAGAAATAAGCATGCAAACAAATAATTGCAATGCAGTTATTTGGAGATTGCTATATAAATGTGTGCATATACGGATCATAAGGATATGAAACAATGAAGTAAAGCAAAGGCAGTCAAATAAGGGTTTCCCAGGAGAGGCTGCTTTTGAATGGAACTTAGGAGAAGTAGGAGTTGTGAGCATATGCAAAGTCATGACAATGTAAAAAAAAAAAGTAACAAATTCAGGGAAGAGCATAGAGATTGTCAAGGATGAAAAGACATTCAGTAAAAGACAGAAGTACAAATTTTGGTAATAGAAATGAGAACTGCAGAAAGTTAAAAGACAGGGAACATGTTATGAAAATCCCTGTAAAATATACAAATATGATGATATTTGACCATAAAACAATGCTAAGTCACTAAACTGAGAAATAAAAATAAAGTTTTTCCTTGCTTTAAAATATCTGCATTAAGAATGAATAAATTCCCATTTAAAGCATAATAGTTAATGATAAATATTTTTCAAATATATAATTTTAAATAGCTGTCATATTCCACTGTACTGTATTTAATAATGCTTGCCTATATGTTACTTAGATTATTTTTTAAATTTCACAATTTTAAGTACAACTGAGAAAAACAGATCAACGATTATTTCTTTAGGACAAGTTTCCACAAAAGGAATTACTAAATACTTAAGTTTTTAAACTTCTGGTACTTGCTATCAGATTACTCCAAAGAAAGAGGATACCAACTTATATTCCAACCACCTTTATCCCTTAGTCTTACCTGTACTTAAAACCCCAAAACTGTATCATTATGGATGCTAAAGCTAGTGGGTTAACCTTTCATAAGAAATAGGGTTTTACAAATCTTTAAATACCTTCTTGCAAACGTAAATTAAAAGCCAAAAATAGTGATTTTAACATAGAAAGACCTAGCAGATAGAACTTCAATCAAGTAACTGAAGTTGATATCACCAGTAATAGATAAAACTACAAAATTCACTAGAAAGAACACAGCCTCGCTTTCATGGTGTTCCTGCCAAAATATACACATACACTGATATAAGCATGAGGAAACATCAGACCAACCCAAATCAAGGGACATTCTATGAAACAAACTAGCCTATAAGGTTCAAAGAGGCAAGATCAAGAAAGATAAAGGAGGGGGAAAAGGAGGGAGACAGAGGGAGGGAGACAAGCAAGAGAAAGAATGATGAAGTAAATGAAGTAAAATGTACATAATTGCTGACTATGGGTAAGGGGTATTTGGGAGTTACTTTTACGATTGCAGCTTTTCTGTAAATCCAAAATTATATCAAAATTAGAAGGTACAAAAATTGTCAATGTGATAGAAAGAAGCCATAACTTAAAAAGAAAAAAAATCTGGTTAAACATGCTGTATATTACAAGCAGTCCTCACTTGGCATGGTATCGTGAGATCGTAATATAAATGTGCAAACTGAAAGCACATAAAGAGAATTTAATAACCAATGGGAAAAACCATGATCGTTCCTTGATCTTTATAAATGTTTGTTAAATTTAAAATCTCTATTAATGTCAGTTATAAATGTATAGGGAAATGAAAAAAACCTGATATTTATTTTATGCACTATAATTTAGAACATTAGAAACATTGAGAATTAAACTGTTTTCTTTGGAAAATCCTATCAAGAGTAGTTTGAGGAGCATTTACCTTTCCATGACTTGTCAAATTGTCTTATTCCTTCATAACTTTGAATCAGCTCCAACATTATATTCTTTAGATTTTCAATGCCATAAAATATCTCCAAATGTTCTTTAATGTGAATTATTTTGCTGGTGTCACTTCCTCTGGGACATCATCATCATTTCATCAAGATCACTTTCCTCATTTATGTTGACAATTTCACCTTCATTAAATTCTGGTGGCTGCGTACCTAGTCTTTCCAATAGTGTCAGTGTCAACATTCCCATAGTTGACTATTTCTTCTATAACTCCATTTACAAATTTCACTTCCAGTGCTATTTTGTTTCTTTGTTGCTCTTTCATTTTTGTTGGCCAGTTCCCACTTCTGATTATTAATTTTTATAAAATGTCAAGTGGGTTTATTACTGGAAGAAAAGGGGGCAATACAAATACATATTTTGCTCTCTGTATACAAACTAAATAAGAGCTGAACAGTGACCAATCACTGACAACTTTGAATAAAGTGATATAATGGGTCACTGATCGTGATATGGGTCTGTTATAATTTGTGTACTGAAGAGCTAGCACAGAAATGTGTGCTTTATGCATTTACTAAGAGTTATTACACTGTGGTAATGGAAATTTGAACCTTGTTGCTAAAGGACTGGTGTTACTTAACTAAACCATGGTAACTGAAATTTGTGCATTTAAGAACCATACAAAAAAAGGACACTCTGTACTTTCTTTCATGATGTTAATGGAAAAAATACCTTAATCTTGATAATAATGAATTTTTTAAGTAGATAAATATATTTTGAAAATTCTTTGATATGACATGTTTGAATTCCCATCAATTCACTGTGACTACTATGACTTTACAGAAACGCAACTGTGGGTCAGAAAACCAGGGTTTTACTTTTAGCTCTGCCACTAATGTGTCACATGATGGAGATAAATCATGTAAATTCCTTTGAACTCTTGAGACATCTATTAAAAAAAATTGGAATACATTTTTTTCTAGGACAGTTCATCATACTCCTATTGTCCTGGCATTGTTATTTAAAGCTACCCTTCCACTCGAAAAATTGTCCCAATTGGGAGAATCAATTATATAGCTTGCTCCCCACCCAATCTTTTCCGTGTCAAAGTTTTGTCTCCATGACAGAACAGAAATACTATTTGTGACACAGTAGTATTGGTATTGCAAGGTTATAATTGTTATTTACAATTATAAGAATATTAAAAAACAAAACAACTTTAAAGATGACCTTTAAATATATTCTCAGGTGCAAAACACTATTCTTCCTTACATTTTCTGTGTCTTGTATATTTTTGCAAGTGGTACCAAGTTCTTATAGATACTGAAACCTTTTATCACTTTTCAATACAAACTCACTTTTACCACTAAAAAGAGCTCTATGAAATTCACTTGATATTACTAAGCATATTATGCCTGTTGACCTGTCCTATGTTATAGAGCACCAAGCAGTAAAAGCCCATATAGAAAAGTGATCTAAGTCAGGACTTCTGTACTTTCCTGGTTTTGACTCTGACAGGTCTGAATTGAGAAACATGATGATATTGGTTTATAAGTGGAATTATATATTTAAAAAATATTTAGACATTTTTATGTGGTTCAGAATGGGGGAACAACAAACAATGTTTAGGTGAAAGAATTTTAATTTTACTTGATATATCAGAAATGTTCCAGCAATTTCATTGCAATTATCTCCAACATTTACCTCAGACAATAGCATTGACAGAATAGAATAGTAATAATCTTCCTACAGAACTGTGATGTTTCTAAACCTAAATGTTGAGCACAGCCACCCCCAATCATATCTTAATGTTCACTCTAAGCTACATTCAAACAGAGAAATGTTGCATGAAATCTGATGACAATAAATTATGAATTTAAACAAGATACACATTATTCTTTCTTTACTGAAATCCTGAAATACCAGAATGTTTTATCAAAAGTTATTACTTTATATCTAATGTTTTAATATATTTGATACCAGACATAATCTTTCTCATCTTTCTAATGAAGTGCAAATTTAAAAATTTGGGGTTGAAGATCAATATGAACCAAAAATTTGGTTCATATTTTCCTGTGTAATCTTTGCCTCCTGACATAGCATATTTGCTTATTTATAAGATTATTTATAGAAAGATTTAAAACTTTTAAGCCCTACTTAATTTGATATCAATGAAGAGTAACCCCTCAATTAAATATCAGTATTTAATTTGATATTTAAAATATCACCTTTACTTTAAAAAAAAGTTTTATAGTTATATGGACATTAATATATCCTGGAATTTCTAGGTTCTATATAACATAATATATAATTCCATAATTTAGTGCCTTATTATTAAGTTCTAGGACCAAAATTTTATGTAGAGTATACAAATTATATAATAATGACCCCTGTTTAAAGTAAATATGATTTATTTCAAATATATCCTTTAGTACCAAATTTTGGCCAAAATTCTTTAATGGAACACATATACATAAATGCAATATATTATAAAATTCTGGCAATCTTCAACTATTCAGTTAGCCATTTTCAAATGTGGTGATTTTTAAATATTTGACTTGATCAAATTATTACAGCAGTCCAGTATTTTTAAACAGTGGTTGTTACAGAACATCTAACGTTCAGATTACTTGGACTGGCTCAACCAAGTAACTTTGCTCTTACTCTCATATTCCAAGTGTAAAATGTAGGTATCAGATTGCATTATTTCCAAGGTTCCCATCTTCCGTAGTTTTTTTTTTTTTTTTTTTTGCCGTGTTGGGTCTTTGTTGCTGTGTGTGGGCTTTCTCTAGTTGCAGTGAGTTGCGGTATGCGGGCTTCTCACTGTGTGGATTCTCTTGTTGCGGAGCACAGGCTCTTACGCGCGTGAGCTCTAGAGCACGCAGGCTTCAGTAGTTGTGGTGTGCAGGTTCAGTAGTTGTGGCTCTCAGGCTCTAGAGCGCAGGCGCAGTAGTTGTGGCGCACGGGCTTAGTTGCTCCGTGGCATGTGGGATCTTCCCAGACCAGGGCTCGAACCTGTGTCCCTTGCATTGGCAGGCGGATTCTTAATGACTGCACTATCAGGTAAGTCCTCTTCCATGGTTTTGTAAGAGGTTCAATAATAGCATTCCCAAATCCCAGAGTTACTGAGACATTATTTATGACTATTTTGTGTTAGATTAAAATTTTTTAACTTATCCATTTATTTATTTAAAAATTTAGAATTCTTACATATTTCCTCCATTACCCAGTGTCTGTGAGAAATCACAAAAACATGTTTTTTAATGGTTTACTATCTATAAGAACATTAATGTTATATACTTTCATTTACATCATCTCCCTTAATCCTCTGAATGTTTCCAATGATGGAAATATGGTTATCATCCCTATTAAAAAAAAAAATAAGGAAGAAAGAAAGAAAGAAAAAAGAAGCTTAGAGGCTTGAAGAGACTAAATAATGATGTCATGTAGCTAATGAGTACATGGTAGGGACTCAAGCCCAGATTTGTCTTCATTAAAGTGAGCACCCTTTAAACAATGAATTACAGTATGGAGTGGGTTGGAGATTTTACTTTATTTTTAAATTATATATTAAACCAATTTTTTCTAAATCTGACTTTGGTTTGACAATTATGAAAAATATTACATTTCAGGCTTTCTAGCTGCAAAATCTGGGATATCACACAAAAGTCTGAATAGCTAATTTAATGAATATCTTTATTGTGTCTATATTTAATCCAGTGCTACTTTAAGAATGTGGAACTTCTTAAAATAAATATATGTCAATTATCCAAAAGTAAGTAAAACCTTGCATTTTCAAATAAAAATGATAGAAAGAAAGGGTCTATTTTAAGAGTACACCATGTTCTAATTTGTTTATGACATACTGAGTTTAGGCATCATTTTTAGCAAAGTCAATTTTATGAGTAACTGAATAAACAGTTAAAGTGGTTTTAAGACTTTTAAGAACCACTCAAACCCAGACCTTAATTACTGCTATAGATAACTTTTGTCCTAGCCTCTAAGTTTTGCCCTATCTAAAATATCTATTATAATTCTGGCATATTTACTTTTTAAAATATCAAATATGCAAACACCCCTGCATCCATTGGGAAGACAGACAACACTTAAAATCAGTCATTTTAGATATCTGACTGTGAATATATTATTAAATAGCTCTCTGTCTTTTCTTAAAGTAAAATTACTGCCTATATTCTTAAAACCTGCCACTTAAACCACAGAGTGCTGAAATCTTGAAAGACCAATATTCATTTTACCTTTTATGCACCCAATCCCCTCAACGGGAATACTCTCCCTGCTCCATTTATAAATATTGCCCATTTGCAAATTCAATTCAAGCGTCACCTCTTCAGTGTTTATTGAGTTTGTGATATTTCTTCTTTCGTGGCATTGTGCTATTTAACTCTCTTTGTTCTTTAAAACACTGTATATAGCAGAAGGAAGACGAACTACAATCCTGCAGCCTGTGGAACAAAAACCACATTCACAAAAAGATAGGTAAGATGAAAAGGCAGAGGGCTATGTACTGGATGAAGGAACAAGATAAAACCCAAGAGAAAAAACTAAATGAAGTGGAGATAGGCAACCTTCGAGAAAAAGTAGTGAAGATGATCCAGGACCTCGGAAAAACAATGAAGGCAAAGATCAAGAAGATGCAAGAAATATTTTAAAAAGACTTAGAAGAATTCAAGAACAAACAAATAGAGATGAACAATACAATAACTGAAATGAAAAATACACTAGAAGGAATCAACAGCAGAATAACTGAGGCAGAAGAACAGATAAGTGACCTGGAAGACAGAATGGTGGAATTCACTGCTGCAGACCAGAATAAAGAAAAAAGAATGAAAAGAAATGAAGACGGCCTAAGAGACTGCTGGGGCAACATTAAACGGAACAAAATTCGCATTATAGGGATCCCAGAAGGAGAAGAGAGAGAGAAAGGACCAGATAAAATATTTGAAGAGATTATAGTCGAAAACTTCCCTAACATGGGAAAGGAAACAGCTACCCAAGTCCAGGAAGCACAGAGAGTCCCATACAGGATAAACCCAAGGAGAAACATGCCAAGGCACATAGTAATCAAATGGGCAAAAATTAAAGACAAAGAAAAATTGTTGAAAGCTGCAAGGGAAAAACGATAAATAACATACAAGAGAACTCCCATAAGGTTAACAACTGATTTCTCAGCAGAAACTCTACAAGCCAGAAGGGAGAGGCATGACATATTAAAGTGATGAAAGGGAAGAACCTACAACCAAGACTACTCTACCCGGCAAGGATCTCATTCAGATTCGATGGAGAAATCAAAAGCTTTACAGACAAGCAAAAGCTAAGAGAATTCAGCACCACCAAACCAGCTCTACAACAAATGCTAAAGGAACTTCTCTAAGTGGGAAACACAAGGGGAGAAAAGGACCTACAAAAACAATCCCAAAACAATTAAGAAAATGGTAATAGGAACATACATATCGATAATTACCTTATATGTGAATGGATTAAATGCTCCAACCAAAAGACACAGGCTCGCTGAATGGATACAAAAACAAGACCCATATATATGCTGTCTACAAGAGACCTACTTCAGACCTAGGGACACATACAGACTGAAAGTGAGGGGATGGAAAAAGCGTTTCCATGCAAATGGGAATCAAAAGAAAGCTGGAGTAGCAATACTCATATCAGATAAAATAAACTTTAAAATAAAGAATGTTACAAGAGACAAGGAAAGACACTACATAATTATCAAGGGATCAATCCAAGAAGAAGATATAACAGTTATAAATATATATCCACACAACATAGGAGCACCTCAATACATAAGGCAACTGCTAACAGCTATAAAAGAGGAAATTGACAGTAACACAATAATAGTGGGGGACTTTAACACCTCACTTAAACCAATGGACAGATCATCCAAACAGAAAATTAATAAGGAAACACAAGCTTTAAATGGCACAATATACCAGATAGATTTAATTGATATTTATAGGACATTCCATCCAAAAACAGCAGATTATACTTTCTTCTCAAGTGCGCATGGAACATTCTCCAGGATAGATCACATCTTGGGTCACAAATCAAGCCTCAGTAAATTTAAGAAAATTGAAATCATATCAAAAAATCTTTTTTTGACCACAATGCTATGAGATTAGAAATCAGTTACAGGGAAAAAAATGTAAAAAATACAAACGCATGGAGGCTAAATAATACATTACTAAATAACCAAGAGATCACTGAACAAATCAAAGAGGAAATCAAAAAATACCTAGAGACGAATGATAATGAAATCACGATGATCCAAAATTTATGGGATGCAGCAAAAGCAGTTCTAAGAGGGAAGTTTACAGCAATAAAATGCTACCTCAAGAAACAACAAACATCTCAAATTAACAATCTAACCTTACACCTAAGGGAACTAGAGAAAGAAGAACAAACAAAACCCAAAGTTAGGAGAAGGAAAGAAATCATAAAAATCAGAGCAGAAATAAATGAAATAGAAACAAAGAAAACAATAGCAAAGATCAATAAAACTAAAAGCTGGTTCTTTGAGAACATAAACAAAATTGATAAACCATTAGCCAGACTCATCAAGAAAAAGAGGGAGAGGACTCAAATCAATAAAATTAGAAATGAAAAAGGAGTAGTTACAACAGACACTGCAGAAATACAAACCATCCTAAGACACTACTACAAGCAACTCTATGCCAATAAAATGGACAACCTGGAAGAAATGGACAAATTCTTAGAAAGGTATAAACTTCCAAGACTGAACCAGAAAGAAATAGAAAACATGAACAGACCAATAACAAGTAATGCAATTGAAACTGTGATTAAAAATCTTCCAACAAACAAAAGTCCAGGACCAGATGGCTTCACAGGTGAATTCTATCAAACATTTAGAGAAGAGCTAACATCCATCCTTCTCAAACTCTTCCAAAAAATTGCAGAGGAAAGAACACTCCCAAACTCATTCTATGAGGCCACCATCACCCTGATACCAAAACCAGACAAAGATACTACAAAAAAAGAAAATTACAGACCAATATCACTGATGAATATAGATGCAAAAATCCTCAACAAAATACTAGCAAACAGAGTCCAACAGTACATTAAAAGGATCATACACCATGATCAAGTGTGATTTATCCCAGGGATGCAAGGGTTCTTCAATATATGCAAGTCAATCAATGTGATACACCATATTAACAAATTGAAGAAGAAAAACCATATGATCATCTCAATAGATGTAGAAAAACTTGTGACAAAATTCAACACCCATTTATGATAAAAACTCTCCAGAAAGTGGGCACAGAGGGAATGTACCTCAACATAATAAAGGCCATATATGACAAACCCACAGCAAACATCATTTCAATCGTGAAAAACTGAAAGCATTTCCTCTAAGATCAGGAATAAGACAAGGAAGTCCACTCTCACCACTATTATTCAACACAGTGTTGGAAGTCCTAGCCATGGCAATCAGAGAAGAAAAAGAAATGAAAGGAATACAAATTGGAAAAGAAGAAGTAAAACTGTCACTGTTTGCAGGTTACATGATACTATAAATAGATAAGCCTAAAGATGCCACCAGAAAACTACTAGAGCTAATCAATGAATTTGGTAAAGTAGCAGGATACAAAATTAATGCACAGAAATCTCTTGCATTCCTATACACTAATGATGAAAAATCTGAAAGAGAAATTAAGGAAACACTCCCACTTACTATTGCAACAAAAGAATAAAATACCTAGGAATAAACCTACCTAGGGAGACAAAAGACCTGTATGCAGAAAATTATAAGACACTGATGAAAGAAATTAAAGATGATACCAACAGATGGAGAGACATAACATGTTCTTGGATTGGAAGAATCAACATTGTGAAAATGACTATACTACCCAAAGCAATCTACAGATTCAATGCAATCCCTATCAAATTACCAATGGCATTTTTTACAGAACTAGAACAAAAAATCTTAAAATTTGTATGGAGATACAAAGGACCCCAAATAGCTAAAGCGGTCTTGAGGGAAAAAAACGGAGCTGGAAGAATCAGGCTCCTTGACTTCAGACTATTCTACAAAGCTACAGTAATGAAGACAATATGGTACTGGCACAAAAATGGAAATATAGATCAACGGAACAGGATAGAAAGCCCAGAGATAAACCCACGCACCTATGGTCAACTAATCTATGACAAAGGAGGCACGGATATACAATGGAGAAAAGACAGCCTCTTCAATAAGTGGTTCTGGGAAAACTGGACAGCTACATGTAAAAGAATGAAATTAGAACATTCCCTAACACCATACACAAAAATCAACTCAAAATGGATTAGAGACCTAAATTTAAGACCTGATACTATAAAACTCTTAGAGGAAAACAGGAAGAACACTTTTTGACATAAATCACAGCAAGATCTTTTTTGATCCACCTCCTAGAGTAATGGAAATAAAAACAAAAAATAAAAAGAATAAAACACTGTATATTATAATTTTTAAAATACACATAATATCTGGTAAGGTCTAATGAGTATAACAGATACTTATAATTATAAAGAAATATGGACAATTCCTAACACAAGGACAATTCTAGAATGGCCCAGGAGTGCTTGATTCAGCGACCGAAATTTGTTCCAAGATACTAATTATGTTACTTTTTAAACATTACATAGTTACCCTTTAAAAATGAATAGATTAAATAACATACTCTAATTATTTGCGAACCCTGAACTATTCATTCCCCATGTCCCACATCTACGATTGTTTAGAGGGTCAAGTTTGTCCTTTTCATTCATTCATCTGTCTTCACTAGGTCAAATACTTTCAGTTGCAGAGCTTAGAGTATATGATGTAGGTCTAATATTCCCAGAAGGAAATCTCAATAACGAAATCACAAAGCAAAATTTGGCCTATACTTTTGACACTGATTCCGATGACTTGCTTGAAACATGCTCTGTGATGTTTCAGATTAGAGTCAATGATTTTTTTCGGAGGAGGTAATTGAGTCTAATCTGGACAGTAGCTTAGAATATGATAGCTGAAAAACATTTTGTAATCACAAGCAGTAAAAATACAATTGTCAAGCTTTTCCATATATGTCCGTACCATGGGTAGAACTTTCATAGATTGTTTTTATTGTTCAGTAATTGTCCAGAGATTCAGAGGCCCCAGGGTCTGAAAATCCATTCTCCCATTTAGGAATGTATTATTTTTCCTTTGAGGAGACTTTGGATTTCAATTTCTTGTTAGGGGCCCTGGAAATATACTTGGTGACTTCCTGGAAACAAGAAGCAGAATGGCCAAATTGAAGAAAGATAGAGGAAATCGCAGACTGGTTTTCTTAAATTCTGTCTTGAAATGCTCCAATAGATGGACAGAGCATACTGACTACACGTGAGGATGAGATACTGAGAAATCAAGGAATATATATATATATATATATATATATATATATATATATATATATATATATATATATATATATACTGGAAAGTCTGGCAAGGAGTAAAATGAAGGACCTAATATTTATTGAGCACATGAAAAGCTGATTATTGTAGCATTGTGTTGCTTGATAAATCTAGTGTCTATAGTCACACTGTCTGCTACTTTGTCCTTGCGATGATAAAAAAGTTTTAGTAAAAGACTGTCAGGTTTAATAAAAGCAACCATTTGGTGATGAAATCAATTTTGTGATAAAATTTTTCTGCTTTATCAATTGAATCAGTCATCTGTATTATCAGTTGGATTAGCCGTCGTAATTAGCAATGATGGAGAAGATCAGCTTGAACGTGTATGTGTGTGTGTGTGTGTACTGATGACATCATACACACATACATATTCTTATTAATACATATATATACACACATACACACAATTGTATGTATTCCTGTAAATCTTGAAATATAAGGAAGTAGCAAATGGTCTCTGTTGATTTAAATTTTTTTTTTGGTTGGCTTAATGATCCTTTTTTTTTTTTAGTATTTTTAAATTGAAATATAGGTGCTGTACAATGCTACGTAAGTTGCAGGTGTAAAACATAGTGATTTGCAATTTTAAAGGTTATACTCCACTTATAGTTATTATAAAATATTGGCTATATTCCCTGTGTTGTAAAATACATCCTTGTAGTTTATTTTATACCTAATAGTTTGTACCTCTTACTCCTCCACTCCTATATTGCCCCTCCCCCCTTTCCTCTCCCCACTGGTAACCACTAGTTTGTTCTCTATATCTGTGAGTGTGCTTCTTTTTTGTTATATTCACTAGTTTGTTGCACAAGGGTTCCCTTTTCTCCACATACTTGCCAACATTTATTATTTGTGTTCTTTTTGATGATAACCATTCTGACAGTGTGAGGTAATATCTCATTGTGGTTTTGATTTGCATTTCCCTGATGATTAGTGGTGTTGAGCATCTTTTCATGTGCCTGTTGGCCATCTGCATTTCCTCTTTGGAAAAATGTCTATTCAGCTCTTCGGCCCATTTTTAAAATCATGTTGTTTTTTTCATGTTGATTTGAATGAGCTATTTACATATGTCAGATATGAATCCTTTATTGATCATATCATTTGCAAATATTTGCTCCCGTATCAATAGGTTGTCTTTTCAATAGGTTGTCTTTTCATTTTGTCAAAGGTTTCCTTTGCTGTGCAAAGGAAGATATAACAGTTATAAATATATATCCACACAACATAGGAGCACCTCAATACATAAGGCAATAGGTTCAATAGGTTGTCTTTTCATTTTGTCAAAGGTTTCCTTTGCTGTGCAAAAGACTTTAAGTTTAATTAGGTCCCATCTGTTTATTTTTGCTTTTATTTCCTTTATGTTAGGAGACAAATCCAAAAAATATTGCTACAATTTATGTCAAAGAGTGCTCTGCCTGTGTTTTCCTCTAGGAGTATTATAGCATCGATCTTACATACAGGTCTTTAATCCATTTTGAGTTTATTTTTGTGTATGGTGTTAAAGAATATTTTAATTTTATTCTTCTACATGTAGCTGCCTTGTTTTCCCAGCACGACTTACTGAAGAGACTGTCTTTTTTTCATTGTATATTCTTGCCTCCTTTATGATCTCTTTTTAGTAATCCATTAAGCATCTCTATGTTAACTAAGAACTGAAATGAAGGAGGCATCTAAAATGTTTAAGCAGATATATGTAATTATTATAGAGAAATATTGGTACAAAGTACGGCCCTTAATTAAATGAGAAAACTCTGGATGTACCAAAAATGTGAATAATTTATGTGAAATTTTAAAAATGAACAAAAGTTAATGAGGCTGAAATGAAACACAAAGAACATAATCTTCTGCATTGTTTAAGCATTTCTTCCTAATTATATCTAGAATATCTACCGGAAAGAAACAAATTTTACCTGATTAAAAAAATCTAAGGTGATTCTGAGATTCATTTGTTTTTTAGGAGGATGAAAAATCATGATTTTGTTCATTAGGTTCGTTAGGTGTACATTAACAGGAGCTACCTAAGATGTGGTTGAAACTTTTGTAAATTCATTGCTCCACCTTTTATCTTTTAATAAAGAATCTGAGGTAAATAGGAATGTGAGATGTAAGGAAATGACTTAGAATATCCATTCTATGTAATGAAAAAAGAATTTGAGGAAGAGTAATAAATCTGGAGTTGCTTTGAGTTATAAACTTGTCCTTTGTCTGAGAGAACATGTTTGACAGACCATGTCACAGCTGGTTCCCCTCCACACATCAGTCTCTGGGATGGGAATATACCAGCCAGGAATGAGGACTTTTTAGAAGGTGGTGGGGGTGTGAGACTGAGCTGCATCTTCATGGTTTTAGGAATAAACAATTAATAGTAAGAAGGTACCCATGTTAGCCCATATCAACAATGAAATAAAAAGGTCTTAAGAGTAAAAACTTTACTAACTATAGTTTCTCCAAATATACTGGAACATACTAGCTTTCCAAGATCTAATGTGTAGCACAAAAATAAAATTAAAAAGAAAAACTATTTAAACAGAGTCTGTTTTAGAATTTCTAGAGGTAATAAAATCAACTAAGGCAACAATAGCTATAATTTATTGTGTGCCTATTATATATTGGTAAATGTGAACTATTCAAAAATATTTTCTTTAGTATAGGTAAATATTTTATTACCATTTTAAAGTTGAGGAAAATGAAGCTCAAAGAGATTGTGACTTGCTCAAAGCCACATGCTGCATAAGAGACACAACTTAGAACTTGAATGAACCCTGATCTCACTTCAAATTCCAAGTTCAAACCACGTCAGGATCATTCTGTGACAGTAGTCAAGGGACAGAATAAGAATATTTTATGATTTTTAACACCTCCAATGTTTGCTATTTTTGTAAATCTTTTTCAAAGTAATAATGGATAACATAGCTATAGCAGTTTTCTATTGCCTCTGTAATAAATTACAGAGGCAATAGAAATTAAATTTCTATTTCTATTCTATAGAAAATAAATTTATGGCTTAAAACACAGAAATTTATTATCTTACAATTAGGTAGGTCAGAAATTTGAAGTAGGTCTCACTGGGCTAAAATCAAGGTGTCGGCCAGGTTCCACACATTGTTTCAAGCAGTTAGCACGTATCAATTTATTTAGTCCATGACATCCCCCCTGCCCCGCCTCCCGCCGCCACACACACACACAGTTCATATTTTCCCAATGCCTATTTCAGAGAAAAGGAAACCAAGGCAAAATGTGGTTAGTAGCTTGTCTAAGGTCATGCAGTTAGCATGTTTGAGTCAGGACAATAATAATTAGCAATAAAATATTTGAAAGCAGGGCTAATTTGTGTTCTAATTATCTGACATTATAAGAAAAAAAGTTACTAAGAAAATATATTTGACTTTATAGTTCAGAAGACAGAAACCGAGGAGGGAAAAATAGGTTGTTTCTACTCTAGAAAGGAGAAAAGAGTAAATTGAAATTCTATGACAAATGAGACTTATAAAGAAACCATCCTAGGTGCAAAGAAATGATCCCAGAGCTAAGATCTTGCTACCTGCTGCCAGACTTCTTGGATAAAAAACACCTGCCATCTTTATTTTCACTCTATCACTCACTCCAGATTCTCCACTATTGAAATGAGATTTCTACCTAGCTACTAGAAAACTACCACTTTGTTTCTCTCAGACATGCTCCCTGTATCTGGACTCTACTATCAATTGTCACCCGATTCCCTAGATGATAAATTTTGTTTGCCTGCCTACATTTCTTCCCACTGCATACAGCTGTGTCCCTCAATAGTATTGACCCTTAAGCAGGGTCATTCACTCCTCCATCCTAGACCATTGAGGAGGACAGACATGTGTCATGAATAGGGTCAAATTTGGACTCCTCTCCCCACCCACTTTATACACACTTCCCTAAATGCACTGATTCTTCATTTTTTTCTTACAAAAATTATCAAATGCAAATTAAGCAAACATCAGAATGTTTTTTCCTCTAACATATTGATAAAAATGTTGACAAGTGAAGGTTCACTACAAACTTCCCTTCTTCACCCATCATATAATTTTTTTATGTTTGATCAAATGCAAATATATTAAACACTCTCAAAACAAGTCATAATTTTTTATCATGATCAGAAAAACAACCATAAGATCTGTAGTTAAATAATTTATAAAATTCAAGATATACAGTGAATAAGGTGAATGTGCTCCTCTGGTCCACATATCAATAGTGTTACATGCAAAATAAATGATATTAAAATCATTTTCTTCGACATTATTTTTCTCAGTGAATTTATAGTGATACTTCATGTATGTTATGTTCTTTCCTAAGTGCCAAAAGTTTCTATAACAAGCCTAGATTTTGGTCAGATTTATCGCATGTTTTAGTTTATAGATTTTGAGTTTTTTTCTTCTTTAAAAGAGGAAGGGCATTGACTTATCTCATCTTGCAATAGTAACAATTGCCTCATATTTTCATAGTTTCCCAAAGAGAAACAACTAGAGGTTCCATAGTAATACCGAAAATATTTCAGTACTTAGACATGTGATCTGATCCATCTGTTTCAACACATAAACAAATTATAAATGACTATACTTTCTCCTATTTATCACTTTATTAAGCATTAATTACTCTCTCTTTTATTCTATTTTGATGTACCTTGTTGTCTAGAAATATAAAAGAAAAATATATACATAAAGAATCTTCATATTCTCCAACAGAAGAGCATGGACTCTGGAGCCAGACTTCCATGCTTCAAATCCTATTTCTGCCACCAATAACCTATGTGACTTTGGACCAGTTTAAATGGTCTATGTCTTAATCCTTTCCTCTATAAAAATGAGAATTATAATATGACACATCTCAAAGGGTTGTTGTGAGAATCAAAGTATATCATATAAAGCACTGTTACCGTTTTAGATTTTTATATATTTTAAGACTTTACTCCAAGCCACTTTTCAATTTCATTTTTACTCAAGCATAGACTTTTTAAACCCCATTTTACATATTTAGTATTTCTATATAATAAAACAAGTTTGTCTTTGGGTTGTGTGTTGACTTCCCTCACAAGTAAGAGACATTGTTATAAAATATTTGAAACAATTCTAGGCTATTAAACATTTTTTCTAACATTTGTGGCATATCTTTTGGACATGTGCTTTAATATAGACCTGATTAGAGAGCTAACAAAATTTTCCCTTTTTATTCATCATCAAGGTTAATTGTAATTTGTATAATCAGAATTGCACCTTATAATATTGCTTCTCATATTGGATGCAATAATTCTGTTCAGAGCCCATTGATTTCATAATAACAATCTAAATAAATCTATGGTTTGGCATAGGTAAGAGTATTTTTCAGGCTTAAGTGAATTAATCTATTTCCCTTACATTGCTTTTGATTAGGATTAAAGCTTCAGGTATAGTCTACTTATCATTTAAAATAATTGTGTTGTATATATTTTTATAAGTCGAGATTTTATAAATATCATGCTTATTTTTAAAACTACATTTAAAGAGAATTTTGGTATTTTCTTCCCTCTAACCAAATTCCTCTAAATGTCAGAAAATATAATAGAAATATAAATAAATTAGTAACAATACAAAGTAGCAAGAAAGGATGGCTTCAGTGAATTTCATTTTGGTAAGTTCAATGGATACAGAAAGCAGAATGGATGAAGGAACAAATGCAGAGAATCTACAGCCTAAAATACACATAAAAGAAAATGGTTACAAAGTTAAGAACAGTTCCAGAAATAACCCAAACTCAAATCCAATAAATACCAGGAATGCAAGGGGGCTGTGAGGTTTTCAGTGCAAAGAAGTCAAGAGTTATGATCAGAAGAACTGTGCTTGTGAACCCCTTGCCACACCAAGAATGATGCCAAATAGCTACCAAGTAGAGAAATACATTCCTCCTCAAGCTAACAATGCCATGAACAATATCTTTAAAAAGGGAAAGATCCTCGGACTTCCCTGGTGGCACAATGGTTAAGAATCCGCCTCCCAATGCAGGGGACACGGGTTCGAGCCCTGGTCCAGGAAGATCCCACATGCCACGTAGCAACTAAACCCGTGCACCACAACTACTGAGCCTGCTCTCTAGAGCCCACGAGCCACAAATACTGAAGGCCACGTGACTAGAGCCTGTGCTCCGCAACAAGAGAAGCCACCGCAATGAGAAGCACGCGCACCGCAACAAGGAGTAGACCCTGCTCGCGCGAAGCAGCAAAGACCCAACGCAGCCAAAAATAAATAAATAAATACATTTTGGGAAAAAACAAAAGGGAAAGATCCTCTGGAGAAGCCATCTAGATAGAATGCTAGGATTGGCGAGAGCAGCAGAAAATTTCTTCTGAGAATTCACAAAAACATCTCTGAAGGAAAAATCAAAGGGGACCAACTGGCTTTTTCCAGTCTAAAGTTATGAGAGTTATTATCCGAAAGGGAGAAATTTCTAAGGAGTTTCCCAGAGGCACTTTCCACTTTCAGTCAGGACTTTATCTATACAATTCTGCCCTACTCATTGTCACCAATAACGTCCACATTACCCAATCTAATATTCAATTATTCACCTTCTCAGAATCATTAGAATAAACTAATCGTAATCATTCCAGTTGGAAACATTTCCTTCACTTGACTTCTGAGACATGAAACTTTTCTGCTTTTCTTACTCTCGCAGTGTTCTCTTCTTTAAACTTTTGCCCTTTCAAAACTACAATCATTTGCTAGGTGGATAAATCCATCTCATGACTTTAAATACCAACGAAATGATCATGACTTCCAGATCTATATTTACATGAAACCCTCACACTCAGTTCCAGACTTGTATATCTGACAGCCTACAGGACAACTTAACTTGTATGTCTAGTAGCCATCACACTTATGACATGCAAAACCAATTCAGTGTCCTGCAGAAACCTGTTTCTACCTGAGTGTTTCTATTTTTAGTAAATAGTCCCAACTTTAACATAAATTGCTTAAGCAAAAACTTGGAATCATCCTTGACTCCTCTTTCTTTCACACTCCCATACAATCAATTAGAAAGTCCTGTTATCTCTATTCAAATTTGACTACTCAAAATTGACAATTTCCCACTGTTCTATTACTATTTCACTCAATCAATAGATGCAAGTAATTCACATATATCAATACATATTAAAAAACAGATTATACTCAATAATTAATATAAGATGAATACAACAAAGATTAACAAAAAGAAATAATATATAAATAGGGAATCCATATTATTCTTAAAAAGGATTATTAGGAGACAAAATGAAAAATGAAATAAAGGAAATTTTTATTTTGTATTGCTGTCATTTAACTTTATACACAAAGTTTTGATAAATGCAATTTTTTAAACTTTTGTTTAATATTAAAAATGTTTAATGAATTGTGTAATATTGTAGATAAACATTTGAAAGTTGATTTTTAAAACTATATGTTTAGATTGCTTTATATTGATACATGTAGATGAATTTTGTTTACTTAAACTTCTGCACTGAAGCTGATTATGTAATTGAATACCTAGCTGAATTGAATGATTAAATCATATGTCACTTACATATTTTTCCTACAGAGGGACAGTTACTTGTCTCTATTTTTCTACTCTGGGACAAAGAGTGATAGAAGTTACCTGATTTTACTCATCACCTTGGCCATAAGTGCAAGAGTTTCTCTCGTAAATAAACAGACTTTCTGTGTTACAGGGTATATAAACTTCAATTATACTAGCTGTGATTAAATTAATTTCTGAAGTGGTTGTGACAATTGATTTTCACTCTAGCTCTGCGCTAGAGTTCCTGCTCCCACTTGCCAGCAAAAACTAGATGTCATCAGGCGTAATAATTTCTGCAAATCTGATGACTGGGAAATAGTATCTCACTATTTTGATATGTATCCCATTGACTATTAAGAAGACTGAACAGCTTTTGCAATCTCTGTTTTTCTTTTCATTTCTCTTGTTGTACATTTATATTTTTAAAGAAATCCTTCCTTAACTACAATATAATAAACATATTATTCAAATGATAATAAAGCCATGTTCCTACATTTTTCCTGTGCTTTGATACTCCACAACTTAAAATCTAGAATAACCTTAGAAAAAATCGCTTACTCTGAACCTCAATCATCTCACCTGTAAAATGAGGATAATAAGGGTTGTTGTGACAAATGTGCACCTTGCCTTATTTAACTCACTTTCTGACTTCACAATTTACTCATGCTCATTCCTGTAGTTCCAGTATATTTTTAACTGTTGTAAAGCATTTTATTATAGGAATATCTGTGAGGTATTTCTTCTTTCTGCTCTGAGGGGAAGAAATCAGAGAAATCTTTAAGAAATAGTATTTGAACAAAATACTAGCAAACAGAATCCAGCAGCACATTAAAATGATCATACACCATGATCAAGTGGGGTTTATCCCAGGAAGGCAAGGATTCTTCAATATGTGAATCAATCAATGTGATACATCATATTAACAAATTGAAGGATAAAAACCATAGGATCATCTCAATAGATGCAGAAAAAACTTTTGACAAAATTCAACACCCATTTATGATAAAAAAAACTCTCCAGAAAGTAGGCATAGAGGGAACTTACCTCAACATAACAAAGGCCATATATGACAAACCCACAGCCAACATCGTTCTCAATGGTGAAAAACTGAAACCATTTCCACTAAGATCAGGAACAAGACAAGGTTGCCCACTCTTACCACTGTTATTCAACATAGTTTTGGAAGTTTTAGCTACAGCAATCAGAGAAGAAAAAGAAATAAAAGGAATCCAAAAGAGGAAAGAAGAAGTAAAGCTGTCACTGTTTGCAGATGACATGATACTATACAGAGAGAATCCTAAAGATGCTACCATAAAACTACTAGAGCTAATCAATGAATTTGGTAAAGTAGCAGGATACAAAATTAATGCACAGAAATCTCTTGCATTCCTATACACTAATGATGAAAAATCTGAAAGAGAAATTAAGGAAACACTCCCATTTACCATTGCAACAAAAAGAACAAAATACTTAAGAATAAACTTACCTAAGGAGACAAAAGACCTGTATGCAGAAAACTATAAGACACTGATGAAAGAAATTAAAGATGATGCAAACAGGTGGAGAGATATACCATGTTCTTGGATTGGAAGAATCAACATTGTGAAAATTATTATACTACACAAAGCAATCTACAGATTCATTGTAATCCCTATCAAACTACCACTGGCATTTTTCACAGAACTAGAACAAAAAATTTCACAATTTGTATGGAAACACAATAGACCCTGAATAGCCAAAGCAATCTTGAGAAAGAAAACAGAGCTGGAGGAATCAGGCTCCCGGACATCAGACAATACTACAAAGCTACAGTAATCAAGACAGTTTGGTACTGGCACAAAAACAGAAATATAGATCAATGGAACAGGATAAAAAGCCCAGAGATAAACCCATGCACATATGGTGACCTTATCTTTGATAAAGGAGGCAAGAATATACAATGGAGGAAAGAAAGCCTCTTCAATAAGTGGTGCTGGGAAAACTGGACAGCTACATGTAAAAGAATGAAATTAGAACACTCCCTAACACCATACACAAAAATAATCTCAAAATGGATTAAAAACCTAAATGTAAGGCCAGACACTATCAAACTCTTAGAAGAAAACATAGGCAGAACACCCTATGACATAAATCACAGCAAGATCCTTTTTGACCCACCTCCTAGAGAAATGGAAATAAAAACAAAAATAAACAAATGGGACCTAGTGAAACTTAAAATCTTTTGCACAGCAAAGGAAACCATAAACAGGATGAAAAGACAACCCTCAGAATGGGAGAAAATAGTTGCAAACGAAGCAACTGACAAAGGATTAATCTCCAAAATACTGAAGCAGCTCATGCAGCTCAATATCTAAAAAACAAACAACCCAAGCCAAAAATGGTCAGAAGACCTAAATAGACATTTCTCCAAAGAAGATACACAGATTGCCAACAAACACATAAAAGGATGCTCAACATCACTAATCATTAGAGAAATGCAAATCAAAACTACAGTGAGGTATCACCTCACACCAGTCAGAATGGCCATCATCAAAAAATCTACAAACAAAAAATGCTGGAGAGGGTGTGGAGAAAAGGGAACCTCCTTGCACTGTTGGTGGGAATGTAAATTGATACAGCCACTATGGAGAACAGTATGGAGGTTCCTTAAAAATCTAAAAATAGAACTACCATATGACCCAGCAATCCCACTACTGGGCATATACCCTGAGAAAACCATAAATCAAAAAGAGTCATGTACCAGAATGTTCACTGTAGCACTATTTACAATAGCCAGGACATGGAAGCCACCTAAGTGTCCATTGACAGATGAATGGATAAAGAAGATGTGGCACATATATACAATGGAATATGACTCAGCTATAAATGAAACAAAATTGAGTTACTTGTAGTGAGGTCGATGGACCTAGTGTCTGTCATACAGAGTGAAGTAAGTCAGAAAGAGAAAAACAAAACAAATACCGTATGCTAACTCATATATATGGCATCTAAAAAAAAAAGGTTCTGAAGAACCTTGGGACGGGACAGGAATAAAGACGCAGATGTAGAGAATGGACTTGAGGACACGGGGAGGGGAAGAGTAAGCTGGGACGAAGTGAGAGTGGCATGGACATATATACACTACCAAATGTAAAATAGCTAGTGGGAAGCAGCTGCATAGCACAGGGAGATCAGCTCATGCTTTGTGACCACCTAGAGGGGTGGGATAAGGGAGGGTGGGAGGGAGACGCAAGAGTAAAGGGATATGGGGATATATGTATATGTATAGCTGATTCACTTTGTTATACAGCAGCAAGTAACACAACAATGTAAAGCAACTATACTCCAAAAAAGATGTTAAAAAAAAAATGAAGTAGTATTTGACCTGAACTTTGAGAAATACATACGCTTTTACCACAGAGATGCTAGAGAAAAAATAACTGTGCTCCTGAAAGACATTTTCTTTCATCTAGGGAAATTCAATCTCAATAGTTTTACTCTTACAAAAATAATTTATCTTTCAGTCTTTCTGACTGAAAACATTGAGGTTATTTTCAAATTCCTGGTCCAACTCAATGTTACAAATGGTTATAACAACAACTATAGTGGTCATATGCCAGATACACACCTAACTGAACTAAGGAAAAAAAGCCTCTGCACTAATGCCTTTGCTTTGTGGAAAATGAATTTTAATGAAACAGTCAAGTGAAGCTCCAATGATTAGGGTTTCTGTCACTTTAGGTTTCGTTGAAAGCAGTTTTTTGGAAAGGTTGCTCCAGAACCTTCTCTTTGGAATAATAGCGCATGCTTAGAAAATTAAATTGTTTTTTTCCCTTGGAAAAAAAATGTATTTCACAAATACTTTCTCATCTTTTGTTACTCTAAACATTACTGTTCTTTTGGCCTTTTTTGGACTGATATTTTTAAATCATGTTTTCTGTACCCAAAATGTTTCCCTTTAGAATACAGCAAGTTTTTATTTATTTGAGTACATTTGAAGCCAAGTAAACCTGATAACATTAGAAATCATGTAAAATTAACCATGATCAAATGTAAAGTTATTAATTTAAACATGTAAAACATGCTTTTCAATTCTTGCTATTAAATTATTAATGTACGTCACCTCCATCCTATACACCAAAAAGATAATCCTCCATATATACTCAGATTCAGTTCATATTCAAATATTCTTAAATACAATTCCTTGTACATGTGGATTTTAGACATTCTTTTCTTAGAGATGTGGTTTTATTATTAATACATTAATGCTTATGCAAAGAATCTCTGAGAATATAAACAAGTCTTCCAGAGAAAAAGATGAGAAATGTAAAAAACTTGTAGCATTTTTAATTGAAATTTCTTGAATTAAACATTTAACTTTTTGTTTCTTTCTTTAAAACAATTTCTTTGTTTATCAAATGAGCCATATGGAATCAGTCTAGGTTTGGAAGATGATGTCTCATGAGATTATATTGGATACATCAGTATTCTTATTCAGAATATTTTCTATTTGATAAGAAAATGCCTTTACTTTTCTGATTTCCTCTTAGTCTCTTAGATTTGCTTTAACTCATTTATTAATGAGAGAACCAAGAATATGTTGTGACCAGTTCAAGCATTTAAGAAGGTAGAATATTCACAGTCAATAAAAAGGAAAATGTTAGGATAAGATTGCTGAGATACGTATCAACATGTTTAAGGTACAACAGGTCATAAGTATTTGAAGTTATCTGTAACACTGGGCAGAAATTATTTGCATCTCTACTGACGAAATTCTACAAGTTAACAAGGAACTCCACTATATATGGGACTTCTGATCAATAGTGGCAAAGACATTAATTTAGTACATTCCCCAGACAATCCTTGTTATAGCCATTGCCCCATATGATATTGAAGGCATGCTATATTTTTTTGCCATATTTCCAAATTGTGGATAATTTTTTCCTACACTACCTCCTTTAGCACCTAATACAGTTGCAAAATTTAGAGTTTTGTTGACAAATTGATGGCATTTTCATTTCTTTTTCTCACCCATGCTTATTACTCTCTCATTTTTTCAAAGAACAGGGATTGCTCCAAACAATGAACAAAAGCACAATTGTCATTTTCTCTATATATATTTTTTAAATTTCAGAACTTAACCTAGAACATTTTTCCACTTCAGGAACCCCAATCCTTTATTTTATTTTATTATTCTAAATTTTTTCTGTGGTAATTTCATAGCAGCAAGAATTGTCTTATTGATTATATATTATCAAGCCAAGAGTTTTGTGTTTGATCATTTGTTTGATTTGGTTTAATCTAATTTTCTTTTTAACCAGAATAAAATTAGAGAATGTATCTTATTCCTTCCTTCTGAAGCTGAATTTCTAAGAGAATTTTTTAAAAAGTTTCTGTCTGGGTTGAGCCTGATGGAATTACATTTGCAGTCATTAATAAAGGACCATCACATGGACCCTCTTTAGAAATTGGAGGCTTTGCTTCTAAAGTAAGAGATTAATCCACTCTTTCTTTCTTTCTACATATTTTTTGGTCAAAATTGATCCAGCAGTTTCTGCACTATCTCCTACCTATATACTTTCTCATGTCTGTCCATTAAGAAGATATCAGAATTTTTTCTTCATAAAATAAGAAAGATTCATGGTAATATGATGACTTAATTAAAAATAATTTAATGTGCTGGATTAACATGGTGTAGAAAGGAGAATGGAAGAGTTACCTGGCAATTGATCAAGATGCTTTATCTTTAGAGACACTACTCACATAAAAATACCTCATAAATCTGGAAGTCTGATTACTTTAGCAGTAGTGGAAACATTTTTACAAAAGAAAATTCAATTAATGAGAAAGGGATCTTTAATAATATTGAAGTGCGGTATTCCTGAGCTTTTTCTCTTAGGTATCCTTATGTGGGTTATATGCATATTTCATTGAATGTGTTTAAAGAGAGCAAGAAGAACTCTCCTCAGGTAGTCTTCACAGTATTTTAAAACAAATAACTTCAGTAAAGAGATAAACAATAAATACAAAAATAGCTTTACACACGTGGTGACATGCATTTAATATAAACAACACTGTTGAGTGTTGACTGTTATTCATCATATGAATATAAATTGAGTTTTTATAGCCATTGCAAATGACCTCACTGTAAGAATCTGTCAGTTTTTTGAGGCACCAAGTGGACACACCTAATAACCAGATTCATATTGACTATCTTCCTATAGTAAATGAACTGGTTTAATCTAAAAGCATACATTCAATATATATCCAAAATTTGACCTGTTGTAATTTGACAGTATAATCATACAATGTTGGTATATACTGCAGTCCTTTGAAAATAGGTATATATTTTTCCTTTGAACTTAAATTTATAAAACTTCATACAATAATAAATGTTTTTCATGGAGAGATGGATAAAACAATCTCATGATATCAGGTGCTCAGAATGAACACATTTAAAAGGGTGTTTTAAGGGCGATTAGTGCCCTTGATCAATGGCTAGGTCTTTTATGACACTGTCTGGATAAAAAAAAAAAAAAAAAAAAAAAAGCTACGTAATGGTGTACACAGATAAATATTCTTCAACAAATACAATTAATGGACTTGATGCTATTAGAATTGGAGGAAATTCTTTCCCCAAATATATGTCTATTGACCTAAATCCATATATATCCAAATAATTAAGCTGAAAATGGTTCCATTATTGCTAACATTTGATGTGTCCTGTATCACATGATTTCGGAACCACTCTGACATTTGCACAGAAGTAATGCAATAGAATATCATGTGCAATCATGCCAGAGACTGTTATGACATACCTCTGTTACATAAAGTTACATATAAATACATGATATAGAAAGGAAAGGACAACATGGACTTGTAAATCAATTCTATAATTCAATAACCCAGAAATGTCTCTTTATGACAGTGTTAGAAAGTAAGAAAGTATAAGTTTTTTAAGACAACTCTGTTGGAAGCCAAGACAAACACCTGTCATATGGTTGCTAATCTATTTAATAAAATGACTTCCTAAAATAATAACATTAACACTATTGTCAGGATTTCTTGTGTTATACAAAAGGGGAGTAAAGCTTAGGTCAATTTATAAATGATAGTCCCAGCATCTACCAACTGAAGTTAGAAACTTTACAGTTACCACTTCTAAGGTTGACAACATAAGGAAAAAAATCAATAAATATTCCCATGAAGAGTATGTTGGATTTATCACAAAAAAATAAAAGACTGGATAGACTATTCATCTAAAACAGAAACCCTTGAGTGAGGTTGTAGAAAAGTTTATTGGTGTAGAAATGTCTTTAAGACATTGTTTTCTGCTCCTATCTCCATCCTTAGTGTAGGTCAGGCATTCAAGAAGAGTGCTGAATAATGAATGAAGCTTGCCCCAGCAAAGATAAACCAGTTTTTAGCCTAAAGGAAGCATTTACAGCAACTCAGAGCTCCTATGTTGCCATCTCTGCAGGCATTCTACAAAGAGGAAACTGGCATAAGTGTGTTCCTTAAAAGCTTATAGTCTTCCCCAATCTCCTTTTGTATAGAATGTGACCAAGGTAGCTAGTTACTCTCGATGGTGTTGAAATGTTCCAAGGGCAAATCATTAGGAAAAATACATGTAACAAAAGGGTCAAGAGTATTCATCTTCTTTATTGCATGGTTTGCATTCTGTTGTGTCTCCCCTATATTATACTGATTTTAATTTTCTTTGCTCTTAATTTATTCCATACAATCTATTTAATTACAGTTCTGAAAGATGCTTCCTTTTAATGATTTTCTTTGCATATTTTACTTCTTTCAATTACAGTTACCTGAGGAATTATACTAGAATAAGGAAGATTATAGCCCTTGGTTGAGACCATGTTCAATTTCAACAGTGGCAGAAATGTGCAGAGAGTTCTTTTCTTATTTTTAAGCTGATAGTGTTTTGAGAGCAAAAGAAATGTTAGTCAAGACAAGCAATGTAAATTTTTTATGATTTAAGAGCACAACGCCTTCTCTACAGAATCACTATGGTTTGCAGCAAATTCCACATCAACTATGAAATACAAAAGTAGAGAAATCTATTATTATGTACTATTATACGCACACTGCTTCCAAATAGAATATATATTAATTCAGACATCTGACATCAACACAGCATGAGTTAGCTTCTGAGTTCCTTGCCTCTGTTTCTTTTAACCAAAATAAAAATATATTTTCTGTATTTTCTCAGATGTTAATCACAGGGAAGTTGAGAGGAAAAGATGCACCTACTTCCAAGTGGTTAATTAGCTTACACAAGAAATGAATAATGGGCCCAGTACTGTTTTGTAACACCTTAATCATAAAGTTTAAAAGATAAAACACATTTTCTGCAGTTAGTATTGTTTTTATATTACCTACAAGGTATCTACATATTTAAGAAGAGTATTTTTAGATTTTAACCAATTCAAGTAAATATACAGTAAGTCTGTATTTGATATAAAGATAACATCTTTCAAAATCATTATTTCATTTGCTTCATTTAGAAATCCTCTCAGTGCAGGTAAAAATATCTGTCTGCCCATGTACATTTTAAGTGTCCCATAAAAATTCATTGTTTGAAAATGTCTTCCAAAAATCTAAAGTGTTGGAAAAATTTTAGATATATATGTTATTGTATATAGTAAGATGGGTAAGTTTTAGTACTACTGAGACTAAAATGTATATAAGTGTAGAAAAGAGTTGAGTCCTTAACACAGAAAACCTTTCTTCTTGACATAATATCCTTATAACCAAGCTTAAAGGTACTTCTATTTTCAAGATCGGAGTACAAATAGTAGGGAATCTGGGAAGGGAATCTGGGCGCATAATCCACATTTTTCTCCAAAGGATAATGTGGCCATATACGGCAACATTTAATAGCAGCATGAGCTCTAAATAACAAACTACAAGCACTGTTTTCACTAAAATCTGAATATGCAAATCATTGTTCTCATCTGGGTCATCTTATGTAATTTTCTTTTCAGAAGCTTCATGTCACTTGATGTTTTAGCAGAAGTGGCATGCTTTGCTCCAAGCTGGTCAGACATAGGACTGAGACAAGCAGATGCTTATCACTATGATAAACATTTGCAACTGTAATTTACTTAGGCCTTTGTTGATCAGACATGAGATCTTGAGAAAAGACTGACATTTGATGAGTGAACTGGTGACAGGACAAAAATTGTTTTCTACAGTATAGCTTTTGCCATTTGGAATATGCTGAAATAAACTTGTGCCCAAGATTTGTAATCATCAGAAAATATGCCTGTGAACTAGCTTTTAAATAGCCATCAGGACGCATTTCTGAAATGCTCTACTGCAAAGCTTATTTCTGTTCACAAACAAAATCTCTATAAATGCTTTCACCTGCCACGCCAGCACAGGCCTTTTTCACTGGTTTATAATTCCTCAAATATTTTATACGTTAAAATATTGAACTTCTACTATGTAAATAAAGTACCATAAAGGACAATAAATAAGAATGCACTGAAATGATTAAAATACACTCTTTGTGTATGACTTAAGTGAATAAGTTGCTTAACTTTAGAGAAAAACGTCAAGATAGCTTTATTATTCTGGCTAGAAAATGTTAGCATCAAGAATAAGGAATAGAGACAGACTAACCAAAAACTCCTATTGTTCTACAGTTTAGTTGTGTTTTAAATGGGGGAGAGAAGGCTATACCCAAAATAAGAATCAGTTTCCTGGCAATAAGTGAAGTTACTAACAGACCTGTTAATGACCTCTTTGACCTAATTGATAATAATGTTTTAAATGACCATCCCGATTAAAGATTTCATGGCTGTTGAAAAGTTAAGGTCATTTATTTCATCAAGAAAGAGTGTGGCATAGGCAAAAAGTCACTCGGTTCAAGTCGAGAATCCTGTTTTCTGATGTCACTACAGTCATCCACTGAACGATTGATCTTCCTTATATTCGCAAACACTCAGTCCAATTGTACAATGTTTACTCTAGCAAGAGGATATGTAAGCTTTCTTTTGCCTATGTTTCTTTGAAAACTTTAACTGGCATTTCCCATAGACTGCAGATAAAATATGAGAATAGCTCTTAATTGTACCTTTGGATTATCATAAATATGGACCAAATTTGTTTTATTAGGTAGAGAAGGTCCAGTTTAAGTGGAAATATAAACAGCCAAAATGTTTATGTATAATAAGCTACATGGCTTAAATGGGTCTTTCATATCCATTATCATAAATCTCATTTAAAAAAAAAGGTTTTCGGGCTTCCCTGGTGGCGCAGTGGTTGAGAATCTGCCTGCCAATGCAGGGGACACGGGTTCGAGCCCTGGTCTGGGAAGATCCCACATGCCGCGGAGCAACTAGGCCCGTGAGCCACAACTACTGAGCCTGTGCGTCTGGAGCCTGTGCTCCGTGACAAGAGAGGCTGCGATAGTGAGAGGTCCGCGCACCGCGATGAAGAGTGGCCCCCGCTTGCCACAACTAGAGAAAGCCCTCGCAGAGAAACGAAGACCCAACACAGCCAAAAATAAATAATAAAATAAATAAATTTAAAAAAAAAAAAAAAGGTTTTCAATCACAGAAATGTAGTGAGTTAAAAGGTGACCATGGTAGTTTTTCTTCTAGTATGGCTAAATAACTCCTAAAAGAACAACTATGCAGCAGATAATAACTATAAAGTGTGGATAAAATATTGAGAAAAAAATTCCCAAAAGCCACAACAGCTGCTTGAATGTAACAGAGGGTAAACAAATATAAGCAGAACTGGAGAGAAGCTGAGATCTGGAGAGAATAGAGCTTGAAAAGTTCATATTTTTATCACATTTAGCCAAATGCCACCCACCCCCAAGTCTGCACTATGTGGGTTGGCTAAAACTCTGATGGAAAACACAAGGTCACACTGTCTAGCAAATTAAAGGACAGTGTGCAAGCCACCACAGCCACTAGAAAGTGAAGATGCAAATTCTTGAAAAAAGGATGCCAGTAAAAGGAAACTCAAATTAGGGTAATAGCTAAATAGCTGATTGATCTTTGCACCAGATAGGCACAAGGCAGACTCCAAGCACACAACAAAATCAAAGACCGTAGCTTGGTTTATCAAAGATAAATGCTGCTTTAAAAATTGCTCTTTGGCAGAACCTAACTTAATTCAAATTTCCTGCAACACACAAATCAAAATGTCCAAGACAAAAAAATCCAAAATTACAAATCATAGAAAGAAGAAAATAAGACCCATTTCTTAAGAGAAAAACAAACAAAAAATCAATGCAATAGGGACCAATGCCAGATGAAACAAATATTAGATTTACAGATAAAAAATTTTAAAGCACAAATTATAATTGCTCAAGGAGGATGAACTGATAGATTAATAGAGAAATGAAGAGATGGACAGATATGCAATTAACAGGTATGGTAAAAATATTAACTGTAGAATCAAGATTATGTGCATGTCAAATTTCTTTCAAGTTTTTGTGTTTTTAAAATGTTTTCATAATAAAAAGATGAAAAGAATAAATGCTTTATAAGAATGAAAAGTACTGTAACACTGAAGAGAAATATTATTTATCTGTTACTGAAATAAAGTATATTTTACAAAATTTGCCATATGCATATAAATGTCTCTGCTCAATTAGTTAATTCTATCTATCTGATAATGTTGAGAAGGACATATAAGTATAATAACTAAATTTATGTTTATATGTGAAAAACTGACTAGTATCAGAAAAAAGAAGCGCTGTGTACAAGCTTTGAAAGTTAAAAAAAATTTGTTTTACACAGCAGTTAGTCTTTTCCCTACCGTCATTATTCAAGTCAATTTTCTCTGAGCTTACATTTCTTCAATTTAAAACGTAGTTAATTTTACATATCCCCTAGGATTATTGTAAGATCAAATGAGAGAATGTATTCTGAAGGCATTATAGCAACTAAGGAGCATGCACAAAATATGATCATTATATAATAAGTGGGAAACCAGATATTTGACCTATCTCAAGGGGTCTCAAAGCCCAGGAACCCACTGTGTACTCCTGCATCACTGCCTTTGAATTAGTTATTAGTAATGCTAAATTCCTAGTTATTATGAGGATAAAATGAGATAAAATTTATGAGCATACTTCATAAATTATATAGTGCTAAAATGTTATTAACTAATATAATTATTATTTTTTAATTTTACTTTAATATAACTATTTTGATTACTATTTAACAGAACATAATCAAAATTACATATATATCATACATATATAATTATATACATATATGTGTGGTTTATATGCAGATAATTATATAAACATAAAATTTTGGTAATACACAATTAAATAATGGTCACGGTTTATCTCTAAAAATATAGAGAGATATAAATACATATTCTTTATAATGGGTTATCTCATTTATATAAGTACATTTTCTTCTAAAATTTCCTTTTATTAGTATAAAATTTGCTTTGAATTCTCTGTGCCACACTGCAGTCAGATAATGAAGCAACCACATCTAATTTACAAGAAAAACATCATATATATGGAGAACACAGGTGATCATTTTTTAAAAAATTTTTATTGAAGTATAGTTGCTTTACAATGTTGTGTTAGTTTCAGGTGTACAGCAAAGTGAATCAGTTATACGTATACATATATCCCCTCTTTTTTAGATTTCTTTCCCCTATAGGTCACCACAGAGCATTGAGACATATATACACTACTATGTATAAAAGAGATAACTAATGAGAACCTACTGTATACCACAGGTGATAATTTTTAGCCTTTAAAAATTTATGTGCAATAGTTAAAATATCCTTATTTCTAAGACTTATACCTTACAATATTATAATATATATTGTATTACATGTCATTCATATATATATATATATATATATATATATATATATATATATACACACACACAAACACATAGTAGCTTACTGTTAACTGTAAGTAGCTTCAACTAATTAGGAGGTTGTACAGTATAACCTTAGTAACGGGCCCACCCTTTGGTTGTTGGAGCTGGAAATTGATTGTGACTGGTCCATCCAACCAGGTCTCTGAAGGGCTTAGCAACAGACAATACAGGAAAATAAAATAAAACCTATTCATGAAATTAACCACAATGATTATAAGAACAAAACAGGACTACAGTCTTGAGAGGCTAAACTCTGTGGTTCCCAAGCCTGACAGATCATTAAAATCACCTAGGCAAAATTTTAAAAATACAGTTTCCTAAAAAACAAAGTCCTAATAAATCAGAATCTCTGGAATGTGGGGCTTAAAATTTTTGTATTTTTTTGATAGCTTTCTGTTGATTCATATGATCAGTCAAGCATGAAAACACCCAGTACTATATTTATGTTATATACATCATCTAATTCCCATGTTATTAAAACAGAAGCTCAGTCACAGAGAATAATATGGAAACTCATTTTCAGAACTGGACAGCTCTGGGTCTCAAAGTCTGGGTCTCAAAAATAAGAGAAAGCAGAAGCTTGATTTCTTTTTTTCAAAAAGAGGAGATAATGATAATTTTATTTAAACCAATGATAATAACTAATAACTTATTTTAAGGTACACTGCCTGTTATTGAGCACTTGCTGTATTCCTGGCATTTTCTTTCATTGTTTCAAGTTGGGCTTCTCTGATTTTTAAGGAGCTGCTTGTAGAAGAAACCAATAGGGAGTGGTGGGAGTTAAGACAGAGTGAGAAGACAAGCATGAGTAGCATTTCATGCACAACCTATATCTGATTACACAGAAAGTTCTGAAGCATAAATTATACTTCAGAGTTTGCCCTTCCTTGAGGCAAGGGTGTTGGGCTTCCATATTCCTACACTAGTCAGTCCCAGCTGGAAGTAGGGGAGAGAATGTAAAATCCCAGGTGACTTCCAGCTCTTCCATGCATGTGGGCAATGGGCTTCAACAGGCCAATGGAAGTTGCCTGTGCAAATTCTTAAAGCATACAGAAACTGAGAGACAACTGGGCAGTACGAATAACTGAATTGAAGGTGCCTGAGAGGAACACTAACAATGTCTAATATATCGATTTAACAAATGTTTAATGAAGGCATGCCCTCTGTCAGACCTGTCACTTTGAGGCACTGGAGACACAGCAGTGAACAAACAGACCAAACCATTATCCATATGGAACTTACATTCTAAAGGGTTACATGATTTGCAATGAATCAGGCTCAGAAATCAAGACTTAAATAAAAGGCATTTATTGGGGTAACATAGGAAGCATTGGATGCAAGAACAAGGGAAAGCCTATATCGCTGTATGTAATCAAGTTGGCAATGGCTAGAAGGGGTTGTTCAATCTCATGGGTCCTCCTAAGAAGCTCTATGAAGTTCACATAGAACTATCTGTTGGAAGATGAAAAATGAGGAAGGCATTTTTTCAAAGGCAGTTCACTCCACAGGGCATTAACTCCCCCACGCTACCAAAATGTGCATGTTTATGCCAAGAAATTTCTTGTAGCATCCACACTGTAGCAGCCACTACCGTGTAATCCCTGGGTATGACAGCAGTAAAGGCCAGGAAACTAATAAGTATAGCAAAGGACTGATTTGACATACTCTCAGAGCATGTACAGAATGGATTCACAACAGCCATGGCTGGAATTAAAAACAAATGAAGACAATCAGATATGAAGTTGTGCACATGAGTTATCTGATACAGGTCACTTCTTGCACCACACTGTTCCACTTGTTTCCTCCCTTAAATCAAATCCAAGGCAGAATTACTATCCAGCTGATGGTCTACTGAAATCTCTGTAAAGTCGTGAGGCAAGAAGGCTATTAAAATAGGCTACAATCAACAATGCAACCACTGATCTTTAGATTATATTTAATATTGATTAAATATATCTTTCAATATCCTTCTAGATTTATCTCACCTCATATATCAGTTTAGCTGCTCTGAGACCCAATTCCCAAAAGGAATGAACACTTCACTGTTTGCCCTTGTCAGCCCATGGCTGCTGTAATATAGATTCAGATTTATAACTAATCCCAAAAGCTTCAAGAGACTTTGAAGAGAATATCTTATATTCCAGTGTACTCCTCTTCCATTGTTTAACAGCAATCCTAGCTCCTCATTTTATTTGGAGTCAATTACTCCTGACAGTTCAGTTATTCCTTTCTTTGCTTGCCAGTCTGCTGGAACGAAAAGACCAAAATGAACTGGATATAGTTTTAATGTTCTAGGAACAAATAGTGTTTTCCTAAGCAGAAGCACCCTCTCCATCACGAGGAATCAGGAGGTTAACTGTAACAGAACCTAAAGTGGTGAAGACAGAAAGTACAGATTCTGAAAGTGGATCACTGGAGTATGTCCATCTCTTGGTTCCTGGACTTACATATTCTAGCACTGGAGACAAAACACTATGTATCAATGGTCATTTCAGCATATATACCACACTCTGAATATCAGCCCCCAGCTTCAGAGGATGTTAATCCTTTTCAGACACGTTAGCTCAGTATTCCATGTTATTTAAACTAGCTACATGTTATATTAAATCAGCTACTTGCAACTGATGAAATACATGTTAACACCTGTATATCTCAGGGTCACTGTTAGACATCTTTTGTTGTAAAATAGGTATCTAATTGCAAGGCAGTGTTATGTGGGATAAATGCCTAAGAGATTAGGCGTTCTCTAAACTCTCAGTTGGTCACAATGGAGGAGGCACTGTGGGAAAGGAAGATAAACCCAGATCTGGAGTTGATGTCAAATTCCTAACTGCTGCCTCTTCTAGGGTGAATGGTATCTGCTTCAGCTGAGGTATTTAAAGGGTCTCCAGGAAAGCGGAGATTTCTCTCCTCTGTGAAGGAGCACAGATCTTTTTTTCAATGCATAGAAAGTTGAGGGAAATTTAGTGGTCTGAGTTCCATGGAATCATCCATCAAAATGTCCCCATCCTGTTCTCAAAATCTTACTCTTCCTATCAAGGTCTTAACCAAGCAGAAGAAACAAGAAAAAAGGACACCTGTCAAGGCTATGGATTTATCTCCTTTGCAATTCTGCCTCCCTTATACATAGATTCTGACCTGATTTTCAATACAGTCTGTCTTGAGACTATAGGAGATGAAGCTGTCCTTAAACTGCCATAGAGACCTGCTACTCTTCAGTTGATGGTTATGAGATTTAGCCTCTGATTTTTTTTTTCCAAAGATCCCAGTGCCAGTATCTCCACAATCTTTGCAATATTTATTTCCTCTATATTTCCCAGGTATCACAGTCACAGTGTAACATAATGCCTTACTATTTTTCCTTCATCCCAATCCATCAAAGGTGAGAATAATATGAATTGTAAAGCTGGTGTGTATCCCAGGGTTTTTCAGCACTCCACTTAACCCCAAGAAACCCCAAGTTTCTTACTGCCATATGACTGATTAATGACCCACCTCCAAATTTCAGCTTTCTAGGCAACTTTGGATACTACTGTCTTAGCCTGTTTTTCCCAATAAAACAAAGCCTAAAATGAAAGTTTAAATATAAGTAATTTATTGGGAAGTATAAGACAAGCAGCAGAGGTTGGGAGTGGGGAAAAAAAAGCAAAACAGTTGAGCAAACTGAAATGGTGCATGACAGTGGTTGATATAAAGAAAAGGTAAACAATAAACAAAATAAAATGTACAGTTTGGTAGGTGGTGATAAATGCTATGGAAGAAAAATAAATCAAGAAAAGGGGATAGATACATCAGAGAAAGGTGAGTCAATTTTCAATAGAATGAACAGGGAGGGCCAGAGAGGTAAAATGTGGTCAAATCATACAAGGCTTTGAGATACATTTTAAGGAGTTTGGTGCTGAGACAGGAAGAAGCCTTTGGATGATTTTGAGAGGAGATGTGGCATGTATTGACTTATTTTTTAAATAGCTCTGCCTGCTGTCTGGAGAACAGACTATATATGGGGAAACAGCTGAAGCATGAAAATATATTGAGGCTATCACAGTAATCTAGTGAGAGAAGATAAAGTCTTGATCCAAAATGGTAGTGGTGGAGACAGTAAGAAGTGATCAAATAATGGATATATTTGGAAGGTAGACCCAATGTTATTTGTTGACAGATTTTATGTGGGGGTCTAAGATTACAGACTTGAACAATGCAAGGACTGAAATGGGAAAAAAGGTATATTATATTCATTATTTTAAATTTACTCTGTACAATTGGTATTATTATCACCATTTTCTGGATGAGGAAACAGGTTCAAGAGAAGTTAAGTGTCACATCCAAGGGCAACTAATACAGGCAAGAACTGGTATTTAAAAATATGTCTACTGGTCTCCAAGTCAGATGTTATCTCTTATAATACACTTCCTTTTCAAAGATCATTTCTGGAAATGTGACAGAACTGACTATTTTGAGTTTCACAGCATTGAATTAGAGCCCCTTATATTCTTTTTGCTTAACCACAGGATTTGGGAAGAAATGGAATGTTAAAGTATGAATTAAGTGACCTCAACTTTGGTGGTAGTGGGAGACTTTACAATTATTTTGAAGTTACAAAAATTGAAGCATGAAACTCTAAGAATTGTGAATTAAATCACCAACTTCACAGTCCAAATTATCCAAACCAATGAGCAGCCCCATGGCTATTGGAGCCCTGGAGAAGCTGCGTGGTTGTCAAGTCCTTAATGCTGGTAGTCATAGTGATCCATCAACATAAGAGAATGCTTCATGCTTCATACTTTAACCAAAAGATGTTATCCTTTAGTGAAAGATGACACCTTCATGAGCAATCATCTTGAAGGAAGGGAGAAGTACTCTTGGAATACCAGCTACTTAATTTATTGGTTTGGCAGGAGGGTAGGAAAGAAGCAATTCCATTGTCTGAAAAATAAATCTCTGGAGGTTGTACAGTCTGCCTTTACTCATGAAATTCATCTAGACATAGCACTTCCACTAACCTCCCAAGGAACTCTAACCTTTGATCGGCATCCCTAAGGATGAAGAATTACAGGAAAAACTGTCTAGCTCCACCATACTTAACACCTGTAGAAATGAAAAATGATAAATGCCTTTACTTTGGGTTTATAATTCTCAGTTACCTTAAGAATTCCACAGATTGAATGGGCAGTAGGACAAGGATGTAAATATGAAAATAAAATAATGACTGATACCAAGTTTTGTGAAATAACATTACTGTAAATTGAAGTCTTTTAGGAATTGAAAGGGCACTTTGATTAGTGCATTTTAAGTAGAAAATTTGTATCTCAACTATTGGCAATTGATTTGGAGATTTAACTCCACTGAGACATTAAAACACAAGCAAACGTCTCAGTCTATTAAAACACCAATAAATCCTGTGGTGTTAAATATTTGTTAAGGTAAAAACTTAATTCTAATGCATGTTGAAAGTTCCAACCTTTGGTGGAATTTTGAGTCTAAATCTACAACATTATCACTTAGCCTCGTTTATACTTGTGAAAAAGGAAAATATCAATTATATTAAAATAGGGCTAAAAATATAGACTACTGTAATTGGGCAAAATTTGGAAACTTTCAAGTCTATGAATTTAATACACATTTCTTATGTATGTTGTACATAATTTATAACACTCAACATAAAGCTATCAAAATAATTTATAATAAGACCAGATAGTAAAAAGTATTTAACAAATATTTTTCTTTAGCATAATGTATTAAAGTACTCTTTAAATACACATATGAGAAACAGAAGGATCTTTAAGTATCTGAGAGTTTTAAGTAATTACACAAGGAATTAAAACCTTAGGATTAAACTAGCATGTGCCATTAAAGAGATTTAGAAAAAATGCTAAAGGATTTCAGAGAAGATTCTACTCCCAGCTATGAAAAGGACAGGCACCAATCTAAAGCTAATGACTTAGTATCCGTTGACTAGATGTGAATTAAGTAATTAAGTAAAATATAAAGTAAAACCTTGGCAATGCAAAATCTTTCATTAATGACTGATTCACTTGAGACACTGAGGAGAAAGCATGGTTAAATCTACTATATATCTGCTTTCCTTCCTAAAAGGAGTCCAAATAACATAATATAGCTTTTACTTTATGATTCAATGTCTTCATTATAGTTGTTAGTTATTCTCGTGCACTCCAGTGGAGTGTTACATAATGGTCCAGCTGGAAATGGTATTGTACATGAGGTTAAATGTGTAGCAACTACAATGGAAACTAGAACTTGATTTATCAAAAAAAAGGTCAACCCTTTTTTAATCTTTTTATATATTTTTCAATCTTTTTCTTGGAAATTTCTGTCTTTAAACTGTTGCTTGAAGGATGAGTACTTGCATGAATTCTGAAATTTCATAGCATAGTTGTGTGTGTGTGTGTGTGTGTGTGTGTGTGTATTCACAGGTTTAAGTAGAGAGTCAAAGGCTAAAACTGTCTTTCCCCAAATGGCTTTCTCAAATACTCTTTAACTCTTTAGCACCATTTAAAACAGCATCTGATTTATACACAAACACATGAAAAACAAGCTCCTTCTTAAGAGCCTGCACTTATTATTCTAGGTCATTTGAAGCACATCTGACCTGGTTATGAAGAAGTGGTAACACCTTTCAAGAATCTGTGGTCAATTTTCTTAAGGAAAACATGATCCAAAGCCTATATTTTTCATCATCAGAGGAAAACATTTATGTATACCTGATACTAGGTAATATTTATTCTTTAGTTTTGACTTTTAACATAACTTCAGAAACAGAAGGTTTCTTCATCATGGAGCTACACGCCCTCCTGTCTCAGGAGTCAGAGAAGTTGAAGGAGAATTCAGGGGAAGGTTGAACAGATACAAGACTGCCTGCTAACCCCACACTGACAGGATTAGACAGCAGATTGGAGACAATATGTGCCAGCTAGAAAATGCCTGTTGCTTCACTTCTCTCCTCCAAATCTTGCACAGAACTCCCAATTATGGCCTCCCCTAACTGGAAATGTATAAAGAAGGAAATTCTGGGGTGTGCATTTCACTCTAGCCAAGGTAACACATTACAAAGCCACCACACCACATACCATTTTCTTAGGCTAAAGTTCAAACTTCTTAGCATATTATATGAGATTTTTTCAAAAAATCTCTGGCTTCACTTTCTACCCCTGTTGGACAGTTACCAAACTATACCCTATACCAGGGTCTCAAAAATTTTTCCTGTAAATATTAAATAATGAATATTTTAGGCTCTGTGGGTCATATATGGTCTCTGTCACACACATACATTTATTTATTCATTTATTCGTCAGCCTTTAAACCATTTTTAGCTCATGACCCTGTAAAAATAGGTCACAGGCTGGATTTGGTCTGTGGCTTGCAGTTTACAATGTTGTCTCACCCCATCCCACAGTGTAGAGGCTTACAATTACACCCATTTTCCTTACATAATCACATACTTTCAATAAATAAATCTATTTCTCTTTCTTTACAGGTCTTTCTTTAAGAGATACATTTCTCAATGTTCTGTAAAACTACTATTCATCAAATAAAATGTCTTTGTTCCTAAGAAAACTCTCCCAATCTCCTAAGCAATAAGGTACTTTCATTTTCCCCATAGAACATAAAACTCTATAACAAAAGGTAAGCATGAGGAATTAATAATTATAAGGCATTGTTAAATGCCTTATAATTATTAATTCCTCATGCTTACCTTTTTAATTGAACTATGAGTTCTGTAAAATGTGTCAACATTTGTGTATTTTGGTTTGCCAGTGGCTAGGACAATGATAAGCACTGAGTGGGCCCTCACTTGATATAACTTGAATTGTAACCACATCTGTATCCACTCTGACTCTTTAAACAAAGGATTTGAGGTTACTAACAGCAAAAATATAAACAATGAAATGACAAAATAGAAATGTAAAAACAGAGCCGTGGAAAGGGAGGCTACTGCACTACTAAAACATGTATCAACATAACTGCTGCGGTGAGTTTCAAATTTGAGGAGCAAGAAAAGAAACACAATTTGTTATATTGTTTTGTGCATAAAACAGAATGAAGCAGCATATCATTTGTTCATGAGAAACACTGACTTTCTTCCGGTAGAATTCTAAACCAATCTCAAGAACAGCTTTATATAGGAGATTCTAGTTGAATGATATGATAAAGTGTCCCCTACACTTTTGCAGCAAATACAGTAGTGAACTGAATCCAACTAAAATGGGAGTTTAAGGAGGATGAGAGCCTTCAGATGGAATCAGGTGCCTTGAATAATCTTTCTGGTACTGTTTTGGAGTGATTGCCTTACCCACATAGACATTGTATGGGCAGCTAGACAACTACAGTCATTATCTGCAGGAGCACAGTCTGGTTGATTGAGTTTGACAACCCAAGGAAAGCTGCTTTGAAGGAGAAAGAGGCGAAAACCACAAAAGATTCCTCTTTAATACTTGTCCAAAAGAAGAATGTGTAACCAAAAAAATGGCACTTTTGCCAATTTATTCATCTATAATCACTCCTATGTGGAGAACTGAGTAAGAAGAAAAGGTAAAGAAAATTGGCTAATATCATTAAATATTCTTGCTTCAATACGGAGCAGTAGTGGAAGTTTTCTTGAGGAAAACATAAGGACAAGATAACGGGTCCACCCAACAGCTGCTACTACAGAAAATCATACCCAAGAGCATAAAATTACAATACAAGTTATAATGAAAGGAATTTTGCTGTGGAGCCAAGTTAACATGGTTGGTACATGTAGCCTGATAGTGGTCATATCGATGCAAGAATACCTCAGAGTATTAAATTGCATATGTCTAAAAATTCTTTCCTAAATCTGACTTTTCTCAGTTGGAGTTTGGATAGAAACCAGGCAAGAGACCATTTTCTGTGTGTTTTCATGAAACGGAAAAGCCAATATTCTATATCACTTCTATATTTCAGATTTAATAGTTCAATGAAGAATTTAAAAATGAATGAACAGTAGGTGACTATTATTTACCATATCTCTTCTATGTCTGTCCCTTTATGACACTGTCTCTTTTCTGCTGCAGGCACAACCTCTGCTCGTGGCCTCCATCAGTTTCTAATAAACGCTGATATTAATGCAGCTTCCATTGATGCCATTACCGCCTCACATCTCTTCCTTTGGCTCTTCTTCATGCTTGTCTATCCTGCCAGTGTCACGTTTCCCATTCTTTCTGGTTTATAGGTAAAATAGTTGGGCTTTTTACACTCTGTGAAATAGAGAGCACGTTTCCTTTTATATGATCTTCAGATGTACCAGACATAAATAAAATCTTCCTAACTAAGCTCAATAATCTCTTGGTGTCAAGGGTAATTTTGGGGATGATTTTAAGGCTGGAGGTTTTCCTGGGGTCTAACATCCTAAGTGCCAGATTTCAGATAGCTGAGATTTCGATATCTATGCTTCTATATTAAATTTTGTGGCATTTGCAGTTTTCAGTGATTTAGTTTCTGGCTTTCTTGTAATAAGTCCCTCTGTGAAATTGCTGCTTCAGCCAACATATATTATCTATTGCCTGTTACATGGGTCTGGAGAGCTCCCTTCCTTGTGCCTTTCCTCAAGTGTTCTCTCTGCCTGCAGTGCCTCATACTCCTTCTTCCACTTGTGGAATTCTGATGGGTGTTTTAAAACCTGGTCTTTATCCAACTTCATCTGTAAAGCTTTCCTTATCTTAGCCAAAACTTCTTTCCCTTTGTGACCTGCTGTGACAGTGGCAGGATTCGTAGAAATGGAACAGCAAATAAGAAAGAGGTAGGAAATTTGCTTTCTATTCTTGGTTCCACTAATTATCTGACCTTAAATAAAACTCTTAATGTCTTGTAGTTAATAATAATTATCCAGCTTAACATCCAGTTCTATTTTGAGCTTCAAAAGACATATGATGCTTGAATTTATAACATGAAAAAAATCTTGGAAAATTTAAGGTGTGTTACAAATAACATTTCTGTTTTATAATTAAACATTTGCTTAAAGTCATTGTTTGTTATGATTTCATGCTTTCCTCACATGATGACAAATGCAGTACCCACCTCCTAGTGGTAAATGAAATACATGTGAAGTGCTTATCACAGAATCTGGCATTTAGGAAGAGCCTGATGCTTACCACAGTGCTTTTCTTTGACTGCTTTTAGATTCATATTGTCCCACAATTCACTTATGTCCAGTTTTTCCAGTCTTTTTTATATATGTGTTTGAGTTTGAATAATTTCTATTGCTATGTCTTCAAATTCATTGATCTTTTTTTTTTTTTGCTATGTCTAATGCACTTTAACCCCATTCGGTGTATTTTTAATTTTAGGTATTTTACTTGTTCATCTCTAGAAATACCATTTGCCTCCATTTCTTTCCTCATTTTATTCATGTGTTTCTTCTCATTCTAGACCATGTGGAACATACTCATATATGTTTTAACATCCTTGTCTGCTACTTCTATCATCTCACTTGTTTCTGGGTCTATTTCTTTCTCTTTTAATAAATTTATTTATTTTATTTATTTATTTTTGGCTGTGTTGGGTCTTCGTTGCTGCGCACGGGCTTTCTCTAGTTGCGTCGAGCGGGGGCTATTCTTCGTTGCGGTGTGCGGACTTACTGTGGAGGCTTCTCTTGTTGCAGAGCACGGGCTCTAGGTGCACGGGCTCAGTAGTTGTGGCTGTCGGGCTCTAGAGTGCAGGCTCAGTAGTTGTGGCGCGTGGGCTTAGTTGCTCCGCGGCATGTGGGATCTTCCTGGACCAGGGCTCGAACCCCTGTCCCCTGCATTGGCAGGCGGATTCTTAATGACTGAGTCACCAGGGAAGCCCCTGTGGGTCTATTTCTATTGATTGATTTTTATCCTATGTGTGAGTCATATTTTGCTGCTTCTTCCCATGTCTTGTAATATTTTATTTGGCTGCCAGATGTTGCAAATTTAACAGTATTGAGCACTCAATGCTGTATTCCTTTAAATATCACTGGGTATTCTTTTGGACCACAGCTATGTTACTTGGAATTAACTCAATCCTTTTCAGCCTTGATGTTGAGTTTTAATAGGGTATGTCATGTCCACAGAAACCTTATTCCAGGGCTTATTTAGCCCCACAGCTAGGGCAATTCTCTCCTGAGGATTCTATACAAGGCCCTGAAACTACAAAGTATTAACATGCTGACCGCTGGGAAAATAAACTATCCCCAGTTTTATGAGAGCCCCAGAGACTTTTCGGTCTGCTGCTTTCTGTTGGTTAGTGCCTACTCACACAGAGAGTACTCAGCTCAAGGGTCCTGCCAGGACCCTTCTGCAGATCGGAACTCGCTCACTCTCACTCATTCTAGACCTCTCTCTCTCTCTCTCTCTCTCTCTCTCAGCAACTCTTTCGTCTCTGGTACTCTGCTCCACAAATTGATCTCCCCAAACTCTGACTCTGTCCTCCACTCAGTGACCCCCCAATGACTTGTTTAGGTTCTCCCTCCCTGAATTGCTAGCTGGAACCTACTTCTAGGCAATAAGTTAAAGTAATCATAGGCTCACCTTGTCTGTTAGTTTAGTTAAATTTATTCTTAGATTAATTCTTATTTATTAAGAATTAATTTCTTAAATTCTTATTTATTTATTCTTTTTTTTTTTTATTTCCGAGATATACATTTTAAAGTAATAACTAGGATTATTACTTATAACATTATACCAGAACATATAAGATTTTTAGAAATTTCATGTAATGTCTGAAACATTTATATTAACATATTTCCATACATATTTCCATACAGATACAAATACACGATTTTTAGAAATTTCATGTAATGTCTGAAACATTTATATTAACATATTTCCATACATATTTCCATACAAATACAGATATAAGATTTTTAGAAATTTCATGTAATGTCTGAAACATTTATATTAACATATTTCCATACAAATAACCCAATGAAAGTTTAGTATTAGTTGTTTTGTTTGTTTTTTTATACTGCAGGTTCTTATTAGGCATCAGTTTTATACACATCAATGTATACATGTCAATCCCAATCGCCCAATTCAGCACACCACCATCCCCACCTCACCGCAGTTTTCCCCCCATGGTGTCCATATGTCCATTCTCTACATCTGTGTCTCAACTTCTGCCCTGCAAACTGGCTCATCTGTACCATTTTTCTAGGTTCCGCATACATGCATTAATATACGATATTTGTTTTTCTCTTTCTGACTTACTTCACTCTGTATGACAGTCTCTAGATCCATCCACGTCTCAACAAATGACTCAATTTCGTTCCTTTTTATGGCTGAGTAATATTCCATTGTATATATGTACCACATCTTCTTTATCCATTCGTCTGTTGATGGGCATTTAGGTTGCTTCCATGACCTGGCTATTGTAAATAGTGCTGCAATGAACATTCGGGTGCATGTGTCTTTTTGAATTACGGTTTTCTCTGGGTATATGCCCAGTAGTGGGATTGCTGGGTCATATGGTAATTCTATTTTTAGTTTTTTAAGGAACCTCCATATTGTTCTCCATAGTGGCTGTATCAATTTACATTCCCACCAACAGTGCAAGAGGTTTCCCTTTTCTCCACACCCTCTCCAGCATTTGTTGTTTGTAGATTTTCTGATGATGCCCATTCTAACAGGAGTGAGGTGATACCTCATTGTAGTTTTGATTTGCATTTCTCTAATAATTAGTGATGTTGAGCATCTTTTCATGTGCTTCGTGGCCGTCTGTATGTCTTCTTTGGAGAAATGTCTATTTAGGTCTTCTGCCCATTTTTGGATTGGGGTATTTGTTTCTTTGATATTGAGCTGAATGAGCTGTTTATATATTTTGGAGATTAATCCTTTGTCTGTTGATTCATTTGCAAATATTTTCTCCCATTCTGAGGGTTGTCTTTTCGTCTTGTTTATGGTTTCCTTTGCTGTGCAAAAGCTTTGAAGTTTCATTAGGTCCCACTTGTTTATTTTTGTTTTTATTTCCATTACTCTAGGAGGTGGATCAAAAAAGATCTTGCTGTGATTTATGTCAAAGAATGTTCTTCCTATGTTTTCCTCTAAGAGTTTTATAGTATCCAGTCTTATATTTAGGTCTCTAATCCATTTTGAGTTTATTTTTGTGTATGGTGTTAGGGAGTATTCTAATTTCATTCTTTTACATGTAGCTGTCCAGTTTTCCCAGCACCACTTATTGAAGAGACTGTCTTTTCTCCATTGTATATCTTTGCCTCCTTTGTCATAGATTAGTTGACCATAGGTGCGTGGGTTAATCTCTGGGCTTTCTATCTTATTCCATTGATCTATGTTTCTGTTTTTGTGCCAGTACCATATTGTCTTGATTACTGTAGCTTTGTAGTATAGTCTGAAGTCAGGGAGTCTGATTCCTCCAGCTCCATTTTTTTGCCTCAAGACTGCTTTGGCTATTCGGGGTCTTTTGTGTCTCCATACAAATTTTAAGATGATTTGTTCTAGCTCCGTAAAAAATGCCATTGGTAATTTGATAGGGATTGCATTGAATCTGTAGATTGCTTTGGGTAGTATACTCATTTTCACAATGTTGATTCTTCCAATCCAAGAACATGTTATGTCTCTCCATCTGTTGGTATCATCTTTAATTTCTTTCATCAGTGTCTTATAGTTTTCTGCATACAGGTCTTTTGTCTCCCTAGGTAGGTTTATTCCTAGGTATTTTATTCTTTTTGTTGCAATGGTAAATGGGAGTGTTTCCATAATTTCTCTTTCAGATTTTTCACCATTAGTGTATAGGAATGCAAGAGATTTCTGTGCATTAATTTTGTATCCTGCAACTTTACCATATTCATTAATTAGCTCTAGCAGTTTTCTGGTGGCAGTTTTAGGATTCTCTATGTATAGTATCATGTCATCCGCAAACAGTGACAGTTTTACTTCTTCTTTTCCAATTTGTATTCCTTTTATTTCTTTTTCTTCTCTAATTGCCGTGGCTAGGACTTCCAGAATTATGTTGAATAATAGTGGTGAGAGTGGACATCCTTGTCTCGTTCCTGATCTTAGAGGAAATGCTTTCAGTTTTTCACCATTGAGAATGATGTTTGCTGTGGGTTTGTCATATATGGCCTTTATTATGTTGAGGTAGGTTCCCTCTATGCCCACTTTCTGGAGAGTTTTTATCAGAAATGGGTGTTAAATTTTGTCAAAAGCTTTTTCTGCATCTATTGAGATGATCATATGGTTTTTATTCTTCAATTTGTTAATATGGTGTATCACATTGATTGATTTGCGTATATTGAAGAATCCTTGCATCCCTGGGATAAATCCCACTTGATCGTGGTGTATGATCCTTTTAATGTACTGTTGGACTCTGTTTGCTAGTATTTTGTTGAGGATTTTTGCATCTATATTCATCAGTGATATTGGTCTGTAATTTTCTTTTTTTGTAGTATCTTTGTCTGGTTTTGGTATCAGGGTGATGGTGGCCTCATAGAATGAGTTTGGGAGTGTTCTTTCCTCTGCAATTTTTTGGAAGAGTTTGAGAAGGATGGATGTTAGCTCTTCTCTAAATGTTTGATAGAATTCACCTGTGAAGCCATCTGGTCCTGGACTTTTGTTTGTTGGAAGATTTTTAATCACAGTTTCAATTTCACTACTTGTGATTGGTCTGTTCATATTTTCTGTTTCTTCCTGGTTCAGTCTTGGAAGGTTATACCTTTCTAATAATTTGTCCATTTCTTCCAGGTTGTCCATTTTATTGGCATAAAGTTGCTTGTAGTAGTCTCTTAGGATACTTTGTATTTCTGCGGTGTCTGTTGTAACTTCTCCTTTTTCATTTCTGATTTTATTGATTTGAGTCCTCTCTCTCTTTTTCTTGATGAGTCTGGTTAATGGCTTATCAATTTTGTTTATCTTCTCAAAGAACCAGCTTTTAGTTTTATTGATCTTTGCTATTGTTTTCTTTGTTTCTATTTCATTTATTTCTGCTCTGATCTTTATGATTTCTTTCCTTCTGCTAACTTTGGGTTTTGTTTGTTCTTCTTTCTCTAGTTTCTTTAGGTGTAAGGTTAGATTGTTTACTTGAGCTTTTTCTTGTTTCTTTAGGTAGGCTTGTATAGCTATAAACTTCCCTCTTAGAACCGCTTTTGCTGCATCCCATAGGTTTTGGGTCGTCGTGTTTTCATTGTCATTTGTCTCTAAGTATTTTTTTATTTCCTCTTTGATTTCTTCAGTGATCTCTTGGTTATTTAGTAACGTATTGTTTAGCCTCCATGTGTTTGTCCTTTTTACGTTTTTTTCCCTGTAATTCATTTCTAATCTCATAGCGTTGTGGTCAGAAAAGATGCTTGATATGATTTCAATTTTCTTAAATTTACTGAGGCTTGATTTGTGACCCAAGATGTGATCTATCCTGGAGAATGTTCTGTGCGCACTTGAGAAGAACGTGTAATCTGCTGTTTTTGGATGGAATGTCCTATATATATCAGTTAAATCTATCTGGTCTATTGTGTCATTTAAAGCTTCTGTTTCCTTATTTATTTTCATTTTGGATGATCTGTCCATTGGTGTAAGTGAGGTGTCAAAGACCCCCACTATTATTGTGTTACTGTCGATTTCCTCTTTTATAGCTGTTAGCAGTTGCCTTATGTATTGAGGTGCTCCTATGTTGGGTGCATATATATTTATAATTGATATATCTTCTTCTTGGATTGATCCCTGGATCATTATGTAGTGTCCTTCCTTGTCTCTTGTAACATTCTTTATTTTAAAGTCTATTTTATCTGATATGAGTATAGCTACTCCAGCTTTCTTTTGATTTCCATTTGCATGGAATATCTTTTTCCATCCCATCACTTTCAGTCTGTATGTGTCCCTAGGTCTAAAGTGGGTCTCTTGTAGACAGCATATATATGGGTCTTGTTTTTGTATCCATTCAGCCAGTCTATGTCTTTTGGTTGAGGCATTTAATCCATTCACGTTTAAGGTAATTATCGATATGTATGTTCCTATGACCATTTTCTTAATTGTTTTGGGTTTGTTTTTGTAGGTCCTTTTCTTCTCTTGTGTTTCCCACTTAGAGAAGTTCCTTTAGCATTTGTTGTAGAGCTGGTTTGGTGGTGCTGAATTCTCTTAGCTTTTGCTTGTCTGTAAAGCTTTTGATTTCTCCATCAAATCTAAATGAGATCCTTGCCGGGTAGAGTAATCTTGGTTGTAGGTTCTTCCCTTTCATCACTTTAAGTATATCATGCCACTCCCTTCTGGCTTGCAGAGTTTCTGCTGAGAAATCAGCTGTTAACCTTATGGGAGTTCCCTTGTATGTTATTTGTCGTTTTTCCCTTGCTGCTTTCAATAATTTTTCTTTGTCTTTAATTTTTGCCACTTTGATTACTATGTGTCTCAGCGTGTTTCTCCTTGGGTTTATTCTGTATGGGACTGTCTGCGCTTCCTGGACTTGGGTGGCTATTTCCTTTCCCATGTTAGGGAAGTTTCGACTATAATCTCTTCAAATATTTTCTCTGGTCCTTTCTCTCTTCTCCTTCTGGGACCCCTATAATGCGAATGTTGTTGCGTTTAATGTTGTCCCAGAGGTCTCTTAGGCTGTCTTCATTTCTTTTCATTCTTTTTTCTTTAGTCTGTTCCGCAGCAGTGAATTCCACCATTCTGTCTTCCAGGTCACTTATCCGTTCTTCTGCCTCAGTTATTCTGCTATTGATTCCTTCTAGTGTAGTTTTCATTTCAGTTATTGTATTGGTCATCTCTGTTTGTTTGTTCTTTAATTCTTCTAGGTCTTTGTTAATCATTTCTTGCATCTTCTCAATCTTTGCCTCCATTCTTATTCCGAGGTCCTGGATCATCTTCACTATCATTATTCTGAATTCTTTTTCTGGAAGGTTGCCTATCTCCACTTCATTTAGTTGTTTTTCTGGGGTTTTTTCTTGTTCCTTCATCTGGTACATAGCCCTCTGCCTTTTCATCTTCTCTATCTTTCTGTAACTGTGGTTTTTGGTCCACAGGCTGCAGGATTATAGTTTGTCTTGCTTCTGTTGTCTGCCCTCTGGTGGTTGAGGCTATCTAAGAGGCTTGATGGGAGGCTCTTATTTATTTATTCTTATTCTAACCTCTTCAGTTAAATTTATTCTTTCCCTGAGCATAGTCCTGAGCTGCCTGCTTCCCAATAGCTGAAAACCTTGTTTCATATATTTTGTGTAGTTTTCTAGTTTGTAAGTGTAAGGGTAAATTCAGTTTTTCATATCCCACCATGGCCTAAAGCAGAAATCCTTATCACGGTGTTTTACAGAAAATTATACTAAGAAATATTTCTGATATTAATATTCTAATTAAATAATTGGTGATGGAACACAACTAGGTGAATGTCTGAATGATTGAGTTGGCATGATCTTATCCTTCATGAACCTGAATTCTTTGCTTTAAATTTCCTGTGGCAGAAACAAATACAAGACCACCTGAAAGGAAATACAGTATACAGGAGAAACTAGAGAAACATACGTTTGGAAGTGAGTCAAAAAGCAAACAATCAGATAGGTATTAAAGTTTACCAGTTCACAAAATGCCCTATGTGTCCTGTTTTCATTAGTATCCTAGGGAAGAAAACAGGGGGACGGAGGAAGAAGCCTGATTTACTGTAGGTAAGAAAGAATACTTGGAATAAGTTTAATTTTTCCACTGACTGTCTTTAGAAATTAAAAGTTTGGGCATATGGTTTTTGAGGTTTTGAGGTTTTGAGGTTTTAAATCCTTTAGATACAACAATTATGAGTCTGCCAAAATGAACAGTGAATAAAGCAAATCCAAAAAAGTGCTGACCATGCTCTTTCTATTCTGGTTTATAATTTATGAGTGTTTTTCTTTCTGGTTGAATTCTCTATATTACAGCTTTATAACTTGTCAAATCCCAGCCACAACTCTATTTGTCTATCAAAACCTCAAACATCACAATATGGAAATAAAGTCCAGTGAATATAGACTGTTTTAGAAATGGCACCAGAATACGACAAACTGTACTCACTATACACAGTGAGATATGCCACCATATTTAAATATAGTTCAATATCAAAGTAGATTAGAGCAATAAAGACAGATGACCACATATTCACAGGTGCTGCTATAAAATCAAAAAGTAAGATTTATACCTAATATATGTTTTAACTAGTAATTTATTATGGGTTAGGAAACCAGCTAACCAAACTTGTTAGAAAGATATAAAATAAAATTAAGGACTTTTGTGCATGGATTTATAGATATCTGTTTCATTGTTTGGGGTTTTTAAAATTTGTGTTATTGTTTTGTTTTTTAATTTTATGTTTCCTTTTTTACATTTTCACCCCCTTCACTCATTTTCCCACTCCTCCACCCCCACCTCTGGCAATCATCAATCTGTTCTCTGTATCTTTAAGTTCAGTATTTTTTCCTATTTTTTTTAGATTCCACATATGAGAGATCATAAGATATTTGTCTTTCTCCGTCTGACTTACCTAACTCACTTCACTTAGCATAATGCCCTCAAGGTCCATCCACATTGTCAAAAATGGCAAAATTTCATTATTTTTTATGGCTTAATAATATTCTATTGTATAAATACCACAAATTTTTATCTACTCATCCATCGATGGACACTTAGGTTCTTTCCATATCTTGGCTATTATAAACAATGTTGCATCAAACATGGGAGTGTACATATCTTTTTGAGTTAGTGTTTTTGTTTTCTTTGGATAAATACACAGAAGTGGAATTTCTCATTCATATAGTAGTTCTATTTTTAATTTTTTGAGAAACCTGCATAATGCTTTCCATAGTGGCTGCACCAATTTACCTTCCCACCAACAGTGCACAAGGGTTTCCTTTTTGCCACATCCTCACCAACACTTGTTATTTCTTGTCTTTTTGATATTATAATAGCCACTCTGACAGGTATGAGGTGATATTTCATTGTGGTTTTGATTTGCATTTCCCTGATGATTAATGATGTTGAGTATCTTTTCATGTGCCTGTCGGCCAACTGGATGTCTTCTTTGGAAAATGTCTATTCAGATCTTCTGCCCATTTTTTAATCGGATTGTCTTTTGTTTTTTTGTTTTTTGTTTTCTTTTTGCCTTTGAGTTGTATGGGTTCTTTATATATTTGGATATTAGCCCCTTAACAGTTACATGATTTGAAAATATTTTTCTCCCATTTGGTAGGCTGCCTTTTCATTTTGTTGATGGTTTCTTTTGGTATGCAAAAGCTTTTTAGTATGACATAGTCCCCCATACTTATTTTGGCCTTTGTTACTTTTGCTTTTGGTGTCAGATTCAAAAAATCATCAGCAAGACCTATGTCAAGGAGCTTGCCACCTATGTTTTCTTCCATGAGCTTTGTGGTTTTAGGTGTTACATTCAAGTGTTTAGTCCATTTTAGCTAATTGTTGTGCATGGTGAAAGATTGTGGCCAAGTTTTATTCTTTTGCATGTGGCTGTCCAATTTTCCCAAACACCATTTATTGAAGAGATTGTCACTTCTCCATTGCATATTCTTGGTTCTTTTGTCATAAATTAATTAACCATAAGCATGTGAGTTTGTTTCTGGGCTCTCTATTCTGTTCCACTAATCTATGTGTCTGTTTTTAATGCCAATACCATACTGTTTTAATTACTGTAGCTTTGTAATATAGTTTGAAATCAGGAAGCATGACAGCTTCAAGCTTGTTATTTTTCAAGATTGTTTTGACTATCTGAGGGGTTTTGGGGGGGGGTTCCATAAAATCCATGAGCAAGAAATATCTTTCAATTTATTTGTTTTTTCTTCAATTTTTTGTGTGAATGTCTTGTAGTGGTCAATATACAGGTCTTTCACCTCTTTGGTTAAATTTATTCCTAGATATTTTATTCTTTTTGATGCAATTGTAAAAGAGATTTTTTCTTTATTTCTCCTTCTGATATGCCTAATAACTTTGACATAATATAAATATAATAATATATTATATAAATGTATACTATTTCAATAGATTATATGTATGCTATATAAATATATAAAAATATACAGATACTAATGAAAAGTCAGTTTACAATTATTCTGCCAGGAATATTGAACTAACGTATTATTTTACCGAAATTCCAAATAATTCCAAATAATTATAAGTAGCCTGCATTTTTTTCTAGATATAATAGTGCATTGGTGTGCACTGCTTATTCAATACTCCTTCATCAATAAAATAACTCTGCATGGGCAGAGACAGAGTAGAGTCAACAGTTCCACAAAGATTCAAGATTAGGACTTTTTGCCAAGAGCCCTATGTTATAATGATGAGTTAGGTTCATAAGGTACAAACTACATTTCAAAAGAATTTTTACATCTCCCCATAGTATTTTGTATTTGATTTTCAGGCAACTACATAATAAGCTAGCAGTTATTCCCTTAAGCACACCTCATGAGGTATCCCTTTAAATCCATGTCAGAAACAGAGTGCTATAAATGCTGTTCTGTCCACTGATCACCTTCAATTCAATAAACTATAATGGAACGTTTACTAGTTAGTTTAATTAAATCACTGTAAACAATAATATTTCTAAATATAATGACTATATTTTTAAAAATAAAAATAAAAGACAACTCTTAAGGACAGAAACTTCCTGTATATTTTATGGTACCTGGTATCTTAAACATACTTTTCAAATATATTAATTTCCAAGAAGATAAAGGTATTTTATTGAACAGTAATACATATTAAAATTTCTTAGTGTTTGTAGGCTACAAAAAAATCACATTCTGGGTTTCTTGAATTAATCTCGTTTGCCTCTAGATAGCAAAAGACTAACGTACCAACAATACTGATAGTTAAAACTTACCAATGGATATAGTTCAAAACCCATCATTGTTATGGCATGTAGACATAGTCATAATTAGGCTAAAATTTAAATAACTTAAAAAAGGTAAAAGATAGATGTTACCTGTTTGAGCAAGTGTATACAATGGTGAACTGACACACTAGAAAAGGGACTACCAAGAGAGACCATCAGAAAATTAAAAATATGAAGTTCACATTTTCATATTTTGCTATTTTTAGTAAAAGAAGATAATTTCAGTAGAATTCTTTTTGAAGAAGAATAGGAAATAAATAAATCAGCACATGTAAACTTTAATTATTGAATTAGGGAAATGTAAACACTATTAGTACAACCACAAGTTCCCCATGCATAAAATGGATGTTGAGCAAAACATGATTTGATTTGCTTGGGACTGAAAATGATTTTTTAAAGACAATAAAAATGAAATCTACTTGAAGTCAGATGCCTAAAGTTATAAAATGCTGCCTGTAAAATAAAGAGGATATATACATTATTTAAACAAAGGAAAATATGTACTAGAAAAGATAATTGATTTTTCTTTCTCTCTTGAGACTTTGGGAGCTTAACTATCGGGCTTTTATTCTAGCTCATGGCATCATTCAAGTTATCTCTCAAAAAATGTGTATAGCAAAATGCATTTATTACATATCCAAAGCAATTTTAAAATATATTAGCTCTTAATCGTCAAATATAGATAGCAGTTTTGTAAATGATGGCTTCTCTCATGGGAGTTTGAAAATCAAGATTTAAAACTTTTAAAAATTAGGTTTGAATCCTCACTGTGCCACTTGCTACCCAAGCGACTGTCAGTCATGCACCATTCTTAATCTTTGTTTCTAAGTGTGTAATGTATGTAATATCTACCAGCTTGCTGCAATGATTACATGCTATACATTCATAAGGCACGTAGTGTGGTGATGGGTACTGAGTAGTCCTCAGTAGAAAGCTGTGGTTGGTTACCACTTGTGGCAATCATTCCCAACAAATATTATTTTATAATTTATTTTCGTTACCTTTTCCTCTTTTGTGGATTCTACATTTTAGTCTAACTGTACTTCAAAATAGAATGCTAGTTGCAAGGGTTTTAAAATGAGAAAACTGTTCAGGAGAAAACAGGGTAGCTATTTGTAACACCCTCAGAAATATACTGGATCCTTATATGTTCACAGCTGTAGATACCAGTACTGTGCCAAAAGTCAGTGTCTTCCAACCCATGCTCTATAAACCCTGAGTAATTCTTGGTGGGGATGGGAGGTGGGGGTGGGCGATGTGAGGGGATCAAGATCGTTCAGTCTTCACAACCTAACAGTCTGGGAACTGAAGAAGATCAAACCCGGTTTATTGCAGACAAGCAATTTTTAACCTCCAAAGAAACACAAAAGGTACCCATTGTGATTGTCTCATAATCTTTGCAGTGTTACTACTTTCTGCACAATTCAGTCACCATTTCCACAAAGACATGTGTGTCAAAAACACAGCTTCATAAAGCAACATGACTCTTCATCACTGATTGCTAATTGTCCTTGCTAATCTCACACTTTTATGTCAAAGAGTAATGAATGCTGTGGGATCAGTACCAATTAACACGAACCTCTGTTTTCTGAAAATCAGAGTTTATTTAAAATTCTTTTTTCATCTAGTTGGCATTCCCCTAAGTAGAAAGTACTCCTACTGAGTGTTTTGTATGTCCTTTCTTTTCTAAGCTTTTTGTAGGCAATTGAAGATTTATGAAACAGGAAAAAAAAAAAAAAGAAAAAGAAAAAGAAAAAGAAAAAAGAAAAACCATGCCCTCTCACCGCAAAGCAGAGAGAAAGATCTCTAGCTTTCTCCAAATCACACTGAAGTGCTGGTAAAGCTGCTGAGAAATAGGTAGTCACACACTTTGCCAGTGGGAGCCTAAATCAATAAAATATATTTGCAAAGCAATTCAGCAATGTTTTTAAAACTCTGAACATGTTTATACCTTTGACACATTAAATGTAGTAATTTATTCTAAAATACCATAAGAAATGATGAAAAACTTTTTGCCCCAAATTTTTGTTGAAATATTATTTGTAATAGTGGCAAATTGAAAATAGCCTAAATATTCAATAAAAGAGTTACTATGAGGTAAGTTGTGTACTTCCAGTAATACTTTATATTATACCCAATACATGAAAAAATATTTTAAAAGATTTTTAAAGTTGTTTAAATGAAGGTAATATGATGTAATGTAAATAGCAGCTCCACACTTAGGTTCTGGAGTTGGACCCTAATCTCAATTAACTACTAGTTAGCTTGGTGATGTTGGGTGGGTGAGTTACTTAACTTCTCTGTACCTCAGATTCCTTATCTATAAAATGAGGAAAATCATATGATTTACCTCATCAGGTTGTTGTGAGCAACGAATGAAATATTGCATATAAAGTGACTACAGCATTCCTGACATAGAAATCAGTCAATAATATTAACTCTTACTATTACTTGCATAAAATTATGACACCTAAATCTGTGTGTGATGTGAAAAATACTTAGAAACAAGACTTACATAAATTGCACTCATATGTTAAAAGTAGTAATCTTTTAATGGTAAGTTTTTTTTTTTATATTTTGATATGATCACTAGATTTTCTATACTTTTCTACATCTACTGCTTTTTTCACTGAAGAAAAGTAATTTTTAATTATCATTTAAGATTAAATAAAAAAATAAATGTCTCTGAAAATTTTTGTAGACAACCTCTACTTCTAAATCAGCATCTCTGTGTCATGAGGAAAATGTCAACTGTGTTGCTCAATCACAAGTTAAGCTATACATTACATCAATCACAGCTTGTTAGATGCTAGTATACTTCCAAGAGAAATGACAGAGACACAATTTAACATCCTCAGATGTTCTCAATTAGTTCAACAGCTCACTCGCTCTCTCGATTAAAAACTTATATCTACATGGCTAGTCATATAACGTTCCACTTGCCATTACTCAAAAACTACGTTTCAAAACTAATCAGGATTAATGGAGGAGGAGTTCAAGTATAAAATGACTTGTTACACTAAGTCTATATTATAACGTGCCCTTTGCTATTCTATTTGTCAATGGATTTCTTCTTTCTTGGTCTTTGTCATTTTATATCTATTTCTAGTGTCATTTTTTGAGAGTCTTAAGCGAAACTGTATCTATCATTTCCTGCTTAATTGGCCCACAGCAAGACTCTTCACTGCAATTATGCTAGACAGCATCAATAAGTAATCATTATAATTTTAGCAATGGCAAATTTAATAGGTATGAGAGAAAAGGTTTATAATAGTACTTAAATTTCAAAATGCTGAGTTGTAAAAAAGTGGTAAAGCAATAGTATATATTATATGCAGTAGGTTATATTTCTTTTTATTTTAATACTTGTTCATTTTATGTGATACTAACAGGGTTCAACTGATGTAATGATTCTCAATTCTACCCTAAAACAAACACACAGAGAAAACAAAACATAATGTTGCTAAGAATTCAAATTCATGGAAGTCATAAGATTCTAGAAGTGATACTGATGTTAGTAAAGCTTGCCCAATATCATGAGACACATTCACTTTCATAGGCCTGCAGTCTCTTTAAGTAAATTACAACTCCTGATGCACTAAATAACACTACTCACCTGACAGAACATCTTTGAAAATTGAGGACTATCAGTTTTGATACATAAGTAACATAGTTTACTCTTTTATGTATCCTGCTTCCCAAAGTGGACCTGTTTTGAGATAAATTTAGTTAACTTGATTTTTATTTCTAAATATCCTTATTTACTTCTCTCTTGTGTATGACTATCATCACTGTTGAAGTAAATTCTTGGCATACTGTGGGAATGGAAAGGGAAAGAAATTTCGAAGAGCCCAGTAATAAGGACACTGGCAGAAGACAGCTATGGAACAAAACCAAGTGAAAAGTGAAGGCAAATCTGAGATAACAGACTGGAATCCAGTGGGTATCTGGAAGCCCATGTCTACGGAGAGCATGGAGCCTAAAACTGGTGAACACAAAGGAGGAGTACTGCATATAGGAGTTGTACACTGCTAAAGCAGTGTAGCAGGAGCCAGGAGACACCTGGCTGGATGGCAGCAGAATACAACTGGCTGCAGAAACATTAAGAAAGTTTTAAAAAATAATAAAATGTTAAAATAAAAACAAAAATAGTAGTGGCACTATAACAGCAGCAGGAGCAAGAAGGTGGGGTATCAAGTAAGAAAATTAAACTGGAAATCTTATAATTAGAAGATAAGGAACTTAGGAAGATAAACTAAGTGTCCATCATGGGTAATACAGGAAAGAATAATTTGTTTCTTAGACAAGTTTTTAATTCAACCAATGATTTTCTAATACAATTTCTGTTGGAGTAAGAATTAATCCTGAAATTTAGACAATTTATGGTCTTAGGAGTAAAAATGAAACATGCCAAAAAATAATATTAAGTCTGGTGAGACTGTGGTCCATATGTGTATTATCAAAGAATATGATCAAGGCAAACATTCATGAAATCAAACCCTTGCTGGATCATTTGCCATCAGGGTGACTGTGGGAACATCATTTCACTGAAACTCAATTTTCTGATCTCCAAAAGAGGATATGAATTCCCACCTCAGATATTATTGGAAGACTGGAGATAAATGTAAAGCATTTAGTACATAAAAGATGCTTCATAAATGATAGTTATTTTTACTAATATTAAAATCAGAGAAAATTTTAACCTAAATAATTTAAGCAGTAATATATTTCTTCCTAAAAATTATAAAACTTTTTATTTAATCTTAGCCATCTTATGATAATATATCATAGGGATCTGATTCCTTTCTTTTTGGTTTTGTGTATGAATTGCCAATTGTCTTTATATTTCTCAACGTCTTATATTTCTCCACTGACCCTCAAAGCCACTTCTGCCACAAATGAACTTTGTATGTATAGGTTTGTTTCTCAGTATTACATTTTATTGCATTGATCAACTTGTTTATGCCTGTGTTAATGCCACAATATCTTTGTTTCTTCTGCTTCATAATATATCTTAAAATATGATAGAGGAATTCTTACCCTTGGTATAAAATTTTTTTTCTGAGATAAATCTGGCTATTCTGTCTCTTATAAATTTGTTTGTTTTGCATGTTTAAATAAACCTATGGCTTTCAACCAAGGGTATTTTTCCCTCCAGGAGGCATGTGGCAAAATCTGAAGCCAGTTTTGATTGTCACTACTGGAAGTTAGGAGGTAAAGGCCAGGGATGCTGCTAAACATCCTACAGTGCATGGGACAACCCCAGATGATAAAGGATTATCTGGCCTCAAATGTCAATAGTGCTGAGTTTGAAAAACCCTGTATTATGGAATTGGTAGTCCCTAGTTTATGCCAACTTAGCACCTAGCACTTCTGAATTATATTTATCACAGTCTTGTTTCTCCCATCAAGGGCTCAGAGACAGAAAGAGAGAGCATGATAGCAACGAGCAAAAAGAAAGCCAGAGTATTCGGACCTGAGTTTCTAAAGCAATACCCCATCACTTTTACCATTTTCTACGTATTAGAAGCAAGTTACTAGGCCCAACTCATACAAGTGAAAAGGGGATTACACAAGGCTGTGAACACCAGCAAGTTAAGATCATTAAAGGCCATTTAATAGGTTGTCTACCGCAGTCCTTTCTCTGTCCTTTAATGATTCAATCCCTTCCTACTATAGCATCAGCTCAAAGTCTCATCATATAAATCAGATTCAAGCCTCTAAGGAGGCTTAGGTAAGCCTCCTTAGATGTTATTCTTAACACCTCAGCTGTAGTTAAGCACATTCATACCACACCATTGGGAAACGGCACATGGAAGCTAGTGCACAGTTTCTCTTGGACCCTTGCTTTTTTTTTTTTTTTTTTTTGCTGATTTTAATCTGTATCCTTTAACTGCAATAAACTGTAACTGTGAGGATAAAAGCTTTTTCTGAATCCTGTGGGTTCTATTAGTGAACCATCAAACATGAGGGCGGTCTTGTGGACGCTCAACATCTACCCTCAACTCTTTGCTTGCAAATCTCCTTAGCCATATCATCCAACTCACTAGGCATACTTTCTACTTTTCATGTTCATTAAGTAGATACTGTTGTTAAGCTTCTGCCACTCCATAACAAGTTATGTCCCTTCCTCCAGTTTCTAAGAACATGTTTCTCATTTCCCTTTAAGTTCTCCCTGGAAAGGCTCTCCACCTCCATATTTTTACTACGTCTTATAGTAAAGACAATTTAGGATTTTTCTAACACTATGCTGAAAATCCTTCCCAGTCTTTACGCACTACCAGCTTCCTAAGCCACCCTACACACGTAGATATCTGATAGAGCATCACTCTACTCCTAATACAAAAATCTGTATTAGTTATATATATGGATTTCTCCACAACTTAATGGCTTGAAACAACAAACATTTTTTTTAATCACCTAGTTTCTATGGGTCAGGAATCCAGGCATAGTTTAACAAAGGTCCTCTAGCTCAGGGTTTCTCACGAAGTTACAATCTAGGTGTTGGCTACAGCTGCAGTCTTCTCAGGGTTTGACTTGTATGCAAAATGTGCTCTTAAGTCTCTCGTGTGGCTACTGGAAGCCTCACACCCTCACTGGCTGTAGGTCAAAGACATCAGTTCCTTGCCACGTGGGCCTCTCTCTGTAGAGCTATCCAAATATGGCATCTTGTTTCTCCCAGAATGAGGCCCGATAAAGAGAGAGAGCAGGAGAAAGTGGTAGAAAGAAAGAGAAAGAGAGAGAGAGAAACAAAGAAATGGGAAGAAAGGGAGAGGAGGATAGAACCCAGAAACATTTTGTAACCAAATCTTAGAAGTGACGTCTCATCACATTTGCGCTACTCTGTTCATTAGAAAGAAGTCGTTAGTCCCAGCCCACACTTAATGGGAGAAAATTACACAAAGGTGTGTATACCAGGAGTTGTAGATGAATGGGGCTATCTGCCACCTACAACCAGACCAGAAAAAATGAGAGGAGACACAATTACAATAACAGGATTGAAAAAATACTATTTCTATAGATATAAAATGATAATAAAAGAATATTATGAAGAAGTTTATGCTACTACATTTAACAACAAATTCTTTGAAAGACACAAACTTCCAACCTTCTTGGAAGTTATTAGTTTTCTATTGCTGCATAACAAATTACCACAGATTTAGCTTACCATTTATTAGCCTACAGTTCTATATGTCAGAAATCTAAGCAGATTTAGCTAGGTCCTCTAATTAGGCATTCATGAGGCCAAAATCAAGGTATTTGCTTGGTTGAGCTCTTACATGGAAATTCCGAGGAAGAATCTACTTTGAAGTTCATTTATGTTGCTGGCATAATACATTTCTTGTAGTTGTAACACTGAGGTTCTCCTTTCCTTTCTGGCTTTTAAGAAAGAAACTCTACCAAATCTACACAAATACTTCCAGAAAACTGAACGGGAGGGAAACTTCGCAATTCATTCTTTGAGGCCAGAAATCAAAACCAAAGACATTCAAAGAGAAAAGTACAGAGTAATATACTAACCCTCACGAACATTGATGCAAAAGTTATAATTTTAACAGATGGTATTAAACAATATATAAAAAGAATAATATATCCTAAGTGGAGTTTATTCCAGGAATAGAAGGTTGGTTCAACATTTGAAAATTAATAAATGTAATTCATTCTCTTAACAAACTAAAAGAAACCCCTTATGATCATCTCAACAGACACAGAAAAAGCATTCCACAAAATTCAAAATCCATTCCTGATTTTTAAAAAGAGAATAGAAGAAAATTTCCCCAGTCTTATAAAGGGCATCTAGGAAAATCCTAGAGCTGAAATCATATTTAATGGTGAAAGACTGAATTCTTTCCTCCTAAGATCAAGAGCAAGTAAATAATGTCTGCTCTCTCTCCTTCTATTGTACAACTTGCCAGCACAACCAGGCAAGAAAAAGAAAAAAAAAGCATCCAGACTGGAAAGGAAGAATCAAAACAGCCTTTATTCCTAAATGGTGTGATTGTCTATGTAAAAAAAATCCAATGGAATCCTCAAAAAAAGAACTATCAGAACGAATAACTGAATATAGCAAGGTTGTTGAATAAAATGTCAATAAGGAAACATCCATAGTATATCTATGTACTAGTAATGAATAACTGTACACTGAATATTAGAAAAAATAACATTTACAATACCATAAAAATATGAAATACTTAGAAATATATCTGGCAAATGACATGAAAAATCTGTACACTGGTATTTAAAAAATGTTGCTGAGAGATTTAAAGACCTAAATAAATATAAAGATATATATCACTCATGACTAAAGATTCAATAATATTAAGATTTCATTTCTTCTCAAATTTAGCTATATATGCAATGCACCCTAACCAAAGTCACAGCAGTCTTTGTCAAAAAATTATAAAATAGTTCTAAAATTCATAGGGAAATACAAAGGACCCAAAATTGACAAAAAAATTTGAAAAACACAGAGTTGAAAGACTAATACTATCTGTTTTCAAGCCTTATTTTAAAGCTTCAGTAATCGAGATGGTGTGGTATACGGGCAAAGATAGACCAATAGAACAGAAGCGAATGGCTAGAAATAGACCCATACATATATGGACAACTGATTTTTGATAAAGGTACAAAGGTATTTCAGTGGAAAAAGAATAAAGTCTTTTAAATAAATGATGCTGGAATAAATGCATATCTATATACACACACACACACACAAAGTTAAGAAAGACCTGTGATTCATACCACATACCATACTCAAAAAATAACTCAAAATGGTTCACAGACCTAAGTATAAAATGATAAAGCCTCCAAAAGAAAATATAGGAGGAAATCTAAGTCAGGCAAAGATTTCTTGAAAAGTACCAAAAGCACGGTCCTTAAAAGAACAAATTTACAAATTAAATATTATTGAAAATAAAATATCTGTTCTGCTAAGGACAATGTTAAGGGAAAGAAAAGATAAGCTAATGATCAGAAGAAAATGTTTTAAAACTTATATCTAATTTTAAAAGGTACCTAGAATATATAAAAAATACTCAATAATAAAATAATAGCTACCTCAATTAAAGATTGGGAAAAAGCCTGGACACTTCATCAAAGAATATATACAGTTGTAAATAAGTTTATGAGAGACTCTCAACATTATCAGTCATTAGAGAAATACAATTTAAAACCATAATGAGATATCACTACATACTTAGCAAAATGTGTTAAATTTTAAATATCTGACCACACCAAGTGTTTCTGAGAATGTGGAGGAACTGGAACTTTCATACAGTACTAGTAGAAATGGAAAATGGTACAACCATTTTGGAAAATAGTTTTACGGTTTCTTAAAAAGTTAACCATAAACATACCATATTATCCAGCCATCTTATGTATTTACTAAGAGAAATAAAAGCACATGTCCATTCAAAGACTCATGTACAAATGTTAATAGCTGCTTGACTCATAATAGACAAAATCTGGTAATAACTCAAATGTCCATCAACAAGTGAATGGATAAACAAAGAGTTATATCCATACAATGGAACACTATTCAGCAACATAAAGGAATAAACTATTGAAGTGTGCTACATGTATATCTTTCTAAATAACCAAGCCAAGTGAAAGTATACAGACAGAAAAGAGTACACATTCTATGATTCCATTTATATAAGATACCAGGATATGCACATTAGTGTACAGTGAAGCTTATCAATGGTTGTATGTGAAATTAAGGGAAATGAGAGGTGGCCTATAGAGATTACAAAGTTTCATGATAAAAATTTTGGGGGTGATAGATATGTTCATTATCATGTTTGTGGTGATAGTGTTATGAATATATATTTATGTCAAAATATCATATTGTACCCTTAAAAATGTACAGTTTAATGCATGTTACTTATTCCCAAATAAAGTTATTTAAAAAATTATTTTAAAAACACACAATATAATACTACTTTATATAAACCATATTGGCAAAAAATAAAAACATAGACAATTCCATAATAACAGAAACGTTTATACAGTACTATTGGTCAAGAGAATATAAGTTTCAATAAGAGCAAAGATTTCTTTTTTTGATTTGCTCACTGATTTATTCCTAGGTCCTAGAACAGTGCCTAGCAGATAATTTATGCTTCATAAATATAAATTTAACACTTGAATAAATGAATGAAGCATTTATCAGCACATTTGACATTATGTCATAGAGTCAACAGTACTAACTTCACAAGAGCCAGTAATTTCATTTATCTTGTACTTGCACAAATACACCAAGAGACATATACAAAAGCATTCATTAGCAGTATTGTAATGACAAAAGCCTCAAAGATGCAAATGTCTGTGATAGGTAAGTGACAACTCGACAACATACCATGCAGTGGGATACTATAACTCAAATTAAGGGAATTAGTACAGAACCATGCGGCAGTATGGCTGACTCTCAAAAATATAACATGCATGAGTGAAAAGGGCAGTAACAAAAGAATATGTGCAGTATGATGCCAATGACATAAAGTTAAGAAAAATTAGTGATACATTGGTTTTACTATTAAAGTATCAATAGCAAAACAATTGTGAAACTGATATATAACAAGTCAAAATTCAGAATTGTGATTACCCTTGGTGTAGAAAGGAATAGGATGTGAGAAAAAGCACAGACAGTCATGGTCTATGTAACTGTATGTTCTTAGCTTCTGTTATTATCTGTTGTACCTTATTTATCTGCATTGTATTTATTATTTTGTACATATCAGATAGTCCATGAAAATAAAATCATTTTGAAAAATAGTAAGGAAATAGGAAAACTGGGAGTTCTGCGTGTGACAGCCCGCAGAGTTAGAAGGTGGGTGGCTGTGTTCCGGGGTGTGGGAGAGTAGTGGGGGTGTAAAGAGCTAAACTGAGGAGGCGTTAATTGCTCTGCCAACACTCACATTAACTTCTCTCTTTTTCCCAAGATGCTTCTTGGATGTTTAAGAGAATATTCTTTTTTATTTTATTTTTTCCTGAGGGTATAATCATCAGGCTCCTTTGCTCCGTGGGCCAGGGATATGTGAGAGGAATAGGAAGCAGGCTCTCCTCTGTACATCCCTTTGTATTCACCCACTGCTGGAGTTTCAACAGGCAGAGGAGCTCACTCGGTCAACACAAGAATGTTTCTGGTTCCCTCTCTCGAAAGGCTGCAGTTTTCTCTCCCATATTTTCCACCATTAACACTCTTTTATCTAACTTTTCTTGCACAGTTTTATTGAAACCTCATTTTCTTTGATATCTCTGCTCCTCTTACTTTATACAATATCCTTAAAAAATACATATCCTATATATTTTAAGAGAACCACTAGTGAGAGAAGCAATAAACACATTATGTTCAGTCTGCCATCTTGAACTGAATTTCTATATTTATTTCCCAATGTAAACACTCACACAAGAAAAAAGATACCAAATATAAATAGGCATAATGTTTTGAATAATTAGCTGTTTTGAATTATTTCATTTTTCTTTTCACTAGTGTGAAATTGACCATATAAAGCAGCCATTTTTAGCTATTGCTTTCTATTCTGTAGCTTACCATAAAATAAGACGACATTAAGATCAGTTTGTTCTGGTTTCTTAAATTGATGATTCAAATAATTTACTTCTTGATTTTTTATGAAGAGTATCTGTCTGACTAAGGGGCAGCATGTGAGAAAAACTTGATCTTTACCAACTGAGGGAGAGTGAGAAAATAAATAAACCAAGTTTACACAAACATCTAGTAGCTTAAGATTTCTAAATGACCGGAATGGCTTCCAGCTGACAAAGAGATGACATTCTGTATTCATTTTCAGTGAAGCACCTACGTTTTGGCTGAGTTGCTTAGGATCTGAACACTCAGCAAATCTCACAGTTAAGTAAGTTATACCAAAGCAAGACTTGGATGGGCACCATCCCCGAAAAAGGAATATAAACGTGTTATAGTGGAGATGATGTTAAATTAAAGATGTAGTTCTCTTTATTTTCTAAATTAATTTTAAACCTTTCATTAAGGCAACTTCTTATATAAAATTTAGGCCTTTGTTACCTAGGTTATTCATATCTGGGTCTAATCAAATGATTTATTTCCTTGGCAACTGTGTGACCAATAATACAAGTATCTTTCTTTTTAACAGACTAATCTTGTATATAATCCCCTGAACACCCAGACAAAGTCTCCTTAACAGTGGTGACAACAGAATGGCACAATGCCATGGTACTTATTAAAATGTGTATTTTGAGATATAAGAACTAAATTCAAGTTCTGAATTCAACTCTGAGATACAAAACCCGAATTCAAAATCAAGTTCTTAACTCAGGTTGAATTACAGGTTCATTTTTAAAGCTGTATCACAATGAGAAGTTACTTGAAGTCTCTTATCTTAATTTTGTCATCAGTAAAATAGTTAGTCCCTTAAAGAGAACACCTACTTACTTGGATTATTGTGAGGATCAAATTAAACAACACACGGAAAAGTAGTGTGCAAACTTTATAAAAGTTATGTATGTAATATGATACATTGCTTGATAAATATTTGCTCATTCTAATGGAAAATCCTGGATTGTTTGTAGTATGAAGGTTTCCTAAGTATATAGTAACTAATAAAAGTATGATGCACCCTAATATTTCTTGGAAGTTCTCTAACACTTCAAAGTTAACACAGCACTTTTTTTTTTGTTTAATAGTTTTTGGTTTTGTTATTTTTATTTATTTATTTATTTTATTTTATTTATGGCTGTGTTGGGTCTTCGTTTCTGTGCGAGGGCTTTCTCTAGTTGCGGCAAGTGGGGGCCACTCTTCATCGAGGAACACAGCACTTTTACACTCATTTGACCTTCCCACTCTTTTGCAACTTTTCTGCGTCTACCAGGTGTCCTCAATATTTCTTCTCACCACAGCCAAATAATAATAATAACTATGTGTGTTAATGTATCTTTAATGCCTTCTTATTATCTCTATAATCTCTACTTTTTATGATATAGTTCCAGAAAATGTAAGGTTATTCCATATAAACTCTCCTGAAGGTAACTGGAGAAGTCCAAACAAATGCCTGCAATGAAGAGGGCAACTGCATTAGTTTTCTGTTGACACAATGACAACTTTCTACAAACTTAATAATCTAAAAAACATGAATTTATTATCTCACAGTTCTTTAGGTCAAAAGTTCAAAAGGGTCTTACTGGGCTTAAATCAAGGTGAAAGCAGGGCTGCTTTCCTTGATGGAGGCTCTGGTGAAGAATCCACTTCCAAATTCATGGAGATTGTTGGCACAATTGAGTTCCATGCAGCTGGAGCACTTAGATCCCTGTTTCCTTGCAGGATATAGGCTGGGTCATTCTCAGCTTCTAGATACTGTCTGAGTCCTTGGCTCATGGCCCCCTTTACCTTCAAAACCAGCAACAGTGGGTTGAGTTCTTCTCATACCTCATCTCTCTTATCTTCTATTCTTCACCACATCTTTGTCTGACTCTTCCGCCTCTTCTTTCATTTTTAAAGGCCCATGTAACAATCCAAGATAATCTTTCTATTTTAAAGTCAACTTATTAGAAACTTGATTACATCTGCAAAGTCCCTTGTACCATATATCATAACATATTCACAGGCATTTAACATAAGTGGGTTGAAGATTATGGCCGATGTTAGCCAAAAACAGCACAACCTAATAGATAAATAACCATTTAGAAGACAGGAAAATATTAAAAACTTTTAATATTCTACAAAATATTCATATGAACACTTTTATGTACTCTGATTTTAGAGAAGATATTTATTCAAGAAAATATGAAATACGGCAATTCTGAAAGACTAATCAATATAATTCTGTTATTCCTGAGATATATTAAAACAAAACTTTTCAATATAATATGTACCTAGACTCTTCTTTTTTGTGGTCTAACTTTTTCCTTTTTCATTACATTCTGGATAATTTATTTTTATTTTCAGTTTTTTGGTTAATATGACTTAGGTCAAACTCTGGCAGAACTCAAAAGATGCCTTAGACCTTATTTTTATTTTCAAATAATGTCAACTACAAATACAATGGATTATTACTCTACCATAAAAAGAATGAAATTTTGCAACAACATGGATGGACCTTGAGGGTATCATGCTTAGTGAAATAAGTCAGAAAGAGAAAGACAAATACTGCATGTTATCACTTATACGTGGAATCTAAAAAATAAAACAAACACATGAATATAACAAGACAAACAGACTCACAAATACAGAGAAGAAACTAGTTGTTACCAGTGGGGAGAGGGCAGTGGGGAGGGACAAAGGAGGGGTAAAGATTAAGAGGGACAAACAACTATGTATAAAATAAGCTACAAGGATATACTGCACAGCACAGGGAATATAACCAATATTTTATAATAACTTTAAATGGAGTATAATATATGAAAATTTTGAATTACTGTGTTGTACACCTGAAACTAATATAAATAACTAATATAAATCGACTGGACCTAAATAAAATAATAAATAAGGTGGCATACAATCAATCCATTCCCTTATTATACGTAATGAAGGACAGATATTAATATTGGAACATATAAAGTATCATCTATAGAAGGACTGATCAACCAACATTGAATTTGGAGTAAGGAATTTAACACTATGATAAGTCCAGCACTAACTGCCCAAGTCACTACAGGCAGGTCATTTATTTCTTCCATGTACATACTCTTTGCTTTATAAAATATTGCTGAATGAGTTATCTTTATGCTTTACATAGTTTGGGCTAATTACTCTAATTGTAGCAATACAGCATTTTGCTTAAGAGGAACAATTTGTGACCACCACGGCCTGGTTCAAATCCTGGCTCTACCACTTATGAGCTCTGTGACCTAGGATAAGTTATTTAACCTCCCTATGCCTCAGATTCTTTATATAAGCAGTGCATAAAATTACAGAAAATTAATATCTAATTTCACATGATTATGTTAAAGATTAAATGGCTATTATTTGTAAAGTTCTTAGAAGAGAACTTGGCACATATGAAATATGTTCTTTTTAAAAAAATTTTATTTTATATTGGAGTATAGTTGATTTACAATGTTGTGTTAGTTTCAGGTGTACCACAAAGTGATTCAGTTGTACATATACATATATCTATTCTTTTTCAGATTCTTTCTCCATATAGGTTATTACAGAGTATTGAGTAGAGTTCCCTGTGCTCTACAGTAGGTCCATGTTGATTATATATTTTATATATAGTAGTGTGTATATGTTAATCCCAACCTCCTAATTTATTCCTCCCCCCACCTTTCCCCTTTGGTAACCATACATTTTCTAAGTCTGTCTGTTTCTGTTTTGTAAATAAGTTCATTTGTATCATTTTTTAGATTCCTCATATAAGTGATATCTATGATATTTGTCTTTCTATGTCTGACTTACTTCACTTAGTATGATAATCTCCAGGTCCATACATGTTGCTGCAAATGGCATTATTTCATTCTTTTTAATGGCTGAGTAATACTCCATTGTATATATGTAACACATCTTCTTTATCCATTCATCTGTCAATGGACATTTAGGTTGCTTCCATGCCTTGGCTATTGTAAGTAGTGCTGTAATGAATATTGGGATGCACATATCTTTTTGAAGTATGGTTTTCTCCAGATATATGCCCAGGAGTGGGATTGCTGGATCACATCTATTTTTAGTTTTTTAAGGAACTGTCAGATATTTACACCTGTTCTAAAATGCTTACTGGCATCTGATTACCTGTAAGTTTCAAATTTCTTAGTGTACCATTCATGATCTTCCATACTTTGATTGTATCTTCTTTTTCAGACCTAATATTCCACTCTTTTGGCCAACTTCTCCCCCAACACACATACCTCTCTGCTGACATGATTTTTGGTGACAAACAGGTTTATTTTTCACCTCAAAACACCCTTAAAATGTCTGGTTTCTTTTTTTATTACCTACACTACCACCATGGATTGCCCTCCCTCAATCTTTCTACCTGTTCAGTTGTTCTCACCCTGCAAAGTCCTATTCATATTAATAACACAGGTTTATCACCTCTGGATGCCTAATATTTATGTCTACCATTCATTTGACAAATGTATACTGCGTTACTTTCAGTATAGTTGCAGCTTCTTGAAGACAATGTTTTCAGCTTCTGCATATTCACTACTATGTCATTATTTACAATAAAACTGTGTGGGCTTATTTATTGAACACTGACATTATAATTTAATTAAAAATTGAAATTACACTATTATTGAATTTGATCTTATGCTACAAATTAAATAAAATTATAATAGGAATTGGTACTTCTCTATTATTTCTTTGTAATTCTATAGAACAAAAGCATGAGTTTACAATGTAATCATGGCAGAGACGCTTTAAGGTATATTACATTGTTGGTTTAATTTGAGAAATATGAACACAATGCTTTCTGGAATTTTTAATATAACAAAAATACAATGAAAATTTCAAAATAGCCTTCAAGGGAATAAAAATGTATTTTGTAAGAGAGTTTATAGCCTGGGTGTGTGTTTTTTTAAATTCTAGCTTTACTAAATATCTGAAGAATTGAAAAATTGAAACATTTTTCCCTTCCCTATAGCAAAGCCTTTTAATTTAACTACCAGGTTGCATACTAGCCATTTTTACTATGAGTTATAACATAATGTGAAAGATTAACTGAACAAGTGAAAAAGTAAATATACAATTTGTTTAAAGATTTACAAATGTAACAGAATAAAAAGAAAATGAGAGGTGTCAGATTTTATATTGCTATACAACTTTGGTTAGGCATAAAGAGGTACATCTGTTTCCCTTTAAGAATTTACAAGTGCTTCCTGAAATTAAATTGATACAGTCATTAGTTTGTTAATTTGGAAGCAGAACTTTAGGGATAAAAAACTATAATGGATGAGAAGCTTATCTAGTCTTGGTGTTTTAACAGTGACAACAAACCAACTGAATTTTTAAAAGATTTGTCTTGGATAAGCTAATAATTGAAAGCTCCTATAAGTATTGCTTGCCACTATGGCTTATCAGCAATAAAAACAAATGCAAATTTAAAAAGAAAAGCAAAGAATAAACTATCTACTTGATCAAAATTATTTCTGAGGCACACATTTAATACTGCCTATCTCTGATAACCCTATTAAAATGTTAACACATTTTAAATAGCACAGTAAGTATCACGGTTATTTTATATTCAGATTTATTAACTATTACTAACAGAATACATACGTAATTTGTCAGTAGATAAAAGTTTACACCAATAAACTGATAGGCTAAGTTTTTTCTTTGTGTTAGTATTTTGTTTTTATAACATGAAAGGTCAATCAAAAGAAACTACAGATGGGTGATTAAGAGTTTCATTTAAGATCCTGAATATATGAGAAAAAATTCATAAGATATGTAATTTTAGATAGCAAACAATAAGAATTTATCAAAGAAATTAAACGCATCAGTAACATTTCAGTTCCCTTGGATATTGTAATAGCATCAGTTGGTAGTGTATTTTATTTTGATTTTTTTTATTTTTGCTTTTTTTGTTTTGCTTTTTTTTGGCTTTTTCTTCTTTAGGCAATCTTACGAACAAACTGCTTTTTATTTATTCAACATGTTTTATTCAATTACAGTCATTATTACTTAAATTCCTCTAATTGCTCCACATTTGGCCAGTGAGAGCCTCTTTATATGAGCTGTTATGTCCTTTCGACATGACCCTATTAGTCTTTGAAAAATTTCTTCTTACTGGCACAAGACATTCTCTGCTCCTTTTGTGTAGTCTTTGCCCAAGACCTAGAATCAGTGAGTATTTCAAGGAGTCCAAATTGTTTTAAGTGGAGAAAACACACACACACACACACACACACAATCTGTTTCTGATTTTCCAAAATGTTAATGCTATTTGGAAAAAGAAATGCGAGGAGAGACTGTTACTCTCATTGCTCTCCTTGGTTTTCAGGAGGATAATGAGAAGATTCAGTAAGAATCTGCCAGTAGGGTCCTGATAAAACCCTGGAAGTTTACAGTCAAAAGAGATGTCAAATCATGAAACCATTGAGAAACCAAAAGTCTAGTATGTATAGGGATTGCATAGGTCAAAATAATAGGATATTTTGAATGCAACCTCAAACCAGAAGTACCCACATATCAAAGAGGAAAACAAGGCAGATGGCTGAAGATAGAGTGGCTGGAAGGAGCAAGGAAAGATCAAAACACATCAGACAGATACACAGCCATAGGCAGCAGTACCAAGAAGATCTGGAATCTGAAGTTAACTTTTTCCTGAAAATATCTTACATGCATCCTGCTGAGGTAAAGTTACATCTTTGGATTTGGCAGCCACCTCATAAGATAAGAGAAAAATAAGCATCTAGACAAAAGTAGTAATAATTAAAATTTTGCAAAGTCTTTGAAGCCCTCGCAAAAGGTACAAGCTGATTCACAAGTTAATTAATTAATTGCCTGAACAAAATTCAACACTGTCTATAGTAAAGCCACAAAATCCAGACACTCAACAACATACATGCAAAATGTCCAACATCTAATAAAAAACTATGTCAAGTAAGGAACGTGACCCATAACTAGGAGAAAAATCAATCAATAAACAAACTCAATATATTAAAGAAGATATAATTAGTAGTCAAGGACCTTAAATGAGCTCTTTTGACATATTCAACTACTTAGAGTAAAGCATAAAAAATATGAAGATGGACTTCGAGACTAAGCATGGAACTTCCAGAGCCAAAAAATATCAGAATGAAATATCACTGGCTGGGCTTTCAGAAAATTAGAAAAGGATGAAAAAATATTAGTAAAGTTGAAGACAGGAAATAGAAACACCAAAACTGAAGAAGAGAGAAAACAGACTTGAAAAAAGGAAAAAAACAGATGCCCAGTGTCCTGTGGGGTAATATCAAGCAGTCTAACATACATGAATTTGGAGACATTTGTAAAAGACAAAGAGAAAAGAGGACAGGGGAACAAAGGTAAGAAATAACACAAATTTCTTAAAATGCAATTCAGAAGACAATGTAACAACATCTTTAAAGTGCTGAAGGAAAAAAACAAATTGTCAACCTAAGTACTGTTTGCAACAAAGCAACCATGAAAAATAAAGACAAAATATTCACATTTTCAGATAGGCAAAAGCTGAGTGAATTTTGAGCCATCAGACCAGCACTACATGAAATGCTAAAGGAAATTACTCAGGCTGAACATAGAGTTTCCAAAATGGTAAATATGTGGATGAAAAATACTATTCTAGAGTTAATAGAATAATTCTATTCTATTCTATTCTATATACTATTATACTATAATAATGATAGTTTACTTTTTAAAGCAAAATTAATAATACTATATTGAAAGTTTATAACTTGTATAGAAAAAATTCATGATAATAAGAACAGCACAAAGATAAGAAGGGGGAAATGGAAGTATGCCCTACTAGAGTATTTAATTACATATAATGCTATAATATCTTTTAAAGGTAGATGGTCATATTTTAAGGATATACACACACACCCACATACTCCTACTATGTATAGTAACTTTAGCAACCATTAAATCATAAGGCAGAGAAGTATAGGTAATAAGTCAATAGATGGGTTGTTTCTCACCCCTTTCATTACTTTCTACATTCCTTCTACCTGGACTGAAATTTCCTGCTGTTTTCTCTTTTTCCCACCACTTCTGTACTTCTGACCCTACTTTGGAATTTTCAGTTATTTTATTATATATGAAATACTTCATATATCACACCCTCCAATCTCCAGTTATGTGGCCCACCATAATTAGGGCACACATCTTAGGGCATACAACATTACTGCAAGCATTTTCTTTGATGAGCTAGACACTAAAATAGGTACTGGGGATGTGGCACTGAACAAGTTAAAATGAATTTCTGTTCTCAAAAAGCTTGTATTCTATGACTAAAGACAAATATTAAATGTGTGATAAGTATAGCTAAAGAGATTTACAATACAACTAGTTCTTATTCATCTTTGTTTCCCTATTGCCTAGTCCATTTTGAATCACAGAAAGCACTCAGTAAATAATTACTGACTGAATAATGGAATGTAGTCATGATTTAAATGCTGTTTTCTGGTAATGTCTTCTCTGATTTCTCCAGGAAATATAAGCTTCCACAGCTCTTTGTTCATGTCAGTTCTTAATAATCCTTACCATCATATCGATGATAATCTATCTGCTTAAATAACTGTGGGCTACAGGAAGGCAAGTTCTGTACATATTCTATGAATAATCTGAGTATCTCCAAATTAATAAAACTTCTGAGGTAACCCTTTATTATTGTTTAAATCGCTTTGACTGATTTTTCAAATGGATAACCACCCTTGCATTACTGAAATAAATTCCACTTGTTCATGATGTATTATGCTTTCCAAATACTGTTGGGTTCCATTATGAGTTAGGAATGTTCTTCTCTATTTTATATGCTAAGATAAGATTGGTGCTATTTCTTTCTTAAATATTTGGAAGAATTCTCTGGAGAAGACATATGGGCCTGAAATTTCCTTTCAGTGAATGTTTTTAGTAAGAATTTCAGCTTCTTTAACAGATATAAGACTAACCATATTTCTTATTTCATGTTCTAGAAGTTTTAGAAAACTTTGTTTTTTAAAGAATTTGTCCATTTCACTTAAATTCTAAAATTTGTTGGCATAAAGTTGTTCAGATCACCTCCTAAATAGTGTGATTGTAGAAACTGTGTTGAGGTTACCTTTCTATTTCTAATCTTGAAAATGTGTTCTTTTCCTTTTTTCTTGATCAGTTTTAAAGAGTTTATAAATTTATTAATCATTTCAAAGAACATAATTTAGGATTGGATATATTCTTTATTAGACATTCATTCTCTATGCTATTGATTTCTGCTCTACTTTTATTACTTTATTCTATTTCCTTTGCCTTTGAATTACTATGCTTTTTCTAGCTTTGTGGAATAGCAATTTATCATTCATTTTTAGCCTTTTTTTCCCTAATATGTACATTTCATTCTTGTGAATGTTTTAGCTGTGTGCCATAAGTTAGATATACATATTTGTTATCATCAGGCTCAAAATATTTTCTAATTTCATTGTAATTCTTTTTGACCCATGGATTATTTAGAAGTGTATCTTAATTTTCAAGAAGTTGGGCACTCTGTTATTGACTTCTAGTTCATTCCACTAAGGTCAGAGAGTATACTCTGAACTACTGAGGCTTTCTTTATGATTTAGAATATAATCAATTTTGGTAAAAGTTACACATGCATTTGAAAATAATATAGTCTTTGTCATTGGATTCATTTTCTAAATATGTCAATTAGGTCAGTTTATAAGTTGTGTTAAGATTTTGTCATTTTATTCTGTCAGCAATTAATAAAGACATTAAATTCTCCCTTTCTGATGATGGTTTTGTCTATTTCTGCTTCTGTCAATTTTTGCTTTATTTATTTAAAACTATGTTATTGGGTGATATACATTTAGAATTGTTTTATCTTCCTTATGGATTGACAGTTAAATGAATGAAAACAAACTCCTGTAAATTTGCAGTGATGCATTTTAACAGTTGTTTTGTCAGCAATACATCTACATGAGCCTAGTGATTAAGGTTTGAATAGTAAATTACTTATCCTTTTACTTCCAAACTTTTGAGGGGTTTTTTTTTTTCCCCTGGGTATGGAGTTGTAGTTTGATCTGAATTATCTTTTAGCATTTTAAAGGTGTCATTTCACTGTTATATGGCTTCTGTCTTTAGTGTTGAGAAATATTATTGTTCCTTTGAAAATAATTCCCCCCCTTTGGCTAGTTTTAAGATTCTTCTGTCTTTAGTTTTCAGCAGCTTTATTATGATGTGTTTTATATTCACTGAGCTTCTTGAATCTGTTGGTTGATATCTTCCTTCAGTTTTATATAATTTTTATCATTGTTTCAAATATTACATTTGCCACATTTTTTCTTTCCTATCCTTCTGGGACTCCAGCAACATACATGTTAGGGATACCAAATACACATATGGTTGAATGTGTCCCACATATGTCTTACCATCTCTTTTTTTCTCCATTCTTTTTATTTTTTATTTCTACCTCAGAAAGTAGATTTCCTATTGAAATGCCTTTTGAGCTACTGACATGATTTCTGCTGTTTCCTGTCTACTGTTAATCTCAATTATTGAGATCACAATTTTGGACATTGTAATTTTCTAGTTTGAGAATGCCCATTTGACTTTTTTTAAAGATTCCATTTTATTATTGAAATTCTGTATCTTTTAATTCATTTTGCCAGTCTTTTTTCTCTACTTTAACATATTTATAAAAGTTATTTAAAGTCCCTATCTGCTATTTCTAACATCTTAATCATATGAATCTGCTTCCATTATCTATTTTTTTCTTGGCATACCTTATAATTTTGATTGAATGCTAGGAATAGTGCATACAGAGTCTAGAGATTCCATGCAATGTTATCTTCCATCAGAGTGGGTTCACTTTCTCCACTACACAGATAAATTGACACGTGGGTTGCATCTTAATTTAGAGACTGAGCTGAGTTGAGTCCAGGCTACAACTTTTCTATAACTAACTGTACTCTTACATTTCCCCTGTTTTTTAGATAACATCCTTCATGCTTTCAACTGGTGTTTTCAGTAGGTTCCTGGATCCTGGCACATCTTTGTCTTCTGAGCACCATTAGACTACAGGTAATTCCACTCTGCTTTTCAGAAGTCTTCAGCTTATCTGATTGTCCTACCACCCTGCTTCAGAATTGAGCAAATGTCTGCCAGGGAAAACAGGCTGTTCATTGATTCTACTCAGATTTCCTATTTTGTCACCTCAAGTCCATACAACTGCCAAAAGCTCAGTTGGTTTCTCTATTCTAGCAGTACATCTGTCCAAGTTCAGATTCTTAATTCTCAAAACTGGCAAATACCACCAAGGGAAAACATTTATAGATTATCTGTATCTTTAAATACAACTCTCAGATATATTTAGACAGATGATTTTTGCCTTTTAAAGTTTTCTCAGTGGGAGTATTTTTCTGCTACAAATAACCTAAAAACTGTTCCTTAACATGAGAAAAAAATCACTCAAACTCCACTCCAACAAAATTTCAATAGGTCCAGTACTCTTCCCAGTATTTCTACAGATCTCTAAATGTGGGATTCAATGCCAGGTGAAGTTGAGGGGTGGTGCTTTCTTTTTCTTGTGTATACCTATAATCTCTTCAAATTCCTGCTCTCTTAGCTCAGTTTCTGTCTTTTGTTGTTAGCTGCCCATGATCTTGCCTGCTGTTTTCTCTGGCTGACTTTTGCCTCAAAACATTAAAAAAATTACAGGAGACAAAAACTAATTTTTCACTACCAAACCCTCACTAACACAGCCGGCTAATATAAACAGACAGTTTATGATGTTTCAGGCATAATAACATGAAGTTATAACATTTAATTTATTCTATTATGTAAAATATTATAACATCCCCCAAAACAAACTAACCTGGACACACCCTTTCTTAGTCAAAAGGCTCGATAATATAACAAAGAAAAGAATAAGTTTTCTCCTGTTGTTTTCTTTGAACAATTAGTCAAACAAAAGCCAATATTTAAAATAGTATTTTTGGAGATACCTGTATATTAGTGTAAAGAAGACTAATTAATATAAAATTGTAAAGCTTCTGCCTGAGATATGGTAGATGTCTGGTGATATTTATAAGGGATAAACCACATATTTTTCTCAAGTATAGTTTTTACTAACTAAGCACAAAGAGTGGTATTTATTTTTTTCTATACCAAATGATCTTTAAATGCCAAAAACTGGGCAATGAGAAATTTACACAAATCTGTTTTTCTTGGGCACATATTTGAAGGAATTATTTGGATGGTGGCATTATTTGAAGTCAGAGGGTGTGTGTTGAGTTCTGATTTGGCAATTGATTAGCTATGTCACCTTAGGTAACAAATAGATTACTCACTAGTTCTTTCTGAATCTGTTTCCTCAAAAGTAAAATAAGAGAAAACTACCTACTCTGCAGGGTTGTTGTGAGGCGTAAATGCAAAAGCATTTAATCATTCATCTTTCATTTAGTGCCTATTTTGAGCACTATGTTGAATGTTGTGGAAGGAGATATAAAAGATACATTTCTGGCTCTGAAAGTGTTCAGTGTATACTGAGGAAAACAGAGATGCATGTACATGATTAGAATTAAATGTGATGAATACCATGGCAGAATCAAGCTTAGGATGTAATAGAAATCAATAGAAGGGCTAGATTCAGCCTGGAGGGGCTAAGAAAGAAGTAAATTGAGATGTGAAACCAAATACAGAAGTTCGGAAAAGATATTCAAGGTAGAAGGAACTGTTTGTGTAAAGAACTGTTGTGAGAGAGTGCACGGTATTTTGGAAAAGTTAAAAGTAAATCAATATAACTTGATTATCTTCACCTAACAATTAGGATAGTTGATTAAGGAGAGCAAGGTTGTATCCAAATGCTAAAAACCTTGTGTGCCATCCTAAAGGATTTATATTATTGTCATGGAGTTAATGGGGGGCCACCAAAGGATTTTCAGAAGGATCAGATTTGCGTTTTGGAAAGATATATACGTTCTTATTAAATGCTCAGTCATGATTATATAAATGATAATCTCTTTGCTGAACCTGAATTCATGGACTTGCAAAAGATTAAAGTTAATTAGAGAATGGATCCATGACACGGCCTCATTAACCTAAAAATTTGCCAGTCACATTTTGTCATGTCTGACTAACAACTAAGGGACAAACATTAAGCCCTACGAACCATAAAAAATCAAGGAAGTTTTATGACATCCCTATGGCAAGCTCTATACAAAACTTCAGCACATTTTATCTTCATTAAACACTTTCAAAATATCAAGTTGTGAGTTTCTCCACAAAAATCTGTATCAAGGGGTTACCATGGATCAGAGGAAGATGTAGATGCTGGTGGGGGGGGGGGTGGTGAAAAGCAAGTCATGTGGTGGGTTCATGGATTTATTTTTCTGCAGTGGGCCTAATCCAGACTATTTTTTTTTAAGTGATAGCTTTGTCATCCAAGCCCAAATCAAAATTCCTGCTAAGTCAGGATACTTTTTTTAAACTTTCTTTACCAGGTCTAGGATCCTTCCTTAAGCTAAAATTATAGTGCTTTTATAAGATCTGTGCTGCACACAACAATATTGATTATTAGCTAATACTAGTGATCATCAAGGTCCTGTCAAAGTTTATTGATGGTTTGTTCAAGTATTTTTCCAGGTATCAAGTTAAAAAAAATGACAGTTCTGTAACCTTAAAATTTTTAAGAAGTTCATTTACAAAAAGAAAAAAATGCATTACTGTTCCTTCTTCCTGGTTTAGAGGTGGGGTTGTATTGCAGTATCTTCAGTTAATACTCAAACGTAATAGCTAAGGAATATAGAAATATATGACACTAAGTTTCCTATAAATGAAAGGATTTAGATTATTTTAGAGAAAGGAGGAGCTTCTCTATTAAGAATGCATGCCTCTAATCACAGATTGGCTCTAATCTAGTTGTCTGACTTTATTTGCTAAAACTAACATTTTTAAGTAGAGTATTAATAGCCCTAGTGTCTTAATATCTTCTGACATCAGTGTTTTCACCAACCACCACCTCCCACCTCAAATTATCTCATTCTTGATCTACTGAAGGACACATTTTTTTTAAGCTGTCACAAAAATAACAGTTTGCTGTTCTTATTGCTTTGTGTATTTGTTTTTGGTTAAATGTTTTGGTTGCCAAAGGCCTTTGTTCTAAAACAAATGTCTAAGTTTAATAAGATGATATAAACCTTTGGGTCATAGTATATAAAGATCAAACATGGAAAATTGTTTCAAACCGACATGCCAAGACTATTAGAAAGTACATAAGAACTGCATTTCAACATTTTCTACCATTACAAAGCAGAATTTGATTAAAGTACAGAAACTGCCTTCTTTCTTTTTATTATTTGCAGTAAAACCAATGCATTAAGCTACTGTTCCTGATGACCAGACTTTCTACTCCTCCCTTTCCAAGCTCAAACTCAATTTAGAGATTATAAACTCTAAGTAGTAAATACGATTTGCAAATACCACTAAGGTGGCAAGTAGAGTCCATTAAAGGAAAAGATTTCTTCTACTTCTCTATAGAAATATTTGTCTTACTATTAACACAACGTATCAGGTTGCCCTTGTCTGACGACCCCAAATATAAATCTGAAGCACTGAAGATAGAAGTCCATTTGATTTGATTCCAAAACCTAAGGGCAGAACTTAAAAGAAAATAACAATTAAAATAAACAAAAAAACATTTTTTGCAAAAGCAAAAAGTGTAAGAACTTCTGTAACCCCGTATAACTAAGTGGTAGGGGAAGAAATGGCCTTTTTTTTTTCCATTTTATAATGGTCAATATACCCTCTCTTGAGAAAACATTTCTAGTTGGTGGTGGGTCAGTACTCAGGAATATTATATTCAAATGAAAGAATGTTCATCAGGCTGGTCTTTTTTTATAAATAGCAAAATACACTTACCATGAAATTTACCATTTTAACCATTTTTAAGTGTACAATTCAATGGCATTAAGTACAATCACAATATTGTTCAACCATCACCACGATCCTTTTCTAGAACTTTTTCATCACCCCAAACAGAAACTCTGTACCCATTAAACAATCACTCCCCACTCCCTTCCCCCTGCCTTACTAACCTCTATTATTAATTGTCTCTATGAATTTGCCTACTTTAGGTACCTCATGTAAGTGGACTCATACGATATTTGTCCCTTTTTTGTCTGTCTTATTTCACTTAGCATAATGTCTTCAAAGTTCATAGATGTTGTAACATCTATCACAATTTCATTTTTTAAGGCTGAATAATATTCCTTTGTATGCATATACCACATTTTATTTATCCATTCATCTGTTGATGGACATTTGGGTTGTTTTCATTGTTTGGCTATCAGATATAATGCTACTACAAACGTTGGTGTGTAAGTCTGAGTCCCTGATTTCAATTCTTTGAGGTACACACCTATAAGTGGCATTGCTGGATCATGTGGTAATTCTATGTTTAACATTTTGATGAACTGTCATACTGTTTTCCACAGTAGCTGCATCATTTTACATTCCCACCAGCAGTGCACCAGGATTCCAATTTCTCCACATCCTCACATTTGTAATTTTCTATTTTTTTGATGAGTCATCTTAATGTGTATGAAGTGATATTTCATAGTAGTTGATTTTCATGTCCCTAGTGATTAGTGATGATAAGCATCTTTTCATGTGCTTATTGACAGTTTCTATATCTTCTTTGGAGAAATGTATATTCAGATTCTTTGACCATTGTTTTAGTCAGGTTGGTTTTTGTTCTTGTTAAGTTGTAGGAGTTCTTTATATATTCTGGATATTAGTCTCCTGTGATTTACAAAGATTTTTTTTCTCATTCTATGGTTTGCCTTTTCACCCTCTTAATAGTATTCTTTGAAGGACAAACAGTTTAAATTTTTTTTTAACATCTTTATTGGAGTATAATTGCTTTACAATGGTGTGTTAGTTTCTGCTTTATAACAAAGTGAATCAGTTATACATATACATATGTCCCCATATCTCTTCCCTCTTGCATCTCCCTCGCTCCCACCCTCCCTATGCTACCCCTCTAGGTGGTCACAAAGCACTGAGCTGATCTCCCTGTGCTATGAGGCTGCTTCCCACTAGCTATCTATTTCACCTTTGGTAGTGTATATATGTCCACACCACTCTCTCACTTTGTCACAGCTTACCCTTCCCTCTCCCCGTATCCTCAAGTCCATTCTCTAGTAGGTCTGTGTCTTTATTCCTGTCTTGCCCCTTGGTTCTTCATGACCATTTTTTTTTTTTTTTTAGATTCCATATATATGTGTTAGCATACGGTATTTGTTTTTCTCTTTCTGACTTACTTCACTGAGTATGACAGACTCTAGGTCCATCCACCTCACTACAAATACCTCCATTTCATTTCATTTTATGGCTGAGTAATATTCCATTGGATATATGTGTCAAATCTTCTTTATCCATTCATCTCTTGATGGACACTTAGGTTGCTTCCATGTCCTGGCTATTGTAAATAGCGCTGCAATGAACATTTTGGTACATGACTCTTTTTGAATTATGGTTTTCTCAGGGTATATGCCCAGTAGGGGATTGCTGGGTCGCATGGTAGTTCTATTTTTAGTTTTTTAAGGAACCTCCATACTGTTCTCCCTAGTGGTTGTATCAATTTACATTCCCACTAACAGTGCAAGAGGGTTCCCTTTTCTCCACACCCTCTCCAGCATTTATTGTTTGTAGGTTTTTTGATGATGGCCATTCTGACCAGTGTGAATGATATCTCATTGTAGTTTTGATTTGCATTTCTCTAATGATTAACGATATTGAGCATTCTTTCATGTGTTTGTTGGCAATCTGTGTATCTTCTTTGGAGAAATGTCTATTTAGGTCTTCTGCCCATTTTTGGATTGGGTTGTTTGTTTTTTTGATATTGAGCTGCATGAGCTGCTTGTAAATTTTGGAGATTAATACTTTGTCAGTTGCTTCATTTGCAAATATTTTCTCCCATTCTGAGGGTTCTCTTTTCATCTTGTTTATGGTTTCCTTTGCTGTGCAAAAGATTTTAAGTTTCACTAGGTCCCATTTGTTTATTTTTGTTTTTATTTCCATTTCTCTAGGAGGTGAGTCAAAAAGGATCTTGCTGTGATTTTTGTCATAGAGTGTTCTGCCTATGTTTTCTTCTAAGAGTTTGATAGTGTCTGGCCTTATATTTAGGTCTTTAATCCATTTTGAGTTTATTTTTGTGTATGGTGTTAGGGAGTGTTCTAATTTCATTCTTTTACATGTAGCTGTCCAGTTTTCCCAGCACCACTTATTGAAGAGGCTGTCTTTTCTCCACTGTATATTCTTGCCTCCTTTATCAAAGATAAGATGACCATATATAAGTGGGTTTATCTCTGGGCTTTTTATCCTGTTCCATTGATCTATATTTCTGTTTTTATTCCAGTACCATACTGTCTTGATTACTGTAGCTTTGTAGTATAGTCTGAAGTCAGGGAGCCTGATTCCTCCAGCTCCGTTTTTCTTTCTCAAGATTGCTTTGGCTATTCGGGGTCTTTTGTGTTTCCATACAAATTGTGAAATTTTTTGTTCTAGTCCTTTGAAAAATGCTTTTTTGGTAGTTTTTGCCTGTGCTTCCGGTGTATTATCCAAATAGTTTTGCTTAAAGAAAAATACACAGTAGTTATGTACAACTATGTACTCTCAGAGGAGCAGAATAAGTTCACTTAATGGATTTACTGTATCCTTTAAAAGCTATAAATAAGCTTTTTGGAGTTATTGATTGTTGTTTAATTACTCTTAGGTCATGGTGTCTGTGATTCCATGTCTAGTTCACCAAGTAGCTAGAAGTACTCCCAAGGAGTGGTTACACTCTGCCTCTTGCAAGGCTTATCTGGGGGTATTTATCCTAAAATACATTTCGGCATCTAATTTTAAAAGTTTTAAAAATCAGTTTGTAAACTGCAAGTCACTTAGTATTTAGATTAAGCTTTATAAACTGAAAAGGCAACTTCCCCATTGCCTTCCAGATTATCCTAAAGAAATCTTAGGACAGATTTCTAGTCAACCTTCCAGATTATCTTTGCCTTTCATTGTTTTGATTAGGCTATTTTACAACCCTAGAGAGACAGAAATTAATTTGTAGAAAAATGTATAGCTATGCAAACAATTCTTGTCCATAGAAATGAAACATCTCTCTAGTGGAGGTTCAACTGGTTTCCTTTACCCACTGTAGAAAAAAAGAGTTTGTATCTATTAAAAAAACTTATTTTAGGATTTCTAATGGCCTGTAAATATGTCTGCTTTGTGGATTTTCCATAAAACCAGTTACAACATTTTTCTGCTTCCTTTATTAATTAATGAGTTAAATAAAATCTTTGACACATTTATTTTACATTTTTATGAGAGCCATGACTTGGAACATTTACAAAAATATTATTTAATAACCTGCACCCCACTAAAATAGTTATTTAAAAAATACTCAGGATGGGGCTTCCCTGGTGGCGCAGTGGTTGAGAATCTGCCTGCCAGTGCAGGGGACACGGGTTCGAACCCTGGTCTGGGAAGATCCCACATGCCGCAGAGCAACTAGGCCCGTGAGCCACAACTACTGGGCCTGTGCGTCTGGAGCCTGTGCTCCGCAACAAGAGAGGCCGCGATAGTGAGAGGCCTGCGCACCGCGATGAAGAGTAGCCCCCGCTTGCCGCAACTGGAGAAATCCCTCGCACAGAAACGAAGACCCAACACAGCCATAAATAAATAAATAAATAAATCTTAAAAAAAAAAAAAATACTCAGGATGATTTTTTTTAGAGAAGTAAATACATCCTTTAAAAAACAGCTTGTTTTAATATTCTTTCTGTGCCATCTTAAAATTCTTATCCCTATACTATGCATATTTTAAAGTCCAGGTCAAGGCTTTTCTGGATCAATTTAAAAATTTTGGATTTCCCTGAACTCAGATCCCTTATGCACCAACAATTTATTCAATAATTGATCTTGCACAGTACTGGAATGCATTTGTCTTCGTACACTGTTTAATTTTTCATATATTAATGTCTATTTTCTCAACATAGGTCTATAGTTCTTATATGTTGGGACTTTTCTTTATAACATCCATAACATAAGGCTTTATATAGAATAGGAATTTAAATATTTGATTTGATTTGCTGATTTAATTTTCACAATGTCTGATAAAGCTTACAGGTACAGTTCATTATCAGATTAATCAAAATTTTCTATTAGTTAATGACATAAACACTTAGGGCTTAAAAAAATAGTACTAACACTTTTTTTACTCTCCCCATCGAGATTATATGGAATGGACCTGAATAGATGACCAAGAATGTCTTCTTGACTTGTTTTTCCTTAATCTAGTTTAGTCTTTTTAAAATTTACTTTACCCTTCCTCCAGCTCCACCCCCACAAATCTCACACAGTCTAAGCTTGACTATAGATCAATCTTTCTCAACCTTTTCAGTTTTGCTTCTCAAGAGAAAATTTGAACTTAATTTAAATTTTCATTGAGTGTGGTAAAGTACTAAGGAATAACATTTTGTCATGTAAGATTGAGCTTTGGAGGGCCAAAATATATTGTAATATCTAAATTATTTTCTTTCCCACAAAGCCAAGTTTTACCCCCTTGCGGGCAATATCACCTCCACTGAGAATGCATGCTATATATGTTTTTCAAGGTTGCTGGAAGTTGTAATTTCAGGAAATGACTTAAACTTTTTAAAAAAGTGGAGCGTTTATGGGGACACAAACCTTTATCATATGACTGAAATTTGACACATTATTATGCTAACAAAGCCCTCTCCTTTTATGTTATTTCTCAAAGACCCTCACCCCAATTTGATAGAGGTGAGGGTGAGGGAGAAAGCAGGTAAAGAGGAAAAAGTATTGTCCTTTAACACTGTCATTTTTATTATCTCACTATATATTTTAAACATTTATATATTTAAACATTTCTAAATGAGTTATTTATTTATGAAGTTCCATTCTCAAGGAGCATGCATAGTACAGATAGTCCTATCTTTGCATGGTTCTATGTGCACAAATGTCAATTATCACGGTTTAGTTTAAAAAACATCAGTCACCCAAAAACATGGTTCTAATTTCATTTACCATACTGTACTAGCTCTAATTACATAAACTGCAATTTGATTCTGTCTCTTCAGACCACAGATCACTATGTAAATAATAGATGTACATCATGATTAGTGATCAGTCACATCACTTCTTTCAAAGTCTATCAATGACTGGTCACTGTGCATCTGTTATTTAGTTCACAGCAAAAGTGTAGCTGTGTTGCCTCCTTTTTCCCAGTGATAAACTCACAAGACATTTTACAAAATGATTAATCAAAAGAGAGCACTGGTCAGTAAAGATGAAAGAACAACAAAGAAATGAAAAGTGATAATGCTGGAAGTGAAACTGAGATCCAAAGTAAATGGAGTAACAGAAGAAACATCTGACTGCAGTATTGCTGACACCATCACAGTTCAAGAGATTCTAGAAAAGCAGCCAGGGAAACTTAGTGAAGGTGAACTTATGGGCATAATGGAAGAAAATGATTGTGATGAAAGGAAAGGACTTTGAGAGGAAGTGAGGTCAAAAAACTTCACATGAATGCAACTCAAAGAGATATTTCAGGACACTGAATGTGCAAAGCCTCCCAAAATTTTGGAAGTTGTTTCAAACTTAGAATGGAGTACGACAATCCTCCAAGGCAAAGAAAAAATACTCTATCATGTTATATCAGGAGAAGAAGCAAACACTGTTCAAAGTACTCTTGATAATTTTTTATAAACATAAAATCCTTTCTCATTTAAAAAAAAATTACAGTGCACTAAATACATACTAGTTTTACTATATTTTTTTTCCCTATACATTTACAGCCAGCAGTAAGAAAGTTTTAATGTTTTGACAGGAATATTTAGAAGTTATAGAATAATGGTATTTTCCCCTATTAATTATTAGGATTTTTTAGCACAGATTTAGCTTTCATGTCATTTTCACCTTTATACACTACCCAAGAAAGCAAGACCTGCCAATTCTCAAACTTGACACCATTCATTCACCAAGTTCCAATGTCTGATCCCATAACTTATTTATATTATTTAATGTAAATAAGTCTCATTGATTGCACATGTTAGTGGATGCCAGATATTTTTTAAGCCATTGGTTAGGTACCATCATGCTGATCTCTGAACAGAGATGGAGTTACTAGAGGTGTTTTCTGAATTTTTGTTCCCAGTTACTTCCTTTGCATATGATTGGGCACTAAAATGTGGCTGGTAGCCACCTACGGTGGTAGGGGAATTTTTTTCTTTCCTTCTTTCTCTTGACCTACTAGTTGATGGTTGTTATGATTTCCCCCTCTCAAGACATCTCACCCCTTTTCCTGTACTGAGGCTGATCTGGGTGATAAGAACTTTTACAAGCAAAAATAGCTGCAAGTAAAGAAACAAAAGAGAGAGAGGTACTAGAAATGCCTAATAAGAATTGAATTTCAAAGTATCTCCTGTTCCATTAGCTCTTTTCCAAGTAAAGCTTCTGACCTATTCCTCACTTCAGCATTTGTCATAAAATATTTGGCATAATGTGGGATTTTGTTTCTGAAGTATAGATGACTTTCACATATGGCTTTTGTGTAAAAAGGCAACCGATTAAAACGTACATGCATTTTTTTCTTTCCCTGCAGGATCAAACAGAAGGAGGAGAAATCTCTTAGTAGGAGTAAGAAATATTTTAGCTCTCAGTCTGTGTCCCCTTGGATAATATATAGTAAAATGATTTAAAAGACTTCAAAAGAACTTTGTGCCTATGTACCTGCACACATGGGGCTTATAAAAATGAAGATGACATCAGTTGCCTGAATTCAATTTCGTGATAGCACTATTCTGTTTGATTATACTTAAGCATAATCATTCGTCAAAATATTAATAATATGCATTAGGATTATTATAGTATCTTCATTAGCTATATTGGAATCTTTAATCAGAATTCAATTAAATGTTTTTCAGTTGTTAGTATGGATGAGAATATGTGGGGAATTTGCTAAAAACTAGAGATTCCACGTCAGAAGGACTTGAGTGGAACTGAGGAATCTGCCATTTAAAAAAATGTCTTGAATAATTCTGTTGCTGGTACACTGAGGACTAAACTTTAAGAAATATGGAAAAATAGACCTGCCATTATTCTACTGCAATGTGAATCAAAGACAGTCTCATGGGGGCTTCCCTGGTGTCACAGTGGTTAAGAATCCACCTGCCAATGCAGGGGACACAGCTTCGAGCCCTTGTCCGGGAAGATCCCACATGCCGCGGAGCAACTAAGCCCATGCACCACAACTACTGAGCCTGCGCTCTAGAGCCAGCGAGCCACAACTACTGAGCTCGCACACCTAGAGCCCGAGCTCCGCAACAAGAGAAGCCACTGCAGTGAGAAGCCCACACACCACAACGAAGAGTAGCCCCGCTCACCACAACTAGAGAAATCCCGCGCACAGCAACAAAGACCCAACGCAGACAAAAAGAAATAAATAAGTTTTCAAGGACAGTCTAATGAAGGTGGAAATGTATAGTTTATGGAGTTATATTGCTTGACTTCAACATTAACTCCTTCACTTATTAAACGTGTGATCTTGGTTAAGCCATAAACTTTCTCTGTCCCAGATCCCTCACCTGTAAAATGGAAACTAGAACAGAACAAGTTTTGCAAGGATGATGTGAAATAATCCTTCTAAGGGTTTAACACAGTGACCAGCAAGTAGGAAGGGCTTAAAAACAGTTGATTCATATTGGTTTTCTTTTCTTTTCTCCACAGGTTCTACAGATCACCTTGTTGTCCCCTGAAATTCTAATTCCATGTGAGAATGCATTGTAAGATGTCCTTGTGTCATGGTTGTTAGAGATGATTTCAAATAATTTTCAATCTCTTTTATATTTATTCCGTTTGAATTTTAAGAGTCAGAGACCTGGACTTTCTTCTAACACACCCTTTTAAACAGATATCCCTTGTTGACTACTATATGTAGGAAAGTTGCCCTTATCTAATGGAATATCTGTGCATCTCCTTGTGGCTCTCACTGCTCCTTCTGTTCTGCCAATGATGTGGCTATGGGGTAGAAAGGTTGTCCTCTCAGTGGAGTCAGTGCTAAAAGTGTTTTCTCCATTAAACTAAGTCAACACTATTAAATGGTTCCGTTACTGCAAAAACCTGCAATTATACTGGCACACTCTATCGGCAGATATATAGACTGCATATTGTTCCTCAATTGATCTTTTTGGTGCTTAAGTCTATATGTCAGGCATATCTCAAAGAAAAGGAGAGGAAAGGGTTTAAATGATTATGACCAGTGACATCTCCCAAATTCAGTAATCAGATACTTCACCCCTCCTCCCACAGAAATAAGTGAATAAGGGGAGGCAGAACGAGCAGACATGGTTCTCTGGCAAAGCCCTTCCTCATGGAAATGCAAGGAGATGGGAGTGAACAGGACTAATCAATATTCATCTTGGTAATGTGCAGCAAGTACACTGGCAAGGCCCATCAGGTGCTGAAATATTGACATAAAATGCAAATTTGAATGTAATGTATCTGGTCCTTTGCACACACACACACACACACACACACACACACCCCACTACAGCAGGCTATACCTGCTACTTTCTAAACCTGGAATGATACAAACCTGCACCTTTGGCAATTGAAATTTTGGAGACTTTGTTGCAATATGGCTGGGTTTTCTATACTTTCCTACCAATTGGTCAATAGCTGACCAAGTGGTAGTATACAGTATATAAGGCATAATAATGGGGTAAGTAAAGTAATTAGTATTTAATAATGTAAATACTATGTATACAAAGCCAAAAGTAATCATTGTATATAATGCCAAAAATATCTGGATTTTCCTACAGCCACTCTACACATGGGGCTGCCTCAGTACCTTCACTTGGATCTCTGCCCTTCCCTCCAACCCCCAGGATATCTGCAACCAACAGGAATTAAATGTTCAGCAGGTGTGCACCATACATTTGCTACATATTTTGAATATTCCCTTTGAAAACCAGGGTTTTTTTCCTAATCAGTACCACTGAAAGGTGAACTCTTAACTAGATTCAAGAGTTCATTATAGTGAAATGCCACAAGCCAAATTCAAGGAGCTCACCAAAGAAACAGAAGTGATGACTGGGAAAATAACTAATTAACAATACATATCAAAAGAAGGCATCACTGCCATATTTTCTGCCACTTCAGTCTACTAGACCTCTAGCCCTTTTCCCTTCCTACCATTCCAACTAGTCCTTTGCCTAAAGGAGTCAACTGGTCCTAGATAAAGGAGCCACTTCCTAATACTTAAAGCTCATGGCTGAGGTGAAAAGTAGACGCAGCCCCTTTCACACTGCAGCATGAAAACAGGTCTTCAGAGCACAAAAAATTTTTTAAATGCCCTTTCCCTAAGGTATGCATTTGCATATGGTGGCTTATGATGTTATTACCACTGTACTGTCCTTCAGCAACCTTGGATGATCTGAGATTCTAACACAAAAAAATATTTCTAAATGGAAAACTGACATGTATGATGTTTGGAGATTCTAGTTATACGAAAGTTAGATGATTGTTATATATTTTTCCCATCGGTGGTTACAAAATTTTACAAAATTATTATTTAATAAGATGATGCACTGAGATTCTTGACACTTACCTTTACTTAATACATAAAAATTTAATTCTGTCTTATTCACACATTAATTTTGAAAATGTTAAAAAATACACAGAGAAGTCCATGTTAATGTATTATAATTGTTTATGGTTTGCATATATGTATAACATATCTAAAAGAAATCAATCATTACTAATCATGTTGAAATCTTTATTACTTCCCTCTATTCTCAGGTGTATGTACAATGATAAATATAGTTTGTTATTTTCCAAAACACATATTTTTCATAATTATTACTGTCTACAAACAATAGTAATATTATTTTGCATGTTTTATTCATATAAATTATATCATACTTGAGCTGTATTTTCAACTTTATCTTCATCCTCTTATTATGCTGATGTATTTAAATCAAGTTTATTTATTTTAGAAATGGATAACAATAATTCATTTCTTCTTTTCCTACTGAGAAACATTTAGACACTTTTTCTGATTTCCCTATTACTAGCAATTATGCAAAAGGTTCTTTTTATGCACGTATGTGACACATTCTCTAATGTATCTACAGAGTATGAGTTTTGTATCACAGGCTATGTACATTTTCAACTTTATTACTTAATTATTTTCCCATTGATTTTTTTCCCAGATTGCATTCCCATTAGCACTATATGAGTACCACATTTTCCCACATCCTAGTTAACACTTAATATTTTCAGACTTTTACATTTTTTCCAAATTTAGAAATATGAAATTGCATCTCATTTTTTAATTTTCATTTTCCTGTTTACTAGTGAAGTTGAACATTTTTTCATATATTTTCAATTTTTATTGTTTTGGCAGAGTATATAATCAAATGAAATGTTTCTGTTGTTCCACTTATTAAAAAGAAAAAAAGCTGTCTAATTGGAATTAAGTACTTTAGGGAAGAGATTTTAAATAACATAAATAGAAAACTATAATAAGAAGGTGAGATACTTTAAGCTGTATAATTTGGCTGTTATAAATCATGGACTACAGAATTTCTCTCTACATATATGTAACCCATAATTTTTTCCACGCTCAATTGTTACATTTTGAATTATAATGTAGATTTTTCTGATTCTATGTCCTTTCATTAACTCAAATTCAACTTAATTAAAACCAACAAATATTTCTCCCACTTTCCCCAAAAGAAGCACAACATATTTTCTTTATGATTTTTTTGTTACCGATACCTCTCTGAATGCCCAATATTAAAATTTCAATTATCCTATAATTATCCACTGACCAATCAGGCACAAAATTCTGCCAAGTCATTCTTAAAATAATTATACACAAAACTAAATATTTAGGTTTAGAATGAGAACCAAAAAAGATTATGTTTGTCAGGGATCTATTGTTATGAGTAATCCCATATCATCTTAATACAGTGTTAGAGATAGTGATGATCAGAAGCTGTGCATAAAAGTATTCATGAAGACTTTTATTTGAGGTTCCCCCTTACTTATAGGTGTGTTAGTACTTAAATATCTCAACCCAAAATAAGGATAGGACAGGAGGAAGGGGAAAAAGGAGGGACTGCAGGGTGGTACCTTGGTGATAGAATCTGGAATTCCAGTTTGAGTTACCTTAGCCCTGTGAGGCTGTTAGAAGGTCTGCTAAGTTTCTCAGCCTCCACGTAGACTCTTCTGAAGGTGGCAGATGCTCTTAATGAAAATGTAGCCCTAAGTGCTAGGTATTCTTCTATTTCTTCACTCTTCCAGATCTTGGTCTCATACTTTGTCATTGTCATTATAATGCTCCAATGCCTTTAAGCAGTCGTATTTATATATCTCTGGCTCTTCCAGTCCTTCTCAGTGAAAGAGTTGGTCTAAATTATCTAGTCTTGCATTATTAGAAACAGAAGTCTTCTGTAATATTAGTGTTTATAAATATGCAATTCCTTCTTACTGGAATTTTTTCTTCACCCCTGCTAAATTATATCCAAATCAAAATCCATCTTCAAAAAAAAATGCTCAACACCACTAATTATTAGAGAAATGCAAATCAAAACTACAATGGGATATCACCTCACACCGGTCAGAATGGCCATCATAACAAAATCTACAAACAATAAATGCTGGAGAGAGTATGGAGAAAAGGGAACCCTCTTGCACTGTTGGTGGGAATGTAAACAGATACAGCCACTATGGAGAACAATATGAAGGTTCCTTAAAAAACTAAAAATAGAACTACCATGTGACCCAGCAATCCCACTACTGGACATATACCCAGAGAAAACCATAATTCAAAAAGACATATGCACCCCGATATTCATTGCAGCACTATTAACAATAGCCAGGACATGGAAATAACCTAAATGTCCATCAACAGAGGAATGGATAAAGAAGATGTGGTATGTATACGGAATATTATGCAGTCATAAAAAGGAAAGAAACTGGGTCATTTGTACAGATGTGGATGGACCTAGAGACTGTCATACAGAGTGAAGTAAGTCAGAAAGAGAAAAACAAGTATCATATATTAACACATATATGTGGAATCTGAAAAAATTGATATAGACAATCTTATTTACAAAGCAGAAACAGAGACAGAGACGTAGAGAACAAACGAACAAACATATGGATACCAAGGGGGAAAGAAGGGGGCGGGATGAATTGGGAGATTGGGATTGACATATATACACGATTGATACTATGTATAAAATAGATAACTAATGAGGACCTACTGAATAGTACAGGGAACTCTACTCAATGCTCTGTGGTGACCTAAATGGGAAGGAAATCCAAGAAAGAGGGGATATATGTATACGTATAACTGATTCTCTTTGCTGTATAGTAGAAGCTAACACAACATTGTAAAGCAACTGTACTCCAATAAAAATTTTTTAAAAATCCTAGCTCAGATAGATTCGTGATTGGTAGGGGTACCATGAGAATTTTAAATGAGTGTGCAAAATGATCCCTTTTTGAATATATTTTCAAATACAGCATCTATGAATTTCTTCCCTCCCTGTATGCATATATTGTACTTTTACATTAAGAGCTGGAGCCTAGTTTACTTCCCTTTAAATCTGGGTTGGCTTTAGCTGCTTAAGCAAAAGATGTTGCAAACGTGACTGTTGTGCTTCTGAGTCTAGGTCACAAGAATCTTTGCTGTTCATGCCTAGGTCTTCAAGAATACTAGCTCTTGGGATGCTCCCTCAGAACTTAGCTACCATGCTGTAAGAAATGTAAGCCACATAAAGTGAAGACATGGAGGTGATCTAGTCAACAACTCCACCTGAGTAACCAGCTGACAGCCAGCATCAACTGCAACCATGTGAGTGAGCAATTTTGAATATCTAGCCAAGACTAGCTGTGATATGACCCTAGCCTCCATCTGACTGACACTGCACAAGAAACCTCAAGTGAGAATTATCATAGCACCATGAGAGTTAATGATATTTTTTGAACCACTAAATTTCAGAAGAGTTAGTTATACAGCAATTGATAACCTAAACATCCTTAGGAGCTTTACAATCAAGTGAAGAAGACACAAAAGTAGATTCTAATAATCAAGTGTAGTAAATACAATGACAAAAGTGTTCACACAAGATGTTACGGAAAAAAAAAACTGAAAAGAGAAACCCTGAGAGAGGGTACTGCGGACCCAGGAAAAGATTTCTAGATGAGATAATATTCTTAAAGAAACTCAGAAAAAAAATAAGAATGGTTCAAGCAAAAGAAATGTCACTAAAGATGTTTAATGTTCTTCTCTATCCTCTTTAAGAGAGAACAATGTTAAGGGAACTACAAGCATTAAAATTTTACCGGATTCAAATTATTGGGAGACAATGGGTAGAAAAGACTGGAGAAAAAGGCAAGAGACCATATTATGCAGGGCCCTGGATTAGTCATTTTAAGGAATCCTCACTTGATTGTCTAGAAGATAGGGAGACATTGAAGGCCTTTAATCTAAGAAACAACGAGGCAAAATTAGTCTTCAAATCAACCATCTCAAGTGCTGTGTGGATAATAAATTGCAGATTGAAAGTAGAAGAGACATAATGCCTGAGGCAGAGTTGAGTCCTTACAACAGGGATCATTTGGCAGATACAAGAAGATGCTCATCTGTGAACCAGGAAGGGGGTCCTCACCAGACACCAAATCTGCCAGCACGTTAATCCTGGACTTCCAACCTCCAGAACTAATTACAGAATGCCCAGTCTTTATTTGATTCATGGCTGCCCAGAAGGAAGATTAAAAATCCAGACTTCTTCAGAGCTAGATATGGCCAAGTGGCTAAATTCTGGCCAGTGGGACGAGAGAAGAAATGATGTGCCTTAAAAGAGAAAGGCTTGCCCCATCCTTTTCCTCTTCCACACAGGTACAGGTGACAAACTAAGGTCACAGAGCCACCAGGAGAAGGAGACTTGATTCCTAATGTGCAGAGGTGCTGGAAGAGAGAGAAATCAACCCTCTCAACCACAGCTGAATGGCAAAGGAAGGAAGGAAAAAAGGAAGGAAGGAAGGAAGGAAGGAAAGAAGGAAGGAAGGAAGGAATTAGAAGAGAAAGAAATACTGATGGTAAGAAAGGGAAAGAAATCACTCTAATAATTCATATCATATAAAATAAGGTCCTGACCTAGGCATACATGGAGGAGTAGGAAGGATTTAGAGATATTATGCAGAAAATTTAACAGAATTTTTGATGGATTGAATGCAGGGATAAAGATGAGAGCGAAATCAAGTGTGATTTCCATGTTTCTTGCTTTGCAATGGAGAGAAAATTGTGCTACAAACTAATATGACTGAAGGAAAATATTGGTTTGATATACTGAGTTTGAAGTTCCTGTAAGAAATTAAGTTAGTGACATCTAGCAAATTTTGGGTATATAAATATCATGCACGGAGGTACTAGGGTTAGAAATTCACTCATTCACTCATTCATTAAATGATTACTGATTAAGTGACTACCAGGTGCCAGGCACTACTCTAGGTGATTAAATTAGAGCAGAACAAACAATGACCCTTCCTTCTGAAGAATATATTCTAATAAAAGAGACAGTAAATAATAAAAATAATAATAAATAAATAATAAATAGAGAATGATTAAGGTACTATTTTGACAGACTAGTTAGGGGAGGTAGGGGATCTAGATAGAAATGACTTAAAAACAAGGGAAAAAGTCACCTCAAAAGAGAACAAAAGAGAAGAGAGCAAAAAATGAAAGTGTGGCAGTACTCTGACAGGTCAAGGACCTTAGGAAACGTTTCAAATACTATTTTCATTTATATAATGAAAGGGGAAATTTTTCTCAAGGGTTTATATAACCTACTGGATAATCCTTTTTAAAAACGTTTATCTAAAATAACTAAGTTCATCAATATTAAATGATAGATAAAAATCAAAATAGGTAACAGCATTTTTTAACATAATGGAACATCTCTGGAATGCTGAAGCAGTATAACATATATGAAAGAAGTATATCATATAAGTTTTTTATCAAAAGAAGACTAACATACATAAACAGTTAACAATATAATCCATTATATACTATTAAGAACTTACTTTTGTAATATTGGGCATAAATGTTAAAAAAGTTTCATTCTTTGTTCTATGTGTTGTATATGTACAATTTCATATAAACTTATTTTTATGTATGCCTCTGTAGATAGTACTGGCTAAATATTTTTGTAGTACTTTATAAATTTCAAAGCTATTTTATACCCATTGTAGATACAGAAGATCAACTTTAATTAGATACATAAATATCAAATATTTTTCTCATGCATGTATTGAAAAATGCAATATTTCTAAATCTATGCTATGCATCACACTTTATCATTTTGTTCTAAGTTCCAGTTCCCAATTTAAGTTACAGTAACCAATCTGAAGTGACTGAAAACAAATGTAGTTATACCATTTCCTCTCTATAATAAAATTATTTTGAATATCTAATGTAGGACACAAGATACAAAGAGTTTCATGGACTTTCTAAAAAGGAGGAATTGCTATGTACAGATAAGATATGATATGGCCTACAATACTGTCAAATTGATTGTATGGAAATGTATTATAAGAAAGTTTTACTACAAAACAAATTACTAATTAGAAACAATAGAATTATGTTTAAGAAAAACTATGCAGTTTTATTTTATTTTTTAAAGAGAGATAGAAGAAGTAGTAGGGTATGGTTGAATTTATGTATAGCTACAGCTTCTGCTTTTCAGTGGTATGGTCAATAGTTTTTGGTTTATTACTAAACTTGAGTGTTCTCTACAAATGAATAAGCTTCTCTTACAGCAAGTATGTTTTCTGTATGCTAAAATCATCTGTTTTCATCTGTAACATATTACCATCCACTGCTTACTTGATCTTTAAGTATTATCATCTGGTATCACATTTTCATAGAATTTGTCTTCTTATTAACTGCTTGTTACAAATGATCTCCAGTACCATGAAATATAGGGAAATGGAGAGTTACAGGGGAAAAAATGTGCTTATGTAGGAGTTTTGGTCCAATCATTAATATTGGACCATACATGTATGAGATCAGAATAATTTTTATTCCCAGAAAAAATATTCATATCATTAAAAGAATAGCAGTTGACCTTGAGGCTTCATATGATTATGTTTTCATATTTTGTGTGTCTGTTAAATACAGCTTCCTGTACTCAAATAAGTATGCTGCCCTGCCTGCTGAGAGGTGGAGATGGAAAAAGATTGTAGAAGACATTCTGAGAAGAGTGAAAAGCATAAGTAAAAACAAATAATCAAACAATCATGTTGTATTAAGTATTAATGCACTATTATAACCACCCAGCTACTGTACCTCTATAAACTCATTTTCAAATTGTGCAGTGATTTGAAAGGTTTGAAAATGGGTGCAGAATAAAATTCCCAACAATTTTTATGTATGGATCATTGAAAAATACTCTATGCTGATTTACCCTTGATGATAGATAGATAGATAGATAGGGAAACAAATGTAAAAAGAGAAAGACAGAGTTAGCCTCAAACATGCTCTAGAAAGTTATCCCAAAGAGTGTCAGACATAACTCTGTAGTTTTATCTATTACCTCAATAGAAAAGTTCTGTTTTCTGTTTCTGCTATGAGATAATGGAAATTTCAAACTGTGGTTATGATTGCTAGGGTTATCATTAAACTAAAAACCCTCAAATAATTCCACCTTCTTTCTGCTATTCTGCAATCTCTTTTTTATGCGTGATCCATCTCTTCAAAAGAAATTTTCAAATTTATTTTTCTTCTTGTTATTGATGTTTTATGGGAAAAAAAGCCTCAAGTAATCATACACACATGCACTCATATTCATCATATCAGGATAAAAACAGATGCAATATGATGCAAATCCTTGGGGATTATAACTTTCAAAAGTATTTGAATCCTAATTGAGATTTCTTGAATTTAAAATATACATTATATATACATGAAGAGTTTTCAGTAAAAGATTGTAGAGATTTATACACAGTATGTGTCTGATATCTCAAACAATTTATCCTCTTCTTAATGTAGAAGAAATGCCCATATCTCTAGTTCATTTACTGTAGTCCTTAAGAAATATAACTTCTAGAAAAATCAACAGAAGACAAAACTCAAGTTGTATTAGAGGTGTAATTGTATGAGAGGGTGGTTGACAACTCTTCCCCATCTTTTTATCTTATGGAAAACACATTTTCCAGCTACAAAAAAAAAAAAAAAGTTTCTTGAGTATAGTTAGGTGATGCAGGGTGTATGAGAAAGTTAATTTGTCATTTACTCTTTCTTTGCTCTTGTGAGGCAGCTACCTCTTTTCTTGAGCTCTAGAAAACAAGTATTTGGAAGCTTAGAAATAATGCTTTTCCCATCCCACTGTCCACCCATCACTGAATTCTACCTCAGGTTGACAGGGAAACTACATTTCTGGGTATGGCTGTGTGTGAGGAGGAGAGATTTCAGCTGTGTGGGGTCACTAGTGGAATATCCCACTTACAAGAAAAAAAAAAAAAAGAAAAGAAAGCCTCTTCATTTATTTATGCGTAGTATTTTAGGTGACCAAAAGCCCTAGATAGATAAAAACACATGAATATTTAACCAAATAGATTATTTCAATAGGCTAGTTATAAATGACAGTGCATATATGCATATATAATAGCTATAGACTGTGTACCTTGAACACAAAATACACATTGATAGTCTGCATTGCAAACTTTCTTTAAAGCACTAAATACAATAACAAGTCCTCTGTCAATGACAGCAGACGATTCCAGGCACTATTTGTTTCGTAATCCTGTATCTAGCTGACTTTAATTCTCTGAAGATCAAGATACCAGCGAATGCTGAACTGGAGCAGGAGAGTCAATCCTTGTTTGGATAACAAATTTCCCACAAAATATCTCCCCAAGCCCCAAGGAGCTGTAGTGATGTCATATCCGTTGTCCAGGTCTCCACACCTCTCTCAGCTGTTACTCCCTTTATCTTTTTCTTGGGTCAAAACTTTTGAGGTAGTCTGGCTATATAGCCGCAGGAGAGAAAAGGTAAATTGGGGAGCGCGGCTTGGAGGAGCTTCAGCACCTCGGTCAGCGACCACTGCAGCTCTATCCACTCCTAGAGCTCGCGGACTCCCAGCCCTGAGAATGCCTGCGGAATGATCGCCCCCCAGGGCGGCTGCCGCTACTGCCGCTACTGCTATCGCTGCTGCTGCTACTACTGCCGCCGCCTCTTCTCCACTCAGCTCTGACTGGCAGGCAGAAAGTGCAACTGACGAAGGGAAAGGTCTCCGCAGTGAGAGTGGAGTGGCTACATGAAAGAGAGTAAACAGGGGCAAAAACCCAGATCAGAATGCAGGCGGCATCCAACCTACTCAATCTCCTGCTGCTGTCTTTGCTTGCTGGATTAGACCCTTCCAAGGTATGGGCAATATTTTAACTCTTGTTTGAAATAAATGTGCAATATGTAACAGACCGACCAAAAATGCATTTAATTGTGCAAAAAAAAAGCAGCATGAAAGACAGCTCTTCCAGCTACCTTGTGGTGTCTGGCGTATCCCCACTGCTTGGAAGATAACAAGGTGAACTACCCGAGGAATAGCTCCACAAGGTAGAGTCCCGGAGAGAGGGGGGAGGGACCAGGAGCGAATATAATGTGTATGGGCAGCGGGCAATGCGGCTCTTGGGAGAATTTAGCTTATTTGGTATCCAAGTGTTTAATGTTCTCTTCTGAAGTCGGACGGGTAATGCAAAGGACTTTGCAGTTAAAATAATGCAATTTGTAATCATGTATTAGGAGATGGTGAACCGTTTCTTTGTTGAAAGCAGAGAAGCGTTTTCCAGCTGATCCTGGTCAATAATCCTCCCATCGCAGACGTGCTGCGGTTTGTGTCCAAAACATTTGGGATGCTGCTTGTAACACACAGGGCAGAGCAGCAGAGCTCTACTCTCTGCCGTGGTTGAGAGGCATTGGTGAAAGGGGCTTGTGTTTGTTTCTCTCTTTTCATTAAGGAAATTACGGAGCACTGAGGAAGTTCTGATTACCAGTGTTAAGAAACAGGAAGTGAGAATCCTTTCAAACTAAGGAGGGCAATAGGAAGGATGAGTTGTCTCATATCTGCTGAACTCTGAAAATTATCCAGTACTGGCAATTAAAGTGAATGCTAACCTCTTTTGATTAAAAAAATCAGAAAATATGGAGAAATATTTTCAGCAGTGTATGAGAAAAGTCTTGAGCATAAAGAGATAATTTGAGAGCTTCAGCATTCTAAGAAAATCATAACTATCTGGAATCAGATATAATGCATCTAGTAAAAAGAGTAAGGGAATACAATTTCAGAAATTATTTTACTTCTTTAACTGGTCAAGAGCAATTTGACACAATAGGAGAAATGATGTCATGTTCTAAAACCATTTAAAGTTGTATTTTGGAATATTGTAAAGTTATTTTAAAATAACTGTGTAGTGTAGAGAAATTGTTTCTTTTCATACTTGAACTAAGATGTAACCAAGCATAGCCTAATACTGTGGTTGACTGAATATTTCTAGGCCTAATATAGTATATAGTGAAAATTTAGAATCATATCATCTATGCTTATAATTATTTTTGTGTACTTTTCATATTTAGAGAGACCTGATAAGAATAAGATCATTTCCTTTTAAAGCTATGGTTGTGATATTAAGACAAAATAATAATTTTGGGATCCTTAATGGGATATTTCATACACTAAGGTGTATCTTTAAAGCATTTTACATCTAGGTACAAAGTGTTGATTCTTCTTTCGTATTTTTCAATCTTTTTATTTCATTTTTTTCTCTGGATCTATAGTAACATATTCCATTGCCACTCTCAGTATATTATGTTCGTTACAACTTTGAACACATTCTACTATATATCTCATTTGAAATATTCTTGGTAAAACATTTTTAAAAAGCAAAGCTAATTACTGAGTTACTGAATAGAAAGTCACTTGACTTAAAGTGAGTTTTATCATTCTTTAAAATGAATTCAGAAATGCAGAGCTTTACTAACAACTGCATGTTTCATTTGATTGTTCTGATATCTTCAAATGCACAAATATCTTCACTTCTTGTATCCCATTCTTTCCCAAATTAAAAATATATCAACAAAGAGCTTCTGATAAATATTGAGATAAATTCTCCAAATAAATGACCTATTTTTAGTCGTGATCTTTTTCTAGTATTAATAAGTTTATTTCCATGTATTCAACAACAGAAAACTTTTCTTCAGACTTAATTTTGGCTGTTTGGTACAACTGAGCTGAGAAATCCAGGAAAGGAAAGGCATACATTAACTTTTCAAACTGTCCTTTTCAGTTTCTAGATATTGCAATACAGTATGCAAAGAACAGCAGATGGTATTTGTTATATACTACATATGACAATATAGAGAATATTAAAATGTTCATAGCAAGTGATTTTAATGTTGTAAAAAGGTCTTTGGACTAGTAGACAAATTTTGCTTTAAAAAAATGAATAAAACTACTTTTGTTATGTTTTATCAAACTATTGAGAATCACAAAACTATATCATCTCCCCTCCCCCAAATCACAAATGGCACCACTGAATTCTCAAAATGATTGTCAATTAATTTATGAAATAGAAATTTTCTCAAATTTTATTTTTTTACTAACTACTTAAAGGTTTAGATAATAAAATTAACATCCATGATGCAAATTACGTTTGGCAAAATTGAAATTAAATTCCAATAATACAGTAGCACAAAAGACCACAGTTTGTGGACAAATAATTATTAAGTGATAAAACTTAAATATAAAAAAATTCTAAACAGCTAATAAAAAATTTTTTTATAACATGTTAGGACTGATATATTTCAAAATCATACTTTTAAATAAATTCATTTAAGTATTCTTCTATGTTATTACATTTTATATTTATACTACACATAAATCATGCATGGATACACACAAACTGGCAATATAGTAGAGCTGTTAAAATTGAATAGACTTTTTTAGGTATAGGATTGTCACATATATCAAATATTGGAAATCTAAATTTTAGAGCATGCTTATTATATATTAATTTATCTGAAACAAAAAGGCTTCTAACAACAGTACCAATTCCATTTCATGGAAGATTATATAATATTTATGTTTATGATCATTCTTCCTGAGACTGAAACTTACAGATATATGACGTTTTATAAAGTGCTTAGGTATCACCATCTTACGGCAGGATAAATCACTTGAAAGTCAATTTTATTTTTAAATTAAAAAAAAATGCCCAAACATTTATATTCACAGGATGAACTTACTTTCAGCATCCACTTACTTTCTTTTCTCTCATTTAATATACCAGAATATTGGTAAGATTAGTACTTTCTTTCAGTAAAGGAAGGCAATTCAATACTAATCAATTATTTGTATTTTTATATAGACAGATTATCAATTTTCCTCTCAAGAAAATCATGAGAATTATGTTTTCTTAATTAAAATCGTATTAACAAATTTCCAGTTCCATTTACAAAAACTCATAGGTATATCACTTTGCCCTTTTTAAGAGATATTAATTAATTTCATTTGTAATGGAGTATCTGAACTACAGGCAATATGCCAAATCATCATTCATCCAATAAGTAAATTAAGAAAAACCAAAAGCTTGTAAGAATTCAATTATTGCTCGGTTTTATAGAGAAAGGACTATTTCTGTGTAGGAAATTCCTGAGGGCGGCTGCTAGATGGCATCTCTGTGCTTTTAAACAGAAGGCACAGAGTTTAGTAATGACCTTGATAGTAGGAGAGTGAACCTCTTTTTCTTTTACAAGAAGATTTTTAGCAGACCATTATTTGAACATTATAACAAAACAGTAATCCCTTGAACCAGAACTGTGAATATCTCTGCTCTGCAATGCTGAATTATAAAGAAAGGAGGTATAAATGTGACTGTGCAGATTTCAAATAGAACATTTACACTGGAGTCAGACACTTGGGGAACAGTTAAAAAGAGATGACATGGGCATAGCCACACATTGCAGTGACTGTTATACTTTTAAGCAGTCATACTTGTGTAATAAATATATTGCAAAATGCCCTAGCCTGCTTAGATTGAAAAAGCATTCACTATCTCCTTACTTAGAAATATATTAAAGAACTTATCACCATGGTACTTGCTGACACTACAGACATAAAGTGAAACAATGATTCAGCAATAATCTTCAACACCAAACTGTTTTTTCTATCTAAAACAACTCAGCCAATTAGAACTCTTGCCTTAAATAAGACGTTGCTTTAAGCCATATAAACACAATGGGAAGTAAGGGAATTTCAGTAATTATATTGATATATGCTTCATAACATAATATACCATGTATAACTGCCTTTGTGTTTTGGTATTGCTAAAAACAAAATCATCAAAGACCTAAATTGGCTAGAGGTGGCTTTAGTACATAAATCTAGTCAAAGTTTATTTTCGTATAACTTTAAAATAAAATTGATAAAAGCAAAAACAGCAATAGAAATAAACTAAGATCAGTATGAATTTGCTTTAAAATTCATCTTAAAAATCTATATTCTCCTGTATCTCCTGTATGCCAGAGACATCCTCTGTACAACAGGATCAACTCAAATTAGAACAGGAAATATGGATCGATGGCATCTGGCAAGGATCTGTAATTACATACCAATAAACCCGGATATGGTAAAAAATGAAAAGCTCAACACAGCCCACCTATGTTTTGAAAGTGCAAATGACTTTGCTACTCTCCTTTTATCCCATCCTTCTTAATCCAATTAAATATTTAGTTTGGAATGTAAATATTCTTTCTTAACTCTTTCTCTTGGCAACCTGAAAAGGTTAAAATGGTACTGCGCTCCTTTATTTTTTTAAAAAAATTCTTATTCCTTGTAATTTTGCAACAATTCTCTTTAGAAGATGACTATTGTGATGATCCGTTCTCTGTTGGGAGGGAAAGCAGCACAAGAGTGAGAAACAAAAGGGTCAGGATTCAGACAAAAAATCCCTCATTTTTCATCCCTAATTTGCCACTGATATGTATATATGTGTGGTTTTATTATATATATATTATATAATAAATACTTGTGTATGTTTATTATATATTATATTATATAACAAATACACACACATATATAACTTTGGGAAAGCTATGATCTCAGTGCTCTCACCTGTAAAATGAGGAAACTACATGCTCTTTTTTAAATTTTATATTGGAGCATAGTTGATTTACAATGTTGTGTTTCTGTTTTGTAAATAAGTTCATTTGTATAATTTTTTTAGATTCCACATATAAGTGATATCATATGATATTTGTCTCTGTCTGACTTACTTCACTCAGTATGACAATCTCTAGGTCCAACCATGTTGCTGCAAATGGCACTATTTCCTTTTTTTAATGGCTGAGTAATATTCCATTGTATTTATGTACCACATCTTCTTATCCATTCCCCTCTCGATGGATATTTAGGTTGTTTCCATATCTTGGCTATTGTAAATGGTGCTGCAATGAAGACTGGGGTGCATGTATATTTTCAAATTACAGTTTTCTCTGGATATATGCCCAGGAGTGGGATTGCTGGATCATGTGGTAGTTCTGTTTTCAGCCTTTTAAGGAACCTCCATATTGTTCTCCATAGTAGCTGTACCAATTTACATTGCCACCAACAGTGTAGGAGGGTTCCCTTTTCTCCACACCCTCTCCAGCATTTATTGTTTGTAGACTTTTTGATGATGGCCATTCTGAAGTTTGTTTGTTTGTTTTTTTTTTTAAACTTTGGGTTTATTTATTTATTTATTTATTTATTTATGGCTGTGTTGGGTCTTTGTTTCTGTGCGAGGGCTTTCTCTAGTTGCGGCAAGTGGGGGCCACTCTTCATCATGGTGCACGGGCCTCTCACTGTCGCAGCCTCTCTTGTTGCAGAGCACAGACTCCAGACGCGCAGGCTCAGTAATTGTGGCTCACGGGCCTAGTTGCTCCGTGGCATGTGGAATCTTCCCAGACCAGGGCTCGAACCCGTGTCCCCTGCATTGGCAGGCAGATTCTCAACCACTGCGCCACCAGGGAAGCCCCTCATTGTAGTTTTGATTTGCATTTCTCTAATACTTAGCAATTCTGAGCATCTTTTCATGTGCTTCTTGGCCATCTGTATGTATTCTTTGGAGAAATGTCTATTTAGATCTTCTGCCCATTTCTTTTGATTGGGTCATTTATTTTTTGATATTAAGCTGCATGAGCTGTTTGTGTAGTTTGGAGCTTAATCCCTTGTTGGTCGCTTCGTTTGCAAATATTTTCTCCTATTCTGTATGTTGTCTTTTTGTTTTGTTTATGGTTTCCTTTGTTGTGCAAAAGCTCTTAAGTTTAATTAGACCCATTTGTTTATTTTTGTTTTTATTTTCATTACCCTAGGAGGTGGATCCATAAAGATATCACTGCAGTTTATGTCAAAGAGTGTTCTGCCTATGTTTTCCTCTAAGAGTTTTATAGTATCTGGTCTCATATTTAGGTCTCAACCCATTTTGAGTTTATTTTTGTGTATGGTGTTACAGAATGTTCTAATTTCATTCTTTTACATGTAGCTGTCCAGTTTTCCCAGCACCAATTATTGAAGAGACTGTCTTTTCTCCATTGTATATCCTGCCTCCATTGTCATAGATTAATTGATCATAGGTGTGTGAGTTTATTTCTGGCTTTCTATCTTGTTCCATTAATCTGTAAGTCCATCTTTGTGCCAGTACCATACTTTTTTGATTATTGTAGCTTTATAGTATAGTCTGAAGTCAGGGAGCCTGCTTCCTCCAGCTCCATTTGTCTTTCTCAAGACTGCTTTGGCTATTTGATGTCTTTTGTGTTTCCATAGAAATATGATATTATACACAGAAAATACTAAAGATGCTACCAGAAAACTATCAGAGCTCATCAATGAATTCAGTAAAGTTGCAGGATACAAAATTAATACACAGAACTCTCTTGCATTTCTATATACTAACAATGAAAGATTAGAAGGAGAAATTAAGGAAACAATCCCATTTACCATCACATCAAAAAGAATAAAATACCTAGGAATAAACCTACCTAAGGAGGCAAAAGACTTGTACTCCGAAAACTATGAGATGCTGATGAAAGAAACTGAAGATGACACAAATGGAAAGATACACCATGTTCTTAGATTGGAAGAATCAGTACTGTCAAAATGACTATACTAACCAAGGCAATCTACAGATTCAATGCAATCCCTATCAAATTATCAATGGCATTTTTTGCAGAACCAGAACAAAAAATCTACATGTTCTTAAAACTTCTTTGTTAAACTCTAGGATGACTCTATGCTATAGTCAGTATGTGTGTGCCCCCTCCCCTTCCCACAAGTCATATGTTGAAACCTAATCCCAATGTGATGATATTAAGATATGGTGCCTTTGGGACGTGACTGAGTTATGTGAATGGAGCCCTCATGAATGAGATTAGTGCTCTTATATAAGACCACAGAGAGACAGCTCACTCTTTTCACCATGTGAGAATATAAAGAGAAGTCTACAACCTGGAAGAAGGAGCTCACCTGACCATGCTGGTACCTTGACCTTGAACTTTCAGCCTTCAGAATTGTGAGAAATAAGTAACTGTTTATAAGCTGCCCAGTCTGGGGTATTTTGTTATAGTAGTCCAAACAGACTAAGATATTCTGTTTAATACTATTTGATCATTCATTAAAAATTAGCAGATTCTTTTGTAGAGTATAGCTTATAAGATCATAAATTTGTGAGACCTGAGGGCTTCACTCTCATGACATAATCACCTCCCAAAGGTCCCACCTCCTTATACCATCACCTTGGGCATCAGGATATCAACATATGAATTTGGGGGGAGACAAACATTCAGACCATAGCAGTAATAGAGAAATGATCGTTTCTATGAAAACAATTTCTTTGCTCTTTTCTCTTGGATTGCTTTTTCAGTCACTCTGTTTATACTGGTTTCCCTGCTTTTCTCAATAGAAACTTCTATAAAATCCTTGAAAAGACCTGACCCTTAATTAGACACAATAGCATTTCTCCTGATGCTGTTCATCCAAATGCAAGTCCACCTGAGTAACTCAAGAATTGATTCTCTCATACGAAGGGCAAAAATAGATGAGAGCAATTGTATAATATCTAGGATAGACCCTACCCATGAACAACTAATATTTAAGAAGAAATACACTATTTCAAAAATACCTGCACACCATACCTTAGTGAAGTTTAACTTTTAACTCACTTGTTACTTACTCAAGAGGTTGCAAACCATTTTGGGGAAAGAGGGGTCCAAGACACAAAAACAAAATAAGACCAACTCTATCAATAGTGCCAGTAATTTAAACGGTGCTAATAAAAATACTCAAAAATATTGTCAAAACAATAAATTTTTCTAAAAATACATCTTTTGTGCTTTAAAAACAGGTGTTGTAAAGCATAATCACAAAGCTATGACTTCTGTTATTCTCATACCAAGCCTTCAGCAGAATAAAAATAAATTCAGAGAAAAGGATCACAGATGCTGCTATGTTCATGCTTTTGCCTCTCCCTGGAAAGCTCTATTCTTCTTCTCCATATGTCAAGAATTTACCTATATTTTAAGATGCAACTCAAATATCATTTCTTCCATAAATCCTTTCCTGACATGCCCTGCACCCCAGGAGGAGATAATCCTAATAAACTAAGAACTCCTATAAGAAAAGAATGATGTTTTATGTATCTTTACATCTACAGCCACTGGCACTGTGTCTGACACAGAATAGGTGTTCAATGAACACAGACTGAATTGTATTTCTTCCCCTCCAAGATTTATAAAACACTCTATTTCCAATCACTCTTACTATACTTACCACTTTCTTTTTTTAAAAAACTGGGTATTTATTATACTGTGTCTCCCCTACTAAATTATAACGTAGCTGAGGGCAGGCTCTGTGTCTTGATCATGATCTTATCATTTCCTATCTATCAACTAGCACAGTGCCTATTCAGATATAATATTTATCAACATTTGTTGAATGAACAAATGAATAGATGAAGAAAAAACGTTAAAATCCTAGGCTAAATGACTTATGGATATAATCTGTGTTTTTGGCCCATGCTCTCATCAGACAATATATTAGGGGTAGGGAAGTAAAACTAATTTTAAGAACCTTGTTTTTAAGGGCTTGGAATTCATATCAGGTTATTTATCTTGAAGAATGCTGCAAGATGATGTCTTTTTAAATTTTTGATTAATTTCCTGTCTTACCTCACCAACCTTAGTGCTATTTTTGACTTTTGGTAACTCTCTGGGATGCTACAAATTCAATACTCTTGTGAATTACTTGCTGTGTTTCATGATGCTTGCTGGCAAAGTTAGCATATCCTCTTATTCCTTGGTGTATGTATAAGTGTCCATTTTATTTGCATAAGTTTATGAGTCTAAACATTTTATTAATGTGTGCTTATTGTTTTGACTATCTTTATTTTATGTAATGTCTTACCTTATTGGATAAATTAGTATATTACCTATATTTCTCCACCTCTTTTAGGGACTGAGTTATTTTTTTAAGGATCTAAAATATTCCATTGAAATTATTATCTTACTATATATTCTTATAATATCACAATAGAAAGAGAAGTAGTATTGGCTCCATATTTGTACTGCATTACTAAATGAGCACAACACTCCCAAAGAGAATAAAGTTAAATGATTAAAAGCAAATAGAAGTAGAGTTAGATTTTTCTGAATTAAATATAATCAGAAATTCAAATTTTTATAATTAACTTTGTAAGTTAAAATGCTCTGAAAAGAAATATCAGTAATAAAATTGTTTCAACAGCACAAATAAACAGCTATCTAGATAACTCCATAGAAAGGGCATAAATTGAATAGAAGATCCTTTTCATTTTTCCAGCTAAATTGAATGTGATTAAGAAGGATTATCCCCTGATGATTTAAATAGCATTACTAGAGGGACCAGTTCCAAAAGGCAGGATTTCTTCAAATAGAGATCAGTACTGGATATGTTGATTCACTGGCACCAAAATGTCACTGATGAAATGTTGCCTTACAAAAGACGCCGTTGCTTCTGGGAATGATCTATGTCTATGGCTGCTTATGGAACTGTTTATCTGGTGAGTATCTTCACACCTACATGTGTTTTGGGGCATGATTACTACATCTTAGTGCATATTATTGTAGTACTAAACAAACTGAAATATTATCCAGCTCAAGACACACTAAAGACTTTTTACTATACTTGTTGTTTACTATTTATATTCTGCTAAAGATGTATTCTTCTTTAAAATAAGCTGAATGCTAGACCAAGTCAGGGAATAAAATGACTCTAGTTTGACTGCCATATACCTTAAAAGATTCCAGGGATAAGTAGGAGGAAATGTACAGAGTGCTATGAAGCTCATGCCAAAGAGGTAGTTAGTTATTGTAACATACAGTGACTCAAAACAGGGCATATGGGCTTCCCTGGTGGTGCAGTGGTTGAGAATCTGCCTGTCAATGCCGGGGACACGGGTTCGAGCCCCGGTCTGGGAGGATCCCACATCCGCGAAGCAACTAGGCCCGTGAGCCACAACTACTGAGCCTGCGCGTCTGGAGCCTGTGCTCCGCAACAAGAGAGGCCGCAGCAGTGAGAGGTCCGCGCACCGCGATGAAGAGTGGCCCCCGCTTGCTGCAACTAGAGAAAGCCCTCGCACAGAAACGAAGACCCAACACAGCCAAAAAAAAAAAAAAAAAGTAAAATAAATAAATAAATGTAAAATTATTAAAAAAAAAAAAAAACAGGGCATATGATACTTGAGAGTAAGGAATCAAGTGGGTTGAAGGAGTCAATATTTATTAGTAGTGCCCCCATTGGTGCCAAAGCATGATGACTTCCCTGTCAGGCAAAGCAAGAAAAGACTCCAAATCTAAATATCTGTCCTAAAATAAAAATGGATATTAAGAAGTGATGAAATTATAAATGAGCTTACATGCAGCAGGAAGGTGAACACATTCAAATATAGTTAAAAGAAAAAGAAAAATTGAGGGGAGGTAAGCATTTATTTACACATCAAGATGCAGCTTCTATAGATGATGTATACAACACATCTGCCAATGCTTATTTAAGCATTTCAAGTGACGTTTATTGCCCCCTGCCAACACCACACACACACACGCACACACACACACACACACAAACTCCTACACAATGACTGCATTCATTAATCTGAGACCTGGATGCCCTTCTATTACTAACTGTTTAAAATAGGGTCTCTAATTTAGTTCAACTGATCTTTAATATCTCTTGGTAAGAAGAAATAGAAGGAAGAAAAAGGCATGAAAGCGTTCTTAAATACCTTTTCCTTTCTTTATTTGCATCTAAACACTGCACATAGAAATAAAATAGAAACATACTTCATTTTGTCCATTTGTACATGGTCATTGCTTTTGGAAAAGATACCTCTCAAGGGACTCAACCTAATTAATATTAATTTAACATGTAAAATGAAGACAAAGGAAGAGAGAAACCATATCAAATTCCAAGCAAATTATATAATAATTAGGAAATTAGAAAGTTCATAGTGGAGTGAACAGAGTACTAAATTAGGAGTTAGAAAATCTGAGGCTTAATATCAGCTCTGCAACTATCTAGTTGTATGGCTTTGGGCAACTCACTAAACTTTTCTGGTTTCCATTTCCTCATGTAAAAATTAAGGATGCTGAACAAAATGCTCTTTTGTATTGGAAGGTCATCCTAAAATGGGGCACATTCATCTCTTCTAAATGTAGTTCATCACCCTTTCATCCTCCTTCCTTCTGCTCACAGACTCTCAGATTGTTAAAATTAAGGATACAATCTAGGCTTCTTCTACTTTACTGCTGAAAATCAAAGTTATGTCATTGAGCAGACTATAACCATTCAGTTGTACACACGTAGTAACACAAAAAAATACATGTCAAAACGTATAAGGTCATTCCATATCCCAAGCATTACAGCATATTTTACATTTATTTTGTATCATTCCCTTTCATTAGCTTTAGAAGATTTAATGAAAAATAAATGAGTGAACGACATTGTGTATCTACTGTCTTTATCTGACAATAGTTAAACTAAAGAGACTCTTAGAGTTACAGGAAATATAAAGGCCATCTATTTTAATTCTGCATAAAGGCAAAAATCTCCTCTATAACATAACTGATGGATGGTTAGCTAGCTTATGTCTATGTGTTTCTAATATTGGGGAGTAGGATAGTATTCAAGTAATTAGACTATTTTTAATCAAAAATAATTATTAGAAAGTTTTTTTATTGAGTTATGACTTCCAATGATATCTTCTAATACTGAGTTACAATTCTTTATGTGGCTAAATATAGAAAGAAAAAAAAGTACATGGACTGTAGTAGACAGAATAATGTCCTCCCAAAGATGTTCATATCCTAATCCACAGAACTTATGAATATGTTACCTTATATAGCCAAAGGCAATTTGTAGATTTGACTAAATTAAGAAACTTGAGATGGGAAGATTATCCTGGATTTTCTGATGGGATCATGTAATCAAAAAGGCCCTTTTTTGTACAGCAAAGGAAACCATAAACAAAATGAAAAGACAAGCTATAGAATGGGAGAAAATATTTGCAAATGAAGGCAACCAAGAGATTATCTCCAAAACTTACAAATAGCTCATGCAGCTCAATATCAAAAAACAAACAACCCAATCAAAAAATGGGCAGAAGACCTAAATAGACATTTCTCCAAAGAAGACATACAGATGGCCAAGAGGCACTTGAAGAGATGCTCAACACTGCTAAGTATTAGAGAAATGCAAATCAAATCTACAATGAGATAGACCTCACACCAATCAGAATGGTGATCATTAAAAAGTCTACAAACAATAAATGCTGAAGAGGGTGTGGAGAAAAGGGAACCCTCCTACACTGTTGGTGGAAATGTAAATTGGTACAGCTACTACAGAGAACAGTATGGAGGTTCCCTAAAAAAGATAAATAGAGCCACCATATAATCCAGCAATCCCATTCCTGGGCATATATCTGGAGAAAACATGGTTCGAAAGGATACATGGATCCCAATGTTCATTGCAGTGCTGCTTACAATAGCCAAGACATGGAAGCAACCTAAATGTCCATCAAGAGAGGAATGGATAAAGAAGATGTGTTACATATATACAGTGCAATATTACTCAGCCATTAAAAGGAATGAAATAAAGCCATTTGCAGCAACATGGATGGACCTGGATATTATCATACTAAGTGAAGTAAGTCAGACAGAGAAAGACAAATATCATATGATATCGCTTATATGAGGAATCAAAAATATGACACAAATGAACTTATTTACAAAACAGAAACAGACTCACAGACTTAGAAAAAAAACTTATGGTTACCGAAGGGGAAAGGTAGGGGAGAAGGATAAATTGGGAGTTTGGGACTGACCTATATACACTACTATATTTAAAATAGGTAACCAACAAGGACCTACTCTTTAGCACAGGCAACTCTGGTCAATATACTGTAATAACCTAAATGAGAAAATAATTTGAAAAAGAATAGATATATGTATATGTATAACTGAATCACTTTGCTGTACACCTGAACTAACACAACATTGTTAAACAGCTATACTCCAATATAAATCAAAAAATTTTTTTAAAACATACAATTTTTTTTCTTTTTTTTTTTTTACAAAAAACAGTCCTTATAAGAGGAAGGATTGATGCTCAGAGTCAGAAAAAGAAGAGAAGATGACAGAAGCAGAGATGAGAAAGAAGCACTTTAAAGATGCAGGAAGGGGCCAAAAGCCAAGCAATGCAAGCCACCTCTAGAAACTGAAAGGCCAAGAAAATGGATTTTTCTGTAGAGTTTCCATAAAGGAATACAGCCTTGCTGACATTTTGATTTTAACCTCATAAGATTTATTTCAGACTTCTGCCCTCCAGAACCATAGGATACTAAATTTGTGTGTTTAAAATCACTAAGTTTACAGTAATTTGTTATAGCAGCAACAGGAAATTAATACATTAGTCTAGATGATAATAATTAATATGTAAATACAAAATGTAAGTAAGCCAAATAATGCTAGTCTGTACTGGTGAATATTAAGATTAGAAAGACCACAGATATGAAATTACAGCGAGGTCTAAAAATTATAAAGGTAGTATAGAAAGTAAAAATCGCTTACTAAAGAAGACTTACTAGATTACACATAACCCTAACTGAATTACATGATAGGTTACTGTGTCCCCTAGTTGATATTTATAAGACACAAAGTGATGTTTGTTGTTGTTGTTAGGTAAAATCTGCCTATAGAATCTCACCCTCAACCTAAGAATTGAGTGGATTTCATTTCATGTCTTTGCCAGCATAGGACTTTTTAAAAGCATTTGATTCCAGATTCTTTGTCCTGGATTTATAATCTATGGTGAAAATACTAACTCTCTACCAATAAATGATTCAGTAAAATGATGATGACAGCTCCTTCTTTTTCATCAGTCAAATTTGATTTACTAAAGACATTGGCATGTCTTCAGTGCTGATTTTGAAAGCGATTTTGTTTAGAGAACCAATTCATGTTACACAAATAAAGGCGCAGTCAAACATGATGATTGCTTAGTAACATTCCACATACTATAAGCAGGATTCAACCTTTTTACATGCAGTCAAGAAAAACGTTGTTGAATTTGCTAATTTAATTTTAAATAATTGAGATTTGTTTTTAGCTTTAAGAAAATTTGTAATATGAGAAAATAATTAGTCCAGAAACGAATGATGATCAATGATCTTAAATATCACACATGATAAAGTAGTTCATTGGCATTCATACTGTAATAATTTTTTCAACAAATATTCATACCTGACACTGTTCTAGGAGTTGGAGATAAAAGCAATTTTAAAAAGGCACGGTTACTATTCTCAAAAAGATCTTAATATTTTCTACTGGAGAACTCATATAGGTATACTAATAATTGTAGTACTGTAATATGTCCTATAACAGTGACTTGTATGGGATGCAAGTAGGGCATAGAGAATGGACATCTTCAGTAGACTGGGACATAAAAGAAAATTTCCTGAGGGAGGTGATGCTTAAAGGAAGATCAGCTGGGCAATGAAAGGAAAAAGATGGGTATTCCGTTAAAAGGCAACAGCCTGTATGAAGTCACAGAGATGTAAAAGAGCATGTGAGTACTAAAGAACGTTTTTATGTGACTTAGCTCTTTTGCTGCTAATCATATGGGAAGTAAGAGAAGCTGATGCAGATGAAAAACAAAGAGAACTATTGGTGGCATTAAATTCTTAGAAAAATGACTACCTAAAGGGTCTAAGACTTAACCTGACCAGATTTTTAAATATTTCTGGACTTTAATTACCTTAACCCAAAACAAAAAACAAAACAAAATGTAGTTACATTAGAGTCCTCCAGAGAAACAAAACCAATAGGATGTATGTGTGTGTATACACAAACATATATTTATATAAAAAATATATGTGTACATAATACAGCATACATCATATGTAAAAATATTTATTTTAAGGAATTGATTTATGTGATTATGGAGGCTGATAATTCCCAAGAGCTGTAGTCAAGAAGCTGGAGACCCAGGGGAGCTAATGGTGTAGCTCCAGTCAAAAAGACTACAGACTCAAGACATAGAAGGAGCCAATGTTTTAGTATGAGTCCAAAGGCAGGAAAAAAAATTGATGTCCCAGCTCAAAGGCAGTTAGGCAGAAGGAATTTTCTCTTACTCAGCCATTTTGTTCTATTTAAGACTTCAACTGATTGGACAAGGCCCACATACATCAGGGAGAGCAATCTGCTTTACTCAGTCTACCAATTCAATTGTTAGTGCCATCCAGAAACACCCTCACAGGCACACCCAAAGTAATGTTTGATGAAATACAGGTGCACCCCATGGCCTAGTCAAGTTGATACTTAAAATTAGTCATCACAGTAATAAAATTTAAAACAATCTATACAGCTATATATCCAAGTGTCTCTGTATTATATCTATCTAATCCCATCTCTATCTACCAGGCTAGTTCTGTAACCATCTACCTATCTTAATTATCAAAACAGAAATTACTGAGAATCCCAACACATACCTTACCCCAAGATCTCTACAATTTTATTTTGATTATCTGTCCCTGCCTTGTCCATTTCACGCTGATTGGGCTCCCATGAAAGTCGTGACTGAAGATTCTTTGAATCATGGATTGCATCACCACCACCATGCGTGAAAATTATTATTACTCAATTATTAAAATTATTGTAAATCCTTTGGTCACAAGTCTTGTCGGGATAGTTTCCCCTAAGTGAATGATGTATTATATTTTCATCTGGTTACTAGATGATTTTGGCTTAGTTAAACCAGTCTGCGATTTAGCATCACCTTAAATTTTTAGTCAAGTTGCACATTGATTTCAAATTCTATTGACCAAGGACTTCCCTGGTAGCACAGTGGTTAGGAATCCACCTGCCAATGCAGGGGACATGGGTCCAAGCCCTGGTCCGGGAAGATCCCACATGCCACGGAACAACTAAGCCTGTGCGCCACAACTACTGAGGCTGCACTCTAGAGCCCATGAACCACAACTACTGAGCCCGAGTTCCACAATTACTGAAGCCCGCACACCTAGAGCCCGTGCTCCACAGTAAGAGAAGCCACCACAAGGAGAAGCACGCACACCGCAACAAAGAGTAGCCCCCGCTTGCCACAACTAGAGAAAGCCCGTGCGCAGTAACGAAGACCCAACACAGCTAAAAATAAATAAATAAATAAATAGATTTATTTAAAAAAAAAAAACACCTCTTCATTAAAAAAAAAAAATTCTATTGACCAGTTTTTTTTTTCATGATTCAAAGCTTATTCATCTTGGACTAAGAGGAATTTCTTTCTTCTGTCTTTCTTGTTTTTCCTTTTCCCTCCTTTTCCCCCTCCTTTCTTCCTTCCTTCCTTTTTCACTTAATTTCTTTCTTCTTTTCGTCTATTCATTCCCAAAATACAATAAAACCCCATCATAATGTTAAAATTGAAGCCCCAAAGTTCAAAACATGTAAAATGGGTTGCCATGTTGCAACAAAGGCAACAAAATGACTAAGGTAAGCCTGTTATAGAGGTTTGGAGCCAGTCACTGATTGCATGACATGTGCATCACTAGGGACTTGTGAAAGATTTTCAATGTAGTTTTAGAATGTCTGCCATGTACCTAGAACTATCTGGAATCTAAAGATATAGCAGTGATCAACAAGACAAAATCTCTGCCCTCATAACACTACAGACTAATAAAAAATAATAAACAAATAAATAAGCAAATATATGTCACAAAGTAATACATTATGTGGAAGAAAAACGAAACAAAGAAGAGTGAGAGGCAGTGGCATGTTGCGGGGTAGCGACAAATAGGTTCCACAGTAAATGTGCTACTTGAGCAAAAACATGAAGAAGGTGAGGGAGTGAACTACACAGATATCTGGGAGAAGAGAATTCCAAGCAGAGAAAATTTTAAGTACATATTTAGAAAAGCAAGAGCATACATGGCAATTTTGGGAAAGGGCAAGGAGACTAGGAACAAGGAAATTGAGCAAGGAGAAGACTAACAGAAAATGAGGCCTGATCACGTGGATCCCTGTAAGTGGTTTGTTGGATTCTGAGTGGGATGGGAAGATTTTAGTGGGTTTTAAGCATAGATGGGCATGAAATACATTTGTCTTTATAGGACCACTTTGGCTGCTGTGTGAAGAATTTACTTCTAGTGTTAAGGGAAAAAGTAGAGAGACCAGGTGGTATAAAAAACTAAGTTAATGTTGATGGTGGCTAATAGAATGTGTGAATGCACTAGAAATTGGTTATGAAAGGTTGTTGACTTAAGCCACTGGAAAGAAATATGCTTCCTGAGATGCAAAAAAAAAACACTGGGAGAGGAGATCAGGAATTTGATTTTGGACATGATAAGTTTGATATGTCTATTAGACATCCGAGTAGAGTTGCTGAGTAGGCAGTTGGTATTTGGAGTCCAGTAGAGAGGTCTGGACTGAACAGATCATTTTGGGAATCATCAATATCTAGACAGTATTTGAGTCGGTGAAACTGGAGGGGATCACCAAGAGAAGTAGCCGGACCACTAAGCCTCAAATATTTAGAGCTAAAAAACTGAGGGACAACCAGTAATATAGACTGAGAAGTAGTTCATGAGACAGGAAGAAAACTAGAAGAAGATATTGTCCTGAAAACAATGTGAAGAAAATGTCTCAAGGAGAAAGATTTATTAAATTACTAAATTATCATATGCTTCGTATGGGCTAAGTAATATGAAAATTGAAAATTATTCATAGTCTTTAGAAATGGAAATCATTGATGACATTGATAAGTGGTTTCAGTAGACAGATGGTGGCAAAATCCTCATCCTAATGGACTCAATAAAGTATGGAAGAAGAGCAATTTGAGACAACAGATGTAAACAAGACTTCCTAGGAGTTTTGCTATGAAGAGAAGAGAAATTGGGTATACCTAGAGGAGGATATGGCATCAGACATGTTTGTTTTTGCTGATATCTAAAATTAGATATAGCACCATGCTATAATGCTGATTGGAATAATCTATGAGAGGTTAGTTTTAAATAGGAACACAGAGAATTCTATGGAAACAAGTAGAAAGACAAAGTATATGTGTACAAATGCTGTTGGTAGTTTAGATAAGGAAGTGCAAGCAGGTGGAAGCTCTCTTGTAATTGCTTTTCTCTTCTCAGTGAAGAAGAAAGCATGGGCATCAGCTGAAAGTGAGAATGAGTTATTGGTAGACAAAAAGAATGTCCTGAAAATTAGGAGCAACGAGGGCTTTTCCACTGCCAGACTTAGTGGTAGAGGAGTGTGGCAAAGGGCTTGAGATTACTTTAGAAGCAGCTGCGTACTCAGAGGAAAACCTGAGATTTCAATAAAAGTGAAAAGGTGAAAGAAATTTTCAGGGAAGTGAGTAGACATGAGGGAATGTCACTGTTGATTGATTGTGAGTTTCTCATATGTTGCTGTCTGCAGTAAATCAATAATGACTCTTTCATGTACACTGAAAGACAAGTCTGAGTTTTCCCCAGGAACTAGTTATTTTTTCACTGACTTTATGAAAAGGTTTAGCAAGTTCAAATATCTCCAGATGTGGAAAATGTGCAAAGCCATAAACTAGTTGGAGGGCATTCAACAAAGATTATAGTAGAAAGTAGAAAGATGTGTCACTCCCTTCCCCCTCACTCTGGGCCAGATTTATCTTAGATGTCACATCGTACTTGAGGGAAGACTCATCCACTGAGCCTTAGAAGTTGATATGGTACAACCAGGAAAGAATGGCAAAGCTAACAGCAAACAGGGTTAAATATTTTAACTGTAATGGGTCAAAACTCTATCCTGAAAATTACCTTGGAATATTTTTAAAGCACTACAAGAAAGTTGTCTCACTGACTGATATGGGGGCTATCAGTTCTAAAGGGCAATTTTCCAGTGTCCAAGAGGACATGTTATTTCAGCCTCAAACACACAGGGAATCTGGGTTCACTTTTGTTTCTTCCATAAATCCTGAAACCAAAATAAAGTCTTATTTCAGTGTACTACATTAATGGAAAGAAATTTGTAGTTTGTTATATTTAGCAATTTACTTCTGCTCTAGCATATGCTTATAAAGACGCGGCTCACATATGGCTCTTAATCAATTATACGATGTCTTTCTAATTATCCAACAAACATAAAAGAAGAAAAATGTTAAGTTTAGTTTTATGTGACTAAAGCAAAACAAAAACCAAAAACCAAAAAAAAAAACCTCCGTGACATTCTTCTCATTTCCCTTGCTATTGGATGACAGTACAATAGAGTAAAAAGAATGTGTAAGGTAATGTAATGATGTTGAACTAAGAAATGGGAAATGGAAAATGAAAGCATGTGCCTGTGTATGTGTGCATGTGTATTTGTGTATGAAAAAGGAAAAGCTTCATCTGGTAACTACTAGAGTAAAACCTCAACAATTGAAACTAATTACACCAACTATGGAAGTAAGTGAACAGCATGAATTACAAAATATTTATAAATGCAGTTTATTTCCAAATCACATAATAATCTAAGTTAGTCCTACAAATTTTACTTGAATCTTGCCTAAGAGAGATCTTTAGAACCTATTACAAAAATAGATGAAATGACTTTCAAATTATCCTATCAATTGAATAAACAGGAGTGATTTAAATTTCCCATCAAAATTCCATTTACATTAAAAAAAAAGCTTGTTTCCTGCCTTCCTTACTCCTCTTCTTCCTTTTATCATCTTTAAAATGATAAAATGTCATCTTTAACCTGTCACAATTATTACATGGTCCAAATGACAGGGAATTGCAAAAAATAATGTTTATTGATTGAAATTGTAATAAATTACTTGTCTGGCTTGAAGCATGTTACTTCTCTCTAGATCATACATTTCTCAGTAATACAGTGGGGAAAATAATACCGCCCTCATGGGACTAAGTGAAGGTTAAATAAGATAATCTTTTGAAGCACCAAGTCCAAGGCCTGGCATTTAGTAAGTGCTAAATAAATAGCTGCTTATTTTTCAGTAAATCAGTGTTCAAAAAATATTGCTTGTGCTATATGTCCTACTTCTTAATTAAATGTGCTAAATTTGTTACCTGACATTACTCATCCAGTTTCTCTTACCCAATTTTACATTATTCCCAGTATATCTTAGGAAAACAGAAAATACATATTCCTTTCAGAAACTCTCTTCCTGCCCCTGCCCTCATCCTCATAAAGTTTAGATTATTTTTTGAAACAGTGGTGCGGAAGTGTTTATATTTAGGGGACCGAAAGAGAAAAGAGAAAGTAACATTCTTCAAAACAGAAAAGGCTATGCCTTTAGGAATAAATCAAGAGCACAGTTATTTTAAAAACTAACAACCAATGATTTGCCATAAGGGTTGACAAAAGAGGGGTGGAAGGAGGGGATTTTATATGTTCTATCTTTACTCACTTACAGATCGTCTCTGATCTCTTGAACACTGCTTGTTGGTATTAAAAATCATTTGCATAAAGTAGGATAGAATTGGATTAACAAATGGCCCCTAAAGTCCCTTCCAATTCTGAGACGTATTTCAATTCAACAAATCTTTGCTAAGCACACGTTCAGTTCATGCCCCCTAGATGCTGTGATTTTAGTTTGTTCCAATCTTCTATGCACTTTTTGTACTCATGGATTTATCCAGAATCATAGTAAGTGCTCAAGGAAAAGAAAAATACAAACGGATCTAAATTTCAGTTGATTGTGGTTCAGCTCTTTAGCAAAATCGAATATATCAAAGAACTCAAAGATTAATTAGATGCCAAATAAAGTATCAGTTATTTAACCAAAAAAAATAAAATAAAATAAAGACACCAGAATAGAATAAAATTGGTTAGGTTACTAATTATGCAAGCCTTCTCCAATTGTGCTTTTTTACAAGGTGGAAACGGTGTGGGTGCAGCTAGAAATCAGCAATAATCTGTCCAGTCATGGGCATCCATCCAGTGATCAGATGGTCACTACAATCCACCTGGATACATATGATTCTCCTACATATAATATCAGGTCACAGTTCCCTAAGTGGAATTTAACCACAAAACAGAGTAATTTGAAATTATCTAATTATATATTAGGTAAATTTATTTTAAAAGCCTAATGAAAAAGTTAAAAAAAACCCACAAACTGCTAATTACATATTGACTGCATTGTGTCCTAGCATTTTGCGGACTCTATCTCTTAATCTTGTATTCTTTTCTGTCCTCCCCTTATTAATTTTTCAAAGAACTTAAAATGTCCCTTTGGAACTTAATAATGTCCACTAGACTACAACTATGACTATGCTTTTGGTAACTTGTAGCAAATCCTTAAATCCTGCTTCCCATGCCTCCTGTACTTTCCTTCCTTCATTTCCTTTTTTTTTTTAGCTCTTTCTGTCATTTTTATATATTATTTTTACTCTCCTTTTTCAACTCTCTGTATAAGTATATTCCAATGCTCCTGGTGTTCTCCTAAATATTTTTTTCTGGAAGACTATACCTTCTATGCAATAACATTCTGCTGCCTTCCTCTTCCTTTTGCTGTCTCTTTTTATTAACTTCCATCTGTATGGAAAAAGCAATCTCTTATGAAATCATTGTGTTACTTGTTGTGTTGCAAGCATTAATAAGTGGTTTATGTTTTCTGTGGTAATGGTCACTTGCAGTTCCAAATGACATTTCTGTTGGCTGAAATGAGACTATTTTTGTCCTCAAGAAACCTTGATATTCTGGCAAAAAAGACTGGCTGTAAGTCAGAAAGCCACCAGAAAAATGGTTACTTTAGGAAACAAAGCAAATTATTTCAGATATTTTGTGAATCCCTCTACCTACAGGAAAAAAATGACATATTTCAAAAACACAAAACCTTTCAAAAATGTTTTACTATTAATTCTTTAATGTCCAAAGGATATTGCTTATGGTTCCTTACAGGTAAAAGCATCAGTGCATAGATAATAAGTTTAAATTCATTTTAAAAACTAAAAGCATGTGTGTGATTTAGCCGATAATTACTTTCTAGCCATGGGACTATGTAGGTATGTTGCTGTGCCACTTTAAATGTTAATCTAAATGTTATCCGACAATATCCACACCACTGTCCCCAAATAACAACTATTTGCCTGGGAGAAACCTGGATATGTTGTTAATTTAGATAACTGAAATAATTTGCTTTCTGTTGAGCAGGGATGCTTTACTTTCATCTGTAAAGCACAACCCTCCATGGAGCATATAATGATAACCTCATACTGGCTTCTCATTGGTTGAGGTAAAGTCACAATCAACTCACTAGACAAGTTCCATGGTAAGGGGGATTGAGCCAGAGCTTTTCATCATGTCATCAGGCTGTATGATTTCAAAAACCCTGGGAAAACATTTAAATCAAAGCAAGTTGATTTTTCATCTGCTTTTCTTATCAAAACCTTCAATAATCCCCAATTTTCTTCAGAATAAAATGTAGCATTCCATGTAAAATTCTTCACACTGTCACCTCATTTCTCCTTCTAGTCCCTGGACACTCTTTGCCAAAGCCCTACCAAAAATGTGCTATTTCAAAAACATCTATGCCTTTTGGAGTCTCTACTCCTTTGCTTCACAATATTTATTTTCCTTAGAAGACCAATATTTCTACTCTTTAACTCTCAAGACCTACTGATCTTTCATGGTCTCACTCTGCCCAGACAGAATTAGCTTTTTCTTCCATGGGGCCATAGCACTGTTTTTAATTTTTGCCATAACATTTAGACAACCTATTCTTTTGGAGTCATTTGTATTTGTGTCAGATTCCCTCATGAACAGTTCAAAACCAGAAACTCAATCTTCTTTATTTTTACAACTGCCCCAGAGGAGGCACACAGTAGCTTCTCAATAAGTGGCTGCTGAAGGAACTGAGACTGATAGATCTGTAAACTCACTTTTGTGGTACACATAGTAAATTCAGTAAACCATGCAGCTTGCTCTCCAAGCCTAGAAATCACTTTAGCAAATAATTAAGTTCATAAAACAGAATGTAGACCTTCCAATTTCCAACAGTTGTAGATGTTTTATATCAACGATCCAACCTGGCAAAAGTACTGGATTGTGCTCCAGAGCACTGAAGTTCTAGCTCTGGGTCAACAATGTTGTCTAAGAAATAATGCCTCACTGAGCACTCTGGACCCCAATGATTTCATCTGAATGTCAAGAGGTTGAACTCAGTCATCTCTACAATGTTTTCTAGACCAACATCCTAAAGTCTAATCTCAAAAATTAGACAATGAACGATAATAAACATTTCAACCAGAAGAGATAATCCATTGGAAAATATCATTAAGTAGCAAAAGGAATGCATTTTTAAGGTCAATATCAATGCACTAATTTTCCATTTTTGTCACTAAAATGCATGAAGAATAGCAGAGCCTACAGCATTATCATAAAGATATTTGGTATTCAAAAAGGCACAATTTCCAACATAAACTAATGTTTTAAATAGCCTCTTGGAAATACCACAGGACTGTCCTCTAATGAGACAGAAACACTTGATCTGCCCAAGGAACAGTAGGTACCATATAACCATTACCTTCTCAGAGGAAAAGAACAGTAGTAAAATTAAATGTCAGGGACGTGAAACAAATTGAACAATAACTTAAAAAAATACTAGTTATGCCACACTATTATAGATCTGCAAAGAGAGAAAAGTCCAGTTAAAAAAAAATACTTGCTAAACCATAAACTCAAAAGTTGACTTTTTTTTTTTAAGGAATTTCTTTATTTTTATTTTTTATTTATTTATTTATTTATTTTTCGCTGTGTTGGGTCTTCGTTTCAGTGCGAGGGCTCTCTCCAGCTGCGGCGAGTGGGGGCCACTCTTCATCGTGGTGTGGGCCTCTCAGTATCGCGGCCTCTCTCGTTGCGGAGCACAGGCTCCAGACGCGCAGGCTCAGCAGTTGTGGCTCGCGGGCCTAGCTGCTCCGCGGCATGTGGGATCCTCCCAGACCAGGGATCGAACCCATGTCCCCTGCACTAGCAGGCAGACTCTCAACCACTGCACCACCAGGGAAGCCCCAAAAGTTGACTTTTAAAAAATTATCTTAAAATCAAATTTAGGAATACACACACACACAGGCATGCACGCACCCACACACAAACTCTGAAATACTTAAAGCAAAACTAAATTAGATTATCAATCCTCTGTCATTAAACTACATAAAAGAAAGATATTCCTTTATTTCTTCTTTGGAATATTCTTCATACTCCTAACAACATGCTTTATAATAAGTGAAAAAATATAAATAAAAAATGATTTGACCAAATTGAGATTTTCTGTCAGCTCTAGTTCTTGAACTGTATTACCACCTTGGACAGCTCCAGGTCACACTAAAGGCTGGTCTGCTTGGGCCTCAAATATAACTTTAATATTGAAAACAATATCATACACTTCCCGTGAATTACTTATTCAATTCAACTTAATAAGCATTTAAATTGAATGCAGAAGTTTTGCTTAACTTCAACCAAGTTTTCAAAACTTCACTTCAGAATATGTGTGTCTTTGTGAACTATTAAGAATGCAGTCTGATCATAAAAGTTCTGTTGACAGGTGTGGCTATTCTCCAATTAACAATAAGGAAATGGTTTTACCAAAAGCAGACAACAAAAGACTGGAATATGGGGTTCCAGCATTCTGAAGTCTTCGCAACTGCTTTCTTTATAAATTGCCTCTTCACAGTTGGCAGAAAACAGCTGAAAAAAAAGCCTATGCCATCCTAAATCCTAATGGAGGGGTTATCCCAAATCCCCTCTCTATTTAATTCCACATTCAAGTGATTACCAATCCCTGTGATATCTGAACCCTTACTCTGACTTAAAATCTGCCCTTCCACTCTAATTCTTATGTGACTGCAATTACTCAGGACCTCAATTTTCTCTCACCTGGACCAGAACGAGGGATGCCTACTTGTCTCCCATACTCTATTTTCATAGTACATCCTCAACACTGCTTTAGGCATAAACTTTTCAATAATAGCTGAAGGGGGCGCCTTCAAGAGGGCGGAGGAGTAAGATGTGGAGATCACCTTCCTCCCCACAAATACATCAAAACTACACCTACATGTGGAACAATTCCTACAGAACACCTATTGAACACTGGCAGAAGACCTCAGATTCCCAAAAGCCTCAGAAGCAGAGGATTAAATCTCCACAATCAACTTGATACACCCTGTATCTGCAGAATACCTAAATAGACAATGAATCATCCCAAAATTGAGGCAGTGGACTTTGGGAGCAATTGTAGACTTGGGGTTTGCTTTCTGCATCTAATTTGTTTCTGGTTTTATGTTTATCTTAGTTTAGTATTTAGAGCTTATTATCATTGGTAGATTTGTTTATTGATTTGCTTGCTCTCTTCCTTTTTAAAATTTATATATATATATTTTTTTTCATTTTCCTCTTTTTCTGAGTGTGTATGTGTAGACTTCCTTGTGTGATTTTGTCTGTATAGTTTGCTTTTCCCATTTGTCCTAGGGTTCTCACTGTCCATTTTGTTTTTTTCTTTGTTCTTTGTTTTTTAGTATAGTTTTTAGCACTTGTATTCATTGGTGGACTTGTTTTTTGGTTTGGTTGCTCTCTTCTTTCTTTCTCTCCTTTTTTACTTTTTCATTTTTTTTTTTTAATTTTTTTCTATGTTAATAACTTTATTTTATTTATTTCTTTTTTCTTTCTTTCTCTCCCTTTTCTTCTGAGCTGTGTGGCTGACAGGGTCTTGGTGCTCTGGCTGGGTATCAGGCCTGAGCCTCTGAAATGGGAGAGCCGAGTTCAAGATGTTGGTCCACCAGAGACCTCCCAGCCCCATGTAATATCAAATGGCGAAAACTCTCCCAGAGATCTCCATCTCAACTCTAAGACCCAGCTCCACTCAACAACCAGCAAGCTACAGTGCTGGACACCCTATGCCAAACAACTAGCAAGACAGGAACACAACCCCACCCATTAGCAGACAGGCTGCCTAAAATCATAATAAGATCACAGACACCCCAAAACACACCACCAGACATGGTCCTGCCTCAAGAAACAAGAAACGACTCAAATAAACAACCTAAACTTACACCTAAAGCAATTAGAGAAAGAAGAAAAAAGAAAACCCAAAGTTAGCAAAAGCAAAGAAATCATAAAGAACAGATCAGATATAGATGAAAAAGAAATGAAGGAAACAATAGCAAAGATCAATAAAACTAAAAGCTAGTTCTTTGAGAAGATAAACAAAATTGATAAACCATTAGCCAGACTCATCAAGAAAAAAAGGGAGAAGGCTCAAATCAATAGAATTAGAAATGAAAAAGAAGGAACAACTGACACTGCAGAAATACAAAGGATCATGAGAGATTCCTATAAGCAACTATATGACAATAAAATGGACAACCTGGAAGAAATAGACAAATTCTTAGAAAAGCACAACCTTCCGAGACTGAACCAGGAAGAAACAGAAAATATAAACAGACCAATCACAAGCACTGAAATTGAAACAGTGATTAAAAATCTTCCAACAAACAAAGGCCCAGGACCAGATGGCTTCACAGGGGAATTCTATCAAACATTTACAGAAGAGCTAACACCTATCCTTCTCAAACTCTTCCAAAATATAGCAGAGGGAGGAACACTCCCAAACTCATTCTACGAGGCCACCATCACCCTGATACCAAACCAGACAAAGATATCACAAAGAAAGAAAACTACAGGCCAGTAACACTGATGAACATACGTGCAAAAATCCTCAACAAAATACTAGCAAACAGAATCCAACAGCACATTAAAAGGATCATACACCATGATCAAGTGGGGTTTATCCCAGGAATGCAAGGATTCTTCAATATATGCAAATCAATCAATGTGATACACCATACTAACAAATTGAAGAAGAAAAACCATATGATCATCTCAATACATGCAGAAAAAGCTTCTGACAAAATTCAACACTGATTTATGATAAAAATCCTCCAGAAAGTAGGCACAGAGGGAACTTACCTCAACATAATAAAGGCCATATAGGACAAACCCACAGCCAACATCATTCTCAATGGTGAAAAACTGAAACCATTTCCACTAAGATCAGGAACAAGACAAGGTTGCCCACTCTCACCACTATTATTCAACACAGTTTTGGAAGTTTTAGCCACAGCAATCAGAGAAGAAAAAGGAATAAAAGGAATCCAAATCGGAAAAGACGTAGTAAAACTGTCGCTGTTTGCAGATGACATGATACTATACATAGAGAATCTTAAAGATGCTACCAGAAAACTACTAGAGCTAATCAATGAATTTGGTAAAGTAGCAGGATACAAAATTAATGCACAGAAATCTCTTGCATTCCTATACACTAATGATGAAAATTCTGAAAGAGAAATTAAGGAAACACTCCCATTTACTACTGCAACAAAAAGAATAAAATAGCTAGGAATAAACCTACCTAAGGAGACAAACGACCAGTATGCAGAAAATTATAAGACACTGATGAAAGAAACTAAAGATGATACAAACAGATGGAGAGATGTACCATGTTCTTGCATTGGAAGAATCAACATTGTGAAAATGACTATACTACCCAAAGCAATCTACAGATTCAGTGCAATCTCTATCAAACTACCAATGGCATTTTTCACAGAACTAGAACAAAAAATTTCACAATTTGTATGGAAACACAAAAGACTCCAAATAGCCAAAGCAACTTGAGAAAGAAAAATGGAGCTGGAGGAATCGGGCTCCCGGACTTCAGACTTTACTGCAAAGCTACAATAATCAAGACAGTATGGTACTGGCACAAAAACAGAAATATAGATCAATGGAACAGGATAGAAAACCCAGATATAAACCACTCACATATGGCCACCTTATATTTGATAAAGGAGGCAAGAATATACAATGAAGAAAAGACAGCCTCTACAATAAGTGGTGCTGGGAAAACTGGACAGCTACATGTAAAAGAACGAAATTAGAACACTCCCTAACACCATACACAAAAATAAACTCAAAATGGATTAAAGACCTAAATGTAAGGTCAGACACTATCAAACTCTTAGAGGAAAACATAGGCAGATCACTCTATGACATAAATCACAGCAAGATCCTTTTTGACCCACCTCCTAGAGAAATAGAAATAAAAACAAAAATAAACAAATGGGACCTAATGAAACCTAAAAGTTTTTGCACTTCAAAGGAAACCATAAACAGGACGAAAAGACAAACCCTCAGAATGGGAGAAAATATTTGTAAACGAAGCAACTGACAAATGATTAATCTCCAAAATATACAAGCAGTTCATGCAGCTCAATAGCAAAAAAACAAACAGCCCAATCCAAAAATGGGAAGAAGACCTAAACAGACATTTCTCCAAAGAAGATATGCAGATTGCCAACAAACACATGAAAGAATGCTCAACATCACTAATCATTAGAGAAATGCAAATCAAAACTACAATGAGGTATCACCTCACACCAGTCGGAATGGCCATCATCAAAAAATCTACAAAAAATAAATGCTGGTGAGGGTGTGGAGAAAAGGGAACCCTCTTGCACTGTTGGTGGGAATGTAAATTGTTACAGCCACTATGGAGAACAGTATGGAGGTTCCTTAAAAAACTAAAAATAGAACTATCATACGACCCAGCAATCCCACTACTGGGCATATACCCTGAGAAAACCAGAATTCAAAAAGAGACATGTACCACAATGTTCATTGCAGCTCTATTTACAATAGCCAGGACATGGAAGCAACCTAAGTGTCCATCAACAGATGAATGGCTAAAGAAGATGTGCACTTCCTTATTTTAAGCAAGAATTTCTTTTTTTTTCTAAAGCTGAAGGTCAGAAAATTATAACTCCTTGATAATGGTGAAGCTCCATTCAAAGCTGTACAAATGTAACCAGGAGAAACACAAATCTTTGATTTGATGATGAGTGTTTCAAAATATACTGTACTTGAAATTACTGAATTTTCTTCTTTAAGTCCTTCATTTATAAACTGATGAAAACATATTTTACTCCCAATTAACATGTTTTCCACTTATAATCTTTCAAAAGCCCCCCATTATCCTAAAGATAAATGCAAACTCTTCAATGTGGCATATAAAACCCCCACAGTGTTGTCCGATCTGACCCCCTGCTTTCTCATTCTGCCACACACTCCAGCACTATCCAAGGGCCCCAACGTGTTCTTCCCCATGTTTTGGCACTTGCTGATCTCTTGGCCTGAAATGCACACCATGCTTCTTCCAAACCTGCTTCCACATATATTTACCACCACCACCCACAATCTGCTTCAAGACTAACTTAGGAATCCCTTCTATAAAGCCTTGCTCAGAGTTAGCTGAACTGAGAAGAAAAAACAATCACTGATCAGACCATATCAAAGTGATAGCCATGAAATGTGGGCAGAAATTTTGTTTTTACTATTATTTTTGAATATTCATACATTCCAGGCACTGTACTAGCTACTGGCAATATAACCGTGAGTAATAAGAACGCATGCCCTCTAGAACATGGTCATCCTTGGTTGAATCAACTCATCTGTAAATCAATATTTACAACAACACATTTAATAACTGCTATGTTTGCAGTGTTAAAAAATACCAGAATCAATCTCTTCCTTTCCTCAGTTTCAACAGAGAAACCAGTAAGAGAGATGACAAGGTATACCTCCAACCCCATATGAGAAATTAACAGAAGGGATGAATTAAAATCTCTTCCCATCTCTTGGTCCCCTCATCAAAACCAAGGATATTAAAAAGACATGAAAAACTGACAAACTGGATGAAAAGAAAGTTGCTTACATCTCTTGGATCCTTCATTATGCTCAAGGGTGTAAAAGGTATCTGAGAGAGGAAATGAAAAAACAACAACAAAACCTAAAACTAGTGGACAGATTTCTTCTGAGTTATGTCTCCCTCTCCAGATACATATGATGCAACCTTCTAACACAAATCCTGGTAAAGGGGGCTTCAAAAGGACCACCTACAGAGCTGAGATAAATTTTCTGCAATTAGACACATAAAACTGGCATCAGACCCTTTCGAGGCTGATTGTGGACTGGGGTTGGTCTACCTGGAAACAATCTAGAGGACAAGAGAAAAGCTAACTACCTGCTTTGGAAGCAGGCCAAGGAGACTGATAATGGGATTTGCTTGTACTCCTAGAGTTTGTCAGGAAAAGGGATATGTGGAAATTTTCCACATACTGTTTGGCAATGGGGAAAACATGCATTATGAGTCTTCTGGGTTCTGCGCAATGGGATGGCCCAGAAATATGAGGAGACTTCAACAGGAAGGGTATGAAGTTGTACTGCCAGCTGTCCAGGACAGAGAAAGGAACTCCACTCTGCACATGGTGCATTCACTAACGTCAACTAAATTGCAAGAAAAAGAGCCCACCAGGGAACTTGTAAAAATCCCAAGTCACACAATGAGACATTCAGCTTTAATCACTTGCATCCCCACAGAGTGGTACCAAATTTAACTAGCAGTCCAATGAGCACAAAGACACCTAGCTAAGAAAAAAACTGGCTACTCCTGCTCCCTCTCTATGCACCACCCTCAAACTTCGACTTTGGGAAAGAGTTAACCATTTCTGAAGGGTGGGGACAAACAAGTTGGAAGGATAAAGAAGAGCTACTAACCATGTTATCTATAGACTTCCTGTTTGAAGCCAGTGGAGAAGCAGGAGGGAAGAATATTTAACACAGAGAAGCTTCAGTTCTTTGATCATTACAAAGTTCATGCTAATTTCTGAATCAGGATTGTGTTACTGAAGCAATTTTAGAGCTGTATGTTATTTTTGTCAAAACGTAAAAACTCTAGGACCTACTGAAACTTTTCATTCTGGGACAGAGAAGTTCACCCTCATTGAAAAAAAGGATTGAGGATCAATAAAAATTCAAGAAGAAACTGCATTTTGATGATAATTTACAAGTCATTTATGTTCAACAAACCAGTTAGAGAATGAAGTATAATTTATTCTCCAAAAATCATTATAGGCATTTTTTTTCGTTTATTTGGTATTTCTGTATTTTAAAAAAGGAAAGAAAACAACACAGCTGACTTTACCAATCATCACTTACAATAATTAATTATTTGTCAAAGTCCCTACTAGAAGAAAAGTGTTTTGCTAGGTACTGCAGATCAAAAAAATGTGAGGGGACAGTTGTATAATATCTAGTCAAAATTCCGTATGTGTTTATGGCATTGAATTGTGAATCTCTGCAAACTTTGCAATCCCTGTAGTTCTAACCATCACCCCTTCCCCTTCCAACACTGACCCCTCAAAAATAAGAATATGCTGGTAACGATGAGAAGTGACTAACATTAAACTTTTAATTTAACTTTAGAAAATACTTCTATACCTATTTCATAGAAGGTGCTAAAAAAAAAGTCAGCAATTTGACAATCTGGAGAATAAATGAAAAAGTCGACAGGGGTATTAACAGATAAAAGTGAGCTTATTATGAGTGTTAGAAAAGAAGCCAAGAAGAGGTGGAAGGAAGCTAAGCAGTTGAATCTTGAGGTCTTCACAGAACTTCCCACATTCCTCAATGTGTATATTGCTATATAGTTTTCTTTCTTTTAGAATTTTTTAACATATTAGCTCTAAAGCCAAACTCTTGTGTGAAGGTTTATGCCCAGTTGCCTGCATCACTTTATAAGTTATATCTTTCAGTCATGAAAATATATTGGTTATTTAGCTTCCAACCCATGATGGGAATTTGCTTTTTACTAAGGCATGGTCTCCCCTCACTGTCTGCAGTAAATCTTTATCTACTCTTCTGTGAAACACTGCAAGATTATAAATCACAACAACAATATTAATGGCTTTTTATTACATAGTCCATTTGTCAGGGACCAGGGTCATTAGGAAAATTACTTCTGTAGGTGTTTTCTTCTATCTCTAACTTTATTTTATTTACTAGACTCAAATATTTTAAAATGATTTCTTTTTCAGTAAAAATATTTTCTAACATTAAAAATTATTACTTAACGGCTCTGCTCTTTTTGACTAACAAAGAAGGCTTGACACATGGTATTTAAGAGGGTCAAGGAATCAAGTTATTGAAAGCAAAGTTAAATATTGGTTTGGCTAAAACGTTCATCCAGGTTTTTCCATAACATCTTACGTAAAGTAGATTACAAAATACAGTATCCATCTTAAATATGTTACTATAATTTACAAAAGACTTAAATCATAAGGTTTAGTCAACTTAAATTTCTCTATGTACAAATTAGATGTAAAATTACATCTAATAAAAATTAGCTTATTTTTAAGATTCTTCATAAAACAATTACCACTAACTGCTTGACAAGTTTACAAGTCATTAATTATGTAAAAATACACTTCAGTGAAATTTTCATTGCCCCCATCATCCTCCTTCACCAGTTCTGTAGATGAGCCTTCCTTATGATAAACTGACATATCCAAAAAGATGTCTCCGAGGGCCACTGACCATTCTACATATAATATCCAAATAAATCTCATCACAGTATCTCAATATTTAGAATCAGAAATTTCTTTCTATTCAATTTATTCTTAAGCTAAAGACTCATTTAAATATATTATGTCTTCTCCAAACACTCAAAAGTTTAGAAATGTCATGAGCATATGTGGTTTTTATAAGTAGATGAAAGGATAGACCATTTAAGGTCTCCATCCCTATAAGAGTTCAAGCAAAGACTGGTTAACATGGGCTATGGATGTTGTGATAGGATTTTCTCAGTGGGACTGGAAGAGTTCTAGGGTTCTAGGTAACTTCATTTCTCTTCCATCTAAAGAGGGTGACAATGAGGTACACGGATACGCATTAAGATACTACATAGCTTAAGAACGTATCAATTAAAATGAAGAACTGGCCAGTAGTCAGGTATAAATATAAAAGGAGAATCACTGAGGCAATTTAATATACCCAACCCAAGAACTTCCCAGGGGGAAGGGTACAAACACAGGCAGACCATTCTGCTACGACACATCCTCTATAACACCAAGCAGCTCTTATGTGAGTGGCAAATACAGGAATAATGTTAACGTAACAGAAATGTGATGTTTTACAAATGCTTTTTTTCTAGGCATGTGGAGCTGGAATTATGAGACTAGAATGATAATGAGCCCCTGTACCCAGGTCACCTTGCCCAGTAAAATGTACCGCCACCCTTGGTCTAGGCTTGTGGCAGGTTGTACTCCCTGTTGTGGCAAACATAGTGACTCTGAGTTATGCTTCCATCTGCATTGTCCCAGGCCCACAAGTCACAATTTACACTCAGTTGCTCCTGGCATTTATAGTATCTCATGGTGCAAACTGAAGCTATTGTGAGCTGCCTTCCCAAGTTATCCAAGTAATCTCTCAAGGTACCAATTATTGTTTTTGTTAGTGTGCTGGATACACAATTACATAGGTTTTGGGTGATCTGTCCCAACCCCATTTTGCCCATAATACTATAATTTTTAGTACACAGTTTTTCAGGATACAGAGTTTTTCCAGAATCCAAGTATCATTTTACAACAGAAACGTGTATATGTTACCGTCTGTAGAGAGACTTAAGGGTATCCGACACTGGTATTATTTGAATTATATGACTAAGTCATCTTATTTTGATTTCCTTTGCTTGAAGCAACTTCTGATCATTACTGGTCATTCCAATGCAAATATCCAATCCCCCTGTCATATTTCACATGGGAAATTATAAATTTGCATTTTTATTACATATGTCAATCTCTTGTCAATTTGGTTAACATGTATCAGCAGACAACTGCTCAGTCAAGTCTAAGCACTAACAAAACTGAGTTTTTGACCTTAAAAAGCTGAAGACCAGACTGAACTCCTAGGAACTAACAGAGATTAATGCTACCCTCTAAGGTCTTGACTCAGTAGCCATCTACCCTCATCCAAGATTGATCCGTCATTCTATCTTGCTGTGCAACCTTTTAAAATGTCTAATTTCTGTACTGCAACACAATGGAGACTGACCTTGATTCAAACACCCAACTCTGAATAAATCAGTTAGCCTCACTAAGCCTAATTCTCTACATTAAGAAATGATGATATTTATATACCCATTGAATAGGGTTGCTGTGAATGTTTCACAAGTATAGCACAGTGCTTGAAATGTAGAAGTAGTTCTTAAAGTATATCTATTATTATTATAGTTCCTGGTGAGCAGTACATCCCATTTGTGCCAGTCCTTTCCCATCATTATGTCTCTAAATTTAACAAACGTTTAAAAAGTAAAAGGGGAAAAAAAGCATGGGCGGAGGAAAAGAAGAATGCATTGAGAATTTAGAAATATGTGGTTTTGAGAACTGAGACCTATCTAGTTCAGCTTTATACTTCTAACCACTGGCATATTTAACAGTAAGGAAAATTTATTTCTGTAGTACTTCTGAAAAGGAAAGTAGTATAAATTATGTCTATATATATACTGTAGCCTCAGATAGATGCAGTTCTTAGAGGGTCCAGAGCACCTCCTGGGGCCATATTATTGATAGAAAGCTCTACAGCTATCTTACCGAAAATTGCATTCTCAAGTCAGTTAAAAGACTATGCGTGTTCTATTTGAGGAAAAAATAATGTTACTCAAGAATCCACTCTCATGCTCACACAGTTTAGCCAGGAAATTCTTCCTATGTCTTCTCCAAATCCAATATTCATTGCCTGCTCAGAGAGAGCAAATATGGCCACATTCTAAAATTCTGATGAAAAAAAAGCTTACATGTCCTGAAGAAAACTTAAAATGCATCTAATTTGTATGCTCTTCTGACTCCAAAATCTATAATGCAGTCCTGTAAAAAGGACTCTGAATTAGTGAATAATCTTGACTTTTACTAATAAATTGTCTGAGATAGGAAAACCATTAGACCTACCTGAGCCTATTTCTTCTGAGGGGATCAATAATGTCAGTCATGCCTACCACTTCACAGTGTAGTAAAAACCACTATGAAAAATTTAATCCATTACAGTGGGCTACATAAATGAAAGAGTATATCACCATAGTAAACTTGCAAAGATTTTAAAATATGGAATTCAATAAAAAATTCCAAGCTAGTAAAAACAGTAGATACAATTAACATGTATTTCAAATTGTCAGTGTTAAGTAAAGCATAAAGTCTGTTTTTCCCAACATACTTTTAAAAGTTTCAGTGTTTTAAGGGAATTGGGTTGGCTAATGCAGGCACAAAAACTAGAGAGAGTACAAGTCACCTAAACCATTCACCCACCTATGCCGCCTCCTGAATGCTATAGCACCTCTAAGGTTCATTCATTTAGCTACATAAATCATTGCTTAATCTCACAGTTGCTGCATCCCTTTCTGCTGTGCATTTACATTTTTCTCTGGTTGTAAGTTAAATTCAAGCATTTTGTTACCATCTTTTTTCTCCCCTGGTATATTTCCTGAATTAAACACACTTAAGAAGAAAGTGTTGTCTGAAGTTTTTCTAATTTCCACTCTCACTTCCTTACCATTCCTTGATGTATGATGCTTGGAACTGGTGATATGTCAATTTTAATAGTCTTTAGCCTTTTAAGAACCCACAATGTTATCCTTTCACTTCCTAATTATTCAGCTTCTTCCCAGAGAGATCTCATTTATGTAACATCTAGTCTTTATAATTTTCTTAAATTTCAAAGGCAGAAAGAGAAAGTACATCTAACTTAAGCATTAACTATTATTTAATCTCTGTACCATTCTTTGGTGCAATAGCTAATCATACATTTTATTATTTCATCCATATTTGGCAATAAAATTAGTAACAATTAGATGTTTAGGTTATGCTTTAACAAAGATTCAGTTGGATTTTTAAATTTTTAATATATGAATTCCTCTGTGTAGTTTACTGTGAAGGTGAAGATTTTCATTTGTATTCAGAGTTTCCTATGTGGCTTTCATACTGTCCCTTTGGTGTTTCTTAATCTACTTGCCTTCTGATCTTCATTGTCTCTGGCACTCTGATGGAATACATTACATGAGCATTCAGTCTAAGTGTTCTTTAAACATATCTCATTTTCAACAATCAAAACACCAAGGTTGAATCTCCAAGTCTGACACAACAGCTGTAAAATTACCTTGTTCTTATTGGGCAGTAATTATTTCTGGAACTGTCCTTTGAATGCACACCTATATTTTTTTATTATCAGGAGTACATGATTCTCCTACTGGAAATCATGCACTGTGATAACAAGCCTCCTGAAGCACTACATGGGCATTTTATATCAGATACTGCCTAAAACTACAGAATATTTACACAGACATAGTGCAGGCACAAGAGGAAAGAATTGAGTATAGATGTTTATTAACCTAATTTTGTTGAAATGAAAGAATTGGTTGAATTACAAAATGTAAGATTATCAGAAAGAGAAAAATTGATGAGTAGTGCTTTCAATGGTTCCTCTTTGCAGCAATTAGAGATGAAGGAAAAGTATATCTCTCCTGATTATATCCTTCCCAGAAGGACTGTTTGCTGGTCCTCAAGTATGCCACGAGCTTAATGCCTCTGAGAATGTACTATTGAGGCAGTTAAGAAGGACACTGTTCAATGTTCTATCAAGACCCAGCTAAAATTTCATGATTTCTATTACATTTTCTCATCTTTATACTCCAGACTCACCACTCAGCAGAATTATTTGCTTCCTTCTATATGGCCTCATGATGTTTGGTTTATTCCTCTATTACAATAATTATGGTATGGCTAAGTAACTACTTGTATATTTTGCACATATATGCCTGTCTCTCTGAAGACTGTGAGCTCTTACCAATAATGGTAAGGTCTCAAAAATTATCAATATCAACCATTTATCAATAAATTAATTCAAATGCCATAATGCTATTTTTAATTAACTAGCTAGCTAGCTAATTAATTACTTACATTTACTGACCCTACTCTGAGCTCTATGCCAACATTTACAACAGCTATTTGACATCTCCTTGCAGGTATGTCAGAAGTACCTCAAATTTAATATATCCAAAAATAAATTCATGGACTTCCAGTCCCTAACATGAACTTGGCTTAATATCTTCTGCCCCAGTGAGTATTACCATCCACCCAGTTGTGTGAGCTGGAAACCTAGAAGTCACTCTTGACACCTCCTCCTTTATCACCTCCATTTTTCTTGATTTTGTCTGCTAAATATTGATATCTTTGAGTCATTCCAGTTTTTGCCATTTCCACCACCCCACCCTAATCCAAACAACAGCACCACAAGTGGGTTTAGGAGAGGTAAGCTAAAGATAGTAATTTAAAAGTAACATATGAATAGAGTTATAGGGTTTGCTGATGAAAAATGAATTTAAAAAAAATACAGGATGTTAATCACAGAATACCCACCCATTATGATTAATCAATAAAGATATGAGATTGGCCTCCAAAAGTGCATCCCTCATGACAGCCCCTCCCAAAGAATGTCTTTAGAAGGATAGCTGTGCAATTGGCTTTATTTGGCCTATTAACACTGAATTCCAATTGTGGGATTGACTATTGTTTAGAGGGAGAGAGGGAATCCTATACGCCTCATAACAGGAGAGGTTTTGTGAGAAGAAAAGAAAGATTGAGACTTTAGCATTCCTGTGTTTTTCCTCTAATGAGTCTTCTTTAAGATTATCGAATTCTCTTACCTGCAGTTTGAACTGTAGCCACATTTTCCTTTGTTAGCCAGAGGTCCCAGGATGAGAAATAATCTGTCTTGCAGAAGCTCACCATCCAATGGGGAAGAGAGATGTATAAAGCATTTGCTGTAATAGGATATGATAAGATTACGTATAGGCAATGGCTTAAGATAGTCAAAGACCAAAAGGATGCAAACTATGCCTTCTCTTTTCCCTCTATTTCATATAAACTATATTAACTGTGTTTGAATAAATCTGTCCACTTTCAATTACATGCTCTTTTCACTAAATGACCAAAATAGACATTTGAAGAACTACAAATGGCCATTCAAAATATCAGAGCCTTTCATTGATATTAGTTGTTCTAGGTTAAATAAATAAGCTACCACCTGCAGACTCAAACTTTCCAAACCTAATTTATATTTAATGTTGAATGGCTTCACTAGCTAAAGAAGACAGAGCTCTGGCAGGGGTTCCAAAGGGAAAAAAAGAATATTTGAATATTGAAAGGCAAATAGATGTTTCCCAAGAATGGAAGGCAAGGGTGAAGTATTACCAGTAGGAGAATAGTTCTATGAATTGGAGTGATAAGTGATGAGATGGACTAATTCTGTAGGTCGAGACCAAATTGTATAGCTTTATATGACACATTAGAGAGTTTTAATTTCATCTTATAATCAAAGAGCTAAAAGGGGATTTAAAAAAGATTTTTGTTTTAGTAAGATACCATGGTAGCACTGTGAAGTTTAGACTGGAATGGAAAAAGGATGATAACAAAAAATTCCAAGAAAAATCCTGAAAAGGTTTTATGTAAAACTGGGATTGTGCTGAATCGAGAGATGGCAGATTAAAGAAAGAACCATGAAGTAAAATGGACAGAATTTGGTGAGTGGTATGAGAAATATAAAAGTTTAATAACTGTGATTTATAGCTTGATGGTAGACAGTGATACCCTTAACTGAGATAAAGAGTACAAGAACAGGAACAGACTTTGGAGGTGGTGGTAATGAGAAATCATGAGTTCAATTTGGTACCTGTAGTATTTGAGGAAACTGAGGTATATTCAAGAAGCAGTTAGATGTTAAGTATACAAAGATTTCAAGACTGAAGACAGATTTGCGAGACATCAATACATGGAAGATAGTTAAGAGCACTGGGTAAAATGAGGTTCTCCTGATATATATATATATATGTATATATATATATATATATATATATATATAAATGACCAAAACCTTTGGAACGCCAGTGGGTAAGAAGCCTCCAGCAAGATGAACAGAGCACTAATAGTTAGACATCTAGGAAAAAAAGTCAGCAGGGGGAACTGTCTTAGAAACCAAGAGTGAAAAAAATTTTAATACACAGGGAATGGGTAATAGCAGTAAAAAGTGTACATGGAAGTCAAGTAGTGCTGAAGACAAGTTATCAAAGATGGTAATCATGAGTTTATTAAAAACTTTAGTGTTTCCATAAAGCAGCTTATTTAGGCAGGTTAAATAAAAAAAAAACAGATGTCAAGTAGGTGTAACAATTCAACAGAATCTTACTTGTACAAGGAATAAGAGATATAGGGTCATAACTTGATAAGAAATAACCCAGGGTAATAGTGTTTTGGATGAGAGATTATTTTTTATAAATTGGGTTAATCTCCATTTCCTAATTCCAGAATAGCTGAGGTGGCATCATGATAATATTCAGCAAACCTATCGATGTGTGAATTCTGCCTTGATCTAACCATTTCTTTTTCCCTTTGAATTCCCAATGGAGATATAGGAACCACAGCAGCAAAAGAATTTAACATTCTTCTTATAAACTAAGATTTCAATCTTAGATTCTTAGAATTTTAGCATGCCAAAATGACCCATATGGAAAATTTATTTTATATATTATTTGGTCTAAATGAAACAGCCTCATAATGAAGCAGACTAAATGGTCAGCTCATTCTTCCTTACCTCTCCCCCATCTCCAGCAATCAAACTGAGTTTGGTATGCAGTAAGGTCACACATCCCCACAACACAGTGCATTCTGATCCAAAACGTAACCGGGAGACGGCAACTTCCATAAAGGAACAACCTTGAAAATAGTCACACTTAGCTATCTGACATCATCTGAAAATAACACTTATTAGCATGGTACCCAATAAAATGTTTTAAATTTTGACTAATCTATATTATGCACTCTTCCTCCTTTAGGGTGGAATAAAGAGGGTGGGCTCACTCTTCAAGAAGGAGTCAATTGTTATCTATTAACTAAACTTCAGAAACATTGTTATTTACCTTTTATTTAGTTTACCTTTATGTTAGGACACATTTAGTTTGAAATATTTAAAGTAGAGTTGTTGCTTTTAGGTAAGTCATTATTGACCCTCAAGGTAAGAACTCATCTTAGGAAAGCTATAAAATTATTAAGGGAAGTTTTAAACCTAAATTAAAACATTTTAGTGTGCGTGTTCTTTACAAGGAAGGAAAATTATTACATGTCTTTAGAAATGGAATGAAATTCACTTTGATTTCACAATAATCATATATACCCATCTATACTATCAAATTTTACACATTTACTGATGTTACTTCTAAAATAAAAACCATACCAGGATATTATACATTCCTACATCTAAATTTGAAGTAAATCTTTTTACAATGAAAGTGGACAGGTTTATTTAATTCTGTCATATTCGATAGAAAAGCAATTTGCTTTTTGGCTACAATTCTATAATTCTATTCAAATGGGTAGGCAATTTGGTCAGTTTTTTTTTTTTTTTTAACATTTTTATTGGAGTATAATTGCTTTACAATGGTGTGTTAGTTTCTGCTTTAAAACAAAGTGAATCTTCTTAATTACAAAAGAAATAGTGTTATAATTAAAATAATTTTAAATGAAAACCCAAAGTCATTTTTAAATTTTATGCTAGAATATATATTTTAATAGTTATACTTAAATATGAATGTATCCTAGGAATAAACCTCATTTTAAAGAAAAGAACACTGTAATTCATGAAGATCAAAGTAGGAAGAAGCCAGAAAGCTGAACAATTTCCCCTACTTTCTTAAGTCTCAACTAATCCTTCATCTGCTCCAAAAGGCTGCTCTTAAAGACTCTCCCTAGAACCTAGAATCTGAACTGGTTGTTTCCTACTATCTGTATATGCATTTGTCACTCTCTTACTTACCTTTCTTACCCAGGGACTAAAATAGGGCTAAATGTGTTGGACACACAGATCACAGTGCCTGCTGGGCCCAGCATCCTCTCTGCCTGCTCACAGATGTCTGTGAAGGGTAAAAATATTAGGCTGCGTTTTTGCCCAGGGTTAGCCACATAATGGATTGAAATGAGTATCTGATCTATAGGTTGGATGAAACAGCCCGGCCAAAAATGCTCTGACCACATAGGATAAATTGAAATTTGATAAACCAAATTTTTGTTTTGTTCCAGAATTTAGACTAGAGATTACAAAGGAGTTTGACTAATTCATAGCAGGAAGAGGCAGAAGGGACACACAGGGAGAAGCAGAGATATCATGGAAGAGCAGTCTTCTAGAACAGAGATCTGCAATTTTTTTTTTTTGTATAGGGACAGATAGTAAATATTTTAGGCATTGCAGGACATATGGTATCTGTTGCAACTAGTCAACTCTGCCATTGCAGCAAGAATGCAGACATGAACAAATATGTAAGCAAATGAATGTGGCTGTGTTCCAATAAAAATTTATTTACAAAAACAGGTGATGCACCAAATTTGGCCAACAAGCCATAGTTTGCCAATTCCTGTCCTAGACTACTGTTGTCCAGTAGAAATATCATATGAGCCATGTATCTTACTTGACATTTTCTATTAGCCACATTAAAAAGTTAACATAGGTGAAATTAATTTTATTAATATATTTTATTTAACCTAATGTGTCCAAAATGCTGTCATTTTAACATGTCATTAATTTTAAAAATTATTGAGGAATTTTTCATGTTTTAATACTAAGTCTTGGAAACCCAGTATGCATTTTACCCTTAAAGCACCTCTCAGTTTAGACTAGGCATTTCAACTAAACATAACTTTTCAATTTAGACTCGACATGTTTCAAGTGCTGAAAAGCCACCACTTACTAGTGGCTATCATATTGAACTATGTAGCTGTAGACCATAAAAGAGATTGTGAGAGTAGCCAGTCTCCTGTGAAGCCCAGAGTCCTTATGGATTTCAGTTGCAGCATTCTTAAAAAATATTGTCTGGGGGGCTTCCCTGGTGGCGCAGTGGTTGAGAATCTGCCTGCCAATGCAGGGGACACGGGTTCGAGCCCTGGTCTGGGAAGATCCCACATGCCGCGGAGCAACTGGGCCCGTGAGCCACAACTACTGAGCCTGCGCGTCTGGAGCCTGTGCTCCGCAACAAGAGAGGCCGCGATAGTGAGAGGCCCGCGCACCGCGATGAAGAGTGGTCCCCGCTCGTAGCAACTAGAGAAAGCCCTCGCACAGAAACGAAGACCCAACACAGCCAAAAATAAATAAATAAAATTTAAAAAAATATATATTGTCTGGGAAGATCTTATACTTGGCAGCCCAAAGAGCCTCACCTAAAGTGTGAATAGATAAATGAATGAACGAGCAATGGGACAAATGCTGTTAAGTGCATAGATCATCCCAACCTATATATATTTTATGCAACTTAGTGCTTTCATTATTTTTTAAAGTGAAAATTTTGTGAGAAAGGGGGTTTTGTCCTGCATATGTTTGTGATTCAGTAGCTCTCCTATACTCTTTTTCTTATTTCATTCCATGGAGATGTTCAATAACTGTTTTTTGAATAAGCATTGAATGTTATAGTCATTATATTTATCATCTACTCACAGAAATGTGTGTTGCTTTAAAATAAATTATTGAGCCATAATACAGAACTGTATTAAATAGTAGGTAACTAAAAGAAGAAAAATGAAATAACTCAAGTATTCGATAAATTAGCCAAGAAGTACCTATATGTAAACAAGTCAGTCCAGTATAGGAGCAAGGAAGGAATCAGAGAGGCAGTCTTTCTTGAGCTGTCCTAAAAGCTAGGTAGGTGTTTCTTAGGCAGATTAGCTGTTTATGGTGGTAAATAATGCAGCCCAGGTACTGTTTAAGCAACGCTTTATAATAAAGGGAACCAGGGAGAAAGTTAATTTTTTTTTTTAAAAAGACAGATAACTATTAATTAGATAAATGTTGGGTATTTTTTTAAAGACCCACCAATCATTTATTTAACAAATATTTACTAGGTGCCTGTTTTTTTTTTAATTAATTTTTATTGGAGTATAGTTGCTTTACAATGTTGTGTTAGTTTCTACTGTACAGCAAAATGAATCAACCATACATATATGGATATCCCCTCCCTTTTGGACTTCCTTCCCATTCAGGTCACTGCAGTGAATTAAGTAGAGCTCCTGTGCTATACATAGTTATTGATATATAGTATCAATAGTGTATGTATGTCAATCCCAATGTCCCAATTCCTCCTACCCCCCGCCCTTTTCCCCTTGGTATCCATACATTTGTTCTCTATGTCTGTGTCTCTATTTCTGCTTTGCAAATAGGATCATCTAAACCATTTTTCTAGACTCCACATATATGAGTAAAATATTTTTGTGATTTGAAGAAATTTAATATCTACATATTTTAGCTTTACTTCAAAGAAACAATTATTCCAATTAATACCCCTAATTTTAACTTCTATACAAGGATAGAAAAATGGAAAACTATTGTCCCCATAAAACTTAGATATCTGTTTCAGCAAAGAATCCTTTCACTATTTGGGACAAAGAAAGTTGAGTTTGAATGGTTTTGCTGACACAAGCTCAAAACATACCCTTATTTTAAAGATTGGAAAATCTCATAATTTATCATTCGGAATGAACCCTTTATAGATGCAGAATATTTCAAATTCTATTAAGAAGAGAGCATGTTTGCTAAGGAAATGGCACCTTTGAAGTCTTGAATCTGGCTGACCTTTCCTTCTTTTGGATTATTCAAGATAAATGGCTTCAGAGAATGACTAACTGTGGAGAAAAGAAAAGCAGCAGCAGCAGCAGCTAAGAACCTCCAGAATTCTGAGGCACTTGTGAACAGCAGACCATTTCCTTTCACTACAGGAACCCCTGCCAACATCTGATCGTTCTGATGATTATTCAAACTAATCATGAATGATGCATTAAGTCACTCTCTAGCTTATTATGAGGTCTAAGCTGCATGTACCTGGAATATTGAGAAAGAAACCATTGTATTTCATTGAAAATCATATTTTCCCCAAAAATGTAGACTAATACTTCAGTTTTCCTTGAATATTCTACTGCATAGAAAACAAACTTAAGTTAAAAATAAGTTATAAATTCTCAATAGAGCATTTACAATTGCTAATTCAAAATTTATTCACTTGTCTCATTTGCTCTTCCAAAATATGTTTGTGGTGGTTGTTATTGATTTTTATTAGAGGAAATTGACTGAAGCAATTTAGAATAGGAAAATTAAGGTGCTAAAAAGCTATGCTTCCAAACAGTTTCTGGCCAAACTGTCAATGTAATATAATCCATTTATTAAGGCTTACTATATGTTAAAGTATCCCCATAGCATAACTGTCATTTAGCCTAAAACAGACTCTGCAGATTAGATTTTCTAGCTTCTTGCTGGGTAAATTAAGAAGCTAGAACATAGAGCTTTTACATAACATTCCTGAGTTGCAGTAACTGGCATATCTGGAATTCATTTATGTATTCAATCAATAAATATTTATTCAGTTCCTTTTCTGAGTTTGGCTCTATTCTAAGGGATATAGCAACGAACAAACCAGAGAAAGCCCCTTGTTCTTAGAGGACACTCTGGTAGACAGAAGTTGTCAATTAAAAAGAAATACAATGAAATATCATCACTAGCAATAGGGGTTGGTAAGGTGAGAAATCTATCCAGGTGGAGATAATGGTAAAAATCATAAATGGTTTGTGATTTTTATACACTGAGGTTATGCTGTGCCTCTCTGTTAAAATGATGTTTGAGCAGACATGTGAAGCAAGCAAGAGAGTACATGTACCAAGACAAAGAAAGCAAGGTGCTTAGTGGTGAATCTTGTTGGCGTATTCAAGGAACACCAAAAGGACAAGTCTGCTTGAAGAGGACAGGAGAGTAATCAGAGGTGATATTAGAAAGGTCATTGGAACAAGATCCCAAATAGTCTTAAACACAGTAAGCAGATTTTAGATCAAATCCTCAGTAAAACTGCAGCCATCAAAGGCTTTTAACAGAGTGACTGGATCTAAACTATTATTCTAAAAAGACTGCTCTTTATACTTTGTAGAGAATAGAGTATAACGGGAAATGTAGGGGTAAAGAAAATAGAAATCTGTGTTAATATGAATTTGTCTAGAGGGATGGCAGTCAAAGTACGAGAAAGGTTCTGATTTTGAAAATATTTTGAAAATATGGCCAACATCATAACTAAGAATACATAATTAATTGAATCTTTATTGCCACTTATAATCTTTGTAACTTTGCCTTTCAAATGACAGCTACTCTAAAAATATAAAAGTTGAATGAATCAAGTAATTTCTAAAGAATTTTTTAATTATTTATTTACTTATTTGCTTACTGGCTTGACTGACTGTTTATTTAAAGGTATGAAACCAAATAAAGTCCTAATATTACTGACTTGCTTGACACCCTTGCAAACTGCCTCTGTTGTGCAAGTTACATCCCTTTGTCTCAGGATTTTCATTAAAAAAAATGTATCTCCCTACCTCCCTTACATTCATCACATTCACCAAGTTCCCTCTCTGTAACACACATTTATTTCAAGAAGGAAACACATCCTCTCATCCTATTTTTCTTTTTATTTTTCTGCTTTTTTCTTTCTTTTTTTTTTTTAGGAAGTCTGTTGGCTGCTCAAAATAACAATACCAAATTAATTAACTTGTATGCACCAGAAAACAAAAACTTGGTAATTAAGAACAATGAATATGATTGGGATTGACATATATACACTAGTATGTATAAAATAGAGAACTAATAAGAACCTGTTGTATAAAAAAATAAATAAAATAAAATTCAAAAAAAAAAAAAACCAAAAGAACAATGAATATGGATTTGGAATGCCTAAATTCAATTCCCAGCCCTTACTGGCTTTGAGAACATGAAACAAGTTACCATATCTTTTCTACCCCTCAGTTTCCTCATCTGGAAAATTGAGATGACATTAGTAGTGTTTATCTCAAAAGAGTGTTGTGAGAATCAAATAACTTAATATATGTTAAGCAGTTAAAATTGTGTCCAACACAATAGTATTGTTTGTGTCATGGTCATCTTCACAGTTGCAGAGGGAATTAATTCATTGCTTTTCAAATGATAGGCATTTGATAAATATCAGATCAAATTGGATTCTTGTTGACACTGCTTCATTGCTTTTCACTGCAATACTTGGGTGGTTTGTAAGGTTTGAGAATGATGCTGACCAAGTTACTAAATTGAGACCAGATGATAGTACCAAGAATACACAGCAGGCATTTTCTGAAAGAAGAAGAGTATCAGAAGTGTCACTCCTACAATACTAAATTTTTGGAAGATTCCATTTTTAATAATTCCAGACTCTTGCCTTGTCCCCGACTCAAGACTATCTACAGGAAGCACATTGCATTACAATCCATTCCATTATAACCGCAATCTTCCTTTATGCTAGTATTTTTGTTTTTTTAAATTTTGTTTGTTGCTGTTGTATTTGTTTTTGTTTTTAAAATCATTTTATTGGGATAAAATCAATATACAATAATACATATTTTAAGTGTACAGTTTTATAAGTTGTATAAGTTTTGACATGTGTATTCCCTGATAAAACTATCACCACAATCAAGATAAAGAATACATCTATCACCTTGCAAAATTTCCTCAGACCCCTTGGTAATCCCTTTTTCCTATCCCTTCCAGACCTTCCCCTGAGAAACCACTGACCTGCTTCCTATAACTATAGATTACTTTGTATTTTCAAGAATTGTATATAAATAGAATCATATATAAATATGATTTATATATATATAAATAGAATATATATATAAATAGAATACATAAATAGAATCATATCGTATATACTCTTTTGTCTGGCTTTTTTCACTCAGCATTATTATTTTTAGATTCATTCACATTGTTGTGTTTATCAACAGTTAATTCCTTCTTTTTCTAAGTAATACACCATTGCAAGGAAGTACTATAATTTATCCATTCACCTCTTGATGAAAATTTGGTTTTCCAGTTATTGGCTATTTCAAATAAATCTGTTATGAATATTCATGTACAAGTCTCTGAACTGGACACATGCTTTCATTTCTCTTGCATAAATACCTAGTAGTAGAATGACTAGATAATATAGTATGTGTATGTTTATTTTTTTCTTCAAAGTGGTTTTGCCATTTTAGATTTTCACCAGTCATGTATGAGTGTTCCAATTCTTCCACATTCTTGCCAATATTTGACATGGTCAATCTTTATAATTTTAGACATTCTACTAGGTATGTAGTGATATCTCATTGTGGTTCTAATTTACATTTCTCAATGTCTAATGATGTTGAGCATCTTCTCTGGCCTCTGATAGTTCCTCACGTACATTGATGCAAGTGCTGATCAATATGTGCCAAATACTTGAGCGGCACCTTTACAAATCTATACGTTTCTCTCTGTGTGCAACTCTCTCTTCTACAGAACTCAACTTAGCAAGCTCTAATCTTCCAAGATTCTCAGTTTCCTCTACTCAGCTCAAGGAGTCCACTGGACTCCTCCTGGGTTTCCCCTTCTCTACAATCTGGAAACTCTGACAACAATAAACTGGTGTAATTTTAGTCTTCGTTCTGTTTCTTCCCTGTCTCTCTGAGATCATTATTCTTTGTTACCTGGTATCCAATGTTGTTAAAATCATTGTTTCACATATTTTGTCCAACTTTAAAATTTATCAGAAGATTTATCAAATCTGTTCCATGCGACTCCAACTTAGTCAGAAACTGAAGTTCCCTTTTCTGCTCTTATGGTCTACTGTTATATATCTATTAGATCTTATATCACAACTAGACTTGCATTATTGTGTGTTTCTGTGTTTTTTCATTATGAGCACTGGATTCACATAAAGGTATAATACCAGGTAATCTATCAGTTATGTGATCTTAGGCAAGTAACTTTACTTCTATGAATCTCTTATTTTTAATTATAAAATTAAGATAACCATATTTTACATGATATATAATATCATAGTATTAAGATAGTCATTCTTATGATAGAGTGAGCTTTTAAATTGTATAATGCATATATGTGTTCTGCATAGTAACTGGAACATAGTTAATATTTAATTATCATATATTTTAATACATGATCATCAACAGCATATACCCCAGGTACTACTAATGGTATGTTGGCATGTCTCAGAATGAGGAATGGAGGAAGATGGACAGATGAACATGTAAAATCAAAATAGAAGAGTTAGATTCATTCACTCTTGCTTAGAAATGATTTTCTCAACGAGCCAGCCTGCTTCTTTGAAGAGTGCTTGAGCAGGCACTACTTAAGTTTATCTCTCATTCTTTCCTTATTTCTTCTGACCAACCTCCATCACCTGCTCCTTTCAATTTCTGTATCTTTTTTTAGATTATTAATACAATAAAGTTATAAGCAATTCTTACAGAATTAAGGACTTTTACGTATAAATTTCTATGTGTATGTTCTGATCCATAATAAGTTGATATTATCATTTCATTCTCAGAGCTTATTTTCTTAGGTATTGGCAGATATTATATATAATTCATGTGCAATAATGAAATATAAAATAGAAGTAGCCATAGATTCTTTAAAGACATTGACATCAGAAATCTAGCCACTCTTTTATTACTAAGAATAGTAGGAACATAACTTTCAATGAAATATTGTGTTGGGGTTACTTTACCATAAGTTATTAGGCAATGCTGCAAGGGGCAAAACTTTTATCTTAATTATAAGCTTAGGGTAGTAATATGATGCAAATAAATTTTATTTCTAGAGTTTTATGAATTTAACCAGATATGGTGTTGTTAAATATACCAATACACAATATCACTGATTCTTCTGTGGCTATCCCTATGCAAATACATGTTGAGGGGTATTAGATATATACATAGATATACAATAGAGGATATATAGATATACAGATGTAGATACATATATCTATGTACTTTTTACTTAAGAAAATATTATAATTAAGACTGATAAACAATATATTTGCAAATTAAGTGAGGATAATAAGAAAGAGTGTATCTACAATAGCAGTTCTCTGATCCAGACCTGTTTAATGTTTTGAAAACTACAAGGGAATCATCATGTTTCTCTCTAACTCAGGGTCACTCTTTACATTGAGTTTGTATATTTTCTGAAGACTTAAATAGATATCTGAAGTTACTGCTCTATATCAGTTGATACTTGTATATGTGTTTCAGTGTGTTCAACCAGAGATGCAGAACGAATAGGAGGTAAATAAGAGATTTATTGCAACAAATTCTCTATACACAATCATGGGATGTCTAGGCAAGCCCAGAATCTGTCAGACAGGCTATCAAGAAGAGTAGGCTGAAACTCACAGCATAGGCTGAAGCTACTATCCACAGGTGGAATTTCTTCTCTCAGGTAAGCCTCAGCTCTATTTTTAAGGTCTTTCAACTGATTGATTTAGGCCCACCCAGATTATCAGGGATAACCTCCCATATTTAAAGTCAATTGATTATGAGCTATAATCACATATACTTTCACATATATTGATACTTTCACAGTAATACCTAGATTTCTGTCTGATTGAATAACTGGGGACTGTAGCCTAGCTGAGCTGACACATTCAAAAGACCATCACAATGTTCCAGTGTCCTATTAGGGGACATGGGACTAAAAAGCTGAGGGTTTGCCAATCCTGCATGTTTCTGAGCTCAGACATCCATACATAATTTCCATCCTAAGGTGCTGTAAGTGTCCAAGTTCTAAGCAGTTGCTTTCATCAGTCACTGTTCTTAACCAAAGAGGAAAATATGGTCTAATTGCTAAAAGACTAAAGGTCATTCTTAATTTTTTCCCTCTTTTTTCTAAGAACAAAGCAAGAATGGAAGTGCGGCTTCTTCTAATGCAATGCTATTATTCAAAGATCTCTCTCCAGTAATTTATTCATTAACTGTGGGAGGAAAATAATTTCAGAGCCCTCATACTGTACCACACGCATCAAAGAACAGTTCACCCTATGGCTACCAATTATGACAGGCAATTGTCTAGTAGTAATTGGAAAAACCATAGAAGGTTCATAAAACAATGGATCTGCAAATGTTCCATACAGTGATCATGTGGATTACTGCTATAGGAACAGAGAAAGATGAAAGATGTGTCATGGGGATACACAGAAGGAAATAACAACTATAGAAAACCCTTTGCCCCAGTGTGAATATATAAATACATTAGGAGGAAACACTTAGTAACATCTCCCTGGAACTCAAGATGTGACATCAATTACAAAAAACTCAATTCTTAAATTTCAGTGATGTGGGGTAGGGGCAGGGGTGGGGAAGGCTTTAAACTGTTTTTGTTGTTGTCTTATTTTGTTTTTGTTTTTACATAAACTCTCCACTTATTAAACTGAAATGTTATAGAACCACAATATACCACTAACCCTGGGCCTGACTTTCTTATCCTGGAGTCTTTAGATACATAGGGTATCCCTGAATATGTCTCAGAAGTGTTTCTGAAAGAACATTCTAATTTTGTATGCGTGCATGTCTGTGTTGTTTCCTGGGGAGAAAACTACCACTTTCTTTAGCTTTCCAAATATTCTATTACCCTAAATTATTAAGACACACTCTGAGTATAAACCAATACTCATAGCTAGGCAGCTGTAACTGTAATCCAAAATACTTAAGTTTAAAATCCCTGTGACCTAGGGTGTGATTTCATCTCTCTTAACTTTGATTTTCACACCTACAAAATTGGGATGAAAATATTTTCTTGAAAGGGCTATTGTGAAAAATAAATAAGATGATGGATATGAATGTGGTAAATTAGAAAGTGTTTTATTCAACACATGAGTTAGTTTTACTGCTATCTTTTTAAGGGTAAGGGAGTATAGCTCTTGTCTTCTACTTAGCTCTTTCTAACAGCCTGGAAGTATTACTCAGGCTGATACAAGTGCTCTAATTTGAACCAAAGCTGTACTTCAGTTTTAACAAATGTTGCTCATACTTTAACTTAGGTATTTTTTTACCCCTTGGTAGATTATAACTTCTGAAATATCATATACTTTCTAAAAGTTTTTAATATGTTCCTAGGATTTTAACTTTTCACTGTTTTTGGAATTTTCCTTTTTTTATAACCTTGCCTTCATGAACTTACACTAAAGTTTGTAAATAAAGTGCTTAAAAAAGAGTGTGATTTAGATCTACAGTGTTTTCTTTTTTTAAGGATTTTTTTTTTTCTTGTCTGTGCCGGGTCTCCGGTATGTGGGTCCTCCCCAGCAGCGGCGAGCAGGGGCCACTCCTTGCCGTGGTACGTGGGCCTCTCACCGCGGTGGCCTCTCTTGCCGTGGAGCACGGGCTCCAGGCGCACGGGCTTCAGTAGTTGTGGCGCACGGACTTCGACAGCTGTAGCTCATGGGCCCCAGAGCACAGGCTCGGTAGCTGTGGCACACGGGCTCAGCTGCTCCGCGGCATGTGGGATCTTCCCGGACAAGGGCCCGAACCTACGTCCCCTGCGCTGGCAGGCGGACTCCCAACCACTGTGCCACCAGGGAAGCAGGACTTGGATCATGTATAACCATCTCTGTAGGCACAACATATCTGACCATTAATGAGCAATGAACACACTTGTTGGATGAACAAATGAATGCAAGAAGCTACTTTCAAAATATCCTGCTAATATAAATTACATTTACTTCCCTATATAATTTCTTTATCCAATTTTAGTTCCCAAAGAAGTCTGTAAGCAAACAAATAAACAAAAAAGCAACTGAATTAGTTTCTTGGGAATAAAAATGTTAAGCGATTTAGTATATGAACTGCGATCTTTCTCTTTACCTGGCCATAGTACTGGATGGTGTTTGTGCCAGTTGTGAACTGCCTTACTTTCTAAAGAAGCTTTTTTTAAAGCATGGCAGGAATTTTACGAGATGAGGCCTACCTTGGCATTATAATTCATAAAAGAAATACTAAAATTAGGACAATATAACAAAACAAGGACAGAAAGAAACAACTCTCTCTCCGGTACCAGTCTCTCAACAAGGACTCCAGGCAATTTACCCTAGATAGAAAGAGGCAAAACATCTGGGATTTATCCTGGCAAATACACTGATTCTCAGCATGGGAGAATGATTTAGATGAATACTTGATAGAGACACTAGAATTCTCTCTAGCCTCAGGGGAACTTGTTACAAATACCCTGAGAGAGGCAGCTGTAAGAAACTGAGAAAGTAAGCCCAATAAGGGTTTCCTCTGATACATTCTAGGGAGCAATATAAGAAAGTGAGTGAATGGGAAAACTCAGCAGCGACTCCAAGAACTTGTGTTAAACACAGTGGGCCGAAGCTTCCCTCTCTCTTTAGCAAAAGCAGCATGTGCTGTTATGTGCATAACACAAGGAATGTTTGTGTTGATGATCTGGATGAGACTAGCAACAGTCAAGTCACCACCTAGTGGCCAAGTAAAGGCTGAGTCACAAAACAGGACACCAGGAAATAGAGCAAAGACAACCAAAACGAAAATAGGTGTGTGAAACATGTGTGTGAAAATAAGTTTATGAAATTATAAATACGGAGTTCCAGAATCAGGTATACTAAGTTCAAATCATCTACTACTTACTAGCTGGGTAATACGGGATAAGATCTTAACCACTCTGCTGTTCACTTTCCTCATGTGTAAATTAGGTTAATAATAGCATATATATATCATAGTTTTGTTGTGAGTACTACATAAGTTCATTTAAAGTGTCTGCATATAGTAGGCATGCAATAAACATTACCTATTACTAATATTATTATCATAATGTAAAAACAACCCAAATCTTCCACTACAGGGGCTAAGCTGAGTAAAAACGGCAAAATAATCGATTGTAATAATAAGTAGCCATTAAAATTATACATATAATAGAAAAGAGTAAAACATCCATTCATCCACTCACTCATGCATCTATTCTCTCATTTTTTACATTTGAATAGCTGTTATACATCAAATACTGTTTAAAAATTTATTTCATAGCTTTCCTTAAATAAAAGAAACCTTGATTTCTCTCAACTCTCCCATCTTCCTAGACTAGGGCATGACTTAGCATGGAATAAAACAAAGACAAAGATACATTTCTCTATATAGAAAGATGACATGTATTTGAGAGTTGTCACCTGAATCCCAGTAGCATGAGAGACAGGTTTGAGAAACTAGAAGTATGAGGAGTGATGTTCTACACAGCAAGGTCCAAGAAGATAATAGTAAGCTGAAACTAAAGGATGAACATGGAAAATAAGAAATTTCCCCCAGGAGAGGATACAGTTGATGGGAATTTAGACAATAATATTTAGTTAATTACCTAATATTCAGTTCCATTTCTTGGTTTGTGTTTTGCAGGGTGCATAGTACACAACCTTTATTCCTGCCTCTAATCAACATGGCTTTGTCTTAGTGTTGCTTAGGGTAATTGAAGGAGATAGGAATATGTTCCATGTTTGATCAATATGGCACAGAGAGGAGAATGCAGTGATGGAGACAAAATATAAGGAGCTTCAGATCTGAGGAGTGCTGGAAAACTGGAGTCAATACCACACATGCCAGATAATTTGCAGAACGTCTGAAAAGCTACTGGAATTGCAACTTTCTGAGTAGTGCAATTGAGCCATTTTATTAATAATTAAAGGACAGGATATTCCCATATAGCTGGATGACTAGGGGACTTTTATAAGCATCCACCAAAGTGAGTTTGGTGGACATTTCTGTAAGTTCTTATGTGAAGGTGAGCATACAGAGGAAGTGTTCCTAACTTTGCAGGAGGGACGGTGAGTCTCAGGGAAGGTGTCCAAAGACACAGTGATATTTGAAATATTTTGGGAGATAGGTAGGAATTACTTTGGGGAAAAGTAGTGTAAATAAAATGAACAAAGACTCAGAAACATGAGAAAGCATAAAGGATTTTTTTAGATTATGTTTTATAAAAACAGCTTATTATAATACATGATTCCTATTTGTTTTATGGGAAAAATTAGAATACAGGTATAATATTATTAGAACTTTATAGATATGTGTTACATATAGAAAAATATTTGAAAAAAATGTGCCTGGGCACATAAGATTATGTTATTTCTAAATTATTTCCACGCCAAATTGAAAGGGAGTTTCTTTTACGCTATGCCACATAAGTTAAAGAGCCTTCAGATGATTCCATTTCCCAGTCTTTGAGTCTTCTAGCTGAGAGCCCAGACATTATGGAGCAGAAACAATCCATCCTCCTAGTAACCTGTCTTAATGCCTGACCTGTAACAATCATGAAAGATAATACACAGTGTGACTGTTTTAAGCCATTAAGTTCTACGGTAATTTGTCATGTAATCAGAGTGACCAGAAAAATATACCCAAACATTAACAATTAGGACGAATCAAGAAATCCAGGTACATGAGGTTACCATATTTGCAAACTATGTATCACAGTTATTATATTTATATTAAAATAGAGTTTACAATAGTCACATCTATTTTTTCACTAAAAGAATATAATACACTAAACACAAATGCCAGTTCTGAAGTCTGACTACCTGGGTATGGAATCTAGCTTGCCACACGCTAGTTGTATGACTTCAGAAGAATTAATTGTCATATGTTTGTCTTTTCATCTATACAACGGGGATAATAATAGTGCCAGCCTCAGAGGATTATGATGAAGGTAAAGAAGATAAATATAAAGTCCTCAAAAGTTGACCGGAACACAGTAACCACATATTAACTCACTGAATGTTAGCTCCTATTATTACATTATTCTTTGATTTGTTCAACAATACTGTAAATTAAGTATGAATATTATTCCAACTTTATAGGTAAGGAATTGAAGCTCAAGGATGTTGAATGTTTTGCCCAGGGACATGCAGCTAATAGGCAGCAAAGCTAGACATCAAATCTGAGTTTTTTAACTCCAAATCCTATTTTTAAAATGCATACTCCTGTATCTCACAATAGCCGTACTGAATGAGAATGCAAGGTGGGTCCACCAATCTAATTTGAATACCATTCTAGGAAGTTCTAATGCACAGGAAGGTTTGAAAACCACTGCACCTAGTCAATATAGAGAATATATGATTTCCACAAAATTTAAAAATCAGTTTTTTCTTTCTGAAATCTTTACAGCATGGAAATAACACTCTCTGCACTTTTCATATAAGTAAAATAATCCATGCTAGGCAGATTTTGCCATTAGATTCCCAAGTACATTAACACAATCATGCCCTGTGAAAAACAACAGTTCCATTATTGTGAGTTGCCTTAGTGACCATGTGAGAACAAGAAAATGAGGAGATAGGCTGCCTTGTTGCTTTTTGGCAAGGATAAACTGCGATAGGTATTTTGAATTTGTTTACTGGCTGCTCACAGAGTTACAAAAAGTTTCTTATGCCTGCTTTCCTGAAATATCCCAAACTCACATAACCCAGTGGATTGCCAATTATTATTAGGATAAGATATTAATTAACCCCCCCAAAGCCATATCAGGGGCACAAGTCAAAACACCTACTTCAGGTTTGATGCACATTTAGTGGCCTACACAGCTGTTCTCAAGAAATGTAGCCCATTTTGACATACTTCCTCTGCCTTGCTCCAGCTCTCCAGTATCTTCCAGAAAGGAGCTTATACACTCATCTGGAACACCAATTTCTACAACTGGCTATCAGGGGACACCTCCAGATCACCTGCCTCTGATGGCCAGCAGGGCTCATGCTTGTGGCCCTGAGGACTGTTACTATTTGGCTTTAAAAAAACTGCTGCCAGAGTGTCTGGTTTCCACTCAGCCTAAAACTAGGTGCTGAAATCATTCCCATTGGGACACTGATAGGTCTTGGCACATTCTCAACTACTGGAAGCTCTTAAAAATATAATAGGCTGCGTGGACAAGCACAGATGTTTGAGAGATAATGAAAAGCTGGGGCAGGGTTAAACAAAAAGTTTCATCTCCTACACAAGGCCACTCCTTTAAGACTAGAAGACGTGGTTGTCTCACCTATTGGATATAAGAAAGCAACGTAGAGTCAAGCAAAATGAAGAAACAAAGGAATAAGTCCCAAATAAGAATAAGATAAAATCTCAGGAAAAAAACTAATGAAGCTGAGATAATTTATCTGATAAGAGTTCAAAGTAGAGGTCATAAGGATACTAATAAAACTGGGGAGAAGAATGGATGAACACAATGAGAATATCAACAAAGACATGGAAAATATAAGAAAGTACCAAATAGACATCACAGAGCTAAAGAATACAATAACTGAACTAAAAAATACACTAGATGGTTTCAACAGCAGACTGTGTGAAGCAGAAGAATCAGTCAACTCAAAGCCAAGGCAGTAGAACTCACCCAATGAGAGCAGCAAAAAGAAAAAAAAAGAATGAAAAAAAGTGAAGATAGCCTAAAAGGCTTATGGGACAACATCAAATGAACTAACATTTGTATTATAGGTCTCCCAGAAAGAGAAGGGAAAGAGAAAGGGGCAGAAATCTTCTTTGAAGAGATAATGGCTGAAAAATTCCCGGGTTAGGGAAAGAAACAGACATCAAGATGCAGGAAGCCCAGAGAAGTTGAAAACAAGATGAATCCAAAGACACCCACTCTGGGCTTCCCTGATGGCTCAGTGGTTAAGAATCCACCTGCAAATTCAGGGGACACAGGTTCGAGCCCTGGTCCAGGAAGATCCCACATGCCATGGAGCAACTAAGCCCATGTGCCACAACTACTGAGCCTGTGCACTGGAGCCCGCAATCCACAAGTACCGAAGCCCATGCATCTAGAGCCTGTGCTCTGCAACAAGAGAAGCCACTGCAACGAGAAGCCCACACACCACAACGAAGAGTAGCCCCTGCTCACTGAAACTAGAGAAAGCCTACGTGAAGCAATGAAGACCCAATGCAGCCAAAAATAAATAAATAAAATAAATAAATTTATAAAAAAAAAAAAGACACCCACACCAAGACACATTATAAATTAAAGACAAGGGAAAGACTATTAAAAGCAACAAGAGAAAAACAACTTGTTACATACAGGGTAACCCTCATAAAGCTATCAGCAGATTTTTCAACACAAGCCCTGCAGGCCAAAGGAATTGGCAGGATATGTTCAAAGGGCTGACAGAAAAAAAAAAAAATCCAAACAAGAATACCCTACCCAGCAAAGTTATCATTCAGAATTGAAGGAAGGAGACACAGTTTTCCAGACAAGCAAAAGCTAAAGGAGCTTACTACCACTAAACCAACCTTACATAAATATTAAAGGGACTTCTTTAAACTAAAAAGAAAGGATGCTAATTAGTAACAAGAACACATATGAAAGAATAAATCTCATTGGAAAAGTAAACATATAGTAGAGGTAGTGGACTACTTATAGAGCTAGTATAAAAGTTAAAAGACAAAAGTAGTAAAAATAACTATGATTACAATGATTGTTTAAGGGATACACAGAATAAAAAGATATAAAACATAACATAAAAACATAAAACATAGGGAGGAGTAAAATTGTTGAGCTTAGGAATGGAATCAAACTTAAGTTGTTATCAACCTAAAATAGATTGTTATAGATATAAGTTGTTTATATGTAAGCCTCATGTTAACCACAAAGCAAAAACCTATAGCAAATGCACAAATGATATAAAGAAAGTAATATAAACATACCACTAAGGAAAGTCATCAAGTCACAAAGGAAGAGAGCAAGAGAAAAAGAAAGAAACAGAGAGGAACTACAAAAATAGCTAAAAACAATGAACATAATGGCAATAAACCCCACCTATTAATAATTACTTGAAAAGTAAATGGGGTATATTCTCCAACCAAAAGACATAAGGTGGCTGAATGGATTAAAAAATGACCCATATGTATACTGCCTACAAATGAAACACTTTAGATGTAAGGACACACACAGACTGAAAGTGAAGGGATGAAAAAGGTATCCCACACAAAGGGAAACCAAAAGAAAGGTGGAGTAGCTAAACTTACATCAGACAGACTTTAAAACAAGGACTGTAATAAGAGACAAAGAAGGGCATTACATAATAATAAAGGGGACAATCCAGCAAGAGAATATAACATTTGTAAATATTTATGCATCTAGCATAGGTGTACCTAAATATATAACGCACATATTAACAGACCGAAAGGGAGAAATAGCAATATAATAATTGTAGGGGGCTTTAATACCCTACTTACATCAGTGGATAGATCACCTAGACAGAAAATCAATAAGAAAACATCAGCCTTAAATGACACGTTAGGTCAAATGGACAGATATTTACAGAACATTCCATCCAAAAAGCAACAGAATTCACATTCTTTTCAAGTGCACAGAGAAAAGTTTCCAAGGTAGATTATATGTTAGGCCACAAAGCAAGTCTTGATCAACTTAAGAGGACAGAAATCATATCAAGCAACTTTTCTGACCACAATGGTGTAACACTAGAAATTAATTACAAGAACAAAACTGGAAAATTCACAAATATGGGGAGATTAAACAACACATTACAGAACAATTGAGGGGTCAAAGAAGAAATCAAAAGAAAAATTAAAAAGAAAATCTTGAGACAAGCAAAATGGAAATGTAACATACCAAAATTTATGGGATGCAGCAAAAGCAGTTCTAAGGAGGGAATTTCATAGCAATAAATGCCTACCTTAAGGAACAATAGAAGTCTCAAATAAACAAACTAACTTTACCTCAAGGAACATAAAAAAGAAAAGCAAATGAATAAATGAAGCCCAAAATTAGAAGAAAGGAAATAACAAAGATTAGAGAGGAAATAAATAAAATAGAGACTAAAAAGACAATAGAAAGGATAGAAAGGATCAATAAAACTAAGAGCTATTTCTTTGAAAGATAAATAATATTGACAAACCTTTAACTAGACTCACAAAGAACAAAAGAGAGAAGACTCAAATATATAAAATACGAAAGAGGAGTTGTTACAACTGATACCACAGAAATACAAAGGAGACTATTATGAACAGTTATATGCCAACAAATTGGACAACCTAGAAGAAATGAATAAATTCCTAGAAACATGCAACCTACCAAGACTGAATCATGATGCAATAAGAAATCTGAACAGACTGATTACTAGTAAGGACACTGAAACAGTAATCAATAGCTTTCCAACAGACAAAAGTCCAGGATCAGATGGTTTCACTGGTGAGTTCTACCAAACATCCAAAGAACTAATATTAGTGCTTCTAAAATTATTTCAAAAGCTGAAGAGGGGAGAACTCTTCCAAAAACATTTTATAAGGCCAGTATTACCCTGCTACTCAGACAAGAACACTACAAGAAAAGAAAATTATAGGTCAATATCCTTGATAAACATAATTGCAAAAATCCTCAACAAAATATTAGCAAATTCAAGTCAACAATACATTAAAAGGATCATACACCATGATCAAGTGTTATTTATTCCAGGGATGCAAGGATGGCTCGGCATCCTCAAATCAGTCAGTGTAATATACCACATTAACAAAATGAAGGATAAAAATCATATGATCTTCTCGATAAATGCAAAAAAGCATTTGACAAAATTCAACATTAATTTATGATAAAAACTCTCTACAAAGTGGGTATAGAGGGAACATACCTCAACATAATAAAGGCCATATATGATAAACCCATGCTAACACCATACTCAATGGTGAAATACTGAAAGCTTTTCCTCTAAGATGAAGAACAAGACAAGTATGTCCACTCTTGCCACTTTTATTCAACATAGTATTGGAAGTCCTATCCAGAGCAATTAGACAAGAAAAATAAATAAAAGGCATCCACATTGGAAAGGAAGAAGTAATACTGTCAACATTTGCAGATAACATGATACTATATAGAGAAAACCCTGAAGGCTCCCTCAAAAAACTGTTAGAACTTATAAACAAATTCAGTAAAGTTGCAGGATACAAAATAAATACATAAAAATGTGTTGTGTTCCTTTACACTAATTACAAACTATCAGAAATAGAAATTAAGAAAACAATCCCATCTACAATTATATCAGAAAGAATAAAATAACTAGGAATAAATTTAAACAAGGGGGTGAAAGACTTATATATTGAAAACTACAAGATATTAACTTAAAAAATTGAAGAAGACACAAATAAATGAAAAGATATTTCATGCTCATGAAATGGAGGAATTAATATTGTTAAAATGTCCACACTAATGAAAGTGATATATAAATTCAAAGCAATCCGTATCAAAATTCCAATGATATTTTTCACAGAAATAGAGCAAACAATCCTAAAATTTGTATGAAACCTCAAAAGACCCTGAATAGCCATAACAATCTTGAGAAAGAAGAACAAAGCTGGAGATAGCATACTTCCTGATTTCAAACTATATTACAAAGCTGTAGTAATCAAAATAGTATGGTATTGGCATAAAAACAGAGATGTAGATCAATGGAAAAAACAGAGAGCCTAGAAATAAACTCACATGTATATTGTCTATTAATTTATAACAAAGGAGCCAAGAAAATACAATGGGGAAAGAACAGCCTCTTCAATAAATGGGGTTGGGAAAACTGGGCAGCCACATGCAAAGCAATGAAACTGAACCACTATCTCACACCATACACAAAAATAAACTCAAAGTAGATTAAAGATTTGAACATAAGACCTGAAACCATAAAACTCCTAGAAGAAAACACAGGCTGTAAGCTCCTTGACATGATTCTTGGCAATGATTTTTTTAAATCGGACAACAAAAGTAAAATAAACAAATAGGACTACATCAAACTGAAAAGCTTCTGCACAGTGAAGGAAACCAAGAAAATGAAAAGGCAACCTCCTGAATGGGAGACAATATTTGCAATTCATATACCTGATAAGGGTCTAATATCTAAAATACATAAAGAACACATACAACTCAACAGCAAATAATAATAATAATAACAACAATAATAATAAATTCTTAAATGGGCAGATTTGAATAGACACTTTTCCAAAGAAGATATCTGGATAGCCAACAGGTACAACAGGCTCAACATCACTAATCACCAGGGAAATGCAAATCAAATCCACAATGAGATATCACCTCACATTTGTTAAAATGACTACCACCAAAAAAACCCAAAAATATAACAAATGTTGGTGAGAATGTAGAGAAAAGGGAACCCTTGTGCACTGTTGGTGGGAATGTAAATTGGTGCAACTGCTATAGAAAACAGTATGGAAGTTCCTCAAAAATTAAAAATAGAACTACCATACAATCCAGCAACTCCACTACTGAGCTCATAAGATATTGTAAATAATGCTGCAATGAACATGGGGGTGCAGGTATTTTTCCAGTTAGTGTTTTCATTATCTTCTATCTGAAGATATTAAAACAACCTAAGTGTCCATCAGTGGATGAATGGATAAAGTAGATGTAAATACACACACACACACATAATGTGATATTATTCAGCTGCTATAAAAAAGAATGAAATCTTGCCATTTGTGAAAACATGGATGGACCTCAAGGGCATTATGCTAAGTCAATAAGTCAGAGAAACACTGACTAAGTAAATAAGAAAGACAAACACTGATAACATATGATCATATGAAACATATGATCTCTCTTATATGTGGAATCTAAAACAACAAAAACAACACAACAAGCTCATAGATACAGAGAACAGACTAGTGGTGAACTGTATTGTTTTGTTTTTAGCTTAATTGAATAAAAATTTTAAAATATTTTTGGTGTGAAAAAAAAACACCTGTGGATTCTCAGCAGGCTTCAGTCTTTCCCCATTTCTCATTAAGAACTAGTCATCTGTACAATATGCCTATGGGCACCTTTATCTCATTTTCTCTGTGAACCCTAACTTAAACTCTATTGTGTAATATATTTATGATAGCTAGTGCACTAATACATGAAACATTATTACACTGACAATGCATGCAGGGGGAGGGAAAGAAGGATGGAGGTGCTCACTGAGGGATACTTTTCAAGACTGTGTAAGAGCTATGGAAAAGGGAAGAGACAGAGGAAAGTACAGTAGAGTAGATCTCTCCCCACTGGGAGTTGATTTATATAAAGGTCCTACACAATACAGGAAAAAAAACCATTTTTTTTTTTTTGGTCTTATGAATCTTTATGAGCTCAGTGCCTTAGCATGGGATAAAAATGTGACTTTGCTGGGGGTCATGAACATGAAGAGCTCATTATTGAAATACAGAGACAGCTGATTCCATTTGTGCTGGCTTAGAGACAAAAACTCCTTGAAAGTAACCTGAAATATTACTTTAAAGTAACCTCTTAAATATTTCCATATTCTATTTAAAAGCCTGCTTTGCATGGTAATTATTTGAGTTAGTAAGATATACCATTAATTATAAAAAGTAATTACAAAACAAAATATCGATGTATCTGAAGTCCTCTGAGATATTGCAAAAAGCACATTCCCATTGATATAAATGATTCCTTTAGGTCTCATTGCGTGGGTAATCGCTTTCAAAGCAAACAGAATTGATTGCTTTCTGTGAAAATGCAGAAGCACTGGATCCTAGCTCAACCGTTTACTAAATATATACACTTTGGACAATTATTCAAATGTCCTAAACTTTCATTATCTCATCTGTGTAGCAAGGATTATGGGAGCCTCCTCTATGAAGAGATTCTGGATCTTCCTTTTATGGAATTGACCACACTTTTCTTTAAAGTCTTGCTGTAACCTACAAATACTTTCTATCAAACCACCTACCAATCTTTTTGCATCCCCACCCACGCTATACACCGTACAGCTGTACAACCAGGCCAACAGTGAACATTCAGTGCATACTTGTGTATGGATGAATAAATGAATAAGTGAGAAAAATCTTATGTAAAACACTTATGAAGTATATTCTACTACTACCATTTTACAGAAAACAAAGCTAAAGCTCCAAAAGGTTAAACAGTTTGCCTAGGATCCAGAACTAGAAGGTGGAAAAGCCAGAATTTAAACCTCAGTCTTATATCTTCTCATTCTGCCTTGCAGACTTCAGCATGATGTGGTTTCCCTTCAGAAAGCTCACAGAGCATTTTATGTTTGCCTGTGGCCACTACTATATTCTTCCTTGCATTGTGAGGTGCCAGTACTTGCCTTATCTATTAACTAAATTCAAGATTCCTTAAGGACAAAAGAGCATACTACTGATCTTTGTACTTGAATTCATAATGCCTAGTTCAATAAATATTTGTGAAATTGAGAAATTTAGCTTTTTAAAGAGATCCCAGCAATCTCTCTGGATTGGTTTGACTGTGGCTCTACCTGTGGCACAGGAAAGGATTAAATGATTTTGCAACAGTAATATTATTATACCTCTTTTACAGCAAATTCAAGATCCCTCCCATTCTCTTACATCTATCATAGAATTTTATTTGGTTTCTGAACAAATATCACCTTTTTTCCTTCCACAGTCTATATATTCTATTTTATCTCATAATTTTTGCAGAAATATGAGGAACTATGAAATAGTTTCTCATAAGTTTATCCTCTGCTGAAAATCTTTTCTACATGTACCTTATAATTTGTAAGCAATCTTGAAATACAAGCTTAGAACATCTGGAAGAAACTGAGCAAAAAAGCATTACTGGGATTACTTACTTTTCAGAAGACATGTAAAAATTTTATTCTCTCCAACTGTCTGATAATATTTGTATATTTCAGATGAACTTCAAATAAACTTAATGTTTTTTGTGTGGTAGAAAAGTTGAACTGTACTATTATGACCTCTGCATATAGCATTTTAAATTTGATTTTATAGAGCCCTAAATGGTTTCCTAAGTTATTTTTAATTCATGTAAATTACCTGAATTGGAGGTCTATTAACTTTCATTAGGCTGTCTCAGGAGCTAACTGCTGGCAAAGTGCCAAGCTCCTGGAGCCTGAGGGGTAGAGATAGATGTGGGACTGCCAGAACGGAGATACCAGAAATAAAGGTAAGAGCCCAGCACACTTACTCGTCTGAATTCAAATGAACAAGACTGCAATTTAACTAGTACTTTTGGCATTAAACAATCAAGATTCAAGAAAGTTTAGTGGAATGCAAGAGGTGGGTTTCCCAAGATGCCTCTATATTTAGACTATACTTTTGGTAGGACTTGGTATTACTCTAATGCTTCCTGGTTTTGCTCATCCAAATGTAGCAAAGAAACAAAAAGATGATTACACTGAGAGCGCTTATGACATTTTACAGTGCCAGGATGATGTACTATCTGCTTAGTTAAGAAGATTTACCTGCACAGTTGCTGCCTCTAGGAATCCATCACTAATGAGTTCAGGCCCATATATCATAGCTAGAAAGCATGTGACAGTTTGAGTACAATCCAAGTCCTGGCATTTCAGGATTGTACTCTAATTTCCATGAGAATGCTTCAGGGTGTGCAAGATCTTTACAGCGAAGACATAAGGACAATGGATTCTAATCAAAACAAAACAACACAAGCAATCATGCTTCGATCCACACCTACCAGAAATCTAATCTCAGGTCAGTCATTTCCACAGGGGCCTTCTATGACTAAATTTTATATCTCTGAGCCTTGGTTTTACCATCTAAAAATGGATGCGATAATGCCCACCTTTAGGGCTTTTTTTAGAAGGACTAAATTAGAAAATGAATATAGTGACAAGCATAAAATAGGCCTTCAGAATATGGTATTTTTTGTTGCCTCTGTAGTTGTAAATATATCTGTACAAAGAGTTACCCATTATCACACCCTTAGAATCCCTGTGCCAGAAGAAAACATCAGAATGACGGTGAAATTATAAAATTCAATAGATTTTTGTCAAGTTTTCTCTGTTAGAAAGTAGAAAAGTGCTTATGAATTTAAGTAAAAGGAAACACATACTCTGTGCAAATGTTACTGGCTAAATTTGCCAGTAAAACATTCTCCTAAAAAAGGAAGACACAAGTAGATGAGGAAGAGTCAGGATCTATTCCGCTCATTCTGTAGATCTTCCCGAATGCAATGTGTGTTGAGTCATTCACAATAAACCTCTATAACCCTGCAAAAAGAACCATTCTAGCAAAAAAAATGAACATGCTTTTTGTTGGTTTGTTTTTCTCCACTGAATGACTATATTTCCCAAAGCTTGCCCCTGTAAGTATTTTAGAAATGTTTATTTCCCATGGCAATGACCAAAGATGTGTTATTCAAGTCTAACAATGCAAATGTTCCCATAAGAGAAAAGATTTCACATGGTCTCTAAAGACAACCTTGAAATTAGTTGTGGCAGCTTTCTTTAATGTTTTCATTCACTCCTTCAAGAAATATTTATTAAGTGGTCTCTGTGAGGTAGACAATGTGAAACACAATAGTGAACAAGATAGAAACAGGGCCTGCTTTGATGAAGTTTATTCCTTTTCCTTCACATCTCACACTCTTCTTATGATGGCCTCCTACTAATTTTTTAATGATATAATTTTCTAATTCCTGAAGACATTTATATTCTTAAAATTCAAAAGACATGGCATAGCACGAAAATTTATCATGCCATTCTCTGCAAAATCACTACCACCAATAGTCTGGCATGCGTTTTTTTCACTTTTTCTAATCTCTTTCTTTCTTTCTCTCTCTCTCTCTATACATAAATTATATTTTATGTAATATCTTTTTCAAAAATGGCATTATATTATAAATTTTTAAAATTTAGGATAACGACTAAGTCATAGTAGTAACTCAATATATATCCTTTTAATAAAGTTTGCAGGCTCTGAATTAACTTGAATTTAAAACAAAAAGCAATGGGGAACAAGACTTTAGGCTTTAAAAAAGCCAAAGAGTCCTCGTAGAGTCATGAAAGGAAATTTTCCACAGAGCTGCCAGCCTTAACCTGATTATCCTCTTACCATAGGTCCTTATACCACAAATCTTAAAAGATGGACTGACTTTATCAGACAATGCTTCTTTCTTTCTTTTTCTTTCCTTCTTTCTTTCTTTCTTTAACATCTCTATTGGAGTATAATTGCTTTACAATGGTGTGTTAGTTTCTGCTTTATAACAAAGTGAATCAGCTATACATATACATATATTCCCCAGTTTCTGCTTTATAACAAAGTGAATCAGCTGTACATATACATATATCCCTATATCTCCTCCCTCTTGCGTCTCCCTCCCACCCTCCCTATCCCACCCCTCTAGGTGGTCATAAAGCACAGAGCTGATCTCCCTATGCTACCCGGCTGCTTCCCACTAGCTATCTATTTTACATTTGGTAGTATATATATGTCCATGCCTCTCTCTCACTTCGTCCCAGCTTACCCTTCCCCCTCCCCATGTCCTCAAGTCCATTCTCTACTTCTGCGTCTTTATTCCTGTCCTGCCCCTAGGTTCTTCAGAACCATTTTTATTTTATTTTTTTTAGATTCCATATACATGTGTTAGCATACACTATTTGTTTTACTCTTTCTGACTTAATTCATTCTGTATGACAGACTCTAGGTCCATCCACCTCACTACAAATAACTCAATTTCAAATCTTTGTATGGCTGAGTAATATTCCATTGTATATATGTGCCACATGTTCTTTATCCATTCATCTGTCGATGGACACTTAGGTTGCTTCCATGTCCTGGCTATTGTAAGTAGGGCTGCAATGAACATTGTGGTACATGACTCTTTTTGAATTATGGTTTTCTCAGGGTATATGCCCAGTAGTGGGATTGCTGGGTCGTATGGTAGTTCTATTTTTAGTTTTTTAAGGAACCTCCATACTGTTCTCCATAGTGGCTGTATCAATTTACATTCCCACCAACAGTGCAAGAGGGTTCCCTTTGCTCCACACCCTCTCCAGCATTTGTTGTTCATAGATTTTTTGATGATGGCCATTCTGACTGGTGTGAGGTGATACCTCATTGTAGTTTTGATTTGCATTTCTCTAATGATTAATGATGTTGAGCATCCTTTCATGTGTTGTTGCCAATCTGTATATCTTCTTTGGAGAAATGTCTGTTTAGGTCTTCTGCCCATTTTTGGATTGGGTTGTTTGCTTTTTGATATAGAGCTGCATGAGCTGCTTGTATATTTTGGAGATTAATCCTTTGTCAGTTGCTTCATTTGCAAATATTTTCTCCCATTCTGAGGGTTGTCTCTTCGTCTTGTTTATGGCTTCCTTTGCTGTGCAAAAGCTTTTAAGTTTCATTAGGTCCCATTTGTTTATTTGTGTTCTTATTTCCATTTTTCTAGGAAAAAAAGGTCAAAAAAGGATCTTGCTGTGATTTATGTCATAATGTCATAGAGTGTTCTGCCTATGTTTTCCTCTAAGAATTTGAGAGTGTCTGGCCTTACATTTAGGTCTTTAATCCATTTTGAGCTTATTTTTGTGTATGGTGGTAGGGAGTGTTCTAATTTCATTCTTTTACATGTAGCTGTCCAGTTTTCCCAGCACCACTTATTGAAGAGGCTGTCTTTTCTCCCCTGTATATTCTTGTTTCCTTTATCAAAGACAAGGTGACCATATGTGTGTGGGTTTATCTCTGGGCTTTCTATCCTGTTCCATGGATCTATATTTCTGTTTTTGTGCCAGTACCATACTGTCTTGATTACTGTAGCTTTGTAGTATAGTCTGAAGTCCAGGAGCTTGATTCCTCCAGCTCTGTTTTTCTTTCTCAAGATTGCTTTGGCTATTCGGGGTCTTTTGTGTTTCCATACAAATTGTGAAATTTTTTGTTCTAGTTCTGTGAAAAATGCCAGTGGTAGTTTGATAGGGATTGCATTGAATCTGTAGATTGCTTTGGGTAGTATAGTCATTTTCACAATGTTGATTCTTCCAATCCAAGAACATGGTATATCTCTCCATCTGTGTGTATCATCTTTAATTTCTTTCATCAGTGTCTTATAGTTTTCTGCATACAGGTCTTTTGTCTCCTTAGGTAGGTTTATTCCTAGATATTTTATTATTTTTGTTGCAGTGGTAAATGGGAGTGTTTTCTTAATTTCACTTTCAGATTTTCATCATTAGTGTATAGGAATGCAAGAGATTTCTGTGCATTAATTTTGTATCCTGCTACTTTAACAAATTCATTGATTAGCTCTAGTAGTTTTCTGGTAGCATTTTTAGGATTCTCTATGTATGGTATCATGTCATCTGCAAACAGTGACAGCTTTACTTCTTCTTTTCCGATTTGGATTCCTTTAATTTCTTTTTCTTCTCTGATTGCTATGGCTAGGACTTCCAAAACTATGTTGAATAATAGTGGTGAGAGTGGGCAACCTTGTCTTGTTCCTGATCTTAGTGGAAATGGTTTCAGTTTTTCACCATTGAGAATGATGTTGGCTGTGGGTTTGTCATATATGGCCTTTATTATGTTGAGGTAAGTTCCTTCTACGCCTACTTTCTGGAGGGTTTTTATCATAAATGGGTGTTGAATTTAGACAATGCTTCTTAAAGAAAATGTCCAGTGATGTGATAAATCTTCCTCCATATTGCCAAGAAATGTTTAAATGGATTATTTTTCAAAGAAGGATTTTTTAAAAACCCCTTCTAGATTAATAGGAAGCTGGTTCCTTTCTGTTTCATTAAAAAAAAAAAAAAAAAAAAACTTGAAAAACAAGTCAAAGCCCAGTTTCGAAAAAAATGCCATTTTATATCAAACCATTTCTGGTAGTTTTTAGTTCTTTTCTCACAATTCCTCTCTAGGCCTTTACAGTGTAGGGTTATAGAGGACTGTCATTTTCAGTCCTTCTGTCTATTTTTATAAAAAATGAAAGTGGTTATATGTAAAGAATGAAAGCCATCCTTCCTTTGAAATAAGGCTAAATCATTTTTAAAAGATTTCAAGCTAAGCGTGGCTCTCAAATGCTTCTGAATCCCAAGAAATGCTCTGGCCTTCACTCATCAATAGGCAAAGTGATTACATTATTTTTCCAATTCTCTTGTTATTGCTGTAGCTGTTTTTCAGAAGGCAATGCTAGAATTAAAGAACTTCCTTTTAAAAATGCAATAAAATAGTAAGTTTTCTTTTAAACCAAAGTTAGAAAACTTCGTTCAGTTTCTATTTTTTATGTCCTACCATGTTGAGAGACAATTATCTACCATATGTGAAATGTAAACAGCTAGTTTTAAAACACATCGTACAAACTTACAGACTCATAAAGACATCAGAAATGGTTGCAGCTAATCCTCCTATTTAAATAAGTGAAGAAACTCAGGGAGGAGACTAATATCTCCAATATGCCAGTTACTCTATTCAGTTTTTAATCTATTTTACCTCATTTAAGACTTACATCCAACTTGCAATCAGAGTCGTAAGTCCTAGTTTATGACTAGTCCAAAGTCACAAAGTGATTTAACTGCAGAACTGAGACTTTTGCTGGAGACTTTTGTCTTAATACATAGCTCTTTCTGCTATACCAAGCCATCTTGTACCATCGATTGATCAAAGGCTTACATGAATATAGTGACAGGCTGAAGAGAAATTATTTGGGGGACTGAACCTTATTGTCAAAGATAAGAGATTTAAGACTAGATACTATAAATGTGATTTTTTCTGTGATAGAGACTACCTTGTTAGATATAGATTAGATAACAGCCCTATTTTAGTACCATCTCAATTGCCATAGAGAAAAGGTCTGTGACCAAACAGCTAAATGTAGCTGAATATGATGCAGCTTAACTGGCTTAAGCCTACAGCTATAAATTTCTAATTTTTTATGCTCTAGCTCAATTAAGCTCACCTAAGGCTTTAAATATTCAGCAATTTATTATGAGCAAGAGTATAGCATATTCACTACCTTAAAATAATCATCCAGGTTCAAACCTAGACTTTGCCACTTCCTTGACTACTCTTTTACCTCACTTCTCTGCATCCTTGACACTTGGGTCAGAATTACTATCCTAAAGCATGTGATTAAATATATTCACCAAATATTTACTGTCAAGCCATTATAAGTAGAGAAGATCCAGATAATTAAGTTAAACAGTTTTAGACTCTTAGGTCTTTCTGATAATTGACTCCATTTTTCTTCTTACTTTTTGTGAACAATTTTAAAATTAAGAAATTTCATTTGTTAGATTTAAATAGGACTTTTCCCCCAAGCTTTGCTAATTACATAAACTTTAAACGGATTTTACCCACACTTTAATTACTTCACTCATAGGATGAGCTAAGAATATATTTCAGACATTCCTATTTCCAGGTTGTTCAGAATTCAGAAGTGCTGAAGTGTTTTGAAATTCCCCGGTAGAATTTAGTGCAAAAATACAAGTTAAAAATAAGTAATTGGATTGAGATTATAAATACACAGATTTAAAATGACATGGCCACAGGAGAATTTAAAAATATTTATAAATTCTACCAAACCTCCTTATTCTATTCAGGAGCAAATATTCGAAAGCAAAGGAATAGTTACACAGGAAGGAATATATCCTTGTGTAAATTTTAAAATTAGCATTCATTGGGGCAATCAGGTTAAAGTCAGTCATTCTACAGAAATATGTCTAAGAAATAAAGGGCACTGTCTGATGCATAAGACTACTTGGCATCCAGAAAATGCCTGGACAGAATCCTCTGAGATTCATGGTTAAGCCGAGCATCTACAAAAATAGAGTTGCCATTTACTGAGATGGGGAAGGTCACTCGAGCAATTTTGCATTGTTCTGTGACAGGAGGGGACAGAGATAAGAAATGCAGTTCAGAATAAGCTGATCATATGCCGCCTGTGGAGATCCAACTGGAGATATTAAGTAGGGAGTTTAGGTAAATGAATTTGGAGCTCAAGGAATAGATCCAGGCTGGAAATAAAATTATAGGGGTTCACAGCATGTAGATAATAGTTAAATCTCTAAGACTGGATAATCTCACTTAGGGATGAGTAGAGGAGATACAGAAGAGCAAATATCCAAAGACTGATTTCTGGGACAATCTACCATCAGAGATCAGGAAGCTGAATAATGAAAGCAAAGGAAGCTAAGAAGGGCAGGATGGTGAGAGAGTAGGAAAAGCAAGAAAGCCAGAGTGCTGGATGTCAAATGAATAAAATATTGACATTTCAAGGAAAAGAGAATGATCATCTGTGTCAAATGTTGCTGAGAGATCACAAAAGATGAGGACTGAGATTTGACTTCTGATTTAGCACTGTGGTGACCACTGGTGACTAACTAGAACAATGTCTGTGGAGCAGTGGGAACAGAACATGACTGGAACAGGTTAAGAGTAGAATAGGAAGACAGGAACCAGAGATCAAAAGTTCAGAAAACTCTTTCAAGGCATTTTACTTTTTTTTTTCTAAAAACCAACCTTTAATAAGCTCTGCCCCTGAGTGGTCAAAGTGAAAACTGGGGAGACTTTGGAGTCCACCTACTTCCTAGTTTATGTGACCTTGGGAAATTACTTAACTTCCTTGGGTTCAATTTTCTGTAAAATGGGAAAAATGATGCAGATGAGATCAATTTATAAAGCAGTGGGACAACATCAAGGCATTTTACTTTAAAGAAGAGCAGAGGCGCAGTGGTTGAGAATCTGCCTGCTAATGCAGGGGACACGGGTTCGAGCCCTGGTCTGGGAGGATCCCACATGCCGCAGAGCGGCTGGGCCCGTGAGCCACAAGTACTGAGCCTGCGCGTCTGGAGCCTGTGCTGCACAACAAGAGAGGCCGCGATAGTGAGAGGCCCGCGCACCGCGATAAGGAGTGGACCCCGCTTGCTGTAACTAGAGAAAGCCCTCGCACAGAAACGAAGACCCAACACAACCATAAATAAATAAATAAATATATAATTTAAAAAAAAAAAAAAGAAGAAGAAGAAGAGCAGAGAAATGGTCTGGTAAAGGGATATGTTGAGTTAAAAGATCTTTATAGTTATTTAAAGATTTATATCAGATAATATATTAAATTTTCTTTCAAATCTACTATTTCATTGTTTTACAATTCATCACAAGGAGCTAAATAAGGATCAAATTAAGCTCTAATATCTGGCATTGTTTGATCTCTGATAATAACACTTTTCAAATAAAATTAAGGTAAGTTTAGGTAGTTGGCATGTAACAGTGAACTGACAATTCATTATGTAAGTCCATTAACTAAATCTACACATTATCAACAAATTTCCTTCCTCCTTTTGAAACCTAAGATTGGAAATATTCTTCACCTATTTAATTGAATATGTTAAATCTGTGGCCTTATAATCTTCCCTATTAATATTTAAATGTTTTTCCATGAATAGATTAAGACAACCTAAATACTGAATTTTTGAGTGTGTCAATATCCACACCTAAGATATAAAATATAAGATATAATCTATTCACCATGTTTAGTCATATGTAGTAGGCAGATGTCCACATCCTAACCCCCAGAACCTATAAGTATGTTACCTCACACAGATAAAGCGCCTTTGCAAATGTGTTAAGTTTAAGGTTTTGAGATGGAAAGAGTACCCTGGATTACACAGGTGGGCTTCATTTAATCACAAGCGTCCTTATAAATGAAAAAAAGGCAGGAGAGTTAGAGTCAGAGAAGAAGATGTGATGATGGAAGTAGAGGCTAGAGTGATATGATTGCTGGCTTTGAAGATGGAAAGGAGCCACAGCCGAGGAACTCAGACAACTTCTTGAAGAGGGAAAAGGCAGGAAGCAGCCTCTTTCCTAGAGCCTCTAGAAGGAACACTGCCCTGTTAAGACTTTAATTTTAGCTCTATGAGATCCATTTCAGACCTCTGACCTATAGAACTGTAAGATAATGAATTCTATTATCGTAAGTCACTAAGTTGGTGGTAATTTGTTCTAGTTGCAATAGAAAACTAATACACCGTTAGGGATCTATATTTGTCTAGATCCCTCAATAAACTGTGAACTCCTTAAAGTCAGGCTCTGGTTTTGATCAGCCCTGTATTTCTTACAGATCTCTATAGTACCTTGCCTATAACACTTGCTCAACAAATGCTGAATTTCTTTGGAAAATTAATTAATATATAAGCACTGTATCAAAACTAGACCAGTAACTACAAAAATGTTTGTGCAGAAGGAAGCCCTAAAGGGGAAAATGATAAAATGTGGTATTTATCCTCATTGTTCTTTCAAAAAAATGAGTTTACCAACATAAATGAAAGACGCATTGGAGAATTATAAATTATGTGACCTTTTCTTACTCAGGATGCTACTATAATTCCTGAATATTAGAAGAAATATGCTCTTAGATTTCCACAAGTTTTTAATATAAGTGCATTCTAGGATTTGCATATTTTTAATCATAGAAGAAGTAATAAGGTAACTCAGCATTTTCTAAAGCAATTTCAGCAACAGTTACTGCAATTTGTAAAATACGTTTATTGATTTTATTTTTATTTTTGGCATGATATCTAAAAAAAGAAGTTTAATAACAATTTACCTTTTTAAAAAAAGTGTTTTCTGAAAATAACTTTCCGATTATACAAAACAAAGTTTGTGACTATCTTCATAAACAATGCTGTATCCCATTTCAATCCTTCATTGCTATATTGGTCACTATAATAAATGATACTGCGATTTAGACAAAGTATTAAAAATCACTGAGATCTTAACTTTTGATTTAACTCTGAAACATACTAACCTCTCCTCCCAGTGTACATAATATTGTACTATCAAATTATAAAAAAACATAAATAGCTGAAAAATCATCTGGATGATTTTATATTTAACAAAGAATGTAAATATATTGTAGTGCTTTCCTGTTTGTGATTCCTTTAGACATGTTATTCAACGTTAAATCATTCTTAGCTCAGTGAAGCATTTTTCCTCAAACTAAACCTAAAATGTATTAAAGTTTTCACTTGATCTTTTTTATAATTCTTTGATGTCCCGATATGGTACTATCTAGTTGACATATTTAGTTTTTTCACATGTCTTTTTTGCTATAGGAATAGTTAGTATACACTCCGTATAGGTATACTCAGTATATAGCTATGTATACTCAGTATACAGCTTAATATCTAGCTCAGAGTAGGTGCTTTATAATAAATCAATTACTCAGATCTCTCAGTCATAAAAACTCGTCAGTGATTTATTTTTTATGACAACATTCAGTCAGATCTGACAGTCAGTACAGATTTGAGCCAATTTGGTGCCTTGAATATCTATAAAAAATAATACAAAATATGAAAATAATAATAGTCCTTAGGAATTGAAAGGTAATCTTCATCAATAAAAACTTCAATTGCTCTCAATATATTATATTTAGTAAGGCAGGAAATTTAACTATGTATATATTTCAAAAGTATTGTCAACAATCATGAAAATTGAAAATTCAGCCAGCCAGAATGCCAATTCCTCAACTAATCTCTCCTTGTGATACTAACTCTCTGAGATCATCTCCAGAATTATAAAAAGTAAGGGACACTATACTTACCTCAGAGGGATTGAGTGAGAATTAAATGAAGTAATATCTCAGACAGAGGAGCTTGAACTTGGAAGTCAGATAGACCTAAATTTAAAATCCATTATGTCACACCTCTCAAAGTCTCTGCATCCTCACTTGGAAGAGGAGGATGGCAATATCTATCTTTGAAAGTCTGTTTGGACTTTTAAAGATAAGGTATGTCAAAGTATCTGATATAAAGTAAACATTCAATGCATAGTAACTATTATTGGAAAAGTAATGACCCAGAATAAATGTTTAAAAAATATTTCCACTATTTTTTTAAATTAGAAATATTTTTGATCTGTGAATCACTGTTCCCAGTTGTGTAACTGCCTAAAAGTCAATTCAGCCTTTATGTCTGTTTCCCACATATACAATAAGAATGATAATAACCAGTCCTTTGTACCTCTCAGAGTTGCTGAAAGAATCAAATGAGGCAATACAAATGAAAGCTCTTTGAAAAGTGGTGTTATTAATAGCTGTGTTAATACTCATAATAATTTAATAACACAGATAAATCTGACATTAATTCACAACAATGGGTCATCTTACTGAGGACATTACAATGATCTATTTTCAGGATAGAAAGTTCCCAATGAATTGGCAAGTATACAGAAGTAGACTTCTGAAAGGATGCCAAAGCTGGAACATCCTCAATTCTGTGTGTTTCCAGCTATAGGAAGTGAAACTATTCTACCTTGCAAAGATAATTATTACTTTATTTTAATATTCATCAATTTCTCCATGTTTTGAATATTTGCCAACTTCTTTTCTAGGAAGGGTTTTGAGCTATTTCTAAGAGAGGAGGGTTATTGTATTTTTAGATCTATCAAATGATTATGATCATTATCTTTAAGTTTTTCAAGAGTAGAGAATCAAGCTTTAAAAAATAAGCACAAATTTTAAGATAAAGTGTTTCATTGTTTAATGGCATACTTCATCATTTACCTTAAGACAACAGAAACTTCTTTATCAGTGCCTTTTACTTGGTTTAAAGATGATTTCTTTCAGACAGTTCAGATCTTAAGAGAATTACAGTGTAAAAATTATTCAAAGCAAATTTTCAAAAAGACATCATTTTAAAAGTAATAATTCCAGCTGGTTAAATGAAGGACACCAAAAAAATTTGAGTATTTTCTGTACCCTGCTAGCATACTGGCCCAATTGTACATAAAATATTGATATTTACTTCTATTCCTTGCCACTTAAAAATCAAATTGACTTTCTTTTATGCAACTTCATATTTTAACACATTCTATTAATTATCAACAAGTATTGTGTACATAGAATGCACACAGCGTACCATGTACAGTGAACCTACTTTATGTAATGTTTCTATGTGCATAATTTTTGGAATTCTTAAAATTGTTAATGTTTGCTGACTTTAGTAGGCCAAGTGAGTAATAAAATCAAGATTAAAAAGTAGTGTCCTTATTGAGTACATAGTGATGAATAATCCAAACATTAGCCAAACTGTCAAGCACTTAAATTACTATTGTAAAAAGAAATCTCCCCATCTCTCTTCTTTTTAACTGTATAAATGTTGTATTAGTTTGCCAGGGCTACTATAACAAAATAAGAAAATGGGTGGCTTAAACAACAGATATTTATTTTCTCAAAGTTCTGGAGGCTAGAAGTCCAAGATCAAGGTGTCAGTAGGTTTGGTTTCTTGTGAGGCCTTTCTCCTTAGCTTGCGGATGGCTGCCTTCCTGCTGTGTCCTCACATCGTCTTTCCTCTATACATGCACATACCTGTGTCCATCCATATGCCCTCTTCTTAGTAAAAAAAAAAAAAACAGTCATACTGGATATGGGCCCACCCAAATGACCTCATTTTACCTTAACTACTTCTTGCATTTCCAAATACACTCACATGTTGACATACTGAGGGTTAGGACTCCAGCATGTTAATGTATTTATATAGAGTAAAGGATCATTTAGTAACTTTGTTTTGGATAATTTTTGGAAAATTGGAATAAGGTTTAATTATAACCATCTTCCCCCAAATGTTGAACAGTCAAAAATGTTCAATGGTTTTGTAAAAATCCCACAAGTAAAATCCTGTAGGAATATTTATCAAATTCCCACAAAAGGAGACAAAGCAGGAGCTCCTAAGATTAAATGTAAAAGGTGCGGATGACGGAAAATCACACAGAAAACAGTAAATGGTTTAACTACATACAATAAAAATTTTTCATATGCAAGAACTTGAGAAGCAAAATGGTGGACAATATTGGTTATAATGGACCATTATTTGTTGCAAAAACTTATACAGATAATAAAAATCCTTATCTTCAGAGTTGAAAGAAGTAATGATAGGACTGAATAAAGAAAACTAAACAAAATTAAAGACAATCTACAGAATGGGAGAAAATATTTGCAAATGATGTGACCAACAAGGGATTAATCTCCAAAAAATACAAACAGCTCATACACCTCAGTATCAAAAAAACAAACAACCCAATCAAAAAAATGGACAGAAGATCTAAATAGACATTTCTCTAAAGAAGACACACAGATGGCCAATAGGCACACAAAAAGATGCTCAACATTGCTAATTATTAGACAAATGCAAATCAAAACAACAATGAGTAGTTTTAACTGGTCAGAATGGTGATGGTTTTAACCATCATCAAAACGTCTACAAATAATAAATGCTGGAGAGGATGTGGAGAAAAGGGAATCCTCCTACACTGTTGGTGGGAATGTAAATTGGTACAGCCACTATGGAGAACAGTATTGAGGTTCTTTAAAAAATTAAAAACAGAGCTACAATATGATCCTGCAATCCCACTCCTGGGCATATATCTGGAGAAAACTATGATTCAAAAAGATACGTGCACCCCAATGTTCATTGCAGCACCATTTACAATAGCCAAGACATGGAAGCAACCTAAACGTCTGTCAACATATGAATGGATAAAGAAGACGTGGTATGTATATACAATGGAATGTTACTCAGCCATAAAAAAGAATGAAATAATGCCATTTGCAGCAACATGGATAGACCTAGAGATGATCATACTAAGTGAAGTAAGTCAGACAGAGAAAGACATATATCATATGATATCGCTTATATGTGAAATCTTAAAAAAAAAAAAGTGATACAAATGAATTTATATACAAAACAGAAAGAGTCTCACAGACATAGAAAACAAATCTGCATTACCAAAGGAGAAAGTGGGAGGGATAAATTAGGAGTTTGGGATTAACAGATACACACTACTACATATAAAATAGATAACCAACAGGGACCTACTGTATAGCACAGGGAACTATAACCTATAAGGAAAAGAATATGAAAAAGAATATATATATATATATTATATATATTCTATTACATATATTATATATATAATATACATATAACTGAATCACTCTGCTATACACCTGAAACTAATACAACATTGTAAATCAACTATACTCCAATAAAAATTTTTTTAATTTAAAAAAAATAAGAAAAATGTAAAAAAGCATTTAAGAAACATGTGAAGCAAAGCAGAATAACATTCAATATCACTTGCGATCAAAGATTTGTGTATATGTGTGTTTAAAAGCCTTGCAAATGGCTCGAATCCATTACTGCTAACTGGTAAAGAAACTGCGTGAGTTGAATCAACTCCAACTTTGTGTCTGAAGCCACAGAATTCTTGGTAATCTTTCCTCCAAGAATTCTGCTTCCTGAAAGTGGAAGCAACAAGGGGTTGGGACTATTTTGCAAAGATTGGTCACACCATTGTAATGGGTAATGGAAAACCAGCCCAGCCTATGCAGGACACCTGTTTGGGGAGGGGCAGGGCGGGGGTGGGGACAGTGGGCTAGAAGGACACCTTCCAATGCACAAGCTGCCCAGGACCCTGGCTCCTTCTGGTAAGTCACAGCACCAGCAGAATGAATGCTGATCACCTCTCTTTGCTTGCATGTTGGAATGCCTACCCAAGTGCGAGGTGGGAAGCTCCACTCCAAGAAAATGCACAGGCACACTCCTTGCTACTCAGGGGGCAAACTACCAGCTTAAAAGTGAGAGCCTCGGAAGAGAAGTGTGGCATTACCTAAGAGCTTGTTAGAAATGCAAATTCATGGGCCCAATGTACTGAATCAGAATCAGTGGAGAAGGGGCCTAAGAAATTGTGTTTTAGCAAGTTCTCAAAGTGATTCTTACACACATTAAAGTTTGAGAACAAATGATGCAAAAGAAACACAAAGCTGATTGACCCTGCATTTCTGCCCCCTGTGCATGAGGTCCTGACTCTCACCATCAAAGCAAAAGTGTTAGCAGTTTCAAAACGGTAGAAACTGAGGAAAAAACAAAAATAAATCCACCACCTATCAGCCATTTAGCCACCTCTCACATCAAGACATGAATGAATAGTCCATCTTTTATAAATTTCCTTAGTTTTGAGCGAGCAAATATCTTTATGCCATTGGAGAAAATAAGGAATTCATTTATTTAGTAGAATGGCACTACAAACTCACATTTGCATCAAAATAATCAAACCACTATCCATCAAGATACAGAAAAAAAAAGTGCAGAGATTTAAGGATATTTGCTTCCCTTTAACTTTAGTAGCAGAAGCAGGATTATTCTCATGCTCCTGACAATACTTATGCAACAGGATGCTGGGGGGTCTGGGGACCTGATGCATGGACCTTCCAGAACTCCTCAAGTTGTACCATCTTCTCAGCTGGGTAAGAAAAAAATGCTCGCTGTTTCAAACTACTCCTTCATGAGGGTTGGGGAGGGTGGGAGAGGGGGAGGTTGGAGTGGTGTCGGCAATATCAGTTCTGAGGGTGGAAGCTCTGAACCTAGGATCTGGAAATAGTGGCGTAACCAAGCTGAGGCTGGCATGGGCAGTGATGGGCCTGAATGCATCACATCTCCGCCTACTTTTCCAAGGTCCTACTTAGACTCCTCTCACAAAGGGATGCCCAGGGTCTACATGCAGCATACTGGAGTTAGGAAACTGCAAAAAGTTGTGGAAAGATGAGAGGTTGGAAGGAAGCCAGGTACGACCAGGTATTTTCCCCGTGGCTCCCTCCACATGCACATTTTACAAGACCTTCACCTCGGGCACGATGCTCCCGGTGCCTCGACGCCAGGCTCAGGAGCCTACTCTTCACCAGATGTTGTACATCCGGCCATCCGAAGATGGTGATTTCGACTAAGTTCCGGGCCTTAACTGTGCCCACCGTCAACGGGGCCAGGCTCATCCACTCCATTTTCGGAACTATGGCTCGGTCTGGGCCGAAGAGCAAGTCAGCCAGCCATGCCTCCAGGTAAAACAACACTGGGTTTCTCAGTTCCTGCACAGGAAACCACCGTGGCCGGGTGCGAATCCATGGTGGCAGAAGTGGTAACCCCAGCAGCCCGTCTCCTATGGTGGGCGCCGTCCTTCCATACCCGCAGGCCCCAGTGGCATCTGCGTCCATCGTCAGGCTCCAACCAGCAGCCCGGGAGAGAGGTCATGATGAGCAGCCTCGTGGGACTTGGGGAAGTGCATAGCCTTTTAAGGTTTCCGGCTGGGCCCGCCCCTCTCCAACCAAGGATAACTAAGACCATAATCTCTTCTTATGGTCAAATGTGGTTTTGTATCTACACTCCTTGAGTATATGTGTATATAAAGTCCATGCTTTTGCTTTAGACCATTTGAAAACTTTTTTGTTGTTTGACCACTACAGTAGATTAAAGGCTGAAAGGAGTCCCACGTAGGCTTTCACCCTTCAGCTATTAAATGCTGTCAGTATTAAATCCTGTCACTTGATCCCTGCTTCAGCCTATTCTCACCCCTGAGTGATTTCTGGCATCACAGTATTATCGGAAGTGATACCTGTGGTGGTACAGGTGACTGGAATATCACTCCAAAGTAATGAGCTAACTCAATTCTATCGAAATAGTATCCTAAAAACCGGGTAGTCAGGGATGGACAATTGGCCAGGTTAAATCCTGAGCTTGTGACTCAGTCCAGTTTAACAATTATTTTTGGATGCCAGACACTGCCATCCAACAAGCAATACTGAGATAGCAGTGTTGTTATCAAATATATAGAACATGGTCATTATTCTCAATCATGCACCCCAGTGTATTTGGAGGAGTCTTACATTTAAATAGACAATTTCAAAAATAGTGGGATAAATACTAAGAAGCTGGGTATGGCAGCATGCTGTAGGAGCAAGTGATAGAAAACCCAGTTCAGACAAAGGCATCAAGAATGACTTCATGATGATGCATCAGTGGGGCAGACCTGAAGGATAACTAAGAGCTATTAGATGTCAGTTCACTACAATATGTAATAAGCAATTTATTTAATTATGTATATCTTTTTTTTCTGAAAAGGAAATAATATTGGTAATGTACAGCTTACTTGGAAAATATTGACAAAAAATAATGGGAATTCTTTATGAGGGTATCACTGTAAATATTTAGTTTCATATGTTTGATTTTCAGTTTTTTGCCTCTAGTCTTAACTCAATATACAAGGAATACATTTGGATATATATTCACTGTGCGTCCTGTGAGCAATGTCTAGATTTAGTAATGTTTTGGTCTTTCCTAGTCCCCTTTTTTAATATTTATTCATCCACTTCGTTTCTTCTCCTGAAGCATTTAAATCATTTTATTCAGCTGCTAAATTTTCAGATGATCTCCAATCCTAACGGTGATGGAGGTATTGCTTTCTATTACTACTTAATGGTCTTAGGGCATCAGTATTTTTGACAGTTAACTATTGGGTATTGATGGGTGTGTGGTGTGTGTGTGTGTGTGTGTGTGTGCGTGTGTGTGTGTGTGTATATGTAAGATTTTTAGGACTAAGAATTGAACTTGTAACCTCTTGATGCCAATAGTTACTACATGATGGTCCTGACATCATTTCCTTCACATGAGTACTCCAAATGTCAACGTCAATTGTCAATGAAAAACAATGTTAGCTGTAAAGTGGCAGTTGGGTCTTTTATAGTCTCTATCACAATCATCAAAAGTAAATAATGCTAAACATCCCATTCATAAACTAGGGTTATATAAAGTTCATGTCTTTTATTTCAATCTAGGCTTTAAATATCTTCTGCTGATTGGCAACAGTAATACTCCTTTTCCAAGAAGTGAAATTGTTCTTTAAAATTCTTGGCTTCTTGTCTGTTGAGGGAGTTTAAGTCCCAAATTATTTAATGCAGAATTAGTAACCTCAAACTTTGCTGATCCAGCTTCCTCTTAACCTTTCCATTAAACTGTCTGATGTGGAAAATCAATAGCTGCAGTTACATAATCTGTAGCCTTTCATGAGAGGGAAGATGGTGCAATTATGACTAAGCCAGATATATAATTATTTCTTTATATTCTAACTAAAGTTAGAAAGCTAAACTTGGAATACTGCTTTAAAAATTGCTTTGCTCCTAAAACACTTTCAAGACTTTCAAATCAGAAGGCCTTCCCACTAATTAATCTTCAAATTGCCATTATAATGTGTTAGCAGGGAGAAGGTAGCACTTTCAGTGGAATCTTTGCTTTGAAATTTCATACTTTTTATAGTTAGTGATAGGAGAAACCCTGAAGAGAATAAATGAAAGTGAAATTTTACTTTGTAGCTCCTTCACTTTTAGTTTCAGCTCCTTTCCTGTTTTTGGTATGCTACTCTCTCAAAGCTATTGCTCTCAGACAGCTTACAACTAACCCCTTTTAAAGTTTAATTTACAATGACTTTCTAAAAGGTACTTGCATTTTAGCAGATCTTGAAGATCTAATAAATATTTAATGGAGGAAATCTGAATAATCACGGAAGGTAGCAGGTAAGAGATTGTGGGTAGAAGGTAGCATCTGGATTTACTTTAAATTATATGACATCTGAAAATACAAGGTTTGATATACCTCCACTGTATAGTTATTTATTTTTCACTGTAGGCATCCCCATGGCTTTCTCAACCTCTGCCCTAAATTCCTTTAGCCAACAGATTCATCTCTGCTGCATTGCTTCAGTAAGTAAGAGTGTAGACCATGAAATCTGATAGATATGAGTTCAAACCCCAAGTCCTCCATTAAGAAACTCTGCCTTTGGGCATTTTGTTTTACATCTCTAAACCTCAATTTCCTCATCTTTGAAGCAAGGATAATTGTAAAAATTACTTTCTAGGGTTGTTGTAAAGATTAAATGAGTGGTACCTGGGGCTCAGACATGCTGAAGACCCTCTGAGAAGCCATGCTGAATGCGCCTCAATCTGCTTACACAAGGGATGGAGACAGGAGTATTTATCCCCTGGCTTAGGTCTCCCATTAGTTAAGATTTGCAGTGTTAAACTCCTTGCATTTCCAGATTTGCACATATGTAAGTCCAAATGTCAGAGTGGGTTCCCGTAGGCATTCCAAAGGAGTAGGGAAGCCCCAAGGCAGGAAAACCATAAAAATGCAGCCTAGAAAACGTGCTGTCAGGTTATATGTGCACAGTCCATTACCAGAGCAATAACTAGAGTAAATATATGGGCCAAGAGAATATCAAGCAGAACCAAGGGGTGTTCAGTAAACCCCCTTTCTCTTCTGGCTGAGGGCCTGTCATGCCTCATTGCCCAAGCTTCACTACTGGTGATATTTTTAATATTAATAACATACATTCAATATGAAATAACAATACAACGTGAACTTTTAAGTAAAACATCTTTTGAAATTATCTAGATAAGTAAGGTTAGAGATTCAAAATATGGAAGAGAGTTCAAGGAAGCAACCTGAAATTGTACAGTTCAGTGTAGTGTGAAGACTCAAATAAATCTCAAGAGACTCAAATTAAAATCTTCCCTTGGCAACTCACAGACTGCTGCTTTTGCGCTGGCTCCTTAATCTGATTTAGCCTGGATTTAGTCTTAAGAATTGGGCAATTACAGTCTTCTTCTTCTTCTTCTTTTTTTTTTTTTTACATTAGCTACTCAAAACAGTAACTGTGTCTGTATCTCATCACTCACTGTCTTTTTACAATAAGTGCTCAATTAGTATTTGGTACCCACTTGACAACCTTGGAGGACTACTGTGAGGTTAAAATTGGGTAACTAGTGTAAAAATAAACCTCACAGCGTATTAATTTCACTTTTCCTTCCATTGTATTATAGTTAAGTAGGTAGACATATCAACAGAGTCCTTAAAGTAAATCGTTTTTCTCCCTACCAACGGCTAATAACACATCCACATAATTCCAGTCATTTATCTCTTTCACCACAGAGCCTGAATTTGCCAGGAGGTCTCAACTCATAGTTCCAGATTTGAGTGCTGGTCTTCTGGTATTGATTCTCCTGGGTTATTTTTTTCTCCATTTAAATTAAAAATTCCATTCTAATACACTTCTACCCTTTCCTCCTATAATATATTCTATTGCTATTTACCAAATATAACCCTATGTATTTCAAGTTGCAGTAGATTATGCCTTCGCCCTGCCTATATAATACGTTTTATTGCTATTTACCAAATATAACTTTATATATTTTAAGTTGCAGGAGATTTATGCCTTCACCCTGCCAGATATTTGCTTCTGTTTTGTTCAAAGAATACCCACTGAGTTCCTGAGTAAATCATTGACTAGATTTATAATGCCTCTACTCACAGGGCAGGTATGCATGAAGTAATAACGAGATTCATAAAATATTACCCTTATGAGTTGCTATGCCATTGTATTGTTTTCCTTTCAAATATTTTGACACCACAATGTCAATAGCTCTATAGTGTGCACATCCTTTCTGGATTGTGCCTGAGAAAAATTGCTCACTGGAATTCTAAGTTCCCCCAAAGCATCACTGAATCTTAGTTTTGACTAAATGCTCTGTATCAGAAGCTTTAAATATATCAGTTATGTAATTTGGAAATAGGGGTGATTTCTATCAGGGATTTAGACACAACTTTGCTCCCTCATCAAAAAGAATTTTAAAGTACTAATTTTGCATTGTGCTATTTCAGGGTTTGTACAAAGAGAATTATTTAAATATGGTCCCAAACCCTCAGAACTTTACAATCTAAGAAAACACTGGCAAGAAAAAAACATATAAAGACATGTAAAATGCTAACCAGAGAAGAAAGACAAGAAAGTGACACAGTTGACCATGATTTTAAGTTTAGTTCATATATATACGTTTTGAAATTTATATTGTTGATAAATTTTTAAGGACAAAATGCTGAAATTCATACTGTTTACAGTCCATTCAGAATGTATTTTTACATTATAGGTACTCAATCAACTGTAGAGTTGAAGCTTCTTTGGGACAAGGGATAAGAAAAAAACAATATTATGCAACAAGACCAGATATGGTCTTCCTCAAAAATGCTATTCTCGGGCTTCCCTGGTGATGCAGTGGTTGAGAATCTGCCTGCTAATGCAGGGGACACGGGTTCGAGCCCTGGTCTGGGAAGATCCCACATGCCGCGGAGCAACTTGGCCCCTGAGCCACAACTGCTGAGCCTGCGCGTCTGGAGCCTGTGCTCCACAACAAGAGAGGCCACGATAATGAGAGGCCCGCGCACCGCGATGAAGAGTGGCCCCCGCTTGCCGCAGCTAGAGGAAGCCCTCGCACAGAAACGAAGACCCAACACAGCCCAAAAATAAATAAATAAATAATAATTAAAGTTGCTAAAAAATAAAAATTAAAAAAAAAAATGCTATTCTCTCATGATGCAAAGGACCTCACTGGATGATTCTATATTTTACCTGGACATCAGGTCTGTCTTTAAAGACATCTATCTAGCTCAGAGGATCGTAACAGTTTCCAAACTAATATATATCCTTTTTATTACGAATCTTTTAATGACCCCAAAGCAATTTTTTGAGAAAAACAACCTATCAACCTACACACAAAATAACAATCTACCAATACTTGAATTTAAAAACTTATGACTTCGTGCAGCCACTATGGAGAACAGTATGGAGGTTCCTTAAAAAACTAAAAATAGAGTTACCATATGATACAACAATCTCATTCCTGGGTGTATATCCAGAAAAAATGAAAACTCCAATTTGAACAGATACATGCACCCCAATGTTCACAGCAGCACTCTTTACAACAGCCAGGACATGGAAGCAACCTAAATGTCCATTGACAGAGGAATGGATAAAAGAAGATGTGGTGTGTATATATATATATATTTTTTCATGTCCTAAACCCTAGAATCTGTTAATGCCGCCTTATTTAGAAAAAGGATATTTGCAGATATAATTAAGTTAAGGATCTTAGATGATATAGATATATAGATATATGATGGAATATTACTCAGCCATTAGAAAGAAAGAAATAATGCCATTTGCAGCAACATGGATGGACCTAAAGATTGTCATACTAAATGAAGTCAGACAGAGAAAGACAAATATCATATGATATCACTTATATGTGGAATCTAAAAAAATGATACAAATGAACTTATTTACAAAACAGAAACAGACTCACAGACATAGAAAACAAACTTATGGTTACCAAACGGGAAAGAGGGGGGAGGGATAAATTAGGAGTCTGGGATTAACAGACACACACTACTACAGATAAAGCAGATAAATAACAAGGACATACTGTATAGTACAGAGCACTATATATTCAATATCTTGTAATAACCTATAATGGAAAGGAATCTGAAGGTGTTGCTATACACTTGTGTTGATTTACACAACATTGTAAATCAACTATACTTCAATTAAAAAATTAAAACTAAAAGTATAACAAAATTAAAAAATTAAAAAAAACATAACTAATATAATTGAGACATATAAGACAACAGTAATGAAATGATGCCTTTCAATATTAAAAGGCATAGTTAAGTAACCAGATGCTTTAACCTACATATGTAATCATCATAAGTGTTGAGAGTTACAAATGAAGGTTAATCAAGAGTGTAGTATGGACAACTCACATATCGTTATCAACAAAACACACTGGATTAACTAGCAGGCAATTTAAAAAATGGTGAAAAATCTTGGTAAAGTTCCAAACTAAACAAAATACATTCTTCTTTCAATTTACATGGTGAATATATTACTGGAAAACTCAGTTTATATTAAAAGCATGCCAAAACATTTTCCAGTTATACAAAAATAATGCTATTTCTAGGATCGAATAATTACAACCAGGATTTTTGCCTATATTAATACCTATTAAACATTTGGAATGTCTTGAGGGCTCCAGAATTTTTTTTTTTAAATCAAGGAGTGTCCTTCGATCTGAAAGACCTGTGGCCTATTGTTGGCTAGCCACTTAAAGCCATCAGAATTTCTGAGTGGGTTCCCACAGATGTCCCACAGGTGAAAACAAAGAAGCCCCGGGGCAGGAAGTGAGAGACACCTTGTACAGCTGAATGGAGGCAGCAGATCCACAGCAATGGCTGAAGAAAAAAGTAGGCAGAGCAGAAAGAGGGCACAAAATTTGTCTGATACACTCCTATTTTAGTTCCCAGTGCTGCTGTAACAAATTACCACAAACTTGGTGGCTCAAAATAACAAAAATGTATTCTCTCACAGTTCTGGAAGCCAAAAGTCTGAAATCAAGGTATGAACAATCCTCTGAAACCTCTAGAGGAAACCCAATTTCTTGGCTCTTCCAGCTTCAAGTGGCTCCAGGCAGTCCTTGGCTTGTTGCTGCATCACTCAGATCTCTGCTTCTGTGGTCACACTGCCTCCTCTTCTCTGTCTGTTTGTCTCCTTATTAGGACACTTGTCATTGGATTTAAGGCCCACCTGGATAATCCAGGATGATCTCATCTAAGATCCTTAACTTAATTAAATCTGCAAATATCCTTTATCCAAATAAGGCAGCATTAACAGGTTCTAGGATTTAGGACATGAACATATCTTGGGTATATTCATTCAACTCGCTACAACCTTTTTCCATTCCAGGCTGCTGTTCTGTCATGCCTCATTGTGTCAACCAAAAACACTTCTACAGATATCCAAAACACATTCGTGTGTGCAGTATTACGCCACTGAGAACCACCTAGGCTGGCTAGTTTTCCCGTGTATGACTTCTTCTAACAAAAGGAGGAAAGCTATTCAAGAGCACATTTCATTACTTTCTCCCACTATTTACTGATGTAGACCGGACTGCTTTTCATAATGTCATCCTTGACTGTTTTAGTTACAGATGTTCTTCTAGTGCTAATACATGGCACAATCAAGAAAAGCAAGGCAGTTGAGAAAGGACTGGATTTTGCCTATTGAGTCCTGGTCAAATCACTTAAACTAAGACTCATTTTTCTGCATCTGTAAAATGATGATTAAAGTTTTTCCCTCACAGTCATGTGCAATGATTAAATTAAATTATGCAGACAAATCCATTTTTAACATGTAGAAGACAATGTAAAAATAAATGAATTTGAGTGTTAGATTTTGAATCATATCTCCATATTTGGTGGGGAAAGCAAATTCTAAGTATACTGATTTTGCAAATATTAAATATTATATTTCCATCTAACATTTTTTCACAATTAATATATTCTAGGACTGCATATAGATAAAGCAACAATATGTCAGTGGAGGTTGATAGGTATATAGAAAATTTCCTTTGACATGGACAAAAACTATGAATTGTTTAGTACAACTTCTAAGTGTTTCCTAAGAAAATGGAACTTTCAAAAGATCCTAAGGATCTTCTTTTTACAAAAATAAGCTTCTGAGCTTAAAACAGGTAACCACAAAATGTCCCAGATTTAACAGGGACTTTTGCCCCTTTTCATTAGAAGTTAGCCTTAGGGTAGACAATGGTACAAGTTCCAAAAAAGCTTTGACACTGCAGTAATGTAAATGACATGTAAGAAAAACTATAAAATGAATATTTAGAAATGTGTTATTTGGAACCCACCTGGAGACCCAACTTTGCTAGCCCTACTGGGTAGGCTGGGTCACTTACTGCAATTCTGCTCATTAAAACCACAGGAACTACTATCAAAGTCAGAGTGACCTAGGTTATTTCCTTCTATAGTCCGCACAGGTAAGATCAAGTAATGTCAAGCAGTCAGCAGGAGTAAGGCAAATTCTAAAACCAGAATTTCACTGTCTGCATTTAATACCACCTGGTCAGAGAATGGCATTTCTCATCACAATGATTTTGCATTTAGGACATATAGAAATAGTGCTAATAATTGACCCTAATAACTGATGTGTGATTGGTACACGTGATTGTGGGCAGATGTATTTTAACTATATTATCTGCAGAGATTAAAAAAAACCCTTAAAATTCTTCTGACATTTCCCCTTTCACTGTATTTAAGTGATTGTCTAAACATCTCAATCAGCTTATGATTTTATCTGTATCCCATGGCAAAATAAAAAAAAAAAAAACCACTAAAAGCTTCAACCGCTTTTATAAAGAATACTAAAAGCTTCAATTGCTATTATAATGGAAACCTAGTTCAAACTCACATGTCAGATAGTCACATTTATCTTTTAGCTCAATTTTAATTCTTTTTTATTTGTCAAAGATAATTGTTAGAAAAGTGAACATTTTTATTCAAAATGAAGAGCTTAAAATATAAGAAATGTAAAATGCGAATATGAAAAATAATGAATATTCCACTAAAAGACCTCTACTAGTTTAGTTTAAAAACAACATATACATATTTATGCATGCATGTCTGCATATGTGTGTATACATGTATCATATATGTCATATTCTAAATCTATGTGTATATATGATTCATATGTATATGTATGTCATATTCAAAATCTGGTCACTGATGGTGGTGAAGATCATTGTAAGTCAAGTGAGTGAGTCTAGCTGTCAGATTTCCAAATGACTGAAGTAGATTTCCATTTCTTCCGTCAAAAGCTTAGTTTTTGTCAAGAGTACTGGGTAATCTCCACCTACAAGTTGCCGTTGCTTAGGGTAAGAGATTCATTCCTGCTCTAGTTTTGTGGGACCTGGAAAATGTGAGGTTTTTCCATGGTTTTATTGTTTTCTTTTAAAATATGGCAGGAATCACTTATAATCATTGGAAGATTATTAGACTAGAATCAAAGGATTCTACGTCCTAGACCGAGCTTTCCATTTAGTATTATCTTTTTCATTACGGAAAACTATTTAAGCTCATTGGGCCTGTTTTCTTACATGTATAATGAAGGCACTAAAATAGATTATCTCTAAGATGATGTACTTGGTAATATAAGACACATGAGATAAAATATGAGAACACTTACTAAGCAATGCACAGTTGGAAATATTGAAACCTATCACTTGTATTCAGATATTTGAATTTTCTCATGATTGCTAGGCCTTTAATTAAAATTGGGTCCATGTCATTTATTAACATATGTTTGTTTCAATTAAATAATTTAGCAATGATGTAAGAAATAAGAGATATTTTACAAGTGTATTTAACACAAAAGTGTTAAGAGGAACTGTGGCTATAAAAGTCATTTCTCTAAGAGAGCCTAGACCCTGTTTTCTGTGGAATAAATTTACCAGTCAAGGAGACACCTCCAATTTACGGGGGAGAAGAGAGCTATTCCTCCCCTGGCTCCTCAAGAAGAAGGCATTCTAAATCCATTCTTATTCCCACTCTACTTAGAAAATGGAAGAGAGGTGGAAGTATACGTTTTCCCTTGATCCTTACTGATTACTATTGATTTAAACAGATAGTAAAGGGAAAAGAAGCCCATACATAGTTAATATTTATGATGAGAATAGATCATTCCCTGGTTGTAATGCTAAGAATTGTGTTCTTCTGCGCCAAGTCAGGGGCAGATTATATTTCGTTCTGAATTATTCATTAAATCTTAAAGGTAACTTTTAGCCAATTGTTGAGTGTTCTCACAGATGCTGGCTGCTGCCAGTAACTATCTTCAAAACATTGACTGCAGCTGTGATTTCAGGCAATAATGGCCAATCACAATTCTGAAAGCAGGTGATCACAGCTTCTACAGTGCCTCCTCCTTGTGACACAGTCAATGCCATTTCCAGAGGCTTTATTTACTCCCTAGAAACAGGCTATTAGCTTGATGATCACTCCCCACTGAGAAATTTACTTTACAACTTTCTTAAGTCTGCAGGGGAACCCTTACAGAGCAAATTGTAGGCTTCCCCCAAGAAGTAAATAGATCTAAAATAAAATAACTCTTTTAGCAATACAACACCTGCAGGAGTTAACAGTTTCCCATACCCAGTCTGGTTACATTTGGCCTGAGTCCATCACTGCGTGTATCTTAAGTGATATTCTTATTTAATGGCTGCTTTAATGAGATTTTGATGTTCTGGGAAGTTTAGCTGGAATCATTTGCAGTCAATCGCAATCCAGTGAATGTTTGGCTACCTTCAGACTACTCTCAATGTTTAAAAACCGGGGGAGATTTTGCTCCTTGGTTGCATTAGAGTGTTACAATCTGGAAGGAGACTTGCGCCATGAGTGGAAGAATGTGCTCAGAGAGTAACAGTAGCTGAATGAAGTCTTACTAGTGAAAAATAAAAACTCTCAAAATGCAAAATACAGGGCTTCCCTGGTGGCGCAGTGGTTGAGAGTCTGCCTGCCAATGCAGGGGACATGGGTTCGAGCCCTGGTCTGGGAAGATCCCACATGCCACGGAGCAACTGGGCCTGTGAGCCACAATTACTGAGCCTGCGCGTCTGGAGCCTGTGCTCCACAGCAAGAGAGGCCGTGATAGTGAGAGGCCCGCGCACCGCGATGAAGAGTGGCCCCCGCGTGCCGCAACTGAAGAGTGGCCCCCGCTTGCCGCAACTGAAGAGTGGCCCCCGCTTGCCGCAACTGGAGAAAGCCCTCGCACAGAAACGAAGACCCAACACAGCAAAAATAAATAAATAAATAAATAAATAAAAGATTTTTAAAAAAAATGCAAAATACATGATATGACGCATGAACACTCATCCAATCCCTTGTCGCCATAACCTGACGACAAAAACTTTTTTGGAAATCATTGGAAAGGTTCCTTTTACCTTATCATAGCACAAGAATTGTTAACAAATACCTCCTCAGGCCTCCTCACTTTTTACATTTTTTTATGTCTAAAATCTACACGTTTGTCTGTGTCCACACACTGACAGTGAGTTATTGGAGACATTGGCTGGATGGTGGTAGTGGTGGTTGGGGAGATTGTGAAGAGTAGAGTTAAACAGGTGGGAGGAGAATTGATATCAGCAGTTTTATTTTTCCTGGACGGCTGATTTCTAATAGTAAGTTATTTTCAGGAATAGGGAGAAAGTTACTTTCCTTGACTTGTTTGCCGTCAAATTTCAATTTTCCAAAAAGGAAATATCTCTGAAAAAGAGTCATTTGTCGCCATTGAATTGCATTGCTGGCCAATAGCTTTTAGCAATTCTGTTCACAGCTTAGTGTAATGCAGTTTTCATGTATGTATCAACCATTTATTCAAGTACTAAAACAGATTTACCTTTCCTCCACATATTAAAGGATGAACAATATATTCCAAGTTACTTAAAAATTAGATATTGGAAATTCAGTCTCATCCCCTTTCTAGAAAATTGTGGACCACATGATAGGCTAGGACTTGTAGCCAGCAGCTGCATCTTTAGAAATGAAGAATGGAATGTCCCTTTCTTCTTTCATCCTGCTAAATGTTACAAATAACTTCTGACTGGTTCCTAAAATAAAGTCAAAATTTTTTTTTCTCCTGCTTGACATGATTAGTTTTGATGCTCTGTTCCAATCTACTCTGACCATATCCTCTCCCATCTTGAATCACTCAAGAATATTTTTTTAACTTCTTCCATTTATATTTTGATGATCCTAAATAGTTTCTTCAGGTAAATGTGTGTGGCGGACTATACAACATAAAGAACTATAGCTTCACAACTATAATGATGACTGAATCAACAGAAAAAAATACTCAACAGTTGCTCATATTCTCTAGTGAATAAAAGTTGTTACAGAAAACGAAAGGTTTGAAAAATGTTGATTTCATTGTAATAAAGGAAATATCTTGTTCGTGTATCCAGAGCCCTCTGAATAATGAAGGAATTTAAATCCAGAAAAATACAGTTAAGTGTAGCTATGTCTACAGCACATTGATAAATAAAATACAATCATATTTGTTTACTGTAATCAGAGAATCATTAAAAATAACTAGAAATAATTTATTGTGATACATAAGAATTACTATTGTGAAAATCCTTTTATCTATTTAAAATATTATTATATTTTGTTTCAAAGAGGTTTTCAAGTACTAAATTCCCTTAGGAAAGGCATGTATCAAAATATACAAAAGTATAAATTTGCAAAATAGTTTCAAGAATTGTTTTTCTTTGATAAGAAATGAGAGAATTCATAGATTTTAACAGAAGCTGTAAGCAAGAAGTTCTTAAGCATCACTAATAATAAAGCATAAAATAGCAAAAGTAAGAAAACTATATTTTGTTTAGCCTTTGTAAAGTCAATATTATCAGCCTCATCAACTCAACAGTTAACATCATGCACTGACCACAATCCCTGCCTATTTTTGGCCTCACGTTCTTTAGCTCCATGACTACAGCAACCCCCATTTCCAATCTATTTCAGCCATATTAAACCTATTATCTCAGGCAGACCGATATCTAATTAACCTTTGTACATCCAAGAGCTTATCACAGTGGCATCTATTTGGCACTTAAATATTTCTGAAGGAATGAAATCCCTCTCTTAACACAGTGTTTCATCCTCTCATACCAATTAACTCTGTCTTTGTCCCTCTTGTGAAGTCCAGACCCTTGATTATTCCCTGTGCTTCCAACTAGCTATTTTCTTGAAGGCTTCTCTTCTTTTCCACCCCACACTAGACTCCGATGTCAGTCATTTCAAATATATGTCAATGCTCGCCTTAGAATTATCTTCTCCTCTATTCTTTTGCAATATTTTCCTTGCAATTCCTGAAATTCTCTACTATCTTCTTTCTACTAAGGCTTCCAAATTCTTCTGGTAAAAGTCACAAAACCAGACTAAATACAATACCTTAGAGCCACGCTGTCTTAGTGAATCACCACAGCTGCTGGGAAATCTCTTGCATCCTTAAGTTCTCAACCTACCCACCTAGCAAGGTAGTCAGGGATTCACTGACCTACCTCTCAGTAAGAGCCTTGACAAGTTGTATTCTCTAAAGATTCTGTTTTCTGTATTTAAAATGAGAGTATTTATGGTACATACTCCACAGACCTGTTGAAAGGATCAAATAAGTTAGTGCATATAAACCATTAACTACAGTTCTTAGCAAACAGCAACCCCTAAATAAATATTAATTTTTTTCATTGATTACTGCAATTAGTATGAACCAAGTGCAGTTTCCTTAACATATCAATTATTTCTGGCATTTCTACTTCTCTTTTTGTATAACTGGTAACTGTAACCTTCTTTCGTGGAACAATTTCTCTTTTTACCTGCACTCTTGACCTCTGTCTAGTCTAAATTCCCTAGTTCCTTTTAGTTTCATTTCCATCTTCACGCTTTTCCTCTGTACTATGCAGTTCCTTCCTCTCTGGATGGCAAACATGTTCAATTTCTTCATTTCCTCTTTGTGATGCTACTATTTCAAATTTCTACACCATCTGTCTCCTTACTTTGCTGCCAAAATTATGGAAATAGAGCACATCTTGATACTTCCACTTTCTCAGAATTTATTTACTCCTCAAATTTATCCCTTGTGATCATGATTCACCGTGGACCTGTACTATTTAACAGGTCTACTAAATATTGAAATTATTCTCTCCAAACTACTACTGACCTCCTAATCACCTACCATGCCCTCCCTTCTTGAAATCTCTCCCCATTTGTCTTCTAGGTCATAATACCACCATTTTTCACCTCTTCTTTCCAAACCATCAGAGACACACTTAAGTCCAAACTCTTATTCCCGCAGCCTGCTTCTCTACCTCTCTTACCTTTCCAGCTCTATGTCTCTATACCCCATATACTGAAGAGCATCCCATCTCCATCTTTTCCTTCCCAAACATCTCTCACATTTATCTCTACTGTCTTCTCTCAGAGTTTGTCTCCTCCTGAAATTCTACCTCATCCTATATGATTGATGAAATTCTATGTATTCTTTAAGATGCCACTCAAATATAATTTTCCTGAAGTCCTCCCTGGTTCTCCCAACTGGTGTGACAGCTGTTTATTTTGCATGTCCAAAATGATGTAAACCTCTTATAATGTTGTTTGACTGCCTTAACTAGTATTACTTTTAACTAGTTTATTAAAAGAAGAGATTGATCATATTTATTTTTGTATCTCTCATGCCACATAATAGGCTCTGAGAAATAGTAATATATTGAATTGCTAAAGTAGACATATACAGGAATATGGTAAAAGATATTTAGAAGTAGAGGACATAGAGAATCCAAAAATCCCATGAACACCCCTTGCATTTTTGAAACCTTATTTTTGAAACACGTTTAATGATTTCTTTAAATACAGGCATCTACTTCTGAAAGGAATTTTGAAATTTTCACTAAATCTATAAAGTTAATACTTCAGAATGTCCTCAAAATAGATTCCATTAACCTTCAAACCCAACCCACTGTAGTACCCAAATCCATGACCCACTCTGACTTTGTCATCACAAACATGTTCCATATCTCAATCATAATCTCCAAAATTCAAATCTGTCTTACTTGTCTTTGACCTCATTGAGCCTTTTAATTCACTAATGCTTCCATTTTCTTCCATGTTATAAGCCTCTTCCCTGGCTTTACTTCCTTCACTATCTATCTTTCACCCCCTGATTTCCCCACACCAAGTACTTTCTTGCTTTAACATTCAATTTGCTTGCTTCACCATCTTTATCCCCACAGCCAAACTGCAACCCACTGAATGCCTTCTCCACATGACCCACATCATGAGCTTCTAGGTAAGATCAAACATATGCACAGACTGGTATCACTATCAGTTTAGGACCTTCACCTTCCTTTCCTCTAACGCCAGTATGTTTTAGCTCAAGCATTGTTTCCTCTGGGAAAACTTTTCTGATCAAACATGCCATGGACTTGCAGGCTGGCCAGGTACCTTTTTTTTCTATGTTCCCTAGCAATCTGTATATCCATTACATTCATTTCTTCAGTGAATATTTCTTAAGTCTGTGTCCATGGACTTATCTAAATAATAGCTACTCAGGAATGAACAAAGCAGACAAACTTCCTGTCATCCTGAAACTTACATTCTAGTGAAGGAGACATCAAAAACATAAGGAAATTCATGGGTAATATAATGTCAGGCTATTATAAGCAATAGGAAAAAAATAAAACAGAGTAAGAGAATATCCTATTTCAAATGAGGATTTTAAAATTTCTTGTGACAATTCAACTTCTATACCGCAACCTAAGATTCTAGGGCCAATATGTGGTAGAGAAGTCCTCTCTAAAAAGCTAACTTTTAAAACAAAGACTGAAATGCAGTTTAATACATAAAAAATGTACATATTAAGTGTTAAGTAAAATATGTATATAAATACATTTCCAAGTTTAAATTATTTATTTACATATTGAACATATATAAATGTATTTTATTCAATCCAATTTTATTGAAAATTCAAATTGTTTACATATATTTTTTTACAATTAAAAATTATCCTTGGATAAGAATTATCTCCTTTGGTGAACTCCTATAGATTAAACTCATGAGGTCAAAGTTTTAGTAATTCATAAGACTCTAAATTCATATGCCAAATGTTAACCAGAAATTAACAAATATTGATTGCTTTGGTAGGAGGCTTCCACATTGTCCCCAAAGATTCCAATCTGGTATTCATGCCCTTATGTAATCCTATCTACTTGAGTATGGGCCTCATCTAGTGACTCTCTTCTAATGAACAGAATTTGCAAAAGTGATAGGATTACACTTTCAATATGAGGTTACAAAGAGACTTACCTCATATTCTAACTAACTTAGTGGTATTCTAACTTCTTCTGCTTATATACCCCCTAAAAGAATGTTTAAAAAATTATGTACCCCCTCAATGAAGTAAATTTTTGAGTTGATCCTTTTTTTCACCTATTCTTACTCTCTGCCTCACTATTATCTCCTTCTTCTTCTGTCATGCTGTGAGCTGCCCTAGGGATAATCTTACATAGCAAGGAACTGAGGGCAGTCTCAGGCCAATAGCCAGTGAGGAAATGATACCATCAGCTGGATGACCTGTGAGGAGTTGAATCCTGCCAACACCCACGAGTGAGCTCAGATGCAGATCTTCCCCCAGTGAGCCTTCAGATGTGATCACAATTCCAAACGTGACTGTGGCCTCGTGAGAGACCTTGAGGCTGAGGCACCCGGTTGAGGTGTACCCAGGTTCCTGACACACAGAAACTGTGAGATAGTAAATGTTCATTTTTTAAAAGCAACTGTTTTGGGGTACTTTATTACACAGCAATAGATACCAAATATAACTGCCTTTTCCCTTTGTACACTCTGTGGTACCCATATAAATGCTTGTTGAATTAATTAATTAAATATATGTTGAGGATTTTCTACTTTTATCATCCAATTCTGTTCTTTTTTTCTTTTATGGGAAATGTATACTTGCCGATGTAAGTTAGTTCCCCAAATCACTCAGTATTAAATATAATCACTTAAACATCCAGAAGTCTGAATACCATTTAGAATTACATTTAATCACTCACTATAATTGCAAAACTTTGAATCACTTCACAAGTAAAGCTGCTGTTATTGTATGTGTTTAGAATCAGTCAAAAATCAAATCCTGGGGCTTCCCTGGTGGCGCAGTGGTTGAGAATCCGCCTGCCAATGCAGGGGACACGGGTTCGATATCTGGTCCGGGAAGATCCCACATGCCGTGGAGCAAATAAGACCGTGAGCCACAACTACTGAGCCCACGTGCCGCAACTACTGAAGCCCGCGTGCCTAGAGCCCATGTTCCACAGCAAGAGAAGCCACCGCAATGAGAAGCCCGCGCACCGCAACGAAGAGTAGCCCCCACTCACCGCAACTAGAGAAAGCCCGTGCGCAGCAACAAAGACCCAACACAGCCAAAAATAAGTAAATAAAATAAATAAATTTATAAAAATTAAAAAAATAAAAATCAAATCCTGAATCTGTCACTTAACCAGTTACATAACCTTGGGTGAGCAGTTTAACCTTACTAAGCTTCCTTAGCTTCCTAATCTGTCAAAAGGAGATTATATAATCCACCTCAGAAGGTTTTTATGAAGATTAAATTCAATAATGTGTTTAACCAATAGTAAGCAAAAATGTAGCTGTTATAATTAGACTCCAACAAGACATCCTGAAAAACAGTTCTTTTTTAAACCCCTGAAAGCTGAACTGAATATTCCAGTTTATCCTGCACTCTGAAGTATATTTGACTCAGGTCATATTAAGTCCACTTGAAAAAAATTGTATATATATACGACCTAAGAATTCCTAACTTGGGTTAGAATTTAGAGGTTGAATCACCTTTAAACACTTTTAAATCATTCACTTTTAAGTATGTTATTGTGCTTGTTTATGGTCCTTGAAGCTTTAAGAAATGGTAAAAGCAAATTTGTTTTTGTCCAGCACGTGCAAATGCCAAAACACACAGAATTGCTATTAACTTTTCCCAACTGGAATATCCTTATCCATGAAATTCTTTCCTTAAAGTGTCATTTTAAAATTATGATGTAATTTGAAAATGCCAAGCAACTATATTGTAACTTTTCTGTTATTTTTCCCTATATCCTGGCATAGTCGGAAAATGTATTTCACAGTTAAGAAACATTTTTCTTTCGGAATTAGGGTCCTTTACTTCTAAACTATAAGCTTGAGGGAAAATTCCTACTTGTGAAGTAAATATGCTCTTTTCCAAGAAAAATCACAGTTAGGAAGCAATGAAATGTGGCTCGATATTAAAATCTTTGACAAAGAAGGAAATGAGATCTTCTATTTGTTATTATCTCCTATAATATTTGCTCAAAAAAATTAAATATTTAAAAATCATCCTTCTAAAATGGAAAATATGAAATAACCCCTCTAAAACTCTTTTTTTTTAGTAAGCTAAGGATATTTCTGATATGGATAAATATTAAGGGAGGATGACTCATTTCCTTTGAAAATTTTTTCCTGTCTAAAAACTAACAGGTAAATGAATGACCAGAAGCAAAAAACAAAAATAAAAACAAAAACAACTGTTTTTTGCTTTCAGATATGTATGGTTTCTTCAAGCTAAATAGACACTCAACTGAAATATACTGTTAATAAGATTTATCTCAAAAGGAATTTCAAAAATTTGCCACAGAATCAGGAGAGGAGTTTTTTCTTTAAAGATCTTACAAACTATAACTGCTAATCATAATCTTAAAAGTTGTATTTACTTTAGAAATAATGAATTCCTGTTTGCCTCAGATGGGTTGCCTGAATTATATTCATTTCTTTCTTAGCTTTACATTCCAGAACTAATTGGCTATAGGTCAATTTTATGTTTTAATGTAGAACAATCTTTTTTTTTTAACCTCTCTAAAGTTTGGTAAATTTATAGCTATTTCTAATACTATATTTAAACTTTTAGTGTAGTGTTTCCTAATGTATTGTTCACCACCCACATGGACTCTTATGGCTCAAACTGATTTTTAAAAATACACCCTTTAGTTTCATACACTTTCCATTGGTGTTCATTTTCATGCTCACTTGAGGGCTATACTAGCAAGGTACTAAAAGAATTAATAGAGGTTTGGCATTCACAAACTAAACTTAGGGAGTACAGTATACTTAGCATTGTAATTTAGTGTTCTCCATATAATACTTAACCATTTTACAACATTCATTGTGTACATATGTTAATACAAATTATTGGAATTCTAATACATTTTACAAAGAACATTTTGTTACAAGTCCATCATAATTGCTATCTTGTGCTGGTAGTGGTATCTATTTTTTAATGTTTTTATAGTGATATATATTTTAGGACAGTTGATGGTGTTGTTAATTTTAAACATATAAATCCATGCATTGTTATCATTTTGTTTCTTTCAATATTTTTTTATCACAGATTATTTTTCTACAGACAATTGGGACACATGAGATAGATGTGTGCGCACACACACACACACACACACACCCCCCACACATATCCATCTGCAGTCAAAAAAGTTGGAGAAATCCTCCAGGGAAAGTTTTCCACATTGGGGTCTAAGGAATTCCTGAGCTCCATGAATATACTCCGGAAAGTTCAATGATAGATTTTAACTTTTGTGTTTTTTCTTCAAAGATAAACTGAAAAGGAGTGAAATTAAATCATGTTTTAGATCATCTTGTGACCATCTTTCATCCTAATTTTGACCCAGGATTTATTGCTTGCATTTACCTTTGTTTGTTTTTTGTTTGTTTTTTGTTTTTGGCTTTTACTGCATTTGCTCTGAGGGAGGCTCAAACAAAGTCAAGGAATGATATAAAACATGTTTTTTTTCAAGAGTTCTAATAGAAAAAAGTGATCAGAGAATGGAGATACCTTATAGATACAGAGTGCATAAGCATGCTAAACACGAATAAAAAGACCTGCACAACTGCAATAAGTACCATGTGCAAACTGTGAGTGTACAAAGTGCAGCTGCTCTTTCTAGAACATACCAGCTACAGCAGTTCATCAGTAGTGTCATGGTAACTGTGCAAAATAACTACAATGACCTGGACAGTGATTCGGGGATGATAAAACATTCTGAAAATTAAAAGATAGAATCAATAGCAAATGAAAATTAAAAGATGCCAATATATCTTTATATTATTAAACCTCATCTGGTCAGTTTAAAGTCAAGAAAGCAGTTATATTAATAACATTAACATTATTAATCTAAATTTTATTTTAGTTTTAAAATTTTACTTTTTTGGCTTTTAGTTATATAAGAGTAAAATGAATAATAAATCTATTCCTAATCTTTATACATATTTGCTGCAGACATTTGTACATATGTTATATTACAAAAGTCAATCTAAGTAAACAGTGCTATCCACAGTATTAGCAGTAATAGTAGTAGTATCATTACTATCATCATTATCATCTACCTTTTAAATGGGTCCATTTGATGACTCTAGCCTGAGAAACTCTGCTCTAGGCTTTAATGCTTTTCAAACACAAACCAGAGTAAGTAATACATTTCCACAAGCACACACACACACACAAACACACAATGAAAATTTCAGAGTTCTTACACCTACACTGGAAATGTAAGAATTATCAAATTCAATCTGATATCCTATTCTATTCCATTTTAATTTCAAAAGCTATTCATGACCCATTAAATTAATTTAATAACCTAATAATAGCGAAACCATACAATTTGTAAACCACTGCCCCAAGGACCCTGTCAAACAGTTCAACACCCTTCAGGAGGTGCCATGATATGGACCAGAGGTCCAGAATTGGGCCCAATAGGAGGGGATGGAGCTTTCGATGGAAGGAAAAAAAAGTTAAAAGTTGTCATTAATACATGGGGTGACTATAAGACTCTTGGAAAATGATGAATAAACCCTGGAATTTACGTCTACTTTAATATAAGCGAAAAAAAAAAAAAATCTTCTTGAGGTCTACCAAAGTAGAACAGCACATGTTTAAGGTCAAAATCCCAACCTGAATAAAGAATAATTTGGTCAGCATGTACTGATAATGCATAATTTATCTCTACCAACTGAACTGGAGGTTTGGGGTTGTAGCAGAACCCACCAGAAACAAGACAACAGATTGCAAGCAAATAAGCAAATAAAGGAACTTAGTCCAGGGCTAGGGTAAAACTCATGAAGAAATAAATCCCATTAACTGAGGTTAGAAATAAAAGGTTAGCAGCATGTACAAGGGCATAATGACTCCCAGAAAAGGGTTTGCAGATAAACATGTTAAAACCCTGTGCTCATTCATCTTATTTAGTCACTCTACCCCCTACTGACCTGAGAGTAATCAGAGTGTTTACATCTATTGGTATTCATATTTATTCTCTCTGTGAAAGGTAAACAGCTCAATGCTGGGATCGTGTTCTCTGTATCCTGAGAGTTCCAAGTAAAAGAAATCTCTCATGTGCTTCTACGCCAGATATATTTCCAGCTCCATTGGGGAAAACATTTCCAAATACGCTAATGACAAGCTTAAGAAGGCTTTTTTTAATACATGTGACTCCCGTTAAAGATGCCTGAAGTTACACTGTTATGGAACAAATAGTTTAAGTTGTTGAATAACAGTTACAATTTGTATTATTGTTACATTCACTGGACTGCGAAACATATTTAAAATGAATTTTAAAAAGACAATTCAAATATGACACAAAGGCAAATATTAAAATAGGCATTTATTATGCTATAAACTCTATTTTTCTTTAAAATGGAAAGTAGCAAAGTGGCACATTCTGAGAAAGTGCAATTCTCTTTGAGTTTACATAGAGTAAAGTGAATAAAAGTCAATCCACCTGAAACATTATTCTAAGGATCTAAATTATCTGGACTAAACATCAGCACCGATTTAATAAACCAGATAATTTATATGCTTACCATTTTATAAGTCACAGTATATACTGTTAATATCGCAAGAGATTGTTTTACAAATATCAAATAGTAATTGGGAATGATCATTTCCCTTCGGACATCTCATTAGTAGAGCACTTAGCTTATATTTCTGGTTCTCTGTGATATATCTCCCATTAAGTGACTCTGAAAATCAAATTTAAAACTATGTGTTGCAAAAATGAAGGGATCTTTGTTGGTCGTGCTCATTCTTGTCAGTTTGACTGCTTCTTCGGTGACCAAAAGTTGGCTCACAGGAATCTGTAAAGATCCTTTTCACTATAGGAGGGATCAAGCATTCAGGAATTGAGGTTCATTAGTAGTATGAATGAATGAATGAATGAATGAACAAATGCACACACACACACACACACACACACACACACAATCTAGCATTCAATCTATTTGAAAAAACTCAAGTCCTATTTCTCTGTTACACTTCACTAAAAATATTGAGTGAAAATGATAGCAAATTATGAAAACGACTACCTTCGATTTGTTAAATAATTATAGGTTGAATAGGGAGGACAAATATTTGCCTCTAAACAGATTCCTTCTTCTGTAGGGTTTTATCAGGTTCTGTGGTTTCTTTACTGAGGACATGATAATGCTCAGAGCAACTCATGGGTGTTAAAAATGGTTTGGACATCAGTCAAATTTTTACTGCATTTTGTATGCAATATAAATGTCACCGGCTTTAAAATATGAGTAAGCAAAATTATTGGGTTTCTTTCAACATTTTAATGTCTTGGACATTAAAATGAAAAGAAGAGAGAGAGAAGGGGAAAGGAAGGGAGGAGAAAATATGTGAACATGCTGTAAAGCAAATTCTCCAAGTAAAATTTTTCAAATTTCTAGAGTAAAAAGTGACTACTTTTGTTCTACAAAGGTTGTATTTTGGAAAAAATAATCAGGGAAAGGGTGGATTGTTAGATAAATGTGCAACTTTCAACTTAAAGTCAGCTGTTCACTGGTTGCTATTTTATAAGCCTCTGTGGATGAAGTCTTTGAAAGAACAATAAATTTGACCAGTTACCTGCTATGGGTCTCTTATATTTACCAGCCTGTTATTAGAATAGTTGGGGGGAATACAAAAACTCTTATCATTTCCCCAGACTTCTCCAGACATTCTGGTGTAGAACTGAGGTCAGACCCAGTACATCTCTAGCTTGGCACACCTGTATAGTTTAGGTGGGAAAAATAAATTGCAGAATCATTTATCATAAAAAATAATAGTCTCATCCAAGGTAGAATCTCATTCTTACCCAGCAGGAACATAGAATATATGAAGCTTGTGCTAATGAGGACTGTGAGCTTTATATAATTAAATTAGTCCCTCATTAGAAAAAATTAAAAGTATTGTCCTGAATGTGCCTAACTTTACCATCCACGGTGCATGTAAAGGCAAATTTGAGATTTTGTGAGAAATAAGGATTAAGTGAAACCATGTAAAACTGACCATATTCAACATTTATATCTTTTTAAAAATGGCAATTTCATATGATTCTAATACACAGTGAAATATCACTACATATCATGATTTTCATAGTAAATAATGTCCATGCCAAACCTGAAATTGTAAACACTAGTAATGAATATTAAATGTAGATAGCTTTGCATACACTCATCAGAAATTTTGCTACTAACATGTATTTTCTTTAATAGCTAAGCACCATGCTTGGCTTTACAAAAATGAAATTGGCATTAACATAGATGATCTAATGCATATAAATACTGGTCTTTGTTATTTATCACACCATGAAAGCATTGAATCAACTTGTGAATCTAAGTGAAAAAAAGGAAAATCCATTTAAAATGAGAATACTCTATAAGAAACTGACCCAAAAATAAAAAACTGCTTTCTATGAGTAACAGTGGTCAGTAGATCATCAATATTTTTGTTCTTTTCTTCTGGTGCTTACATTTTATTTTTATTGCTTTTAGTTTAATATATTCATCTAGTAATAACTAGCATGTTATTCATATATTATCTATCTTCCTTATATGGAACACTTAATAAGGTATGTTATTATTTCTTTCAAACTTAATGGCCATTTAAAAATTTCCTCTTTGAATCTCAGCAAAAGATTTCAATTGCCCTAACTCAAAGAAGAAGGCATTACATACTTTACACACTAAGTTACTGACTCATGGGGCAGATTATGTACAAGTTTAAAATCTCTAGCTACATCCTTCTAAACTCTGAGATCTGGGTAGAAGTAATACACTCACCTACCAAAAACTTATCTGCAGGGTTCTGACATTAGTTCAACCAGAATAAACCAAGGTTAAACATTTATCTAACAATCACTATTTTTCTCTAATTTTTTTTCCCAAAATACAAGCTTTGTAGAAAAAAGTGGTCATTTTTTACTCTAAAAACTTGAAAAATTTTACTTGGAAAAATTTGGTTTATAATATGTTCACATATCTTTTCTCCTCCCTTCCTTTTCTTCACTCCCTTCCTCCCTTCCTTCCTTCTTCTTTTTCTGTCTTTTCTCTTCCTCTCTCTCTCTCCCTCTCTCTGTCTCCTGGGCTCCACATTGCCCCTCCTTCCCTCTACCCCTCCCCCTTCCCCTCCCCTCCTTCCTTTTCATTTTAATGTCCAAGGCTGCTTGAACAGCCTTGGTTTTGAATGTCCAGAGGAAGATACATTTATAATATCACTATGAAAACTAAGCTAATACTAATAAACTCCTGGAAGAAAAACTTTTATTAAATCAAATTTTCAGATTACTCAAATATTTGGCTAAGTTAAAATTATGCTATATGTATTAAATAAGGTCTGAAGGACTCATGCCTTTATCTGGAAAGTGGAAATATTTGCTGCTTGAAGATTAATTTATTTCAGCAATGATAATCTGTTCTGTTGCCTTGAATTTGCTGAACCACTACCTCTTTTCATTAGTATAGAAATTCTATCTTCCCAAATTTTTTCTTGAGTATGTTTTTATAATGATTTAAGCAGTGACTCAAATAGTTCTTTCTTCACTGAGTTTTAGAATTCAGGATTTTCTCTATACTCAGCACATTGAAAACAAATCTTATGAGGTTTTGTTTGTGTGATTAATTTTGTTTTCTTCATGATGAGCATGGTGTATAAGTGTGCGATATAATTAACTCCTTTATATAGATATCAGAAACAAAGTTTTACATTGATTGGAAGGATAATCAACTAACTCTCATTTACAATTTTAAAAATTCACAAAATTCCTGAATCATTCTGGTGTGTTCGTGTTGGTTATGATATTTTCTTTTGAGAAATTATAAAATCACTAGACACTTATTATAAAACTTTCAGAAATTACAGTAAAGTTTAAAAAGTGAAAGGAAAATAATGTCACTTCTAATCCTAGCAAAGTATTTGATCACAATAGTTTTCTTCCAGATTGTTTTCCATTCCGTGTGTGTATGTATGTGTTTGTGTATGTACATAACTGTGTAAGAATATGTGTTCTAAGCATTAAGATTATTACTTGTGTGCAATGTTTATCCTCCTTTTTCCACTCAATATTATAACCATTTTATAAGATCAGTAAAAGTTTTTTAAAAGGTACAATTTTAATATCCATGAATATCATATTTAGGACTACAACATGATTTACTTAATCAGTCCCCTTTGATTAGATTTTTGGGATGTTTCCAATTTAGTAGTTATTTGTTATACAGATGAAGGTATTTTCTCTACACTTTTTCCCGGAATTTTCAATTATTTTCTTAGGATGGTTTCTGAGAAGTGCAATTGTTGGTTCAAATGATATGAAAAAGTATTCAAAAATACAAAAATAAGACACTTAAATATTATACGTATACAGAGAAAAAAGTAAGCATCTTTCTACTCCCTATAATCTTTACCCTTTAGTTAATTAATGCTATGAATTATATTTATATTTGTACTTAAGTTTCCTGTGACCAAATATTTGTACAAATTTATTACATATACATTTTCTTCTTTATTTCTCTTTATTTTTTAACCACTGAAAATGAATGATACCATAATTACCCTGCAATTTGATTTTTCCCATTTAAAAATATAACAAGAATTTTGGATAAAACACATTCATGTGAAGGGCTAAATGCTGCTATACAGTACTGATGTATGATAATTTACTTAATTACTATCTTGTTAATTGACATTCATGTTGTTTGAAAAAAAAACAGCAGTAACCATAGTACATATATCCTTCTTTACTGATTTTTTTCCTCAGAACTGTCTGAACTGTGGGACTGGTAGAGTTTTAATAGACACCACTGAATTTACAAAAGACTTTAGCAATTCACATGCCTTCCCTTCTCTACCCCTGAAAAACAAGCTGTGTAAGAGACTGCCAGTATCTTAACGTTAAACTAACTTCAGAGTTGTTTTCTATTAGTGAGTTTAAATATATTATTCTATGTTTATTTATTTTCCATTTTTTATTCCATGAATTGCATTTCCATATCTCTTGCCTATTTTTATACTGGATTATTTGACTTTGATTATAAAAATCTAGGAGCTATTTAAATATTTTTAACATTTTCTCTGTCATATATATGGTATCTTTTGTCACAATAAAGTTTTTTTTATTTTATGGAGTCAAATACTTAAATATTTTGACTTACGGTTCATAGTTTTGCATCTTGATTATTAAAGCCTTTCCTACCAGGAGGTTATGCAAAGATTCAATCTACTATATCTATATTTTCCTACTGCATTATAGTTTGTTTTAAAAAATTATCTATAAATAATTTGAAAAAAGAGGTCTAAATTAATTTATTGCAGAAGAATAGCTTATTGTGCCAATAACAAGTACTAAAATATGTATTAATTTCCCTCTTAATGTTTCTTAAGAGAAGGAATTATATAATTGAGGTTGCATCATGTGTAATCCGCTGGAGGAATATGACATGATATTTTATTTACCTTATTATACCAAGAGGCTGTCATAGTATATGGCATTTAATAAATGTTTGCTGAATGAATTGGAAATAATTAAAGAGAAAATATGGTTTCATAAGTAAACTGGTAAAGGAGTGAGCTACAAATATCTATTGCTGTATAACAAATTATCCCAAAAATTTAGTGTCTAATAAATTTAGTGTCTAAAAAAATTGACACAATTTACTATGGTCTCTCACAGCTCTGTGAGTTGATGGGCTTCATCTGTGTGGCTTTTAATCAGGGCCTCTCATGCAGCTGCAGTCAGATGGCTAAAGTCATCTCAGATGGCTTCTCCACAGCACTTGCAACCTTTTTTATTTATTTCATTGAAATAGCTCAGTTTCAATTTGGTAGGAGAATATACAAGAATGTTAACATTAGGATGTATGTTCGTTGAGGGAAAAGGTCCACTCTTGAAAATTCATTACCACAACTATCTGCTGGGATCTTCCTCTACTGTAAGATCCAGAAAATTCTGTCCTAACTCATTCCAAGCCCTTGATCCTACTTCTTCCTTCTCCAGTCTAATTTTTTTTTTTTTTTTTTTTTTTGCCTTGGGACTGAACCAGATGTAAAACACCAATTTACCTGACGTACACAAGTACATCCACCATCCAGCCTCACCCCTTCCCAAGACTTTATGTTTCTATACATAATCTTTGAGCCAAAAAGTGTGATTCAATACTATAAAACAATCAATTTAAATTTGATTATTATTTATTCTTAATTTTAAAAGTATTTGGGCTTTTCTTTTATATTTCTTTCTCATGCCTTTCATTTTTCTCCTCCCTTACCTCTCTTCTCTTCTCTGTCCCATTCCAAATCTCAGGGGAAAAAATAAACACAAAACCTTCCCATATTTATATGCAATCAAGGGAAAGTAACTTCCCATTTTGTACACACACTCTCTTGTTCACATCCCAAATTCAGCTGCAGACCTCACTCTGAATATTCAAAAATTCAACTGAAGCTTTTATAATACCTTTTATATGAAAAGAATTGAGCGTTTAGACAAGGGCTCAACCTCTTCCTTTGTCTCTGATGTCTATATACATATTAAGGGAAACTGATGTACTTCTTCAAATTATCCAAGAAAAAAAAAAAAAAAAAAAAAGAACATTACTAACATACAGGCAGAGAAATATGAAAAAACAGATAACAAGTAAAGAGGGAAATTCCAAGGAGACCGGAAAAATGAGATGTTGGGAGAAGTTTGGGGCTCCAGAAAGTCCACAGATGAACCTAGAAAACAAAAGATTTAAGAAGAAGCCAAGGAGAGTGCAGATTCCCCTAGATCATTGACGGTGCTGTGAATGAATGTTAATAAATAAACCTAGGTTTCTGCTTATTTGGTAAGGCTCTTGATGGTAGTGGTTCCAAAGATAGGGAGAGGCAATAGAAACCAGGGGAAAAAAAGTGACAGCAAGAAGTAAGCCTAAATGGAACCTCTTCCCTTGCCCTTTTCTCTTTTGTTTCTTATTCTCAATATTATTGTCATGAGTGTATTAAATCCTGAATTGTTTGCCTCTCACACATTAATCTGTAACTCTAAAAGTACCCATTCTTAAGAATGCCGATATAATAAATATGTAAAAATATATAAAAGTAACATACAATATATGTAATTGAACACAACTTCTAAATCAGTGCACACTGTTATGGCCAAAAAAAAAAAAAGGGGACAGGTATTTGTACTAAAACTGGTATTGGACCCAGGTGGAAAAGCCAAGTAACTAGAACATGACTTTAAAAGGTGACATAATTGGACATTATCAAAAGTATTAAGGGTATTTCACCTTCCACATAACAGTGAGGGAGGAAGGGATTCTGAAATATACAATAGGATATACTCCTCCTACCACTTAGATGTCAGGGAGCTTATATCACAGTGGAGTAAGGAACGGCTTGAAATTTTGTATGACTACATTATTTTAACTGGCAGTAGAAATCCGGAAAGAATTTCTATTCCTTTGACTTATATACATAGATTAAAAACAAAAATACAGCAGGTAAACAGGTTTGATCCCAGCCAGACTCCTCTCAGGTTAAGGTGGAAACATGACCTTTTTTTTTTTTTTTTTAATTGAAATATAGGTTACATTTTCCTTCTATTTCCCTATATGCTAACGGCCCCTGGGACAGTTACTGCAAAGTAGGGCTGACTGCTAGGAATAACCTTAGACTCACTTAATCCCCATGTCTTATTTATTCCTTATCTTCACTCAAGCAAGATCTATGGTAAATTAACCACTACCAAAAGCCTTAAACTAAAAATCTGTGACAGAAGACATTTTGACTAGGTTCTTTGAGAGGAACAGATATAAAAGGCAGAATAGTCAAAACAGGAGAGAAATGAGACTGGGAGCTTCTACTTTCTCATCTGTAGCTCCAACTTGAGATTCTGACAGATGTCTATGTGACACATAAAGGGAGAGGCATGATAGGAATGGGGCAGTGGATAGAAAGAAATTTCTTGGTGTTAGTGGTCTTCCTGATCTCTTAACTTCCAGACTTCGTACTGACCAGCTACAGCTTCCACGGCTGTACCTAAAGTTACCTGGTTCCCCAGGAAACGCATGGGTGTGGTGTACTTCAAGTTCTTGTCTAATTCACAAACAATTGGAATACCAGTGGGTGCATTCAAATCCCACCCACCCCCATGATGGTTTTTTCAGAGAGATACTCAGATATTTGACAGTTTCCTGAAGACTTCTGTCATAATCTATGATCACAGTATCCACATCACCTTCTTGATTTATGAACTATTTATCTAAAAGCGTAAGACCAGGCCTTAGTACCATTTAGGCTTTCACCAAAGGGCAGCTGATCTTCAGTGTGATCTATATAGGGATGATCCTCACTGGTGTCGCTGTAGAGAGGATAATTGGACTCCTTCATGGGAGGTTGGACTTTACAAAGTCTCCAGCTATTTTCCTGGACTTCACCATCCTTGACAGCTACCCCTTCTTTGTTGAGATTGGTCAGACCTTCATAAGGTTGCTCACTACTGGTAACGATAATTGGTCAATGTCACCTAGCACTGTCCAGAGGGCCTAGATTGCTGTCTTCCGCACAGAGATGCATCAGATGTCAGTCATAGCTGGACTCTCATACTTTACCTCCTTCTGCCCTTCCAGGTTCACATAAGTGTTGTCCCTGCAACTAAAGCAGTTTTCCAGGTTCCAAAAGCTTTCATGGTGCCAGATCAGTATACTCTTATAGGCAGCCATGGCTGTGGGACTGGCAGACAGCACTGACATATACATGAATGGGAGTTTCACTGAAAGTTTGCATAGTATTTTTAGGGTTACCCTAATCCAGTATATACATGGACATAAAATATATGATTACATAACAATATCAGAACTGGTAGAGCTCCTCTACTCTTAAAAGAAAAAGCAATATATATGTACACCAATACTAAGAGTAGAAATAATTGTGCTACTTTTGTTGAGTCTAACATACATATATTTTTGGATATAACATTTCAGAAAATTGGATTATTTTACAATCGATATTTGTTCAATATAGTTTTCTTCAAAAACATTATTAATCTTAATGTTGCATCTTATACTCAATGGTATCTTAAAATCAAGTATGTGTATATATAATAAATATTTCATATGACTAAATTTCTATGTACAGTACATAAAAACTAATGAAACTATATTACATGGATTGAATTTTCTTGAGGCTCACAACTAAAGTAATCAGTGAAGAAATTGTTAATAATCCCTTCATGTTTTCACCAGAAAGCTGGACATAATGTTAAATATTTAGGCAAGAGTACAGAAAAACAGATGGGATTTCTGTCAGTAAAATGTCAGAATATTTGTTGTATCAACTGCTCTTTTTATAATCCCAGATTCTAGGGGATGGAGGACATCCTCTAAAATGGAGTTTTTTTCATCTACTATGTACTGTTTTCCTTACGGTAAGAATGTAATTTAGAAGAAACTTGATATTTAAGTAGTTTTCCTTCTTACAAATTCATGCTACCGCTGACTGTGAATATTTAAGAACTTTAGAAAATGCATTTACCAAATGGGCCTTGTATCAGTTTTCTATAAATTAAGATTTTCTGAACATGGAATAGAAGGTGTCTGGCTATTTGCTATTCAGAACTACATTTATCAAAATGGCATTCAATTAATCCATAGCTAAATCTAGGCTTCTATATAAACTCTCTTTTCTTATGTGAATCAGTAATATCCCAGCCATGATGAAAGACAGGAGAAAAGGACTTTGGAACCAGACCCAATGTATTGCATCAAAAGGCAAAACAGCTCATTAAATCCAGGAAAGACATATAAAATATCTAACATATATCAAATGAAATCTTTTAGAAAGAGAAGATGAAATGATATAGAGCACAGCAATAAATAACTTAAAACATAGCAAAATAGCTAAAATATTGAGTTGAAAGATTATTATTTTAAGGAATAGTTTTTCATTTTGTAAAATACAGATACTATCAAAAATAGGAAGAAATATGAACAAATTCATATTCAAATTCAAATTCATAGAAGGTCACCATTCAAACTCTGTTGTATAGTCAGCAACACACATAAATAATACCATGAAAATTGATATTGGAAAGAAAATATAGTGATTAATAAACAAACCTTAAGGCATGTTTTTCGTGTTTTAGACAAAAATGGATTCTCATTAGTCCTTGAAAAAAGAATGGTAGCACAGTCCACCAGGATCCCATGACATCCTCTGACGAAGTTTTTATAGCTCTCCTTTAATTTTGTTAGAACCTTAAGGCTAAAAAGATAATTCAGCTCATTCCAAATTACCCCTTCACATTTTTCTCCCTTGGTGACAGTCCTCAGAACTTTCACAATCATTGCTGGTCAATACGCCAACAAATATGATTAAACTATATTTATATATAGTTCATATATATACATATATATGCAGCTCATATGATTTCTCTGAGGAACAATAATTATTGATTAATAAAAGTTCACAATGAGGTTCATCTGAATGCTGTTTGCATAACTGCTCTCTGCTAATGAAACTACACCTGATCCTAAAAGCACAAACAAATATGTATGGAGGCTAATGGTGAATCAGTTTTCAGGGATTCTGGTTACCTTTGTTTTCTAAAGCTCTATAGTAAGATTTTCTGCTACCATCATGAGCTTGCTTCCTAGAACTCTCCTACCATTACTCAAAAGATCGACCCAGAAGATGCATAGCTACTAAGGATGTTGGTAGCTCACAGGTAATGGCTTCTGGCATGAGCCCAGGTTGACACTAGCATCTTGCCTCTCTATTATTTCCATCCGGGCTGCTACCTACAACCACCAATCTAAAGCCAGTGTTAGAGTGTCAGGTGCTACAAATGGCACCATTATTCAATTGTAGTTGGTGCAGGATACAAATTTATCAGATTTTGGCAGTCAATTTCTCTCTGCTATGATATTTTTAATGGGCTGACCAACATACATGAATGCCTATGTGCTTTGTGGGCTCTCCATGGTAACTGTATAATCTGTTCCTCTGACACTGACAAGATCCACAGCAGAACAGTCTCGGCAGAGGTTAGCTCAGGTATGCTGTACCATCATGGCATACCAGCCAATACCCCGAAATGAAGCATATGACCATTGAACCAATAATTTGAATAAATGATCCTCCATATTATCCCTTTAATTAACAATATTGTCTAGGCCTCTCTTTCTAGGTAATATTACATTTTGTCTCTTTCTAAAGTATAAAATCTTGTTTTGGGTCTCTCCAAAGATTTGTCAATTTCTAGAAGCTCACACTCTTGCACTGAAATGGAAGGCTTAGTGTTCAGTTGTAGTTTCTCTGGGACACCCACTGAGGAAGACACTTAAATCTCACTATGCCTCCTGAGCATGAGATCCTGTGTGCTCATGAGATCCTCTCAATTCTTGAGCTGCAATTAAAGTGATGTCACCTGCCATACACATCCTAAACCAGTCATAACTATCAGACAGAGAAAACTTATCCAACAAACTCTGAGGAAATCTGAACAGTCCTATGACTTCAAGACAATGATATTAAAGTCACAACTAAGCTTTAATGAAAAATGTGTTGTATAAATAAAATTTGAAAAAAGATGTATTTCATTAAAGTCTAAGTACTGAAGTGCCATGTAACCAACAAAGTTATCTTAAAATACTTAAACTAAGATCATGTTTTAGTAAGATTATTCATACATACAACAATTTGGGGGGGGGATTTAATTAAAAACAGGTTGATATTAAAAGTAGCACTGAAATCTACAAGCCAGAATAAGTTTCACCTATTTATCATTTTTTCATCCTTCTCATATTTCAAAATGATTATTCAACATTTTCTCACAAACATTAAGATATACAAAGGTAACATCTGATCATGTTTTTTGTTTTATTTATTAATGCCATTTTAGAAATACAGCTCTTTGTAAAACTAGTTTTTAAGATGTAATAATGGCATCAATAAAATCTGAACATCTTTAACCAGAACAAAATACATGTTCAGTATTCTGATCTCCACCTTATAAAATAGAGGTCAAGGTACCCTAACCAGAGTCAGGAAGTCTGTCAGGACTGAGGTGGAAGATGGATGAAAATAGACTGATTTAGTTTTTCCCTACAGAGTTCTGATGGTGCCACCCTTGTGGGTTTATCTTAAACAAACAGGGGTTGACATTTTAAGGTTCTGGCTCAACTCTAGACTGTTTCAAATTATTAACAAATGAAAAATAACCATGGCTTGTGCCATTGATTACTTGTCAAATATTGTAATTATCTGCATATTTAATAACTATTCTTTGCCTGCTACTTTATTCTTCGCAAAGAACCATCACGTGTAAGCTCATTTGTTCTTCAAAATGGCTCAATGAAGGATCCGTTTAACAACGATTATGTTTCAGCTGTCATGTAAACAGTTTCTTGAGAAACAAGAATTTTAACCCAAATCTCACACATCAGAGGGTGGCAGAACTAGATATAGGATCCAGATATGGCGACTTTATCCCATGTTCATCCCACTATAGGATACTCCCTCTCACAAGGCAATTTAAAATCAATTATGTGATGCAGTGATTTGTTACAGCCTATGCTGAAACCCTTAGACAAACCATGCAGTCTCCGAAAAAATTTGATATACAGAATTAAGGTAGAATGATTATTATGAAAAAAAATGAAAACCTGAAATATAGAAAAGCTTAACAAACTAGATGAATGACAATACGCAATTTGGAATTTTCACATTAAAATTATCTCTCACTTTGCACTGGCTTAAACTCATTTTTATCTTAAAACAAACAAATACAAACAAAACAACAGAGCCAGAGCTTTTTAACTGACTACCCTAAATTTCTGAAGCTAACATTTATTTTTTAGCCACTCTTCCTCCCAGAGGATATAGAAATACTTTAAAAAATATAAGTTTGTAAAAGCATCTGAGAGGGTATATATACCATTATGTAGTGGCCCAGCACCTATCATTTCTCTGTGTTCATTGTCCAGGTGCCTTTGGAGTTGCTGCACGGAGGAGGGAGTTTGAGAAGGCATCCAGCACTTGGCGCCACTCCCTTCTGGCATATGCCAGTTTCTTCTAACATGCTTTGCACTCTGAGGCTCCTCAGAGTAGGTGGCTTCCACTATAGGAAGAGAGTTGGGGAAAGATATTCATGAAATGAATATTTATGAACAATCCCAATCTTCATTTTAAGTGTAAGGGAAAAATACATTTTAAACAGAGAGAACCTTAGGAATTGCTGATCTAAGGCTCCATCTTTTAAATATTTACAACCTCCTTGTGTTACTTCTGAAATCCTTTAATCTGAAGTACAGTAAATAAATTAGGAGAGCAACACTGAATCTGCCAGAGAATTCTGATAAATTCTCTTTAGCATGAGCAAACCAGTCATTTATGTAAGTAGTTTCCTCATTTTTGCGCAACTTGTTTTTCAAGCAAAGTTAAATTGTTTTGTTATTCAACTAAAATCTAGTTTGTGACACTCACTTAAATGATGCCATTGAAGTCTTTCCTTGTAGTTATTTCAAAGTTGACAAGGCCATTTTCACAAGATTATTGAAGTTAGGTATAAGGATTGATGATATTTTCCAATTCCCTTCCATACAAACATTTTTGGGGGTCTTGTTATAGCTTCGAAATGGGGACAAATGGTCTAATGACAGAAAAAAACCAGCATATTTGAAATAATACTGTTCTATAAAATTCAGTATAGGTATTATAAATTGCCACTTCTTGTATGCGATTTATGTTTGCTCATTTAAATCTTCCTGTGTCCTAGAATATGTACTTCAAATTTTTAGATTAATCGAATTTATTTTTTACAACAGTTTTAGGTTTACAGAAAAACTGAGCAGAAAGTAGACTGTTACCAAATACAACTTCCCAGCACACACACCTGCACAATTTCCCTTATTATTAACATCTTGCATAATGATGCAATGAACTGTATTGTGTGCTCCTCTCGAATTCATCATGTTGAATCCCTAAACCTCAATGTGATGGTATTTGGAGATGGGGCCTTTGGGAGATAAGTAGGTTTATATGAGGTCATGAGGGGTGGGACTCTCATGATGGCATTAGTGCCCTCAGAAGAGGAGGAAGAGGTAACCAGAACTTTCTCTGCATGTCAGGACCCAGTGAAAAGGCAGTCATCTGCAAGTCAGGAGAGCTCTCACCAGAACTTAACTATGCTAGCACCCTGATCTCTGACTTACAGCTTCCAGAGCTGTGAGAAAATAAATCTCTGACACCAAGACACCCAGTATTTTGTTATGGCAGCCCAAGCTAATACAATGCGGTACATTTGTTAGAACTTATGAACTAATACTGATACATGATTATTAACTAAAGTCCAGAGTTTACATTATGGCTCACTATTTGTGTCGTACATTCTATGGGTTTTGACAAATTATAATGACGTGTCCACCATTACAATATCATACAGATTAGTTTCACTATCCTTAATCAATATGTATTTTAATTACTTTTTCAGATTGCTTACCAACTAACATCTTAGTACTTTCCCTAGCAATCTAAGGGAGATTACCTATTTAAAAATTCTGGTGTATACAGAGTCATTCCATTTTTCTTCATTAATACGAGATTTAAGTACTTTGTTTCATAAACCAGTTTCTTTAAATGGATTTCATCAAGAAGTATGAGGTCAGAAATAATTCTACTTAATGAAATTGTTAGTCATGAGGGGATTCACAGTCATTGTGACTCAGAAAGTCTAATCCACAAATAAAAGAAGTTGGGATTTAAAGCTCTGAAATGACTTTCAGTATAATGTCTACTAATTACTTAAATCGGCTTGGAAGATTTTATAGGCTGGCCAGACAGTTAGAAACTGTATAGGCAGCTGGGGAGGTAAGACCAGATCCCTGTCCCTTTCTCTTAAAGTCAGATTTTGGGAAAATCTGCCTTCTCCTCTCTTTCCTACCTCATACAGTATCACAATGCAGTTAGAACAACAATTCTAACACTGGGGATGGAATACTACCAGTTGTACTGTGTGACCTTGGGTGAAGTATTTAATATTGCAGAGCCTCAAATTCCTTATTTGTAAAAGATCATAATGATACTTGCCTCAATTTCTGCAATAATTAAATTACTTAGTATATATCAAAATTCCGAATACAATCCCTGATATTTGACAGATGCTCAATGAATATTTGTCACTGTTGTTGTCATAATCATTATTATTATATTATTAGAATTATTATACAGTAGAGATCCAAGAAAGAAATTAACCATAGCAACAGCTACCTGCAGTACAGGCAAAAATGATCAAGAGTTGTATCAGACCTTCTATTTCAGATATGATAGCGTTAGCTCTACAGCCAACATAATATAGCATATAAGGAGTGGAGACAGTATTAAATTCAAGAAGTATTGATTGAAATTTCTCCTGGCTTCCTTCTGGGTTAGTCTGACATGTGTCTATTTACTAACAGTAATAGTTCAAAATATAATGTCTTTGAAAACCACATGGTCAACAGGCAGAAGAGTAGTCATTTTCCAGAACAACCATTGATAGTAAAAATATATTGAAAAAAATTCCAATTTTTTTCCAATTTATAGAATTAGAGGATTACAAAGGTATGGTGATTATCCCTGCTCTCAGGACAGCCTACACATAGTAATCAATGTAGGTAAGAGGAAGAAATGAAAAACTAAAGATTGGAGACGGCATATTATATTTCAAAAGTCAAGATACTTTCTCTTTGCTAGATCATGAATTTGGAGACAACTTATCTTAATAAATAAATGTAAATTATTTGGGAATAATAAAAATAATATTTAATATTACAGGTGTTTAACTGGTCTGCCAAAATTAAAATGCTGAACAAGTATTTTACCATTTAACCCAAACAGTCACTCTCTGAGTACCATTATTTTCTCCATTCTGCATTAAAGAAAACTGAAAAAGATCTACTAGTAACTTAACTAAGCTAGTAAATGGTGAAAACAGAATTTTAGCCAAGGATATCTGGTTACAAAGATCCTGCATTCAACTATTCTTTAATATTAGGAAAGAAATACATTAGGAATCAGAAGAATTAATTTTAATATGAAGATCTTGCACATACTTGTCATAACCATGGAAAAGTTGCAACCCTCCTAAAATACTTTTTTTCTTTAAAGTGGGGTCCTACTCTGAATTAGTCTGAGGCTCGAATGAGAGGACTTTGAAACCTGCAAGAGAAAATATTAGGTACTTGCACATTATTTTTTTTTTTAACCAAGGGACCCCATGTGGTTATGTAGAACTTCTCCTGGTTTCTTTCTGGGCTAGTCTGAGACGTATCTATTTTTTAAAGTATAACAGGCTTGAAAATTATTTTGATTTGCATCTGTGCACATGTACACTATGTGTGTGTGTACACAGTTACCTCTAGGAATTAATCCTTTTGAACATTTAAGTAGATAAAAAGCTAGGAAAGTTTCCAATTTGATAGTCATCATTAAAATATCTTGTTGTGGTAACGGACAGAACTTACACAAATGATTTATATGATTATAATATTTGTATTTTTTATGTTATTTTTAATATATAAGCTTGTATTTTTATTAGCCTATCATTTTACAAGCCTGAACTTGATATATCAAAGACAATTTTCCCCATAGAAAATAAATTGTGATGTATGAAACAGCAGAAATTCAACGTTAAGTCACTTCAGGGATTTTCTTGAGGCTGATACTTCCACCTCTGGCCCTCATAAACGAATACACATTCGCAGAAGAGCAACTGAAGGGGAGCTTGCAGAAGATGCAAGAGGACACCGGACACTCTTCTTCTCATATTTGTGTTATCACACTTGTATTATTCAGTCCTACTTTAAATTTATTCATACTGAAAGAATTCTATTTTACTGATATTCTGATAGACTTAACCTTGTTTTGGTTTGTGAAAATCTACGAACTTTCCAGTATTCACTGAAGCATAGTTTTCAGCTAGCAGCTTTTGAGTGTCCTATGACCATGTAACCCATACACTCACTCAGCTGTAGCACCTATAGCTCCATGGTAATTAAAATTAGCCTATCTGGAAAAAAAAAAAAAAGATTCCGAAAATCACTGTTTTCCATATTTTCTGGAATTTATTTTTCACAATGTACCCATTAAGATATAAGTGAGAGATAATTATCAATAGAGTTGATACAAAAGCAAAAATGATATAACAGGCTTTTGAATTTTAAAAGTTACCAAAATGTTAATCATAATTACGAAAATAAATAAGATATAACATTTATCTTATTACAAAACAATAAGATATAATATTTTTTATCCCTATCCTATGCTGCATAGCTTCTTGGTGCCCAGTTGAGGTTTCATTATGAATAATTGTCATTCATCATCATTTAACCTGGAAAGTCTAACTTCTAAGGAAAGTGAGATTAAACTAGAACAAGTGAGATCTTTCCAGGGAAGAGAGATAAATACCTAGTGTCTGCAGACACTATTTTTAAAAGGTGAAAATCTATAATTTTAATTTTTAAAAACAAATCTACTCTAAGGAAAAGTATCGCACTTACTTCAAGCAGACATCTACTTATTACAGCTGAATGAACTACAGGGTAAGAAATTTTGCTGAAAAACCTCAAATTTCAGAATCACTCAGAACTACTTATCAAAAGAATATTCCCACATATAATTTAACTTCATCTGACTTTCCCCTTGAGTCCCTTCTTCTGCAAAACGGACCTGACATTGTTGTTTACATTCTGATCTCCCACTTGCTCCTCAGTCTGCACACTTCAGATGACTGGCTCTACTAATCCACTGTTCAGAAGACTGGCTCTACTAATCCACTGAAGGCAATCAAACTAAAGTAGTGAGTGGCTTCTATACTGTATGATGGGATAACCATTTTTCTACTCCATTTCCCTGCAACATGTGACACTGTTGATGCAACACGTGACTCTCTCCATGGCACACAGGACAAAACTCTCTCCTATTCCTCTTTTAACCTTTCCCAACATTGCTTCTTTTGACATTGACTCACCCTATTTTCTCTGCTTATCTCTAAAGATATGCTATCTCAGAGTTCTGTCCATAATCTTCTTTTTTGTTTTCATTCTGTATGTTCTGTCTTGGTAGTATTCATCCATTCCCGTGAGTGACAGTGATCTAATCTGAATCTCCTGATCCAACAAATTCCCAAATCTCCCATTCATATTTCTGCTTATAAAGCATTTCCACTTGGATGTCCCACTGGTATTTTATTCATGCTTAGCACGTTCCAAGCTGCATGCATTTCTCTCCGCCCAAACCTATGCCTCATCTTCATTTCCCTCTCTCCAGTAAGGGGTTCCACCCATCTCTTTTCTCTACTCCAATCAGCCCTAAAAACCTTTTTAATATATCATTCAGGTTTTCAAACCTTAAAAAAAAAAAAAAAAACTTTTCCTGAACTCTTGCCATGGTCACCTAACCAGTCATCCTACCAAATCCACTCTCCATTCATTCACTAGAGTTCTCTGACTAAAACAAACTGTCAAAATCCAGAAACTATCAAAAATCAAACCAGATTAATTAAAAAAAAAAAACAGATTAGTAAGAATTTACTGAGCACAGAAGCACAGTTCATGAACTGGGAGTCTTCGAACCAACAGTGGAATGAAGCTCAGAGGCATGTTGTAATAGGACAACTTACACAGTGAAGATGCAGAGGCTGTTTATTCCTCATGAACATTGGTTATAGCACTGGAGTTTCTCCAAATGAAAGGCGGCTGGGTAAAAATGGTTATCTTATGCCATTTTTGGAAGACAATTTAGGTTTTATTTGTGATTTTCAGAGGCATTTACAAAAAATGACCCAAGTTTCACTTGCATTGCAGGATAAGCTAAATTAGGTTTCTTTAAGTGGTTTAACTGGTTTTATCTGCTCAGGGAGTTTTCAAATCTGGTCTCTATTTTGTATTTTATTTTAACAACAACAACAAAAATACCCAAATACATCTAATCGTACCACTACCTTGCTAAAAACCTTTGCTACCTCCCTGTTGTCTATAGTATTAATTCAGACCTCCTCAGGATGGCCTACAAGTCTTTCCATCTCTTTCAACTTCTCCCAACTCATCTCTAATCCTCACCTCTCTATAATTCAACAACACAGAACTTCTCAACTCCTCCAAGTACCCCAGGCTCTCCTTTGTACTTCTGATTTTACTCCTGTGAAATGCTACCCAGAAAGCCACCCATTCTTTAAACACCAGCTTATTCATCATCTCTCATGCATTTCTTAACTCTTCAACTCAAAGTGAGTAGCTCCCCTTTTGATCCCATAGAAATAATTCATTCTTCTATGGCAACATTTATCACATTATGTTATGCACACATTTACCTCACTTCTCTGTGTGTTACTTAAGTTCTAACACATAGCTAAAATATGTATTTTTTATCATTTTAACATAAATTCTACATTCAATGTACACATTTTGATGTACATTTAATATGTATCAATGCATATTCATGTACATTCTATTTTCAATTTATTATAATCAATTTAACATTTTAATACAACTTAGAATGATTATAAATATGCATTTGTTTTATTTTTGTTGCTCCTGAGTGACATATCTATGGAGATGTTTATTGTTAAATCAAAACGCCCCAAACTTTTCAGCTATTTTAGGTGTCTATTTTAGGATTTGTGTTATTGATAGTCTGTTTGACTATCAACTCTTGCGGCTAAATGGTGCATCCTTCTGCAGAAGATTCCAACCAAATCCATTCACTTTTCTTAAATCCAATTTACTAATTGGTAAGCTAGAACACCAGCAAGCTAACCTTATAATTCTGTATACAGTTAAAGTGGATGACGACCTGAGGGCTTTCTTATGAAAGGAAGTGTTTGCACTTTATGCATAGACTATTTTTTCTCTGTTTCGATCTAAAAACAAATTAATGTGACTTTCTTTATTCACTTGGAGGTGTCTAGTTAAGTGACAATAAAATAAGTAATATGGTACTAAAATATATTCATTCACATATCAAAATAAAAACACCAATTAACTTCCATCAGGTACTTACACTATACTTTCTTGGGATTAAAATGGTGAAAAGTCCTTGAAAAGTTTGGTGGGGTAACAAATATAGAGATAAGCAATTATAAAACAATGTGACTATACCCTCACCAAGTAGTATGAGAGCCATAAAATCAAATCAAGAATCAGTTCTTCTCTTTGAGGCTACAGGAAGAAGCAGTGGATGCTTTATTAGAAATACCTGGGAAATGTTTTATATTACACATTCTAGTGCTCATTCCAACAAAATTTGTGGGAAGGAAAGCCCCCAGCATACAAATACTTAAAAAAAAAAAAACAACTCCCTAGGTAATTCTGACTCTTTCTACCTCTACCCCCACTGAAAGCACTGCAAGAAAAGACCTCTATGATCTCCCCTAAGTTTGCTGAAGGGCAGGAGTTGAGAAAACCTTCAGACAGAAAACAAACTTTGAGTTAAATTTTTATGGGTAAGAAGTCCATTAACATTCTAGAAGAAGGAAATAGTATCTAAGGACAAAGAGGAACCAGAAACTTAGTAATTGGGGAGTCTTATACTGTGATGTGTGAGGACAAAGTAGAACAAGCAGTTGGAAAGCTAGGCAGGGACTACATATACTTTATGAAAAACTGGAAATCCCATACTTGTATGATGAGGCAACTGTGCTGTCTGCAGCCAAGTCAAGCAGGGATAATTTCACATTCACTACTCTCAGTGATACCAGTGGGGGGGAAATGAGGTCATTGTTGTGCACTGTAGCTGAAACTCTGTGTCGGGGAAGACTGTTAGGGGCAAAGGTGAGCACAATGTTGTTGATGAATTATAGAGGATTTTTAAAACAGTGAGCAACATCCCTGGAGCTACTGATATCTCAGAGATCTTTTAAATGCCCAGGTACAAAGACATAATATCCACATGATGTGGGAAAGGTAAAGCAATTGTTTTTTTAATTGACCAAGTAAAATTTCACAATTATTCACTGACTACATGCTATTTCTTGGGAATCTTAACATTGGTAACAGCTAATATTTTTAATATTAATATATTTTAGACACTACACTAAGCATTTTAGCTGGTCAATTATTCCATGGTAATCCTCACAATAACTTTATCAGCTAAGTAGTAGTATTTATTCCTAATATAAAGATAAGGTAACTGAGGTATCCATAAGTTAAATAACTTCCTTAGAGTACAGAACTGCTAGGTAGCAGAACCAGAATTCACACCCAGGTCTGGCTAAATCTAGACTACAAGCTCTTTATCATTGAGTTGTATTGACAGGGTGGGATAAATAATTATGGACCTCACTCTTCTTCAAGAAACAGAATACTGCCTAACATGAAAACAACCAGGTTGAGGAATAACATTCTAGTCTAGATTCTCTTTATAAACACTGTGTGGCCTCCAGGGTGTAAAACTCCTTCAGTAGCACTCTTCATGGATATTAAGAACATTGCCACCTTTGTAATATAGAAACGGCAGTGTATCATTTTTAGGTCAGTGCTCAAGTTATGATAGCAAAAATGTCTTAGTTGTAGAAGATCACAAAGAATAAAATTACCGGTAACTATAATCTCCAGACTTGAAGAATCAGAGGTTTGAATTTTTTTTCTGCCTCCTTGCTGTGTGACAGTGTTTTTAACCTCTCTGGGCCTCCAACTGTTCATTATTAAAACAGGTTTAGCAATACAAACAAATCACAAAAGCCTGTTGTACAGTATTAGTAACACAACTGCTAGTAGGGGCTTGTAAATGAAAGTACTGCTTTCAAAGCATTGTCACACCGCTGTCCCATGACTGCACGAAGGGCAAACCAAAAAGTCACGACTGTTCATGTAAGCAAAGAGTCAAGTGCTTGAATTTTAAAGAATGGCATTGTCCTCTAGCATCATCAAAATGTAATATTCTTCCTTGGTTCCTCTCGGGCACAGCACACAGTAAAACCAAATAAATGTTTTAAATCACGCACACATATAAAACTTAAAATTAGTGAAGCCATATTCCAGTATTGTGCTTTGCTTATTATTTATAAAAAATTACTTCAAATATTTGACTAAATAAATGATCATTACATGTTGCATTTCAATGATTACCTAACTTGCAAAATTTTTATGTAGAATGCATATATAAAAACATTAATATGGATAGATGAATGTTTATTTACATAATTTACATTAAATACTATTAAATACTCTTTAATTTCCCACATTCTTTTATAGCTATTTTTAAAATTAACATTAACCAGATTTCAAAATGCAGATTGCATTCCTAATAGACTATGACATTTAACAAAGTACTTATGATTTTATGAAGCCAAGCATTTAGATTAAGGCACTAATAATCACTGTAAGCTAAGAGGTGGCGTTACATATTTTTAAAATTTTATTGTCTATTGATTCAACATGTAAATTACTGTAATTGAACAATGATATTGAAAGTATTTAATTTTGGTAAAAGAAATAATATATAGTCAAAGAAGTTTTATTCAACTTAAATCCAGCACAAAAATACATTTTAATGAAAATCAATGATTCTATTGATGAGACAAGAGTACTGAGCTTCTACTTCCAAAACAGCAATTACATTTTTAAAGTAGAAATAATTGTATCTTATTTATATTTACCAAACATAAATAGTGTTTCCTTAAATATACTTGGCTGGTAAAACAGTTTTCTGAGAATCAGACACAATTTATTTCATCTGGCTATATTTTAAATATACAAATGAATGGTTGTTAGTGCTCTACATATTGATAGATCCCTTCTGTTGATGAAATACAATGGCTGTTTTCTCTTTCCCGTGCATTTAGAAATGCAAGCAGCTTTGTTACACATAATGACAAATCATTGGACTAGCTTTCTCTTTGAGAAAGATTCTAACGAAATACATAAACATTGAACCAACTAAAAGTGTTGTGTAAATTCTTAGAGACCTTAATAAAAACCTTTCATTTTCTTTTTAAAAGCAAATCTAGTAAAGTTAAATGTTTGAGTTTCATGTTTTGACCTAGTAGTCCTTGAACTTGCCAACTCTGAGTCAACTGGAGCATTACCAGCCCTGGACTGATGGCACCACAGCCAGTGTCTTCTAGGATTTGTCCAGGCTGTGATTTTATGGGGCTGTTAGATACGCTGGGATAAAGTCTAATGATTTTAGAGTAGGAAGTTGTTATATGGCACAAAACATTCCTGAATGACCTGCCACTGATCTGAAAGAATTAATGAGCCTTTACCTTCTATACTAATATCCCCCCACATGTAGAATAATGTTACATACTTGGAGAACTTACCAGAATAGAAAATAACATTAAAAAACATTATAAAAGAAGAACCAAAGACCTAGAAGTCTGCAGTATAAAGTGAATTCCACTTTGGGCTTGTGCTAATAAATAGATTGCTTTTGCAGATACAAAGATTGAAAAGGCATAGCCTTATTGGAGAGTAATGGTGACTTTGAAAGTAAGCTCACAGGATCAAAAATGTCATTATGTGCTCCCATGACAAAGTCTCTCTAAATCTAATTCCATATATATGTGTTACCATAAGGTATTTGTTTTTCTCTTTCTGACTTACTTCACTCTGTATAACAGACTCTATGTCCATCCACCTCACTACAAATAACTCAATTTTGTTTCCTTTTATGGCTGAGTAATATTCCATTGTATATATTAGTTAGTCTTTCTAACTTCCTCTTAAGGATTGGCCAAGGTTGTTCCAACCAGAGACATTGCTGAAAAATCAGCCTGGTTGAGAAGGCTCCATTGTGCTTAGAACTGGAATAGAAAAGACAGAATAAACAAGAAGCCACACAGAAAGTTCGTGGTGCAAACACCTGAGGAAAGCCAAAGTGAATTCCACATATGGAGGGCACAGAGATAATTATCAACTTTGGGGCCTGAGACAAGAAATTAAAGCCAAGGAGTAAAGATAAAGCAAAAATCATATTGGATAAGACTGAGTGGAATGGGATAGAGGCCACTGACATGGGACAGAAATGTGGGAATCCTGAGAATTTGTTTTTATGGGTCAGCCTCTGTGTGTAGTGGTACTGAGGTGGCTTACAATTCCTGAGAGGGAAAAGTGTCATCTATTCAGCCATTAGATTTTCACATTTAGTGAGGCATATTGGCACTGATGTTGAGGGTGACCCCAAATGTCTGTGTTAGAAGAGGCACAGGCATTGAGTTGGGTGAGGGTTAGAGGACCCCAGCCCCACAAAACCCTTCAAACCATACTGTCCCTCCACCAGTTCTGGCTGGGAAAGTCCTGAACACTCTGCAAATAAAATGCAAAATATGCATTCCTGAAGAAAATATCATGTTTCCAAAGTCATGCATTAAAAACAAGAAGGGTTACAGGATAATGGGTTATATCAGACCACTCAAACCTATATAAGTTGATTAGAGAATTTACAAAACAATAACTGTACTAGCATACTAACACAGTTAAAAATGTATCTTAGTTTCTAATAAATAAGGAAAGACTTCAGTAAACATAGGATTTTAACTTTCAAGAAAATTTGAAGGCAACTTGATGGAAAGGGAGGTAAGGACCTACTGAGGCTGCTGAGCTATAAAGAGCAAAACGCACAATCTGGGAACACCACAGCAAGAGGGACAAAGTGAATGTCAACATCAAGTCAGGAAAAACGACATTAGGTAAAGTATCATCCTGTAAAGAACCACATAACTTCAGCTTGCTGTGTTCAGCTGTGCTACTATACTCTGCTTCTGTTACTTTTGGTGCAAAGTGTTAATAATTTGGAAAAACATGTATGAACCAACCTAAATTCACATTATATTGACATCATTCCTTAATTAACCAATTGTGTATCAGCTAATCCAATACATTTGAGTTTGCTAGGAGAGTAAGGAGAGGGGGGAGAGAGTTGAATTTTAACCTAAAGTTCAAAGCAATAAAACAGAAGAGAAAAGGTACTGGTGGCCTCTAAGCTGTTTTCCCCACTGAATTTCAGTCTACTTCTCAATCAGGAAGATGCTTAGAGATCTAAAGCCAAAATTTAAGACTCTGAAATTCTCTGTAGATCAGCTATTTGGGAAACCCTAGCATAGTGACTGCTTAAGGGGATTCAAAAATACAGTGTTATCTTAAATCATCCTGTGGACTGATGAGAAAATTTTAACTCGATTCATCACTGAGATATACATTATCATAGGTGCAAAATTACCATGTTCTCTCCAACTGGACTTGACTTTAACAAACATCAGTTATTAGAGTGGAAAATGTTTTATGTCAGTTATAATCATAATTCTTAAAGGAAAGCATAATATATTTAAATTGCAATAAATTTCATTAATCCTACAAAAGAAAAAAATGTATCATCATTTGTTATGAATAAGCCTTTTTACTCTTCTCTGATCTAGGCTGATCAGACCAACCTGGCATGTTTCAGAGAATTTCATTCTGTTCTGAGCATAATAATATTGACCAACAAGAATGTGTCCAGATGAGAATAACCAGGAAGGTGGAAGCCCTGCAAGCATAACATAAGAGGAAGAATCAAAAAGTCTGGGCATATTCTTCTTGGAAGAAGGCAAGTTTAGGGAGCTTGTTATTTTAAAGGGCTATAATGTAACAGAAAGAAGTAGACCTCTCAGTTGGTACAACACAAGGCAGAACTAGAACAGTGAATGGAATATGAGAGGCAAGAAGGACTTACTCATGATAGGAAACGTCCAATATCAAAGCATCTAGTAGCATAAGACTGATTTTACCAACACTGAAAGTATCCAGGTTGAAAAATCTAGGTATCAGGGATGTTGCATCATGCATTCCAATACTGAGCGAAATCTGGACTAGATGACCTTTAAGCCATATTCTTTGATGTTCTAAATCTTTACTCCTAACCATTTGGGAATAGTATATATTATACTGTGATGTTGCTTCCCCATGCTCTTTTGGTTATATAAATGTTTCTGAAATTTTGCCTGGATATCAAAACCAGGAGTTTTTGAAAAGTGCAAATACACGTTCCATTCCAAGCCCCTTGAGCAGCATTTCTGATCAAGTGGGAAATCTGTATTTTCAATGGCAACAGGTGACTATGCTGAATCCAGACATCTTTTCAAAGCATTGGGCTTCTAAGGTCAAAACAATGGACTCGGTTTGTGACCACCTAGAGGGGTGGGATAGGGAGGGTGGGAGGGAGACGCAAGAGGGAGGAGATATGGGGATATATGTATATGTATAGCTGATTCACTTTGTTATAAAGCAGAAACTAACACACCATTGTAAAGCAATTATACTCCAATAAAGATGTTAAAAAAAAAAAAGGACTCCATCCCTTTATTGACTGATTAGATTTTCAAAGTTGTGGTTTAGTGACTAAAGACTGGGCACTTTTAACTCAACAGCCAATTTTATTATGGGAAGGTTTATGTGTGAAAGGACAGCTAAGCAATCCTACTACTAATAATAATTGTAATAATTGCTTAGAGGACTGTGCCCAGCACTTCATATGCATTGTCTAATTTTATTAGTACAAGCTTATTAAGTCAACCTCTAAATACTGCTTTTGTTATTTTACTGGAGGATGTAGAGCCAAGACACTTTGATTGCTGAAATCAAAGACTATCAGAAACTTAGCTATTTGAAATCAGATCAGTAAAAATGGAACAGTCCACTCTTTTTTTTTTATAAATTTATTTATTTTATTTATTTTATTTTTGGCTGCGTTGGGTCTTCGTTGCTGCACGCGGGCTTTCTCTAATTGCAGAGAACAGGGGCTACTCTTCGTTGTGGTGCACGGGTTTCTCACTGTGGTGTCTTCTCTTGTTGTGGAGCACGGGCTCTAGGCACGTGGGCTTCAGTAGGCGTGGCTCGCAGGCTCACTAGTTGTGGCTTGCGGGCTCTAGAGCACAGGCTCAGTAGTTGTGGCACATGGGCTTAGTTGCTCCACGGCATGTGGGATCTTCTGGGACCAGGGCTCGAACCTGTGTCCCCTGCATTGGCAGGCAGATTTTTAACTACTGCACCACCAGGGAAGTCCCTCAAGTCCTCTTTTTAACCCTGTGTCTTCCTTTGCTTGGTGAGATGCTCCATGGTTCCTCTGGTGTGCCACCTGTCTTGATGTGACAAGTTAATAAGCCTAACTCTGTTGGACTATAGATATGTCCTTGATGTTCTTTATCAGATGGGGTCTATCAGTAGATATTAAAATCCTTAATTTAAAGACCAGTAAAATAAGGTTCAGAAAAGAACTTAGGATCACATAGTAAGTGACAGAACTGGGATTCCAACCCAGGTCTATATGATTTCAAAACCCATTCTCTTAACACTATGCACACAGAGTCAGAGAATGTTAGAGCTGAAAAGGAAACTAAGGTATGCCAGACTGCTAAATTTAAATGAAAAACTAGGATTAGAATCCAGGTGTCCCTACCTCCCAACCCCCATCACATGGGTAGTTTTGTTTTCATTCAGCTGCCAATCAGCAACTTTTCAGGCTTTTCCTTTAGCTTGCACCTTTTGTGGATCCAGTATGTTCCTGGGGTTTGGGGGATACCCTGAGCCTTCACTGAGACTCTAACACTGGTAACTTCAGGCAGTACCCAGAACTCCAGATATTTCCTGATTATTCCCTCCCTGATGGATGAGAATATAACCAATTCAAACTAACACATTTCAATTTTCATAGCTGCAGAAACACAATGCATCAAGCTTTCTAGATATAGTTAACAGACTACTGCCCTAAAATGAGTGAATTAAGTGAAAACATCATCCTCTTCCGTTTCCACTCATCCCAATATCAGAGTACATGGGTGACCAGCCGTGCTAAGTCTGTAGTCAACCCTGAGTTCGTGTTACCCAAGTCCTGCCATTGTGAAGCTGCGTAAGGCAGCAACAGCTATCAAAACTCAAATATTTACAAATTATGACCACTTTTTAAATGAAACCCCTCAGATTCCACTAAAATATCCCTCACTGCCTAACAGTGGCATCCATCTTAAGCCACTGATTTTTATATATGGCAACTATCCAATGTTATTCAATGCAAATATAATGGAAGGTAATCAAAATCATGCAAATGACACATGGTTTCGTGCAGTGATGGAAGTGTTATGAGAGAACTGTCTGATAAAATACAAGGGGATTATTAAACAGTGCCTGGCAGATTTATATCCTTTAACAATTGAAGAGAGAAATTATGGAATGGGCTCTTTAAAAGATAATGATTTGAATATCAAAGGCTCTGAAAAACTTAGGTAACTCCTTGAAGAGTTTTGCAAAAACAAATCTCTTTATGATTGTGCTGTGAAAACAGATGACAATATTTTTTAAAAATAATCTCACACACACACACACACACACACAAAGACTTCATCTATTCTTAATTCATGCTAATATATCCCCACAATTGTAAGATAATTTATTTTATTTTGTGTTCATCTTTCTTTTTCAAGATAAAATTTTAGCTATAACTTTACTTTCAAGAAATTTTAGGGCCCATTTAAACTGTATTAAATTTAAAGGTCTGCTTTCTGCTAACAACCATCTCTGGATGGTGGGAACTCCTGAACCCTTTTCTTCAGTGAGACATATGTGTGTTTAGGAATCCTCACTCTCCCTTCTCTTGCAGAGCTTGACCTTTTTTCTTTCCTTGGTTGTACTTTCTTCATCACACAGGATGTGTGTCCACACACATCAGCCCTTCACTTAGATCTACCCTCTCTGAGTTAGCTTCCATGGCCCCTTCTCCTCAAAGTGTGGTCTGTAGACCAGCCACTCTGACCACCTGGGAGCTTGCTCAAACTGTAGAATCTCAGGCCCTGACCTCAACTTCTGAAGTAAAATTTACATTTTAACAAGACCCCCCAGTGATTCATATGCACCTTAATGTTTAGCACTGTTCTCGATGATTCCCCAGCACTTTTTCTGCAATACTGTATTTCATGAAATCCAGAGTTTATTCTTGTCGGCCTCCACATCTAATAATTCACAAAATTCTATGTAAATTGCCTAGCCCATGTGTTATCCTTCCTCTGTACATCTCAGTTCTTACTGGAGCATCCAAATAGCCCCCTAACTGCTCTCCCAGCTGTCAAACTCCTCCTTACCCCTCTCCCCAGTATTTATTGCATCTTTTCTGAGTAATCTTCCCCCAAATAACAAACAAGTTTGCTATCACTCTCCTTCCTGCAACTCTTGAAAGACTAGTTGTAGTAAGATCTAATCTCCTCGGAGAGCCACAAGCACCAGCTGGTCCCTGCTACCTCTCTAACCCTATCTCCTCCCTCCCCCCAACCCACCAGGCGCTTTTCACTGGCCCCAGTCCAAGCTACTTAGAGCTCCCTAAAGAACATGTGATCTCTGACACCTTGGTGGTACATTTTCACATGCTGTTCCTGGGGCAGAATGGCCTTTCCTTCCTGATCTACTTAGGAAATTCTACTGAATCCACCTAAACCCACAGTCTCCTGAAGCTTTTTCTATCCTACCCAAATTGAATTCATTGCTAACCTGTTTATGTCCTACTACATTTTGTACAAATTACATAGCACATTATATTGAAATTATTTTATACGTGTTTTTCTCTCGTTTCTGAGATCCTAAATGAGTGAATTTTATTAATCTTTGATCTCTAGCATTTAGTGTTTAGCATATAAAGGATGATCAATAAATCCCTATTGAATGCATAAGTAATTCACCGTGAAACAAACGTTGCTCCTCAAATAATTCTAAATGCAATTTTTATAGAAAAATACTAACTTATACATGTATTTTGACAGATATTAATAAATATATTATTGAAAGGAAAACTATTTAAGAAAGGACACACTTTTTATCATGGGCATGTTTCTGAATCACTCTTAGAAGAAAAATGAGGTGCACATGAATGATGTATTACCATTATTGAACAGTAGTTATGAGCAGTCTCCAGTTTTAAGTTTAATAACCTCTTGAAAACCTTACGACCACAGTAAGGGGTAAACCATAGCCTAAGCATGCGTGCTTGAATGTTTAGAAAAGGGAACTTTTGTTGTTTTGTTTTAAATAGTGTTGAATGAGTAGAAAGGTAAAACATAAAACTTCCAAATTTGAAGTGTAAAATACTAGAATTATTTGTGCTTAAATTGTAGCTATACAGCCTAGGCTGTTAAAAATTGGAAACACATCAGAATCACCTGGGGAGCCCTTGCAACCATACTAGTATCCTACTTCAGTGCAGGACACTTAGGTGAAAGTGAAAGAGAAAAAGAAAGAAAGGAAGGAGAATAAAGGGAGGGAGAGGGAGAGAGAAGAAGGAAAGGAGGGTGGAAGAAAGGGTGGAAGATAAAAAGGAAAGAAGGTAGAGAGAGAAGGGAGAAGGAAAAGTAGGGAGGGAGGGGAAGGGAAGGAGAGAGAGAGAACGCACTGCAAAGACAATCTACTTTCAATAATGGCAAATATTTCAGCACTCCTCATGCTATACCCTATCTGCATACATTTTACCAGACACTTGACAAGAAGCATCTATACTAGAATTAAATTTTCAGCCATATGCTTTATGACTCATATTATATGTAAATATTAGAATTCAAACTACTCCTTGTTGACATGTGCGTGTAATTTTAAATACTATTTTCTTGATAATGCAAGGTCCTTCAAGAGCTTTGATATTTCTATTTACCTCTCTTCCTTCTCAAGGAAAATGCTGTTTTCACAATAATGTTCATTTTTTCTATTCTCTTTTTTCACTCAATAGCCCTATATTATGGTTTAAGTAAATATCATGATTTTATTTTATTAATTGGAAGAGAGGTAAAAATGTACTAGGACAAATGATGCATATTGACAAAGGAAGGGCTGAAGAATATAATTCTCTACTCTTTGAAGCATAGCACAAAATTCCTTATGACTTAAATTTTATTTTATTTTTGGGTCCATAGTAAACTACACTGTCCATTTCCCTGAGTTAAAAATAAAGAGAATTGAGAGCTAAACTTTGAAAACCAGCTCAAGCACTATCTTTTTCCTGACCATTTCACTAGAAGGTACCAATCTCCTTTTCTTTTAATCCTCCACTATATCTCTATAAGATTGGAACTATTCAGTTCATCTGTACATATTTGTTCATAGTCTGTTACATTCCCAGATTGATAAATTACCCAAAATATGAGGCTGTACCATATTAATCTTGCATTTTTCAGTATTGTACTGTTCCTGGCCCAAAGAATGTACTTAATAAATGTTTAATAGATCAATGCCTTTAAAAGTCAATGAGAGAATAATGACATACTTCTGCTTATGTTTTTCTAACAACAGAAAATAATACATAATTAAGCTGGGAAATGTGGAGAGAACAAAAAATATTAGGAAGCAGAAAAACATCATCTATTTAACTTCAATAACAAGAGATAACCTTTGCCAACAGTTTTCCTTTACTTATCCATTGTCAAGTTTATATATATGTCATTGGACCCCTTTCAGATGAGTATTCACAAAGGGAGCTGTTTCTAAGTCAAGTTACTTCTGTCCTCCTAAAACTGTTTTTCTAAGGTCAGTAGTTCTTAAATGTGTTGAAACAAAAAAGGACAAGTAATGAGCTTGTACAGCATCATCTGTGTGATGGTTATTTTAATGACCTGGCCTTAACTGTTTTTCTAACCCCCTTTTATAAAACTATGTAACTCTCATGACACTCTCAATGACGAAGCTTGCCTGACTTGTTTCAAGTCCAGATCTTTAGACATTTATGTTTAACTATGTTTGTCTGCTGGAGCTTTCTTTCAAATCACAAAACAACTGTGACTGCACATACTGATGAGGGGACAATGCTGACAAATAAGTAGCTAATGCTGCTATGTACAAATTAACTCTGCAGAGCTCCTGATGTTTATGTGAATTTGTTAAAAAGCAAGCTACAAATGTAATCTTCTTTTATACTTTGACGTTTGGGGTTATTTACTACTACCAGAATTTTGGTTCCTGCTAAACATACATTTCAAGAGGGAGATAAGCTTTATGAAACAACTTACAACAACCTTTCAGAAAACTGCACATTTCAAGATCCAATTTTATTCTTTCACGCTACCACTGAAACAGTCTTCTTTCTGATCACCAGGCAATTTTCCAACCTCTTTGAGATTTCTTTCTAAACAATTTCCTCCAGAAAAGCTTTTGGCAATAATTTAACACTTGTCTGCCCTGGTGAGTTGGGTGAATTAGAAAAACCTGAAGATAGATTCCAATGAAAATGAAGCAGGGACTGAACACTTACCTGAGTCAGTGTCTCCCTGACCTGGCTCTGTCACATTCAAAGATAAACTCAATAAGTGAAGACACATTACTTTTAACTTTTGTGCTCAGCTTTAAGTATTCATTTAGTGAGAGCATGCAATGACTAAACTGCATTGCTTCCCCCAAATAATTCCAATTATTTAAAAAAGATTAAACTTGAAATAAATAGTTGTTATAATACTGTTATTGCATGTGTTTTGTGTGTGTGTGTATGTGCATATATGTGTGTGCATAATACTTAAGAGCATACTTAGAATGTGACAGTTGAGGTTCAAATACTGAACTTGCCCTTAATTAGCTGTGTGACCTAGGCTAGCTTACTTAACTTCTCAGTGCCTCAGTTCCTCATCTATAAGCTGGTTATAGTAACAATACCAACCTCATAGGGTTTGTGTGAGAATTAAATGAATTCATACAAATAAAGTTCTAAGAACAGTGCCAGGCAGACAGGCTTAAATAAGTGGCTCCTCAAGGCTGGCCTGTGGGATGGGTATGCTTTAGACCCTTTCTAGGATACTGCTGGCAGCCAATCCCTATGACCCAAGCATACTGGAATCAAGAATATTTTACCCTTTTAAAACTCTTAAAGCTAAACCTTTACATTGGTAATTTATACAAAATTTGATGGTCTTCACTTCCTTATTGCTAACAATTTCTATCTCTATTCTCTCTTCTATAAATATGGAGAAAAGATACATAAACTTCTTTTGCACTAGAGTAATGATGACAAATATTGACTGAGAACTCCTTGTTTGCCAAATCTTGTGATAAGGGCTTTATATGTAGATGTTTATTTCATCCTCACAAATTCCTAAGGAATCAGGTTCTCTTGTTATCCCCGATTCACACATAGGGAAACCGAGGCTCTGGGAGGTCACACAGCCAGCTGTCTGGTAGTGTCAGAGCAGAAAGCGAGGAGGGGCTTGTGTAACTGCAAAGATCGAAGCTGAGCTCTTAAGTATGGCACTATATCATGGAAGGGACTATATAGGAAATTCCATTTAATCTCTTCATTTCCCAGTTGAACGACCCAGAGCAAGGCAATGACTAAGTGATGCAAAATTTAAGTCTTTTGCCTTACAGTCTGAGGGTCTCTCTGTCACACCACTTTGCATCCTCCTTTCCTCTAGCCTAATCCTGGATTTATATTTTTTTACTTCTTCAATTTTGAGTAGAAAGTCAGAGGAAAAAAAAAAAAAAAATGTTTGCCCTGAATATATTCCTCCCCCACACATCCATTTTTTCTCCTTTGAAGTAGCAACAACAGCTGCCAACAGAGGATCCCCCGGGCTTATAGAGCATCAGTCGGCTTCTCAGATGAAGGCAAAGATGAGAAGACAGAAATCCCTCCTTTAGAGAACTTTGTTAATGTTTTTCACTCAATACATTCTTTCTTTAGTGAACACTTTTAAGACAACCCTGAAACCTCAAGGCAAGAATGGCAAAGCGCTGAATTCTAGGAGCTACAAGTGGTCCCTAATTGATTGCCAGGAGCCAAATGAAAGGAAGTTGAGTGAATGGACACTCAGATCTCCATCTTCTCCAATTCATTTTATTTAAACTCATCCTTTCCATAGCCTACAGTCCCTTCCATCCTCCCCTATGTTATTAGAGACAAACTTCATTAGCCAAAGGCAAGAGGAAGAGACGACTGCTTTCATATTTATTCAGGGTTCCAGTGACTTGAGGCTTATCAAGAGAAGTCAAAATAAGAGAGACAGTACTTCTTGGCTTAGACCAAAAGTGCTTGCATTCTAAATATCAAATTTGGAAGGAAGAAGCATTCTTAACTTTTAAGTTTACACTATCTTTTTACTCAGGTATACATTCATCATGTACATGTAAAAACACACATGCAAAATGCAATAATATTACACTGGCTCATTTTGCAACAAGGGGGGGGCTCTATTTTAATTTTTGCATTTAAAATGGTCTCCATTTTACAATGGGGGAAGTTCAGGAACAAAACAGTAATATATTAATTTATGCATTAATTTAATACTTACTGATAACCTGCTATGTACTAGGTACTCTCCTAGGCATAGAGAATACCCCAGTGAACAAAATAGGCAATGTTCCTGCTTTCATGGAACTTTATTTCTAGTGGAGAAAACAAATAACAAGATGAATAATTAAAATATATAGGAGCCTAACCTGTGATAAGTTTTAAGGAGAAAAAATGTAAACCAGCAAAAGACAACGTGAAATGATCAGATGAAAAGTGCAGAAATTTGAGATAGTGTGGTCAGCAAAGATCTTATGAGAAAGTGATCTTTGAATTAAAACAAAAAGGAAGTGAGAAGACATTTGAGAGACTGGAAGCCCTGAGGTGGAAAATTATCTTGCATTTCTGAAGAACCAGAGTGACTCCAGTGAAGGGAAGGGTTATAAGAAATTGAGATCAGAGAAATAAGAGGAAGCCAGATCATGCAGAACCTTGTGGTTCATGCTAAATATTTTCACTTTTACCAGGAGTGAAATGGGAATCTATTAAAGAGTTTTAAGAAGAGGAATAACATAATCTGACTTACAATTTAACAGAATCACTCTGGTCGGGGGGTTAAAAAAGGACTGAAGTGGTACAAGGTCAATAATCGGTGGCTCTTGTAATAAACCAGATGAGAGGTGATGATGACTTTGGAGCAGCATGGTGGCAGTGAGAGTGGTGTAAAATGGTTGAATGCTGGGTATATTTTGAAAGTAGAGATGAAAAGACCTATTGATGAAACTGATAAGAGATGCGAAAAAGTTAAGGTTGAAATCTAACTTTTCAACCATGGAATTGAAATGAAGAAGACTACAGGAATGGTTGCATGTATATAATTTTTTGGTTTATTTCTTTTGTTTTCTTTTGTTTGCTGGAGATGGGAAAGGCATATCAGAAGCTCATCTTTTTTAACATGTTCAATTGAAGATGTCTATTAACCATCCAAGTGGAGATGTCAAGTAGATAATTGGATATACAGGTCTGAATTGATAGGACAGGTCTGCGAGGAAGAAATGAATTTGGGAGTCATTGGCATATAGATGAGGAAGAATCGACAATACAGACTGAGAAAGATAGGTCAGAAAGTAGAAGGAAAACTAGGTGGATATGGTATCCTCGAAGACAAGTGAATAAATTATTTCAGGAAGGATAAAGTAAAAGTCTAATGAATGCTATTCATAGGTCAAGAAAGTTGAGGACTGAGAATTGACTGCTGGATTTAGCAACATGGTATCATTGGTAGCCTTGATAAAAGTGGTATCAGTGGAGTAGAGAAGTGTGAACAAAACCTTGATTAGGGAAAGAGAAACTGAAGATGGTGAGTACAGACAACTCTCAGGAAGGTATGCTGCAAAGGGATAGTGAGTGATAGGGGAAATAAATGGAGAGAAAATAGGATCAGGAAACTATTGTTTACCTGTTTGTATTTAAAATGAGTGATATAAGGGGGTGTTTATATCCTGCTGTGAATGGCCCATTAAAGTGGGAAGATTTATTGATGTCAGTAAGAGAGGAAAGGATTAAGAGAGCTGTCATTGAGTTAATGAGATGGATGTGATCTACTCAAGGGTGGTCCAAGAATGGCAGAATGAGCATCAGCTAGGAGACTGTCAGAAATGCAAATTATTTGGCCCTGTGCTAGAGCTAATAAGTCAGACTCTCAGGGTGGAACAAAGGAATCTGGGTCTTATCAAGCTCTCCTGGTAATTCCTATGCATGATAGTTTGAAAAGCACTGATCTAGTGCAGAGTGGGGGAATCAAACTTACCTAGGAACACAAACAATTTATCTGTGGAACAGGAGAAAGGGTAGAGTCATGTGGGCACAGGTGAGGTAGGTGGGTAGGTAGAGTACTGGGACCTTACGGAAGTTCTCTTGTAATTGCTTTGACTTCTCAGTGAAGGAAGAAGCAAGAACATCAGTCCTTTTTCTCTATTTTCAGTTGGACTATTAGCTCCAGAGACCCAGAATGACTTTGTGTCACTCAGCAAAGTTGTATTATTCTCTTCATCCTCTGTGACTGAGTACGAAGTCAGCATAAACTTTAAGCCTCTTCCTCTACTTTATGCCACTCTTCCAATTTCTCCTCCTTGCTAGCAAGAGTCTACTTTGTTTTTTCTAGAGGTCACTTTGGTTCACCTATTCTTTTAGTCAAGCTAGGTTCCCCAGAAACCAACACACACACCTACCATACAGATAGTCCCCAGACTAGCAAGTGTACTGAGTACCAAAGCAATGTTAAACTTTTGTGCTCCAGATCAAAGAAAAATAAAATTCCAATGACAGCACATGCCAATATTACATAAGATTACCTATAAGTCTTTCTTGGTCATTAATTATTTGCTTCATAATTATTTACTATATAGGTTTATCATGAAATCACTCTGAATAATAAAAAGTCTACCATAAAATATCTAATGAATAAATATATTAATCAAGTAACTCCTCACATGTATTCAATCACTGAGTGCTATCGATTTCACCCTAATTCTTTACAGTATCCATCCTTTTGAGCTCCACTGACAGTTTCTTGTTCTAGGCCCTCATCATCTCTTGCCTAAACTATGAGAATATGCTCCTAAGTGACGTTCCTGTCTCTGATATGCTTTGCTGTTCCTACAACCCCCATCGGCCTATCCTGCATCATGAAAATGCCAATGTAATAATTTCAGACATGAAACTAATGACTTCACAGCCTTGCTTAAAATTCTTGAATTACATCCAAGATAATATCCAAACATCTTTGGCTGTGAAGCCCTGGGAGTTGGTAACTGCGAGTATTTCCAGCCTTGTCTCTTGCTACTTTACTCCATCAACATTCACACCATGCTTGTGGGACTTCTGTAACCACTGGGTTTCTGGCCCTGAACACAGGTTGCTACATCCACATAGAAAAATCAGCTTCCCCATCTGCAAACAAGAACCCAACTTATAAAATGGAAATTATAATCAATTTACTAGATTATGAGAGCAATGCAACCTATTTAACATTTTACAAATCATAGCTATTTTATTTCCCATAACTAACAATCATTATAATTTAAGCTTTTCTATTTCAATGTGTGCCATTTAAATGTTTTTTTTTTTAAACCACACATTATAGCTTTTACATTGTTCATAAACATCATCAAATCATAAACTTTCACTGTTGTTCTTTTTCAGTTCTTCAGTGCAGGTATTTGAGTCTCTGGGAAATTGCAAGAAGCCTTCCATTTATATTGTATTTTTCTTTAAGTTCTTCATTTCTTTTTAATTTGCAAATAAGAGTACTGGTTTCCCCTGACATTCATGCTATATTCTTCTAAAGAAGCTATTATTTTGTTGATTGACAGCTCATTAATAAGTATAATTACCATCTGCCATGTTGCATCTTAAATTATCCAGTAATTGCATTTATATTAGTTTTCAATTTTGGAAATTAAGCTCTTAAAAGATACTCTTTTCCTTTATTAAAGTCAGGTAGAGTTCCTGGTAATTTTTTGAACAACTAGATTTGTATATCCACTTTACTTTTCGTTACTGCCACATTGTAATAATAATGTAAAATTTAACAGTCCTTTCTATGAATGCTGTTATTTAATACTAAGTTTAATATATAAACTATGGTGCTTTTATGTTAAATTTTTCATATGATACGATTTTTGAAAAAGACAAAAATACGTAATATTTGGTTTTCTGGGCACTGTGGTTAAAAAATAAGGGTCAGCTGAAATCATCTGGATGTATTCTGAAGGAGAAAATGTAGCCTGGATTTCAAGGTAATATATGCAAGGAAGATTTGAGGAGTCTCAGTATTCACCCCAGTTTAAAGCTGTTTTGAAGAATAAAGGCACACACACCTTTATAAATATCTATGTCTTTCAATTTTATTAAAGATATTCTCTTTAATTCTCCTGCCAAAACTGTTTAAGAAAATACATATCTTTCCAGATACAAACAATTCCAGAATTCTCCTAAGGAATCAAAACAGTATTTTTTTCCTTTTCATATGATTCTTTTTCACTTAATTTTCATTCACCCATATTTCCCTTCATGTCTTCTCTCTGTATTTTTATTTTAAACCACATATATTATATAAGACAATGGTCTCTGATTTATTCCATTTGGGACCTGAGATTTGGATGTGGACAATTTTGCAGTATTTGTAAAAAGAATATAATAAAATTACCCATAAGCCGCAAATTCAATATACACATTTGCCGTCGGAACTCTAATAAACAGATCATTGAATTTTACAGCTGGAAGGGGCCTTGGAGAGCAGGGAGTCCACCCCCCACATATCGTAGGAAAAAAAAAAGTGAAGCCAAGGAGTTTTAATTCACTGGCCATTCACTCAACTAACTGCAAGAGAACAAGGAGCTAGACCTCAGACTCCCTGGGGAGTCACAGAAGCCAAGTCTTGTGCTTTTTTAATGTCACATGTTCTCTCATGACATAGACTTGCGGTACTGGTCTGTCATTCTTCACAAGGTGAAAATAGAGTTAACTGAGTTTGCTGTGTGCCTGAGAAACTGCTAAGCATTCATTCGTGAAAGCAAAACTGGGAACCTATGAAATTTCTTTATCAGGAGCTTTTCTCCAAGGCTGCCTTTTCTGTCTGTTCACATGTAAGGTGCCTAGGGCAATGTCCTCCACAGGCAGTAGCTATTAATCTCTGACATTTTTTTTAAGAGGCAACAGTGCTAATTTTAGGTTACTATATAAAAAATAATAATTTCTTACTCAATATCTAATCATCTTGGATATTCTCTGCAGACTTTGTTTTCATGTTTTGTCTAAAAGCACTTTTTTCCATGCTCAGAGAAATCTGTGGATATTAAATTTGGTGTTTGAAATGGGCGCTTTGACAGACCTCAATTTAAGGTGCTATGTTTTTTTATGAAGGATAAAGAGCAGCTGATTATACTGGCAGAAATCCCAGAGGCAGTGAACTCTGTTGATGGTAACTGACTATATAGTGGAGCAGGAAAAGCTCAAATTTCCTCCTTCCTTCAAGCTCTGCTCTAACAATTACCAGCGAAGCCAGAATATTTTGTTTGATGATCCAGCAAAGTATCTGGTAAAGGAGGAAAAGGAAGAGCAGGGCACTTCCTGTGAGGGTGAGGGAAAGAGGTTCTGTGAGCTTTCCCTGCATGATTAGAGCTTGGGAAGTTGATCTCTTTTCATGCTGTACATGTGGCGTGCTGCAGTCACGCCTCCCGCTGCCAGCCCAGAACCGGGATCTTAATCAGTCACTATGAAAACTCATTAGCTCCACAGCAATGAGTCTTCCACTGCTGAAGCTTGGCGCTGTGCTTAGCACCATGGCAATGATATCAAACTGGATGTCCCAAACTCTCCCATCCTTGGTAGGACTGAACACCACGAGGCTATCAACGCCAGATACCTTAGTAAGTCACTCCGGTGGGTTTGGCCGTCTTGGGAAGTAAGTGCATTAAACCAGTGGGCTTTATTTTGTAAATTGCAAAGGCTGAGATTTTGCTTCTCTATTTACAGGTCTTCTTCAACAATACAATATTTATGTGGTAACTTTAGTCATGGATGTTCCTTTAGGAACACTTTAAAGTTACATCAAAGAATAAACGAACTGCCTGAGAAATTAGCTATGAAAGGAAATACTAGATTCATTAAATTCTTAATGAAAAGCTTTAATTTATATTGTTCTGAGGTTTTGAAGAATTCTTTCTTTTAAAATGTTTTGTTTCTTATTATTTTACTTCTTTTAACATCTGTAAAATCCCCATAATTTTTCCTACAGAATATGCTATAGGGTATATTCTAGCTAATCTAGTTTTACTATAGCAGGTTCTTCTTTGAAATTCAATTCCTGTGACTGAAATGCATTCAGTCAGAGAAACCAACCTCTTTTAAACATAAATGAATAAAAACAAAAAACCTCAGCAATTTAAAGCATGACCAAAAAAACCTTTAAGAGAGCTAAGAATCATGAACAGAAAACTTACTTGATAAAATCATCTCCCTGTATTGTTTAATTTTTTCATAAAGTCTTCTCCTGTCACAAGTCTAACTCCTGTAGTCTTCATTAGTCTACAATTAGTGGCTTTTTAACCCTTCCCACATTATAACAAATGTCTTTTCTCATGGTTTATTTAGCAATACTCTAAAACATTTCAAATAAAAATGAAAACTATTGGTTTTTCAAATAGAAGCTTACAAATTGAAATAGAAGGAATATCCTGGAAAAACAATTTCCCTGCTAGCAAATAAAAAGTACAGAAACAATTAGGATTCAGAGCCCTTTACCTTTTTATCTTTATCTGTCTTTTACCATTGGACTGCTCCCACAGATCAGAAAAAGTCAGATACTTAAAAAAAAAAAAAGCAACTCTCCATTTTGAAGATATGTTTGCAGTTACTAATAATAATTACTCTATCAATCAACGTGTAACTAACTGAGTCAGATCAAATTAATTACATAATTTACCAGATTCACCTGGTGCTCAGGGCAACAGCAGAGCACATGTGAGGCACACTCTGACCTGCTTTTATATTTTTACCTCCCTTGAATCACTTATGGTACCTCAGTGCTTCCATTATTGAGATTCCCCTCCTTCCCTGTATGACGTGTGTGGCAGGAGGCATGTAAAAGACATTTGTAGTTATAAAGAAACCATGACATGGCATCAATAAGCAATCACAAAACAAAGAAATTTACATTATTTAATATTTACTGAGCCAAATTTCCTCAATGTTCAAGTACCTGGTGACTTTTAACAACTTAGTTGTTGAATTAACTCTTTCAAGAAATGAACCTAAGCTAAGCAATTCATGAATAAGCTATGTTTCAAACTTGGTACCTTGGTTCTGATATGTATATTTTCTGTGTCTACAGATATTGGTTTGGTTATTTCCTGTTTCTTGTTGATGGAGGAGAATCAACTTTCCAAAAGTATGCATGATTCTTTTAGAACTTCTTGCTCTCTTATGAGTTTAAAGTAAATCCATTTTCTTTACCTTCTGATAGTAATCTGTTGGTTGAAAAATATAAAATATTGGTATGGTCTACAAATGTTCTGCCACAACTGAATCACCCTTTGAGTGACAAAAAATAAATAAAGTTCAGAAAAGTTTACACTATGTTATTCACTGGAATGGAGAAATCATGTTGCAAAAGTGTGTGAGTATGAGTGAATGAGTGTGAGTGTGTGTGCATGCATGTTTTACAGAAGTGCCAAGTATTACAGAAGTAATTTCCCCACCTTAACTATTCAAGATAATTGCTCATATCTTAGGATTCCCATGGTGAGAAATGAATGAATCTATTTCCTAGATTAAGATCATTAAATGTTAATGCTGGAAAGGATCTTAGAAACTATCCAGGCCAGTTATTTTTACACTATTTTTTGGCAGCAGTGCCTTTTTTTTCCGAATTAAATCTTATGTAATACATGCAGAATAAATATTTGTTGAATGAATCTTGAGGTGGAAATCCAATATATAAAACAGGTCATGGGTCAAATAATAAATTATGGGGGGGGGAGGCATTTACTGTGTCTCTGTCATCTGTTCCCTCCCCACATAATCAACCCCTTTCCCTGGTCAAAATGCCTCCATAGAAACCTTAGAACTCTCAGGAGCTTAGCTGGAAATATGACTGATCTAATCCAACCTCCTCATTCTGCAAGTGGGAAGAATGATCCCAAATGTTTAAGTGGCTAAAGAGATTTCCCCCAGCTGGTTAATGACAGAATCAAGGGTAGAAGCAAGTCACCTGACTGCAGTCCTGACCAGGGAAGTCGTCTCACCCACCTTTGCTCTCCTTGCCCCTCCTGGTCCCTGGTGCCACACTAGGTTCTCTCTGTCCATCTCAGGTGGTTTCCTATGACCCTGGACTCCACTTTCCTAGATGGAAGGGTTGACAGTTCCCTTCCCAGTAAGTAGAGCTATGATGTCCAGCCCTTCTCAACTCTCTCACTCTACATTCTCACTTTAGACAGTACGAATGGTATAAGCTTGCAAGTCTGTATACACCCCCAAAAAAATGAATGAATGAATAAATACATAATGTAGGTCTTACAATTTGTTTTATGAGTGTTTGTGGGATGTGCAGATGGCAAAAAGTACAGATTTACACAAATATGAATGTGGTCTTTCTTTAAAATGGTAGTTTCAAATGACCTTGAAAAAACAAAAATAAGAAATATAGGGTTTTAATCATTAAAGGCAGTTAAATCTGTTTATGGCAGGTACCTCTGAAATAGGCAGTGTACGTTTGATTGTCTTAAAAGCTGAAACAGGTTTTTAAATTTCCAGGATATTTTTGTCAGTAAGTAGTTAAACACAGCTCCTTATTAGGGGAATAAGCTCCCTCTGGCTTCTCTTAGAATCTTGAAACATCCCTTTATCCTCCTCTTTGGCCCTGTTTTCTTTCTTTCTTTCTTTCTTTCCTTCCCCTCCTAATCTATAACTGGGCCCATCTGCCTTCGGAGGAGCTGGTGTCTGCAGAGACCAAAGCCTGGGCTCTGAGAAAGCTCAGGCTCCCTCTGGCATGTCTCTCTGATGCAGAGTAACCTCCCCCTGAGGCTGAGCTTCTGAGAAATCACTCACACTGTGGATTCCACACCAGTAAGAACCTGGAAAAGAATAATTAAATAAGCAGAGGACATTTAGCAGACACCAGCTGTTCTCAATCAGCCCCTCCGCTATGGTGGGAAGAGGCCTCCCAGGGACCTGTGGGCATCAGTGATTTGTTTTGCTACATTTTGAAATGTCTAGCCAGCTTCTCCTCATAAATAACTACTTCAATGAGTTAGTCAGTTTTAAGTTCTGGAAAATGAGTAGAATACTCTGATACAAACTCTCAATACTCTCTAAGTTTCTTAACTCACCAATTTTTTTTTTTTTTTTAGTCCTGGATGAAGACATCTGACTTCTCTGTTTTGTACCACTGTTTTTCTTCCCCAAATCCTTAGGCAATGTCTATTTTGTGAAAGACCAACTAAACAAATTAAGGAAATGGATGAGAGAACAGAATGGTAAATCTTGAAAGTCACAGAGAATGTGATAATTGCCTTTTTAGAGTAGAACTGTGGCATAGGTAAGAGGGTAGATTTATTCTTAAGTACTTAAAGCAGAAGGAGGGCAAAAGGGGGAACATTACAAAGAGAGAAGTTCAGAGCCAGTCCTTTAGCTTTCCACCGATGGAAGGGGCTGCCTATGAAGCAGGGAAATCCCTATCATGCAGAGTTCAAGCGGAAACACAAGGAGAATACATAGGAGAAGTGTCACTGAGTGGAAAGACATAGGACCAGATATGACTTCTAAGTCCTTCCCAACTCTGAGTCATTACGATTTCCAGAATATGAGAAGAAGTGATCAACCAACCTGAATTTGAGGATGTCTTTGGTTTTGTGTTTAACTGTTTTTTGTCGTTGTTTTTACAGTTGTTTTTCTTAGAGCCTTGAGGTTGCCTTGAGTGAAGAATATACATTTCTTATTTCAGTTCCAACTAGTCTCATAAGAAATAGGAGGAAAACTGCTATGCAGTGACATCTTTATTAATACATCCTCCAGAACACAGCTTCTTTTAGTGTGGTCTGTCAACATCTCTATTATTCCTGTCCTCACATTTCTTCTCTTCACAACTAAAGTCATTAGCACGCTAAACCACATTTCATTCTCTGAGACCAAACCTATCCTCAGACAGAAAATTTATAAGGACTTTTCATCAGGTATCTCCTCTAAATCATCAGGTATCTCCTATTCTAAATTGAATAGGTTTTAGTAAATGGAGTTTTTTCTGCTTTATTTTCCCCTACCTTGTACCCCCCTTTCATTAGCTAGATCCCTTATTCTTTTTTGCCTCAGTCTGTACTTTCATGAAATTCCCAGACATTCAGCATAAACATAAGACCTAGCAATGTTCAACCAGTTGATTCTGTCCTCTTCAAAGAATCAGAATGCTGTCCCTTTGCCTGTCCCTCCACTTGTGTCTTGCCAAGCCTTTACTGCTAATTATTCCTTTGGAGTCCCAACTTGCTACTTGTTTCCACATTGTTTGGATAATGCCCTCCACCTCGCTGGGTGCATCTCCTCTAAAGCGAAGTTTTTTCAGCTATTGGTGAATGGACATAGGCGATCTATCTGCAATTTATCTGCAGAGGATGAACATAAAGAGCTCTGATCTGAAAATGGGAGAAAACTGGTATAAGTCCCATATATAGCATATATGCTATATATATATTTATATATATATAAATATATATATCATATATATTTGATTATATTATATATGTTATATATAATATATATGATATATATATTATATATATACATATATATGATATATATGTATATCATATATATAACATATATAATATATTACTAAACGGGTGACTTCGGAAAACACTGCTTCAGTTCTTTGCGTTTCAGTTTCCTCATAAATAAGATAATGTCTATTTCTAAGGGTATTGGTTCAAAAGAAGTGAGACTAATATAAGAGAAGGGGTTTTATAAAAAGAAAAACATGCTGAAATGCAAGATATTTTTATTTTTATTTTTACCTCAGTCTTCAGGATCTTTCTTTCCTGTTCAAAGCCCCTGAAGTTCTCAGAGACTTCTCACAAAGTAGCTTTGTATTTATAAAGCATAGCTCTGTAATTAAATTGTAAGCAAAAAATCCAAACTTGAAATCCAATTGTTAAAATTATCATTTTAATTCTATTTAGAGCATGCCTAAATATTTCATGAGTTTTGTAATATTAAAAACTGCTAAATAGTTCATTTAGTTCTTCTAATTAACACAAAAGGTTCAAAGAGAATTGCATCAGTAATCACTGTGATTAGCAATGCTTTGGATAGCAATAAACCGTATGCACCCTCCAGGTCCAAGTAGTCAGCTTCACGGTAGTTCAGGAAATGCTATCAGAATTATCTTCATCATATATAAAAGGGAATTTCAGATAACTGGTGGTGCAATATGGGGGTTAAACTTTCAAGCTCTGATATCAGACTGTGCAAGTGCAAATCTCAGCTCTGCTGATTACCTCCTACATGACCTTGAGCAAGTTCCTTACTGTCTCTAAGTCTCAGTTTCCTCACCTATAAAATGGGCAGAATAACATCACCTGGTTCATAGAGTTACTGTGATATTCAAAGGCAGTAATGTATGTGAACTGCCAACTAATGGCTAGAGCACCATAAATGTTTGCTATTACTATTATATGAGTTTTATTGACACCTAAGTAACTGCTCTTTTAAGTTAAAATGAGAGCAGATCTTTTCTCATTGGTATCCAAAATCCATCTAAATATTTCTTTCCACCTGAGGTCTTAGCTGGTTTTATTTTTATCCTCTTTTCAATGCCAATATGGGTGTCATAAAAGAGAACACTAGACACGCTCATAAAGCTTCCTTTATCACTAAACCTGACACAGAAGTCTCTGTCAAACCCACACAACTGTCAAGCACTCATCTTTTATACTAGCTTTTTTCTCTTTTGAGTTACCTTTTTCTTGCCAGAGAGGTAACTTGCTATAGTTGAGATCATTCAGACTAACTCTGTAGCAGATAAAGCCATGGCTCTTTTCAATAATTCTTACAAGAAGACAATTGAAAGTACAAACAAAACTGGAGTCTACTTTTATTAAGCTGACACTTCAGGAAGAATACTAAATGAACATCAAACCCTATTCACCTTTTCTGCTTCCCTCATTCCAGAGAGCAACTGACACCTTGCCCTGACATTATAAGCTCTTTACTAGTTAGCCAAACACCTGGCAAGAGAACATCAATATTAATGATGCCAGGTTTAATAATCAGTATTTGCACTGCTGTTAAAGATATTTTAATATTATAATTGGGTGGTCCCTGCTCCTTTATACAAAAGCTAAATTTATTCTAGTGAGAAGCCTTAATTTTCTGACATATTTGAGATTTGTGTCCAATGTCAGGAGAAGCCTAGTTGAAACTGTAGAACCTATGTCGAGATATATTCGTTCCATACTGTTACTCAGCTTAAACCTTTAATTACATCATTGAAACTACTCTGCTAAGCTGTACCTATCTCCGTTCTGTAGATAATCTCTTTGCATTTTTTCTTCTTTAGTATGAAAAGATTATCTTTACGATCTTATCTGATTCTAATAATATATAATTCTAAGTACATCTTTCTGTCCCAATCATAGTCAGGCATAAATGCTAGAAAGAAGGAGTAAGGGGAATCAAAAGAAAGAAATGATAATGAATCCAATACCTCAGAAATAAAAGGCAGCACAGGACACTTCTATGAGCTATCTGAAAAAGGAGACTAAAAGACAGGTTTGGCACCATTTCCTTTTCATTACAGACCAAGGACAAGGACTATGACATCTTTTTGAATTTCACGAGTTTATAATTTATAGCTTCCCCATGATTGCTGTTGGAATGCCTATAAGCACCCTATAGTGATTTTCTCTAAAGCCCTTGAAAGGAAAAATATCTGTGTGTTGGTTGATGGTATGTGACGAGCTAGGGCCTGGGAGAGAATAAGTAGGAGATTATATCTGTTCTGCTGCAAATTACAAGACAGAAGATGCCACAGACTATGGCAGCTCTGTGGAGAGAGGTCAGGCTGGTTTAGTCCTTTTAAGAATCTGCTTCCTACCAGGCAAAGCGCTCCAGTCTAAAGGCAAACAGACCAGCCCAGTAACACTGGGCATTGTGCAAAATAGTTCTCTGCTGGGCACCATTCACCTCCATGTTCCTAGCCCCATCTCAGCCTCTCTTTCATCCTTCCTTGTTCCAGCCCCTCCAGCCTGAGTCATTAAATACCTTCTTTTCTAGACAAAATTCATCTCCCCCTTCTCCTGATAATATAAGAAATATCTCCTTATCTGCTGATTCCCCTGGAAACCATAGAGGGAAGGACAAAGACAAGAATTTCAGATCCCAGCTGTAGAAGTTAGTCAGAGCTTAGCTAGAAGGAGGCCCACTGGTTTATCTGATATTTCCACAGGAAAAAGAAACTCAGATGCAAATTGGATGGTTTGTCTATGTAACACCTGTCAGGTAGGTTTTTCAATATCCATATGATTGACCTTTAAGAACGATTATCTGGATGTTCAGCATCATAGTAATATGGCCATAGCAGTGGAATTAAAAGCAAGATTCTATAGCTATACAGTCCAATAAGGAGGCCACTGTGGCTACTGGGCACTTGGGATGTGGCTGGTCCGAGCTGAGGTGTGCTATAAGTGTAAAATGCACACTCAATTTCAAAGAGTGTACAAAAAAGGAGAAAAAAACAATGTAAAGTATTTCATGAGTAATTTTTATATTGAGTACATGTTGAAATGATAATATTTTGGATATACTGGGTTAAATAAAATATATTATTAAAAGTAATCTCACTTGTTTCTTTTTACTGTTTTAAACCTGCCTACTAGAAAATTTAAAATTATACACATGGCTCTCATTCTATTGGACAGTACTGCTCTGGCTTCATACATAGCTCTACTATATACAAGCTGTGCATTCTTAGGCAAGTTAACTAATTTTCTCTTCTGTGAAATGGGAATAATAATTATTCCTGCTTCTTAGCATCCTTCTTTGTACCCCTGCATCAGCAAGTCAATGGATGTGAGCTATCCCGTGTAATAGGGTCTGACCTCGAGCAGGCAGCATTCTTCAGCCTCAGCAAACCCCAGAGAGAACTCAGCTGAGAGTCAAGCCACTGACACTCTCAGCACCTGGAATAATGAATGAGTGTCTCTCTGGGCAGTGCATTAAGACATCCACAACAGCTTCTGATTGCATAGTGGAGAATGTATGCTCAAAGCAGAGTTCTTCTGAAAAATAACTAGACAAAAAATGAGTTACTGATTTTTGTACTTGATAGAATGTACTTGATATGGCAGATAGGAAGTAGCCAATATATCCTGTAGCTGGATATAGACTAATTATTGAAAAAGACATATGAAAGACAGATAACAATACTAGAAAATACACATTAAGTGCCTAATGAATAACACAGACAATCCTTCAGAAGAGGTTGAAACCATGAGGACTGAGTAAATTGAAGGTTTGTAAGAGGTATTCCAAGTAGGAGAACAAAATGAGTAACATACAAAGATGTGAATCAAGGTTGCACGCTTTCAGGACACAAAAAGACCAATTTGGTTGGAAAGAAGTTTCTTATAGGAAGATACAGAAAAACTAGAAACAATAGGAGGCAGACTGCAGTAGAACAGGAATGTCACTTTAAGATAGGGTTCTAGTGAGTTTGGGTGACAAGTGCACAAAAGTAATTTGGGAAGATCAGTTCGGCGGCCTATGCCAAAATACTATCTTTAACTCTTCTGAGACTCTATATCCTTTGCAAAACAATGCTGGTCTAATTATTTTTACCCTATATTCTCATGTGATACCTTTCCAGCTTTATTAATAATTGACCCTTCAATACATGAGAAGCTCTCTGGGAGAGGACTTTGCTTCAGAATATCACACATGAGTAATAATCAGAAAAATACATACTACTAATTACCATTTACTGTTGAGGAAGACAAGCTAACAGACCCTGTGTAGAAAGATTCGTGATATGTGACTAAGTATTGAATATTTAGTAGATACTTCTAAAGTTGCATTAAATTGTCCAAATATGACAGAAAGCATTAGGAAGTGGTGTAGGATCAATAAATAGTTAATAATATGGAATCAAAAGAAAAAGAAAGATTCTCCTTCTGAGCACTGAAAAGGAAGGTATAACTGAATGAAGCTGTGCTGCCTATGCGAATTATTTAATCTCTTTCTTTTTAACTTTAGAGAATAAAATCACAAACTTTAAATATCAAAAAAAAACATGCTTTGCTTACAATTATACAAACCCACACTCTTTCTCTCTTTGTCTGTGTTTTCTGTGTTTTGTGCTATTGATTTCCTCAGACTCAGATTAGTCCCAAAGAAGGATGGCAGGTATACAGCTCAGCACAGGATCCTGATGGACGATGCATTTGCACAGTGGTTGCTCCAGAACAAAACCTGTGCTCCCGGGATGCCAAAAGCAGGCAGCTTCGCCAGCTGCTGGAAAAGGTAGGTGTCCTTTGTCCCCTGTGAATACTTTTATTGAAATCTACCATTCTTTGAAAAGGAAATTATGGGAAGGCAGGTAATGGTGAGGAGGGTTCTTCCAATTTTTGTCCCCCTTCTCAAATAAATGCTTTCCCCTTCCTTGAAAGTAGTACCTCAAGATTCCTGCTCTGTTGTTCTATTTATATGACTTTTACTTGTCCCAATCTTGCCTTAAGACTGGCTTTCTGTCATATTTCTTAATATCTAGTCTATCTCTCCTTAAGAAGAAAATAGTATGAAGTCTTATTCCAGTGACAGAAATTTAGCCTCAACTTTCAGGATCACACTAGGCTCTTTGAGCTCATACTTTTCGATCTCATCAACAATCTTGCAGGGAAGTTAAAATAATGGCATACAATATGCAAGCTATCTGGACAGATAATGAATAATTCCAAGCATTTAACATCATTTTCTAAGTCATTCCTTTGAACATTAAGTTCTTCAATTTCATTCAATAGCATTCTCTCCATATAATTTACTTAAGCTGGATCCATAACAATCAAATGCAGAATGCCCTTGATTTATTCTCTTTCACAGATGAAAGTCATCTCATGAAAGGTTATTTATGTTTAGTTTAGGGAGAAAAAAAACAATGAATGGTTCTTTCAGTTTTCCTCATTCACACTTTCACTGTGTTGGCCTCTGAATATGGTTGGACAGCTGGGGTGGCCAGAGTGATGGAAGGATGACAACATATTTGAATTTTAAATATCTTCAGGGATAATAAGATATATTAGGTAGTATGTGTTTTTAGAGGATATCATGCTCAACAATCCACTCTGTGAAATATCCTTTCCATGATCATTTACACAATTATAGCACTGAATAGGAAGCTTTAACAGAAAATTAAGAGAAGCTAGAAAAATGAAAGCACTGAATTTGTTAATACAGACATCCCTAGTTTATGCAATTTTAAGTCTAGCTACAGTAACTCTCTTCCACTGCCATATAATTAAAATAACTTTCCTCAGTGTACATTACTTGGAAGTATATTGATGCCCTAAGATTTTAAGAAGACTTATTTTCACATTTTCATACAGAGATTAGTCTGTTTTTTCTGCCCTTATCCTTGGAGTCATCATCACCTATTTGCTTTCTCTTCTTAAGTCTCTTTTTTAAAAAGATCCAGTCTTCCCTGCTCCTTCAATATCTGTCCCCTAAACAAGAGCAAATGTAACTGTCATTCAAGTTAATGACCCCAGCTAACGTGCCTCTCAACTGTTAAAACTGTTCATGACATATGAACTATGATTATTCTTCTCTTCATAGATTTTCTTTATATCTATGAAAAAGTTCAAACATATAGTTTAATATTATTTGGTTACTAGGGAAATTAATTATTTTGGTAAAAAGATTTAATCTTTTAAATCCAATTTTGCTTTTCTATTAACTTGTATTTCCTCTCAGATTACTAACTTTCTACTCCATCTTCTTTTCTACGCAAAAATATCTTCTTTCTACATCAACTATGATGAGAAACATTTTCTTAGACTCGATAATCTTATTTCTGTTACTATTTTCAGTACAGCATTGCATACACACACCCACACACAGACTTGGACATTTCTTCAAAAATCAGCTGAAAAATTCAAATAAACTATGAATGTCAGGAAGTGGATAATACTCTCTTCATGTCCAGAGGGAAATGTATTCCAGAGCTATGATAAAACCAGGAATTAGTAAAGGATGAATAAGGTCTGAAAAGTACAACTAAGGGGATTGATTGAAGCAATCATTGAAGTTTATATGACCATACCATCCAATAGGCAATTTGTTTACCATTTTAACGAAATTCTAGAAAATCACACCTTTAAAAATGCAGCGGCATAGCACAGGGAGATCAGCTCGGTGCATTGTGACCACCTAGAGGGGTGGGATAGGGAGGGTGGGAGGGAGACGCAAGAGGGAGGGATATGGGGATATATGCATACGTATAGCTGACTCACTTTGTTATACAGCAGCAACTAACACAACAATGTAAAGCAGTTATACTCCAATAAAGATGTTTAAAAAAATGCATCAATACCTAAATGACAAAAAACAAAATTTATTAACAAAATCAAGGTCACCACAGGTTAGATTAAGCAAATTCACCATTTGGTAGTGTTATGGAAACAGAGGAATAATAAATTGTGTGTACTATTTAGAGTGGCCTGAAGGAAGTAAGTAGCACTGGTTTGCTGCACTGACCCAAAGAAAAAACATCTGAAAGCAGCATTCCTTATGCAGACTGAGCCAGTCCCTTGCTGGCTTCTCTATAGTTTTACAAATATCCAAGGTACCAGATGGCAAATAGGAGCCTGACCGTTAAGCAGCCCATGTCATTATTAACCAAAGGATTGATTTAGTTTACAATAAGGGAATATTCTTATTGAGAATAATATTAATAACAACAGTTCCCATCTATTATATTTGTATCTGCTCCATTCAAACCTTATAGCAGAGGTTGTTGCCCTTCTAAGTTTACATAAAAGGAAACTGGTGTTTTTTGAGGCTAAAAAACTTATCAATTTCACTCAACCAGTAGACTGTGGAGCCATACCAGATCAACTTTGCATTTTCTCAACACCATGCCAGTGTCATTCAAAATGCCACTGGTGGTACCCACACTTATTTAACTGATGTTCTGTCAAATATTTTGAATAAGTATTTATACTACTGAATATTAGAAAAATTACAATTGGTTTCACAATACATCAGGTCTTAGTGTATACAAACTAAAAATTTTCACTTAAAAAAAAATGCTTGTCTCTTAGCTATGCAGCATCTCTGTACAGGCCCGCATTGTCTAGGTCAATATTTCCTAAACTGTGATTTTTGGAATAGGATGCTGATGACATCCTCCAATAAAATAATTTTAAGAAACACGGTACATGATACTTCACTCTTGAAGATTTCCGTCATACGGTTTAATACTAAAGGTTCTGTGAAGACCTACAATAAAGAAATCCCTGTTTATTTTTGTTAATCCCAATCCTATCCAAGCATACTGAACTGTAGGGCTTCTTTTTTTCAAGTAGCCTCCACACTAATTATAAATGAGAGTGAAAATCTAAGTTAGTTGTGTTTAAGTTCAGAAAGGCCTCAGACGTTTTATTTATACAAAGAACCAAGGTAGATAAAGAGTTCAAAACATTATCAGTGAAGAGTAACAATGAGCTTGCCACACTATGTAGACAGTCTACCCAGGGGCATGTGTAGACAGCTGAATAGCAGAACATCAGAGATAAGCAGACTAAAAGAGGAATGAGTCTCCTTCCCACAAGTGTAATCATGGGGATCCAATCTCAAGTATCACCAGGAAACTGATTCTCAGTGGGTCTCCATAACCAGTGGGAAACTAAACAGTCCTAGGTACAGCCAGCAGGAAAAGCAAAAGGCAGCCCAGAACCATCCTCCCCAGTTAGACAGCTCCATCTCTAGCTATCACCCCAAATGTAGCTCTTATAATTTTACATGATTCTGCTTGAAGGTCACAATCAAGTCTCAGCAAAAATTCTCTCAGTGCATTTTCGCATAACACAAATAAAGTTGAAAATTAAATTGATAGGGTAAGTTAGAGGCAAAATAAGAGAGGCTGTTTTAACTTTATCCAGGATATCTCACTTGCCTATCATTTTCTAATTGTATGGATTCTGCCTAAGTACACAGAATTCCTAGGAAAATACTGGACATGCCAGAGATGTGTGTTTTCATAGACAAATGCCATATTTAAATGTGTAAATAGTTTCTTTAACACAAATGGCTTTTCTTTATTCATGCTTAACCATAATGGAGTTGAAAATTATTTTGAAAGCATTGCATTCATCCAAGATGCAGTTACCATGCTTTCAATGTTGCCTCAGTAATTCTGTGCTGCATCAAAGTTTTTTTTAAATGAAGCTTTCTGAATGTATGAATGACAGTAAATTAAGAAATATTTGAGGGTCATGTAATACTATAGACAAACCAGTGACAGGAGAAAGATACTTTTGTTAAAATATTAAAATACTTGTTACATATTACTACTGTTGGAAGCCTAAGATAATTTTACCCAATAAATATTTGAGCAATTATTCTGCGCCTAGTTCTGTGTAAGGTCATGGAAATAAAAGGTATGAATAAGACACAGATTCTAACCTCAATGAGTTTACAGAAGGGCAGCCACTTTTCTGTTTCCCATTCACACACATTACACAATTAGATTTAATATAAGCTAGACTGTAGTATGTCCCGAAAAGACAGGGTTTATAAAGGACAGGACTATGGATCAAGACAGCAGAAAAAGAAACAGAAAAATATGACCTTCTCTGACAAAAAAAAAAAAAAAAAAAAACAAGTGGAGGAACTGAGGCAAGCCAAGGCAGCAGAATTCACTGCCTTTTCTGAATGTTCCATTGCTGAGGAATATATTGACAATGGGCTCTTTAAAGCCAGCTGGTCCACTAAGCTTTGTGACTTACCTGATGACAGAAATTGTCTCTGAACAAATCCCTTCCTTATTTGTAACTCACAAGGTTTTACAATGAAAATAACTTTTTTATGTGTTACATAAATAATACTTGTTTATTTTAAAATACATGGAATAACGCATAAAAATATATGAAATGAGGTAAAACTCATCTGAAATCCCATTTTTTGAGCCCATGCTTTCATGTATTCATTTATGAATATAAAATATAATTCTATGCAAATGAATTTATATACAATATTTACCAGGGACCTCTTTCTACAATATTTATTTTGTTACTTCTTCTCTCACCCACACCTTACCACCCCCCACCAGAAAACTAATTTTAATCACCTAATATGTATTCTTCTAATCCTTCCATATCTTTCTCCATGTTTTTTGCTTATATACTGCTTTCTTTTACATATGTGTGCTCAAGTGTGTGTGTGTGTGTGTGTGTGTGTGTACGTGTGAGACATAGTGAGAGAAAGAGAGAGGGCGGGAGAGAGGTGAATTTTATTTAGAATAAAAGGATTCAAATTATATTAAGATCTTTACATTTGCTTTTCTCACTTACTTTTCTCATGGATGTTCCTCCATGTTAAGCAATGTTTCTTAAAATGTATAAACATAAGAATCACTTAGGGAATCTTGATAAAATGAAGAGTCTGCCTCAGTAGCTCTGGGTTGGGCCCCAAGATTCTGCATTTCTGACAGGCTCACAGGTGATGCCAAGTTGTTGCTCTGTAGACAATACTGTGAGTACCAAAGTATAGAGCTCTATTGTATCCTTTAAATTAGTTTAGTCATATTCTACTCCTCAACTCATTTAATAGCTCTCCTCCTATTAGAGGCTTTCACTTTGTTTTCCAGATTCTGCTGCCATAAGAATTAGAGTAGTCTTTCTTTCCTCATTTCTACATGCTTTATAGGTCACCTATTTCCCACTTCTAAATAGCCTGGGGCTCAATGAACTTCGGATGGTGCCATCACCTTAACATATATTTATTGCCTATCTACCAAACACTTAATGCAGTGGCCAATTTCCAAGTCTCTTAAACAGTATGGTCTCTGAGTTAGGAGGTGTCCCAGCGCTACCACCACTCATCTTGCTCAGTTCAGCCTCACCCCTGGGAGTACTTCAGATGCAGCTTGAAGTAACTGTACTGGAATGAATGCACGCTAGATCTGTTAGACACTTCACCACCATCCACAATTGCTAAGCATCCCAGACCCTGAGGAAGTCAGAGTCAGTACTTAAAGAAACAACTTAACATTTAACAGATTGAGCCATGATAAGCTTACTAAGCCCTGGAATGAATATTCTATTTTTTAAATTTATTTTTCTGATATATCAAAATCTTATTAATATTTAGTCATTTCTAATGCTAGAATGTCCATTTTATTATTTCCTGCCTAGGTACAGTTTTCTTTTGCTAAATTATTTGAATGTTTATCATGAAGAATTAGTCTTCTGAAAGTATGTCCTGTGGAAATGCAATTATGGATTTGGCACTTCCAGTTTTTAATGTTAATGTCATTTTTGCTACTTCAGTAGTGACTGTATATACCTGTAAAAAGACAATAATGCCAATGTTCTTGTTTAACAGGTTCAAAACATGTCTCAGTCTATTGAAGTCTTAAACTTGAGAACTCAGAGAGATTTCCAATATGTTCTAAAAATGGAAACCCAAATGAAAGGGCTGAAGGCCAAGTTTCGGCAGATTGAAGATGACCGGAAGACACTAATGACCAAGCATTTTCAAGTAAGTTTGACTTCAGCAATCTTGTCAGTCCAAATGAGACACTGAGTATGATGGACAGCCACCATGGCACTCAGCTAGAAATAACTGTACATCAGCCCATATATGCAAGGTTCAAAATTCACTGGGGACATCAATCATCTCTCCACTGAAACTGACCATTAGCTGGTAGGAATGCATAGAAGACTTGCTATAAAAAGAGCTTTACCCTCCTAGAGCTAGGCAGAGATTCTGGATAGATTTAAAGGCATTTCAATATGTATAACAATGGTCAATCTAGGAAAATTAATAATTAAATTTATCAAAGATTTTCTGATGATTTTATGCCTTGCTAATATGAGGAGAAATACAGAGAATATGAATTATTAAAAGAGGCAATAATACCATTATTAACAGCACATAAACAAGGGTTGTTTCACAATTTGATACAAAAAGTATTTATTTATTTTATTTTGTTTATTTTTTTATTTAGTTTTTTGGCTGCGTTGGGTCTTCGTGGCTGCGCGTGGCTCTCTCTAGTTGCAGCGAGCGGGGGCTACTCTTCGTTGCGGTGCGCGGGCTTCTCTTGTTGTGGAGCACAGGCTCTAGGAGCACAGGCTTCAGTAGTTGTGGCACATGGGCTCAGTAGTTGTGGTGCACGGGCTTAGTTGCTCCGCGGCATGTGGGATTTTCCGAGACCACGGCTCAAACCCGTGTCACCTGCATTGGCAGGCGGATTCTTAACCACTGTGCAACCAGGGAAGTCCCACAAAAAAGTATTTTTTTAGACTTTAAGCTGTTTATTGGTAATTATCTAGAAACACTGAAAATGGAGAAACAATGCTTTTAAGCATGCTATGTGGATTTTTATTAACTATGTATGACACTGTCATAGATTAAAATAAAATCTATGATAATGCTATTTGAGCTTCTATTAAAAAGAAATAGTCTGCCTTACAAAGGCATAACACATAGTTTATAAAACATACTGTGATTTTACAAGCATAATAGCCTCTGCTTTCCCTGCCAGTTAGGAAGTGAGATACACTGCTAATGGTGAGGGAGTGGGCCTGAATCCAAGTTCTTGGTCAAACATTAGAAGTGCTTTTCATACAAAATTATGATTGGCAGGGAGCTAGTCAGGGACATGAAACAGGGTCTCTGCATGACACAGTTTAATATGGCAGAAATTAGCATGGTTTTGTAATTTTCTTCAGTGGTGCTCAGGAGCCTGAGTAGAAAGGTATAAAAAACAATCTTGGGCTTCCCTGGTGGTGCAGTGGTTGAGAGTCTGCCTGCCAATGCAGGGGACACGGGTTCGAGCCCTGGTCTGGGAAGATCCCACATGCCACGGAGCAACTGGGCCCGTGAGCCACAACTACTGAGCCTGCGCGTCTGGAGCCTGTGCTCCGCAACAAGAGAGGCCGCAATGGTGAGAGGCCTGCGCACCGCGATGAAGAGTGGCCCCGCTTGCCGCAACTAGAGAAAGCCCTCGCACAGAAACGAAGACCCAACACAGCCATAAATAAATAAATAAATGAATAAATAAAATAACGTGAATTTCTTTAAAAAAAAAAAAAAAAAAATCTTGCACTGAACCAGTTTTAAAGTTTTCCCAGAAAGGTAAAACAGAAGGACAAGAGGGTAAGAAAGTTTAGGGTATTGACAAGAGAGGGGGCTAAAGTGATGAATCATGAGATTAAATTGAAGAGAGAAGTAAGCAAAGCCAGAAGGTTAAGAAATGATAACAAATTAGAGCAAGGCCTAGAAGATAAAAATAAATTTAAAGATTATTGGAAATAAGAGAATGAGTAAACTAGAAGAATAGAGAAATTATGGGGGAATGGTAAACACAGAAGAGTATAAGGCTGAAAAGCAAATAAATTAATTTTAACCAATATTTATTGAGCACATACTGTGTACAAGGCAGTGTTGGGCCCTCTGCTGGGTCTATAATACATAATCTCTCTTCTATGAAAGACAACTAACAAACAGGCAGATAAAATTTGACAGTAAAAAGAGGCATAAACATCAAAATGGCACAAAGGGAAGAATTATTAACTTTTCTTAATTTTGTTTAGAGAAGTTCAGGGGAAGAGCTACAAGACTTGGCAATATTCAAGAAAACGGTTTTGGACTAGTGCCCACTTTCCTCCCCAGAAAATACTAAATTACAGAGGAGATCAAGAAAACCAAAAGATGTTCAATGTCAATTTTCAATATTCAGGGTTAGGGTGTAGACGATAGAGCAATACCGTGAGCCTGATGCGATGCTGAGGCTATCAACAAAGCAGGAATGATCAGCCGGTACTTACGGCACATAGGGAGCATTCCCAGAAAGGAAGGGGGACAGAAGGAGAGAAGCTCGGGGTTTCCGGCTCAGAGTGAAAATCATTCAAGCTCAGATGGACAATACAGAACTCTGTGACGCCAAGGGACAACTTGCAAGTACCAGGGCTGGCAGAGTTGGTGACAAATGATGACACGTGTGCATCTATGGGAACTTATGGGAGAAGAGAGGAGACAAAGAAACAAAAAGATGCAAGTTTGCCTAGCAGAAGCCAAGCCACCAATAAGAAAACTTAATTTTTAGGCAGCTCCATAGAACATGATGATTTTGATTTTCCTAGTTCATGTAATCCACGTGCATACTGAACTTGTATGTCAAACTCCAAATAGCAATAATGATAATAACATCATTTTCTTGAAGAATTACACATATTCAACACATAGTTCCAAGCACTTTAAATATACTATATATTAACTAATCTAATCCTCACAACAATCCTATAAGGTAGACACTGTGTTTATTCCCATCATTCACATGAAGAAACTGATGTACAAAGAAATTACGCAATTCGTCCAGGATCGTATATCTAATATGTATCAGAACTACAAAGTCCAGCTCCCGAGTTAAGCCTCCTAATACCAATGCTATATTACCTCTCCAAGCAGACTATAGCTCTCTGAATTAAATTTAATAATAATAATTAAATGCTCAAGATATGCTTGTTAAATGTATTTATTCACCAAGTCCTATCATGAGTCAGATTTTGCTCTAGCTGCTGAGGTGCCATATATGAGAAGAAGAAATGGAACATTCCAAAAGTAAGTTTAACATTGAAGAATACTTTTAAATTGGAAGAAAATCCTCCTCTGGCACACCCTTTTCAGCTTATCAAAAAATCTAAGTAGGTTGTGTCTTCTATATTCTTTATGATAAAAAAGCTTGTTCTAGTTATCATACTTGAGACTATCATTCTTATATGAAGAAATCTTGGTTGGGTAAGATAGTCTAGGTATACACTTTGCTATAAGAGCAACATAGTAGAAAATGAAATTCTAGAAAGGATAAGTAAGCACAGATCTGTGTTATTCTACTTTAATCTTTTAAGTATTTGATATGTACATCAGTTGGACTTTCTATTGCTCTCTGACAAGTGTCCAGAGTTAGAATCGACTGCCAATAATTGAATTATAAATTTTTGAAAAGACCCCAAAATTCATATACACACACACACACACACACACACACACACACACATATACATATATATAATTTTTAGCTCAGGGGAAATAAAATGCCACCAAAATTGTGACACTGAAGTACTCTCTTTTCAATATTCCCATACTAGAATATAAAACTCTTCACTGTAACAGTTGCTATAATACGCAGCAAATGGTACCATCAGAACTCTTCTCATTAAAATCCTAATGAAGCAACTGTGTCTTCCTTTAGGGATAGCAAAAAATGCTCAAACTAATAAGAAGTTTATTTCAAAAGGAGCCACTAAAATGAGCAAAGCTGTGCAATTCTGCCTTTTGACTGTGATATTTATCAATCTTTCTCATTATTAAGACTCTCTGTCCCCTCCCACTCAATATGGACATACAGACAAATTCTAAGTATTCCAATCTTACAGAACAAGTGGAAATTCCCCCCAAGATACACAAGCCCATAAATCAGGGTGGCAATGGGAGCTCCTGCTATCTTAATGCATTGATAGTGATAACATGTTCTAAATGTAATTGTAAAATGCAGTTTTCAGCTCCTTAAATTCATTAATATACAGCGCGGTTTCTGCTATGATCATAGCAGTGACAGCTCTTCAGCGAATGCGATAGATTGCAATAAGCTCACAACTGAATCAAACTCATAAAATGTTTTCACTGACCACCACCACCAAGTTAAAAGAAAGGAAAAAAAGGTGACACGTTCAGAAACTGAAAGTGAAACTGCAGGTTTGGCTCAGTCCCAAGATAGGAGTGAGGGAAACAGTGTTGGCAAAGTATACTTCTTGTTCTCTAGACCAAAATCAACGTTTCAGTTTCAAACAACTCTGTGCTCTTTTATTACATAAATTATGAGCACCTTAGCCCCTGAAAGAGTTAATTTCACTACATTGGTAAGCAACTCTGCCTTACATAAAGAGCTCTAAATTATCTTTGCTAAGGCAAATGAAGTCAGAGAATGGGTAATAATTCAAAATAGTAAACAGCAACATACATTTCTTTGAGCTTTGAAAAGCTTTGCATGATTTACTATACTTGCTGAACTTACCTTCCTAATGATGCTGTGCTAAGAAGGATATTAAAAAGAGGGAGGAGTAGAAGGACAGAGTGGTGGAAGCCCAAAGTTGGAAAAATTCTGTTAGGCAAAAGCTGTTCCAGGATCCAAAATTTCCTGTAAGTACCCCTATATTATTAATAATTAGTTAATGGGTAAATAGACTAAAACAGGATATTTGACCTATTTCTAATAATTCGTAACTAGAAGATGGACCCTGCTTCTATTTCCTAACTAAATAATGCATTGTTCACTTTTTAAAATGCCACCAGAAAGCAAGATAGTACATAAACCCAGAACTGCTACCATAGGAAGTTTTGTAATTATGATAAGGATCAATCTGTTTCATAAGCAAGTAACCATTTAAAGAGGTGTTCTTGTATTGAAAAGCTGAGATAAGTGGATTTACTATTAATGATCATGTAGCCACTTACATTCTCACGAAATACACAATTTCAATCAAAAATCAATAAGCAATTGTGAATCTGTCTTAATAATCTCCCTTAAGTATCATGTGAAAAAGAATGTTGCTGTTTGATCTGTTTAAATGACTCTCATGAATAATTGGCTGCTTTTCACAGGAGTTGAAAGAGAAGATGGACGAGCTCCTGCCCTTGATTCCTGTGCTGGAACAGTACAAAACAGATGCCAAGTTAATCACCCAGTTCAAGGAGGAAATCCGGAATCTGTCTGCCGTCCTCACTGGAATTCAGGAGGAAATTGGAGCCTATGACTATGAGGAACTACATCAAAGGGTGCTTAGCTTGGAAACCAGACTTCGTGACTGCATGAAAAAGCTAAGTGAGTAGAACAATTCCATCTGTCCAGGTTGTGTTTTTAAGTAGTTTCAATGACAACTGCATTCTTACATTTTGGAAATAGTCATGAATTCCTAATTCTAGGGAAACTAGTACCTGCTTTCTAAGTGTAAAATAAGTGTTCCTTGATGGCTTAAGCAGACCTGGTTATTCAAGGTTATCTGATTAACAGTTGCCTGATTTTCAGAGCACCCTGTTAACCGCAGTGGCTTGAAATAAGAGGTCTGGCAAATACAGCAATGCTATTGGCCACACTAATGGAAACAGGCTTTATTCCAAACAGATTATCAGTGATGGTCAATCACTGTGTGGCCACGGAAGAGGAAAGCCATTTCTGGCAGTAGAGAAAGTTAGAGACTGGGGAAAAGGCCATTGCCCTGGGACCAAACGTGAAACAGCAATGATAAGGAAATGAATACAATTTCTCTACTATGCAGAGCTGCCATCTGCTGCTCTGATCCACTCCAGAAATAAAAAGGAGGTACCTACTCAAATACATATTCACTACTCTACAAGGGGCCAAGCATGTGACATGGGGAATGAACTTTAATTTTTGACTCCTAAAATGTGTGGTTCCACCTGGTCTGAGTTTACAGACTTTTCCATTGCCAATCAGTTGAAGTCATCATGGGACTAGTTTGTAACAATGTGAAATAAATAAGTGTTCATGAATTGACTAAGAGGGATTGTAAATCCATTTAGGAATAGTATTTTAGTTGTTGACATGCTGTGATATGATGGTGTTAGGTGAGGGGGACTCAACAACCATAGAAAGTGTTCTCTCAAGGTAAGAAGAACTTTTCTGGAATAGGAAATAAACTGGGAAGAGGAGTAAAGAATTTCAAAAAAAAAAAAAGTGAATTTCTAGTAAAGAAACATTCAGAGCATAAATGTAAACACAAAATAAAATTTGGATGACTTACAAAAATATTTTAAAGACTACTTATTTTACAGATGCAATCCAAATGATAAAAAAAAGATAGCTAAAATACAGTATGTTGCATTCAGTAATCACAGCCTCAAAACAAAGTGGGGAATTGCCACATCGGAGGCCCCACTGCAGTCATCTCAGGATTTCCAAGAGAACCCAACAGAATTTATCAGAAGGCAGTAACATAAACTCCTAAGGCTAAACACACGTGCAGCAATCCTCAGCTCCTTATTTCTCATCATGCAAGGCCCATACTTTTTCACCTATAACTGGTCTCCTCGTAATCATGACTCCAATAGATTCCATGACTTGCTCTTCTCTACCCACTGTCCACATTATTGCCAAAGGGATTTTTTTTAAGTACAACGTCTGAAATTATTTTCCTCTATTTAAAATTTCCTATGAATCCCTTATGCCCTAGGATACTGCCCATGGCTTAGGAGGCCCTTCACTGTGGCACTCCCTACATCTCCCATCTTAGGTCCTGCCATTTCTCTCCTCATACACTATGTCCCAGTCACATGTGCTCTAACACTCTAACCATGGGGCCATATTGAGAAGCTGTTTGTTCCTTCTCCTGAAACACTCTTTCCCCTGTTTATCCTTGCTTTATCAGTAAACATACTTTCACCTGCCACATGTGACAGACTCCTATTCATTTTGCAGGTCTCAGTTTAAATGTAATGTCTCACCTGAATCTTCACTGCTCTCCCCATGTATCCTCTGCATCCCTGCTAGGTGCTCTCAAATCTTGAAATCTCACCAATGATTGGACTTTTCATGTTTCATTATCATTTTGTGTGTTATTGGATGTCTCTTTTGCTAGACTTCTGTTCCATAAGAATAAGTACAATGTCTATGATATTCACTCTAAATACTGTATCTCCCAATGCCTAGAAAACTAAGAATAGTTACTCAGTAAATATTTGCTGAATAAATTAATTCTATAAGCAGTCATAGTAATAATTTCTAAACTTTCAACAGGGTAAATATTAGGTATTTCAACAAGTAGCAGAGAAAAATCCCCTTTACTTGCAAAACAATGATCTCTTTTAGCCACATATTTGTGTCAAGATGGCATAGGACTGATTAAGATTAAGCAAGGGAAAAGTCATTTATTTAATACAGCACTTAAAAACTCCCTTATATGGTGTGCTTTTATAATTCAAGTTATGGAGTTTATTGCTAACAGAAAATAGGTAAATATTACTGCACAAAGAAATTCTGCTGTCATCATTTATTCTTTTTTAATCAAGAAATACTTTTAGTTCAATGCACAGATTCATTTTATAGCTTACCAGATGATGTCTGCACCAAACAAGAAGAAAATCCCAAACCAAGAATTGTTTTAGTGCTCTCAATATCTAAAAGTTACTTTAGGGGTTCAAAGGAGTATTCAAATGCATATTTATTAGCCCATAAAATATCTGGGTAAAGATATTCTGTAAATGACAGTACATAGGACTAATCTGTGTAGGGCTTTGATTTGATTTGGAAGAGGTCCATTTGTTGTTGATGAACCATTGAAGACCTTGAGAATCTATTCACTCTGTCATTCCTAGTATCTCACAATAAACCCAAGCCATTGGCTTTGTATGCTAAGTCCAGGCACCTACTTAGCACAAATGGACTCAACTAATAAACAAGGACAGGCAACAGAAAGGTTCTACACCTAGTAATCACCTTGAACCTTAAAGTGTGTCAGTTATGTTTTTGAAGGATTAACATGGAAAACTCTTGGGATTTGCTCTACTTTACAAATGAACTTCACTTCTAACAAACACTCTCTCTGAGTTTACTTAGCTGGAAATAATGTCCACCACAGTCAGGAAATTCTACATTCCTCTCAGCTCTTTCATAACTCCCAATTTGTTTTTACTAATCCACATATAACTCCCAACACAGAATCTCCTCCAATATTAGAAATGATATTTGGGACAAACAGGGTTAATCTAAGTAGACACAGATTCATCCTATTCCTTCTTACTGAACCATGGATAATGTCTCTATGGTGTCCTTAGGCCTCAGGACTGTGATCTGCAATATATGTCACAGACTTGTTTTATTAATTTTCCCCCATGGACCACAAAGTTTGAAAGACTGTGACTGTCAAATTATATTAATTAGTTAACATTTATTTTTATTTTAACTAATCAAAAATTAAAATCTAGCAACCAATATAGATATCAAACAGTAATAAAACTAGCATTTAATTTTCTTATTTAATGAGATGATTGCTATTTGAGTTAACTGATATGACCTTATAAAATATTGAAAACAGTTCTCACATCATAATGCTTTAGATTATTAGTGGCCCTCAGATCCCTATTCACTTAGTACAGAGGCCAGTGCCACAAGCAACGACTCTAACTCATTTATGCTTTTGTCCCAAGAACTGGGTACTTTTCTCCATCATACCATGCTTATGTCAATTAATCAAAACCACTTACTGAGACTCTCTTGAGCAGAGAGGATGTCTATCAACTGGACCACAATGCTTAATTACAATGTAGAAAACATGTCCAGGTAGAGACAGACAGCCCTAACACTGTGAAATCTAAAGCCACATGGTTCCTGAAAAAATACATAAGTGAATCTTCATATTTTTCATTAAAAAAAGAATTACTCCAGTTTCAAAGGAAGTACCTGATAAGGCACATATATTTACAGAAGAAAACACAAACAATTTTGTGTGGCACTAAGTTATAATTTGATTAACACTTTACTTAGTTTTTACAATTCCTGAAAATTGGTATAGACGGGACCAAGTTATCTCTGTGAACTCTTTTAATTCCATGCCTGGCAGTATCTCATAAATAAGGGCCTGAATATCAAAATAGCAGAGCACACAGACTCAGAAAACAGATGTTAAATAACATCAGGACCATTCACAGGAAATGTAGAGAAAAAAACATATCAGGGGTTCAATGTTCCAAAAAGGTCTAAAATCCAGTTGCTAAGCTGCTCAGATCTAGAGTGGGATATTGGATAATTATGACATCAGCAATATAGTAACAGGAGCAATAAGGCTCATCCATCAATGGCATCTTTATTCTTCACAAAAGCCTCTAAACACACACAGCCAATTAGCAGAGGGTAAAAATGGGCTGGGGAAAGAAAATAAAATTGCAGCCGTGATGAATACATTTCCACTCACCTTTTCAGTGGATTTGCTTTCAGGGAAGATGTCACAGTGCACATCACATGAATTTTAAGAAACTAAAAAACAAACTAGTGTCATTGCCTGCAAAATTTAACTTAATAAGGTGCTGAAGGAATCACAAGTCACTGAGACCACTAGGGCACCATTCAGCTTATTTCTACTAGGGAATTAAAGTTTTAGAGAAGATAGAAATTAGAAAAAATGCTTCAACAGCAATGCATCCTAGTGGCCTGAATGAGGTACAGTAATGTACTTTCCTAAAAGTGCTTAATTTTCTCTATGAGGGACTGAGTAAAGTCCCCTGTGCTTAATTAAAACATATCACATTCCTAGACATGCAAAATATAATTGTATGCATGTGAGAATTTGACTGGAAAAGCACAGCTGAAGCTCTTGCACACCCCCTGGGATCACCAATAGCTATTTAATGTAGATTATAATCAGGCTTTCCAGGTTTCCAGCCCTCCACCCCCAACCTCCCCCCGCAACACTTCCTCGGGTTAGTTCTATTTTAGGGCAATAGTTTGGTGCCATCTAGTGAAGTACAGGATGCATCCTTCTATTAACAGAAACAGTTTTGAGCCTTCATGTTTAACAGAAGTAACAGTAGCATTCAAAATTTGAGATTACAAGTAATCTCAACTTGGGTTACTATTTTTATCATGTTTATGCCAAATTAGTTTTAAAAGAGAAACCAAATTGTCTACGTGGTAGTAGTCTTATTTGTACATTCAACAAATATTTATTGACTCCCCAGTGTGCACTGGCACTTAACCAGGTATTTGGGGCTACAAAGATGAGTAGCAGGCAGTGTCCTCCTACTGTCAGGAAGCTTGCATTATAGTGGGGACAGTAAGCACATAAGTAGGTAACTACAGCAATGCTGAGAGCCTACTGCTTGACAGACACTATGCCAGCTTTTTTATGTGTGTTAGTCCTAATTGCTCTAAGAACTCGGGGTCAGGTATTATTATTAGCAATTTATGGAAAATAGATACTCAGACAGCTTAAATTAATTTGCCAAAGGTACATGTTGGAGGCAACAACTTTAAACCCAAGTCCTTCTGAGTTCAAAGACTGAGATTTCTTTCCCACACAGGATGTGTTTTGTTGGGTACCTAATAATAGAGAAATGCCCTGGACACCTCAGTAAGTTTAACTCAGTAAATAGAACCCAACTGCTGTAGAAAGAAAGAAGTCAGAGTCACTTTTGATTCTTCCTTGAACTTCACTCACATGCAATCACCACATCTCCCCTCTCCCTCACGATTTCTCAAAGCCACCTCTTTTCTGCATTCACACTTCCACCACCCTAGTCCACAGCACCACTGATCACCTCTCAAATGGATTACCGCAATGGCCTCCTAACCACTCCCCTTACCTGAAGTCATTCCCTCTCTAGGAATTTAGAGTAATCTTTTTGACATGCAAATCGAATTATATTATACCTTGTTTAAGTGATTTTCCTTTAAAATTAATTCTAAATAGCTTTGCCTCGTTTGTCTTGATGACATGGATTCTGCCTAACTCTAGCCCTTCTCTCTCAAATTCTCACCAGGCACTCACTCTAAGCGTTAGTCATTTTAATCCTTTCAGTTCCTCAATCATGCATGCTTCTTCACCTCCTGGACACTGAACTTCCTCTCCCCTTTCATGGAACACTCTTCCTCCCTACCTTACCTACCCAAATTCTAAGCTTGCTTTTTCATTTTACAGACCAGATACCAGCTTTTCTGTGGAGCCTTCTCTGATTGCTCCTTAACATGGTTGAATGCCCCTGGCACAGTCTCCCACATGCCCCCACCGCACCCCCGTGACACTTCAGATATTTTACAGAAAATTCCCATTTCCTTTTCTTTAATCTTCACTACCTTATAGACGAGTTGTCCTTGCTCTGAGAAGTCAGGGATCATCTGTGTCTTGTTCCAGTTGAATCTCTATAGACTGTGATAAAACATCTGAAACATAACAGGTAAAAATTGGTATCTACAGAGTTTCTGAGAGCAAATATTATTTTTAAAATAAAAAGCTTTATGTTGCTTTCAAGAAATAAATCAGTGTATGTCAAAGATAAAACATCTATATTTTTTACAAAACAAAAAATCTTTTGGGAAAAAAGACAACAAAAGCACAGTCTCTTTTTAATCCTTGTTTTTGTTGCCATCTGTTCTTTCTTCAATGGCAATGCAGTATTTCATTCCCAAAACACCTGATATTTGGCTGGACTTAGTACTTAAAGCAAGAGACAGTGAAAATCTCAGTGAAAGAAAGAATTAACAGGAAAGTCAAACTGTGTGCCTGGGATGAAGAAGAGTGAGATTTAACTTGGAAATATAATGGGAGAAATTTATAAGAATACCTCCTCAAATTAAATTGAGGAGATCTTCAAGTAAGTCATTTACCAAAGAGTCCTATTCTTCCTAAAATTCCAGATTATAATATGGAATGCAATTTCTCTGGTATCCATGCACTTGATGATGATTCATTCTTCTGGAACCCTGAGACCCTAGTGATTTTAGCACATTTTTGGGGTAACTGGTATATCCTGTTTTACCATAAATTGATTTATTGTTTATCTTTCTTTTTATGTCCTAAATTTTCCTAGATTACAACTAAATTATAAGCCTTTTAACAATATAAAGCCTGTGTTTTCAGAGGCAAGCCAAATTATTCAGTTTTCATAATGCAATTCAGCTCCATTTAGTTTGGATGTTAGATAGGCTTCTCCTTAAAGATATGTTCATAATATAAGCTTTATTTCAGAAAAAGTTCAGGCAGTTTTTAAAATAATTTAAGAGTAAAATTGTGTTAACTTTGGAAAGTGGAGGTATTTAGACACATATTATTCTTGATCGCATTTACCAGACACCCACTGAAAACTCATTCCATGCCATGCAATATGGCGTCTGTTATGTTCATTCTTATCCCCACGTTTCCTTCAGCAGTATAGTTGGTAAGATTAGACATACAAATAAAAGGTTAAATAATATAAATAGATTTCAGTATCAAACATATGGTAGAGAAAAACTTTAAGTAGCTTTAATAGATAGACTTTAAAGATCAAATCATATCTACTTCTTGCTACATGAGTTCTCCAATGGCCTTAAGTAAAAAGAAGTAACATTCTTTCATAAACATATTTGCCACTCCATTAAGTTTATTTATATGGGCATGGCCTTAGGATTCAAATCCAGAGCTATTAGTATACAATATTACAAAGTAGAATTATATATTAAAGAAATAAACAAAAAGATGGTTTTTATGCTTCATTGATCCAAACAACTGATCTTCCTGCTGAATCCCAAATGATACCTTTTCCTGAGCTACTTATTGATAAATATGGATTGTAACTGATAATAGAAAAGTTAATGTCTCAAAATCATCAGAGTATTAAAATGGTTACTTTTCTCAACTACCCATTCAGTATATTTTCTGAACATACAGAACCGTGCACATGTAATATATTATAAAATGTTAATATTTTCATGTGTCTCACTGCAGACAGAAGAGCATAGCAGGAAAAAAATCAATGAAGCAAGACTCTCAACTTCCTTCTTTGCCATCCACTTTTGCAGGAACATTTGTCTTCCACGCATTTGGGGAAATTATCCTTTCTGTCTGGCTTCCTTTGTCCTCATAGAAAGTGAGAGTAAAGTGAGAAAAATAATGTTTATTTGAACAAAAGCTAGTTTGGGGGAACCAATAAATGGAAATGACTTTCACTGTTTACTTTATAATTTCTGTGCTCTGTTAGAATGAGAATACCTGTGTTTACTTAATACTACCACAAATTATAAATAAAAAAGTGGCCAGTTTTTATAAATTCCTGCAACTTTAATTTCACTAATATCATTTGACAAGATGAATTTTAGCTTAGGACTCTAATAACTATTTTTAAGAGAAACTCCTACTGGGAAGAAATCAACATCAAGAGCCCTTTCTGTGTTTTGCTTCCCAAGAGTAAGGGTAGATGATGATGATGTCCATGATCATGATCACCCTGATGACATGTGTGTGTTTTACAACCACCACAAATAATACCACCTTCTCCCCATCAGCATAAATGTCTACTGATCCCATATCCATTCCACGTTCCCTTAGAGCAACAAAATGTCAAGCTTCAGAACTTCCATCTTAGAGATGAGGAAACTCCACCCTGGAGAATATTGTGGCTCAGATTAGAAACCAGACCTCCTAACACCCGCCTCAGGATTCTAACCTGGATGAAATATACTACACAAAGAACATTTCCTGGAAAACTGTGGAGGTTAGAACAGAGAGACAAACAACAACAACAAAACCGTTAAAAGATAGAGGCATAGTTAATAAATAGATTAAACTACCATTTGCTTATGAAATTCATTTATTTATTCTCTTTCATATCATAAGTTTCTCCCTCTCTACTAGATTATTTATAAAGGCAAACAAATCTTTATTAAGCAACAATAGTAACATCAGCAGAAGAATAAAATTTCCCCACAACTTTATATTTCTTCACCCTCTTTTCTCTGCTTCTTCTTCTTCAAAATAATCTTTTATAGCTGCTGCTTTGGTGTGCAGTCTTTTCAAAACCAACTCCAACTCAGCTTCTGATCTCAACATTCTCTTCATTTCATTTTTGTAATCACCAATGACCCCTTGCTGCCAAATTCCATGTCATTTCTTTGATTTTCTAGACACCTCTGTATTCCCCAGAGGTCAGTACATCATCCTTCTTAAAACATTTTCTTCTATAGGATTTCTTAACACTGCACTATTTTTCCTATTCCATGTATAGCTTCTTATTGGGCTCCTTTGCTGGGTGCTAGAAATATTGTGATGTCCCAGAACTCTGTTCTAAATGCCTTCCTCTTCTTTGTGTATGTCCTCTCACCAAAGCTCTGGCTTTCACTATCTTCAGTGTGCTGAAGACTGTCAAAACTGTGTCTCAGAAGAGTGTCTCCTACCTACATTTGCATACTATCTTCTCTACATCTCTACTGGCATGGATAATAGTCATGAACAACTTTAAATAATCCACAGTGAATTCTTGATTTGTCTTTCTAAACCCATTCCTTCCTCAGCATTTCATCTGAATAAATGACAGTACAATCTGACCATCTGAACAAACCAAATATCTCTAAATTATTTTTCAGTTTGAGATTTTCTTTAATTTCTCTTTTTAATTTTCATCCTAATGTCTAATCCAAAGCCTGGTCCTATTGACTTTATCCAAAAAAAGAAAAGAAAAGAAACTAAAACAAAACCATAACCCAAATCCATCTACTTTTCTCCATCTTCATCACCACTTTCATTATCTCCCACCTGACCAATGTGATGACATTCAATGCGTCTCTCTGCCTATACTCTATCTCCTCTACAATTAATTTTCCACATGTAGTTAGAATGATCTTTTTTTTTAAATGTAGCTCACATTCTGTCACTTTCCCATCTTCTTAAAATCCTGCAATAGCTTTCCATCATACCTAGAATAAAATCCAAATACTCTGATTTTACAAAGCTTTATTCTGTTCAACTCTCCAACCTCATCTTCTACTTCTCCAAGTTTGCTCTGGACACACTGGCCTTCTGCATTTTTATTTCAATTTCTCTTAACTCACCAAGCATATCCAAATCCACAAGAACAATAATAGTAGCTAACATTTATTAGACAATTAACTGTGTACCAAATACTGATCAAAACACTTAGCATTTATTTTTTATTTAATCTTCCCAATAACCCTTTGAGTTAGATATTATTACTGCTATTATCCACGAGACACTGACAGGTTAAAATTTGTTCAAGTCCTCCAGAGAGTGAGTGATAAAATCAGGATTCAAATCCAGGCAGATTTCTTAAACCATGCCTCCAATTACTTTAAAATCCTACCTTTTTCTGGTTGATTCAATGCCTAAAGATCTTTCTCTTCAAGGATCCATGGCTGCCTGCTTGTCAATTAGATCCCAAATTAAATATCACCTTCTTTGAAAGGTCTTCCCTACTCACCAGTCTAAAGCAGCTCCCTTGTCGCTCTTTATCAAATTGCCCTATTTAAATATCTGTATTACATTTATTCCTACCTGATATATTAGCTTGTTTGCTCATTTGTTCATTTATTTTCTCTCTCTCCCTATCAAAACATAAGCTTCACCAGAACAGAGACATTATGTCTTTCTCATTATTGTAATTCTAGTACCAAGAACAATGTTTGATGCTCATTAAATCTTGGATGAATGAATAAATGAGGGAATGAAACACACCTAACTGAAGACCACATCCAAAGGCCCTTCTTTCAGCACTTACGGGTGTGCTTTCTGAGGCAGAATTGACTACAATAAGAATCAATTACTCCCACCAAACAAGGTAGATGGTAAAAGAATTGATTAATCAATAGGCCACCCCACCATGATCACCCAAAGTGGAAGAACTTTATGCAAAGCACTTTATCCATGACACAGTGTAGAGTAAAGGACATTTCCATACATAATTATCATAGACCTATTTTGGGTTTTAAGCAAGTTTATTGCCATGGAGTCCAAAATTTTCAATGTAGTCACTTTTTCAGACTAAGAAACTAAAGGACTCATTTAAGATAAACATAGACATTATTTTAAAATTGTTAATACTTTGGGTCATTAATTCTTCACTTCAAGTGTATTTTTTACACTAATACTACAAAACTTGGTTTACTCAAAGGCTACAACTTTGGAATGAAAAGTTGTGGTGGACTGAGTTCAAATTCCGAGTGGTGCCAGGAAGACAAACGTTAGCTTTGCACATTGTGAGTCACTAGGCAGAGGGGAGATAGCTAATGGAGAAAGAAATACACAAAGAATCAAAGCAGGAAAAACACAACAATCATAAATGTTCATAGAATCTTCCCTGGCCAGAGACTAGACATGAAATATCTTTATTTGAAACTAGAGCTAACATAGTTTCACATGCATTTTTTTTTTTTTTTTATTGTTGTGTTGGGTCTTCGTTTCTGCGGGAGGGATTCCTCCAGCCGCGGCAAGTGGGGGCCACTCTTCATCGCGGTGCGCGGGTCTCTCACTATCGCGGCCTCTCTTAATGCGGAGCACAGGCTCCAGACGCGCAGGCTCAGTAGTTGTGGCTCACGGGCCTAGTTGCTCCGCGGCATGTGGGATCTTCCCAGACCAGGGCTCGAACCCGTGTCCCCCGCATTGACAGGCAGACTCTCAACCACTGCGCCACCAGGGAAGCCCCTCACATGCATATTTTGAAAATGGTTTTTATCTAACTTAAAAACCCATTCACTGAAATCTCCCAGAGTTAAAAGTTTGCAAATTTATATTGATTTACTAGATAATAGAGATAAGTTAACTTTCACAAAGACAAGACAACTACTATTAAGACACATAGGCAGGACCAAATCAGTGAGACCTAATAAGTAATATAACTGTAGTAAACTTATCCTTTCTAGACTCTCACCTTCATTTTTTTACAGAAAACGAACATGGGACATTAGTTGAATTTGCTTGTTTGTTTCTATGTTTCACAGTTTAAGGGTATGTTTTGTAGAACAGTAGAGGTAAATGTGTTTTAAAATGAGATAAATTTCAAGTTATCTAAGAAGGTTGTCTTAATGAAAGAAGTGCTATTGTATATTTTAGTACCCAGGGCTGAATTTCTATAATTTTTATTTATTATCAAGATATTCAGTGCACTCAATGCTACATCCTTTTTTTCTCAACATAGATTTGGCCTGAAATAACTTCTTAACTTTCCTTGCCAGTTAATTCAAAAAAAGAAAAAGAAGAAAAGAAGTAGAAAGGATAGCATATAAGCAATAGTAATTTGAGAAGCTACAACCTATGGACCTATTTTGTCTCCCTGTTCACCTTATATCCCCAGTATCTAGCACAGTCCTGGTACATAATAACTTCTTTGTGAATGGTTGTTTAAAAAATAATTATTTTACATTTAATTCATAACTATTTATTTTATCCTCTACCATATTTCAGAGAAAAACCCACTGCTACAAAAAGAAAGCAAAGTCATTTTTAGTTGAGATGTCAGAAGCCTTTAACCTCTGTTATAATTTCTGTCTTAATTCCTGGTCTAAACATTACAAAGCTTAGCAGTATCTCTTTGCCATATGGATACAATACTGGGTTAGAGCCAAATACCCGAGAAGCCAAGATACCCCAAGCCACCAATGCATTATCAGTATCTGGAAATGTTGATTCATGAGATTCATGGCGTGAATCCTAGTCCCAGGGATTGTTCTTATTCAGATTTTACTAACCAATCCAACTCAATTCATATTAAAGTTATGTTGACATAAACTGAATCCAGAGGATCATTTAAACCCAGAAAACAAATCAACATCTAAAATATGCATATGACTGAGAGAAATATGAGCTCTGTGTCTTCTTGCTTCGTCCAAACTATGCTTTAGCCTTCAGGCAATAGAGGCCACCTATGGCAAAGGGGCCAATTTTGCTGATAAGGTAGGTTAAAAACCACAGTTTGAGGTTTAATTTTACAGTTTGTCCCTCTAAAATGTTATATAAAACTTTGTAACTACAAAATCTCTATTCACTTTTAGTATCAGAACAACCTAACATCATCATAATTTCTTACTGATTGTGTTACCACTTGGTCATTTCCTCTGGGTATAAAGTTTTCTGGGGATGAACATTCCATTATGTTTACATTTCATATTTGGGATATTATATTGATCTATATCCAGAACAAATTTAAACTGGCACCTGAGATTCTTTGTATTTTTTTTTTCAAATGACCATGAAATATTATTCATCTTTAAAGGATATTTTTCAAGACATTTTAGACTAATTTTTCCTCTTACAGAAAGTAGGTATTCAACAGGAGCATATTTTTCCAAGGTCATAATCACTTACTATTTTGAAATAAAATGTACAACATTTCTACTTGAATCATATGATTAGTATCTTTTAGTACAGCTCCTCCAAATGTACTAACCAATGTTATCACTTACTAGCTTTTTTTAACATCTATATGAAGTAACTGATGAATGTTAAAATTCATAGTATGGATTCTAATTTTTTTTAAGATTAAAAGAACTAGAGAGAGATTACATTACCAATTGTAAGACAGAGCTAGAAGTTTAAAGAACACAATTTCAAACTAGTGCTTATGGTACTGAAACCAAATTAAAATGCAAAAGTATTCACAGCTTCCAATTCTGGAGACTTACTTACATCTTCAATTTCCACCTACTTCCTAAATCTGCAAGGAAGCATGGCAAATAAAAATCTGGAAACGAGGGGCTTCCTTGGTGGCGCAGTGGTTGGGAGTCCGCCTGCCAATGCGGAGGACGCGGGTTCGAGCCCTGGTCGGGGAGGATCCCACATGCCACGGAGCAGCTGGGCCCGTGCGCCACAACTACTGAGGCTGCGCTCTGGAGCCCGCGATCCACAAGTACTGAACCCCGCATGCCAGAAATGCTGAGGCCCGTGCGCCCGGAGCCCGTGCTCCACAATGAGTGGACACCGCAGTGAGAGGCCCGTGCACCACAACGGAGAGTAGCCCCCACTCCCTGCAACTAGAGAAAAGCCCGCATGCAGCAACGAAGGCCCAATGCAGCCAAAAATAAAATAAAAAATAAATAAATTAAAAAAAAAATCTGGAAATGATCTTTCAATAGGCAGTATATAAATGTGACTTTTGCTTTTTAAATTTAATGTCTGCTTTTAAGTTTTTGCAACTATTTTAACTTTTTAAATTATAATTAAATATTGTATGTGCATGGCTAGAAAATTATATGCTTAAATAAAAAGGACCTGGAATAAGAAGCAACAGTCTCCTCCTGCAGCTCTGCTTTCCAGAGGCAATCACACTTAATTTTAGGGCTTCAGGTGGTGAAATTTATGGCTTCAGGTGGTTAATATGCTTTTTTCCACTTTTTTTTGGTTTATCAGTTTTGGATGTTGTTTACTGATTTTCTGCTCTGCAATGTGAGCATATAGATAGCCCAACCAAAGCCACTTTCTTTCTTGTTTCCTGATAATATGCTTTCATAACTATTCAGAGTCTAATCCTTATCAACTTTGTAACTTCAAGCCTTATATTTAAATATTTATTATTTTTTCCTCAACTCTAGGAAAACTCTCTAAACACCATATTTTTAAATACAAAGACAGTTATACTCCCATCTTTCTATCATTTCTTCTTTCAATTTTTACTTTTCTCACAGTGTGAACTTTACCTATGCTTTTATGTTATCATGGTTGGAAACATTTTGTCTTTTCGATAATCACAGAACAGATGAAATGTCTGTTAAATATTCTGTAATTAGTTCACAGCCTGATTCTACAAGTTAAACATGAGTGCTTGCATTATTATCACAATGCTTATGTTGTTCTTTGGAAGCTAAGTGGTGGACTTCAATGTCTCTAAGTCAAATGTCACATCAGTGCTATTCAAATGAGACTGTTACTAGAGTTAAGTTCAAATGAATTCTCCTCTTATGTACTCCAATAACTGCCTTCACCATAACCAGTTTCTTCCTAGAAGGTCTCATACAGTATTTCTATAGATTAATTCCTCTTATTTCTGAGACCACCCTCCTAGAGATTCTGTCCATTCTGGACTAACTGTTCTCAAGGCCTTCTGCACAGCTGTCATTCTGAAACAAGAAATCATATTTTCCTGATTTTCCACTGTCTGTATATTTGCTTATTGTTCTGCAATATAACCTCAAGTAACTTCTTAAAAAAGAGTGCATTGTAGGTAAACTTTGAAGTTCGCAAATCAGAAAATATCCTTATTTTCTCTTCCCCTGATTTTTCTTCCTAAATATAAAGGCACTGATTATTATCTTCAAGCATCCAGTATTCATGAAAAGCCAATATCAGTCTAGTTCTTATTTGTCTGCATGTGTCCAGGTCACACATTTTCTGTGAAAAGATCCAATGTCTTCACTTCATTCAGTATCTTCTAAAATTTCACAGTAATTTTTTTAGGAGTAAATATTTTGTCATTTATTATGGTATAGGCTTTTATTCCAAATATTTAGGTTTTGTATCTGGGGAAATTCCCTGAATAATTTCTTTGATAATTTTCTTTACTCTTTTTCTCTCTCCTCTCATTCTAGAAAGTTGCTTTTCAGATGTTGGAGCTTCTGGATCAATCCTATATGCATCCATATATTTTGTCTTATTTTCATTTTTATCTTTTTCTTTTAATTTTGGGGAAAACTCTTTTTATCTTCCAACCCATTATTTTTTAAAATGAAATCTGTAAGCATTGTACTAATGTATACTGTCAAGAGTGCCTTTTCCCCACAGTTTTGCCAACAGAATTTGTTATCAAATTTTTGGAATTTTGTCAATCTGATAGGTGATGTGTATCTCAGTATGGTTTTTAAATCTTCTTTATTGAACTAAACTTTCATACAGTAAAATGGACTCATTTTAATTGTATACTTCAAAGAGTTTTGACAAATGTATATACCTGAGGAACCAACACCCCCAATTAAGATATAGAACATTTTCATTGCTCCAAAAAAAATAAAAAAAATAAAAAAATGAAATCATATCTTTAATTTCCAGTAGATCTTCTGTGTTTTCCTTTCACAGTATATAGTCTACAATATACAAATCTCTTTAAAGACACTAGGATTTCTTCTGCTCTCTGAATTATCTCTCTTTTTATGGTGGTCTGGTTTTTCTGCACATTTACGTTGGTCATTCTTATTGTAAGCTTTTGAAAAACATATGCTAATCCTTGTTTAACCACTGATTTTTTAAAAGATTTGAACAATAAATCTGCTTGGAAACTCTGTATTTAGGTAGGACTGGACACTTCATTCCATGGTGAGTAGGCAAGGAAACTACCAATGTCAGAATGCAAGAACCTTTGTTCTGGAGCTCCAATGCTTTCATAAGTTGGCCTAAGTCTCATCAGGCAATTAACACAGTTTTGTAGATTTTTTAAACTGCCTTCTGGGGTCCCACATCAAGGATGAATATGGTATCAATTGCTCTTAAGCAATTCTTTCAGTGATGTTCTTGTTTTCCGGGTCCTATCTCACCTGCGACATCCTTTATACCCATGTTTCTGAATCCCTAACTTTTTAAACAATTTTTTGTTATACAAGTTTCAGGGGTACAGCATTATAATTCAACATCTTTATATACTACAAAGTGATCATCACCACAAGTCTAGTTATCATCTATCACCAAACAGTTGACCCCCTTCACTTATTTCTCCCACACCTCAAACCCTTCCCCTCTGGGAGACACTATCTGATCTCTGTATCTATCAGTTTGCTTTTGTGTTATTTTGTTTGTTCGTTTGTTTTGTTTTTTAGATTCCACATATGAGTGAAATCATAAGGTATTTGTCATTCTCTGTCTGAATTTTTCACATGGCATAATACCTTCAAGGTCCATCCACATTGTCATAAATGACAGGGTTTCTTTTTTATGGCTATGTAGTATTCCACTGTGCATACTTCTTTATCCATTCATCCATTGATGGACAATTAGGTTGTTTTCATATAATGGATATTGTAAATAATACTGCAATGAACACAGGGGTGCATGTATCTTTTCAAATTAGTGTTTTCATGCTCTTTGGATAAACACCCAGATGTACAATAGCTTAGTCATATGGTAATACTCTTCTTATTTTTTTTGAGAAATCACTATACTATTTTCCATAGTGATTGCACAAATTTAGTCCCACCAACAGTGTAAAAATGTTCCCTTATCTTCATATTCTCTCCAATATCAGTTATTTCTTATCTTTTCAATAATAGTCATTCTAACAGGCATAAGTTGATATCTCATTGTGGCTTTGATTTGCATTTCCCTAATAATTAATGATGTTGAACATCTTTCATATTCCTATCGGCCATCTGTATATTTTCTTTGGCAAACTGTCTATTCAGATCCTCTGCCCATTTTTAATCAGCTTGTTATTTTTGTTGTTGAGCTGTATGAATTTTTATATGTTTTAGATATTTTTTATATGTTTTGGATATTAACTCCTTATCAGATAGATGATTTGCAAATATCTTCTCCTATTCAGCAGGTTGCCTTCTGGTTTTGATGATGGTTTCCATGCTGTGCAGAAGCTTTTTAGTTTGATGTAGTCTCATTAGCTTATTTTTGCTTTTGTTTCCCTTGCCTTTGGAGTCAGAGTCACAAAAACACGGCTAAGACCAATAGCAATGAGGTTACCACCTACAGTTTTTCCTAGAAATTTAATGGTTTCAGGTCTTACATTTAAGTCTTTAAACCATTTTGAGTTCATTTTTGTGTATGATGTAAGATAGTGGTCTAGTTTCATTTTTTGCATATGGCTGGCCAGTTTTCCCAACACCATTTATTGAAGACTATTCTTTCTCCACTGTATGTTCTTTGCTCCTTTGCTATAAATTAATTTTCCATATATGTGTGAATTTATTTCTGGGCTCTCAACTCTGTTCCATTGATCTGTGTGCGTGTGTTTCATGCCAATACCATAATGTTTTGATTATAACAGCTTTGTAGTATAGTTTAAAATCAGTGAGCGTGATACCTCCATCTTTATTCTTCTTTCTCAAAATTGTTTTGGCTATTGAGGATCTCTTTGGTTCTGTACACATTTTAGAATTATTTGTTCTAGTTCTATGAAATATGCCATTGGAGTTTTGATAGGGATTTGCACTGAATCTGTAGATTGCTTTGGGTAGTATGGACATTTTAATAACAATATTAACTCTTCCAATCCTCGATCATGGAATATCTTTCCAGTTATTTGTGTCTTCTTCAATTTCTTTCATCAGTGTCTTACGGTTTTCAGTGTGCAGCTTGTTCACCTCTTTGGTTAAATTTATTTCTAGGTATTTTATTCTTTCTAACACAAATGTAAAAGGGATTTTTTTAATTTTTTTTTTTCTGATAGTTCTCTATTAGCATAAGGAAATGCCACAAATTTCTGTATATTGATTTTGTATCCTGCAACATTATTGAACTTATTTATCCATTCTAACAGTTTTTCTCTTTTTTTTGGGTGGAGTCTTTAGGATTTACTCTATACAGTACTGTGTCATCTGAAAATAGTGACAGTTTTACTTCTTTCTTATTGATTTAGCTGTCTTTTAATATATTTTTTCTTCCTAATTGCTGGGGCTAGGACTTCCAATACTATGTTGAATAGAAGTGGTAATAGTGGGCATCCTTGTCTTGTTCCTGATCTGAGAGGAAAAGCTTTAAGATTCTTACCATTGAGTATGGTGTTAGCTGTGGGTTTGTCATATATGACCTTTATTATGTGGAGGTATGTTCCTTCTATAATCACTTTATTGAGAGTTTTTATCATAAATGGATGTTGGATTTTGTCAAAAGATTTTTCTGCATCTATTAAGATGATCATAAAATTTTTATGCTTCATTTTGTTAATGTGATGTATCACATTGATTTGTGGATGTTGATCCATCCTTGCATCCCTGAAATAAATCCTGCTTAACCATCGTGTATAATCCTTTTAATGTATTATTGGATTCAGTTTGCTAATATTGTGTTGGGGATTTTTACATCTATGTTCATCAAGGATATTGGCCTGTAATCTTCTTTTTTGTGTTGTCCCTGTCTGGCTTTGGTATCAGACATACTGGCTTTGTAAAACGTGTTTGGAAGATTTCTCTCCTCCTCACTTTTTTGGAAGAGTTTGACAAGGATAGGTATTAAATCTTCTTTTAATGTTTTGTAGAATTTTCGAGTGAAGCTGTCTGGTCCTTGGCCTTTGTTTGTTGAGAGCTTTTTTATTACAGTTTCAACCTCCTTAGTAGTAATCTTTGATTCAGATTTTCTATTTCTTCATGACTCAGTCTTGAAAAATTGTATGTTTCCAGGGATGTATCCATTTCCTCCAGGTTATCCAATTTGTTGGCATATAACTGTTTGTAGTAGTCTCTTACGATCCTTTGTATTTCTATGGTATCAGTTGTAATTTCTCCTCTTTTATTGCTGATTTTATTTATTTGAGCCCTCTCTTTTTCTCTTGGTTAGTCTAGATAAAGGTTTGCTGGTTCTGTCTTTTCAAAGAATCGGCTCTTAGTTTCATTGATCTTTTCTATTATTTTTTTAGACTCCATTTATTTCTACTTTGCTCTTTATTATTTCTACTTTGATCTTTATTATTTCCTTCATTCTACTAATTTTGGGCTTCATTTGTTCTTCTTTTTCTAGTTCCTTTAGGTGTCAAATCAGATTGCTTATTTGGGATTTTTCTTGTTCCTTGAGGTAGGCTTCATTGCTATGAAATTTCCCCTTAGAACCAGTTTTGCTGCATCCCATAGATTTTGGTGTGTCATATTTTTATTTTCATTTGTCTCTAGATATTTTCTGATTTCGCCATTAATTTCCTCAATAACAAACTGGTTACTCAGAAGTATGTTGTTGTTACTTCATGATTATTTCCCCTTTTTATCTTCTGATTGATTTCTAGCTTCACACTATTGTGGTCAGAGAAGATGTTTGACATGATTTCACTCTTCTTGAATTGACTGACACTTGTTTTGTGACCTAACATGTGATCTATCCTGGAGAATGTCCCACATGCACTAGAGAAGAAGGTGTATTCTGATGCTTTTGAATAGAATGTTTGGATATTTCTATTAAACCCATCTGGTCTAATGTGTCATTTCAGTCCAACATTTCGTTATTGATTTTTGTGTCTGTAATGGATTTTTGTATCCATTACTGTAAATGGGGTTTAAAGTTCCCTACTATTATTGTATTGCTTTCAATTTTTCCCTTTAAGCCCATTAATATTTGTTTTATATATCTAGGAACTCCTCTGTTGGGTGGCTATACATTTATAAATGTTACATTTTCTTGTTGGATTTACCGTTATCATTATGTACTGCCCTTCTTTGTCTTCTATAACAGTTTTTGGTTTAAAGTCTATTTTGCCTGATATGAGTATGACTACTACGGCATTCTTTTCATTTCCATTTGAACAAAATATTTTTTCCATCCCTTCACCTTGTTTGTGTGTGCCCTTACTTCTGAAGTGAGCCTCTTGTAGACAGCATATAGATGGGTCTTGCTTTTTTATCCATTCAGCCACTCTATGTCTTTTGATTGGCGAATTTAGTCTATTTACATTTAAAGTAATTATTGACAGGTGTGTACTTACTGACATTTTTGTACACTGTTTCTGGCTTTTCTTGTGGTTCCTCTCTGTTCCTTTCTCTCTTTCCTTCTGTTTTGGCAATTTTCTTTAGCGTTATGTTTAAATTCCTTTCTCATTTTCCTTTTTTGTATTTACTGTAAGTTTTTTCTTTGTGATTACCTTGTGGTCCTCATAAAAACATAGTATGTTAATAGCTGTCTTTTTTCAGGTGGCAGCAACTTAAATTTGAACATATTCCAAATCTTTATTTTTTCACACTCACCCTCTCTCATATTTTATACCTCTGATGACACATTTTACTCCTTTAACGTCTGCTTATCTAAGAAATTCTTGATCTCTCCTTTAAATTTGAATGATAACCTTGTTGGTTAGAGAATTCTTGGTTGAAAGGTTTCTTTCCTTTTAGTATTTTGAATATGTAATGCCCCTCCCTTCTGGCATGTACAGTTTCTGCTGAAAAATCTTCTCATAGACTTAAGGGATTTCCCTTGTATGCAACAAGTTGTTTTTCTCTTGCTGCTTTTAGAATTCTCTCTTATGCTTAACTTTTACCATTTTAATTATGTGTTTTGGTGTATCTTTGGGTTCATCTTATTTGGAACTCTCTGGGCTTCCTGGACCTGGATGCCTGTTTCATTCCCCAGATTAGGAAATTTTCAGCCACTCTTTCTTCAAATAATTTTTCTGGCCCTTTCTCTTGCTTCCTCTTCTGAGATGCCTATAATGGAAATGTTATTCCACTTGATATTGTCCCAAAGGTCCCTTACGGTAACTACACTTTTTAAAATGCTTTATTCATTTTGCTGCTCTGTCTGGGTGAGTTTCATTGTTTTGTCTTCCAGTTCCTTGATTCCTTCTTATTCCTTAACTGGTTTGCTGTTGAACCCTTCTAGGTTATTTTTCTATTTCCGTTATAACTTCTGTTTGGTACTTTTCTTATGCTTCCTCTCTCTTTGATGAAGCTCTGTGTTCATCTATTCTTCTCCCAAGTTCAGTAAGCATTTTTATGACTATTAATTTGCACTTTTTATCAGGTAGATTGCTTACATTCATTTCATTTAGTTCTTTTCCTGAGACTTTGTCTTGTTCTTTCTAGTAGAACATGTTCCTCTATCTCATTTTGCCCAATTCTCTGTATGTGTTTCTATGTATTAGGTAAATAAGATATTTCTCCTAGTCTTGAAGGAGTGACCCTATTTAGGACATGTCCTCAGGGGTTCAGAGGCACAATCCTGCCTGGCCACCAGGCACTTCAGTTGTGTCCTCTATTTGGGCTGCATGCACCCCACCGTTATTGTGGGTGCGACCTGCTACTGGACAGTTCTACTCCTTGAAACAGCTGTGGGACCTGGCCATAGCTGCTTCTATGTACTGGTTGGTGGGGCTAGGACTCAGACCACCTATGGACCCAGCCGCAGCTGCTGTAAGGCACAGGTTGGCAGGGATATTGCTTGGTCAGCTGTGAGGCCTAGCCAAGGCACAGGGGTGGGTGGGGGTTTCAGAGGGATGCATCCACTGGCACTAACAGGTTAGAGGAAGAACTGCAAAATGGCAACCACCAGCACTGGCATTAGCAAGGTAGCCTGAGACTGCAAAATTGCTCCCACCAGTATCTCAGTCTCCAAGTAGTATCCCAACTGCTTTCTACCTCTCCAGAAGATGCTTAAAAATTAGGAAGTGGGTCCCCTTCACCTTTGGTTCACAAGCTTTTCAAGGTGGTGCTTGATTTTTCCCTCAGCAAGAGGCCCCATCTGCCTTGTCTACCCATCTCAATGCTGTCCTTTTACCATTGGTTGTGGAGGCTCTGTTCATCCAGCTTTCAGGTCCCTTTCCAAGGGAATTATTCCATAAGTAGTTGTATATTTGCTGTATCCATGGGAGAAGGTGAGTTCAGGATCTCCCTACATTGCTATCTTGAACCCTCTTAGATGCTAAGTCCCTTATTTTTTTTTATTTTTTTTATTCTTATTAGTCATCCATTTTATACACATCAGTGTATACATGTCAATCCCAATCTCCCAAATTATCACAACACCACCTTCACCCACCGCCACTTTCCCCCCTTACTGTCCATACATTTGTTCTCTACATCTGTGTCTCAATTTCTGCGCTGCAAACCAGTTCATCTGTACCATTTTTCTAGGTTACACATATATGTGTTAATATACGGTATTTGTTTTTCTCTTTCTGACTTACTTCACTCTGTATGACAGTCTCTAGATCCATCCACGTCTCTAAAAATGACCCAGTTTCATTCTTTTTTCTGGCTGAGTAATATTCCATTGTATATATGTACCACAACTTCTTTATCCATTTGTCTGTCGATGGGTATTTAGGTGGCTTCCATGACCTGGCTATTGTAAATAGCGCTGCAATGAACATTGAGGTGCACGTGTCTTTTTGAATTATGGTTTTCTCTGGGTATACGCCCAGTAGTGGGACTGCTGGGTCATATGATAATTCTATTTTTAGTTTTTTAAGGAACCTCCATACTGTTCTCCATAGTGGCTGAATCAATTTACATTCCCACCAACAATGCAAGAGGGTTCCCTTTCCTCCACACCCTCTCCAGCATTTGTTGTTTGTAGATTTTCTGATGATGCCCATTCTAACTGGTGTAAGGTGATGCCTCATTGTAGTTTTGATTTGCATTTCTCTAATAATTAGTGATGCTGAGCAGCTTTTCATGTGCTTCTTGGTCATCTGTATGTCTTCTTTAGAGAAATGTCTATTTAGGTCTTCTGCCCATTTTTTGATTGGGTTGTTTGTTTTTTTAATATTGAGCTGCATGAGCTGTTTACATATTTTGGAGATTAATCTTTTGTCCGTTGATTCATTGGGAAATGTTTTCTCCCATTCTGAGGGGTGTCTTTTCATCTTCTTTATGGTTTCCTTTGCTGTGCAAAAGCTTTTAAGTTTCATTAGGTCCCATTTGTTTATTTTTGTTTTTATTTCCATTACTCTAGGAAGTGGATCAAAAAAGATCTTGCTGTGATTTATGTCAAAGAGTGTTCTTCCTAAGTTCTCCTCTAAGAGTTTTATAGTGTCCGGTCTTACATTTAGGTCTCTAATCCATTTTGAGTTTTGTTTTGTTTTTAATTTTATTTATTTATTTATTTATTTATTTATTTATGGCTGTGTTGGGTCTTCGTTTCTGTGCGAGGGCTTTCTCTAGTTGCGGCAAGTGGGGGCCACTCTACATCGCGGTGCACGGGCCTCTCACTATCGCCGCCTCTCTTGTTGCGGAGCACAGGCTCCAGATGCGCAGGCTCAGTAGTTGTGGCTCACGGGCCTAGTTGCTCCGCGGCATCTGGGATCTTCCCAGACTAGGGCTTGAACCCGTGCCCCTGCATTGGCAGGCAGATTCTCAACCACTGCGCCACCAGGGAAGCCCTGAGTTTATTTTTGATTATGGTGTTAGGGAGTGTTCTAATTTCATTCTTTTACATGTAGCTGTCCAGTTTTCCCAGCACCACTTACTGAAAACACTGTCTTTTCTCCATTGTATATCCTTGCCTCCTTTGTCATAGATTAGTTGACCATAGGGGTGTGGGTTTATCTCTGGGCTTTCTATTTTGTTCCACTGATCTATATTTCTGTTTTTGTGCCAGTACCATATGTCTTCATTACTGTATCTTTGTAGTATAGTCTGAAGTCAGGGAGTCTGATTCCTCCAGCTCTGCTTTTTTCACTCAAGACTGCATTGACTATTCAGGGTCTTTTGTGTCTCCATACAAATTTTAAGATTTTTTTTCTAGTTCTGTAAAAAATGCCATTGGTAATTTGATAGGGATTGCATTGAATCTGTAGATTGCTTTGGGTAGTATAGTCATTTTCACAATATTGATTCTTCCAATCCAAGAACATGGTATATCTCTCCATCTGCTGGTATCATATTTAATTTTTTTTCATCAGTGTCTTATAGTTTTCTGCATACAGGTCTTTTGTCTCCCTAGATACGTTTATTCCTAGGTATTTTATTCTTTTTGTTGCAATGGTAAATGGGAGTGTTTCTGTAGTCTCTCTTTCAGATTTTTCATCATTAGTATATAGGAATGCAAGAGATTTCTGTGCATTAATTTTGTACCCTGCAACTTTACCAAATTCATTGACTAGCTCTAGTAGTTTTCTGGTGGCATCTTTAGGATTCTCTATGCATAGTATCATGTCATCTGCAAACAGTGACAGTTTACTTCTTCGTTTCCAATTTGTATTCCTTTTATTTCTTTTTCTTCTCTGATTGCCATGGCTAGGACTTCCAAATCTATGTTGAATAATAGTGGTGAGAGTGGACATCCTTGTCTCGTTCCTGATCTTAGAGGAAATGCTTTCAGTTTTTCACCATTGAGAATGATGTTTGCTGTGGGTTTGTCATATATGGCCTTTATTATGTTGAGGTAGGTTTCCTCTATGCCCACTTTCTGGAGAGCTTTTATCATAAATCAGTGTTGAATTTTGTCAAAAGTTTTTTCTGCATCAATGAGATGATCGTATGGTTTTTATTCTTCAATTTGTTAATATGGTGTATCACATTGATTGATTTGCATATATTGAAGAATCCTTGCATCCCTGGGATAAATCCACTTGATCATGGTGTATGATCCTTTTAATGTGTTGTTGGATTCTGTTTGTTAGTATTTTGTTGAGGATTTTTGCATCTATATTCATCAGTGATATTGGTCTGTAGTTTTCTTTTTTTGTGGTATCTTTGTCTGGTTTTGGTATCAGGGTGATGGTGGCCTCATAGAATGAGTTTGGGAGTCTTCCTTCCTCTGCAATGTTTTGGAAGAGTTTGAGAAGGATGGGTGTTAGCTCTTCTCTAAATGTTTGATAGAATTCACCTGTGAAGCCATCTGGTCCTGGACTTTTGTTTGTTGGAAGATTTTTAATCACAGTTTCAAGTTCATTACTTGTGATTGGTCTGTTTATATTTTCTATTTCTTCCTGGTTCAGTCTTGGAAGGTTATACCTTTCTAAGAATTTGTCCATTTCTTCCAGGTTGTCCATTTTATTGGCATAGAGTTGCTTGTAGTAGTCTCTTAGGATGCTTTGTATTTCTGCGGTATCTGTTGTAACTTCTCCTTTTTCATGTCTAATTTAATTGATTTGAGTCCTCTCCCTCTTTTTCTTGATGAGTCTGGCTAATGGTTTATCAATTTTGTTTATGTTCTCAAAGAACCAGCTTTTAGTTTTATTGATCTTTGCTACTGCTTTCTTTGTTTCTTTTTCATTTATTTCTGCTCTGATCTTTATGATTTCTTTCCTTCTGCTAACTTTGGGTTTTGTTTGTTTTCTTTCTCTAGGTCCTTTAGGTGTAAGGTTAGATTGTTTATTTGAGATTTTTCTTGTTTCTTGAGGTAGGCTTGTATAGCTATAAACTTCCCTCTTAGAACTGCTTTTGCTGCCTCCCATAGGTTTTGGATCGTCGTGTTTTCATTGTCATTTGTCTCTAGGTATTTATTTATTACCTCTTTGATTTCTTCAGTGATCTCTTGGTTATTTAGTAATGTATCGTTTAGCCTCCATGTGTTCGTGTTTTTTATGTTTTTTTCCCTGTAACTGATTTCTAATCTCATAACGTCGTGGTCAGAAAAGATGCTTGGTATGATTTCAATTTTCTTATATTTACTGAGGCTTGATTTGTGACTCAAGATGTGATCTATCCTGGAGAATGTTCTGTGAGCAGTTGAGAAGAAAGTGTAATCTGCTGTTTTTGGATGGAGTGTCCTATAAATATCAATTAAATCTATCTGGTCTATTGTGTCATTTAAAGCTTCTGTTTCCTTATTAATTTTCTCTTTGGATGATCTGTCCATTGGTGTATGTGAGGTGTTAAAAGTCCCCCACTATTATTGTGTTTCTGGCAATTTCCTCTTTTATAGCTGTTAGCAGCTGCCTTATGTATTGAGGTGCTCCTATGTTGGGTGCATATATATTCATAATTGTTATATCTTCTTCTTGGATTGATCCCTTGATCATTATGTAGTGTCCTTCCTTGTCTCTTGTAACATTCTTTATTTTAAAGTCTATTTTACCTGATATGAGTATTGCTACTCCAGCTTTCTTTTGATTTCCATTTGCATGGAATATCTTTTTCCATCCCCTCACTTTCAGTCTGTATGTGTCCCTAGGTCTGAAGTGGGTCTCCTGTAGACAGCATATACACGGGTCTTGTTTTTGTATTCAGCAAGCCTGTGTCTTTTGGTTGGAGCATTTAATCCATTCACGTTTAAGGTAATTATGTATGTGCCTATGACCATTTTCTTAATTCTTTTGGGTTTGGTTTTGTAGGTCCTTTTCTTCTCTTGTGTTTTCCCCTTAGAGAAGTTCCTTTAGCATTTGTTGTAGAGTTGTTTTTTTGGTGCTGAATTCTCTTAGCTTTTGCTTGTCTGTAAAGCTTTTGATTTCTCCATCGAATCTGAATGAGATCCTTGCTGAGTAGAGTAATCTTGGTTGTAGGTTCTTCCCTTTCATCACTTTAAGTATATCACGCCACTCCCTTCTGGCTTGTAGAGTTTCTGCTGAGAAATCAGCTGTTAACCTTATGGGAGTTTCCTTGTATGTTATTTGTCATTTTATCCTTGCTGCTTTCAGTAATTTTTCTTTTTGTTTAATTTTTGCCAATTTGATTACTATGTGTCTCGGCGTGTTTCTCCTTGAGTTTATCCTGTATGGGACTCTCTGTGTTTCCTGGACTTGGGTGGCTATTTCCTTTCCCATGTTAGGGAAGTTTTCGACTATAATCTCTTCAAATATTTTCTCTGGTCCTTTCTCTCTCTCTTGTCCTTCTGGTACCCTTATAATGCAAATGTTGTTGCGTTTAATGTTGTCCCAGAGGTCTCTTAGGCTGTCTTCATTTCTTTTCATTCTTTTTTCTCTATTCTGTTCCACAGCAGTGAATTCCACCATTCTGTCTTCCAGGTCACTTACCTGTTCTTCTGCCTCAGTTATTCTGCTATTGATTCCTTCTAGTGTAGTTTTCATTTCAGTTATTGTATTGGTCATCTCTGTTTGTTTGTTCTTTAATTCTTCTATGTCTTTGTTAAACATTTCTTGCATCTTCTTGATCTTTGCCTCCATTCTTTATCCAAGGTCCTGGATCATCTTCACTATCACTATTCTGAATTCTTTTTCTGCAATCAAATCCCGCTGCCTTCAAAGTCTGATTCTCTAGGAATTCCTCCGCCCATTGCGGGACCCCCAGGTTGGGAATCCTGACGTGGGGCTCAGAACCTTCACTCTAGTGGGTGGACTTCTGTGGTATAATTGTTCTCCAGTTTGTGAGTCACCCACCCAGCAGTTATGGGATTTGATTTTATTGTGAATGCGCCCCTCCTACAGTCTCATTGTGGCTTTTCCTTTGTCTTTGGATGTGGGGTATCTTTTTTAGTGAGTTCCAGTGTCTTCCCATCGACGACTGTTCAGCAGTTAGTTGTGATTCTGGTGTTCTCGCAAGAGGGAGTGAGGTCACGTCCTTCTACTCCATCTTCGAAGACGATTTTAATAAAAATGACCTAGGACAACTTTAAGCAGTGTAGTGTATCAGTAACCCTTGCAACTGCTACAGGCTTCTTTCCTCCACACTGTTTGCAAGACAAGGCTGCGTGTCCTCTAAGATCCGCTTCCTACAATAGTCCTCAAGTATATTATGTTAAAAGACAAAGGTTCTTCCCATTAGGTTAAAAAATCCAACTATGAAATCCAACTATGCTCCACTTATAGGAAACATACCTATCTCCCAAGGCTCCAGTAAAGAGTCATAATATGTATGGTAAATCCTTTTAATTTAATCAGTTTTCCTACCACGTGCACGTCACGGCAAGGTGTCCCTTACTTTCCTTCAAGGCAGAGCAGCTCCATCCTCAGCTCTTATCTCCTCTGCTTAGACACTAGTGCATCTTATTTCATCCTACACCTTTAACTACCACTCTCCATCACTTTCTGCCTTCCAGAAATTTGTTAAAAATTTCTTCTCCGGGCTTCCCTTGTGGTGCAGTGGGGTTTCCCTGGTGGCGCAGGGGTTAAGAATCCACCTGCCAATGCAGAGGACACGGATTGGAGCCCTGGTCCAGGAAGATCCCACATGTCGCAGAGCAACTAAGCCTATGCGCCGCAACTACTGAGCCTGCACTCTAGAGCCTGCGTGCCACAACTACTGAGCCTGCGTGTTACAACTACTGAAGCCCGCACGCCTAGAGCCCATGCTCCACAACGAGGAGCCACCACAATGAGAAGCCCACACGCCACAACAAAAAATAGCCCCCGCTCACTGCAACTAAAGAAAACCTGCACACAGCAACGAGGACCCAACGCAGCCAAAAATACATAAATAAATAAATAAATAAATAAATTTTAAAAAGAAAAGTTTATTCTCCACTAATGGCTCTGTACCATTCTCTTTGCTTTGGGTTTTCCCCCCCATGTTTTACTCCTTTACTATCATTTTAATGAGATTTTGCAAAATAAAGGAGATAAAAGCACCATCATCTTAGCCAGTTACTTGTCATATTTTACCTATTTTTGCTATTTGTATTCTGTTCAACAAAAGTATTTATTATTCATGCATAAGGAAAAAGTCACATATTTTATTTGTGGTGTTTTTTAGGGGGAGCGATATCTTTCTATTTATTTCAATATACTTATAGTTTAAATTTTCATGCACTTACCATTGTGAATTTAGAAATATTTATGTAGGCCATCATTAAAGATCATATTACTTTCACTTATTTAGTGCATTCAGAGAATATACGCAACTTATATTCTTTCAGGATACATTTACTTTTTTCTAGTTCAAACTGATACTATTTTATTCACATATTGTTCATGTGTTTATACCAAGTTGAGCTAATATATTCTAAATAGGTTTAACTGAAGATCTTGCTATTCAATATAGATAATGCCATAAAGACTTCTGATTTGCTCAGTTTATCAGGTCTTAGGAAGTTATAAAGTAATTCCTTTTTATAAAATATATAAAGATGCTATCACATCTAGTTTCTTCAAAAAAGAAGAAAAAAATATATTCGGTTTAGGTTTCATGAAAAGTTGGAGATTACTAAATGTGTAGTTATCACTGAAGTAATAGCACAAAATATGTTATCGTTCATCATCTTTCTAACCGCATGGCTTAGTATTCTGCCAGTTACAAATTATTCTTATGAGGAACACACATAGAGAAAAATGAAGCAAAATAAGCCCTAAGTTACAATTAGTTTTGTCCTTTATTTGCTTTGGGGATCTGTTATTTCCCTTCCAAACACACAGGAACTGACAGGCACTAAGTAGAAATTTATCAGTTCTAAGGATAGGCAGAGGAGGATCTAAGAAACACGGGCCATATAGAACAATTTTTTTTAAGTAAAAAAAGAACACAAAGAAAAAAGGAGTATAAATGGATAGGAAAATTTCTTTGTTTAGACCAAAAGTCAACATTTACAGGCACTCATACTGCCTTTCACAATGTGTACAATAAATCACTTTTAAATTATTCTGTTGTAAAAATCTCACAAAATCCCTGGGTTTCTTTTTGGTTTAGACTTTGGCATTTATGAAGTCCAAGCTTTTCCTAAGATTTTATTCATAGATAGAGTGATAAAAAATATAATTTTTCAAGAAAGTCACTAATTTTTTATCATGTATTACATCAATTGATACTCTACATCTTTCACTGCATGGGACTACAGGGTATGAGGGCTTGAGTTTTGTGGGATTTTTTCCCTGTACCTTTAGGGCTGCTCTATCAGGCTTGCACAAAGCATTTACCTTTCAAAACTCTACGTCTTTCAGGTAGATTGTGATTACATTTTTATTATTATATTCTATAAATGTAACTTTCACAGGAGCTGCTCATTTACCAATACAAACTGAAAATCGACTTAACAGAGTTCTTTCTGGCTTGCATAAATAGTCCAAAGTCTAAAAGCATGAGCAGAGAGGGTCAGGTGAAGGGAAGCTGATGATCAGGTAAACAGCGTCATGGAAAATTTAATTTTGCTGACTTCTTTACTTAGAAGAAGCAGCTGAACTGGTATAATGATAATGACGTTCCTCATTTATTTCCTTCCAGATTGTATAAATAATTTCCCATTTTAAAATTCCACACTTTAGATTTAGAGCACTGAAAAAGCAACTACTCATGGTTCAAATTATAGTTAAATGCATAGCATCCAACATGAATGATCATTTATTCAGAATGTGATATTAATTCTATTTGCTTTGTTTTAGGACTCCTTTCTTTGCTCTTGGTGTAAGTATGTGTGTTGGAATCATTGGCCATGTTCACCCAACATGTTCATGTTACTCTAATTTCAGCATGTGGCAAATTGATGAAAATCACAGGCCCAGTTACAATCAAGACATCTGGAACCCGATTTGGCGCTTGGATGACAGATCCCTTAGCATCTGAAAAAAATAACAGAGTATGTTGCTTCCTCAAATGCCTTTGCTTAGAATTATGTTTTATTTAAGCTTTATGCCTACTAGACTATCCATTTTTTTTTCAGGGATATTAGTTTCAACTTGAAAAGTGTTACACTATTTGCAAATATTTTCAGTTTGATAATATTAACATATCTACAGATACATGGCAAACTTATTTTAGTAAAATGTTCTATCCTATAATTCATCAGTATAGTGAGTCTAATTTTTTATTGGTTGGTCCTGTTTTATGCTTGAAAAGGGCTAGTTACAAGTATACAAAATTTTCTGTATATTCCTTCTAAAATTTGCTCCTTAGTGTGAAAAAAAAACACTAAATAAGTAAAAAAGCTCAAGAGCTAACCAATTCACTAAACAAGCTAAAATATACCTAGAATCTAGGGGTAATTTTAAAGAAAACAGCATAGAGGGTATTTGGCAATGCCTGTATTATGAAAATCAATATACTAGAGACTTACCATAGCTCCATTTATGTTCTATTACAGAACTCAGTATACATTAGGATTCTCACGGGTTACATCCAAGCAAGTTTAGTAGCTAAATTAGTAAAATTATTTCATTAAAAGGTGGTTGTACCTATAAGCTGGTCCAATGAACAAGTATTACTAGAAGGTTCTGTGGTATACATAAAGGAAAAATAAGTTGAATGTGCAAAATTAAGCCATATATTTTTCAGAGCAAGGGATGGACTAAATAAATTTTCTGAACGTGATGTTTTTTGCAGTTAATCAAATTGATCAGGTAAATGAACAAAGTGATGTGATTTGCATTGATATATGTTTGATTCACTCAGTGATATGCACTGAATGGTAAAAAATTTTTAAAACAACAAAAAATGAAAGGACAAAAAGCAAATCAACTTCAAGGCAGTACATTTAGTTGTTTGCTTTCCACACAGACCATGTCACTACTTTTGCCAAAGCCTGCAGTACTATCACACTGCAGCAGGTTAAGTGGTAAGAGAATCTTCCAGAGCCTGAGAATGACAATATTAATATGCGCTGATTCTCACTGTCCTTATTTTGGAATTCTCAAAATTTAATTACTCCATTTTTTCCTTCTTTCCAGGTTTGGTACATGGACAGTTATACTAACAATAAAATTGTCCGTGAGTACAAATCAATTGCAGATTTTGTCAGCGGGGCCGAATCGAGGACATACAACCTCCCTTTCAAATGGGCAGGAACTAACCACGTTGTCTACAATGGCTCACTCTATTTTAACAAGTATCAGAGTAACATCATCATCAAATACAGCTTTGATATGGGGAGAGTGCTTGCCCAAAGAAGCCTGGAGTATGCTGGTTTTCACAACGTTTACCCTTACACATGGGGTGGGTTCTCTGACATCGACCTAATGGCTGATGAAATCGGGCTGTGGGCTGTGTATGCAACTAACCAGAATGCAGGCAATATTGTCATCAGCCAACTTAACAAAGATACCTTGGAGGTAATGAAGAGCTGGAGCACTGGCTATCCCAAGAGAAGTGCGGGGGAATCCTTCATGATCTGTGGGACACTGTATGTCACCAACTCCCACTTAACTGGAGCCAAGGTGTATTATTCCTATTCCACCAAAACCTCCACATATGAGTACACGGACATTCCCTTTCATAACCAGTACTTTCACATATCCATGCTTGACTACAATGCAAGAGATAGAGCTCTTTATGCCTGGAACAATGGTCACCAGGTCCTATTCAATGTCACCCTTTTCCACATCATTAAGACTGAGGATGACACATAAGCAAACGTAATTTGTGTTCATTGATCTAAACTGTGTCATCTGTGATAAACTCTATAGGACCCCTTCTGGTTTTCCTTTATAATAACTTTCATCATTTCTCCAAAGCATTTTTTGTTATAAAGTTGGTGTTTCAAAAAACATCTGAAAAAAAAAAATGAAAAAAAAAAAAAAATCTGAGCCTGTATAAACTAACCTGTTGGAAACATCTTATTAACTCCTAAATTTACAAGGCCTATCATGTTCTTGTCATGAAAAGCATTAAAATGAGGTTAAATGGCTAAAGTCATAGTTTTACAAAAGATTAATGATCTGCCTTATATTAGAGTCAGAGATTAATGGTGGCTTAAATGCATGAATTTTTTTTTTTAACTGTCATTTTTTTACTGTCTTTTGCTCCACATCAGAAAATATTTTGGTAGGAAGTAGGAAAAAAAAAAGCACTTTCCCCCCATTTATTTCTAAAAAAGATTTAAGGATCTTATTTATATGAGAAAATATTATTAATCATTTTGCTGTTATACAGTTCTCTGATGCGGTGCTGTACAGTCATTTTTAAATCTCTTGCTAACATTTTATTGGCAATAGGTATTTCTACCATTGTAACCACCATTGTGCAACTGTATCTCTTCACTTCTGTGAAAGTAAGTAATATTTTTTATAAAATACACTGAAGTTTAATCTCAGTAATCATTATGGGTCACTTTTCAAGAATGGTCAAAAAGGAAGTATCTTCTCAGCTTACCCCTTTGCATAAGCATTATAAACTAAAAAGAAAATCAAACCAGATTCCTTACATAGAGTCTTTATTTTACCCCAAGTTTACAGGACCACTGACATGGAATCCTAAAATTGATTCAGTAAGGATGAGTTATTCTGATCACTCCACTGAAAGCAACCCATATAGTTGCTTGCAAAGATGCAGTTGAGTCACAACTGACTTGAGTTGACTCTACTCATTTATTACACATTCAAATTCTGTTCTTTATAATTAAATATATTAATGTTTTAACTTAAATTTTACACACAACTGGCAATAATGTAATGTCTTGTGTCAGGACTCTAAAAGTACAGGAAGCACATGTGAAAACTCTTAAAAATAAAATTTCTGTAATGTCATCTAGACTTATAAATTCTGGAGAGCTACTGGCAAGATTTGTGCAAAAGAAAATTGTGGGAAAACTTGGGAGTTGTATGTGTGGTTTATTAAATAACCAATTTAGAAAACAAGATGGGACAGCAACCCCCTGTTACCCTGATTCATTGTGTGCAGAAATACTGTAACCAAAAAATAAAGCTTTAATAATATTTTATGTTAATAACACCAAAAACATATAATCAATATATATAAAACATGTCACTGAGTTTGGAGGTACTTTCCACATACTTACCTAAGGCAGTTTTATGGAAACTAGTGTGGGTTGGTTTTACAATTTAAAAAGCATATTCTATAATAAATAATATATAACTTAAACTGTTGTGAATGTTTAGTTTCACACATACATAATATCATCATTTCCTTTGTAAAGTAAGGATATAATAAATCAGATAAGGCATTGTATAAAGAAATAATACTTAAGAGTAATTCACTTCAAATGTCACAAGTAAAACATCATTCTCAAATATCTCACTGTCAAAACTATAGTATGAAAAACTCAATCTCAAAATTGTTAAAATTTAACAAAGATTTCTTTTTTTGCCTACAAAAAGTTAGCATGATTTAATGACCACTCTGGGTTCTTCTGCAATGCTGTCTTCTCTTTTAAACATTTATATATGTTCTCCTCTGCTTTTGAAAGTTAGAAAATTTATGGGACTCACTTGTCATTGTACACACACCACAAAAATAATCAGCCAATACTTTGTACATCAAGAGTTTGTATGAAGAAAGAAAGTCAATTTCAGAAATGAATGAGTTTTTAGTAGATGGCTCTAGCAGATATCTGGGTCTTCATTACTTGTTTTTTAAAAAAATAATGTAACATGATATCACGTAAATTCAAAACCTCAATGATCACAGCTTTTTTGTGAGATGTATGGCTTGTAAAGCACTTTATTGTTTTCTATGTAAGGGTTCATCACCACATCCAGGTTATAGTGTATGTGCTGCTAGAGCAGGCACAGATTTTATTATTGTCACTAGAAGTGCGGTTGACATGGGTTTAAAAATGTAATTTGCATTAAACACTTAGTTGAAAAGCATTTTTCTTAATAAATTATTATCAGTTTGTGCCTGAAATAAATAAGAACTTACTCTAATCACTGGTTTTTTTTAATCTCCAACAAATAAAATAAATTTTATGAGGGAAATAATGACTATTTTAAAATCATACATGTAATCCAATCCATAAAGAAATCCAAGCTCAGAAAGTTTTAATTCTAACTGAACTGTGTAATTGGAATTTTCTGAATTAACCAGATCATTAACAAACTTCCATGTCATTTAAATAATAATATGATCATGGTCTGATTGTGTTTGTGTGACATTTGTATTTGTGGCACTTGAATCATAATATTTATTACTTGCACCTGCACTTACATCTATGCATTCAGAAAATGACAGTGTGTTAGTGCATTACCAATATGTAGAGATAAAAGAGAAAATAATGATAAGTGCCTATATGCCACATTTCATATAGTGATAAGGTTGTGATAAGGTTTATCATGAACTCAGAATCTCTGGTTCCTATCACCATACACATAGAGTCATTTCATCGTTATAATCTACAGTATTCTCTGATGAAATCTTATCTTCATAAAATTGATTCTTAGTCCTAACAAGAAAATGGCGTTTATATCTGAAAATTACTACCAAACTTAAAATTACAACTTTTTCAAACAGAATTATTTTAAAAGTATAAATATAAAATTGTACTTATGTTCATCAACAAATGAAACCAGTTATTCTTCTAATAAGGTAAATTATATATACATATAATTATACATATTATAATCTACTATATATATATATATATATATATATATATACACACACACACATATAATAATCCCTTAGCTTTATTCTCCTTAAAAAGATTTTTTAAAAACCCTATCTGAGCACTCAGGATTACCAAATTGTTTCTTTCTACAAATGCTAAATTTGAATGCAACTGATAGCAAAATTCAAAGTATCCCTTCGAGTTAGAGCAAATATGAAAAATTATTGACATTACAGAGTTTCTAAAAGCCAAGTCTTCTAGAAATATGGATATTTTTGAAAAAAAATTAAAAATGGCATCTTGCTGACTTGACAAGTTAGGTATGATTATATCCTTTGCTAAACGTACAATTTGAGTTCCTATGACAATATAAAAGAATGTGAATTTATAGACAAAGCATACTTTGCCTCTCCATCATCACATGATTAATGGACCATGAGAAAAGCTACTAAAAGTGGTCTACCTAGCACAATAGGCAGGGAACATTAATTAAACTTTAGATGCTATAGGATGATACGAAGCCTTAATCTCTGACTGCTCATAGCTAGAAACAGTCATTTCTAGAAAGGCTCAGAGGCACTAAATATCATTCAGTTCAGTAGGCTGTATCCATACTGAAATCAAGATCATGGAATGATTTCTGTTTCTAAAATTAAGTAAGCTCAGCGTAAATCTGTTAGCTGATAGTTTGTCATAATCAGTGACTCTTCATAAAAGGTCTTGAGCTTAATAAAATGTGTTCTTTTGAATTGTTGAACTCGAACTAGAAAAAACACTGTGAAAACATTAGCTGATGGAAGAAAAACCAACTTCACCAAACTCTTTTAGTTATTTTTCTATCAAATAATGAATTCAATTGATGGCAATATCTTGAATAAAGAAAAACGTTTACTCTACTGTTTAACCGGTCAGAAAGAAATCCTCCCCAAACTGACTTTACTAGGCTGATTTTTCTGAGCCATACCTTAATATTATGTGATATAGTTTATCTCTCTTCATCAGGGTTAGAGGAACTTTAATCGTGTTTGGAGTCTGCCTTGTCTCCAAAGCGTCAAACTAATTGGCAGAAAACATATCCTCATTGAAGCTCAGTCCATCGATTGCCAAATAAGTTTTACAAGTATAAATTATTATTAAGCATGACTTGAAAATAATATTAAAAAGGACATAAAGTTGTACCTTGTCAAGAGTACATAGTACTTTTCATAACTATAACCATCTTAAAACATTATTCATAGTTAGAGATATGAAGCAAAATGGTGAATACAAAAGAGATCTCAGGAATAGAGCTGCAAGAAATCTGCTGGTAAACTATACACACATATGCAGTTCAGTACAAAGTTACATCCCTACCAAAGCTATAGTCTTCCCAGAAGAGACTGCACACATTTTTTTAAAAATAATTAAAATATTGCCATAAAATATCATTCTTATCACAGTTCAGACTTGGAAATATTGCATATCCTTCAGACATTATCAGAAAGTAAATACTATATGACAAAAGTCTTGAAAATGGAGCAAAAAATGAGCTGATGAAAAGAAGCATTAGCCACTTTAAAGGTCTTCATGGGCTTACATTCTAGTAAGAACAAGCAGCAACAAAAATATTAATGAAAAATAAGTTTTGATTGTACTAACTGCTATAAAGGAAGTAATTCTATCTCATAAAGAGTGACTGGGTGTTTACTAGGGGCAGGGTGGGATAGGAGATCTTTGGGTGGGATAGTCAAGGTAAACTCAGTCAAGGAATGAAATGTCACCATCTGATCCACACAAAAAATTTTACCTCTTCCTTTCCATTCCTAGAAATCCATGGATCAAATATTTATTAATATTTCTCTATTCAGAAATTTGTTTTGTTCATTTTTTGTTTTTTTAACTTGGGAGTTCAAGGATACACTTCTGATGATGACTGAACTCCCTGAAAATATATGCTAAATTTAGTGTGTGCTTGTACATTATTTTATGTAGGGGACTTACAGCTTTCATCACATTCTCAAAGAAAGCCATGACCCAAAAGATCACCACTATGTCAATGAAATTTTAATCCCAAATTTATTAAGCGTCTTTATGACAAGCACTGAATGTCTGTCATCTGTCTTACAATCCTCAAGAATTTAGCTTGCTTCAGAGAGGAAAGAAATTAACATCCTAGTATTACCTGTAATTTTTTTCTTCAGAAGAACGCAAGATTAAGTTGTTCCCTATTAAAAACAAAACAAAACAAAACCTCTAACAGGACTTTTTTTATATTTGGACCAAATCCGATTATTTTTTTGTGATCCAGCTTTAGAGCACATTCTTGCCACATTTAGTGGCCAAGAGTCTCTATTATGAGGCCTGTCCTACATCTACTGGAGTCTGGAGAACATTCTCTTATAGTTCTAACGCAGCCTTTTAGCAGCACCATTAGAATCTGACTGGAATTGAGGAGATGTAGTGTGCTCCATCAAATTTAACTGCAAACTCCTCTTCTGAAATTAGCTACCGCAGCAACACATAAACAGCAAAAGAAAAGATTGTAACACTTGCCTTGGTTTAGAAGCTATCGTGGTTGATATGCATGTAATCAACAGCTACAGAAAATAAAAATAATTTTTATTTAAAAAAATAACTCTAGTCATGTTTATACAGATAAAATCATGCTGAGTAGATAACTGAGGCTGCTTCCATCAGTGATATTTTGTTTGATTTCTTTTTGTTCCCCAAGGTACTTAAGAAGACATTCATTAACTTCCACTCTGATATGAACCAAAAATAATAAAAATAAATATCTGCAATGTCTTTATTAAACTCCATTAGAAACCATTCTTGGAAGGTGTAGTACACATTGAAAAAGAAGTTGAACGTGTCTTTGTATAGGTAATGAGTTCCTATACTCAAATGACATTCTTGCCCTTCAGGTAAAGTGTGGCCCAGAAAAGTGGTTAAAATGTATAATTAATTTATTATTAGCTTTTTTTTGCCATTCTTCCTTAGAAAATGTACACTAAACAAATATAAAGAACCCTTTCCATTTCACTGTTTTCCATTTTCCAAGGCTATTTCATTTCTATTCTTTCATGTAAGGCCTTACGACATCCTTATGGAACAGGGAGGGCAAAACATATCATTCTGATTTCACAAATGAGTAAACAGAACATTTATGTTTCCATGTTTATATTTCTCCATAGATAGTTCACAGGCACCTCACACTCAGTATGTTTCAAACCAAAATCCTTATCTTTCCTTCACCTGCCCCCCAATCTATTTTTCCTTCCTACCCCAGTTAACAAAAATACCATCCCATCCACAACCTTGTTTTCTACCACAGCTTTGGCTCTTTAAACACACCTGTCCCTTCTATTATCAGATTACTATGATAAATAAATAAATCTAATCATATCTAAAATCTAAATCAATGCTATTCCAGATATTTGTTCTCAACCATTATCTTCCAATTTGTTTGGTTCACTCACTGTTTCCTGCTCTAGTCAATCAATCCTCTAATCTTCATCTCCATGCCCAGAGAAACAGATGCCCTCTTTGGAAACACCTCTTCTGTTTACTGACCTCTTACTCCTCTCCTATATAATCAGCTTTACTTTTTGCTTTGGCCAAGGGCCACTTCCATCAGCTATGGCTTTGGAATACTTCCTGATCAAGCAAGCTCCCCACTTTCCAAGTCAGATTAAATGTTGGGTTTTATACCTTTCCTCATAATTCACATTTAAGACTGACCTCTTACTCTCTAAATTTGTATTTATCATTCACAATTCACTTAAAATACTACCTTATTTCTGAAGCTTAGAAAACATCATTCTCTCAAAGTACTGATCTTATATTATCAAAATTATTACATCACATTTTAATTATTTGTTTCTTCCAAGTTAGTGTGGACTCCTCAAGCATAGGCACAATGAGTTATATTCCTTATATTTCCTGGCACAGTGTCTGATACAGAATAATCTCACAGTAAACATTAATAACCAAAGAAGTATAAGACTGAATGACAAGGTGACCACCTTCCCATATCTAAAAACTTTAAAAACATTGTTCCATTCTGAGAACATCTTAAGAAATTAACTTTTCCAAATTTATTGTATTGAAAATAAATTTCCATTTCTTACTAAGGTCAGATTCTAAATATAAGAAGCATAAAGACAAAACGGAGCTTAATTTACTCTTTGGTTAAACTGATCTCTCCAAATAAATTTTATTTCAAAAGTAAATTTTATTTCTATAGCTACCATAGTCATTTGCAGTCTCACCTTAAAACTCATTTTTTTAAAAGGAAAAAGCATTTAAATTTTCACCCACTCAGTTTCTGGTTCCCTATTTTGCCTTTTTTTCTCCTGTAAGTAAAGACATCTCTTAGAAATATATGTCTTGGCAGAACAAACAGGGTTTTATTAAAGAGGCATGTGCTACCAGGTCAGGCAAAAGTGAAAGAGTCATCATTCTCCTCTCACGTGTTACCCCTTCTTCCTTATTCTGTGTTTTCAGAGGGTGCACGAACAAGAAATCTGATGTTCATTAATCTGTCAATGGTTCTAAGTAAATGCACCTTCTAAGTAACATTAGTGAAGATCAGTTCTTCCTACAGTGCAAGAAACTCTTCCAGAAGGCAGAATATTTGTTCTAAAATTAGATCTAACTGCATGTCTTTGAGCAAGTTTGTTGGTTTCTGTAAATGAAAGCACTGGGCTCTCAGTAGTTTTCAAAAGCTGTCCTTTAGGGCTTGAGGTTTCCATAGGGATCCCTCAGAGTCTACCACAAGGGATAGAGGAACTTAACTGAGGTGGGACAATGAACTACAAACTCCCCACCACCTCACCACCTCCAATAAAAGCAAACTCATTTTATCTATTTTTAAAAATGCTTCTATTTTAAGCTTTTATTGCCAGAAAACATTTTTGTTGTTTTTTTAAAAAGTATAAAAGCCACTTACCTAGATGGTCCCCAAGGTTTCTTTCAACTCTAACCTTCTCCTAATCTGTTATTCTAAAAGATCAATAAAGGCTGTACATGAACTGGGGCTTGGATGCTTGTAGATCTCAGACTCAAAGGGAAAACACCAAGAGGAAAGGAGAGATAAAAGTGAAAGTTTACTAATTCAGTTTCCAAAAGTTTCCAAGTAGTTTCTACAGAGTCACCTATGTTATGTTAAAACTAAGACAAACATTTCATATTGTTCTCTATTACTTGACTAAAACTTTGTTCCTAACTAGGAATGTCTGCTCCCCCAATAAATCAGTTCAAAACCCATGGTTCTTTTTTCTTTGCACTCCTTTTAAGAACTCATCCTCTCACATGGCTTCAACTACTACTTAATGACTTCCAAATCTGTGTCATGTCTCCAAGTTCAGAATTTTTATCTATCTAAGTGGTACCTATAATGAAAATGCTCCATCAATATAAAGGTGGCATTTCCATAAATGAACTCATCTTTCTTACACAAGTGTCCCTCGGGAATAAAGTCTAATCTCCTTAACACAATACACACAACCCTCCATCATCCTCAACAAATAAATACTTCGATTTCACTCCTCACCATTTTCCCCCTGCTATTCCTTCTCACTATAGCACTATCTGTAGTATCTTTCTTATCTGGTTAATTCTTGCCCATGTTTCAAAGATGAGCTTAGATTGTGCTTCTTCTAGGAAGCTTTCCTAACTATTCCCTCAGCTGTGCTATTTGCTCCCTTTTTGTTCTGTCATATTACCTGGTAACTGCCTCAATCACAGCACTTTTACTACAAGTGAGCATCTGTTTACTTGTCTGCCTCCCATCCTGGACTATGGGTCTCCTGGGATCATGTATCAGCATAGTATTCCCTGGCAAACTGTAAATTCTCTATGTTGCTGACCTGACCAGTCAAATCATTGTACTTCTTCAATAATATCACTAATATCTTCTAGACATATTGAACTCTTCCATCACCCTGATTTCCTATGTCCAAACTCTCACTAAAATACAAAAAATATGTTGTTTTTTCTTTCAAAGGATTTTTCTTCCACCTTAATGACTCACTCCAATGTCACAGGTAAATAATACAAGATCTTACCATCTTCTACCTACAAAATGCCAAATGTTGCTGGCAGATATCTCTGTCTCCAATCTCTCCTCACAAAATCTAACCTGCATTCTTCCATCAGTTTCACCTCAATAAAGCATTATGACACTCCCTCTTCATTAGGAAATCATAGCTTTCTGTTTCCCATTAAATCAATTTCAGGCTGTTCTGACTAAATCCACCTGTCATTTACAAATGTGCTTTCCATTATTACCCAATATACTTCCTCTGGCCCAGTCATAAAGTCTAAATGCATAATATAAGCCTTCTTTCCTCTAAGCTTATATCTACATTCTGAATGTTTTCACTCCTCTCTTCTTATCAGAATCTTTGCTAATGCCTCTTGGCCAAATGTAAAGCTCACTTAGTCCAAATAATTCCATACAGAGCATCAATATTAAAATGTAAAGAAAAACAGGAGTCAGACAAATTCACAAGGAAATGTGTGGCTTTTGTTTCTGCAGGAATATATACTGATGTGGTGAAATGATTGTCAGGGAAGGACTAGGTCACATTTATAAAATGAACAGACATAAAACCTTGTCCTTGACCTTACAGTCTAATTAATTACTTTCCCAACTATATGTGAGCTGTTTTGTTAGACCAACCTTTGTCAGAATCTGACTAATGATGCTATAAAATCTCCTAAAATAAACCCCATATTTGAACCAACATATCACAGCAACTCACATTGTTTATTTTGCTCTGGAGGAATGATACAATTTCTAGTGGTTCTAAGAAACAGAACCTCCTCTAGGGACTTCCCTGGTGGTCCAGTGGTTAAGACTCTGTGCTTCCAATGTAGGGGGCAGAGGTTCGATCCCTGGTTGGGGAATTAAGATCCCACATGCCATGCGGCACAGCCGGAAAAAAAAAACAAAACAAAACTCTTAACTTCAAATGTCAAATAACAATAAAGAAAAAAAAGAGAAAAGAAAAAAATAGAACCTCCTCTAATGAATCCCCAAAGGAAACTGGACTATTTGTTAAAGAATAAACAGCTCTGGACTACAGTGAAATTCCTCCTTGTGGCCCTTAACCTTCCTGGGGCTTTCTTTAGGCTGATTTTGAAATGTATTATGTCTAACGAAAGCTTCTTGAAACCCCAATATTTCAGTTCCACCAAAACAAGGGAGGACAGTTAGGATCAGAATGCGTAATAAAAAAAGGAAGGAAAGAAATCAGACAATGGGAGAAACTAAAATAAAGCTCAGTAAGAAAACAGTTAAGTTTAGGTTATACACAAGCTGATTCTAAATTGAGACAATCCATCCCCTCAGTCAGGGGAAATATTTATGGTCTATCTACAAAATTCCAGGTGTACCTATTAAATCAGCTAGGTACTAATTACTGTGGACACTGAAGATAATTAAAGGCAGACTTAGGGACTGCTTTTATGAATGCTGCAGTCCATAGTACTTGACTAGGTGTGCCATGAATTTCATAAAAGTAGAAGGCAGATATGGACCACTTTGTTAAATGCTTCTTGATCAAACGCAGCTGCAAGATTCAATTTCATGTCACTGAATCTGCTTATTTTCTCTACTTTTCATAGAATGCCAAACAACAAGTAAGCTCCATCATGGTAGGGATCACGCACGGTTGCTTTAATCATGTTTTTATCTGCAGTGCCTAAATTAGTGCCAAGAATATAGTAGTATCCCAATAAATAACATTTGAATGAATGAATGAATGAATCAGTCATTGAAAATCAACAATTATCTCAGTCAGAACTCCAGACTGTGCATCCTTAATGTTTGGTATAGTTTAGTTGCTTATTTCCTAATTAGCTTTTGAATTGCTTTGAATTTTTTATATTTATAGTCATAATAGAATTAAATACTTGTTTGTTTAAACACAAATGATTAAGTAGCTGATTAAGAGAAATTCCAAGTCTTGAGTCTACAATAACACCAGTCAAATACCTCAGTTTTTTACCTGTCAAGCAGTAACAGTGGAACAATATGCTTATTACAAGACTTTCTATAGCTATTATCACTACTACTAATAATAATGATGCTAGACCAACAATGGTAGGAAAGATTGATAGTATCTGTTTGCACTTCTGTGGTCAGTCTTTTTTAAAAAAATCAAATAACAAAGACAAGTATTTTGAAATTTGGGGTTGGATTTCTTATCGCTTCCTTTATTCATACTCATGGAGTGATAAACTATTGAGAGAGAAATTTGCTTTCTAATAAGAACTGAGATATATTCATTAGATTTTTCTTTGTCAGAATTTTATTGTTCCACTTTTATAGCGAGGCTGTTTAGCCCTTCTTATAGCTAGCAAGCAATTGGAAATTCCTTACTTTTCCCTAAGAGAGATAGAGATTCACAATATAAAGTCAGCATTTCCCTAAAAATCATCAACATCTGTTGCAGTCATAAGTAACTTGCCTTTAGAGTCTCCCCAAAACATCCTGCAGAGCTTTGCCTACACCCACTGCTTCAGCCAGAAAAATAAAATAAATGCCTTGTGAGAGTGATGTAATGGTCTAAGGGAACAGAATACAGTTGAGTAAAGAAGGCATAAAGTTTCAAGTGCTATAAATGACATAGGCACTGATTTTGATTAAATTAGGTGTACTGGACAATTTGCTGATGTTCCAGTTCTGTGTAAGTTCTGATTCCCCTAAATGCCACAGAAGTACTATAGTATAAAAAGAGAATAAGAAAAAAGAAGTTAAGTTCCAAAAAGTTATCCTTTACATATATATGCTATGTTCACTTTATTGACGTACCAAATTCTTAAACCATATAGGGTCTTCAGTTCATGTTGACACTGTAGATTTTTCTTTTCTATAACCTAGACCCTCAGAGACACAGGAGTTGTAAAGTCTTATCTTACCAGCAACTTACAGATATTCAAATGGCTAGAGTGCAGAATTTAATCCTCAGAAGATTCATGCTGAGCTTTAATCCCTAGCAGAGAGAACTGCTCCTGCCTTTCATGTCATCATCAGGAAGGCTGTGTCAATATAATTCCACTTTTACTGAATGCCATCTATAAACTACAAGCTAATACTGAATCCTCCTTTGGTAAAAGGAGGATTTTTACTACCTAACGTGTTCATCTATGTGAGATATAGGTTTCCTAAAATACACCTGTTCAACCTGAGATACAGTTTCCCTAGGCATAAGAGATGACTGTGAAACAAGAATTCACAATTCTTTATAAAGTATCTTAGTCAATGTTGTTTTTAAAAAAACAGAAATATTCAAGAAGGTTGACATTTTGGTTATCTATCCAAAAAAGTGAGAAATAAAGCAAACAAAAAAAATGTAATCTGGATTGTGGTTTAACTCATCACTACTCCCATTGGCAGGGGTCAAAAGGGGGTCTCGATTACTAAGAATAAACTTTTTCCCTCCCCTATCCTCCTGGTGTCTAATGCGGAAGAGTGAAAGGGAAGGCAGAGAACTCTGTGTGCCCCTGGCAAAAACTCTCTGCCTCCCCAATCCCCACGGTCCAACGATCACAGCCTGTGGTCAAGTCTGACATCTTTATTGTCCAAGAAACCTAGGACCGTACGTCACTCCAACCTGCTATGGCATTGCACATCCACTTTCAGACTTCTGACTCCCACTCAGAGCGTCCTCTAGAACTCAAAATCTGTCATAAGCAAAATCCCCTACCTTTCTAACCTCCACTCTCAATGTTCCCTTCACCTTGATCAAACTGAAACATGGCTATGGTACTAGTTTCTGAACCTTGCTCAATTTCTTGGAGAGATGTTTGTTGGGTTTTTGTTTGATTTTTCATTCTGTTCTTTGGGATCTACCCTCAGAGATCCTGAGTTAGTTGGTCTGAAATGGGGCTCAGCAACAGTATTGCTTTTAAAGTTTCTCAGGAGATCCTGGTACACAATCAGTGCTGAAAACCTCTGCGCAATAAATAACAGAACCTGGTCTAATAGAAACCTGGTTCTCCCTGAAGAACATGACTTCCCCTCTCAAAAGAGGGCTATTTCTTCTCCCAGCAGTCCTCAAACACCTGTGTGTGAAGGTCAGTTTGGGTACTCTCTGCTCTTCGTTGCTACTTATTGTCCCTTCATGCTAATGGTGCCACAACTCAATTTTGAACCTCTTGTCACCAGGTTTCACCACGTGTTACAACTCTTTGTAGAATCATCTACAGACCCTCAGGTCTCACTCTTATTTTTCATAATTCTGCATTTTACCATCACTCTCTTTAACACTACTACTGTAGATGATCTTCTAGTACTGAAGCCCCTCAATTCCTTGACCTCCTCTCTGCCAGTGACCTTATCCTGAGCCACTTGCTCACACGATCATACCCCAGACAAGAGTGTATATACACAAATTGTTTTTCACATGGAAACTTCCTCTCTTCAGAAGGTTGGCATCTTCCTTACTTAAACAGCACTGCTTTTTTTTTTTTTTTTTTTTTAACCAAAAAGCAAAAAGTAATCAATTTACCAGAAAAAGAACTGGGGAACTGAATCAACCCTATAAATTGTAGTGTGGGAGTCATCACATTTCTGGACCAGACTATAAGCCAGATTCCACTGCTATTACCTCAAGGTATTAGAATTTTTACATATTGAATAATTCTTGAAATAACTAAGTCTTTTGCCACAGATTACATTTTTTGTCATTAAATTAAGAATTAGACTATGCACTCTTTGATATAAATCACAGCAATATATTTTTGGATCTCTCTCCTAAAGAAAATAAAAGCAAAAATAAATAAATGGGACCTAATTAAACTTGAAAGCTTTTGCACAGCAAAGGAAATCACTGACAAAATGAGAAGACAAACTACTGAATGGGAGAAGATATTTGCAAATGACAGGACCGATAAGGGGTAAATATCCAACATATAAACAGCTCATACAACTCAGCATCAAAAAAACAACTCAATTAAAAAATGGGCAGAACATAAAAAGAAACGAAATTGAATTATTTGTAGTGAGGTGGATGGACCTAGAGACTGTCATACAGAGTGAAGTAAGTCAGAAAGAGAAAAACAAATACCGTATGCTAACCCATATATATGGAATCTAAAAAAAAAAAAAGGTTCTGATGAACCTAGGGGCAGGACAGGAATAAAGACACAGACGTAGAGAATGGACTTGAGGACACGGGGAGGGGGAAGGGTAAGCTGGGACGAAGTGAGAGAGTGGCATGGACATATATACACTACCAAATGTAAAATCGATAGCTAGTGGGAAGCAGCCACATAGCACAGGGAGATCAGCTCGGTGCTTTGTGACCACCTAGAGGGGTGGGATAGGGAGGGTGGGAGGAAGATGCAAGAGGGAGGAGATATGGGAATATATGTTTATGTATAGCTGATTCACTTCGCTATACAGCAGAAACGAACACGCCATTATAAAGCAATTATACTCCAATAAAGATGTTAAAAAAAATAATAATAATATCCTTAAAAAAAAAAAAGGTCAGAAGAACCGAATAGACATTTTTCCAAAGAGGAAATGCAGATGGCCACCAGGCACATGAAAAAATGCTCAACATTGCTAATCATAAGGGAAATGGAAATCAAAACCACAATGAGATACCTCATACTTGTCAATATGGCCATCATCAAAAAGAACATAAATAACAAATGTCAGGGAGGACGTGGAGAAAAGAGAACCCTTGTACATTGTTGATGGGAAACAGTATGGAGGAGCCACTGTGGAAAACAGTACGGAGGTTTCTCAAAAAACTAAAAATAGAATTACCATATGGCTCAGCAATTCCACTCCTGGGTATATATCCAAAAAAACCAAAAACACTAATTCAAAAAACATACATGAACCCCAATGTTCATAGCAGCATTATTTACAATTGCCAAGATATGGAACCAACTTAAGTGTCCATCAACAGATGAATAAATAAAGAAGATGTGGCATATATATACAGTGGAATACTACTCGACCCTAAAAAGAATGAAATTTTGCCATTTGTAGCAACGTGGATGGACTTGGAGGGCATTATGCTAAGTGAAATAAGTCAGAGAAAGACAAATACTGTATGATATCACTTATATGAGGAATCTAAAATATACAACAAATTAGTGAATATCACAAAAAAAAGAAGCAGACTCACAGATATAGGGAACAAACTAGTGGTTACCCATGGGGAAAAGGGGGAGGGGCAATATAGGATGGGAGAGTGGGAGGTACAAACTAATGGGTGTAAGGTAGGCTCAAGGATGTATTGGACAACACAAGGAATATAAACAATATTTTGTAATAACTATAAATGGAAAATAACCTTTAAAATTGTACAAATTTTTTTTAAATTTTTTAAAGAATTAGATTATGATCCAATTCATTATAAAGAGGTTTGACCTATAGTTACATGTATCACATGCCATAAGGAAACATTACTTTAGACAATCAGTCAATTTTCCAATTAAAATAAATGTGTTTCAATCATCATGTTTCACACAGGAAAAGGAAAAATGACTTCAATAATTGCACTTTGCATTTCTATAGCAACATTCATCTAAGAAGCTCAAAGCACTAATTTAATTAAACCTCCAAATATTCCCATGAAGAGGTGTTATTATTTCTATTTGACAAAGGCATAAATGAAGTCACAGGAAGATTAACTCACTTGCCTGTGGTTAGGCAGTGATTTAGCAGTGGAGGTCAGAATAAACCCTGAAATTTGGGCAAGTTGTTCTCTATAGTCTGGATCAACGATCTCTCAGTATCTGTAATTTTTCCCAAAGTCTCATCAGCTCAACTCCTGCCTTTCACTGGAGCATTAGCCACTTTTATTCTTCATGAGTTGGGGGGAATCTGAAAAATAGATTATTCAAAAATGCTTCTGCTTTTAATTCTTGTATTCCACTTTCTGGGATGGCATTCATTTAGGGCAAACTCTGGTGGTATTTTCTTCCCTTTTTTCTCAAATACTCTTTATCAACATATTCTCTCTCTTTTTATACATAATTAGGTGGCCTAATCCCAGAAAGCAGGGCTGTTTGCTTTTAATTAAGGAATGAATTGTACATCAAAATTTCATGGGGAATTTACAGCATCTCCATCTAATCTCTTAATGAAATGGATCTGATAGCTGCTCTGTTTGCATTAGTCACAGCACATGCTGTATATGAATTTAAGAAGTGTATTGAGCAAACAAAGTTAAAATACACCAGGAAGTACTTATTATCCAGGGAATAAATATTTAGATATTTTCAAGGGCAAAAAGTCCATCACCATGTTTAATTATTATAGAGAATCATCCCATCTTTTTCACAAGGCAGTTTCTTACAATTGCTTTCTAACCTTTCAACCAAGGAGCCTATAAGTCCTTTTTAAAAATGTTTTTAGAAAAATCCATTTAGAAAAAAAGTAAGTTTTAATCTCATCTAGTCACATAATATATAGATGTTGAGACCAATAAAGTCAAATGGATAGAATTAAGATATGTTATTTCTTACTATTAAGTAATACATTAATCAGCTCAGGCTGCCATAATAGAATATCACAAACTAGACAGCTTAAATAACAGAAATTTACTTTCTCACAGTTCTAGAGGCTAGAAGTCCAAGATCAAGATGCCAGAGGGCTGGATTCTGATGATGCCTCTCTCCTTGGCTTGTCCTCACCTGGCCTTTTCTCTGTGCACACACACAGGGAGAGAGATCTCTGGTGCCTCTTCTTCTTCTAATAAAGACACCAGTCTTATCAGATTAGGGTCCCACCCTTATAACCTCATTTAACTTTTTTTTTTTTTTTTCATCTTTTTTATTTATTTATTTATTTATTTATTTATTTTTCCACACACACACACTGTATTTTATTTTTACAAGAGATAAATAGACTGACACCAAGCATTGTACATGGATGACCACAACAAAAGCAACAATGATTGCAATTACCAAACATGAAACACACTCATACTATGTCATAATATTGACATTCAGTCCAGTAATCCTCCACTGTAACAGCTCCTTTACTTTGCAGTGAAAATTGATTTGTATATTCTTTGCCTCTGAGTCCTTGTGGGATTTTTTTTTTTTTTTAATTCAGACAGAAAGTCACAAAAATTATACTCATCCTCATCAGTTCACTCAGTCCCATGTAATTAATTTTTTTTTCATCTTGATCTTTTGTTAGCACTTTTATGAGTTCATCAGTTTTTCATTAGAGTTCTGAAAATGCTTATTCATTCAGTTCAGCAGTACAGTCAGTTACCAGAAACCTGTATTTGTCAGAGTCTTTTCCATGAATTTCTTGAAGATGAAACCCTTTTATAGGAACATATTTGCAAAATCATCAGAGTACACCCAGAACTGTCTGTAAATGACAAAAGACTTAAAAATGACCACGGTTAAAGATTTGATGAAAGTTCATAATAATGCAGTTGACAAGAAAATTAGTTATTTCTGAGATATACATTTTAAAGTAATAACTAGGATTATTACTTATAACATTATACCAGAACATATAAGATTTTTAGAAATTTCATGTAATGTCTGAAACATTTATATTAACATATTTCCATACATATTTCCATACAAATACAAATATAAGATTTTTAGAAATTTCATGTAATGTCTGAAACATTTATATTAACATATTTCCATACATATTTCCATACAAATACAAATATAGGATTTTTAGAAATTTCATGTAATGTCTGAAACATTTATATTAACATATTTCCATACAAATAACCCAATGAAAGTTTAGTATTAGTTGTTTTGTTTGTTTTTTTATACTGCAGGTTTTTATTAGGCATCAATTTTATACACATCAGTGTATACATGTCTCAACTTCTGCCCTGCAAACTGGCTCATCTGTACCATTTTTCTAGGTTCCACACACATGCATTAATATACGATATTTGTTTTTCTCTTTCTGACTTACTTCACTCTGTATGACAGTCTCTAGATCCCTCCACGTCTCAACAAATGACTCAATTTCGTTCCTTTTTATGGCTGAGTAATATTCCATTGTATATATGTACCACATCTTCTTTATCCATTCGTCTGTTGATGGGCATTTAGGTTGCTTCCATGACCTGGCTATTGTAAATAGTGCTGCAATGAACATTCGGGTGCATGTGTCTTTTTGAATTACGGTTTTCTCTGGGTATATGCCCAGTAGTGGGATTGCTGGGTCATATGGTAATTCTATTTTTACTTTTTTAAGGAACCTCCATATTGTTCTCCATAGTGGCTGTATCAATTTACATTCCCACCAACAGTGCAAGAGGTTTCCCTTTTCTCCACACCCTCTCCAGCATTTGTTGTTTGTAGATTTTCTGATGATGCCCATTCTAACAGGAGTGAGGTGATACCTCATTGTAGTTTTGATTTGCATTTCTCTAATAATTAGTGATGTTGAGCATCTTTTCATATGCTTCGTGGCCATCTGTATGTCTTCTTTGGAGAAATGTCTATTTAGGTCTTCTGCCCATTTTTGGATTGGGGTGTTTGTTTCTTTGATATTGAGCTGAATGAGCTGTTTATATATTTTGGAGATTAATCCTTTGTCCGTTGATTCATTTGCAAATATTTTCTCCCATTCTGAGGGTTGTCTTTTCGTCTTGTTTATGGTTTCCTTTGCTGTGCAAAAGCTTTAAAGTTTCATTAGGTCCCACTTGTTTATTTTTGTTTTTATTTCCATTACTCTAGGAGGTGGATCAAAAAAGATCTTGCTGTGATTTATGTCAAAGAGTGTTCTTCCTATGTTTTCCTCTAAGAGTTTTATAGTGTCCAGTCTTATATTTAGGTCTCTAATCCATTTTGAGTTTATTTTTGTGTATGGTGTTAGGGAGTATTCTAATTTCATTCTTTTACATGTAGCTGTCCAGTTTTCCCAGCACCACTTATTGAAGAGACTGTCTTTTCTCCATTGTATATCTTTGCCTCCTTTGTCATAGATTAGTTGACAATAGGTGCGTGGGTTAATCTCTGGGCTTTCTATCTTGTTCCATTGATCTATGTTTCTGTTTTTGTGCCAGTACCATATTGTCTTGATTACTGTAGCTTTGTAGTATAGTCTGAAGTCAGGGAGTCTGATTCCTCCAGCTCCATTTTTTTGCCTCAAGACTGCTTTGGCTATTCGGGGTCTTTTGTGTCTCCATACAAATTTTAAGATGATTTGTTCTAGGTCCGTAAAAAATGCCATTGGTAATTTGATAGGGATTGCATTAAATCTGTAGATTGCTTTGGGTAGTATACTCATTTTCACAATGTTGATTCTTCCAATCCAAGAACATGGTATATCTCTCCATCTGTTGGTATCATCTTTAATTTCTTTCATCAGTGTCTTATAGTTTTCTGCATACAGGTCTTTTGTCTCCCTAGGTAGGTTTATTCCTAGGTATTTTATTCTTTTTGTTGCAATGGTAAATGGGAGTGTTTCCATAATTTCTCTTTCAGATTTTTCATCATTAGTGTATAGGAATGCAAGAGATTTCTGTGCATTAATTTTGTATCCTGCAACTTTACCATATTCATTAATTAGCTCTAGCAGTTTTCTGGTGGCAGTTTTAGGATTCTCTATGTATAGTATCATGTCACCGCAAACAGTGACAGTTTTACTTCTTCTTTTCCAATTTGTATTCCTTTTATTTCTTTTTCTTCTCTGATTGCCGTGGCTAGGACTTCCAGAACTATGTTGAATAATAGTGGTGAGAGTGGACATCCTTGTCTCGTTCCTGATCTTAGAGGAAATGCTTTCAGTTTTTCACCATTGAGAATGATGTTTGCTGTGGGTTTGTCATATATGGCCTTTATTATGTTGAGGTAGGTTCCCTCTATGCCCACTTTCTGGAGAGTTTTTATCAGAAATGGGTGTTGAATTTTGTCAAAAGCTTTTTCTGCATCTATTGAGATGATCATATGGTTTTTATTCTTCAATTTGTTAATATGGTGTATCACATTGATTGACTTGCATACATTGAAGAATCCTTGCATCCCTGGGATAAATCCCACTTGATCATGGTGTATGATCCTTTTAATGTGTTGTTGGATTCTGTTTGCTAGTATTTTGTTGAGGATTTTTGCATCTATATTCATCAGTGATATTGGTCTGTAATTTTCTTTTTTTGTAGTGTCTTTGTCTGGTTTTGGTATCAGGGTGATGGTGGCCTCATAGAATGAGTTTGGGAGTGTTCCTTCCTCTGCAATTTTTTGGAAGAGTTTGAGAAGGATGGGTGTTAGCTCTTCTCTAAATGTTTGATAGAATTCACCTGTGAAGCCATCTGGTCCTGGACTTTTGTTTGTTGGAAGATTTTTAATCACAGTTTCAATTTCATTACTTGTGATTGGTCTGTTCATATTTTCTGTTTCTTCCTGGTTCAGTCTTGGAAGGTTATACCTTTCTAAGAATTTGTCCATTTCTTCCAGGTTGTCCATTTTATTGGCATAAAGTTGCTTGTAGTAGTCTCTTAGGATGCTTTGTATTTCTGCAGTGTCTGTTGTAACTTCTCCTTTTTCATTTCTGATTTTATTGATTTGAGTCCTCTCCCTATTTTTCTTAATGAGTCTGGCTAATGGCTTATCAATTTTATTTATCTTCTCAAAGAACCAACTTTTAGTTTTATTGATCTTTGCTATTGTTTTCTTTGTTTCTATTTCATTTATTTCTGCTCTGATCTTTATGATTTCTTTCCTTCTGCTAACATTGGGTTTTGTTTGTTCTTCTTTCTCTAGTTTCTTTAGGTGTAAGGTTAGATTGTTTACTTGAGATTTTTCTTGTTTCTTTAGGTAGGCTTGTATAGCTATAAACTTCCCTCTTAGAACCGCTTTTGCTGCATCCCATAGGTTTTGGGTCGTCGTGTTTTCATTGTCATTTGTCTCTAGGTATTTTTTCATTTCCTCTTTGATTTCTTCAGTGATCTCTTGGTTATTTAGTAACGTATTGTTTAGCCTCCATGTGTTTGTCTTTTTTACGTTTTTTTCCCTGTAATTCATTTCTAATCTCATAGCGTTGTGGTCAGAAAAGATGCTTGATATGATTTCAATTTTCTTAAATTTACTGAGGCTTGATTTGTGACCCAAGATGTGATCTATCCTGGAGAATGTTCCGTGTGCACTTGAGAAGAACGTGTAATCTGCTGTTTTTGGATGGAATGTCCTATATATATCAATTAAATCTATCTGGTCTATTGTGTCATTTAAAGCTTCTGTTTCCTTATTTATTTTCATTTTGGATGATCTGTCCATTGGTGTAAGTGAGGTGTTAAAGTCCCCCACTATTATTGTGTTACTGTCGATTTCCTCTTTTATAGCTGTTAGCAGTTGCCTTATGTATTGAGGTGCTCCTATGTTGGGTGCATATATATTTATAATTGTTATATCCTCTTCTTGGATTGATCCCTGGATCATTATGTAGTGTCCTTCCTTGTCTCTTGTAACATTCTTTATTTTAAAGTCTGTTTTATCTGATATGAGTATAGCTACTCCAGCTTTCTTTTGATTTCCATTTGCATGGAATATCTTCTTCCATCCCCTCACTTTCAGTCTGTATATGTCCCTAGGTCTAAAGTGGGTCTCTTGTAGACAGCATATATATGGGTCTTGTTTTTGTATCCATTCAGCCAGTCTATGTCTTTTGGTTGGGGCATTTAATCCATTCACGTTTAAGGTAATTATCGATATGTATGTTCCTATGACCATTTTCTTAATTGTTTTGGGTTTGTTTTTGTAGGTCCTTTTCTTCTCTTGTGTTTCCCACTCAGAGAAGTTCCTTTAGCATTTGTTGTAGAGCTGGTTTGGTGGTGCTGAATTCTCTTAGCTTTTGCTTGTCTGTAAAGCTTTTGATTTCTCCATCAAATCTAAATGAGATCCTTGCTGGGTAGAGTAATCTTGGTTGTAGGTTCTTCCCTTTCATCACTTTAAGTATATCATGCCACTCCCTTCTGGCTTGCAGAGTTTCTGCTGAGAAATCAGCTGTTAACCTTATGGGAGTTCCCTTGTAAGTTATTTGTCATTTTTCCCTTGCTGCTTTCAATAATTTTTCTTTGTCCTTAATTTTTGCCACTTTGATTACTATGTGTCTCGGCGTGTTTCTCCTTGGGTTTATTCTGTATGGGACTCTCTGCGCTTCCTGGACTTGGGTGGCTATTTCCTTTCCCATGTTAGGGAAGTTTTCGACTATAATCTCTTCAAATATTTTCTCTAGTCCTTTCTCTCTCTCTTCACCTTCTGGGACCCCTATAATGCGAATGTTGTTGCGTTTAATGTTGTCCCAGAGGTCTCTTAGGCTGTCTTCATTTCTTTTCATTCTTTTTTCTTTAGTCTGTTCTGCAGCAGTGAATTCCACCATTCTGTCTTCCAGGTCACTTATCCGTTCTTCTGCCTCAGTTATTCTGCTATTAATTCCTTCTAGTGTAGTTTTCATTTCAGTTATTGTATTGGTCATCTCTGTTTGTTTGTTCTTTAATTCTTCTAGGTCTTTGTTAATCATTTCTTGCATCTTCTCAATCTTTGCCTCCATTCTTATTCCGAGGTCCTGGATCATCTTCACTATCATTATTCTGAATTCTTTTTCTGGAAGGTTGCCTATCTCCACTTCATTTAGTTGTTTTTCTGGGGTTTTTTCTTGTTCCTTCATCTGGTACATAGCCCTCTGCCTTTTCATCTTCTCTATCTTTCTGTAACTGTCCTCATTTAACTTTTAAGACCCCATTTCCAAGTACCGTCACATTGGAGGTTAAGACTTGAGCATATGAATTTTAAGGGGATACAATTCAGTCTATAACAAGTAACTTCCATCTTAGTCAACGAAGAAGAAAAGACCCACTGCTATGTTCAGGAAACCACACACACAGGGATAACCCTAATCAAAAGGACATAATTTAACATTCCAAAAATATATTTAAAATTTTAAAAGTCTTTATTGCCTTAAAAGGAGGCTAATTCCATGGTTCACTGCTAAACTTTAATTCAAATTCCACTTTTCAAACAATTTACTCTCCAACCCAGATCCATTCACCAACACAACTGCTACTCCAGGCCTAGGAAACTCCTCATCTGAAGCCCACTCCTCTTTGAGTATGTTCAAAACACAACTCCATTTCAGTCTTCAAAAGGAAGCAATATCACATGGCAGAAATTCCATTCATATTATAAATCAAAAGATCTTAAATTTAGTTTTAGCTCTAATATTCAACAACACTATATAGTCTCAAGAACTAAATTTAACAGCTTTGCCCTCCAGCTTCAACTTTTACTATTAAATCCAGATTCAAAAATATCTACGATTAGGAGATTGTGAGCACTTTATGTATTTAAGGAATAATGGTAAATTATAATGGTCATATATTTCAAATACATTGAACCATTTAGACCCATTTAGAAGGAGGGAAGGATAGATGGAAAGACATGGTACTCAAAATATAAGTATCCTTATTTAAGCCTCAATAATATGCAAAACAAAAATCCCTTAGAAATATCTGGCAGTTTCTTATTTCTGCTGCTTAGCCCCACCAAAGCTAATAGTCTGTATGAATTTGAATAGCCTATATAATTTAAAATGCTTATTTGGTAATTTATGAGGTATTTCTTTCTAGAAATGATTTCATATTTATACTCTATTTTTATACCCGTTTATCTGTTCTCATGCATTTTGCACATACTCCCATTGACGATTTCACATTGTATCATACATAATTAGTTACTTGTGTCTTCTTCATCTATTGTAAGCTTCTTAAAAACTCGGATCAATCTTTCATTTAAATGTGTTTCCTCAGCAATTGGTATAGGGCCTAGAACATAGTGTGACTCAAAACGTGTTTAAACATGTAGAATATTCCTCCTATATTGCAAATAATAATTTGATTTCCCCAGATGTCTAAAGTGTTTATTCTTGAATATATATCTATATAGAGAATTGAGGATTAGATTATAATATATTCAAATTCCCACTATTTTTAAATTAATAACATTTTTGTCCTTTAGAACTTCATATAATCTCTAAATCAGGAGTCTCCATAGGTCACTTGTAAAGTGTTCAGGCCTATAAATTTGTGTACTAGTAAAAAACATAACACTATTTGGAGGGGTAGTACCTGTTGGTGATCTGGAATTCTGAGAAGCTGAAAAATGGATTATCAATGATCTGTGGAAGTATTATTTTCAGAATTAACCTAATGCAAGAGTATTTTCCACTCTCCTAACTGTCAAAAGCTATCAGAAAGCTAGAGGAAGGCATAGCCATAGACAGACCATCTTAAAAGACGTGAGAGCCAATATTCTGCCTCCTCAAAAAAACAAAATAATAAAATTTATGTCCATTTTTGATAATACAAAATGTCCAAGAGGACACTGGAATTTACCACTGACAGTCTCGGTGTACTAGAATAATCTGATTATGTTCCCAATAAAGTAGGCCAAATCAATGAAATAGTCTTAGATGTAGATGAAAGAAATTTTTTAAGAAAATATATACATTTAAAAGACTTCGCACACATAAATACTATAGTGGTAGACAGTCTTCTGTCACATTCTCTGCCTGAGGAAAAGGAGGCTCATGTAGGTCCCAATGATGAGCTAAGCCAATGGTTCACAAAGTATGGCCTCCCGTCAATCAGCATCACATGGGCACTTGTCATAAAGGTAAATTCTTGCGCCCTCTCTCTAGACCTACTGAATCAGAAATTCTGGGTTGAAGCCTAGTAATTTGTGTTTTTAGAAGTCCCCCATATGATTCAGTTTAGGCTTAAACCTGAGAACCACTGGTCTAAGCTCATAGCTTTAGCTGATGGTAAAGCCTCGGTTTCAATGCTTTAGTCCCATCTTTGCTTCAAGTACAATACCTTGATTTTGGCCTTGATGCAATAAACGAAGGCTTACTGTTGATGTTAACAATAACTTCAGGAAATAATGCTAAACCTCAGCATCTACTTTCTTAGCTAAAATCTATCTTGAATACATTTTTGTTCACTGTGATTCATATAAAGAGATCTGATTTAAAATCGTGAGTTCTCATCTCTCTTTTTTCAACCAAATTCTTCATATAAATCATTCTCATGCGTTTATTTTCATATTGTCCCCTAACTCTCTCCAGCTTTCTCATTCTCTTTCTGTTGTTTCCATTTTATCTCCTCTTCTCTGTCCTCTTTATATTAACCATGATCATTGCTTACACCTGCTCTAGCCCAACTTACCTTAGTGAATGAATTTTAATGCCAAGGTATATATATAGAATTTGAAACTGCAAAGGAGATTTATAGTTCGGGGAGCATCATCTGGAGAAGGCCCTAATTTATTTTCTCAGATATGCAAAATTTAGATCTCCTATGCCTGTAAAACCGCCTGGAAGCAGCAGCAATTGTAGTTCACAGGCTAGTCTGCACGAAACATTTAGACCAGACTCTAAGACAACAGGCACTCTTTCCCTCACCGTTTTCCCCCAGGAAAGATTTGAATATTTTGCTTTCTAAGAGAAAGAAAAGGAAATTAAATTAGACTATCACAAATATAAACAAAATCAGAATGTCCTTCCATATTAGGAAGCTGTGTCCATCACCAGGAAAACTGAAGCAAGCTTCTCTTTCCATCTCTGTAAGTAAGATAGACACTTTGTTGCCCTATAATATAAGTAAAGTAGACAGCATGTTCCCTTTGGGAATATCCCCAGAAACTATCACTGTGGCAATTTTTTAAAATTCTTTTCAAAGATAACCCTGAGAACAGAAACATAGCTGAGGAGTTGCTGTGTGCTCATGACTCCAGCAAGCCCAGCTGAATCAGCCAGGCTGCCCTTGCACACTACTGAGCTATGTCAATCCTGCCCACTTCTATCACATTTACCTTTATGCCACATACAGTCATGCAAGTCAGAGGGCATAGGATTCAGTCAAAAGCCCTGCCAAATTCAAGTATTAGTTCTACCAGTCACTAGACAGAGGACACTGCATAAGACACATAAACACAAAAATTTAGTTCTCTCAGCTGTAAACGAGAAGCCTGATATGGCCATTCCTCCCACAAGGAAGTGTGAGGATAAAATGAGTATCAATGGTTCTCAAACAAAGCTAAATACGATCCCCGACATATGTTTCACAGTGTCTGGAAACGTTTTGGGTTATCACAACTGGGACGGAAGACAGGATCGTGGATCTAGTAGATAGAGACCAGGGATGCTGCTAAACATCTTACATGCACAGGACAGTCCTCCCCAACAAAAAACTACCTGGCCAAAATAGTCAACAGTGCTAAGCTTGAGAAATTCTGGATGAGATGCTTTGTAAATTAGAAGAACAGTTATTTAACAAATATTCACTGTGTGTCAGGCCCTGTCTTAGAAACCAGATAGTGTTCTTGTGTTAAACCTAAATGCACAGAGATGAGATACTAAGGTCCAACATGCTTCCATCAACCCAAAAGGACTTAATTTATTTCTTTGACCTTCCAATGCTGTGCTCAGTGCCTTCAATATAGCATTATGTGCTACACATGTTTTGCTTGCTTACTTAACTGATGCAGTCAAAACAAATTGCAAAGATCCCTTAAAAACTGCCAATGTTTATTTTGTGTCACAAGTATCCCTATGTCAGACACCACCATAGATATTCAAGAGCTAATAATCTGGTTTACTATCTTCAACAGCACTTATCACAATGATATGGACATAACATATGTAGTCAATAAACATTCCAGAATCATTGTGTGATGATATCATTAATTTTTCTGGATCAGCAAAAAAGGATTGAATGATGTATCAAAGTTTAATCATAATCAATAATGAAAATCTTAATAATAATTTACACTGATGGACTCCTTACAATATGCCAGTCACTTATGTTTATTTGATCTTCACAACCAACCTCTGCCCCCATTTTACATGTAAGGAAACTGAGGCACCGAGAGATTAGGTAAGTTTCCCGAAGTCATACAGCTAATTAGTGTTAGAACTGGGATTTGAACCTCAAGATAATATGGCTCCAGAGTCCACGTGCTTTATCTACCACACTATTTATCACTGAAGCCTAGAAGCAGCTAAATCCATATAGCAAAGCACAGCTATGGAAGACATTCAGCACAGGTAGAATTAGTAAATCAGCTCAATTCAGGAAAATATTAAAATGAAATAGTGCCCATCTGATTGACAGCTGCCCGCATTAAAAAGGTGCTGAAGTATTTGGGCCAAGTCATAATTGAAGTTGTAGCCCTTAAAAAACTGGGGCCCTTGGTTTTGATCAAACTGTTTAAATGGCCAAGTATATGACCTTGTTGTTGCCAAACATATGTTCACTGCAGGTGATATTTCAGTAGATTTCTGAAGGAGAAATTGCTACTTTCACTTTGCTCCTATATATTGTGCAAAATGGTCCATTACCTCTGGTCCTGGCAATAGGGAACTTCAAAGGCAAACAGAGAAGGAGAAACACTCATCCGAATGGCAAGCAGTCAGTAAGCAGACAAGGTAAACAGGCACACCGTGCAGGCTTGGGGGCATCAAGAGCAATCTCAGCAATTGCTTCATCTGATTTCCTGTTTTCCCTCTTACTTCTGCCAAATGCAACTGGATGTGATGCAAGTCCTCCACGATGAAGCAGGTTCTCTTCCACAGAAACACACCCACATTTCTCTCCTTTGGCCCAGAATGCACAGGAGCTCAGTCTAGTGTCCAGAACTTTGAAAGTAACAAAGCCAAAGAGAATAGCCTCCTGGTAAAGAAACACTGGACTTCACTAAATCAGATGTTTTGTCTGTTGAAATTATATAAAGTCAACTGTTTTACTCTGGTCATCAAATTCATTTAAAACAAGTCTGTCTTTTTTAAAAAATTGCTGAGTATAGAAAATAGCTTGATTTATTCATGCACAAAAATCTCATTATAACAGTGTTTACGATATGGCTCGCTGACCAATCCTTCAAAACATAGCTATGAACAACAACAAAAAAACTTTTCTACACATCACATAATTAGCCCATAAAACAGATGTTCATTTTTTCACACAATGTGAACATTCTTAAAAAACATCACTTTATTGCATATAACTCTAACATACTCAGAAGTGCACTTTATAATATCAAAATAAAACTGTGCCCAAAATGTTAACCAAAACTTGAAAGCATATAGTGTAGTGACTGCTACAAATGTTTTAATCTTTGAAAGAAGAGGCACAGCTTAATTTACCAAAGTCACTAGAGATTAAAATTTATCTAGTCCTCAAGTCATAATCATAGGTAAGAAATAAATGTGCATTATGGTGACTTGAAACTTTTGAACATTTTTATGTAAACTAGCCTACCTTTCTCCTCATAAAGAGCATATGGGGTACCTATGCAGAAATCATTTACTCCAGTTAAAACCTGAGGGGGCACCGATGCAGAGAACTTAAGTAACTCCTTGAGAATCACCAATACTAACTGGTAGAAGTGAGACTTACATCCTTGTCTCTTGAGTCTCAGCTCCATTACTATTCTATTAGACCCGCTGCTCCTCAGTGCCCTGTGATATGGTTTTAACTTGCTTGCCAAGAAATGAGAACATTAAGAGCAATAATTTTATTAAATTATTTCTATCTTAAAGAATTGTCTTAAAAGACAATAACTTCTTCCTATCTTTTGTGAAAATGTTTTTTTAATTAAATTACGGTGATAAAAAATGGTAGCTGTTTGTATTTCTGAAAGGTCTTTCCTGGTATCAGTCTGAACTCCCTCTGTTGCACATATCTAAAACCTAACTCAAATTGGTTTAAGCTAAAAAGAGAATTTACTGGCTCATGGGATACTAAAAAAAATCCATGGTTGTAAAATCAGATATGGCTGATTCCAGGATTCAAATGATGTTTTCAGGACTTGGTCTCTCTTTATCTCTTGGCTCTGGTTTGTTTTGCTTTTGCTTTTGTTTTAAGCACAAAATTAGCTCTTTAATTTTTTTTCTAATTTACACTGTGCGGTGACAGATTTTTTTTCTAATTGAGGTAACTTTGGTTTATAACATTATATAAAATTCAGGTGTACAACATTATAATTCAACTTATTTACACACTACAGCATGCTCACCACCAAAAGTCTATACAATTGACCCCCTTTACCCATTTTACCCACCCCCACCCCCATTCTCCTCTGGTAACCCACCAATCTGTTCACTGTATCTATTTGCTTGTTTCTGTCTTGTTTGTTTATTTATTGGGATATTTTATATTCCACATATGTGTAAATCATATGATATTTTTCTTTTTCCATATGATTTATTTCACTTAGCATAAAATCTGCTTTGTTTTTCAAAGACTTTTTATTCTCAGATTTCAGACGCCCTCAGAAGATTCAAGCTTACATCATCCTGACTGCTAACTCTGCTAGTGGAGTGAAAAATGCTCTCTTCCTACTAGTTCCAGAAAAGTTTTATTGGGTGTGGTTAAGTCACATGACTAACCCTGAACCAATCATTTGAGCCAGAAGATGCAATAGTCTATTTGCCCATCCATAAACCCAGAGATAGAGTCAGGTCCTTACGAACAACATGCAGTAATCATGAAGAAGATGTGATCCCCTAAGAAAATCAAGGTACTGTTACCAAAGAGAAAGTGAATAACTTCAAGTTAAGCAAAAACATCAGCTATTCACTAGTCGTGCCAAAATAATACTTTGATAATATGTTTCCTAACTTCTGAAGAATAGTTATAACTCCCTCAAAATTTAAAGGCTAGAAACTGCCATGTTAGACTACATGCCCTAATAATAAGCAAACTTTTATGATGCCTACCACGTAGTCACAAAGAATCTTTGGAAACTAAGCAAATAGTTCAATATTCCCTGCTTTTTTAATCAGCTGTTTAGACATCTCAAAATTCAACTTTTCTTCACTAATAGCCAAACATGTCAATTAAACTTCCCCTCCCCAAATTTTGAAATACAAAGACAACCCAGCTACCAAAAACATTGTTGTCTATGAGCTAAATTTTAATTTACTCCTACCAAAAATGAGAGAATAAAGAAGAGAGGACTATTCAGCCATCTGCCAGCTCTGCTCCTAAGTCATACTCTGCTTAAGGTGAACAAAGGGACTCCAATTAGAGACCTGGTACTTTTTGAAACCTGTAGGTTCCCTGTGTTTGGAAAGTAAAAAAAAAAAGAAGAAAGAAAAGTGTTAGAGTTATGATCCTCTTTGAGAATGGAGCAAGAATACTCTTTTTTTTAAAAACTATAAAACTATGTTCATAACTGAAATTTAGTCCAAAGAATTTATTGGTATATTAACCCTTGAAAAAGAAGTCAGGTTTATCTTTCAAGTAATATCATTATTTCTTCTCTGTTTTCTACAGACTGCTTCAAGCTCTTGCATATTCCTAAAGATAGCTGGCTTTGGATCATTAACCAAAATTTCAAAATCTTTTGAAAGGGTCTAGTAGGGTTTATTTTCTTCAAAATATACTCGATCTATTGACCATAGTGTCTTCACAATATCAAGACAAGAAAATTTTAAAATACAAATGTTTCATGTAGAAAGAATATCTAATATAAACAGAGCCTACTGATCTTCCTGTGGATAACGTAAACTGATGGAGACTCTGAAAGTCTGGACACTGAAACCCTCTATTGCTCCTAAAGCTAATATTGGGCTAATTCCATTCACTGCAAGCTGTTTAAATGACTACTTCCTAGACCCTGCTCACTCATTTCCTCTGTAGTCACTAGAAATTTGGCTTCGATTACTACCAATCTACTAATCTGCAGAGAAAAGACAAAAAGGTCCTTTTCTCATTCCTCATTCTTCTTGACACTTTGCAATATTCTATTTTTTTTACTACATTTTTTTTTTTTTACTTTTTTTTTTTTTTAATGCTATTCTTGTCTGCTTACATTCTTTTTATGTATGTATGTATGTATGTATGGCTGTGCTGGGTCTTCGTTCCTGTGCGAGGGCTTTCTCTAGTTGCGGCAAGCGGGGGCCACTCTTCATCGCGGTGCGTGGGCCTCTCACTATCGCGGCCTCTCGTTGCCGAGCACAGGCTCCAGACGCGCAGGCTCAGTAATTGTGGCTCACGGGCCGAGTTGCTCTGCGGCATGTGGGGTCTTCCCAGACCAGGGCTCGAACCCGCGTCCCCTGCATTGGCAGGCAGACTCTCAACCACTGCGCCACCAGGGAAGCCCTTTACTACATTTTTATTCTGATAGTTCTCCTTTCTTTTATGCAAATACTCAATCCTAGCTTCCTCCTACATTTAGAATGGCTTCTCCATATGTACTTCTTTTTCCTTTCCCTAAATGTGAATAAGCTTAAAGAAGCTAATATCTTTCTCACATGTATTCTTCTATTCAATAGTACTTTGTAAAATGTTCAAGTCATAAATGGGACCTAAGATTTGAATGAGGGGATGAAAATATGGAATAAATATAGTTGATGATTAACTCGTAACTGATAAAAACATAGTAATTGATTAACAATTATTTTATAATTATTATTATAAAAAATTAATAAACAGAAACCTAAATTAAATAGAGTTGGGAGACCAGAAAGGGGGCTCTCACACCTTGTGACAATAGCAGAGCTCAACAACAGGACGAAAGACTCTTCTTCTCTCCTGGCAAGAACTCAGCCAAAGAAAAGCCAAAGGACTCCTTGTTTACTGTAGCCCTCCCAGCTTCCTTTTCCCTCTATAAAAGAATTCTCCTCCCCTTGCTGTGCAGGGACTTGCCTGAAACTCACCATGGTTGCAGACCCCAAATTGCAATTCTCTGCTGATCCTGAATAAATTCACCTTTCCTGAAGAAATATCTGGCAGTCTATTTGTTTCAGGTCAACATTTTGGTGGCCTGTACAGGGACTAAAGAAGACTCCCAGTGGCTCAGGGGCTAGTGAGAAAACAGGTGCAATAACCACAATTGAGCCCACTGTCCCTCACTGCTTTTCTTATTGACCCTGTAGTTTGAAGGCACAACTTTCTCTGAATCCATGCTCGCAACTTCTTTCCATTTGAAGCTCTCCAGGCTTTATTCAGGATATATTTATGCAAGTACTCTTTTGACACTTCGGTTTGATTTTGAGATCAGACTGTTTCATTGAAACCGGCTAGCTTTCAGTCTATTTCCTTTGGAACAGGGGCTGCCTCTCCTGAAGCTGGCTAAGTCTTTCACCCATTCCTTTGGGAACAGAGGCTGCTTCTCTGAAACAGTACTGGGTTTTTCAGTCTTTAGCCTATTCCTCTGGAAGTGCTATCTTCTGGAGAATAGCTTTAAAAAAACACAAAAAAAGCCTTTGTTCTGGCTCCTCCTGGACCAAGCTGCCTCCTTAAGACTTGCTGGGATTGGCTTACATGCTATTTGAATTAAGCCTTTAGTGCTGTAAGCTATTTGAAAATTGTTCTTTGCTCTAGAGAAAAAACTAGGAAATGGAACCCTAGTTATCTAAGTATTATGAGGGTGTCCCCCTTACTTACTCCAGAAAATTTTATGTTTAAATAACATAGTCCTTCCTATGCACATTTCTGACTAAATGGACTGAACTGACCAAAGGCAATTAAGAATATCAATGGCCATTATGGGTAACTTCTGAAGTCTCCAAATTTAATTTCCTTAAAAATGAACTGGACTGCAACAGCTCAAAAATTTCCAGAACTGAGTGGAATGCTTACTTCGATTGGTATTTTGAGGTGCCCAACATTATCCAGAGTCTAAAATTGCCTCTCTGAAAAATAAGATTTTAACTAAGTCAAACAAGTGATCAAAGAAAGATAAAGTGGCTCCTGAAGCCTCAGGTTCTTCTTCTTTGGCTTCTTTGTCTCAGACTCCACCTCTGGCACCATTTTGTCTCTTCCCGGGCTCCTCAAGGCCAGACTCTACTTCCGACACCATCTTTTTCCTTCCTTTCTATGCTGCCTACACCTCCACTCTTCTCTCAAATCCCCCATACTAAGTCTGTCGCCAAACTTCTCCTTTTCCTCTGAACTTGTCAAAACCAGTCCCTTTAAAATTAAGCCTTCTGAGGATCCAGAGGCTCAGCTCTCAATTTTTTATACTCCCTGGACTAAAACTGAACTACAAGCCATAGTCAAAGATTGTCCTAAAGTAACCAAAGATCTCACAGATTTGTTGACAAATTTAATACAGTCATTCAAACTTATCAACCTGGTTTCTCTGACTTATACCAACTAGTTCATATGCTTGTCAGTCAAGGCCAGACCCGACACTGGATGAAAACCACTAATTGGGAAAGTCCTAAGAGGTCTCTAGAATTACAACTAGGATACCAGCCCATGATCAGGCTTGGGCAACCACCAGGTAATTTTCTGGCAACACTGATTCTAGAAACACTGATCATTTGCCCTATTGAATCAGCTACCACTTTTCTTATGGGCAAAATCTCCAACTGATGTTGGCAAAATTCACAGTGCACCTCCTATCAAAATTCAAATAAACCCCTCAAAACCTCTTCCCAGAATTAATAAATAAATACCTTATAAGTAAAGAAGCCCTTCAAGGCATAAAGTCCATAATAGAAGATGACAAGAAGCAAGGCCTCATTATCCCTTGTATAAGCCCCTGTGACACTCCCATTTTACCAGTGAGAAACCTTAGGACCAAGGGCAGAGGTTTGTCTAGGACCTCTGAGCAATAAACAACATTGTTATCCCTCAACACCATTATTTCTAACCCTCATATGCTACTAACATTCATTCTCACTGGAAGCAAATTCTTTATTAGAATTGATTTATGCACTGCATTCTTTAGTATTCCAGTTGAGGAAGCTAGCCAATACCTTTTTGCCTTCACTTGAGAAGTAAAACCATTTACCTAGACAGTAATGCCTCAGAGTTATACTGAGAGTCCTTATTTCTTGCAAATCATGAAAGCGGATCTGGATGACATAAAGTTCCCTAGAGGTTCTATTCTGTTGCAATATGTGGATGATTTGCTTCTTTGCTCTCCCTCTCAAACCTCCTAACAGGAAGATAGCATCCACTTGCTAAACCTTTTAGCCTTAAAAGGTCATAAGGTATCCAAAGAAAAATAGCAGTTTGGCAAAACCCAGGTTCAAAATTTAGGGCATCTGATATCAGAACAAGGGCTACACCTAGATCCAGATAGACTTCATGGTGTTCTAAGTTTCCCAAAACCCAAAAGTAAGTGCCAACTGAAAGGTTTTTCTCTGCTGAACTTGGCTTGTAAAATTCTCTCTTATTGCCAAACCTCTATGTTTTACTCAACAATACCAACCCTAATCCAATTTTATGGGCAAAACCTGACAACACAGCCTTCAAGGCCTTAAAGGAGAGCTTGATGAACCCACTGCCCTTGGGCATCCCAATTGTCAGATTTCCTTTTTCCTTTTCATATATAAAAAGGAAGAGAATGGACTTGGGGCACTCACCCAAAAACATGGAGACCACCACCGACCCATAGGTTATTATAGCCAGCAACTGAACTCTTGGCATGGGGATAACCCCCTCGCCTTAGAGCCACTATGACCACTGCCCTTTTGGTTAAGGCAATGGAGAAAATTATTGTGGGACTGCCTTTAACCATCTTTGTACCTCATGCAGTAGAAGCTCTCTGGAATTCTCATCACACTCAACATTTCTCAGCCAGCCACCTCACCTCCTATGAAATCCTTTTGTTAAGTGTTCCTCACATAATTCTTTTGCACTGTAATAACCTTAACCCAGCTACTCTTCTTCCCTCCAACCAATGAAAGTCCTTCATGACTGCTTAACGCTGATGCACCCACCACCTCCTGACTCCTCTCGATGATCTATAGGATATTCCACTGGGTAATACTGATTTCTCATGGTTCACCGATGGTTCTTATTTAAAAGGTGACAATGGTAAGTACTGTGCTAAGTATGCTATTACAACTCCTTCTGGTGTTATTGAGGCAGTATCATTACCTATGGCTACTTCAGCCCAGCAGTCTGGATTATTCACTCTTACAGGGGCTTGTACTTTAACCAAGGACAAAACTGCCAATATTTATAATGATAGCAGATATACTTTTGGAGTAGCTCATGATTTTGGAATGTTGTGGAAGCAATATGGCTTCCTTACTTCCAGTGGAAATAAAATTTAAAATGGCCCCTATGTTCAGGAATTATTAAATGCAATACTTTTACCTGCAACTCCAGCTATTATTAAGATTGGTGCATTCTAAACTTGACTCTTTGGAAGCTAAGGGAAATCACCTTGCTGATACTTCTGCAAGGAATGCCATTCTTAAAGGGACGAAAAACAGTCAAACCGGTCTCATGGTTCAAAGGGTTATTTCCCCAAATTATAATTTAGGAAAACTGGATAAAGAGGATCCACAACTGGCCTCAGAAAAAGAAAAACAGGATTAGAAATTCAATAATTGTTGGTTTGATAAAAAGAGAAAGCTCTGGTTTGGACCAAATCAAGCCAGTTTTACCAAAGACTCTAAAAGTCCCACTCTTCACCACTGAACATGCATTAAACCACTGGTCTACTCAACAAAATGAGAGCCTTCATGAATCAATATTGGTGGGAAAACATTAATAAGGCCGCAAAAAGCACCTATCTCACTTGTCCCACTTGTGCAAGGTACAAACCAGGGAAGCCTGTTTGTACTGCTCTTGAACATTTTAAACTGCTTAATGGACCATTCAAGGTCTGGCAGATGAATTTCATACAGTTTCTTCCATGTAATGGATGTAAATATGTTTTAATCATGGTCTGTTTTCACACTGGACTGAAGCCTTCCCTTACAGATAGGCTACTGCCTCTTCTACGGCTAAAGTCCTTGGGAAAAGAGTATCCCTACCGGGGGAACTCCTCTCAAACTTCATAGTGATCAAAGAATCCATTTTACTAGCCATGTGCTTTGACAAGTTTGTGCTGCTTGGCCAGTTTCACTGTGCCTACCACACTCAATCCTCTGGTTTAGTCAAACACACAGATGCATTATTAAGACTGAATTGGCAAAATTTGTAGAGACCCTCCAAATACCTTGGCCAAAAGTATTGCCGCTGGTCCTAAATCTCAGATCCACCTTTTTGGAACTAATAAACTCTCACCCCTGAAGATAGTCACCAGACGCCCAATGCACTTGGCTCTTGTTTCTTTTGACCCACTACTGATAAAAGGGAAAATACTTCAATGTTGCAAAGGCCTAATTGCTTCTATTGAAAATAACCATGTTTTGGTATAGGAATCTTTTCACAGTATGCCCTCAAGAGACGAAGACCTTAAGCATCACACCCTGCAATCTGGAGATGCTGACAACTGGAAAAGATACCTCTGGAAGGACTCTGTTCAATCTCACTGGAAAGGCCCCTATCAAGTACTGCTACCCAACCCTGTGTAGCCAAATTCCAAGGAACAGACTCTTGGATTCACATGACACACCTAAAGAAAGTACCAAACCCTGACTGGACCGGCACATCATCTGGTGACCTGAAAGTAAAGATCTCCCAGAATTGAAGCAAACAACCTCCGATGATATCGCTTTCCCAAGATATCCAAACTAGGCCTGTTAAAAAGTTTGTTGCCAAACTTTTGATAATGACATAACACTTCAGATTACCTCCAATGTTTATGATCTTGATAACATATGGACTTCAGATAAAAAGTGCCTGAGAGTCTCCCTCCTACCCCTCTTTGTTACTCAAATGTGACCTTAATAGGATTCCAGTCTATGCACTTTCCCTCCAATGTGAGGCAATCCATCCAGGAAAGGCTTTTCCTGACACTGAAGGAAAAAAGCCACTGAAATTAGAAAACCTGACTCTTGATCAGCAATGCTATCAGAGAAAGATCGTGATCAAAAGGGAAAAATGTAAAAAATCACTAAAGAGAAACCTCAATTACATAGAGTTGGGAGAGCAGAAAGGGGCAGTTCTCATGCCCTGGAACAGTAGCAGAGCCCAAGAGGAAGAAGAAAGATGCCTCTTCTTTCTTGGCAAGGACTCAGCTAATGAAAAGCCATGGACTTTTTGTTTATGGTAGCCCTCCCAACTTCCCTTTCCTCTCTATAAAAGCATTCCCCTTCCCTTGCCCCATAGGGACGTGCATGTGGCTTGCCACAGTTGCAGACCCCAAATTGCAGTCCTCTGCTGATCCCAAATAAACCCATCTTTGCTGGAAAAAAATATCTAGCAATATATTCATTTCAGGTCAATACTAGTTAACTATGTGAGAGTTTAATATAGGCCTTAGCAACATCCATTCCTTCCAATTGAGTTTACAAGGTCTAGAAATAGCTGAGAGACATTTCCCCAGCTAGACAATAAGCTCTTAAAAAGTAAAAAGGAGTTCCTGTTTTTTGTATTTGCAGCACCTAAGCAGTGTCTAGCCCAGAGGAGATAATAAAAAGCTTTTTAAAAATAGCAAGTAAACCAAATGTCTAGGGCATATGGCATATGCAGGAGAATAATAAAAGTACTAAAAATATATGTGGGGGAATACTGATCTGCATGTTAAGAATTTTGGATTTGTTTTGCACATAATAGAGAGCTTTGAGGGGTTTTGTACAGAACACAATATAAATGATTTAATACATATGAAAGTACTTAGAACTATATCTGCCATATAGTAAGCCCTCTATAACTGTTTATCATCACCATGTTGATCAGAGCCACGCTCACTCTTCTTTTTTTAAGAATTTCTATTTCCATGTTATACTGATTTATTTTCATATTCACATGTCCAAAATATTGAGTTTGCTTTTAGTATTTTCAAGGCATTTTCTTTGCAAAAACAGATTGCAAGAAAGTTGCTCCCACTTTTAGTCTCCTACTCTAAAATAAGTCTAGTTCCAAAGTCAACTGTCTGCTTTAATCTCCAGAACTCACTGCAAGTTAAAAATAGCTCAACTCCAGTCTATCACCAAACATGAAAAGTTTCAGCTTGAAAGGCACTCCAACATCTGCCTCTGCACCACAGACCACAAAGCCTGAGTGAGCCGTGTGGCTACATGCTTGAATGAAAGGGGTGAGTCTGAGCATGTCTGCTGTGTGATCTTTTGCAAAAATGAAGAGACTATCACAGAGGAGACCCAGCTCAGGGAACTGAATAAATGAGCAGGCAGCTCTATGCAGACCACAAAAAATGAGGCTCCCTAAGGCCTGCCAAATATCTCCTTTGAATTAGCATATGTTTGCATATATTGACATACAGAAAAATGCACTACCAGACTACCAAAGGGTGTACCTCCACACTCTCAGGTAGGTCATTTTCCTCTGTGGCTGCCTAGGCAACCAAGGCATGCATGATGCATGAACAGTGACCTAAGAGACCAGAATTCTCCTTTTTCTATGACTGAGTACCTATGGTGCTCTAGGCAAGTCATTTCTTCTTTGCAGGCCTTAAAATGAATGAAGGAATGACAGAAAACCTCTAAAATTTCTTATGCTTCTAAAATTCCAATTTCTTTTTCTTTTTTTTTATTGAAGTATAGTTGATTTACACTGCTGTGTTAGTTTCAGGTGTACAGCAAAGTGACTCAGATATACATACATATATATCTTTTCTTCAGATTCTTTTCCCTTACAGGTTATTACAAAATATTGAGTAGAGCTTCCTGTGCTATACAGTAGGTCTTTGTTGGTTACCTATTTTATATATAGTAGTGTGTATATATTAATCCCAAATCCTAATTTATCTTTTCCCCCCCTTCCCCTTTGGTAAACCTAAATTTGTTTTCTATGTCTGGGGATCTATTTCATATATTCATTTGTATCATTTTTTTTTTAGATTCTTAACCATATCTTTTCAGTAGGTAGCATGCTGTTCTGTGTTAAGGATTGCCAAATTATAGTTCAGAGGCAAAATGCCTCCACCACCTGTTTCTGTAAATAAAGTTTTATTGAAACATAGCTACAACCATTCCTATATATTTTGTCTACGGCTGCCATCCCCCAATGGCAGAGTCCAGTGGTTGTGACAAAGACCAACCTTGGGAAAGTTGAAAGTATCTACTAACTAGCCCTTTACAAGAAAAGGTTTGCTATTCCCTGATCTAAATGAAAGTAAACAGAAATTTTTATTTTCTCCTCTATTTCTTATGCTAATAGTGTCTCCAAATATGAGTAAATTGAGTTATGGCTCAATTTAATAAGTTATGGTTGAGGCAGTGTTCACAATTATTTGTTCTACACTTAAACAATAAGTATCAGAGCTGTTGGGGTCCAGGGCTGGCTGCCTCAAAATATGCCTCAATGGCATATTTATTATTTTGAGTTAAAGCTACTTAAGAAATGGTCAAAGCAAGAGGAACACTTTGACCCTCCTCTCTGTCCCCCTGAGAGCAGGAAACAAATCTCCCATGTGAAGAGTGCATTGCCTGCATCCAAAGGTAGGACACCCTTATCACCAGAGATAGGGAATTCAGGACTGAGAAACCTATATAAACAAACCTTGTTACTTTGCTACTAATTTACTACCCAAGCCCAAATTCTGGTTAAATTCCTTACTAATTAAGCACCCAAACCTAAGTTTCTTTGTCTTGTCAATTCCTCTTGAATTTGTTTCTTTGTCTATAAAAGTATAAAACCTGCCTGCTCTGGCCACTTCTTAGGTCCTATTTCTATGAGACCTCTGTGCACAGGAATTAAATTTTTTTCCTCCAGTTAATTTGTATTGTGTCAATTTTCTTATGAGTCCATCACAAGAACTCAAGAGGACTAGAGAGAGAAATTTCCTCCTCCCCAAAAGAGCAAACAAATGACAAGTTTGTGGCAAATCATTCTGATATTCAAACCAACAGAAAGTACCATGTGAAATGCTATTGTCACACCCAAACCAGTTCTCAGGACTTGTGCGGGCATAGTTTGAATTGAAATACCAAACTGTCATTGTATTCAAATAATTTTATTGTACAACTCACTTGAAATAGGTCACTATTTGCTTTATGCGTCATTCTGATAGGCTTTACAAAATGAGAAATGATTCAGCATCAAAATCTCCCCATTCTCACTTGAATGACTTCTTAATAGCTGAAGGTGGTAGTTGTATGAGCTCCGTAGTGAATCCTAATTTAATTATATCAAAAGGGGCAAGGCTAAACCATGCAATGAGTAGGAAATGACTTAAAGAATGTTAGCTAGGCAATAGATATAAAACAATTCGAGGCTGATTCATATCTGACGTGACAGTTGACTTTAAGTGTATCTCTTCTTAGAACATTAAGTAGAAAATAAAAGTAGCTATTCAAATTATTTGCAGTTTTAAAATGGTGCATAGCTGAAATGTACAATGTACATCTGTGGTTCTTTACAGAATAATCCTCAATCTGAGACTGAAAGCATCTCAAGTGGCAAAAGCTTCCTGCTTCATGCTACCCTTGTGGAAGTTGTTCTTTGTTGTCTTCACTTTGATCTCCATCCCTTTTGTATTGGGTGGGCCAAAAGGTTTGTTCGGTTTTTTCCATAAGATGGCTCTGGTAGCTGTCTTACAGAAACTTTCCACAATTTTGTTAGATTGTATGTGACAGCTGTCGTATCAGCATGCACTTAAAAAAGACTTATCAAAATTGGTGAATTTTTGTGTAGCCGTTTTAACACTGAAGATGGAAGACAAAAACCAATATTTTCAGCATATTCTGCTTTATTATTTCAAGAAAGGTAAAAACGCAACTGAAACGCACAAAAAGACTTGTGCAATATATGGGGAAGGTGTTATGACTGATAGAGTCAAAAGTGGCTTGCGAAGTTTCATGCTAGAGATTTCTCGCTGGACAATGCTCCATGGTCCAGTAGACCCATTGAAGTTGATAGCAATCAAATCAAAACAATAATTGAGAACAATCAATGTTATACCACGCGGGAGATAGCTGACATACTCAAAACATCCAAATCAAGCGCTGAAAATCATTTCCACCAGCTTGGTTATGCGAATCGCTTTGATATTTGGGTTCCACATAAGTTAAGTAAAAAAAACCCTTCTTGACCGTATTTCTTCTTGCGATTCTCTACTGAAATGTAATGAAAACATTCCATTTCTAAAACAAATTGTGACAGGTGATGAAAAGTGAATACTGTACAATAATGTGGAACGGAAGAGATCGTGGGGCAAGCGAAATGAACCACCACCAACCACACCAAAGGCCGGTCTTCATCCAAAGAAGGTGATGTTGTGTATATGGTGGGATTGGAAGGGAGTCCTCTAGTATGATCTCCTTCTAGAAAACCAAACAATTCCAACATGTACTGCGCCCAATTAGACCAACTGAAAGCGGCACTCGACAAAAATCATCCAGAATTAGTCAACAGAAAATGCATAATCTTCCATCAGGATAACGCAAGACTGCATGTTTCTTTGATGACCAGGCAAAAACTGTTACAGCTGGGCTGGGAAGTTCTGATTCATCTGCTGTATTCACCAGACACTGTGCCTTCAGATTTCCATTTATTTTGGTCTTTACAAAATTCTCTTAATGGAAAAAATTTCAATTCCCTGGAAGACTGTAAAAGGCATCTGGAACAAACAGTTTCTTGCTCAAGAAGATAAATTTTGGGAAGATGGTATTATGAAGTTGCCTAAAAAATGGCAGAAAGTAATGGAACAAAAGGGTGAATACATTGTTCAATAAAGTTCTTGGTGAAAATGAAAAATGTGTCTTTTATTTTTACTTAAAAAACCAAAGGCACTTTTTGGCCCACCCAATACATTAAGTGACAATCTCTATTCTTTTTCACTCATTAAAATGTATTGCCTTTTTTTCCAAACAGTCTTGAGCTGAGCATCAATTTGGAGCTTCTCAGACCTGTATTTGATTTCCAGCATTGTGACTTTGGGGAAGTTATTTAACTTCACCAAGCAAGCCAAGGATTCTACAATTCAAATTTGAAAAATAATAGTTGCTATTTCATAGGTTGTTGGGAGAATTCTATCTGGCAAATGTAAATCCCTGGTATACAGCACATCTTTACAAACATCATTAGTCAACTCATTTTCCACAGAGAAGTAATGAGACGCTCTTTCTCCTCTCCTGCACCCATTGGTTTTCCACAACTGTAGCACCCTACCAATCATTCACTTCTTAGAGTTCAGTCACTTGTATTTCATCTCCCAAGTACTTAGCTGGTACCTGCCAATCAAATCCTATTTTGTTGAACTTTGTTCCTCTTGGGTAAAATTTGTAAGACATCATGTGTCCCTTTCAGAAAGTAGAAATAAGACTCATTCTCAAAGATGCTGTACTGGAGGTATTGCTGAAGAGATCCCAAAGAGTTAAAATGCTGTGAGACCAGCAGTCCATGAAAGGCTTGTGGATCTCTGTTATTTCATCATTCTTGACAGTAAACTAAGGAGTGGTTAATTCTTTTCTACTTTCCTGAATACATCAAGCGTAAATCCACAGAATATATTAACCAAAGTCAATAAGCAGAGATGAATAAAACACTTAAAAGCCTTAACATCTAGACAGGAAGGCCACTCTGATGATATGCACTTAATCATGTGTATTATTTTAAAGGTCAGCGTTACAGTTCAATTAGTAATTTTATTTATTAGATGCATTTTCCCTGGGAGAATTATTCATCACAGCTTTTAAAACATGTTCAAATCCCAATTAAATATATCTCTTGGAAGGAATTCCCACCAGATCTCTTGGTCTGACTTCAGACTTCTCATTGAAATTGACACTTAATACCATTAAATCCTCTTTTCTCTCAGTCATCTCTAACTCTCTGCATAGACATACTGGACAGATAGATTTTCTGCATAAACAGATAGGTAAGACCAAAGGGACTGTATTTAAATAATACAAGGTAAGTAATCCATGTCCTTTGGTTTGTTCTGCTCCAAAAAAATGACTTCTGACTCTCCAGAAGTTAGTTCCAGATGAGTTTAAGGTAGTATTGAAGAACTTACTTTAAAATGTCTCTTTCTAGAGAAAATAATTTTAACACTATATAGGCATATGAGATTTAGTGTACTACTATTATTATAATATCTTGTAACTTCAATAGAAGAACATGTAATAAATGAGAGTTATGGAAGAAGCATCTTAAGAAATAGTAGTGGAACGTTAAGATTTAAGGAATTAAGTAAACCAAATAAAGCGGAAAAGAGATGATAGAGGATAGGTGATAGAATTTGTCATCATTTTCTCCTTACATATATAAACAAACAAACAAAAGAAACAGAGGGCGTTAAGTAGGAAAGTGTGTTCCTCTCAAATTCCATGTACAAAGGAATCAAGATCTAAAATTCTATTTTGTATTTATAAAATATCCAGTAAAGTGAAAAACTAATGCTAAAGTAATAAATTCTTTTCACTATTCAATAGTCTCCTGCCATACGTAAATGCTGAAGCAATACAAGGTATTTCTTTTCATAGCAAGAGAAAGTGGTTGTCTACTATAGTTTAAGAACTGTACTTCAGTCACTTGCATGATTAACTGTTGGTCTTAGGGAGGTTAGAACCGTGAAATAAGTAAGAGCTCTTCCACGAGCCATTGTCCTTAGAAGGTTCTACAACATGATTGCAACCTGATGCCTGACAGGCCATGCCCATATTTTTTATCTGGAGTTAAATTTAATCTGGAGTTAAATTTAGAAACCTATAAAGATTTCTATTGATTCAAAATTGATATGTTCTCCTGTGAAAAACAACTGGGAAACTGGGAATTGCACCACAGGCAATTGATAAGAAACTCTTGCTTCTATTTTTTTAAGGAAATAAAATTTTGTTTCAATTTTAAATATTATGTCAATAAAAGAAAACTAACATGTTTGAAACTTGGTTTGCCTGGACTAATATTTCTTTGATGATGCAGACAACATTATAAAATGAAAGTGTATTATGAGCATGTGAAATACATGTGTGCGGGGAGGTAACAGTCTATGGTACAGAATACCTTCTTAATCAGAGAGAAGATGAAAGTGTTCAAAGAGTAAGATAGCTTATCAACATCTGAAAATATTTTATTTTGTGAATTTTCAAAGACAAACCAACCCAACATTCAGACCTATTTTTAAAACTATGTCCATGTCCATGCATGCCCCTTGGAATTGTTATTCCTTCCTAATGTCTTTTTCTTTTTTGAACAAATTATCCTAGTTTGAGTAACAATTCTTGAGTAACCATTTTCATCAGTCCAGTTATCTGATAGGTTGGCAGTGATTTTCCTTGGCTAATTGGAAAGATTAGCGGTGCCATACTGAAAGAATTGGTGATAATGAAACCAAACTACCAGCCTAATGACACAATTTAGATCTCATTAGCAGACTGTAGAGCTCAAAGTATAAGGGCTGTTACAAGGAGATGAAGGGCTAGAATCTCATTTGAGACCTCCTCTTTCAAGCTTAAGCTTGCTATAGTCCAAATAGAGATGTAAGAAGTGCTCTGACCTTACTGAGTTGTAAGGCAGGAAATAAATTAAACAGGATACTAGCTAATTAATCATCAGCTAATATTATTAGAAACATGACAGGCACTTCCTCCTTGCAGCATTTAAACCTTGTATTCACATTCTACTATAGGCACCACTTTTTAAATCATATTCTCATTTAACAATACCTACCTGTCCTCCTGGCCACCAACAGGCAATGAGTTCCTTGAGAGTAGTAACTTTATTTCACTAGTCTTTGCATCTACTCCAAAAGTGTAGGCATTCATTAAAAGTTAATTGAAGGAATGACTGAATGAATAATTGAAACATGCTAACACACAAAAAGTACAATGGAGAAAAAAATAAGAACTAGGATAGATGACCAAGGTTAAATAGGCACACAAATTAAAGAGACATTTCCAAATTGTGTCCGTGGAAGAGAGGTCCTTGGAAGAGATGGATGGTCTTTGAGCCAAGCAGCCTTGAGATTTGTTGCCACCTGGTGGCCTTAGGGAGTAACTCAAGCTTCTAAGTACACCTTGGTTATCCAGTAAACTGTTGAAAATTACTGGATCCAGATGCAGATGTAGAGAATGAACTTGAGGACACAGGGAGGGGTAAGGGTAAGCTGGGACGAAGTGAGAGAGTGGCATGGACATATATACACTACCAAATGTAAAATAGATAGTGGGAAGCAGCCACATAGCACAGGGAGATCAGCTCGGTGCTTTGTGACCACCTAGAGGGGTGGGATAGGGAGGGTGGGAGGGAGATGCAAGAGGGAGGAGATATGGGGACATATGTATATGTATAGCTGATTCACTTTGTTATAAAGCAGAAACTAACACACCATCGTAAAGCAATTATACTCCAATAAAGATGTTAAAAAAAAATTACTGGATCCAGAATTGCAATAGCTCAGACATATTGGAAGTTTTTTTCCTGCTTACATGAACATTCCTATCAGGGATGCAACTTGTGGTTCCCCTATCCCCTTGAATATTGCTATCAGGGTGGTGGAGGCTGCTTACCATATTCAGGGTCAATTAGAGGAAGAGAAAAGGCATGTGCAGGAGGCACACCCATTCTCTGAAAAGCTCCAGGTCGCAGTGGTACACACTGCCTCTCTTACAAGACACTAAGGAGAATTATCTACACAGCCACCCCTCAATGCAAGAGAGTCAAAGAAATGTGGTCTAGCCATATGCCAGCTAGAATCTTATTTTTACGTAAGGAGGGAAAAGATATGGAGGGTGGCTAGAAGTCTCTGCCATACTTACCTTCTTCATTTGTAAAAATAAGAATAATTACAGAATTATTAATAATTATTATTATTTTATTATTTATTATTTAATATTAATTATTAATAATTACAGAATTATTAATTCTCTAGAATTAAATGATAAAAATCAACAAACATATTAGTTATCAAGGATAACAGAAAAATTTAAATGTAAAAATTTAGCTAGCATATCTAGGAGAACCCTTGATCCTAGAAGATATTTATAAGAGTTTCCATTCATCTAAGTAGGGTGGCCTGTATTATATTTTATTCTATCTTCTGGGGTAGAATTCTAGAGTTCTAGATGATTCATAGAGAAACTTTATGTACTCAATTACCAAATCTCATTGTGCACCCACTCTGTGCCAGGCACTGTGCTATAGCTACACAACATAGCAATGAACAAAATAGAAATCCTGTCTTCAAACAGATATTAAACAGGTTGATGGGGGAAATTTTAGAGCATAGTTATTTATGATCTTTTGCCATTTCATCTTTTGAAGGGAATCAATTTTTTTTTTACACTCCTCAGCTATGAGGATAGGATATAAGCAAAACAAAATGTCTGTATTTTATTTGAGTTACACAGATAATTTCTCCAATAACTGAAAACAATTCTGATACAGGCTATTAAAAAAGAAAAACACTGTGAGAGCAATTAACAGTGGGATCTGACCTAATGTAGGGGTAATCAAGGAATGCCCCTTTTACAAAGTGACATGTAAAGTGCAGCCTGAAGAACAAGCAGGTGTTATCCAAATGACAGGGTGGGAGTGACAGAGCATTCCAACCAGAAGACTTTCCATGCACAGGTTCCCAACACTGGAAGAAGCATGGGCACTGGCTAAACTGAAATAAGGCTATTATGACTAGAAGGCATAAAATAAGAGCAGAATAGTATGATATAAGGTAAACCAGGGCTTCCCTGGTGGCGCAGTGGTTGAGAATCTGCCTGCCAATGCAGGGGACACGGGTTCGAGCCCTGGTCTGGGAAGATCCCACATGCCGCGGAGCAACTGGGCCCGTGAGCCACAATTACTGAGCCTGCGCGTCTGGAGCCTGTGCTCCACAACAAGAGAGGCCGCGATAATGAGAGGCCCGCGCACCGCGATGAAGAGTGGCCCCCACTTGCCACAACTAGAGAAAGCCCTCGCACAGAAATGAAGACCCAACACAGCCAAAAATAAATAAATAAAAATTAAAAAAAAAAAAAAAAAAAAAAGGTAAACCAGATAACAGAGAGATTCAAAGTGTATGTCAAGCCTTTTTAACTTTATTTGAAGAACAGTTGGAATCCACAAACTATTTTAAGCAAAGATGTAGCTAGCATGATCTAATTTCCAGCATAAAAGATTAATCTAACTTAGAGAATTAATTAAAAGGAATAAAACATAGATTCAATGGGACCAGTTCAGATATGTTTGCTGTATTACAGGCAAAAGACCATTCCAGTTTGGCCTACTGGGGTGGAAAGGAGATGGAGAGATGAAAACTGAATCAAGAAATAGGTACAAGGTAGAAGAGATAGGATATAATAATTGATTGCACGCAACAACGACAGGAAATAGGGATGAGGGAGAGAAAGATTATAGAATAATCCCAATAGTTGTAGTCTGAGTAACAGGGTAGATAACTGACAGTACATCCTGATTTAGGAAACGTATATAGAAAGAAAAGCCTCGGGGGAAGATGAGTGCTTAGAGGAAAAGTATAACATCTCTTACAGATTCCTCCTAAAAGTTTTTTTTTTTCTCTCCTAGTATAATGCTATGTGCTATTCTTAAGTAATTTGAATACTTTTTAAAAATCAGATAACATGTAAACACATTCAGAGTAATCTTACGTACTGTTCAGCTTAGAATAATACTTGGAAAAGTATGGGAAAAGTAAATAACTCACTGACTAGCAGGAACATACTCCTGCATTTTGGAGCTCTTTTCTCCTTTACAATGACTACTTTAAAAATCATAGTAAAATTAGTTTGGATGCTACAATTTGACAATAGTATAGAATAACTTTATCACTTAGTATCTGTAATCTTCAGCTTCCTTATCTGTAAGAGGATGGTTATAATCATTTCTACTATATGGATCTGTGATTAGAATTAAATGAGGTAATCCACATGAGTCCCAGCACATTGTAAATATTCAATAAATCAATATTATTGTAATAGTAGTACTGATAAAGATTGATAGGTATTGATAAAACTTTTTATCAAATAAATTAGAAATGTTATCTATTTTACAGTAAGATATTTAATTTCATCCCTTCTGATCTTCATAGTGAAACTAATACATTTGGCCTAATCATAATACTTCACACTTTCACAGCAACTTATATATTTTGAAATACTTTCATGTACCTAGGTTCATTTGAGCCTCACCATATCTACGTGAGATAATCATGGCAGGTATTATCATCCATATTTGTGAATAAGAAAACTAACCCTCAGAAGCAAATTTCATACATTATATAGCTAGCAAATAGAGAAGCCAGAACTACAAACCAGGTCTTCTGATTTTTTGAATAAACAGCAAAATAGAACCCTACATAGGATCTGCTGAGGGAAGAAAGTTGCTTTGTGTGGGGAGGAAATTACTCTCTCAGACAAAAATTCCTTTCAAGGACTCATCTTTCTCTTAGTTTAATAGTATGCTTTTGCATGTCAAAAGCACAGTCTGTGGTGGAATTTGTGAAATATATTATGTTAAGTTTGGAAAGCACATGATATTCTGTTTCAGAATTTATGATCTCATATAAATCTAAATCTTGTCAGTGAGCTGTTGACTAGAGCTTATCTGAGAAGGAAAGAAACATTAACAATACTTGTATAAGTAATATTTTTCTATTTGTAGGTCATGAGAACTATATTCATTCAGTAAACACTTCCTGAGTATCTATACAGCAATAACGGTACAATGATATTATTAGGCTAAACGCTAAAGATACAAATATTAATTAGACACAGTCCATGACGTCAGAAAGTTCACAATTCAAAGGGTAAAGAGACATATAAACAGATTACTGTAGCAGAATTTCTATCACCTTTCTCTATATTAAAATATTCTTTTATCTACCTGTCTCTCCTCCTGGACTGAGAGTTTCTTAAGTTATTATCATTTTCTAAGAGAGTTAGGTATCCAAAATGATGAGTAGGAGACATAAAGGGGCCCAGAAGGAGACTTGTATTTCAGGCAAAAGGAGTAGAGTGGTGAGGTATGAAGCTGTATGTCCTGTAGAAGGCACTGCAAGTAGGTCAGCATGGAGAGAAGGTAAGATCTTTGTTGGAGGTAGAAAGCAGAGAGGACTAGTAGGTGAGGCTGGGAGGAGTATATCCAGTTTTAAAATATTCATTCAGTATGAAAAGAGCAGAGTTTGGGGGAAAATAAGGAGTTCAAATTTAGACCCGTCATCTGTGGACCTTTCAAATGAAGATAGGTCATTGGATATACAGGACTGTAGTTTCAAAATTAAAGATTTTAAAACCATTCGTGACTCAATGGTAATGTGATTTCTCAAGAAGAAAATGGTTGCTACTAGCAATATACTACTTGTAGGAAAAAAGAAATCTCTTTAAACACCACCAATAGTGTTACTAGTCCTTGAAAAATTAAAATGTTGTACCAGGAAACAGAAATTTTGAAGTACTGAACTGAAAACTTAGATTCTCTCCATGTGCTGGAATTAGAGGAAAAGTGGCAGGCTTCATCTGTGCTGTGATGGTTAAAGGAGAGCCTGCAGTTTAAAAGAGTCAGGCTTCATCTGAGAATGCCCATCTCAAACACAATAAGTGAAAATGAGACTCCTTATGTATTTTCCATTCAAAATTTTTAAGGAGGAAGAAAAAGGAGAAAGAAGTTGTTGAATGCGTGCTCTTCTAGATCTTTAGGGCTTCTAGAATTCTCATATGTCTTTTTTTCTTCCTTTATAATAATTCTCATCAGAAATGTATCTTACCACAAATTAACATCATTCTTGAAGCTTCACTTAGAGGCATTTAGCTTGAATAGCTTTTTTCATAATTGTTCATGGAGACAATTTCACTGAGTATTTTATGAGGGTTTGAAAACTATGCCAGAAGCATAGAAATAAAACAGAACCCATACACCTTATTCTCATATTTTCAAGCAAAGCAGTGAAATGCTATTATAAGGGTAATACAACAAGAAGCAAAAATGTTAAATTTTATAACTAGCCTAAACTTACCATGCTTAAACTACACTTGTTTTACTGGGTCAGTCTGGGAAGTCAATAAAACATGCTACATCTGTAAGAGCATCAAACTTAAAAGCTTTTGTACAGCAAAGGAAACTATCAACAAAAAAGAAAAAGCTCCCTCTGAATGGGAGAAGATATTTGCAAATGATATATTCAATAAGGGGTGAATAGTCAAAATATACATACAACTCAATATAAAGAAAAACCAACCTGATTTAAAAATGGGCAGAGGACTTGAATAGACATTTTTCAATAGAAGACACACAGATGGACAACAGACACATGAAAAGATGCTCAGTATCACAATGGGACTTCCCTGGAGGTCCAGTGGTTAACACTTTGCCTTCCAATTGGGGGGGTGGGGGGTAAGGGTTCAATCCCTGGTCAGGGAGCTGGGACCCCACATTCCTCGTGGTCAAAGGGCCAAAACATAAAACAGAAGCAAGATTATAACAAATTCAATAAAGACTTTAAAAAATGGTCCACATCAAAAATTTTTTTTAAAAAAATCACTAATCATCAGGGAAATGCAAATCAAAGCCATGAGATATCAGCTCACACCTGTCAGAATGGCTATTCTCAAAAAAATAACATAATAAGTACTGGTGAAGATGTGTAGAAAAGGGGCTATCGTGCACTATCAATGGGAATGTAAATTGGTGCCAGCCACTATGGAAAACACCATGGAGATTCCTCGAAAATTTCAAAATAGAACTACCATATGATCCAGCAATTCCACTTCTGGGTAAACAGAGAAACCTGTTTATGATACACCAGTAGCTCTGATTTTTAATCCTATGAACATATTTAAAATATAATTTTACAGGTCTCAAGGGTATAAAAATAATTCATTGATTCTCTGCAATTATATGACACTATAAGAATGTAAAACAGTATTTTCCTCCGGCCATGCAGCATTAAAAAGTACTGAATACTAAATATGCGATGTCAAATATGCCAAAATTCTCACAAGTGAAAACTGAGTAGCAATGGATTACTGTAAAAGAGGGCATGAAAGAAAAACATTGTTAAGTAAGATTAAATGAAATAATATATTCACAATGCTTAAAAGAGTACTGAGCACATGGTACTATACTAACATTAAACACTTTTGTTTTATTTTTATATTGATATGAATCTCACCGGGATTTTGAGGATGAATTCAGATAATGCCTTTACATTATTTAGTCAGGTGTCTGGCACATATAATAAATTCTTCATAAAGGTCAGCTTTGCTACTGCCATTATTATTATTTCCAATTTAAAGATGACACAGAGGCAGAGTCTTGCTTAAAGTAGCACAAGTATTAAACTGAAGATTCAGTGCCCAAACTTGTATCACTTAACATCTAGGCCAGTCATTATCTTCCTTTTAACACTTTCTTCCCACACTTTCATTCTTTCATGTGCTTCGGACATAAAGGGAGACTTGGAGGTGTCACTTACTATTCTAGAAACTGAAGAGTAGAATCTGAAAGGTGCTCATTTAATGCATTGTCACTCATTCAAAAAACAGTTTTTGCTGTCTACTTCGTGCTAGACCCTGTGCTAGGTGCAGAAGTTGTTCAGTGAATGAACAAACAAACAAGGTTCCTGTTCTTCTGGGCCTTACAAACTAGCTGAGAGAAACTGTTACTCAAGGACACAAACTGCGTAAGTGTTGGTGATGATGGTTTGCAACAGCCATCAGTGCTACAACAAAGATGTACATGGTACTGTCAGAATTTTTAATAGGAACAATTGACCTGGCCAAGGAGGTCAGGGACTACTTCTCTAAGGAAAAACTGAAGAAAGAAGTTAGCTAGGCTAAGGCAGAGTAGGGCAAGGGAAGTATGCTGGAAGGAACAACCTATGGAAAATTTTGCACTTAAAAAAATTTAAAAGATTTTTAAAGGCCAGTGTAGCTGTTCCAATTAGAATGGGAGGGTGTGGTACAGAATGGTCTGGAGAAGTTACTTACATGATATACCATGCAAGGCTGTGTAAAAAATGTTAGTTCTTTTGTTCTTCATTCTAACAGCTATGGAAAGCTAATAAAGTGATTTAATGGGACAGGAGTGAGAAGAAATCAGATGTGCATTCCACAAACATTCCTCTGGCTTCCATGTTTTGAATAGGAAAAAGGGCAAGAATAAGCATAGAGAAACCAATCCAAAACCTACTACATGAGCCATGTAAGAGTTCATGGTAACTTGGTGGGGCTGCTATTGAAAAGAAGTGGACAAATTCATTGGTGAAGATAGGAACATGTCATATCAGCTGAGGAATAAGAGATTCATACTTGTAATTCTTCTGCCTACCTATAATAACTAAAGTCATACATATGAATGAGATTGCCCAGGGCAAGATTTAGTGTGAAAAGAGAAGAGAGACCTAGGATGTAATCTAGAAGAACTGTAATATTTCACAGTTGGCTAGAGGAGGATGAGCTTGCAAAGAAGACAGAAAATATCCAGAGAAGTAGAAAGAACTCTAGACCCAGAAATAGTGTTAAATAGGAGAAGACATTTAACAATGCCAAATGTCCATTAGATTTAATGGTACAGAATTCACAGGAGGATCTCATTCAGTGATGTGATGTGGAAAGAATGTGATGAGAGGTGGTGAAGATGTGGAGACAAAGAGGACAGCACAGTTGATCATCATCGGAAGAAAACTTTCTTGAAAAACGTGCATAATTCAAGATGGCTGTAACTCAAGATAAATTCTAACAAAGTAGGGTGGATATGTATATATACAGCAAAAGTGGTACTAAGATGAAACTATAGCATAGGAAGAGGGTTTTTTTCCCAGTTTTATTGAGATATAATTGACATAAAACATATTAGTTTAAGGTGTACAATATAATGATTAATGCATATATTGCAAAATGACTTTCACAGTAAGTCTAGTTAACATCCATAAACTCACAGTTACATTTTTTCTTGTGGTAAGAACTTTTAAGATTTACCCTCACAGCAACAGAAGAGTTTACAACTTGCTCTGCCCACCAAATTTGGATTAAAGCAATTCTTGATCAATATTTCATTTACAGTGATTTGTATTACTTCAAATTCTATGCACATAGGTATATTAGTCATGAGCCATACCATACCACTTAACATTTTCATGTTTTGAATTTACATAGAATCCAACACAACTGTAGAGGCAACACTTTTGGAAAATTGGATATGAAGCGGATGAAGAAGGCATGTTTTTAAAAAGTGAATGTGTATCAACATCATATGTATGTTACAGGCTCTACATCACTAATTAAACTAGACATTGGAGTTCATCTGCCTTCCTAATTCTCCCTTAGTTCAATGTTTATCAGCATGTAAAGTTGTCTATCTGATAAGAAGTCAGTAGTAACTTTTTATGTATGATTAATTCTGGGGACATTGTAAATGATAATTAAATGCTTAGTAACTAAGAGACTGCTGGGAAGGGGACTGTATATTTCTCTCTCCCCCACCCCTTTTTGTAATACAGCCCAATTGAGAGAATTTAAGATTGCTTTGTAACAGCTTTAAAAAAATAAAACAAGTTGTGGTTTGGCTTACTCAAGGGTACCATATAAACCAACCAGAGATGCTTCCTCAAAAATTATAGCTAAAAAGAGAAAGAAAAAGAGGACTAAAGCAGGGTTAATTAGGCAAATGATTCTTGATTGAGATCGTGTGGCCCACACCTTTAAATGTCATCCTTGTGGATTTGTTTTCTATAATTATTAAATAAGCTGGTTTCAGTGTACATATAAGTTTTTACTGTTTTAATTTTTAATCCTATTTTAATACTAGTAACTACCATTTTTTGTTTACCTACAGTATGCCAGACACAATAGGTACACACACACATAATTTAAATTCTCATACAACACTGAAATATAGAAATTATTTCTATTACAAATAAAAAAACCTGAGGTCAACAAAACAGAAAATGTATCAAAGCCATGTAGTTTGTAAATGGCAAACCTAGCAGAGCTATAACTTGACCCAAACTCTGTCTCATCTTAAAGCCTCTTCCTACAGTGCCAGTCTAGTGCTCTGGGTTGTGGTACAGAACTAGATGAAGTAGGATGGAGGTAAGAGGTAAAGGAGGAACAGCAAGACAAAAAAGACATAAAATATAAGTAGAATCGACATTCTTTATGTGATACCCCACTCCCACTTCATGATGCCTGCATTCATTTCCAGCAGAATTTTCACAAACACAGCCCCAGGAAGCCACTGTATATGTGTGAAAACAAGCTCAGGTTTAAAATGATCTTTTCATTGGGTTTCCCAGGGGGCAAAGAATGAACCACCACACTTGAATCTATGAATCAAAACCAGGCATATCTCTGCAATATTAACATGCATAAAGACTTCCAAGGCAGAAGAAATTGTTGAGTACCAATAATGAGAAATGCAATGGAAAGTTATTCAAGAAACTTCAACTGATGTGTATAAAATGGATGACTAATAAGAAAATAAATAAATAAACATTAAAAAAAAAAAAAAGAAACTTCAAAGTGGCTTTATCTCAAGAGAACAAGTTATTGAAATCTTCTACTTCCTGATCTAAGGTCCCAATATACAGAACAAGCATGAGAATTTTACAAGGATTAGAGATTAGGAAAATTACAATTGCTAAAACAGCCTAATAATATGGAAATGCAGAACCATAGGGAGAACTTCTTATTTTGGAAAGTGAATCATCCAAAATAAACTGAACAGATATGAACTGAAGATAAGTATTAAAGAAAAAGAGAAATTATCTATGTTCCCATATGACTATTAACTCTGAAGCATACATCATCTGAATTTGTGAAGTTAAAAAAAAAAATTTCTATTTTGACAAATTAGGTTGATTCAACCCTGCAATAAGACAGGTAAAGTGCGAATTAAAATAAAGTGCCTCAAATTCTTTATCTAAACATTTAAAATTGTGTATTTACATTTGAGATAACTTTTAATCATTTTAACATAAGCAAAATAGAGTCAATTAATAAATTTGGAGAACTATCACCCCAAAACTCCCACATACACTTTTATAACAAATTATATAAATTTAGTGTTTGTTATGTGTCTCTTATGAGCCAGGCACTGCTTTAAGCTAGATCTAGGCTACTGAGAAGATATGAATAAAGAAAACAGTCAAATATCCCAATGCTCATGGAGCTTATATTTCTAACTGGGAGACAGACAATAAAAATCATTAAAGAAAGAAATCACATAGTATATTAGAGGTGATGAGTACTATGGACAAAAGAAAATGTAGAACAGAGTAGGAGAACGTCCAGCTCATCTTCCCAACGCCAGGCTCACCATCATATCCTTACCTATGGACCCCAGAGGAAGTAGCCACATAGAGGCCAACACTTTCCATAGACCTTTCAATGAACAACCCTTCAGACTCCCTCCAGTGGCTGGGTGTGATTAGCTTCTCAGATTTAAGCTCCCTTTCCAGATCTTTCTGTCCCTGGTCATCCCATATTTGTGTAAGGCTCATTTCCTATAGTAAATCTCTAACCCCATAAAATCATCATAGCTCTGCTTCCTCAACCGAACTATGAACAATATACAAACCACTTCTCACAGTGCAATCAAAATGTTTTTTCCAAGGACAAGGTTTGATCATATTCTTTTTCTGTTTAAAGCTGTCAATGAGGTCCCCATTTCCTTCAGAATAAAGTCCTAATTTTCAAAAATGGACTTTACCAGGCCTTCATGATCTGACCTCAACCTGTTTAAATAGCTTATCTCGGGCTTCCCTGGTGCCGCAGTGGTTGAGAGTCTGCCTGCCAATGCAGAGGGACACGGGTTCGAGCCCTGGTCTGGGAAGATCCCACATGCCGCGGAGCGACTGGGCCCGTGAGCCACAACTACTGAGCCTGCGCGTCTGGAGCCTGTGCTCCGCAACAAGAGAGGCCGCGACAGTGAGAGGCCCGCGCACCGCGATGAAGAGTGGCCCCCGCTCGCCGCAACTAGAGGAAGCCCTCGCACGGAAACGAAGACCCAACACAGCCAAAAATACATAAATAAATACATAAATTAAAAAAAAAATTAAAAAAAAAAATAGCTTATCTCTCCCAGAACCAAAGGTAGAGAATTTCTACCCCTTTCCTCAAACTCTCTCTCATCTCTGGGTCATCAAACATGTCTTCTTCCCTGGAGCATTCCCCTCATCTTTCATTTGATAAATTTCTAATTCTTCAGACCTATTCTTAGGTAAACCCTCTTAATGCCAATAATACCAGTCAGGTTTTTCTGCCACACAGACATATATTAGTTATCTATTTCTGTTTTAAAATTTACCGCAAACTTAGAGGATTAAAATGACACACATGACACATTTTTATCTCATAGCTTCTGTTGGTCAAGAAGGCATGGCTTCACTAGATCTGCTTCTTCAGGATCTCACTCTCTCACACACCTACAATCAAGGTGGCAGCCAGGGCTGCCATCTAATCTAAAAGCTTGACTGGGAAGTATCTGTTTCTACAATCACATGGTTGTTGGCAAGATTCCACTCCTTACAGGTTTGGATTGACAGCCTCAGTTCTTTGCTGACTGGAAGCTCTCCATATAGCTTGCTTCATCAAAGCCTATAAAGGAAAGAGTCTGCTACCAAGACAAAAGTGACAATCTTTTGAAATCTAGTGACAGAGGTGGCATCCCCACACCACTGAGGTATAGTGTTGGTTAGAAGCAAATTACTGATGGGAAGGAAATTACAGAAGGCCATGAATACCAGGAGGTGGGGATTATTGGAGATTAACTTAGAGTCTGCCTACCATAACAAGAGTTGTGCTGGAACATCTATGATGAGTTTCTCCTGGTCATCAAGTACATGTTTGTGGGTGGCTCAGGCTATCCTAAAAGCTCAGTGACAAACTGGCTGGAAGACATACTTTATGAATTGAGGTTGCCTCACAGAGGCCTTGAGTTCATCTTGTCTAAATATATTGAAAACACCTGAGTGGTAATAAGTAGTAGTAGAGAGATTTTAGTGAATCCTAGTAATATTATGAAAAAATAGAGCAAAAAGTAAAACTTAAGGCGTGAATCAAATGGTTTACAATAACAAGTGTTTAGTAAGCATTCATAATACACGTAGGTTGCAGGTCAGCTATGGCTCTAATTCAGGCTCTAGCTCTGCTCCATGTGCTTTTGTGACAGTACCCAGACAAGCAACTGCACTGACTTGGAACACTCCAACCTTGAGATAGTGGAATGGACCAAAAGCACTGCTGGAAGCTTAGGATGCCTGTTAAACCATCTGTCAAGTAATTAAGAGAGTGTAGTATGGGCATTCCAGGAAGGAAGGAAGGACAGCACATGCAAAAGCACAGAGGCAGTGACAAGCATGAGAATAGCTAAGAGTTTAAGAGTGCTTGGGAACACAGGGCAATGGAGTCAGTAGAGTATGAGGGGTCCCCACCGATGGCTCCTCATATTGCATAGATTTATGCAAAGTTTTTCCTATCTCTGGCCTTTGAAGAATAGTAAGATTTCTGTTGACATTTTTAAAGTAAATATATGAGTAGAACCAAAAAGAAAAAAAAAAAGAGAGAGATGTTTAAAAAATGACAAACTCCATTTTAGTGATATAAGTTCAAACTCTGTTTTCTCTTCTTAGTTTAAGATTTCAATTATGTGCAAAAGTTGCCTCAAAGTCCATGATCAATAAAAGTATGGGGGGGAAATCCACAAATCTCAGAGATATAAATATATGACCAAATACCAAAGAGTCACAGAGATGTGTTTCTGTTTTCCATAGCAGAAAAGTGCTATATTTTCAGACTTAGTGAGTCTAGTCCATTCCTGGAAATAAGAGGAGGATGGAAATGAGATAAAATGGTGTGGCTTGGCTGAAATGTGCCATATCTAATCCAGAGCTGCTCTATATACTTCATAAGGATTCGACCTAGAGTTACCAGATTTACCACTTTGATGAAAATTTCAAGTTAAATCAGGAAAGCAGTAGGTCAGTTTAAGCAATAGCGGACTTATCCTACTGAGCTAACCAAACCAGTTAGCTGATGCTATGTATACAACTTCACTGGAGATAAAAAATGTTCACCTAATGTAACATCTCAAAGGCCACTGCTAGTGTATATTCAAGGACTGCAAAATAAGCCCTAAATACAAGACTCCATTTCTCGTTCCAAATTTTAAGGGTTAGGAGAAGTCAGCATTACAGTGGAAATTTGGACTTATATGTTTTTTGTAAAAAAAGTAGTGCCTTACAGCTTCAAGGTTCAAAACACCTGTGAAAATGAAAAGATGCTGACATTTATTTAGTACTCTCTTTTTCAAGCCTTTTCTAAGTGTCAGCTCCTTTAATCCTGTGAAATAAACTTTATCATCCTCATTTTACAAATGTAAAAACTGAGGATCAGAAATGTTTTCTACATTGCCTAGTCATAAACATGGTAATTGATGACCTTTTGATTGATTTTAAAAGCCATGCTCTCCCCATTCCACTGAGCTATGATAGCTACCATTGCTCTAAGCTGGAAGGAAGGGAGGGTTGGGCCCAAAGAAAATTTAGCTGCTTACTAACTAGAGTAGCCAACCATCCCAGCTTGCCTAGATTGTTCTGGTTTAGCACCCAAGTTTCCTGCATCCCAGGAAATTCCTCAGTACTGGACAAACTGAGACAGTGGGTCACCTTAGCAAGCTATTCTCTGAAATTCATGTTGATTTATGTAGAGAGAAGTGGCACAGAGAGGTCCAGAGCCCCTATAAGTACAAGCGGTATAAATGGGTGCCAAAGACATGAGGGGGAGATTTATTGGGAACTATAGTTGCTTTTTCTCCTGGGTCGTTTTCTGACAGAAAGATATCTTTGCAGGGAGTAGGAGGATGCAGTTTGTATCTCCTCACAACTAGGGCACCTACCAGGCACTGGGCGGGGTAGGGAGGGGGTGACCACGGACCACCTAAGGGGATGGGAGGAACCCCCAAGCAACCGGGTAGGATGTTGGGGGGGATGAAGGGGAGAGGAGGAGTGGAGGCGGGATGGGACTGGTGCCCCTGAGGGGCGGCTTGGGGAGGGAAGGGGTTCCCACTCCTGGAAGGGCCCACCCATGGTAAGGGGAGCAACGGGGGATGCGGAGAGACCCTCGGGAGATTGGAGGATCTCGGCCAGCATTTCCCCTGCTCACTTGGGCTCCAGGGAGCCTTCTGAGGTCCCGGGCCTGATCCTCTGCCCTCTGAGGCCTCCTCCAACTACATGGGTCCTGAGGGAATGGGGGTGGGGGAGAAAAAGTAGAGGCCAGATGGGACCAGTGCCCCTGAGGGAGGCTGGGGGAGGGGAGAGGTTCCCATGCTTGGGAGGGTCCCACCACAGTAAGGGGATCAGCAGGGACAGGGAGAGACCCTCAGGGGATCAGAGGATGGGAAGGGAACTCGGCCAACATTTCCCCTGCCCGCTCAGGCCTCCAGTAGCCTGCTGAGGTGCCAGGCCTAACCTGCACCCTCTGAGATGCCCTCTGGCCGAGCCGGGCCTAAACCCTGCCCCTGCACCCCCAGGGCCTTATTTCTGCACTCTGAGGCCCCCTCCAGCCCTGCTGCCTTTTCCAGTCAGGCAGATCCTGAATCTAGGCCCTGCCCCTGACTAAGCTCCACCTCCATAGTCAAGGCCTTTTCTGGCCCTTTTTTCTTTTTTTTTTTTTTTTTTTGAGGTTGTGGTTCTGTTTTACCTTGTTACTGTTTCATTTATCTTTTTATTTCTTCTAATAAATTTTTTATTTTTCTAATTTTATTTTATTTTTTATTCTTTGTTATTGTTCTGCTCCTTTTGGTTTGTTCCCCCCCTTTTATCTACTTATCTATTTTTTGCTGTAATGGTTCTGTTTTACCTTGTTGTTGTTTTCACGTATATTTTGATTTTTCCTAATATATTTTTTATTTTTCTATTTTATTTTATTTTTTATTCATTGTTATTGTACTACTCCTTTCTTTTCTTTTGCTGCACCGCACAGCTTCTAGGATCTTGGTTCCCAGGCTGGGAGTTGGGCCTGAGCTCCTGTGGTGAGAGCGCCAAGTCCAAACTGCTGGACTAACAGAAAATCTCAGACCCCAGGGAATATTAACTGGAGTGAGGTCTCCTGGAGGTCCTCATCTCGGCACCAAGACCCAGCTCTACCCAACTGCCTGAAAACTCCAGTGCTGGAAGCCTCAGGACAAACAACCAGTAAGACAGGAACAGAGCCCAAAACATCAAAAAAAACGAGACGACAAAAAAGTATGTTACAGACGAAGAAATGAGGTAAAAACCTACAAGACCAAATAAATGAAGAGCTAATAGGCAACCTACCTAAAAAAGAATTCAGAGTAATGATCGTAAAGATGATCCAAAATCTCGGAAACAGAATGGAGGCATGGATCGAGAAAATACAAGAAATGTTTAACAAGGAACTAGAAGAACTAAAGAAGAAACAGTAATGAACAACATAATAACTGAAATTAAAAATACAGTGGAAGGAATCAATAGCAGAATAACTAAGGCAGAAGAACGGATAAGTGAACTGGAAGACAGAATGGTAGAAATAACTGCCATGGAACAGAATGAAGAAAAAAGAATGAAAAGAATTGAGGACAGTCTCAGAGACCTCTGGGACAACATTAAATGCACCAACATTCGAATTATAGGGATCCTGGGAGAAAAAGAGAAAGAGAAAGAGTCTGAGAAAATATGTGAAGAGATTATAGTTGAAACTTCCCTAACATGGGAAAGGAAATAGCCACCCAAGTCCAGGAAGCGCAGAGTGTCCCCATACCGGGTAAACCCTAGGAGAAAAAACACCAAGACACATATTAATCAAACTAAAAAAAATTAAATTCAAAGAAAAAAATATTAAAAGCAGCAAGGGAAAAGCAACAAATAACATACAAGGGACTCCCCATAAGGTTATCAGCTGATTTTTCAGCAGAAACTCTGCAGGCCAGAAGGGAGTAGCAGGATATATTTAAAGTGATGAAAGGGAAAAGCAACCTACAACCAAGATTACTCTACCCAGCAAGGATCTTATTCAGATTTGACAGAATAATCAAAAGCTTTACAGACAAGCAAAAGCTAAGAGAATTCAGCACCACCAAACCAGCTTTACAACAAATGCTAAAGAAACTTCTCTAGGCAGGAAACACAAGAGAAGAAAAAGACCCACAAAAACAATTAAGAAAATGGTAATAGGAACACACATATCGATAATTACCTTGAATGTAAATGGATTAAATGCTCCAACCAAAAGACACAGACTGGCTGAATGGATACAAAAACAAGACCTGCATATATGTTGTCTACAAGAGACCCACTTCAGACCTAGGGCCACATATAGACTGAAACTGAGGGGATGGAAAAAGATATTCCACACAAATGGAAATCACAAGAAAGCTGGAGTAGCAATACTCATATAAGATAAAATAGACTTTAAAATAAAGACTGTTATAAGAGATAAGGAAGGATACTACATAATGATCAAGGGATCAATCCAAGAAGAAAATATAACAATTATAAATAATTATGCACCCAACATAGGAGCACCTCAGTACCTAAGGCAAATGCTAACAGCCATAAAAGGGGAACTCAACAGTAACACAATAATAGTGGGGGACTTTAACACCCCACTTACACTAATGGACAGATCATCCAGACAGAAAATAAATAAGGAAACACAAGCTTTAAATGACACAATAGAACAGATAGATTTAATTGATATTTATAGGACTTCCACCTGAAAACAGTAGAATACACTTGCTTCTCAAGTGCACACAGAACGTTCTCCAGAATAGATCACATCTCGGGTCACAAATCAAACCTCGGAAAATTTCAGAAAATTGAAATCATACCAAGCATCTTTTCCGACCACAAAGCTATAAGATTAGAAATAAATTACAGGGAAAAAAACTGTAAAAAACACAAACACATGGAAGCTAAACAGTGTGCTGCTAAATAACCCAGAGATCACTGAAGAAATCAAAGAGGAAATAAAAATCACCTAGAAACAAATGACAATGAAAACACGATGACCCAAAACCCATGGGAAGCAGAAAAAGTAGTTCTAAGAGGGAAGTTTATAGCAATTCAATCCCACCTCAACAAACAAGAAAAATCTCAAATAAACAATCTAAACGTACACCTAAAGGAACTAGAGAAAGAAGAACAAAGAAAACCAAAAGTTAGTAGAAGGAAAGAAATCATAAAGATCGGAGGAGAAATAAATGAAATAGAAACAAAGAAAACAATAGCAAGGATCAATAAAACTAAAAGTTGGTTCTTTGAGAAGATAAAATTGATAAACCTTTAGCCAGACTCATCACGAAAAAAAGGGAGAGGACTTAAATCAATAAAATTAGAAATGAAAAACGAGAAATTACAACTGACACTGCAGAAATAAAAACGATCATAAGAGACTACTACAAGCAACTATATGCCAATAAAATGGACAACCTGGAAGAAATGGACAAATTCTTGGAAAGGTACAACTTTCTAAGACTGAACCAGGAAGAATTAGAAAATATAAACAGACCAATCACAAGTAAAGAAATTGAAACTGTAATTAAAAATCTTCCAACAAACAAAAGTCCACGACCAGATGGCTTCACAGGTGAATTCTATCAAACATTTAGAGAAAAGCTAACACCTATCCTTCTCAAACTCTTCCAAAAAATTGCAGAGGGAGGAACACTCCCAAACTCGTTCTACGAGGCCACCATCACCCTGATACCAAAACCAGACAAAGATACCACAAAAAAAGAAAATTACATACCAATACCACTGATGATCATAGACGCAAAAATCCTCAACCAAATACTAGCAAACAGAATCCAACAGCACATTAAAAGGATCATACACCATGATCAAGTGGGATTTATCCCAGGGACGCAAGGATTCTTCAATATATGCAAATCAATCAATGTGATACACCACATTAACAAATTGAAGAATAAAAACCATATGATCATCTCAATAGATGCAGAAAAAGCTTTTGACAAAATTCAACACCAATTTATGATAAAAACTCTCCAGAAAGTGGGCAAAGAGGGAACCTACCTCAATATAATAAAGGCCAATATAACATAATAAAGGAAACCATAAACAAGATGAAAAGACAACCCTCAGAATGGGAGAAAATATTTGCAAAAAAAAGCAATGGACAAAGGATTAATCTCCAAAATATACAAACAGCTCATGCAGCTCAGTATCAAAAAAAAAAAAAAAGACCCAATAAAAATATTGGTGGAAGACCTAAATAGACATTTCTTCAAAGAAGACATACAGATGGTCAAGAGGCACATGAAAAGATGCTCAAACATCACTAATTATTAGAGAAATGCAAATCAAAACCTCAATGAGGTATCACCTCACACTGCTCAGAATGGCCATCATCAAAAAATCTCCAAAAAAGTAAATGCTGAGAGGGTGTGGAGAAAAGGGAACCCTCTTGCACTGTTGGTGGGAACGTAAATCGATACAGCCACTGTGGAGAACAGTATGGAGGTTCCTTAGAAAACTAAAAATAGAACTACCATATGACCCAGCAATCCCACTACTGTGCATATACCCTGAGAAAACCATAATTCAAAAAGTCACATGAACCCCAATGTTCACTGCAGCACTATTTACAATAGCCAGGACATGGAAATAACCTAAATGTCCATTGACAGAAGAATGGATAAAGAGATGTGCTACATATATATACTGGAATATTACTCAGCCATAAAAAAGGAACATAACTGGGTCATTTAAAGAGATGTGGATGGACCTAAAGTTTGTCATACAGAGTGAAGTAAGTCAGAAAAAGAAAAACAAATATCGTATATTAATGCATATATGTGGAATCTAGAAAAATGGTACAGATGAACCTATTTGCAGGGCAGGAATAGAGACGCAGATATAGAGAACAGACGTGTGGACATGTGGGGAGAAGGGAAGGGTGCGAAGAATTGGGAGATTAGGTTTGACACAAATACCCATGTGTAAAAAAAATAGCTAGTGGGAACGTGCTGTATAGCACAGGGAGCTCAGCTTAGTGCTCTGTGATGACCTAGATGGGTGGGATGGCAGGGGGAGGGAGGTCCAAGAGGGAGGGGATATATGTATACATATAGCTGATTCACTTCATTGTACAGCAGAAACTAACAAAACATTGTCAAGCAATTATACTCCAATTAAAAAAAAAGATATCTTTGTATTCCTTGGTTCTCCTTACCTCCTTTTACCATTCACATTCACCTGGCAGACCTGCTTATTTGACTAACAGAATGCATTTGGAACACCTTAAATATTTCATTAGTGCTTTAATATACTAAAGTGAACTAGCTATCATTAGGACAAGAATTATCTGAATGTGAAGGTTGCTGCTAAAATGATGCTATAGACAGTGGTCTGACCTTCCATTTAAAGTGATCTAGACAGCCCCTTGTTCAGGCCCACCTCCTGATAGACTGAAGAGATGTTGGCTTGTGCACTGTGATATTTGGAATACTGGTCAGGCCTTCAGCTCCCAAGTATCTCCATCCGTGCCTTATAATGTGCCTGAAATACTACCATTAGTAGGGGTTTTAACAGGATGATCTAGGACAAGGTGCAGGGACTCTGGGAGGTGGGAGAGAAGCAGTTGTCCTTGCAGTAGGCAGAGAGCCAGCCCCACCCTTGTTGCAGATGCAACAAATGAGCTTTTTCAGCAGTTTCTGCAAAGGTGAACTACAAGCCAGTGAGTCAAAAGTATTACAAACTCATTTGTTTCGTGAGGTTTTTCGTCTAAGCTCATTTAAAATTTTAAGGCAGTATTTGGTAGGAAAGGTTATTCCAACCAGAAAAATGTTTTTATTTTAAAACAACTTTACTCAGTGGGTCAATTCTCTAGAGAAATTATAGTTATTTTCATTGTTTAAGTCAAAGGTCTCTGTTCCTATAGGAGCTATTGAATATTTATAAACTTCACATGATCTCTGTTGGGCTGACAAAATACTATAGCTATCTTGATCCTTGGCAATGTTTACTGTCTCTTCGTATAACTGAAAGGAACAGTTATATCCTAGCATAATGAGGACATTTTCCAAAGCTCAAGTTGAATATTTGGCCTTAAGAAATGAATGAAGCCAGCTGTAAGAGGGAATTACAAAGACAGCTTTGTACCAATATTTTGTACCACACAATTCATTATAAGAACATTCTTCAATATGGAAAATCTATTGCTAACACTGTAGTTTATAGTGCTTAACCACAGTTGCACAAACTTTGCTTTTGTCAATATGTGGGACCATGAATTCTTTATTTTCAATGCCTTGGAAATCTGTAGTTGAGAAAATGTGCTATGTATACAGCCACCCTCTTGCCCACATCAAAAAGTAGAAAAGAATATTTATAGATGAACTTCCCAAGTAAATGGATGATCTTAATTTAAAAATAAATAAAATTGAAAATAGAAGGCTATAGTCAAATAAGGCTTGGAAAATCACAATGCATATAAGCATAATAAAGCTCTGAGATTCCTGATGAAATATTCAAATATCCAACAAAAAATTATTTGACTTCAGAATCCTATTTAACATTACTTGGGAGCACATTTGGAAAATATAAGGATCAAATATTTGCAAGCATGCTTGTCTTGTAAAATCACAAATGTAGAGTCACTATGTTTATTAATATTAGGTTTATATCCACTCTTTGAGTGTGTTAGGTGTCCTTGGAAAGCTGTAAAATTAATGAAGTCTTTACTTTTGCAAAGCAAAGGAAACAATAAACAAGACGAAAAGACAACCCTCAGAACGGGAGAAAATATTTGCAAACGAAGAAACTGACAAATGATTAATCTCCAAAATATACAAGCAGCTCGTGCAGCTCAATATCAAAAAAACAAACAACCCAATCCAAAAATGAGCAGAAGATCTAAATAGACATTTCTCTAAAGAAGATATACAGATTGCCAACAAACACATGAAAGGATGCTCAACATCACTAATCATTAGAGAAATGCAAATCAAAACTACAGTGAGGTATCACCTCACACAGTTCAGAATGGCCATCATCAACAAATCTACAAACAATAAATGCTGGAGAGGGTGTGGAGAAAAGGGAACCTTCTTGCACTGTTGGTGGGAATGTAAATTGATACAGCCACTATGGAGAACAGTATGGAGGTTCCTTAAAAAACTGAAAATAGAACTACCATATGACCCAGCAATCCCACTACTGGGCATATACCCTGAGAAAACCATAATTCAAAAAGAGTCATGTACCACAATGTTCATTGCAGCACTATTTACAATAACCAGGACATGGCAGCAACCTAAGTGTCCATCGACAGATGAATGGATAAAGAAGATGTGGCACATATATACAATGGAATATTACTCAGCCATAAAAAGAAATGAAATTGAGTTATTTGTAGTGAGGTGGATGGACCTAGAGACTGTCACAAAGAGTAAAGTAAGTCAAAAAGAGAAAAACAAATACCGTAAGCTAACATATATATATATAGGGAATCTAAAAAAAAAAAAAAAAAGGTTCTGATGAACCTAGGGGCAGGACAGGAATAAAGACGCAGACGTAGAGAATGGACTTGAGGACATGGGGAGGGGGAAGGGTAAGCTGGGATAAAGTGAGAGAGTGGCATGGACATATATACACTACCAAATGTAAAATAGATAGCTAGTGGGAAGCAGCCACATAGCACAGGGAGATCAGCTCGGTGCTTTGTGACCACCTAGAGGGGTGGGATAGGGAGAATGGGAGGGAGACGCAAGAGGGAGGGGATATGGGGATATACGTATATGAATAGCTGATTAACTTTGTTATACAGCAGAACCTAACACAACACTGTAAGCCAATTATAGTCCAATAAAGACGTTAAAAAAAAAGTGATTCAGCTTCCTTCAAAATATACATTCTGTGTACACTAGCACAGTCTTGAAAGAGACTACTGTGATAACTCTGATGTGATTCAATCAAATAGCTATAACACTGCACTATCAGTAAGATCCACTTGATGACATATATTCTAATTACAGTTCTAGGGTTGCTGATAAATAACTGTTTTAAAATAAGTATTTCAGTGCATTAGGGAAAAATGTGCCAAATAATTATTTGTGTGATTTAAACAAATCAACAGCTAATAATTTCCTAATGGATAATTTTTTAAGGTAAACCATCCAAGCAGTTTTTATTCATTACTATTCATAAATACACACAGCAGCTTCATTAGAGATTTCAATTTTCCTCTTCAGTTTGAATGTGGAGTATTAGCAGAGCCTTTTGCATGTAATAGGTAATTTAATTTGCAAATAATGTTCAAAAAAATTTTACTGTGGTGCTAATTTTAAATTTAACGTACGACTATATGTTTAAAGTCAGAAAGCTTTCAAATTTTTCCAGTTCAGTACAAATTATTGAGAACTTACTACATTGTTAGAAACATACTAGACAAGGCTTACTACAAGAATTAAAAAACAAGAGCCCTTAGGAGAGTACTTTCTAGTAACACAGCATACTATTTTAAATACAGTAAAATACCTTTAATGCATGAGGCATCTTTACAAATATTTGGTTTATAAAGAGAAAATGGGCATAATAATGATAAATATACTTACCTAACCCTACTAGCTTTTAACTGATACATTTTTCTATACTGCATAATACAGAACATACAAACTTATCATAAAACTAGTGTTGTGTTTTGAAATCCACAAAAGACAAAATTTTAGACTCATTTTGGATTTAATGTCAATTTTATGATTCTTTCTATGAGCTTTGTTTTCTGAGTTTGAAAAAAGCCACTTTATATTTCAATTCATTCAAACAACACAAGATATAAAATGGACTGTCAGTAGTTTTTAAAGCCAATAACCTTCTCTTTCTTTCTTTGAGGTTTTTCGTGCATACAGCCCAATCTTATCTCAGCTTCCTTTTTTTTTATTTTAATTAATTAATTTATTTATTTTTGGCTGCGTTGGGTCTTAGTTGCTGCACACGAGCTTTCTCTAGTTGCGGCGAGCGGGGTTACCGTTCATTGCGGTGTGCGGGCTTCTCATTGTGGTGGCTCCTCTTTGTTGCACAGCACGGGTTCTAGGCCCACGAGCTTCAGTAGCTGTGGTAGGCGGGCTCAGTAGTTGTGGCTCTTGGGCTCTAGAGCGCAGGCTTAGTAGTTGTGGCGCACGGGCTTAGCTGCTCCGTGGCATGTGGGATCTTCCCGGACCAGGGCTTGAACCCGTGTCCCCTGCACTGGCAGGCGGATTCTTAACCACTGTGCTACCAGGGAAGTCCCCATTTCAGCTTTCTTGAGCAGCCAAAAAAGCAATATGCTGGTGAGAACACTGCTGGGAACAGTAATTGAATGAATCAAGACTGAATCATTAACCAGTTCAGGTCCAGCAAACAGATGACATTTAAGAATAACTGTTTCTCCTTTGTACCTATACTAGTTGCAGTACTTTCTTTCAGCAATGTATAAAACTATTCTGAAGACAGTCTCCTGAATTTTCAAGCAACATCTGGCTGAGAAACAGTTACTAAGGATGTATGTTTTGGTTTTTGGTGTTTCTTTTTTCTTTTTTAATCACAAACCCTACTTTTTTATATAGGAATTTGACCACTTCAATCAAGCCTATCTAAAGTATGGCAAGTAAATAAAACTTCAAATACGTCTTTATGTTGCTGTTCTTGTTAAAAATAACAATGGAATTGATTTTAGTTTAGAAAATTCATAACTAACTTAAACTCACAAACTACAACCTAACTTATTTCCACAGATCTTTCAGTTTAAAAACCCAATCTATTGGGTTGGCCAAAAGGTTCATTCATTTCTTCCTGTAAGATGACTCTAGTAGCACTTAGTTGTCTTTAACTTCATTCAAAACAATTTTGTTAGATTGTATGTGACAGCTATCACATCAGAGTGCATTTAAAAAAAGACATCAAAATTGGTGAATTTCTGGGTAGCCATTTTAATATTGAAGATGGAAGAAAAAAGCAACATTTTTGGCATATTATGCTTTAATATTTTAAGAAAGGTAAAAACGCAACTGAAATGCAAAAAAAAGATTTATGCAGTGTATAGAGAAGGTGCTGTGACTGATCGAAGGTGTCCAAAGAGGTTTGTGAAGTTTCGTGCTGGAGATTTCTCGCTGCATGATGCTCCACGGTCGCGTAGGCCAGTTGAAGTTGACAGTGATCAAATTGAGACATGAACTTTACCAATCAAACATATATACCACGTGGGAGATACCGACATACTCAAAAATATCCAAATCAAATGCTGAAAATCATTTGTACCAGCTTGGTTATGTTAATCACTTTGGTGTTTGGGTTCCACATAAGTTAAGTGAAAAAAACCTTCTTGACCGTATTTCCACATGTGATTCTCTACGTAAACATAATGAAAATACTCCATTTTTAAAACAAATTGTGACTGGCAATGAAAAGTGGATACTGCACAACAATGTGGAATGGAAGAGATCGTGGGGCAAGCAAAATGAACCACAACAAAGGCTGGTCTTCATCCAAAGAAGGTGACGTTGTGTATATGGTGGGATTGGAAGGGAGTCCTCTATATGAGCTCCTTCCGGAAAACCAAACGATTAATTCCAACAAGTACTGCTCCCAGTTAGACCAACTGAAAGCAACATTCGACGAAATGTGTCCAGAATTAGTCAACAGAAAATGCATAATCTTCCATCAGGATAATGCAAGACTGCATGTTTCTTTGATGACCAGGCAAAAACTGTTACAGTTGGGCTGGGAAGTTCTGATTCATCTGCTGTATTCACCAGACATTGCACCTTCAGATTTCCATCTATTTCCATCCTTACAAAATTCTCTTAATGGAAAAAATTCCAATTCCCTGGAAGACTGTAAAAGGCACCTGGAACAATTCTTTGCTCAAAAAGATAAAATGTTTTAGGAAGATGGAATTATGAAGTTGCCTGAAAACGGCAGAAGGTAGTGGAACAAAAGGGTGAATACGCTGTTCAATAAAGTTCTTGGTGAAAATGAAAAATGTGTCTTTTATTTTTACTTAAAAACCGAAGACCCTTTTTGGCCAACCCAATATATTCTCTAATACAGCAGTCCCCAACCTTTTTGGCACCAGGGACCCGTTTCATGGAAGACAATTTTTCCACAGACGGGTTGGGGGTGGGCGGGGGGGATGGTTCAGGCGGTAATGCGAGCGATGGGGAGCGGCAGATGCAGCTTCACTTGCTCGCCCGCCACTCACCTCCTGCTTTGTAGCCCAGTTCCTAACAGGCCTCGGACCGGTATCAGTCCGTGGCCTGGGGGTTGGGGACCCCTGCTCTAACAGGATCTGGGGACTCAATCTCTATTAGGAACAAGAAGATATTGAAAATTTATAGAACATGTACAATAGGAAATGATGTTTCATTTCCTTTTATATCCCGTTCTAATTCATCTCCTTTATTAAAGTGCATCTAATATCTTACAAAAGGAAACCAAAGTAAATAAGTAGATATAAAGTTCTGACAAATTATACTTGCCATGAAAATCCAGTACATTTTTCTATACAGAACAAATTAATCTCAGTATTTTAGAGAACCAGGAAGAAGGAGGAACCTGTACATTTCTTCTGAACCATGGTGTAAGGTTTAAGTAGAGGGTGCACACCTCACTCTCTTCTGGGTTACACATATGAATGAGTGAGCTTGTCTAGGCATCAGATGAGGTAGAATAAAAACAGCTCTGCAAAAACACCTCCACAAAAGAAAGTTTAAACTTTTATTTTGGAAATTTCAAAAGTCAGTTGCTATCAGTTCATAAGATGTACTGAATCTGTAAAGGGCATTACCCTCCTGGTTTTTTTAATCCATTTTTTAAATTGAAGTATAGTTAATTTACAATGTTGTGTTAGCTTCAGGTGTAAAGTGATTCATATATATATATGTGTATATATACATATTCTTTTTCAGATTCTTTTCCATTATAGGTTATTATAAGGCATTGAATATAGTTCCCTGTGCTATACAGTAGGTCCTTGTTGTTGATCTGTTTTATACATAGTAGTGTGTATATGTTAAGCCCAAACTCCTAATTTATCTCCCCCTACCCCCTGCTATCCTCTCTATCAACCATAAGTTTGTTTTCTCCCTCCTGTTTCAATATAGACATATTTGCTAAAAAAAGAAAAACTCTGGTGCTATGAGAAGAACATTACTGTTCTTGTGTAAGAAGTCTTTCTAGGTTAGAGATGTAGTTAACAGTTCCTCTAATTAATGTGTACTTACATTCTTTATCACGTGATATATATTTCTTAGTTCATACACTCCATAGTTGATATTATTAAAATGTATAGTCACCCTGCACATCATCCTGCGCATACTACTTAGCTTAGATAAGTAGTCTTAGATAAATAGTCTCCCATTATTTCTTTGCTGTTTTCTGTTATGGGTTTGGGGAGTCATTATAAAAGTTATGATCTTAAATAGCTGACATAGTGTAGGTGCTGGCAGTTAAGAGAGAGAAGATTCAGGCTAAGGAGAGAAGCCGTCTTCAGCGTTTGAGTCTTCAGAAGGACAAAACCCCTTCCTGCCGTGTACATGGGTATTTTAACAACACTACATATTCCAAGAAGTTTAGATCTTTATCTGCTACGTGGATGTGGCTTTATGTTTTTTGCTGAAAAAGATTTTTATTAAAAAACATGTAGTTGAGCGAAGACTGCCACTATGTCCTACCCACCGTGTGCCACACACACGGTGGGGTGTTGCTCCAGGATCCTGCTTTAGACTTGTAAGCTCCCCCATCCATTAAACCACTGATGCCTCTGTTGCTGACTCCGGGCTCTTTCTTCGGTCTTGAAGCTGGGCAAGCACAGGCCTTCTAGGCCTGGGGGGGTGCAGCCCAACAACTGGCGGTGCAGCCCAACAACTGGCGGTGCAGCCAGGAGACCGAGGAAACTCCTGTAAGCACGATGTCAGGAAATACAGGACAGGGAATGGAAAGTTGCCGGGGGCATCCACTAACGTGTGAGGCCTGAAAGTCACAGGTGTAATCCCAGGGTGGCCATCCACTAACACGTGGGGCCCAAAAGTTCCAGGGGTGATCCCAAAAGTTGCGGGTGGGAAATCCCAGGTTGGCTATCTACTAGTATATGGGGCCTTGTGGTGTCTGTCCTTGGTTAATGGGGGCTGCCAAGAGATCTGAAGAACAATGGAGCCTAATGGTTCTGTTACTGTATCAAAATGAGCCTTTTGTAATTGGTTAAGATAGCTTTCTAGAAGGAACTGGTATTTCTCTTGTGCCTTTGAGATGTAAATGATCTACCTGGCTTCTCTGTAACTTTAATCTTATGTAATCTCTAAGAGTAAAGGAGAAGAAAGAGCTTTTAGGTAAACTCTATAGAAATAATTATGTTTGGGGAATGTCAATCTAAAATAGTCTCTCCAGATTCTGGTAAATTGAAACTAAAGTTGAAAGAAGAGAATTCATGGGTTTGGAACATTAATTGCTGAGCGGGTCTTAGCTTATCTACCCATGCCTGCTTACGAGAGAAAGACTAAAGCATTGAGTTTTCCAATCAGGAAACGCACAGTTACTTGCTTCTTGGTTTTGCCACAGATTAAGGATTTTAAGGGTTAAGATTATAATCAGTCATAATTCTAGTTATTGTAAACAAGTTTATTGATTACATTGTAATCAGGTGCTTAATCATGCCTTTTTAAGTCTTTTGTCTTTTATACAGAGTTACTATTTTACTCTGATACTTCTGAAAAAGTGCTTCATCTTCAAGAAATTCATAGGAAGAACCTTTTGACAATAACAGGTCTCTGATAAATTTCAGATTATACTGCTGAAATGGGTAAGAACTTAAAGAATCTTAATGGAAGACCTGATGGCTTCATAAAAAGTTAACAGAACTGAGTGAACTGGTGAATATGGTTATAATTTTTATGCGTTTTGTCTGATCTTATGTTTTCTAGATATAGGGAAGCCCTTCCCCTCAAGTTTTATAGCAATTTGGTAAACTACATCTGTGGGTAGAATTGAAGTATTTTCATTTTTCTCTTTGCCTGGTCCCCCCAGAAATCAGAGACTCTTGGGTTCCAAGAAGCCTTACCAGGGGAATGGAAAAAGACTGTCTCCTGGCATGAGCAAGAATCTCAATATTTTGGGGACTTCTAGAAGAGAAAAATCCACCAAGACAGAGCCTGATAGCAGGGATTTGGCATGGCTTTCCTGGCCTTGAGAGGCCTTTTGGGAATTCAGTCTGAGACTCCTGAGGAGTTCCCCTTCAGCCAGTTTGCAGGAGCCTATTTGATCAATTGACCAGACTTGTTTTGCAAACAAATTAGTCTTGATTTGGCTGTATTTGGTGGAGATGAGGGTAATTTTAGAGAGAACAATATTATGTTTCAGTGGATGCTAAATTCTAGTTCTGTTAATTGAGGTTTATATTTATGAAAGTTACTGTGTTAGCTATACTTTTGCCCTGATGCTCTGGATGGAAAGAGAATTATCTAGTGAAACTGTCACAGAGTATAACTACTCATGAAGTGTGACACTGCTTGTTTTAGGTCTGCTACTAAAAGCACATGTACAATGCTTGTGTGACAAGTGGGTATAAGTGATAAAATGTATAGCCAATAAAGTGTTTCCCCATTAACATACCTCTGAGCCTGTTCATGAGATATGACTAGTTTTCCCCCAATGTGAATGATTAGGACTGAGGGACATGATCTGAACCTGGGGTAGGAGACAGCACCCCAGCATCAAGGGATGGATATTTTGATCATCAATGCTTTCTATGGAAAGATTTGCAATCAAAAGGGCAAATGATGGAAAAATCTGCACAATATTGAGGTATGGGAAGTCAGAAGGCTTATACATGGTTGAATTTAAATTTTACTGACCAGAGCAGCCTGTTTTGTGGCCCTTCTGACACACACTGTACCTCTGCTTTGGCCACTGAGGAAGGGGATGCATTTGAAAGTCAAAATGGTATAGCTGTGGTTCAGATATCCAAGGTAAAATTAGGTGGTCATTATATACATGATTTTAGACACGTGCTTATATCACTGAAAACTTGAGTTTTCTGAACTGTATTGCAAACCAGGACCTAAACCACAGTGGGTGTGGTATTATCTCAGAACGTGGGTACTGCTTGTATTTTGCTTAATGGTCACGACACCGCCCCCCTCCCCGCCCCCCGTGTTGTGCCTGTTAGACGTCTCACATTTCATCCCTAGTCTGAGGGAGGAAATGCATTTGAGTACTGGGCAGCAACACTGGCCTCACTGCGAAATGAGTCCAATTGCTGGGTCTACAGTGAGATGCCGCTGTCCTCCTCCTGGGACTTCCATGAAAAATCCACCTGGCTACTGTGACTATGTGGGGACTACTGACCATGGGGAGAAAAGACTCACCATCTTCTGCTCCCATATGCCAGTACATCAGAAGGACCCCCGTCAGTAAACATTACTGTACAACTGACTGCTCATGACCCCTCTGGGCTATGCTGTGTGCAGTGGAAGAGGCTGGCTTCTGGACACACAAGTCCAACTAGTGGGATTAAATGTTTTTTGTTTGCAAAGACCTAATGGGTCCACCCCTAACGGCACTCAACATAACATGGGGTGGCAGACCTGTACTGTGACTGCTGACTCCTGACTAGGCCAACAGGATGCTTCTTTTAGAGCCAGGGTCTACCTCTCCCCACGGGGGTGGCTCTGGGTTTATGAAAAACAGGTGTGGCCTGTCTGTACTGTACCTGTGGTGTCTGGTTGCAGTGCCTGCTGCATACCTGACCCCAGGGATATCAAGGAAGAGGGGTGGACCAAGGTGGTAAGGGTCATGCAGGGTGTGTAGGGGTGAAGCGTGTGGTCAGGCCGCTCCAGATGGCTGTTCCCTTGCTCTCTGCACGTCCCCTGCCTGACCAGGGCCTGTTTCACCTACACCCTACGCACATGACTGACCTTCCTACATACTTGCCCCAGGCCCCAGCTAATGATAGCTTATCAAAGGGGTGGTAAGCGGGGTGTCCCTCTGCCGGTTTCCCTGGACACTAATAAGCCCACCTGACATCAATTCCCCTGTAACTGGTAATCCCCCCTTCCCCACGGGAGCAAAGAATGCCGCCATGTCCTGCCATGCCATAGGCCACACATGGCGAGATGTTGCTCCCAGACCTTGCTTCAGATGTATAAGCTCCCCCATCCATTAAACCACTGATGTCTCTCATTGCTGACTCTAGGCTCTTTTTTCGGTCTTGAAGCTGGGCAAGCACAGGGCTTGTAGGCCTGTGGGGTGTAGCCCAACAACACTACTATATATAAAATAGATAACTAATAAGGACCTACTGTATAGCACAGGGAACTCTACTCAATACTCTGTAGTGACCTATATGGGAAAAGAATCTAAAAAAGAGTGGATATATATGTATATGATTCACTTTGCTGTACACCTGAAACTAACACAACATTGTAAATCAACTATACTCCAATAAAAACATTAAAGAAAAATGTGGTTATGCTTCTTTCTCCTGTTTTTTTTTTTTTTTTTTCTTCTGGGTTTTGTATCTAGCTGAGAAAGTCTTTACTAAAATAGTAAATAGTCCTAAAATGTGTCCATCTTCATTGCCTCCATCTTCTTCACTAGTGGTCTAGGTGAGCACCCCAGCCCTCTAAGAATGCAGCCAGGACTTGCCCTTTATACCCCGGCAACACTGAAAGGCTCAGCGTTTCCTGCCTTTACCAGGCCGTACCTCACCTGCATGACTCTACTCTTGCTGCCTCCCCTTAAGAAGAACATCATTCCCTCCTCTCCCTCACTCCACTGGTTAACCCCACCTATCCATACAGATCCACTGAAGTGTCATTTCCTCCAGGAAGACTTTCTCACCCCCCAACATCTTCAGGTCTTACGCTGTATTCCATAATACTATATGCTCAGTAATCCATTTCATACCTGTCTCTGGCATATGACTGTGAATTGCTTGTCATAGAGAACTGTCCCTTGGTCAACCCTGTGTCTGAGCCCTTCACACAGTAACTGGAGCATAAAAGGAGATCAAGAGATATTTAACAACTAAATGAATAAATGAACAAAATGAAGAGTTTATAGAATTACCATAATAACAGCTTGAATAGAGGTTAGAATTTCACTGAAACCCATAATAGGCAAATAAGAAGGTTACCAGTTCCAACCCTATATGATTTTGAAAGCAAATCCCAGTTTCATATATCTATAGTGCTCATGTTTTCCCTTTATTGTAATTTTCTTCTGAAATACTGTGCAAGAATCGGAGCTTGAATCCATCAGGACTTCAGTGGATCTCTTATCATATTACTCCGAAAAAGATTGCTTTGTGCTTTATACTTAAATATGAAAACTGCTTTTTTTTCCTCCTTCTAACTAAAGTCCCAAAAGTGTTTCTAGAAAAACCTAGATAAACTTAATTTATCAAAGACACCAAAGGGGGTTTTAACATATTTAAAAAAGCACAATGAAAATTTCTGAAGTATATACTTTGAAGGAATTATTATTGTATTAGAAATATATGACATTTTAGAAAATAAAGCTCTATTCTAGAAATTCAGACTTTTATATGTTCAAAATAATTTTTAAAACCCAAAAGAATATAGTATCTTTGAGTTCAGTGACACTAATTATGACCTACATTATAGTGTTCAACCTTTTCTCCTGGCCTCAGTGTCTATATCTCTAGGTCTCTAAAAATAATTTCACTTTAAACGCACATGGCATAGCAATAATATTATTATTATTAGCAGACAGTTACCTAGGGCTTGATACATAGAAAAACTGTTTTTGAATGACGTATATATACATATATTCACACATATACATATGATACACACATACATATTCATTTAAATTTCAAAAACCAACTTTATGGGGTAGGTGCCATTGTTTCTCCTTTTTTTAATCAAAGAGAAAATGAGGTAGAGAATGTTTAAGGATCTTGTTTCAGGACACACAACTGAAAACGAGCAGAGGTGTGATATGAATCAAGGCCCCCTGCTTCCAGGGTGTGTCCACTGACACCCCCATGCTCCTCAGTCTCTCATTAATGGAAGTGTGTGAATTATAGACACTGATATCTGGGGTCACATTTGGGCCCCACTACCTTAATCATTAATTTTTTTATTCACAATAAGAATTCGGCAATTTAATTCATGAAGCTGGACTACAGGCAGGTTAATTTTCTGTAAAATGAAATTACTAAATTTCATGATGTTATTGGGAGAATAAAATTAAACAATATGTAAAGCTTCCAGCACAGTGCCCAGTGCACAGTAAGTAGTTCATAAATGTTAATTCCCTTCCCTCTGGTTGTCCCTCAGAAACCTCAAATTTAAAATGTCACAAGGCAAATCCCAAAATACTTGCTGCTCTTCCCACATGCCTTAATGCAGTGAGAAATTAACATGTGGCCAATAACCTCAGTATAATCTTCTGTTCTTTCTCTTTCTCTGTCCCTTACCATAGCAAAGCCATCATCTGATCTATCACCTAGCATCTCTCAAATCTCTCACCTTCCCTGTCCTCCAACCTCCATGACAAGACTATCTTAACGTGGGCTCTTAGAAACTCTCACCTAAGGTATCAAAATGTCCCCAAGCTGATATCTATTCTGTGGCCCCTCTACTTCCCAGCTCATCTGTGGCTGCCTCAGTTACTGAATCCCTAAAACACAAATCTGAACCAAGTCATTCTGGTGCTTAATGACCCCCACTGTTTCTACACTGACAATAGGTGAAGTGCAAACACTAGCTTAGCAAGTCTAGTTTCATCCTGCCTTAGCAAACTTAGCTCCCAACACTGTCCACACTTAAAGTATTGATAACATCAAACACCTAATCATTTTCCTAAGGTAATGTGATGGCTGGTTTCCCTGTCCTTTGCACACATTCTCCTCCTCAACTTAAAGGTCATTGAAACTTCTGATATCAGATGACAGATTGTTGGACAGATGATTGATAGATAAATTGAACAACAGTTTTGTTAACTACATACATCCAACCGTTCTCCAAACATTCTCTCACACTTTGTGTCTAATACCCTTTAGGAAGGAAGTGATCTAAATATACATATATAGAACCTAACTGGTAATAGAGATGAGATGCCAGGTGTCCCAGTTTCACAGGTTATCTATCAGGTTAGAAATAAGGCATTGCACTCACCGTCCACAAAAGTACACGAAAAGATTAAAGCTTGTAATGGCATCATAAATCAATACTTTAGAAATGCCATATTTTGCTCAAACCACATTTTTACTAATGGTAACATTCAGTGGACATTGGTTAGGAACCAGAGGCCTTGAACACATGCCACAAACCCCACTGGGATATAGAAGGCCTGAAAACTATTAGACAGAATATTCTGACTGACTCCCGCTACGTACCACTAGTTCTGGGACGCAGGGACTTCACTTACATAAAAAAGGGACCTGGCTCAACTGCGTTAGAATTATGTGCCACTCAACCCAGAACGCTGCCCTCCCCTCAGCTAAAACCCCATCAGATCCTTTGTTTTCCAAGCCACACAAAACAGAGTTCTCAATATACACTGCGATAGTACGGAGGGCTGTAGAGTTGTGTGTACTGCATAAGAAACAATATAAGGAAAAGTATCAGAAGCAGAGGGAGAAGCACCGGTAACTTACCTTTTTTCTTAGGAGGACGCGGCAAGCCACGGCCTAGTCTGCTGGATTGAGTTCAGGGTTTCCCAGGAAGATAATAGCGCACAGTTGGAGCCCACAGGGTGCGCTCTGTGGCTTCAGGTACGTGGCGGGAAGTGCAGGTTCAGATGGAGGGGCGGGGAGAGGATGAGTCGGGACACAACCGAGCCTGGGGCAGCGCATAGGCCAGGAGAGGCAGGCCGGAGGCTTTGCTGACTGCGACCACTCTTCCCAGAAGCAGCCCAATCTCGCGGGATTTCCGGACTTCCGCGGGAGCTCGCGGGGGAGTTCTGGGATGAGAAGCACCTGGATGCTCCAGGTGCCTGAAAACGAAAGGAGTCTGGCTCCCGGCACCAGTCCTCCACGATTCCTCCCTAAAGCCCTAGTCAGAGTCACAGTACTGTGGCACTTTGCCCCAGGGACCTGCCTCTTGTCCACAGTCCGTGCAGGGGCCCCATGCCCACCCTCGTGAACTGCGCCTGCGCAGACCAAGCGGGTCTATTGCCTTCCAAGAGGGAGGCAGTAGGCCCTGGGGCAGTGACGCGGAAATCTCGTGCAGGCTCCTAGGGCCCCAATCTGACCTCTGCCACAGTCCAAGCCAAAATATACTGTTTCCTTATCCTCAGGACCAAGTTGTTCCTTCCGGCAGTAGTGGTGCCTAGAATTCACCTTCGGAGTAACTCATTGCCATTTTCCTGGAAACTTTTCCCTGAAGAACAGCTTCAGGGAGTTGCTCTCCTATTTCTGACCCGGCCCAACTGCCAGCACCTGCGATGAGGGAGCTGTCCTCTTCTCCAAGTCCCTCCATCAGAAAATGTTCTCCTCTGAACATTTCCATGATGAACACCATGGGGGACGCCTGTGAGGCCGTAGTCGGGGCCTAGTCCAGGTGCATAGAATGCAGAGTTTCCCAGGAAGGCAAACAGGCCACAGCTGGAGCAGGTGGCTTCAGGTGTGTTGGGGGGAATAAGTGCACGTCCAAATGGAGGGACAAGGAGAGGATGGGCTGGGATGCACTGAGCTTGAGGGGCGACTTTCACATCCCTCACTTACAATGAAGGACTGCCAATGGAATATGACCCACTTACCAAGGCAAAGATACCAACTACTGAAGCGAAAATAAGCTCTCCAGTACAGACTCAGTGGATGAGTATCCATGGTGCTCAACAAACAGAGTCTAAGGGCTGAGAACACAAAAGTGCCATTCAGGGCTAGATGCCCGCATGTAAGTGACCCTGAAAGAGGTTAGGGCACCTCATCCTTCACCTGTCCACCTGCTGAAAAACGAAAGATTTCTATTCAAGGATGAGAAAATGGGGTGGGCAAAGGTCATGAGATTTCTGAAAAGATATATACAACCAAAGAAAAGGAGCCATTGCTTTGAAGGCTTAGAAGAAAAACATGTTGCTGAAAATAGTTTTCTTCAAAAGAGAAGATGATTTTGGAAGATGCTCAAGAGTGCACAGTCTGTATATAACAAAAGGGAATGACTTGCTATGATAGCAGAGATACAAAAGGATCTGGCTGCATTAGAAAAATGCCTCAAAAAAATCTCAACCACAGTACATAATTAAAGCTCACTGAGATGGCTAAGAAAGCAGAAGAGTTGTCACAGATTGTCAAGTGAGTCCTGTGGAGGAAAATTTTGGAAAACCCTCTCAGAAAGTAAAGGCACGGACTTCCCTGGTGGCACAGTGGATAAAACTCCACACTCCCAATGCAGGGGGCCCAGGTTCTATCCCTGGTCAGGGAACTAGATCCCATATGCATGCTGCAACTAAGAGTTCAAATACCGCAACTAAGGAGCTGGCAAGCCGTAACTAAGACCCGGTGCAACCAAATAAATATTAAAAAAGTAAATAAAAACTGGTATCAAAAACTTCCAAGTTAACAATAAAAAAATAAGTCCTTGAATTTGAAAAAAAAAAGTAAAGGCAAAGGATGAAGATATTAAAATGATAAGAATAGGAACTAATAAAGAGAGCTTGTCTAACAAATATAGAGGTTCTCAAGGAAAAAGTAAGAAAAATAGAAATAGAATGAAGAATCAAAGATATAATAAAATAACTTTTCTGGGCTTAAACATTCCTAAGACTACATTTCAAAACATCTCACCAAATCAAAGGCAAAAATAATGGAGAACACATACACACTTACACTCCTTTGCAATTAAACACACCAATTAAAAGGCAAAAGTCTAAAACTGTATTTTAAACAAAATAAAGCTATATGTTTTATGAGAAAATTATTAAAACAAACTGACAGTAAATTGGGAAATTTAAAGGAACAATACACTTCAGGCAAAAGAATAACACAAAGAAAACTAGAATGACCATATTAAAGTAAGGATGATAATATTTTACAAAATGTTATCTTTTCCTTTGTAAATCATGTCCTCTAGCACCTCTAGCGTATCAAACCTATTTCCTCATGCAAGTAGAGGAAAGTTAAAAATAGGTCAGAGAAGTCACTGATCAGATTTGAAACCACATGACAAAACTGGTCTGAGAGGAGAGTTGCTACTACCTACCATTACCTACCATCACCAACACAGGCAGAAAAGGAAATCCCACACAGAGTTTCTTTCTTTCTAGACATACTTCTGAAACAAAATCTCACATGGGGAAAACTCCCATTTACAATCTGATGCCACCTAAAGGAGGAGTTGGGCCAGGGAGAAAAATCTAAAACACTAGCTTTTAAGCAAGCCAAAAGACATTGAGATCTTAAAGACACTAATGAAAATATAAGAGTGATTTTACTAGATTAGACTAAGTTTAGTTATTCATCTGTATTCAGCATGTGTGGGGGGAGGTGGGGGGGAGCGAGAGAGACAGAGACGGAGAAGATTTCTTCAGTGTGTAAATTCTATCAAAGCAATCTACCTTCTTTTTGCATACTGCAAATTGGAGTACAGTCCAAGTGACTAGGGCATGTCAACCTGACATAACCTTTAAGAACATAGTTTCTGGAGCCAGACGGCCTGGTTTGGAATAAAGCTTAACTTCTCTGCGTCACAGAACCCTCATATATTAAATGAGGATAATAATAATACCTATTATGTAGGTTTGTGGAAATGATTAAAGGCTATATACATTGTGTAAAGTGCTTAATGTGTGGTTCTATTGGTCAATAATCATTTAAGATTTCTCTGACAATGCTGAGGTGCACTTTAAGAGCTGTTGTGAACAATTGTCCTCTTTTTGCTTATTCCTTTTGTCTATCACCTTTCTTACCATTAACACAATATATCTCCAAATGTAACTGGGCTTCAATTATTTTAGGATCTATAAAAATGTCATTAACAAGTAAGAAACTAACTCATAGCACAGTGAAAGAGATAAGACTTAGGAACTAAATAATCCAGTCTACTATGTCTCTGCAAAGCTTCCTGAAATATCCCTTGAGATCTTCCCAAGAAGCCTGCTATGAGAATATTAAGAAAAATTTAATCAAATACTTTTTTCTGCATTGTGTAAAACCAACAACAAATACACACAGTGCACTGACTAGGCAGACCAAATAATTCAATTCTGATCATCTTAACCTCTTTCTCTGACAGGTTGCCTTGCAATAGGCTGACTTTTTCTTTCAAATCTTTAAGATCTTTTTTGTAGTTATCAATTTCCTCTTTCTTCTCTTGTTCATCTCTGTCCCTCTGCTCCCTTAAGTGTTCAATTGTCTGCTCCTGATAAGAGAGAACATCAATACATTAGAAAATTCCTTTCATACTTACATCATATGACTGTAATTCAGCTCTTAGCTGATAAAATTTCACACTTCCATCCATCATTCAAAAGATAGTGATAAGTTGTTAATAATTTACTTTTTAGAGAATTCATCCTCCCTACCTATCTTATTATAACAAATGTCTAGGATTGTTCTTTTGATTCCCCTAGGTTTCTTTTCCAATAATCTCAGCTAGTGTTAGATGTCCCTAAAGTAGTCTTTTGGAATTATCCCATTTTTTTCAATTCCCAAGTAACCAAAACTTATATATATATACCCTAAGGACAATAAGTAACAAATATTTCATCTTTATACAGGCATACCATGGAGATATTGCAGGTTAGGTTCCAGACCACCACAATAAAGTGAATATTACAATAAAGCAGGCAACTTAAAAACAAAACAAAAACAAAATGTGTGGCTCTTTTACATTAATATCCAGGAAATAAATGTATTCCTCAAGACTCTTTGGTTTGACTCTTTGAAAAAAAACTCTCAATTAGAGTAGCACAGGCAAAAGGAGAATTTGTTTCACCTAACACAGCCCCAAGAAGAAGAATGTGAGCCACAGAAACACAGAGAATGCAACAAATCTAAACAACAGTTGGAACCAGGATTCTGAGCACCACAGAATGCTTCCTCTTCACCTCTTCTAGACAGTTTATCCTTTGATGTCAGCAACCACTTGAGCATACCCACTTAGCACAAGTGCCCATGCCCAGACTAATTACTATGATCAGTATAAAGATAGTAGCTCCCATTTGAAATCACATGGGTAGAAGGGATAAAAACAATTAACATTTATCCAGTGTTTATTTTCTGCCAGGCAGTCTTCTAAGTATTTTACATGTGTTAATTCACTTATTGCTCCCAATAACTCAATAAGATATTATTATTTCCATTGTACAGAAAAGAAACAGAGACCAGAATAATTTACAAACTCGCCCAAGGCCACACATCAAGTTATTGATAAAGCTAAGATTTAAAACAGTCAATCCACATGTCAACCTACCCTCAGAATCTGACCTCTGGCTTAACCCAGATGCCTTGAAATATATAGTGTAGAAATATAAGAGAAATACACAAATATTAACCATGATTATCCCTAGATTACAATATTATATGTAGATTTTAAAATTTTCTCTATATTCCAAGTTTACTTAAATGTACCTTACTGATTTTTTAATCAGATAAAAACAATAAAGTTTTTCAATAAATATCCAGCCTTCAATTCAAGATTGCAGACAAAGGAAATGTATTGACTTTGTTAAAACACAGAATTACAAAAAAAACCCTATTAGAGTGAAGAAAAGAAAATGGAGAGAAATCAAGAGATAGAAATATATTGACATCTGAAACAGGTTGGAGAAGTTGTAATTCAGAATGTGGAATGAAGCAACTGCAAATGGAAGAGGGAGCCATTCTACCCATCAGAGCCCAGAAAAATCTCTGAGCTCAGAGTCTGCAGGAACAATGAAGGAACAGGTGAAAACAAGGGGAATTCCTCCAAAGTCTGCGCACAGAATAATTGTACTTGTCAACCCACTACCCACTTCCCCAGTCATGGAACATAGAAAACAGCTCAGCATTTACCCCAAAGAGAAAAATAATTATTATTTTATTTTATTATTATTAGACTCCACTCCAAAAATAAAAAGTGATCTTTCCTGGAGCTAGAATTCTAATATAGATAGTGTTCCCATAATGTTGGTGCCTGGTCCCATCTTATCTTATCTTCCCTAAATAGAACAAATATGTTATCCTGGGAACAACTCAAGAAAAGAATGGGATGGAGTCTCTAAATTGATCCAAGATGAAACAGAAAATCTGATTAGTCTTATAAACACTAAATGACTTGACTAAATAGCTGAAGTTATTTCTACAATTAGAAAAAAAATAGAATGAGGAGAATACAAAGAAAAAACTTTCATCAGTACAAATGAAGATACAAAATGAAATTTAAAATATATAGAGGAAAAATATAAGTAAAAATAAAGTGGGGAAAACAAAGTACAAATAAGAGGGTAGAAATGAATCCAAATATTTAGCAATTACAATATGGGAATAAATTTCCAATTAAAGACTGAGATTTTTTTTCCAGATTGTTATTTTAGAAAATTCAACCAAAAGCTATTATAGAAGACAAATTTAAAACACAAGGACATAGAAAAGGTGAATATAAAAAAGATTGGCCTACATCAATTAAAGACAGCTGATACAGCATCATTAATATCAAATATAACAAACCCTAAGGCAAATAAACTTTAAGAAATAGTCACCCCTTATTTATAAAAAGTTAAATTCACTAGAAAGATATAACAATTCTAAACCCATATGAACATAACAATAGTTTCAAACAAAGTCAATCCTCATCATTCATGGAGTCTATATTGAGAAATTGACAACTGGATAAAACCTATTTGTAATTCCAAAGCAACACTCACAGTGCTTTTGTGGTCATCCACAGACACATACAGACAAGAAAAATTTGAGTAGCCCAAAGTGTACTTTCCCAGCAGAAAGTGAACAAGGTGATGCTCTGCCTTTTTGTTTCAGTTTTCATACTGTAAAAAAGTATCTTTTTCCACTCCTATTTAGTGCCATGTTTTTCTCATTTTTGTGCTTTTTGTTGGTGATTTCACTGTCTTAAGATGGCCCCCAAGTGTAGTTGATAGCTCTGTAAAGTTTTCATAAGCACTAGAATGCTGTGATTTGCCTTGCAGAGAAAACACGTGTTAGATGGGTTTCACTGAGGCTTGAGTTATAGTACTATTGGCCATGAATTCAATCTAAATGAATCAACAACATGTATAAAATAAGGTGTCTTTAAAAGAAACACACATAAAACAACGAAGGCAGGGATCAGACTTGCCCTGATATTGGGAAATAATCAGGAAGTATAATGTATAAGATAGTCCAATAAGTTAAATAAATTTAGCACATAGTTCAAGACATAGCTCAGGCTCAACATGGTGTGTGACATTGTTCCTCAGAATCATCCTCCCCCTAATATGGTCTCTTATCACCATATGCACAATCCCAAAGACACAGACTCAGAATATTTGCTACATTATATGGAAAACATCAGCATGTATATCTATCTCCTCGACTAGACATAGATTCTCTCAGGACAAGACTTATTCTTGTTCATCTCTGCTTCCCAACATCTTACACAAAGGGGCACAGAATAAGTTCTAAATAAACGTCTGATGACTGAATGAATGAGTGAATGGATTTTAATTTAATAAAGATCAAATGCATTGGTTATGGAAGAGCTGTTTTCTCTTTCTGACAGGATTCTTCACCTCCTTCCCTCACTGTAAAAGATATCACAAAATAGGTTGAAATCCAAGAACCATGTTTTTGGAAAAGATGAGAGGTCCTTTAGCAAGGAAGACTTCCTTAGTGGATTAATACTGAGCTCACAGTTGAATGCGTAATATAATTTCCCTTGACGTATATCCACAAAATTGTTTACCACATTTGATATCTTGAATGTGACATAAGCAGTTATAATCCTTCCAGCTGAAATAAACTTAGACCTAAACAGCTAAAAATTCAGAACTGAAATAAAGAAGTAAATATGGACAGAATCTAAGATCTTACAGCTCAGCTTATTCCCTCTGGAAAGAACATTATCATTTTTTTATTCTAGCATTGTGTTCAAGATGTTTTCATCTGCAGAGCCCTGAAATCTTTCCTATAGACCAAACATTCTGATTTGCTGCTTCTTTACTTCTTGCACTGATTTTAAAGACCAGTTGACATTATGAAGTACCCCTGATTTTGAAGACAAGTTCCCAGAATGACCAGAATACAGAATACTTTGCCATGCCAAATTTAAGGATCACAGTAGAATCGCAGTGATATAAGAACTGGAAGCATAAAGAAGTGCTTAATATGTATTCGTTCTATTTTCTATCGTTTAGTTTCTAATATGGAAGCCATTTCTTGCTGGGGAAACAAAAGGCTATCTCAAATGCTTCCATCCTCTTATGGAGAATCATGCAGTCTTACAGTTGGATATGATTTTTGAGCAATCTTCTTTCAATTCATGTGCCACAGCACCCCATGGTGCGTACTGTTCAGGTTAGAGGAAGGTGGAGATAGTGTTTCCCCACCAACAAGGATATGGTGAACTGAGTTCCAGCAAGTTGCCTCCAGCCATAAGCCATCTAATCAGTTCATCACACTGTGTGACACTAATACCACTGTCTTGATGTAGCAAAGGTGCCATGATGTAGTAAAGGTTAGGAACCACTACCTTGGAGATCACCTAGTCTAACTTACTCAAAAAGTAATGCTCACTACAACCATGCTGGATTATTTGAGCTCTATTTGTGTGTTTTCTATGACTGATTTCTCAATATTTTGCAAAACAAGTCTTTCTGAAAGATCCTCCAGAGACAGAAGTTTAAAAAAATCTTCTAACTTCCGTGAATTGAAGCAAATCCTGACATTTGAAGCTACAGTGAATACAGCTTCACATGAGAGTTTGAATCTTAGAATCCAGATATTATCTTTTTTCAGTTATCAATCTCCAAGACATACATTTTCAATTCCCTCAAATGTTTCTAAAATGACAAGGCTCAAGAACCTCCCGCAATTTGGCAACAACAATCAACATCTCATTTACAAAAAAAAAAAAAAAAAAAGTTTCTTTTAAAGATACACAGTCTAGTACTTAATACTAAATGTAATTGAACCAAAGCTTATTAAAATGTGTCTATTATTTCCTCAATTTTATTTAATCAGAAATAGAATAGGATGTTTTCTTTAGTCCCCTTAGTAACTTCACCATTTTTTTTTTACATTGAATTTGTGATCAATGGAAAACCTCAGATATTTTATAGGAACTGCTATCAAGTCAAAAACATATCTCTTCATCCTGTACTTTTCATTTTGTTTTTTTAAATTAATAAACTTGATTTTTATAGAAATTTTAGGTTCACAGTAAAATTGAGCAGAAAGTACAGAGAGTTCCCACATACCCTCTCTCTCAACATACACACAACCTCCCCCATTATTGACATCCCCACCAGAGTGGTGCATTTGTTGCAATGATGACATATCATTATCACCTAAGTCCACAGTTTACATTAGGGTTCATTCTTGATGTTGTACATTTTATGAGTTTTGACAGATGTATAATAACATGTATCCACCATTGTATTATTGTACAAGATAGTTTCACTGACCTAAAAAATCCTCTGTGTGCTACCTATCCATCCTACCCACTCCCCTAACTTCTGGCAACCACTAATATTTTTTACTGTATTCATAGTTTTGCCTTTTCCAGAATCTCCTAAAGTTGGAATTATAAAGTATGTAGCTTTTCAGATTGACTTCTTTCACGTAATAATATGCATTTAAGTTTCCTATACATCTTTTTTATTCCATGACCAAGTAGGTTTATTCCCATGGATGCAAGACTGACTCAATATTTGGAAATCAATGTAATTCACCATATTAACAGTCTAAAAAAGAAAATTCACATGATCATACCACTCAATACATAAAAAGAATTTAAAGGAATTTAATATTCATGATAAAAACCCTAGGAAAAAATAGAATAGAGGAGATCTTCCTCAACGTGATAAAGAGCACCTACCAAAAAACCTTAAGCTAACATTATACTTAAAAGTAAAAGACTGAACTCTTTACCCTAAGATTGGTAGAAGACAAGGATATCCACTTTCGCTTCTTCCATTCAACACTGTACTGGAACTGCTAGCCACGGAAATTACCCGCCTGAATTTTTCCCCAGCTTTATTGAGGTACAATGACAAATAAAACTGTATATATTTACGGTGTACAATGTGATGATTTGACATATGTATACAGTGTGAAATGATTACCATATCAAGTTAATTAACACATTCATTACCTCTTATAATTATTTTTTTTTGTTTGATAAGAATGCTTAAGTTCCTAGTCTTGTAGCAAATTTCAAAAATACAATACAGTACTACTACTATAGTCACTATGCTGTACATTAGATCCTCAGAACTTATTCATGAAAATTTATACCCTTTGACCAACATCTCCCCTTTTCCCCATCCTCCAGTCCTTGGCAACCACCATTCTACTCTCTGTTTTCTGCGAGTTTGACTTTTTTAAAGCTCATTTTGTTAAATATAAAGACAAAATTTCCATTTTTTCCTATGCTAAACTTAATTAAACTTACTTCGCACCTGAAAAATAAAATTTTTGTTCCTGCTTTGTAATCAGTTAGTTTTCAATTGTTGATACTTCTTTTGCACATGACCTTTCATAGGTCTTCAGTCAGGTAATTAAATTGCAAAGTAATTGGCAAAGCTTGTAATGCAAGCCAGACACAACAAGATCCACGTCACACAACCACTAGAAACTTCCCTCCACCTTGACATCTAACCACCTAAATATCACCAAAGTATTTCTTATCTGTTATATTTTTCCTTGTATCTTTATTGTGCTTTAATCTAAAACAAAGTCATACATATTTCTCAAAGAAGACATACAGAAGGGCAATAGGCACATGAAAAGATGCTCAACATCACTAATTATTAGAGAAATGCAAATCAAAACTACAATGAGGTACCACCTCACACCAGTCAGAATGGCCATCACTAAAAAGTCTACAAATAACAAATACTGGAGAGGGTGTGGAGAAAAATGAACCCTCCTACACTGTTGGTGGAATGTAAATTGGTACAGCCACTATGGAGAACAGTATGGGGGTTCTTTGAAAAACTAAAAATAGAGTTGCCATTTGATCCTGCAGTCCCACTCCTGGGCATATATCCAGACAAAACTATAATTCAAAAAGATATTAATACATGCACCCCTATGTTCATAGCAGCAGTATAGTATATACAATAGCCAAGACATGGAAACAACCTAAATGTCCATCAATACACACACACATACTCACACACACACAATGGAATATTACTCAGCCATAAAAAAGAATGAAGGGAAGAGAAAGAAAGGAACAAAAAAGAACTACAAAAACAACCCCAAAACAATTAACAAAATGACAATAAGTACATACCTATCAATAATTACTTCAAATGTAAATGGATTAGAGGCTCCAATCAAAAGACAGGGTGGCTGAATGGATACATAAACAAGAAGACCTTTATGTATGTTGACTAGAAGGAGACTCACTTCAGATCTAAAGACACACCCAGACTGAAAGTGAGGGGATGCAAAAAGGTATTGCATCCAACTGGAAATTAAAAGAAAGCCAGGGTAGCAATGTCTTATATCAAACAAAATGACTTTAATACAAAGATTGCTACAACAGACAAAGAAAGACACTACATAATGATCAAGGGATCAATCCAACAAGAAGATGTAACAATTATAAATATTGATATATATGCAGCTAATATGGGGCACCTATATACATAAAGCTAATATTGACAGATGTAAAGGGAGAAATTGACACTAACACAATAATAGGGAACTTTAACACCCCACTTTCACCAATAGACAGATCATCCAGACAGAAAATCAAAAGGGAAACACTGGGCTTAAATGACACATTAGACCAGATGGACTTTATATATATAAAGAATGTGTATTCTGCTGATTTTGAATGGTATTTTATATATATAATATATATATAATATATATTATATAAAAAAATAAATGTGTAATATATAATATGATATATAATGTATTATATATTATAATATATAATATATTAATGTTTTAATAATGTTATTATTAATATTATTAATTAATACTGTTATTATTAATATTGATTATGATACACATTATAATTATATAATACATATATGAATATATAATATATTCACATATAAATTATATATTAATTATATATTAATATATCAATTATATTAATATATATGTTGTTGAATGTTAATATATAATATATATTAATATTTGATTATTAATATTAACATTAAATAATATTAAATGATAATAAATTATTAAATATTAATATACATTAATATATTATATTATATTTTATATATGTATCAGGTGCCATTCAAAGGCAGCAGAGTACACATCCTTTACAAGTGCAAATGGAACATCCTCCAGGGTAGATCATATGCTAGACCATAAAAAAAAGCCTTGATAAATTTAAGAAAACTGAAATCATACCAAGCATCTTTCCAACCACAATGCTATAAGACTAGAAATCAACTACAAGAAAAAAACTGCAAAAAAAACACAGACACATGGAGGCTAAACAATATGCTACTAAACAATCAATGGATTATTGAAATCAAGAAATCCAAAAATAATTGGAGAAAAATTAAAACAAAAACACAATGATGCAAAAATCTATGTAACTCAGGAAAAGCAGTTCTAAAAGGGAATTATATAGCGATAAAAGCCTACCTCAGGAAACAAAACAAAAAAAAACCCTCAAACAACCAAACATTATACCTAAAGGAACTGTAATAAAAGAACAAACAAAACTGAAAGTTAGTAGAGGGAAAGAAGTCAAAGGTCAGGGCAGAAATAAATAAAATAAAGAATGAAATAATGCTATTTGCAGCTTTGTGGATGGACCTAGTGATTATCATACCAAGCAAAGTAAGTCAGAAAAAGAAAGACAAATACCATATGATATCACTTATATGTGGAATCTAAAATATGACACAAATGAATTTATCTATGTAACAGAACCAGACTCACCAACATAGAGAGCAGACTTGTGGTTGTCAAGAGGGGGAGAGGGTGCGGGGGAGGATTGGATTGGGAGTTTGGGACTAACAGATGAAAACTATTATATATAGAATGGGTAAACAACAAGGTCCTATTGTATAGCACAGGGAACTATATTCAATATCCAGTAATAAACCGTAATGGAAAAGAATATGAACAAGAATATATGTGTGTTGTGTGTGTGTGTATAACTGAATCACTTTGCTGTACACCAGAAACTAACACCACCATTGTAAATCTACTGTACTCAATAAAAAATAAGAATACACAATGTGCATATGCCACATCAAAAGAGGTATTGAAAAAAAATTTTTTTTAATAAAACAAAGTCATACCAAAGCATACCCGTATCTTAGATAAGTAATGTTAGCTTACTATAACTAAGCTAAAAAGTTGAGCTAAAAACAGCTCAACTACATTAAATTTTATTTCTTTCTCCTGTAAAGATGAAAAAGGTATTCCTGATTGACTAGAAACTCTCCTTTAAGCAGTAATTCAGGGACACAGATTCTTTCCATCTTATGGCCCTGCCATCTTCCATATGTGGCTTCAAAGTTTGTCACGCTCCCCTGTATCAAGTTGGGTGGAAGATGAAAAAGCAAGTGAAGAAAGCACACTGGATTTTTTAAAATCCTGACTTAAAAGTTAATTTTTAAAATTGGTGGAAGTACTTGCTAGCTGGGAAACCACATTCCAGCAATAACCCCACACTGTGGAAAGAGGGACACGATTTTGGAGTGAGGCTACAACCTTTCTTTAAAATAGTCCACCCCTCTGGCCATCTTTTTCTTCAAGTCAAGCTTTCCCCATCGGAGACCATCTAAAGTCACTCAGAAACAATCCAGGTCAAAGTTCCGAACATCTGGCGAAATGCAACATTCTTCACCAAGTCTAAAACGTGGCCCCTTGTGGTCCTCCTATAAATTAACAAATAGCTTCTATTCACCACACATACGTATTCTCCCCACCCCTCTCTCTCTCTCTCCTTCCTTCTCCTTCTTTTACTTCTTCTTTTTCTTCTCTTCTGCCCTGCCACCTCTCTCAACAGAGGAGCAGGCACAGAAAAACTATAATAAAAACCCCCAATAGGAAGAAAGAATGGAAAGCAATGTACTCATAACAATAATTAACTCCCAATGGGTAGGCATTATTAACACCTTTTCCTGGTAGCAGAGGATGCCCTTAGATTAGACTAAATCTCTGGTAGGAACTTTCTTGCCCATTGTTGTCTCTCACCACTCGTTCCAGCCCTATCCTTCAAAATCTTAGTAGATTCTGATTTTTCTATTTCCAGACAGTTCCATGTGATAGTACCATGACCAAATTTTTTTCTTGGGTATAATTTGAAACCTGATTCTTTACTTCCTTACTCCCATGCCATTCTCTCACAACTCAGTAGTATCTGCCTTGAAGCCATCTGACATATTATGCTTGATTGAGAAGGAAATTCCCATAGTCTGATCTTTGTCCCAGGGTTGTTTACATGAAAAATCTTAATAAATCTTTGTTGCTCTGCTCTAAGCTTTTTTTTAGTTTCATTTCTTACTGTTTGGGGATATGGGAGTAGATGGTTTTTCCAACTCTGCAAGACTCAAAATTTCTGGAATCTTTCTATCCCCTTTTATTTCTGCTTTCAAACTGCCAGTTCTTCCTTTTTACTTGTTTTGTAATACCCTGCCAAATGCAGTAAGATGCACTAATGCACAATTAGATGTCTATACCTCTAGAGCTCAGATTTATAAGTAGTTGACTGGCTTCCAAGCATTACAACTTTACCAAATGTTTTGTCACTACATAATATAGATCTCCATTTTTCCAGCCTCCAACATGCATTTTCTTGCTATCTCATGACTATTAAGCGAATGACACATATTTTAATTATTGTTGTAGAAGCAATTTTCAAATGTTCCAATCTTCATATTAATTAAAGACAAGCTAGCTGATGTAACAAAGAACTCACAAATTTTAAATGGCCTAAACACATTAGAAGTTTGTTACTCACTTCTATAAGGTCCAGAATGAATGTTCCTAATCTGTGGAGGGCTCTCCTTCTCCAGAGAACTAGGCTACTTCCACCTATGGCATCACCATCTTCTGATGTCATCATGTTAATCTTTGATATTAGTGGAAGGGGAAGACCCAGTGGAGAAACCACATCTTAAAAACTCATATCCTTTCTACTCACATTTCAAGGGGAGCATAGAAATGGCGACATCTTCTTGCATAAAGGGTTTGGTTAGCTTTTTGTGGCCTCCTCATCATTATGAAGTGTTAGAGGCAAGTAAATGACAATTCCTGAATTAACCTGGGAAAATACATGGAGAACATCATTTAAAAATTCCCATATACTTCACAAACCCAAAACTTGACTATGAAACTTTTAGCAAATCAATATCACAAAATAAAGCAGGACAAATTGTTGCACAGTAATTCATTGATATCTAAATTGATATCTAAATTATTATAAAAACACAATTAAGGAACAATAACAATAACCCGTGATACTTGGTTACAGAAATTAGGCTAAAAAAAGTAGAAATGTGAAAACAGGAAAGCAAACACTCACACTGTTAGAATCATGAGGTATCATTTATAAATACTAAACCACAATGAATTAAGAAAGGATGTGAGTGAAAGAATGGTGGCTGAGTTAGCAGTGAGATTCTACCACAGACTCACCAGGATGGCTGAAATTTTATTACTCAATCAATCAATCTGACAATACCAACTGTTAGGATGTAGAACAAGTTAAACTCTCATACTTTGCTAATTGAAGTGAAAATTGGTAAAACCACTTTAAAAAACTGGCAGAATCTACCAAGTCTGACCACATGCCTTCCGATTGCCTAACAAGCCCACTCCTAATTTTATATTCAATCAAAATGTATATAGATATGCAACAACAGACATATATGAGAATGCTCTTAGTAACATTGCCAGTAATAGTCCAAACTTGGAAATAGCCCAAATATCCATCAATAAGAAAACAAAAATTTTAAAGTGTATTTTTAAACAATGGAGTACTGTAAAATAATGATTAAGGACATACTACTACTATATGCCATCAAGTGGATGAATGCCACAAGCATAAAATGGAGTGTAAAAAGCCGGACAAAAAAATACATACTGTATTGTTTGCTTTAATAAAACACATAAAGGAAAATCTAATCTGTGTTATTAAAATTAGAATAATTGTTACCTTTTTTCTGGGGTGGGGGTGGAGTCAGCAGGTAAGTAGTAGGTGGGTGCATAAGGGAGGTTTCTGAGATGCTGGTAATGTTAAATGTCTTCATTTGGGTACTTACACTTGGGTGTATTCACTTGGTCAAAATGAATTTGTCATGCCCTTAAGATTTATATACTTTCAGGAAAAGTTATTAATATTTTCATCACTAAATTTCCCTTTTATTATTTCTTTTTAACTATGGACACCATAATCTGAAAGTATTAGTCTACCAACAAAACTACACTTACTGACATTTAGCACTGTTTTTCTTACACTCTTTCAAATTTTAGCCAGTGGTCTATATTTCTGAGTCATAATATTATTTACAATACTACATGTCATACTAATAATAACAAAATTAAGTCCACAGATACGTAGCATTTTTCAGTGTTAGTAGTTACTCATTTTGACCATCACTCAGCATTTGTATCCAAGGTTGATGATCCAAAGGACATGTTCATTTCATTATAGTGACCATCTGACTGGTAGGTCTAGTCACAGTGTTTGAGCACCACTAACTTGTTCCAATAATTTCCATGATGTCACCAGTAGTCAATCATTACTTCTTAACTTCAAAATGTGCTTCCCTATTTTTGGCCCAGAACAACAAAAAAGAAATTGTTAGCCAGGCAGTCTAATTCAGGGAATTCAAAAATTTCAAAAAGTTACTGAAATATTGAAAACACCCTATATTCCCATACCCAGAGCATACCCATAGTCATGGACCTTTAGAGATCTGAGAACAAATAGCACATTATTTCTATTATAGGCTTAGATTAAGAAGGGAAGAGCCGGGCTTCCCTGGTGGCGCAGTGGTTGGGAGTCTGCCTGCCAATGCAGGGGACACGCGTTCGAGCCCTGGTCTGGGAGGATCCCACATGCCGTGGAGCGACTAAGCCCGTGCGCCACAGCTACTGAGCCTGTGCGCCTGGAGCCTGTGCTCCACAACAAGAGAGGCCGCGATAGTGAGAGGCCCGCGCACCGCGATGAAGAGTGGCCCCCGCTCGCCGCGGCTGGAGAAAGCCCTCGTACAGAAACGAAGACCCAACACAGCCAAAAATAAATAAATAGATAAATAAATAAATAAATAAATAAAATTTAAAAAATAAAATAAAATAAAAAAACAATATAAAAAAAAAAAAAAAAAAAAAGGGAAGAGCCTTTCCTTACTTGCCCTCAATAAATGGTTTTCTGTTGAACAACTTGAAAGGGCTACCTAAGAGGTCTGCAACAGCAACATTTTAAATGTTTTATATTTGAATTGCAAATATGATATTCTGCCTGTTTACTGACTTTTTTTCTCAGATCTTCTCCTTGGAGCTAGCCTCTGCTATCTATAAACCTTTACTAGTTTTTCAGGTGATTGAGATATCTTTCTGGGTTTAGATATCTTTCATGTCAATTCATTAGTTTTAACACAAAGTTAATATTTTTCTTTTGGGGGGCAGATGGAGTTCATTTTACTCTGTCAGGCACTTTGCTAAGTGCTGGGTATATAGCAAAGACTTCAAAAAACTCAGTGTATGGGGAAAAAATTTTAAAGTAAATACAATAAACTCTGAGATAGTCATCAAGTGAAATGAATACACTGAGGAAATAAGAATCAATTCAACTTGGTAAATCAAGAAACCTTTAGAAAATAGATATCATCAGGGCCTTGAAGGATCTGTAAAAATAACTTACACCTGTGAGGCACTTATTTGCAAGCATATTTCATTTTTCCTTAAGAAAAAAATCCCTCTGAGTTTTATATTGTCATAACTTAAGTGATTTGCCAAGGCCATTCAGAACATGAGATATTAGGATTAAAGTTTAGATCCCTGAAGGGGCAGTAAAGTTTAGAGGAAGAGGACTTCGTAATTGGAGTAACCTGTCTTTGAAACACTGCTTTGCCACTGCTGTGTGAGAAAATTATTTAACCTTTCTGAGCCTTGGTTTCTTGATCTATAACATAATACTATCTTCCTATCAGGATTACTGTGCATTTTATATGATATAACAAATATGTGTGAAGTGTCTAGCACTGTGTTTAGGAGAATGGGAACTCAACTAAGCAGTGTTTTGTGTTCTTGATCAGATGCTGGGAGATAGGATGATGACATGATAAATTAATGTTCTAGAAAGACAACTAGGGTGGCAATGTGGAGGATGGATTTATATATCAAGAAGCACAAGAAATGTATGATAGTTAAGAGTGTTTTGCAATGGTCTAGCCAAAAGATGATGAATGTTAGAACAAAGGAAATAACCATTGGGATAGAAAAGAAGGAAGAAGTAAGAGAAACACTCAGAAGTAGAATTGTCTTGTTACTTGGCTGACTGTCAGGAGTAGAGAGGAGGGACAAGATAACCTGACAATTAATAATTGGGGAATCTTGTATATCATACTACCAGGGCCCAAGATAGGGAATATAGATGGAAAAATGATCTGAAGGTAGATATTCTACTATCTTAGGTATATTGATTCAGGAAATGCTTGTTGAGAAGAGATGTCTAAGTAAGCAGATGGAGACATAGGTCTATATGTCAGGATTGTTAATTTAGATTTTAGAGTCAAGGCATACTTGTGAGTTGAAAGCATGCAAAAAATGAGATCAACCAGGCAGAACCTATTACGCCAGTACAGAAAAAGACAAAGACTAAAAATCAGAGATATAATAATATTTAAGGGTCAGGCTATAACGTGGGATAGAAGTAACCCAGGAAAAGCCCCAAAATGACTAGTCTAGATAAACTAGATATTGGGAAGAAAAATAAAGAAAGTGACATGACATATAAAACCTAGAGAAGAGAGACTTTAGAGGGAAGGTCAACAAATTATCACAGAAAAGATTAAAAACATGAGGACTAGCGGGAGTTCACTAGTAATGCTTTGAAAGCTTCAGTGGATTATATAGAAAGGAATTCACTGGGCAAAAAAAGGGTAAGGGATCTACAGAAGATAATAAGCATAAGCAAAGACGCAGAAACAGGAAATAGTAAAGTGTGCCTGGTTTATCTCATTTTTGTGCAGATTAGAAAAAAGCACACATTTGGGCAGACATAACTCCAAAAGTGCTCAGCTAGGCAAGAGTACAGGCTTATCCCTGTGCTTTTGTGCAGTACATAGACTGTGCAACCATTTGCAACAGCTACAGGTGAACAGTCCCATTTAGTTGAAATGCAGGGTACAGAAAAGATAGTACTAGAACATAAATATGGAAAGACGACTTATAGATCACATTTGGAGAATTTTGAAAGACAGTTGAGACTTTTGTGCTCAATTCAGGGGTCAATGGGGAGCCATCCATGTCTGTGACATTCACTTAAAGAAGATGATTCTAGCAACAAAATGTGGTATGAGTGAGAGGAGGAAAATGCAGGCAGTAAGGAAACCACGTGGAAAGCTATTGCGATTGTATAGCTTAATGCATAGGTTCATTTTTCCCTTTGATCTGATTTAAGAAAATTTTAATGAAGTCTAGGAGAAAGGCAGTGCAGAAAAAGCACAGTGTTTATCTATGGAGTTTTGGTTTCCAAATGTAAAAAGAATTAGCTCCTCAAGGAGCAAATTAGGCAGATACAGAGAAAGGCAGTCTCTGCTCAACTTGGAAATATGATTTAGTGTCCTGCTTTTCCAGTCCCCTAAGGAAATAAAATGCTTTGAACTACTATATGTGGCCTTTCCCTTGGGTCATCCTCATGTTTTTCTGCTACTAGGAGAAAAGTTGAGTCCTAGAAGTCCAGAACTTTACAAACTAAAATGTTTAATCAAACCAACTATTTGGCCTCACATGGATTGTCTTTCCTGCTCATCTCATAAAATACTCATAAAATGACTACTATCTGATTTACAATTACTTACTTGATTTTTAAAACAAATCAGTTAACCTGGCTTAATGAATCTAAAAAGGCAAGTTAAAGAAGGAAAAAGGGGAGAGGAATGAGAACATAATAGGAAAATGAAGAGAAAGACAAGTTAGAATAAGTTAAGAATTATTAAGTGCATATCTGTGCACCTTGCTCCATGTGAAAAACAATGAGACACGTTATATAATCCTCATAACAATCCTGCTATTGTTATCAACGTTTTACAGATAAGAAATACTAACTACTTAGAGATTTGACTTGCCCAAGTATACCCATGGCAACTGAGTCTAAATGATACCAAGTCATTAATAAGGAAATAAATATTGATATTATCATGATATTCCTACTGAACAACAGTTAAAATGAATATACTAATTCTACATGAATCAGCAGGGGTAAACCTTGATCCATACTGTTGAGTAGAAAAAGCAAGTTTCAAAAGAATGTATATAGAAGGAAAAACATATATGTAACATTTTTAAATTAAAAAACAAAAATAACATCCAGTTCATTCACATCCAGCCAAGATGGAATAACAGTGATCAAATTTATCCTTTATCCTCCCTACTGAAACAATTAGAAAAAATATCAAGAAAAGAAACAAATGAGGTGAGCCATAGATTACTGCCTTGAAAGATATTTCAGTCTGTGACAGAGAAGGAATTAAGAAGACTGCATGAGTTGAAGAGACATAGCTGAGATCCCTGGGGAGATTACGCAAACCAGATTTCATAGGAAAAAGTACCAAAGAGGACAGAGCTGCACAGGGAAAAGACCCTGGAGATCCGCAGAGGACCACATTCCACCACCCCACTCCGCCCCCATGAGCATTCAGCAGAGCACTGATCAGTGCAAGTGTGTGAGAAAATTATCCAAGGCAAGGAAAAACTATTGGAAATAATTAGAGAGAATATACTCAGCACTCACATAGGGTAGATCAGTGTCTTTTCCAACCAGCAAGACTGTAAAAAGCTCTTAATTCACAGGGCAGTGGAAAGAGTACCCAGGAAGGTATCGTTTCATTAGTGGAGAATAATTAATTCTAGAATGAGCAGTGAGCCAATTTACCAGACAAATCATTTTTATAATTTCCCAGATCCAGTAGAAAACAAAGTAACTAAAAACAAAGCTGAAAAGATTTATAGGAATACAAAATTATCCAGTGCCAAAAAAAGATAAACTCAAAATGTCTGGAAGCTAATCAAGAATATCATGCATGTCAAGAGACAGGGAAAACACAATTCATAATGAGGAGAATAACAAATCAATTGAAATTGATCCAGAATTGACATAGAAGCTAGAATTAGCAGACAAGGACATTGAAACATTTATTATAACTATATTCTATGTGTTTGAAAAGTTAGAGACATAGAAGACATTTTTTAAAAGACCCAGATACAAATTCTAGAGATGAAAATCACCATATCTGAAGTGAAAAAACACACTAGCCAGGATTAATGGCAAATTAGACATTGCAGAGAAGAGATGACTCAACTTAAAGGTAAAACAATAGAGAATATCCAAAATGAAATGCACAGAGAAAGGGGAATTTTTTTAATGAAAAGAGCATCAGAGAGCTGTATGACAACATCACTTGGGAGTCCTCAAAGGATAGAAGAGAGGGGGGGAGAACCAAAATAATATTTGAATAAATAATGGCCAAGATTTTTCCAAACATTATGAACAATATTCACCCACATATCTAAGAAGCTCAATGAACCCCAAGCATAAGAAACAGGAAGAAAACTGCACCAAGGCATATCATAATCAAATTTATGAAAAGCAGTGAAAAAGAGAAATTCTTAAAAGAAGGCAGAGAAAAAAGGTACGTGACATAGAGAGGAACAAACCTAAGAATTACATCAGAGTTCTCATCAGAAAGAATGCAAGCAAGAAGAGAGTGAAGCAACATCTTTAAAGTACTGGTGGGGAAAAACAACTGGCAACTTGGAATTCTATACCCAGTAAAGTCTATACTTTATTTTCTTGTAAGTAAGTTGTAGACAATGATAGTATCTACCTCAAAGTGTTGTTGTGAAGATAAAATTGTGTGATTTGTGTGTGCATGTGTTGTGTGTGTGTGTGTGTGTGTGTGTCTGTGTGTCAGCCAGAATAATGACTGGCATAATAAAAGCACTATAATTGTTTCCTATTACTTATGGTTTTACATATATATATATATATATATATATATATACAGTAAAAGTAGAAAAACATGGATGAGAAGGACATACATAAAACAACCCTACCACCAAATGAAACTTAAAAGATTTTGTACAGCAAAGGAAACCATAAGCAAGATGAAAAGACAACCCTCAGAATGGGAGAAAGTATTTGCAAATGAAGCAACTGACAAAGGATTAATCTCCAAAACTTACAAGCAGCTCATGCAGCTCAATATCGAAAAAACAAACAACCCAATCCAAAAATTGGCAGAAGACCTAAATAAACATTTCTCCAAAGAAGATATGCAGGTTGCCAACAAACACCTGAAAGAATGCTCAACATCATTAATCATTAGAGAAATGCAACTCAAAACTACAATGAGATATCACCTCACACCAGTCAGAATGGCCATCATCAAAAAATCTACAAACAATAAATGCTGGAGAGGGTGTGGAGAAAAGGGAACCCTCTTGCACTGTTGGTGGGAATGTAAATTCATACAGCCACTATGGAGAACAGTATGGAGGTTCTTTAAAAAACTAAAAATAGAACTACCATACCACCCAGCAATCCCACTACTGGGCATATACCCTGAGAAAACCATAATTCAAAAAGAGTCATGTACCACAATGTTCATTGCAGCTCTATTTACAATAGCCAGGACATGGCAGCAACCTAAGTGTCCAATGACAGATGAATGGATAAAGAAGATGTGGCACATATACACAATGAAATATTACTCAGCCATAAAAAGAAATGAAATTGAGTTATTTGTAGTGAGGTGGATGGACCTAGAGTCTGTCATACAGAGTGAAGTAAGTCAGAAAGAGAAAAACAAATACCGTATGCTAACACATATATATAGAATCTAAAAAAAAAAGAAAAAGAAAGTGGTCATGAAGAACCTAGGGGCAGGATGGAAATAAAGAAGCAGACCTGCTAGAGAATGGACTTGAGGACACGGGGAGGGGAAAGGGTAAGCTGGGACAAAGTGAGAGAGTGGCATGGACATATATACACTACCAAATGTAAAACCGATAGCTGGTGGGAAGCAGCCGCATAGCACAGGGAGATCAGCTTGGTGCTTTGTGACCACCTAAAGGGGTGGGATGGGGGGGGGGGGGGGGGGGGGAGATGCAAGAGGGAAGCGATATGGGGATATATGTATATGTATAGCTGATTCACTTTGTTATGGAGTGGAAGCTAACACACCATTGTAAAGCAATTATACTCCAATAATGATGTTTAAAAAAAAAGAGGGCTGTACAAAAAAGAAAAAAAAAGAATAGTTGAGAAAAATGAAAAAAAAAACCAACAACCCTACCAATAAAAAGTCAGAGGAAAAGAGCAAAAGACAGCTGGAAATTGTATGTCCAATGACAAATACATGATGAGTAAGGTAATGGAACAATCCTTATCTTCCCCAGCCTCATAGGAAAAAGGGAAGAATTCTGACCAGAAAGAGAGGAGATGCTCTTCCTACTCCAGCTACATGTGAGAAAAAGACTACAGGAAATAATCCACTCAACTGTCCTTACCTTTCAATCACTATGGAAAATCAACCCCCAGGGACTGTGGACCACTGAGGACAAACACCTCTCCTCTTTTGGGATGGCTGGCCATAAAATCAAACCTTGAGCATCACTTAGAGGCTTAGGCAAAAACTACTGCCAGAAAGGAGTTCTTAATTCTCATATCTGTGAATGAACTTCAAGGTCCCATTATCCCTTTGAAATTGTACACAAAATGGGATATATAGGAATATGGTGTGTGTGTGTGTGTGTGTGTGTGTGTTTAGGGAGAGGTCCCATAGTCTTCAACAGATTGTCAAAGTGAAGACCTTAACCACAAAAATGATACAAATGACTGAGCCAAGAGAAACCTGATTGAAACCAAAAGGTACATTAATTAGGTTGTCTAATTCTAAAGCTAATTCTCTTCTTTAAAAGCTCATAGGATTTTTGTCAGTCTCAGGGATTATCAAGCCAATTAAAATGTGTAAAGAATTAAGATACCAGAATGTAATTTATTAGTTGACCCTGAGAAACATAATTGCTATGAAATCTGAACTTTAGAAAATGCATCCACAGCATTCTTTCTCTTATGATCCAACTTTAAAAAGAAGCTATCATAATCCCAAGGTTACACAGATAGAATAGGATTGAAAATATTTAAATGGTCTTATTTAAATCCTCCTAATAAGATAGCTTAAGAGTCTTTCCCACTATTAGTGTAATTCTGGCAATGGAACCAAAAGACGTTAAATATTTTCACCCTAGGGACATGCTCTTTCTTAGGGCATAACTGGATGGTCCTTGATCAAACCGTTTAAGAGCTCCATGTTTTCTGGAACGTTGTCTAGTCTTCTATTACTACCCTTTTTTCTTTATATCTGTTAATAATTATGTTTATGCTACTGCTCTAAATTACCAATATAGCCTGGAAATGAAAACAACCTCTTGGTTTCATAATGCAACTCTAAAAGTACAATGCTTTTCCTTTTATCCTCAAAGAATTCTCACATAAATTCAAGTACTAATCATAACAATAACCTTACTATTATCAAACAGAAATATCTCCCAATGGTTAACACTGTCTTCTAATATTGCATAATATTTATTGACTGAGCCCTCAACACTCTGATCCATGTCCACCTCACCTTCCCTTCACCACGTGCCCCAGCAGAAGGTGAAACTACTTATGCATTTGTGAGTGGGCACGAGCGCACAGCCACACACACACAAATAAACAGGTTCAAGTATAAGGTCTTTGAGGTCAAGATTGTCAATTGCCTCACCAATTACTCCTGGGACTGTACAGCTGTGACAAGAGGTGAAGTTGATTTTAAGCAAAGAGAAGAACTCTGTTCTACATGAAATGGGAAAAACGTTTAGTGTGGAGATGCTTATTTGCCTTGCAAAAATGATTTGAATAACATACTAATAATGATAAATCTCCTTTAAGAAACAAAAACTTTAACCATGCTGAAATCCTTTTAATATACTATTTATATATATGTTCTCATTAAAAGAAGATTCTGAACTTTTTCTACCAAAAATTCTTTAAAAGTCTCTTTAAATATTAAATATTTCAGGGCTTCCCTGGTGGTGCAGTGGTTAAGAATCCGCCTGCCGATGCAGGGGACACGGGTTCGAGCCCTGATCCGGGAAGATCCCACATGCCGCGGAGCAACTAAGCCCATGCGCCACAACTACTGAGCCTGCGCTCTAGAGCCCACGAGCTACAACTACTGGAGCCCGCGCCACTCGCCTCAACTAGAGAAAAGCCCGCGTGTATCAACAAAGACCCAGTGCAGCCAAAAATAAAATAAATAAATTAAAATATATATATTAAATATTTCCTACAAGCACTCGTTAAGTGCAGAGTTGTGGAACCATTCTAGTTATTCCTTGCTATTTCTCTTTCCTACTGGAATGGAGAAGATCTATGAATAGGACATCTGTGCCATTTCTTAATTGTTTTGAGAAGAGCATGCAGGGGTGGGAGAAAGGGAGTGAAATATTAACGGGAAAGTAACTTTGCCATTCCTTTAAGCTCTGTACTAATACAAGCATGGTTTACAAAGCCCTCATTTCAAAAGTCAGAAACTCTGGAGAGATAACAAATAAAAATGATTCCAAGACAGGTCCTGGCCCCATAATATTTATACTGCATAAAAATGGAAAATACTGAACTTGAAGAAAATAAGAGCTAGAAAAGAGAGACACAAACTAGTGACTATTATAAACCAGAGAGAGAGAGAGACAGAGAAATAGAGAATCAGAAAGAGACAGAGAGAGGGGCTTTCTATACATGCCTCAAGATTTTCAAATGCAGTGCCTTATAACAAATTAAAATGGGAAACTGGTTTGGAAAATAAAAAAGGGATAAATAGCTCAGGCAGTTGCCCTCTAAACCCTCACCCATACCCCACCCACAGCAACCCCCTTCCCCATTATCCCTTTATCAGGGTAAATATATTTCTACTTTTTTTAGGGTTGATAGCATAATATAGAATTACATTTTAGTGCAGCTCTGCCACTAGCTAGTTGATAATTAATCAAATGTGGATTTATTGAGGATTTTCTATAGGCCAGGACTCTGCTGAGAGCCAAAGCTACACTGTCAGTGTTCCTGTTCTAAGAAAACTCACGGTGCCTTGATTTAACAAATATTTATGGTTGCCCTTATCACAACAGCATACCAGGTACTTAAAGATATAATGGCTGCCAAGGTAGACATTGCCCCTGATCCCATGGAGATTGCATTCTAACCCAAAAGTAAGACTTTAAACAGCATATTCAGTTTTACAACTTATCCATAACCCATTACAACTGTGATGAGACTTAACAGCACACATACTGACTACCTTGACCTAATTCTGAGAAACAAAATATTTTTTCCTAATAATGGTCTAACCTTTAGAGCCATTTACTCCCAAGTTTAAATCCAAGCTCCACTACTCCTAGCTTTGTAACCTTGAACAAGTCACTTAACTTTTCTCACTGCTCTGTACCTCAGTTTCTTAACTGATGAAATGGAGATAATAAATAGAACGTCCTTTGCAGGCTTGTGGTGAGACTTAAATAAGTTAATATTATAAAGTGCTTAAGATAGTGTCTGGCACATAATAAAGCTCAGAAAAATGCTAGCTGAAATTACATTTATCAAAAGTGGAGTAAGAGAGAAGAGTGGGAAAAGGAAAGGGAGGGAGAGGTAATTCCATACAGCAAAACCTGTGTGTGCAAAGGCGCTGAGAAAGGTACAATTGAGGAATGAAGGGAATTGAAAAGAAATATATGTAAAATTGGAGAGATAGGCAGGCCCTCAAGAGTTTTAGATATTAATCCAATTGGGTGTTGTGAAGAGTTTTAAGCGGGAGAGTAACATGGTTAAATTTTCATTTTAAGTAAAACAATCTCCAATGAAAAGAATGTTTTATAAGAGCAAAATAGAGGAGGAAAGCTTAAGAAGCTATAGCTGCAATATCAGTGACAGATGATAATTCCTTAAAATTGAGAGGCAGTGGTTAGAGATAAAGAGATATTTAAGATGAAGGTGCAACTAAAAATTGACTATGGGTCAATTTGCATTAATTACTATGTTTAATCAGATTTCAAATTTCTACACCTGGATCCATAATGGTGCCATCCACTGAAATAAGGAAGATAAGAAGAGTTGGTTTCGAGGAAAATAAATGAATTCAGTATTGGGGCATGTGTATTAGTTTGCTAGGGCTGTGAAATTAAATACCACAGACTGGATGTCTTAAACAACAGAAGTTGGTTTTCTTACAGTTCTGGAGGCTAGAATTCCAAGATCAAAATGTCAGCAGGTTTGGATTCTTTTGAGGACTCTCTCTTTGGCTTACAAATTGTCACCTTCTAGCTTTGTCCTCACATGGTTGTCCCTCAATCTGTATGTCTGTGTCCACATCTCCTCTTCTTATAAGGACACCAGTCGTATTGCGTTAAGGCCCACCCTAATTATCTAATTTTAACTTAATTACCTCTTTAAAGACCCTATCTCCAAATTCAGTCACCTTCTGAAATACTGGGGGCTAGGGCTTTAACATATGAATTCGATGGGGACACAATTAAAGCCATAATACTTTGTTATGTTTGAGGGCACCTGTGAGAAAATGCATGAAAATAATATATGAGCAGGATATATAGATCTAAAGTTCAAAGGAAGGGCTTCCTTGGTGGCCGCAGTGGTTGAGTCTGCCTGCCAATGCAGGGGACACGGGTTCGAGCCCTGGTCTGGGAAGATCCCACATGCCGCGGAGCAACTGGGCCCGTGAGCCACAACTACTGAGCCTGCGCGTCTGGAGCCTGTGCTCCGCAACAAGAGAGGCCGCGATAATGAGAGGCCCGCGCACCGCGATGAAGAGTGGCCCCACTTGCCACAATTAGAGAAAGCCCTCGCACAGAAACGAAGACCCAACACAGCCATAAATAAATAAATAAATAAATAAATAAATAAATAAAAAAGACTTTCTCTCTATTTCACTGTCTTTAAAAAAAAAAAAAAAGTTCAAAGGAAAGGTCTTGGCCAGAAGTTCAGATTAATGTATATAATTAATGTAAATAATAACTGATAAATGAAGTCAGGAGTGCAGATTACTTCACCAAAAATATAGAGATGGAGAGTGGAAGAGGGATTAGCCCACTGACTGTTCAAAGTTTAGAAGAAGAAGGAGGAGGAGGAGGGGAAATTTTACAAGGGAAAAATCTTCACAGGAGACAAAGAAGCAGCAGCCAGAAACAAGGGGAGGAGAAAAGTATGAGGTTTATGGAAGTCAAAGGAAGGGAGTGCCTCAAAAAGAATGAGTGTCCAAGTATGATAACTGCTTGTGAAATGGTGTGAACATAATAAATCTATTAGGAGATATTGATAAAGAGATAATTGATACAAGGCAATGTTCAAAGAGAATAGAAACAGAGTGATAGACTATGGAGGGCCTAATTTTATTCATTCAATACATATTTATGGAGCAGACACTGTAATCAGTATTAGAAGCTTAACAGTAAAAAGACAGAAAAAGTACCTGCCCGGCTGAATTGAACAGCCTAATCAGATTTAGAGTAAAATAACCAGGCATTTAAGTACAATGATAGGTGAAGTACAATTCTGGAGAATTAGAAAGAATTTTTTACAAAAATAAGTGGACAGAGAGTAGAGGCAGAAAATAAGGCATTTCTAATAAAGGGACAACTATTTCCCAAGGCGTTGAGGCATCAAAGAGCCCAGTGTTCTGGGGAACAAGAACAGAGAGATGTTCAATATTGAGAGAGCTGTGACATGAAGAGCAAAGAAATGTACGTGTAAATATGTGCGTTGATGTCATATTAAGAAAGAATTTCTAGGCCAAACTAAGAAATTTGCATTTTTTTCAATATCTATTGTGTCCAACAGAGATTTTTTAAACAGGAATGAAATTGCCAATTTTGTGTTATAGAAACATCGTTGATAGTAAGCAGGAGTGTGGGTTGGATTGAATAGAAATTAGTAACCAGCACACCTATTAAGATTCTGTCGCAGTAAGCCAAGCAAGAGGTCCTGAGAGCTTTACTGAATCAGTGGAAAAAGAATATAGAGGAAAGGGACAACCAGAGCAACATTTTCAGACAGAATTGTCACATTTCATTTCCAATAAGACTGGGAGGGAAAAAAGGAGGAGTTAATGATAGAATAAAACAAGGCAAATGGTGATGCTCTTATTGAAGAACAGAGGAGACAAACATTCAGAAAGTTCAAGAATGTAATTGGGGTAGGATAATATTTTGAAACAATAATCATGCTTCTCTCCTGCATTCAGGCTCCAGTGAGGATATTCTACACTACTCCACTCAGAGCTGGGTTGTTACAGAAAAAATGCAAAGGAAAAAAAATAGAGAGTTAGCTTTTCATTCCGAAATAGAATTTTGAAATACACAGTACATATAAAGTTGTTGATGTAAATGCTTTTAAAGTGTGAGATCATTCTGAATTTTCAGGATCAAAAGCCATACAAAAGGCATAAAGTTAAAGCCTTAAATAGTAAGCACAGAAAAATCTGAGCTCAGCCAGAGTCTATCCTTTCTACCTACCAGAGAGGAGGTGAAATTTTCTTGGGCTGGTGAAGAAGAGTCAGAGAAGAGACTAATTTTTATATACCTGTATGGGACTCTGAGAAGTAGTGCCCCTGTCTCTACCCTAGATTAAAACCACTGAGGGAAGAGTGGGGAAGTAAGGACAATAAATCACCCAGATTAGGGATTTAAGAGCAGTGAAAACCTGAAGACCTATGCCAGTTTGGGTTAGCATTAGCAGAATACAAATGAAGGCATCAGTCTCCCACGTCTCCAGATTGGCATGAAAGAGCACCAGAAAATTTTCATGTCTACATTGGGTAAATGACAAAGGGCCAAGAGTCATCTTATAAATGACTAAAGAGTGATCTGCCAGATGAGTACTGAGACCATATAGGAATACAGCTGTCTCAGCAGATGCCCAGTAGGTCAGACTCTGATAACCAGAACCAACATTAGTGAGGCTGCAAAGCAGACATCAGTAAGAATAGGCATAGATCAGATAGAGCCCTACCACCTTCCTCCCACCCACCATGCTTTTTTATGGCCCTGAAACTTAAATGCAATCTCAAAGAGAAGTAGGAGAGGGGGAGACTGTGAATCAACTAAAACTAATCTAAAATCTTCTGCTACTAGATATTGTTTGGTTACAGAAAAATAAAGATATATTTTTGATTATAGAACTTAAGTAAAGTAATAGAAATGTATGTCTAGGACTAAGAAGAAAAGTCTGGGCCAGAGAGTCCAGTTTGGGAGCCACTATCAGACAGATGATAAACAGAAGCCATAAGAGTAGATGAGGAAGAGTAAGGAGGACAGAGTCCTGTAGCATCAGGGAACAAGCAGAGAAGAACACAAAAATAGAGGCAACTGCCTCTTTTTCTGCTTATTCATTCAGAGACGAGCAGAAATGAGTACTGGTAGCAATTAAGGCAAGAAGTCCAAGGTCACCAGAATCAAAAATCATTTGGTATGCATGCTGGATATAAGAAGCTTATTGTTGACCTGATCAGAGAGTTTCATGGGAATGGGAGAGACAGAAGCCAGATTCAATAGGTTCAGAAGAAAATGGGGAATTTGACAAAGTGAAGACAAAATGTACAGGCTGTGTTTTGGGGGAAACAGTGCAGAAAAGAAGGAAGGATATAGGGAAGAAATTTGAAGGTGATCTTCGTTAAAGGAATGGTTTTGGGTTTTCATTTGATCTTTCTTTTTATTCTGAAGATATGTTTTTGTTTTGTTTTGGGGATAAGGAAAGGAAGTCTTGAAGATGGAAAGGGAGAGAAAAACAGATGAAAGGGATGACTGAGTGATCTGTGAAAGTAGTTGTGAGAGTGTCAGATAGTGCAAAGTAAAAGACTTGGCTTTGGAATGAAGCAGCATGAAGGAACAAATAAAGCCAGAATGAATACTAAATAAGGAGTGAAGAAGTGAATTCAGTGAATTCCACTATATCTTTCCTAGGAAGATGGCAGTGAGTAATCAGCTGGGAGTGAAGAGGACAGGAGGAAATCAGAAGGGCCTAGGAACTTGAGAATCCTAGCATCAATAAATCCTAGCATAAGTAGGAATGAAAAAAGGACTGCTGAGCCCTTCTAAAAGCCCAGCTAAAAGCGAAACCCTAAAACATTAGTGCCACCTATCAACACAGTATTTTCTACAACCAAATTGATAGATCACTGCAAATACAAAGGAAACTAAGATACATTTCCTACAGTTAGGTTGCTCAGTTGCAGGAAACCTGTAAATAAACAACTGCAGTTCAATGTTATAAGTCCTTTAGAAGAGGGGCAAAGTGCTGTGTATGTGACAACTAACTTTGGATGTTAGAAAAGGCTTCACAGAGGACGTGACATTTTACTTAGGATTTGAAGGAGGAAGTTTTATAAGGGAACAAGGAAAGGAGGATTTCTAATACAAATACAGCATAGAGAAATCAGAATTATAAGAGGAGTTGGAAATTTCAGACTATGGTGTAAATTTGATATACAATCAAATTTGATTATAGATTCTAGAATGGGGTGAGCAGAGGGGAAGGTTGGAGAGTACTCCTTTATAAAGGTAAAACTAGAGATTGCAATAAACTATTTCTAAAGACCCTTACAGTTTTTCTTCAGAGATTTTGTGCTTTTAGTTACGTAGGAGAGCCATAGGAAAGAAGGACTCTCTGCTATCATGAAATAGTTTATTTTTTTAGTCCAACAGTAGAACGTGTTCAAAGCTGACAGGTAGAAAAGAGACACTCTACCATCATGTTGCACATTGTTAATTAACTCTTCCGGATTGCATATCAATACCTAGATAGATACAGATAGCGGATAGCTGATAGATAGATGAGAGATAGATAGGGACATAGATATTTCACAGATATGTTTCCTGAAACTTCTGTCATTTCTTGGTTTGCTCTTTGGAAATCATAGGTAAGACCATACTGTAGAGTCATTAGTCGAAAAGAAAAAGAAAATGTTTCCTTTGGCTACAAATGGGAAGATGTTTTTGTTGATCCAGAAGAGACTCATTTGCGAAAATTGGCACACCAGATGGCAGCAAGTGGTCTGTACAACAATCTGTTATAGTTTGATAATCACAATGCACTAAGTGATGCTCCTCCATAGTGCATCACTGGAGTGATAGAATGAAACGGAACTAAGAACACCATGGCTAAAAAGAATGCAGTGGACTTCAGCCCTGTAGATCTAGAGATATAAAATAATAAAGGAAAGATCACTGAGCCACTTTTATTAATCCATCAGGGTCTAATTAAGAGTCTTCACTCTCTGGAAATTGCACTGTAATCCTAATCTGACCAACCTCTTCTGTAATATCAGATAATTTTATTCTACTCTATTCAGAAAAAGTACTTTACCATCTCTACATCTGTTTTGATTTCTTTTACTTCAGAAATGTTAACAAATTTCCTAAATCACCAGTCGGATTTACAAAGGTGAAACTAGCTTATCTCAGGTCCCCTTATATTTTCTTAGAAATCTTAGTTTGAATTTTCACATCAAATATTTCCCTTGCTGAATGCAGAATTCATTTTAATAGTCTACCAGTTACTATTGCTGTGTAAAAAATTCCTCCAAAACTTAGCAGCTTCAAACAACAATTTTTACTTAAATCAACAAAGATTCTGTGGGTCAGAAATTTGGGAAAGATACAGTGTGGCTGGCTTTTCTCTGCTCCGTGATATCAGGGGCATCAGCTGAATTATATGTATGACTAGAGAGTCAGGGGCAGGAGTCATTTAGTGGTATCTTCACTCAAATATCTAGGTCTTGGGGTGGGGTAATTGACAGGAGCACCTACACACAGCCTCTCCTTTTGGCATGGGCTTCCTCACAACAAGGCAATCTCAGTGTACTCCGAGCTCTTACATGCGGGCATGACCAAAGCTCCGATACCTTTTATGATCTGGCTTCCTAAATCACGCAGCATCACTTCCACTGAATTCTATCAGTTGTGAATGAGTAACTAAGGCCAGTCCTACTTCTCCATGAAACGAATGTCAAGGAATTTGCAGATATCTTTTAAAATCACCACAAACAACAAGTAAAGAATTAAGCCCATTTCCCCGTTTTTGTTCAATGGGAATAAAGTTTCAGTTATGCCAGATGAATAAATTCTAGAGACCTGCTGTACAACATGGTGACTGTAGTTAACAATATGGTATACATTTCAAAGTTTGTTAAGAGGGTAGATCTCATGTTGTGTTCTTGCCACAAAAACAAAACAAAACAAAAACCAAAGTATGCAAGGAAACTTTGGGAGGTGTTGGTTATGTCCATTACCTTGATGGTGGTAACAGTAATACAGGTGTTTGCATATGTCCAAACTCATCAAATTGTATGTATTAAACATATGCAGTTCTTCCTATATCACTTATACCTCAATAAACATTTTTAAAAAACAGAAAAAGAATCCCATAATTTAAATCAGACCATTCAAAGTAAGGGAAAATATCCACTGTACAAAGAGCCTTTTAAACTTTTTAAAGACATTTTAATGTGAGCATTATATATCAAATTCTTACTTATTCTGAAAGAACAGGTAGTGGTGCTCTGATTTTAACTGGGTTTCAATTAAACATTCTCAGAGAATTCAAGCCTAACAAGATATATACAACACTATATACAATCTGAAATCTCCTAATGTAGTTATTGAAATATATTATAAGGACAATGTCCATAATGTCATTTAGAGTCATTTATATAAAACTTCATGTTAGGAATTCCTTTAAGAACTCAGTATCAAAGGGCTTCTCTGGTCGCGCAGTAGTTAAGAATCCGCCTGCCAATGCAGGGGACACAGGTTGAAGCCCTACTCCAGGGAAGATCCCACATGCCGCGGAGCAACTAAGCCCGTGGGCCACAACTACTGAGCCTGCGCTCTAGAGTCCGTGAGCCACAGCTACTGAGCCCGCGCACGTAGAGCCCGTGCTCCACAACAAGAGAAGCCACCACAATAAGCCTGCGCACCACAATGAAGAGTAGCCCCCGCTCACCTCAACTAGAGAAAAGCCCACGCGCAGCAACAAAGACCCAGTGCAGCCAAAAGTAAAATATATAAAATAAATAAATTTTTTTAAAAAGCCATTCACTTTATAAACAAAAAAAAGAATTCAGTATCAAAGAAAGTTTGTTTGCATTTTAGAATCAGTAAACTTCCTCCTTTTGATAAGAGTGGTATAACTGCTTTGCACTGACCACTTGGAAGCTCAGAGCCAAATCTCCAATACAAGATTTATGTTAACACATACAATTGAACATATGAACTTCCTTCATTATACCTTTTTCTGATTTTCATCTATTCCTATTTTATCAACCTTACCGTTATATTGCAAGATATCTCAAACCCTTTTAGAAAAGAAAAAGGATAAAATAAAATGGAAATAAGTAAATACTGCTTAACATTAAGGTTATTCTAAACATAATGTAATCTTTCTTCAATAATTTAAAACATTTTACAGCTTATAATCTCTTGGGATCTGTGTGATGAACATCTATTTTCTTTTAAAGTAGATTTTAAAGTTAGAAGGGATTAGGTTAAATCTAAATTAACCCTGTGGCATACTTTGGAAGATACTTCATTTTGAAGCTTCTTTAAATCCACTATGTATGTTCCATCTGTTTTTGTCATAAAGACCATTAGAAAGCTAGAAAGTTGAGTTTTAGTAACCTCTATTCTCCACCATTTGACAAGAAACTTACCAATTTACTTCTCTGGACCTTAGTTCTTTCATCTGTGAAGGTATAAAGTGGAGGAGAAAATTAGGAATTTTTGACCTTTCAAATCTTTTGGATTTCAGGTAAGTAAAATTTGGATATCAGGGAGGAAGGAAGACATTTATTTTTCATGTGTAAGAATTTTTTATCCATATGTTTTGACCCCACAAACATATTAATACTCTGAGGAAATAAAATAGGGTTAGTCTTTCAAACGATAAAGAAATATCATTATTAAACATATACTTTGTGCATTATAATTTTTGGAATCCAAATTAGTTATTACTAGTGCTTAGTAGAAAATGTAAGATTTTCATTTTCTTATCATTTGAGGTTATACTGTATGTAGACATAGCAAAAATTATAATAAACTTACCTTTTATTACAATTAACCAATGAGATTAAAAACCTCAAAGTGAATATAAAAACTTTCAGTATTTTAAAATAAGTGTTGGAATTCCCTTATCATCAAACCAAGTTAACTGATAAAGTTTTATAATCTTTATGAGTCATTCAGCAATATGAAATGTATAAATATTTATATTTTTTGCTTTATGTGTGTACTACAGGTATATGTATATCTTTCCACCTTATTCTCCTAGAGATACAGTAGAATAGGAATAGTGATGTTTTTACTTTAGGCAAAGCGCTTTTCTAACTGTTGTACATATATTAACTCATTTAATCTTTTGGGAAATGACTTAGCATTTATATACTTTAGTACCCTAATAGGGAAGCGGGATTTTGCTTACATCCCTCACTGCTCAGAAATCTAGAAAACTCTTATTTTTATTTCTATTCAGTAATTCCTGCGTTTTGTTACTCTAATACTTAGTATAAGTACTTATAAATATACTTACAAAAAATTACAATTATTTATGCATTTTCCATCCTTCCAGCAGATTCAGAAACAAATGGGTTTTATGATTTGTATTTGTACATAGGACACTGGTCCAAATAAAGCAAGCAATGAGTGAAGAATCTTTGTTTTCTCTACTAAAAGATCCAAAATTTTTTCTATGCTGGTTTCAGCAGACTTACAAAGATTTCTGAAATCATTTGTGTTGAAAAGTTTTCCAAAAGACTTCGAATCATCTTTCAGATCTCTTGTTCCTTGTTCTCGTGATCCTTAAGTGTTGTACTGTGAAATAGACTGGACACAATGAGCACTCTATGAACTGAAGACCCATTTCTTCATTGAAGCACTGAACAAACATTAATCCAGCAGTTCTGATTCAACCAGTCATAAAATCAATACCAGAACTTTGGGAAACTCCCAAGAATGGTAAACCTTGCATATTTGCTGTCAGAGGAAGTCTTTCATTACTACCAAATATGTTTGTGGTCTATGATGAAATGCAGCAATGAAGAGCACAGGTTCTAATTAGACATAGAGAGGCCTGGTGTGAATCCTGTCTCTGCCACTAGACAGAGTGGGTGGCCATGGTCCTGCCATTTAACCTCTGCCATCTCAGTTCTTCACAGTGAAACTGGAAGAATTAATTCTGCTTCATAGACTGGTTGTGAGGACCAAATGAGGAAATATGAAAATGCTTAGAATGAAGCCTGGCTTATAGGATTGTGTTCCATAAAGAATTTGCATGCATATTGATGAATATAGCTTAAAGCTGTTATATTGTTTTCTGCTCTCCTCCATATCTCATGGAGGAAAAATATGCATGGTATTGCACAATAAAATATCATTTAATGACTCCAGTTGAATGAGATTGACAATATATGTCACTCAATTTATAAGGACTTTAAAAGTCTTAAAGAAAAAAGGGACTTCCCTGGTGGCACCGTGGTTAAGAATCCGCCTGCCAATGTAGGGGACACGGGTTCGATCCCTGGTCCGGGAAGATCCCACATGCCGTGGAGCAACTAAGCCCGTGTGCTACAACTACTGAGCCTGCAAGCCGCAACTACTGAAGCCCGCGCACCTAGAGCCCGTGCTCCGCAACAAGAAACACCACCGCAATGAGAAGCCCGCGCACCGCAATGAAGAGTAGCCCCCACTCGCCGCAACTAGAGAAAGCCCGCATGCAGCAACGAAGACCCAACACAGCCAAAAAAAAAAAAGTCTTAAAAAAGAAATATCACAACAACCTTCACTCTCAGCTCAATCTCCTTTTTTCTTAAATCATCTTATAGATGATATCTTTGAAATCTGGTGGCGCTTTAGTGCATCCCATTTGCTAAATAAGAAATATATAGCTGTGGACTTCCCTGGTGGCACAGTGGTTAAGAATCCGCCTGCCAATGCAGGGACACAGGTTCGAGCCCTGGTCTGGGAAGATCCCACATGCCGCGGAGCAACTAAGTCCATGCACCACAACTACTGAGCCTGCGCTCTAGGGCCCGCGAGCCACAACTACTGAAGCCTGCGTGCCTAGAACCTGTGCTCCATCCGCAACAAGAGAACCAACTGCAATGAGAAGCCTGCACACAACAAGGAAGAGTAGCCCCTGCTCGCTGCAACTAGAGAAAGCCCGCGCACAGCAATGAAGGCCTAATGCAGCCAAAAGTAAACAAATAAATTAATTTTTAAAAATTGCAAAAAAGAAATATATAGCTGCTAAACCATTGCCCACTCAAAAATTCCAGCCGCATCCTATAAATTCCTGGGGCCTTGACAGTTTTGGCTGCAGTAATCAGTTAATCCTTGAAATTTTGAAGCAAGCTCGGCTGACCTCCAGGGTAAGAATTGACTAATTCCTATGATTTTAGGACCAATATGAAAAGGTCTCAGTACAAAAGATTACCGGCTCTACTCCTACTGAGTATAGACGTCTGAAATTTCTTTAACAAGAAACAAAATTATCCCTTCTGTAATTAGCGATAAAGGTCAAATACCTTGAAAGAGCTAATATTTATTGAGAACCTACTATGTGGCAAAGACTTTTGTGCTTTCCATATTTTAACTCATTTAAAACAAGAGCACAAACCTTTGACATAGAAACTACTATCTTCTCATTTTACATGCAAGGGAACAGGCATAGATGGCACAAGTTACAGGCACACTGTAAGTGGTGGATCTGGGATTTGAATCCAGACAGTCTATTTTTCAAACCTCTACTTTTAATTACTTTGCAAAATAAGGAGCAAAGATTAACAGAGAGTTGTTTCTGGGGTTTTATTGATGGATAGGAAGAAATATACTGGAGACAGAGGGAGAAGACACAAATTTCTGAAACCAATTATAGCGAATGCTGTGGAAGGGAGAAAATGACACAGTAAAAAAGGCTAGAGGTACCAAGTAAATACCTCAGTGACTTCATAGTTTTGTCAAGGAGATATCCGGATTTTCTTGGAGTCATTCTGGTAGACTTCTTTCATTTCCTAGGAACTTACTCATGAAAGCAGAATGTCTGAAACAACCACCTAGGATCTTTCTTCAGGATTTCTTCCGCATCAGCACTGAGCTAGAGCTATACTTAAAACTGCATTTTAGGCTAACTAATAGCATCATTTACTGATAATTTATTAGTCTGTAACATAATCCATTTTAGAAAGTGCTAAATAAATAAGTATAATACTTTTTTTATAAATTTTCTATATCTCTGTGAAAGACTGTAGTTAGAGCTAATGAACATTTATTATACCCTGACATCTTCACACATGTAAATTTTAAGTGCTATGCAAATATCCTATTTTTTTCTAAGGTAAATGCCAGGTTGTTGACAAATGCTTCATTAGAAATAAGCTATGCATAGAAGTAATTAATATTCTATTTTCATTTTGACAGTCAAGAGTTATTCAAAGATGGATTCTAATGAGCAGCATAGCTTTCCTAAGTGGTTTACAAATCTTGGAGCTGAGTAAATCAGCATCAGAAACTTGCCAGGCTACATATTCTACGACCCAAGAACCTCCTTCAGAAAATGGAGTGAAAGATCATCGGGCAGGAGACCAGGAGTTAACTACAATATTGGCAAGTGTTCAGTCCTAGTAAAAATCAACACAGGTCATGTTGGTCTTGAACTCTGATATGAGCCAATGTTGAAAAAGTTTTATTTTTACTTTTCATTCATAATATTTTCTATAACCAGATGAGGTGGCCAGAAATATAAAGATACAGAATTAACTGTCTCACCAAATTTGCTAATTTTAGGTTCACTTATCAGTGATTTGTCCATTGAGCAGAGAAGGATGAATGTAATGTCAAGTCCATGGACTGCATGCTTATATTGATCAACTTTCTTACTTCCCAGATTTACATTGTGCGGCTACTGATTGGTGAATGGCCTTGGGATCTGGGGATGGGGAAAAGTATGGCAGTTGAAAGATCAGTTAGGAGACTTCTGATGTAGTAAAAGTGAGAGATGATGTTGACTTCACCAGAGCAGTAGAAATGTTGAGAAGTAATCAGATTTGGGAAGTCATCTGAGACAGCACCAATACAACTTCTTGATGGATTATGTATGGAGTGTTAGAGAAACTGCGTCATACAGCATTAGCACCTACTCTAGGCCATCAAGTACCCACTGAGTTGGTCACTGAGCTACTTTGAGCAAGATAAAACAAAGAAACAAAAAAACAAAACAAAAACCAAACTTGACTTCTAGCAAGAAAAAGTGCATAGCCATGGATATAATAGAGGAATGCAGTGGTGTGAGTTTTCACTTTGTTTTACATTGCTGAGAGTAAAGAAAAATTACGTTTAGAGATTTCTATATGAGCTGATTGTAGGCTAATCTGTTTAAGAGATAGTTTTCAAACTCTTCTAAAATGAAATTTACTGGAAGTTTTCATCTGCTTCACTCCTATGGTATTAAATGAAAGTGCAAAACTCAGAACATATGTGGGAACATATTGGATTTTCAATGTCTAATTCTTCACTGGTTTCATCATAAAATCTAATCTCTAGATTCTTGGCCAATTAAAATGTTGTATCTTCATTTTCTCTTGAGCTTTTTGCTCTAATAGTTGAATTCCTATGATTTTTGTTTGTTTGTTTTGGTACACAAAGCACACAACTGTTAGAAATGGATTTTAAAACTGGTCATTTTCAGTGAAGCATTTGACTTACATCAGGATGTGAGAAGGTCACAGCTTGTCAAACATGCCAATTACTGTTAATATTTTATTGATTTTAGTGAAAGTCATTTTCAGCTGTGCTAAGCATATATCTTATCGTGTTTCCTCAATCCAGATTGAGAGTAGGTTACAATCATCCTGGTCCCCAACAGAATTGCTTTCACTTAATTGTACTTCGGTGTATAGCCATTAATCCATATTGAAGGTAATTATAAGAAACAGTCTCTGAAATTCATAGTTATATATATTTCCATGATTTATAAAGGAGTTAGTTTATTACATCGCAAGCATTCCTTTTTGTGATACACTTCCAAGGAGATATTCCTATCTGATCAGAATATTAAAATTAGCTGCTAATTGTACTTTTGCAAAATAAATTACGTTTGCATAAACTGTTAAAAAAATTCCAAGACATTTTGGGTTACATAGAAAATACTTAAATAGTCAATTACAGTGTGCACATTAACATTTTTCCTGTGTTTTTTATTTTTGCCCCAGGTTTTATAGATTCCCTGTTATATTTATTTTATGTAACTTTTTAAACTTCTGGAAAAAAGTCAAGATTGGACAAACTACTTGACCTCTTTGGATCTCAGTTTTCTGATTCTAAAACTTGAAAGTAGGATTACAAAACTTCCAAGATTCTTTCCTACTATAACTGTGAATATTCAGATAGATGAAATACGTACTTCAGCTTCAGTAATAGGGGAAAGATTTTAGTACTTCTCAAATCTCTATATAAAAGCAGCTGCATACTCTGCCTACATAAAAAGCCAACTTTGCCTTCAGGAAATGGAAAATCCAATTCCTACCCTATCCTGTTATGTTGCAAAGTCACACGCATTAGAACTGTACTCTTCAAGCAACATCTCTGATTTCTTGGAACTTATGAGGTTATTTTAGGTGACTACAGCTCTCCAGCAGTTTGTAACCTACACCTAGGTGGTTCAGTTTATAACTGAACCTAAAAAAGTGGATAAAGAAAATCATGTTTTGGCATCGGTCATACATTTCAGGGGAGTATTTTATTTTGGCCTAAACTATTGCCAGTTGCCTCTGTTCTCTATGTTGTGAATCCAGAAAATCATAAAGTAAAACCGTTCCCCAGACCAGATACAGGCTCTCATCATGCCAAACTACTACAAACACAAAAACAAACAAACAGGAGATGCTAACGAGCAAAAATTTGAAGGAAATACCACTCTGTAAATCAACAAAGAGCTATGAAGTAGTGCAGTATTTTTAAAGCTGCTTTATGCTGTGCCTATTCAAGAGCTTGAACCGTGGCCGGCTCCAAGCACTGACTGTGTTTCACTGTTACATGTCTTCCACTTGCGGTTTCTTAAGTGATTTGCAGACTGAAGGCTGTCAGGGATGATTGCTTTTGAGTCTCCCATAGTACTGCAGTCAGAATGGGAACTGAGAAACTGCAGGCCAACTGCCTCAAGGAGTGCATCTTCGACACTGTGGTCTTTTCTGGCGACTAATTATTGTTTTAGATATCTCTAGGCCTTTTCTCTGCACCTTGTGTGAACAGAAAAGTAGCAAACTGAAAAGAACACAGATGCCTCAACATTGACTCTACACTAACTTCTTTTAATCACCCTCTTTTATTTAGATTCCCACATAGAAACTAATACAGGAGATTGTCCACACTTTATAAGGCCTGCAAATGTGAGCAGACTGCGTGCGGGCACACATGCAAATGTGCACTTGTGTGTATAAAAAGCTTATTAATCTTGACTTCCAGAACTGCTCCTATTTTCAAACTGGATTGATAATAATACAGTTTTCCATCAATCCTAAATGAGAATCCTAGAGGAAAGAAAACCTTAGGAAAAACTTAGGCTCAAATAAACTAAATTCAGGAAGGTTGTTGTCAATCATCTCCATCTGAAACTTCAGAGTTTCTAACACATAGAATGTTCTACAATTTAGAAGAGTGATATTCTACATCACTAATAAATATGTAATTAACAAAGTATAAGATTAAGAATTGAGCAAATCATTATTATTGTAAATAACACAGGGTTCTTAAAAAATCTGAACTTTCGTTAAGCTTATAAAATGTTTCCAAAGAACTCTGCTTGGAAACCTGCATCACTCTTATTTCCTAACTCTGAGATAATTTGGAGATAAAAGATAAATTATTTTAAATTGCATGCCGCATAGTTTTCTCACCCAAAATGACTCAAAGATTTCTATCTTTTTCAACTTTTCCTCTGACTGAAGAATTAAAATTTTAGGATTTATATTTTAAATTCACCAACAATTTTTTAAAAATTTACCTTAGCAATCAAATACCTGTCTTGAATGTTGAATCATGATCATCAGGGAGGTTTTATTTTTTTAAATACAGATTCATAAAACTAACTCCATAAACTGATTCAGTAGGTCTGAGAAGTGTATAGAAATCTGCTTTGTTTTGTTCTGCTTTTTGCTCTGTTAGTTATATATTTCATAATATATTATTTTAATTATATAGTTAGTTAATATATAATATGTTATATATGAATTTTATACATGATATAATACATTAATATCAGAAACAGTAACCATTAAGACAAAGAGCACCAAAGGAGATAAGATATTCACAATGATATAATAATGACAAAGGGTCATTCATATCAAAACCTAACAATCATAAATGTGTGTGTACCTAATAAGAGAGTTTCAAGGTACATGAAGTAAAAATGGACAGATTTAAAAACAGAAATAGATAAAGCTACATAGTTGGCGGTTTTAACACCCCTCTCTCACCAACTGATAGAACCAATTTTAAAAATCAGCAGAGACGTAGAAGTTCTGAACAACACTGTCAACCATCTTAATCTAATTGACTTTAATAAAACATTACAACCAACAACTGCAGAATACATTTTCTTTTTAAGTTCACATAGTATGTTAAACAAGATAGAAAATTTTCTGGGGCAAAAACAAGTGTCAATAAACTTAAAAGAACTGAAATCACACAGGATGTATTCTCTGACCAAAATAGAATCAAATTAGGAATAAATAACAATAAGACATCTAGAAAAAAACTAAAATTTGAAAGGAAAACAATATAACTTTCATATTAAATATTAATGTTTATTAAATTAATATTAAGATTTAAGGGTAGAGCTAGAGAAGTACTTACAAAGAAATGTAGTTTTTAATGCTTATAATAGAAAAGTAAAAGGTGCAAAATCAATGAGCTTAAGTTCCACCTTAAAAAGCTGGAAAAAGAAGTGCAAAGAAAACCCAAAGTAAGCAGAAAATGATGAACCAGAAAATAGGCAAACAATAGAGAAAATTAGCATAGTCAAAACTTTGTTATTTGAAAAGATCAACAAAATTGATAACCCCCTCCACCCCCGGTATAATTAAGGAAAAAGAAAAAAGACAAAACACAAATCATGTTTATGCATGATTGGGGATCACATAGGTTTCCATCATAACTAATCAACATAACTTTGCTAAGATAAAGTGTCCATCTTATTTGGACTTGTCCATCATATTTTCACATTCACTTTTCAATAAGAAGCATTCTGGATGTAACTTGAAGTAAAAAATTTCCTTATAAGCCTCAAACTTTTGAAATTCAATCAGTCAGTTGAAATATAGTCATATTTATGTTTGGATGAGAGATCTGCTCCAATAATCAACTGACTATGAAAGCTGTTAATTTTATGTATAAAACAATAGTTAAATTGTGAAATAGATTGACAGTTAATACAAATATTGAATTCACTAGCTAGACAACTTTAAAAATTATTATATTCTTTTGAGCCCAAAAATATGTATGAAAATTTAAATAATACAAAGCAGAAAAATGAAGATTACATTATATCTAATGTTAATATTTGTAAACTTGTTTGTTGTGCTAGTATTTTTAACACAAAATAACATAACTGAATTTGATATTTAGTTGTTTAATTCAATTTATGTTCTAAGAACTTCAAGAAAAATTCCTATCAGAGAATTATTCACATCTTTTGAGGAAAAATTCAGAGTGGACTACCTGCTTGCCCCCTCAAAATTTTCTCGAAGGAAAAAATCCTCTACGATCATGCACTGGTGTAACCATAATAAATCCCTTAAATCATACAAAGTAAAGAATATAGGGGGTATGAATATGAGAGAAAAATGAGACATTCCAAATATTCTCATTTAAACTTCAAAATAACAGACTTCATCATAATGCTTTTTCAAAAAAGCATTCTTGAAAATTTTGAGTATAGGAAATCTCACTCAACTTTTTACAAAAGCTTTTAGGAAATTGTTATAGATTGTCTCTTATTTTCAGTAGATGAAGACAAAAATTTGTATGACCTGCTGAAGTTATAAATTCTCCTAGAAATGCTATGTTACTTGCCAGATGGAGCTGGGTCAGGGTAGCCTCCTGCATTCCTCAAACTAGCAGCCCATAAAACTTACAGCATAGAAAAGGGAAGAGAAACAGGGAGAGAGAGAGAGAGAGAGAGAGAGAGGGATGAGGTGGGCGAGAGAGGAAAGAGGGGCAGGAAGAGGAGGAGGAGAAGGAGGAGAAGGAGGAGAGGAGAGAGAAGAGAGGAGAAAGGATCTAAGCTGCATATGACCAGGTTCTTCTCCTAAACCCCCTCCACTCCTAAGGAATGGAAGCTTTTAAAAGGACAGACACAGGCCAGGGGTGTTACAATATTTGATGTCTTTCTCTATGGAAGGAAACACCACATATGGAAAAGAAGCTTTCCTCCCAAGTGGCCCTCAGACCTTCTTTGTGCCAGGGCCTGATTTGGATGTGCAGGCTGTGGAGAAGAATCAAGTGAGGTCCCTGCTCAGGATGAGCACACAATGTAGTAAAGAAGGCAGACCTCTCAACAGCCATCTGCACCCTCTGGCTTGGCTCCCTCACTTCCTGCTCCATCCTCCCCTCACTGCAAAGTGGCTCTGCTCCAACCACATCATTAAAATAACTCTCACCGATACACGTTAGACAAATCTAATAAGTTTGGTCTGTCCTCTTGGTCCTCCTCTCCTGGTTCTGTGAAGCCACATGTTCCTGAATTTTCTTCTATTTCTCAGTCCATTCCTTGCTTGTGTACTTAGTGGGATCGTCCTTCTCACTTTCTCATGCTAAGTGTTGGTGATTCTCAGGGCTCTCCCCTTCACTCTCTTGCTAGGCGGTATCGTCAGCTCCTAAATTTCACCACATTATTTCCGTATGTAACCCAGTATGAGAGAATTATTCCAAGACCAAGAATGGAGGGATAATGTAAATAGACTGGATTAGATTCCTAAGTTAAACATTTACTGACACCTCAAAATACGTGCACTCATTCAGACGTCACTTATACTTGCTCAGACATTAGCCGTTCTCATTTATTTTCAAGCATCACTCCGATTTTAGTCAGTATTGACCTAGTATTGAAATTTAAAAAATCAGGCTCCTGTCACCTACGTGGATATAGAAGACCTCAGTAAGAGTTCTAGTTTTGTTTTTATATGTTAATTAATTTATTAATGAACAGCAAATTAATTATGGCAACAACTCTTTAAAAAGTTTGGGAAACTATGAGGTTTGTGTGATTGGCTGTGTGTTTTCCATTCATTTGCAGAATACATTTTATGTGCATGTTAGGTCTTCAGTTTCTAGTCTTTGATTAATCAGAGATGGAGCAACAGGGTTTCATGAACTTCATCCCAGGGTAACTTCAGAAGAGTTAAGTGTGGAGTCAGGTAGGCACAAGCTCTAAGTTCACAGTTCAACCAGGTCTGCATATCAATTGAACTTAACAAAAAAGTTTACTGTTTATGAAGAAGAGAGTGAGGTGGCTTCTACTAATGGGTCCTACAGATCGGCTAGGCATACATTATATCCTGGGGGCTTTTAGCTGCAAGTACATGGGGAGAGGAAGATGAAGGAAGAATGTATCACAGAAGATTACAAGGAAAGAAGAGTGAGGGGATGGGATCAAGGAGAAGACTCAGACCCTTAGTTGAAGGACTTACCCCACTGTCTGTTTTCAGGGAAGCCTGAAGAAGGGAGAAAGGGATGGGTCAGAAATTCTGGATAGGTCCTTCAAAATCTTCAAGTTTGTATTCTTATTTTGCATATGGGGATACCAATGCCTGGAAAGGGGTAGGAAACTTCCTGAATTCAGATAGTTTGAAAAAACAAATAAAATAAAATTTTAAGGTAATCATGTTTTCTTTCCTGATTTTGATGTTTTGTTTTTTGCTTTTAGTTTGTTTTACTTTTTATTTTTTATTGACATAGAGTTGACATACAATATTGTCAGTTGCAAGTGTATAACACAATGATTGGACATTTACATGCATTATGAATTAATCCTCTCAATAATTCTAGTAATCATCTGTCACTAAGCACAGTTATTTCAATATTATTGACAATTTTCCCTATGCTATACATCACGTCCTTGTGAATTATTTGTTTTATAACTGGAAGTTTGTACTTTTTAATCCCCTTCACCTATTTCTCCCAACTCCTCACATGCTCCCCTCTGGCAACCACCAATTTGTTCTCTGTATCTATGAGTCAGTTTCTGCTTTGTTTTCTTTATTGTTTTGGGGTTTTTTCAGATTACATGTATAAACAAAATCATACAGTATTTGTCTTTCTCTGTCTGACTTATTTCACTTAGTATACATAAACACCTTACAGGTCTATCCATGTTGTTGTAAATGGCACAATTTCATTCACTTTGTGGCTATTATTCTATTGTATATATATATATATGTATATGTATATATATATACACATATATATGTATGTATATATATGTACCACATCTGCTTTATCCATTTATCTATCAATCTAGCACTTACGTTACTTCCATATCTTTGCTATTGTAAATAATGCTGCAATGAACATAGGGGTACATATATCTGTTTGAATTAATATTTTATTTTTCCTCTGGATAAATACCCAGAAGTAAAATTACTGGATCATATGGTAGTCCTGTTTTTAATTTTTTGAGGAATTTTCACACTGCTTTTCATAGTGGCTGTAGAAATTTATATTCCCACCAACAGTGCACAAGCATTCCCTTTTCTCCACATCCTTGCCAGTACTTGTTTTTTGTCATCTTTTTGATAATAGCCATTCTGACAAGTGTGAGGTGATAACTTATTGTGTTTTTGATTTGCTTTTCTCAGATGATTAGTGATGTTGAACATCTTTTCATGTGTCTGTTGGCCATCTGTATGTCTTCCTTGGAAAAATGTCCATTAAGGTCCTCTGCCCATTTTTTACAAACTGTTTTTATTTTTTAGTATTGAGTTGTATGAGTTCTTTACATATTTTGGAAATTAACCCCTTATCGGATATATCATTTGCAAATATCTTCTCTCATTCAGTAGGTTGCCTTTTCATTTTGTTGATGGTTTGCCTTTACTGTACAAAAGCTTTTTAGTTTGATGTCATACCATTGGTTTATTTTTGGCTTTGTTGCCCTTGCCTGAGGAGACAGATCTAAAAAAAAAAAAAAGCTAAGATGGATGTCAAAAAGCAAACTGTGGGTGACCTTCAAGATGGTGGAGGAGTAAGATGTGGAGATCACCTTCCTCCCCACAAATACATCAGAAATACATCCACATGTGGAACAACTCCTACAGAACACCTACTGAAGGCTGGCAGAAGACCTCAGACTTCCCAAAAGGCAAGAAACTCCCCATGTACCTGGGTAGGGCAAAAGGAAAAAGAAATAACAGAGACAAAAGAATAGGGACGGGACCTGCACCAGTGGGAGGGAGCTGTGAAGGAGGAAAAGTTTCCACACACTAGGAAGGCCCTTCACTGGCGGAGACAGGGGTGGCGGGGAGAGGGAAGCTTCGGAGCCATGGAAGAGAGCTCAGCAACGGATGCAGGGGGCAAAGCAGAGAGATGCCCGCACAGAGGGTCGGTGCCGACCAGCACTCACCAGCCCGAGAAGCTTGTCTGCTCACCCACCGGGGCAGGCGGGGGCTGGAAGCTGAGGCTCGGGCTTCAGTGGTCGGATCCCAGGGAGAGGACTGGGGTTGGCGGCGTGAACACAGCCTGAAGGGGCTAGTGCGCCACAGCTAGCCAGGAGGGAGTCCGGGAAAAAGTCTGGACCTAAGACTGAGTCTCTTACCTAAGAGGCAAGAGACCATCGTTTTGGGGGTGCATGAGGAGAGGGGATTCAGAGCACCGCCTAAACGGGCTCCAGAGACAAACGCAAGCCGCGGCTATCAGCACAGACACGAGAGACGGTCATGCGATGCTAAGGCTGCTGCTGCAGACACCAAGAAGCCTGTGTGCGAGCACAGGTCACTCTCCACACAGCCCCTCCTGGGAGCCTGTGCAGTCCACCACTACCAGGGTCTCATGATCTAGGGACAACTTCCCTGGGAGAACGCACAGCGCACCTCAGGCTGTTGCAACGTCACACTGGCCCCTGCTGCCGTAGGCTCACCCTGCATCCGGACCCCTCCCTCCCCCCGGCCTGAGTGAGCCAGAGCCCCCGAATCAGCTGCTACTTTAACCCTGTCCTGTCTGAGCGAAGAACAGATGCCCACAGGTGAACTACGTACAAAGGTGGGGCCAAATCCAAAGCTGAACCCCAGGAGCTGTACGAACAAAGAAGAGAAAGGGAAATTTCTCCCAGCAGCCTCAGGAGCAGCAGATTAAATCTCCGCAATCAACTTGAAGTACCCTGCATCTCTGGAATACTTGAATAGGCAACAAATCATCCCAAACTTGAGGCGGTGGACTTTGTGTGATTTTGTCTGCATAGCTTTGCTTTTACCATTTGTCCTAGGTTTCTGTCTGTCGGTTTCTTTTTCTTTTTTAAGTATAGTTTTTGCTGCTTGTAATCATTGGTGGATTTGTTTTTGGGTTTGGTTACTCCCTTCTTTCTTTCTTTCTTTTTTTTAAATTACTTTTTAATTTGTTTAATATTTACTAATTTTTTTTTATTTTATATTTTTAATAACCTTATTTTATTGTATTTTTATCTTTCTTTCTTTCTTTTTTTCTCCCTTTTCTTCTGAGCTGTGTGGCTGACAGAGTCTTGGTGCTCCGGCCAGGTGTCAGGCCTGTGCACCAAGGTGGGAGAGCCAAATTCAGGATATTGGTCCACCAGAGACCTCCCAGCTCCACATAACATCAAATGGCGAAAGCTCTCCCAGAGATCTCCATCTCAAAGCTAAGACCCAGCTCCACTCAACAACCAGCAAGCTACAGTGCTGGACACCCTATGCCAAACAACTAGCAAGACAGGAACATAATGCCACCCATTAGCAGAGATGCTGCCTAAAATCATAATAAGGTCACAGACACCCCAAAACACACCACCAGACATGGTCCTTCCACCAGAAAGACAAGATCCAGGCTCACCCACCAGAACACAGGCACCAGTCCCCTCCACCAGGAAGCCTACACAACCCACTGAACCAACCTTAGCCACTGGGGCAGACAACAAATACAGTGGGAAGGTACAAACCTGCAGCCTGTGAAAAGCAGACCCCAAACACAGTAAGTTAAGCAAAATGAGAAGACAGAGAAACACACAGCAGATGAAGGAGCAAGCCAAAACCCCACCATACCTAACAAATGAAGAGGAAATAGGCAGTCTACCTGAAAAAGAATTCAGAATAATGATAGTAAAGATGATCCAAAATCTTGGAAATAGAATGGAGAAAACACAAGAAACGTTTAACAAGGACCTAGAAGAACTTAAAGAGCAAACAACAATGATGAACAACACAATAAATGAATTTAAAATCTCTAGAAGGAATCAATAGCAGAATAACTGAGGCAGAAGAACGGAAAAGTGACCAGGAAGGTAAAATAGTGGAAATAACTACCACAGAGCAAAATAAAGACAAAGGAATGAAAATAATTGAGGACCATCTCAGAGACCTCTGGGACAGCATTAAACACACCAACATTCGAATTATAGGGGTCCCAGAAGAAGAAAAGAAAAAGAAAGGGACTGAGAAAATATTTGAAGAGATTATAGTTGAAAACGTCCCTAATATGGGAAAGGAAATAGTTAATCAAGTCCTGGAAGCACAGAGAGTTCCATACAGGATAAATGCAAGGAGAAACGCGCCAAGACACATACTAATGAAACTATCAAAAATTAAATACAAAGAAAAAATAGTAAAAGCAGCAAGGAAAAAGCAACAAATAACATACAAGGGAATCCCCATAAGGTTAACAGCTGATCTTTCAGAAGAAACTCTGCAAGCCAGAAGGGAGTGGCAGGACATATTTAAAGTGATGAAAGGGAAAAACCTACAACCAAGATTACTCTACCCAGCAAGGATCTCATTCAGATTCAACAGAGAAATTAAAACCTTTACAGACAAGCAAAAGCTAAGAGAATTCAGCACCACCAAATCAGCTTTATAACAAATGCTAAAGGAACTTCTCTAGGCAGGAAACACAAGAGAAGGAAAAGACCTACAATAACAAACACAAAACAATTAAGAAAATGGTACCAGGAACATACATATCAATAACTACCTTAAATGTAAATGGATTAAGTGCTTCAACCAAAACACACAGACTGGCTGAATGGATACAAAAACAAGACCCATATATATGCTGTCTATAAGAGACCCACTTCAGATGTAGGGACACGTACAGACTGAAAGTGAGGGGATGGAAAAAGATATTCCATGCAAATGGAAATCAAAAGAAAGCTGGAGTAGCAGACAAAATGACTTTAAAATAAAGACTATTACAAGAGACAAAGAAGGACATTACATAATGATCAAGGGATCAATCTAAGAAGAATATATAACAGTTTTAAATTTCATGCACCCAACATAGGAGCACCTCAATACATAAGGCAAATGCTAACAGCCATAAAAGGGGAAATCAACAGTAACACGATCATAGTAGGGGACTTTAACACCCCACTTTCACCAATGGACAGATCATCCAAAATGAAAATAAATAAGGAAACACAAGCTTTAAATGATACATTAAACAAGATGGACTTAATTGATATTTATAGGACATTCCATCCAAAAAAAAAAGAATACACTTTCTTCTCAAGTACTCATGGAACATTTTCCAGGATAGATCATATCTTGAGTCACAAATCAAACCTTGGTAAATTTAAGAAAATTAAAATCGTATCAAGTATCTTTTCCAACCACAACACTATGAGATATCAATTACAGGAAAAAAATCTGGAAAAAATACAAACACATGGAGGCTAAATAATACACTACTTAAAAACCAAGAGATCACTGAAGAAATAAAAGAGGAAATCAAAAAATACCTAGAGACAAATGACAATGAAAACACAATGACCCAAAACCTATGGGATGCAGCAAAAGCAGTTCTAAGAGGGAAGTTTATAGCAATACAATCCTACTTCAAGAAACAAGAAACATCTCAAATAAACAACCTAACCTTACACCTAAAGCAACTAGAGAAAGAAGAACAAAAAAACCCCAAAGTTAGCAGAAGGAAAGAGATCATAACGATCAGATCAGAAATAAATGAAAAATAAATGAAGGAAACAATAGCAAAGATCAATAAAACTAAAAGCTGGTTCTTTGAGAAGATAAACAAAATTAATAAACCATTAGCCAGACTCATCAATAAAAAAAAGGGAGAAAACTGAAATCAATAGATTTAGAAATGAAAAAGGAGATGTAACAACTGACAGTGCAGAAATACCAAGGATCATGAGAGATTACTACAAGCAACTATATGCCAATAAAATGGAAGGAAATTAGAAAACAAAGAATCAAAGAAACAGGACACTGTGTGGTATTCTCTATATTTAAATGATAAGTAAACTTACAGGATTCTAAAATGCTCTCAGTTCATTACTACTGTAATGTGTATAATTTTTCTAATTACTGCCCTCTAACTTTAAAATTGCACATCTTGATGCATTTGACCTTTGTTGGACTGTTGAATATTTTTAAAGGCTTTTCAGAAAAATAAACTTTTCAAATATTTTAATAGTTTTACATCTATTCAAATGATTAGGATGGAATAGATATGAATCTTTAAAACAGATTCAGACCAAAATTTCATAGAGTAAATGACCTTTCCTCTTCTTAAATAAGCATGTGAAAAATGGCAGCTTTGTTACAATGGCTTTAGGACTAATAGACGTGGTTTTAGTCAGAACTTCAAAGAAGATTTCAGAGTAGAAGTTCCACTTTTTAATTTTATTTTACTTCAGTTTTTTTTTGCTTAGAGAACAAGTGTGGAAGACATAAACAGAATGGATTATCGAAACTTCTGAAATGACCCTCTTATATAAAAAAGTTAATTGAGTTTAAAAAGGTAAAGCCATTAAATCACATGAAATGATGTTGACAGCATCATATGTTTCATCATCACACTTCTTAGTCATATGCATAAATATATTGCAGAGTTAACCTAAAATTCCTCTCAGTGTAGATTCTGTTTGTACACCAAATGGTGAAGGACAGGTCATATGTTGTGAAGTTTGGAAATTTTCTTTTTACACCTCTGTTTTCAGAGCCCTGTTAAACTTGGATCCCAGTCTACCCTGCCCTAAGCCTCTCAGTGGCCTTGATCTGGCCTGCCTCCATTCCACTTTATAAAACAGAAAAGTCCCTCTTATTAATGGCTCACATTTGCTGATCTGAGATTAACTGCTTTTTATTGCAAAAGAGAGTTTAATTGATATGTTTATAAATTTGCATTTTGTGTCAGAATACTTATATTTTTCCCCTATTGAAGTAATTTCAGGCTTCAGCAATTACTAAATCAAATTTAATCCTTCTGTGATAACTATAGGAAGGATGGAGAAAGGAGGGAGATCTCAGGAATACAAGGACTCCTGATGCCCTGGGACAACCAACAAACCTGGCTGTTACTGCTAAAAACCTATCATGAGGTACAAGGTACATGCTATGACTCCCCACTACCAATTTCCCAAGACCTGCAGCTCTCCCTCCCTTCCCTCCAGACTCCCAGAACTCTTCTCCCCTTTCTGGAGAATTCTGCTCTCCTCTAACCACCCCTTATCGCTGACACATGCATATTTTCTTTTCTGGCCCATTTGACATTATTGTAATTTAGTTAGTCTTTAATTATATTTTCTACCATAATACCCCTATTATGATGACTTGGAACACAGCCCTGTGCCTCTGATATTTATGGTTCCCATTTAGCTCTGCCTTTCCTGGAGAGACCCAGTTTCAAATATTCTGCCCTATTGTCCTCGTAAATGCACTCATACTTATCAAACCATCTGTCCTGAATTTTAGTTTCTAAAATAATGCCTTGGCACTCTTGGCTGGAATTTGAAATGCTTTTTTCTCATGGAAATAATATTAAAATGTTGGTAAGACTCCTGGGCAAGTCCCAAAGCTCATTTAACCCATGGTTAAATATAACACAGATAATATTAATGAATTATTTATCAATTAATCCACTAGCCTATAGTGATTCCAAGGTTGACAGGGGTTAGAGATCATCTCAGTATTGTGGCTACAGGGAGTGATGGGCTAACAACAAAGGAGAACGGAGCACTAAAGGAAAGCAAGTCATGCTAGAGAAAATACAAATAACTGTTATTCTGTATATGTGAGTTAGGCTTTTTCAGGAACAAATGTGTATTCAGTTCCTCTCAAATAATGAAAGTTCATTATATGGATTGTCAGGGAAGTAAGCAAGAGCAGAAAAAAATCCCAGTCACCAGAGAGCTGAAGCCATGAAAAAATCTGAAGTGAACCTGAGAACAGACCAACCAGCACAGGTATCTCTCCAGACTAAGCAACAGCTGCAGAGATCTGGTTGGCTCTTTACGCCCTCTACAGCAGCGCTCTGCTTTTAGGTGACTCAGCTATTCTCTGCATTGCCTCTTGCAACTTCTCTTATCACTACTTGACTCTTATGCTATTTTGCATTAAAAATGCCCAAGTGAGAGAATGTTATTGCTTTAGACAGTCTCCATCTAATGCACGGAGGGCCACAGCAGGGCTGCTGCCCACTCAATAGACTACTGCTTTTGGGAATTCTACCAATCCTTAATCCAGTCAGCGGTAGTAAGGATGCTAAATTAGGGTGGCCATATGTCTTGGTTTGTCCCAGACAGTCCCACTTTATACCTATTATCCTGGTGTCATTATTAGCAACCTTTTTATTCTCAAAAGTGTTCAGTTTGTATTACAATTTATATTGTTTCTCTATGCAGAATCACATTGAACCAAAGCATGAGATTTGTCAGTTGGAAAACACCTGCAGGAGGACAAGTACTGGCATTCACCCCAACCATCTGTCTGGTTCAGTAGGCTATTGCCTCAGCAAAGGCCAATCCATTAAATTGCTAGATTATGGGACTCATTCCTACCAGTAACATGCAACTCATCAGTTCTAGATGCAAATAACGTTATATTAATTCAATCAATATATTTTTCATGGGGCACTTCTATCCAGGCACTATTCTAGGTACTGCAGATCCACCAGTAAACAAAACATACAAGAATCCCTGCTCTTGTGTGTCTACATAGTGGTTACATATCTTCCTAATTGTAGCAAATATTCATTGACTACTTCTATAATACATGCTGGGTACTGGTCATCATATTAAATGTGTCTTCAGAGTAACTCCAAGGAGTGGATCCTATTTATAGCTGTTGTTCCCATCATCATCATCATAATCCTCATGAAGGACTGAGTGACAGAGAATCTTAGAAACATGTCAGAGAGACAGCTGGTGAGTGGTAAACCAATGATTTGAACCCAGAAGTTCTAATTCTGAGTCTCTGCTCATGACTACTATATAAGTCCACTTCCCTGTTTGCAGAAAGTACAGTCTCCCTCTTGAGAACTTCCAGGAATTGTAGAAGAATCCCAGAGTTTTAAAAGTCCAAGGGAGGGCAGCTCTACTTAAAATGTCAAAAAAAATTGAACTGAAATATGAACAAGCTACTACTATCCTTTCCATCTCCTGTCAATTTTTAGCACTTGCATGGCACAATTTAACAGTTTTTTGTCCATTTCTTGGAGAATCCCTTGAGGACCATTTGCCCATTGGTATCATATGCTCAAAGGTTACATTCTCTTAGATCACATGCACTTGGTCTGTCATTGTTTCCCAAGTCAGTACTCCAAGTCTAGAGCATTTCTAGACTTACCCACACTTTGCTAAATCCAATTCTCCAGCCTGTGAACACTTAGGCTCTTGTCTTCCAACCCGCTCACCAGCCTAGATGCCACTTTTCCTGAAAAAACAATTAATTAAAAAACAGTGGGGGAAGGGGAGGGTGGGATGAATTGGGAGATTAGGTTTGACATAAATACACCACCCTGTGTAAAATAGATAGCTAGTGGGAACCTTCTGTACAGCACAGGGAGCTCAGCTCTGTGTTCTGTGATGACCTAGATGGGCGGGATGGTGGGGGAGGGAGGTCCAAGAGTGGGGGATATATGTATACGTATAACTGATTCACTTCACTGTACAGCAGAAACTAACACAACTTTGTAAAGCAATTATACTCCAATAAAAAAATATATATTTATTTTCCTTCCTCAGTTTAATTGCTGGTTGTCTACAGGAAGATCATCTCCAAGAACTGAAGAACTTTATGCCAGAAATGCAAGATTAGATAAATATTTGAAAATTAATCAATGCAATTCACCACATTAGCAGAATTAAAGACAAAAGTATTATGACCCTTTCAATAATTACAGAAGAAGCAACTGATAAAATTCAGCATACACAATGAAAATCTCAGCAAACTAGGAATAGATGGAAACTGCCTCAATTCAATAAAGGATATCTATGCAAAACTTTTAGCTAATTTCTGTAACGATAAATCAATAAATTTATTTTCCCTAAAATCAGGAACACATCAAGAATGTGTTCTGCTTTTACCCCTTCTTTTCAACATTGTAATGGAGGTCTTAGCAATGCAAGAAGGCAAGAAAAAGAAATATGCATAATGATTTTATAAAGAAGAAAACTGCCCCTAATCCAAGACAATATGATTGTTTATGTAGAAAGGCCTAATTAATCTATAAAATTATCATAATTTTAAATTTAACATGATTGTAGGACACCAGATCAGTATAAAAATATAATAGCAAGTCAGTAAAAAAATTCAATTTCTATAAACTGGCAATCAAAATTTATGAAATAATAATGTTTAAAATACCTACAAAAAACAAAATATTGGCTTCCCTGGTGGCGCAGTGGTTGAGAATCCGCCTGCCAATGCAGGGGACACGGGTTCGAGCCCTGGTCTGGGAGGATCCCACATGCCGCGGAGCAACTGGGCCCGTGAGCCACAATTACTGAGCCTGCGCGTCTGGAGCCTGTGCTCCGCAAGAAGAGAGGCCGCGATAGTGAGAGGCCCGCGCACCGCGATGAAGAGTGGCCCCCGCTTGCCGCAACTAGAGAAAGCCCTCGCGCAGAAACGAGGACCCAACACAGCCATAAATAAATAAGTAAAATTAAAAAAAAAAACAAAAAACAAACAAAATATTTAGGAATTTTACTTAATGTGCAAGACCTCTACACTAAATACTATTTTAAAAATAGAGAGAAATTAAAGAAGGCTTAAATAAGTGAGGAGAAAAACTATGTTAATGGATTGGGAGACAATATTGTTAAGATATCAATTATCTCTGCACAACCAGTGGCAGTTAAGCAGGGTTTGGTTGTCAAGGAAGACTCACAGGACTCAAAATGGCAAAGCTTATAAATATACAGCTTACTGCAGGAGAAGAATGTATTATAACATCCATTTTAAGGGGCTTTCAGCCACTTTAAGTATTCTAGAGAGGCCACGTGCAAACTGAAATTGTCCTCCCTCTGTAAGGTTCACAGGGAAACACATTTTCTCTCTTGGATCAGAAACCACCAAAATGTTTAGGGAATACTTCAGGGAGCCTGAAATGGAATCTCAGCTGTGACTTCTTATATCCTGCTGGTCACATAGGCATTTGTGCAATGTAACCAGCCCAGCAGTGGAGCTCTCCCAGGGTCTCACTGAGATGAGATGCAAGTAATCTAGCTCACTATTATCAATAAATAATGCTGAAAAGCTGGTACATGCAACTCTGAAATTCCTTGAACTCATGACGACAAAGCAAAATTATTAATCAGTATGTTTCATGCCTTAACCAGAGGTCAGTACAATGCAGGTACTTGAGCAGAATATCTCAGGCCAAATCCAGAGCTGCTGAAATTAACCTTCATGGCAAAATCGCTCAATAGAACTAGAATCAACGCCATCTCTACCAAAATCCTAGCAGACATTTTTGTTGAAACTGAGACACATTCAAAAATATATTCGGAAATTCAAACAATGAAGTTAGAGAACTCACATTGCCTGAGTTCAAGACTTACTATAAAAGTACAGTAATTAAGGCAGTATTGAGTTGACATAAGTAGACTTGACTAGGCCAGTGAAATAGGATGGAATCCAGAAATAGGCTTTCACAAATACATAATTGATTCTTGACAAAGACACCAAGGTAATTCACACTTCTCCCTATTTCTCCCACTAAGTACAGCTAAAAATATCAAAATGAGACAGGAGAACCTGAGGAACAACACACTGGTGAATTCTCTGGGCTTTATGTTATCTAATATATTCCATTCATTCCATTAAAAAAAATAAATTTGAAGTGGTTGGAACAGCTGGACCAATAAAACTTCCCTAATAAAAACTGACATCTCGTACTTAGTGAGAGTACTGTAGCCCGGAACAAGATTGCCTGGGTTCAGATTTCAGCTCTATATCATTATTTGTGTGATGGTAAGCAAGTTACTTAATTTTTCTGTGCCTCTTTTTTTGTCTGTAAAATGAGAATAATAATGGTATTTACCCCAAAGGATGGTTGTGAGGATCAAATACAATAATGCATGTAAAGTGTTCACTGGCACATGGTGAGTGCCTGATTGATAGAAATTATTATTTTCTTGTTATTATTATGACAGACTTTCTCTAAGCATATACATACATTTTTATATACTCTGTATATAGTATATAAACATATACTATATATAAAATATATATAATATACATATATAAATATGTATTTTTTAAAATAAGAAGTTGGGGGAAGAAAGATTTCAGCTAAATGACTTAACATTATAAGTTGTTGTGTTAAGGTATTGAAACTGAGGGTAACTTTTTTATCTTTTCAATATTCCAATTTCAATGTGATTATACCTTTAATAAAAATAGATCTGTAATAATTTCCTTTAGAAAATGAATCTCAACTCCCACCTCATATCATACAAAAAATAAAAAATTGAACCTATAAAGCTTTCTAGAAAAAAAATGAAAGAATATCCTTATACCTTTCAGGTAGGCAAAAATTTCTTATATACACAAAAAATGGTGGCACAAAAAATAAAAACCGCAAGAAGAAAATTAATTGGACTTCATCAAAATTTAAAACTTCTGCTCTTCAAGAAATGCCATTAAGGAAATGAAAATGTAAGCCACACAATGGGAGAAAATATTTGCAAAACATATACTTAGTCAAACATTTGTATTTGGAATTTATGAAGAAAGCTTACCACTCAATATTAAAAAGACGACTGACCAAATAATAAATAAACATTGAACAAACACTTCATAAAAGAAGATATTCAAATGTGTATAAGCACAGGAAAAATATCTCAATCTCATTAGTAATTAGAGAATTATATATTAAAACTAGTGTAAGGTACCACTTCGCACCCACCAGAAGAACTAAAATTCAAGACTGACAATACCAGGCATTGGTGAGGATGTGAAGCAATTTGAACTGTTATACATTACTGGTGTATGGAGAGAGTAAGGTGGTATATCCACTTGGGAAGACAGTATCATATATAAACCATAGCAGTATCATATATAAACCATGACCCAGCACTTCTACTCCTAAGTGTTTATCGGCAAGAAAGGAAAACACTTATTCTCAAAAACTTTTTTTTATTTTTTTATTTTTTTAATAAATTTATTTATTTATTTAGGGCTGCATTCGGTCTTCGTTGCTGCACACGGGCTTCCTCTAGTTGCGGCGAGCGGGGGCTATTCATACCCATATCGAATGCCTTCTGGTTTTATGAGTCATTGTTGCTGACTCTGCCCCCCTTCTCTTTGCCTCCTGGACCCTGGTCCCTCCCAGTAACCATGGGAGTCCCAGAGATTAAAAAATATATGTGAATACTTGAAACAGAAAAAGATTATACAAATAAATCAATGGCCTGAATGTAAGTTACTCAACATAATTCAGTAAATTTTTCTCAAACTCCTTCCCCAAAATGCAAGATTATGTAGTCCTAGACCACAATAACTTCATTCCAAACCATACACCTGTTTTACTCCTCAGATGTGCTATCACACTGGCAATTCTAATGTGAGACTTCTTTTTATCATCTTATTAATAGTCTGCAACTTTTTGTTGTTAAAACCTTGGCCATTCCCTTTACTTTCTGTTTCCAATTCCAAGCTTTCTCTGTATGGAAATACCTCCATCAGTCTTGACACACAATTCATCTATGCCGCACATGAAAGCTTCACAGTGAACAGAACAAATACTAACGTAAATTAACTTATTCTAGAATTTTGCAAGTGGAGAACTCATAGTAGGAGAGAAATTAAAGATACATGCCAACTCCCAGTATTCAACAAATAATTAAGCTCATGGTATGACGGGGCACAAAGGTGTACAAAATAGCTCAGACTTCAAGAAATCTATAATAGAGCAAACAAGACATACAATAGTTTTTGCTAATATTTCCTGAGTTGACTTAATGTCTTTACTGTGTTAAACGTTACGTGAATTGTTTAATCCTCAAAACAATGTAGGGGGTTGTTGCTATCATCATTCTCATTTTCAGATAAGTAAACTGATAGTCAGAGATTCAATAACTTATTCAAGATCACATAGCTAGTAACCAGAAAATCCAGAATTGAAATTCCAGTAATCTAACTTCAAATGCTCTACTCTAAATCCCCACACCATTATAATATGTAAGCCAACGTGAGTCTTTCTTAATCTTTTTTTAATCTTTTAAAATTAATTTTTAAATTTAATTAAACCTTTGAAAAGTTTTCTATCCTCATCACATAGTGTCTAGAACATAACAAATTATTGATAAAAGCTTTGTAATGTGCATTAAGATATTTATTAATAAATCAAAATAAAAATTTATTTAACATCTACTATGTAGTAGGCTCTACGCTATCCTCTTTATATACAATATCCAATTTAATCCTCACAGCAGCCTATGACATTATTATTAGTATAATACCATTATTGCAGCTGAGAAACTGGCCAAGTTAAAAAATGCATCCAAGGACTACTCAGCTAGTAAGAGGTGCAGCTGATATATGTATACAGTCTGACATCAAGACTCAGGTATTCCCTTTCCACCACACTAATATTTTCTGAGACATTAGTAAATCGATAAAGTATTTATATCCCAAAGAAGAACTCATTCATATGATGTTGTCTGGAGTTGAGCCAGCACTAACAACATAAAGTGTCCCTGCATCTGATTTGTGTGAGGCCACTTGTACCTGATAGATCTTCTTCTTTAGTGCTAACATTGCCCTGGAGGAACTCCAAGGAATTGCCAGAAGTGTTTCTTCTCCAACATCTCATCTTATCCTCACCTGACCTGAAAGATGCAAGGCAGTTCACTTCTGGCTGCACTCTCAAGTTCCCTGCTAAAATTTCCTGTTCTGAAAATAAAGCCGTTGCTAATACCTTGTTGGGAATTGAGAGACAAATCTCACTTTGCCTCCTCAAAACAAAGTCCAAGAGGAACAATTCTTCCCCTAAATGAGGTATTTTCACCTAATTAAGCGGAAAATTAAAGTTTGTCTCTTCTCAGCTAATTTTCTTAACTCTAACTTGTTAGTTATTCATTAAAAACCAGCCAGAAACTATACTCATTTTAACTCTCAAGAGACTTTTCCTCCTCTATCTCAAAGTAGAAAAAAATAATTACCTTAAAATAATGATTGTCTTTTGTCCAGCAGTGTGAGTGGGAGATAGCTAGTCCCTCCATGATGTTTACTGTGGGCCCCAGCTTCAAAAAGAGAAACAAGGCTGACAGATACAGGCTCAAAATCCAACACAATCCCTTATTCTTTATATGACATTAGGCCAAATATCTAATGAGATCTTTGACTCTCACTGTCTTCATCTACAAAATGAAAATGATATTACTTGGTTGGGATTAACACATACACACTATTATATATAAAATAGTCAACAAGAACCTACTGTGTAGCACAGGGAGTTCTCAATACTCTGTAATAACCTATATGGGAAAAGAATCTGAAAAAGAATAGATATATGTATATGTATAACTGAATCACTTTGCTGTACACTTGAAACTAACACAACATTGTAAATCAACTGTTTTTCGATATAAAATAAAAATTAAATTAAAAAAAGAAGATGATATTACTTAATAACACACAGAACTGTAGTAGGGCTAAACCACAGTGTATGTATGGTACTTAGCACAAGTTCTGGAATAAAATGTATGTATTCAAAAATATTAGCACCTCTCCCCTATTCACACTTCTATTCACGCACAGTTAACATAAATTTTGTTTGCAGTCCAAAGCTACCACTTACTCCAACCTTAGTTTTTTTCAGTCAATATTCTTTTCTGGAAGCCTTTGAACATTCATAGAATATTTAAACAAATATGGCTTCCTATCAGATCCAAACCAACATTGATTGCATGGAAATCAAATTGGTGGTTAACATGAAAAAACTAGAGAGAAAGCCAACATGCTGAATGACAGCTTTAGGAACCAAAAAGGAGTTCATCAAATCTAATTATGGGCTGAATCTAACTAGAATTTAACATGGTTAAATAAATCTAGAGCACAAGTCCAAAAATAAAGGAACACATACAAAATAGTTGATTTAATTTTTGACAAGATTAATAATGAGCAACAATCTATGTGTAGGTTTATACACACTAAAAATGAACATGTTAATAAGGTATATGGCCTACTTTAATTTATCTTCAAAATGTGGAGGTTACCTAAAATTATTCTACTTTATCTGTATTATTGGATGTAAAGTACCAGAACAAGGAAGATTATCCTATTTTACCCAGAGCTAATCGAATACATTTAGATATAGTTTTGGGTATCAGAATAAATGAGAGGGTGGGAGGATTAAATCCAACAGAATATGAGCTGTGGTTGAAGTCCCAGAGAAGAGGGAAGGCTTGTATGGGACATGATAATTGACCTCATATATTATGTACGCCAGAGAGAAATTTAACTTTTTTTTTTCTATGTGCCCCAAGGAGTAGCACAAAGAACAATGAGTATAATTTTCTGGGAGCCAGATCTCATCTCAACATAAGGAAAAACTTCTTAACAATTGTATCTATTATTAAACTGAGTAGACTATCCTATATAAAAGTTCACATCACTGGTGGTTTTAAAACAAAAGCATCAGAGTTTTCTCTCATCAGAAAATGACCTCCAAAGTGCTTTCCAACTAAAAGTCTCTTAGGGAATTCCCTGGCAGTCCAGTGGTTAGGACTCCACGCTTCCACTACAGGGGGCATGGGTTCGATCCCTGATCTGGTGGGGAAACTAGGATTTTGCAAGCTGCCACAAGGCGCGGCCAAAAAAAAAAAAAAAGTCCCTTATTTCAGGATATGGGTTTTTTTTTCAGCCCCATCATCCAGGATATTCGGAAAGTAAGCCTAGAGTAGGAAGAGAGTATAGAATTGTGTGATAGGTTCTAAACGAGACTCCTCTATACAACATATACCTGTATTTTTGCTTAAAATTATTTTGATTTTTTTATTGTTAATCCATTACCTAGCAATTGATAATAATATTCACAATGGCAAACTATGATGTAAGCCCAATGCAAATATTCTTTATGGATTATTCCATTTAATCCTCAACACAACTGTAGGATTTTAACAAACACATACTCCTAACTATATTCAGTATTATAGTTACATCCATTTTACCGATGAGGAAGCAACAAAATTAAGTAATGTTATTGTTATACTCATAGAATAACATAGAATAAAAGTCTAAAGTCTTTTTGTCAGAATATGTGAGGCTAATCACACTGTCCCACAGTTCAGTAACATAAGTAATAATAGGAAATATCAAGAGTCCCATTCAGGACACTCAAACTCTGAAGTCCAAGATCTCCATTTACATATTTTTTACCTATAAGATACAAGGGCACTGAGGGAATCATCAATTTTTTTTGTTACTGGAAATTTAAAAACAAAATTCTGACTTCCGAAGGAAAAAGTAATTCTCCAACTAGATGTCAGGGCATAACATTGATTTTCTTCTTACAGATTTAATGACCACTAATAAATTTTGGTGGATGGAAAACAATTTTGCAACAAGATTGACTATTATTCATTGAAGACAAATGTCTTTTAGATTTCCTTGTAATTCAATGCATCCCCAAATAGTAAACTACCTGAAGGGAAATTAATAATTTCTAGCCAATAAAATTCCACAGTGGTATTCAGTTTTATATACATGTCAATACTAAAATAATCTTCCAAGGTTATTACTTCTAGGTACAATTCAGGTTCACATTTACTGAGTGTGATTATATGATGAAATGTGCAAGATACTGGCTGTAAAACGATGACTAAGACATTGTCCTAATATGCAGGAGCTCAGAGTCTTTGCGGGGGCACAGATATATAATGATAGTATATTATCAAAATGAAGTGATAAGGTAGAGGTTAATCCAGGATGCTATGGGGAGCACACAGAATGAAAATTGTATTAGAATTCTCAGTTACAACTAAAAGAAAATCTCCAACAAATAGAAATATTAAAGTTTGTGGGAAGGTATTGGAAGGATTCTGTAGCACATAGGATCAAAAAAAAAAAAAAAAAAAGGTGCCAAAGCCATGCTGTGTACATTAGGGAAGGGAAAGGGAACTCAGTAATCGTCAGGACTCTTATCTCTCCATCTCCTGTGTCTGCTTGTCCTTTTCTTTTTTTTGAAGTAAAATTTTGTTTATTTGCATATGGCATAATCATGTACTTAGACAATCCTAAGGAATATATTTGAAAAAACCTCCCACAATGAATTACTGAGTGTAACATGTTTGTGAGAAAAGAATTCAATATAAAAAATTGTTTTCTTTGTCTTGAGTGTACATTGAGAACTGCAGTTATTTTATTTTTTAAAAAATGTATATATATTTAAGTGTACAACTTGATGTTTTGATATACATTGTGAAATGATAACTAGGGTTGTTAATTAACTTATCCATCTCTTCACAGTTACCATTTGTGTGTGTGTGTGAATGGTGAGAACACTTAGGATCAACTCTCTTAGCAAGTTTCAAGTATACAGTACAGTATTAGTAATTATAATCACCATGCTGTACATCAAATCACTAGAATTTATTTATCTTACATAACTGAAACTTTTTACCATGTGACCAACATCTCCCCATTTCCTCCACCTTTCCCCTTGTCCCTGAAAACCAGCATTGTATTCTCTGCTTCTATGAATTTGACTTTTTTAGATTCCACATATATGTGAGATGATGCAGTATTTTTCCTTTTGTGTATGGTTTGTTTCCCTTAGCTTAATGGCTTCGGGTTCATCTTTGTTACTGCAAATGACAAGATTTCCTTCTTTCTCATGGCTGAATAATATTCCACTGTATATTTATAACACATTCTCTTTATTCATTCTTCCACTGACAGATACTTAGATTGCTTCCATATCTTGGCTATTGTGAATAATGGACATAGGAGTGAAGATATCTCTTCAAGATAATGAGTTCATTTCCTTTGGATATACATCCAGAAGTTGGATTGCTGGATCATATGGTACTTCTATTTTTCATTTGTTTAGGAAACTGCCTACTGTTTTCCATAATGGCTGTACTAATTTACATTCCCACCAACAGTGTACAAGGGTTCCCTTTTCTCCACATTCTAACCAACAGTTATTTTTGTCTTTGGATAATAGCCAATCTAACAGGTGTGAAGTGACATCTCATTATGGTTTTGATTTCCATTTTCCTAATGATCAGAGATGTTGAGCTTCTTTGCATATAGCTGTTGGCCATTTGTATGTCTTTTTTGGAAAAATATCTATTTAGGTCTTTTGCCCACTTTTAAATCAGGTTATTGATTTTCCAGTTATTGGAAAATCCAATATTTCATATTTATCCAGTATTTTGGACATTAACTCCTTGTCAGATGTATGGTTTGCAAATATCTCCTGTTCTGTAGGTTGTCTATTCACTCTGTTGATTGTTTCCTTTGCTGTGGAGAAGCTTTTTAGTTTGATGCAATCCCACTTGTTAATTTTTGCTTTTGTTTACTGTGCTTTTGAGATCTTATCCAAAAAATCATTGCCAAGACCAGTATGAAGGAGATTTTCCCTTATGATTTCTATATACTACAAATTTTATGGTTTCAGGTCTCATGTTTAAGTCATTAATGGATTTTTAATTTTTTTATTGAAGTATAGTTGATTTACAATTTTGTGTTAGTTTCTGCTGTACAGCAAAGTGATTCAGATATATACATATATATGTGTATATATATATATATTTTTTCATGTTCCCTGTGCTATACAGTAAGTCCTTGTTGTTTATCTATTTTATATATAGTAGCTTGTATCTGCTAATCCCAAACTCCTAATTTATTCCTCCCTTACCCCATTTCCCGTTTGGTAACCATAAATTTGTTTTCTATGTCTGTGAGTCCATTTCTATTTCCTAAATAAATTCATTTGTATCATATTTTAGATTCTACATATAAGTTATATTTGTCTTTCTCTTTCTGACTTACTTCTCTTAGTATGATAATCTCTAAGTCCATCCATGTTGCTAAAAATGGCATTATTTCATTCTTTTTTTGTGGTTGAGCAATATTCCACTGTGTATATATACCACATCTTCTTTATCCATCTGTCAATAGACATGTCAATGGACATGTCTTGGCTATTGTAAATAGTGCTGCAGTGAACATTGGGGTGTATGTATCCTTTCAAATTAGAGTTTTCTCCAGATATATGCCTAAAAGTGGGAATGCTGGATCATATGGTAACTCTATTTTTCATTTTTTAAGGCGGCCGGTCCCCAACATTTTTGTCACCAGGGACTGGTTTCAGGGGATGGTTTCAGGATGATTCAAGTGCATTTCATTTATTGTGCACTTTATTTCTATTATTATTACATTGTAATATATAACGAAGTAACTATACAACTCTCTATAATGCAGAATCCGTGGGAGCCCTGAGCTTGTTTTCCTGCAACTAGATGGTCCCAACGGGGGGTGATGAGAGACAGTGACACCCAAAGTATGTTGCTTATGTCCAGTCTACTCCATAATCTCATTTTGGTTGCTGTCACTGCAGAAAATCCTGCTTCACAAAGATAGGATGTTGGAAATGGAAGCTGTGCTTTTGTGGCAATCTCAGGATATTCTGCCTTGACTTTAATCTAGAACGTATGGAGATTTGACGTTGTCTCATGCATACTTTTAAGGCTACCGTCATTTGTGATCTCAAGCAGTGGATCCTCTTCTTGCACGGACAAAGTCGATTCACCTGGCTTACTCACAAATGGGTCCCGGATCCATTCCTTCCCAGTTCAGGGGTCTTTTGTGGTTGGGAAGTAATGCTTAAGCTCTTTTGAAAGCTGAGATAGGTGATCAATGCACCAGCTGGAAGAAAGAAGGCCCTGGCTCAGTCTCTTTCAAAATCTCTGCTAATGTTTGAAACATGTCGAAAATCCCAATGTTCACTCGTTGCCCCCATAATTCCAGTTTGGCTTTGAATGCAGCCACTTTATCTGCCTACTTGAACACAGTTGTCGTTCTCCCCTGAAGGGACAGATTGAGTTCATTGAGCAGGTTGAATATGTCACACAAGTAAGCAAGTTTTGTGACCCATTGTGTGTCACTGAAATGTGCTGCCAGTGGTGACTGTTTTTCTAAAAGAAATCTCTGGAGTGGCCCTTGTAACTCAAAACTCTTGGCAGTGATCTACCTTCAGAAACCCATCTCACTTCTGTGTATAAGAGAAGACGTGTATGCTCTGTGTCCATCTCCTCACAGAGCTGTGCAAACAGACGTGAGTTAAGGGCATGTACTTTAATGTGGTTGCTGATTTTAATCATATCCTGCAAAACACTGTTACGCTCAGGTGACATATTTTGGCTAGCCAGCTTTTCTCTATGGATGCCACAGTGCGTAGACTCACATTCAGAAGCGACCTCTTTGACCCGAGTAGTGAAACCAGAAAGCCACCCTATCATGGCAGCCACTCCATCCGTGCATATACCAACACAAAATGACCATTTCAGTTTTCCTGATATGTAATCATTCAAAGACTTGAATAGTTCTGCAGCTGTGGTGTTGGTTGGCCACAAAAGTGCACATTACATATCCTCATGCACATCATCCTGAAAAATATATCACACAGAAACAAGAATTGTTGCCTTGTCAACATCGGTAGATTCGTCAACCTGGATTGCGTACCATGGTGACTTATTAATCCTCTCTAACAATGGTGCCTCAACATTCTCTGCTATTTCATCAATTCATCTAGTTATGGTGCTAGCCAAAAGAGGAACACGTGCCACCTTTTGAACTGCAGCCTCTCCTAAAAGTTCACAACAAATTTCCTTAGCAGCAGGCAGGATCCACTCTTCACCAATAGTAAAGGTCTTCTTAGCTTTAGCAATGCAGTTAGCCACTAAGAATGATGCTTTCAGTGCAGATACATTAGATGAAGTGGTGGCCTTCAATAATTGCTTCTGTTATTTGTGTTCACGTTTTTTTCTTTTGAAAAACTCCAAAGGCTTGTGTTTTAATGCAGGGTGCTTGGTCTCCATGTGGTGAAGCAGTTTTGAAGGTTTCATGGCTTAGCTGGATAGCCGGTTGCCATATATTATACAAAGTGGGCTTGAAGAATGTGAATCACCTGTTGCAATGAACCCAAAATTTAAGTAGGACTCTTGGTATTTTCTTTTAAATGCAGCTTTCTTTTTGTTGGCAGTCTTAGAGTCTTCTGCAGTCTCATCATTGGGTCTTTCCCCCTTTTCAAAGAAGCTCTCCAGTGACGTTTGTTTTTCACTCATTTTGGCTAGGGTTAGCTTGTGGGATTACTAAAACTGTGACTGAGACAAGTGCACAGCACAGGAAAGAGGCACGGACAGAAGTGGTAAATAAAATAATGGGTGGGCCACATGTGGACTAAAATAAGTGTCGGATTCTGACTTAAAGTCTGCCACCAGATGCAGCTGTACAATTGAAGTACATCAACTCACTTGCCACTATAAAGCCTGCCACCAAATGCAGCTTAATTGTCACTTGCCACTCACTGATAGGGTTTTGATATGTCTGCAGGCAATTGATTTACTATGGTCTCTGTGCACTCAAATCTCTCTGCTAATGATAATCTGTACTTGCAGCCGCTCCCCAGTGCTAGCATCACCACCTCAGCTCCACCTCAGGTCATCAGGCATTAGGTTCCCAAAAGGAGTGTACAACCTAGATCCCTTGCATGCGCAGTTCACAGTAGGGTTTGTGCTCCTGTAAGAATCTAATGTTGCTGCTTATCTGACAGGAGGTGGAGCTCAGGTGGTAATGTGAGCAATGGGGAGCGGCTGGAAATACAGATGAAGCTTCGCTTGTTCACCCACCACTCACCTCCTGCTGTGTGGCCCAGTTGCCCAGGGGTTGGGGATCCCTGTTTTAAGGAACCTCCATACTGTTCTCCATAGTGGCCACACCAATTTACATTCCCACCAACAATGATCCAGGGTTCCCTTTTCACCACACCCTCTCCAGCATTTATTATTTGTAAACGTTTTAATGATGGCCATTCTGACTGGTGTGAGGTGTTACCTCATCGTAGTTTTGATTTGTATTTCTCTAATAATTAGCAACGTTGAGCATATTAATGGACTTTTAGTTGATTTTTGTGTATGTTGTAAGATAAGGGTCCAATTTCATTATTTTGCATGTGGATATCCAATTTTCCCAGCAACAGTTATTGAAGAGACTATGCTTTCCACATTGTATACTCTTGGCACCCTTCGTGAAAATTAGTTAACTGTATATACATGGATTTGCTTCTGGACTCTGTACGCTGTTCCATTGGTTTATATGTCTGTTTTTATATGAATACCATTCTATTTTGATTACTACAGCTTTGTAATATAATTTGAAATCAGGAAGTGTGATACCCTCAGCTTTGTTCTTCTTTCTGAAGATTGTTTTGGCTTTAATTCATTTAGAGTTGATTCTTATATATGGAGTGAAATAGGGTCCAATTTCTTTCTTCTGCTAGTGGAAAACCAGTTTTCCAAATACCATTTATTGAAGAGACTGTCCTTTCCGCATTGTGTTTTTTTTCCACACTGTGCATTTTTATTTCAGTAAGTACTTTGACATGTGGTCTACCGTTTTTAAAAATTTTATTTGGAAAAAATTTCAAATCCACAGAAAAGTTACAAGAATGGCTCAACAAACATTTTTCTGTCCTGCACCTATAACAGTGGTTTCCATCCAGGGGTAATTTTGCTCCCCCAGGGGACAGGTCTGGAGGCAATGTCTGGAGACATTTTTGGTTGTTACAACTAGGACATGCTAATTGCATGTAGCGGGTAGAGGCCAGGCATGCTGCCACCACTATGTGTTCTTTACACCCTTCTCAAATATCTATTGACCAAAACTGCATGGATTTTTTTCTGGGCTCTCTATTCTGTTCTATTGGTCTATATGTCTGTTTTGTGCCAGTACCATGCTGATTTTATTACTGTAGTTTTGTAGTATATTTTGAAATCAGTAGTGTGATGCCAGCAACTTTGTTCTTTTTGTTCAAGATCACTTTAGTTATTTACAGTCTTTTCTGATTCCATATTAACTTTAGGATTGTTTTTCTATTTCTGTGAAAAAGCCATCCATGACACTGTACAATTGAACCCACTCTCCCATTTTGCCCACCCCCCCACCACCGTCCCCTCTGGCAACCATAATCCATTCTTTGATTCTATGAATTGGTTTTTAAAAATTTTCTTTGTTTGCTTTTTTGTTTTCTGTTTTTTTAGATTCCACATATGGGTGCAATCATACAGTATTTTTCTTCCTCTGTGTGCCATATTTCACTTAGCATAATATCCTTAAGGTCTATCCATGAGGTTGTAAATGGCAGGATTTCATTCTTTTTATGGCTGAGTACTATTCCATTGTTTATATACACACCACATTTTCTTTATCCATTCATCCATTGATGGACAATTATGTTGTTTCCATATCTTGGCTTTTGTAAATAATGCAGCAATGAACATAGGAGGTGTATATATCTTTTGAAATTAGTGGGTTTTTGTTGTTGTTTGTATTTGGAAACTTGATTTATATATACATCAAATAGAATTAATATTTTTCAGCTTTCAAATCCAATTAAGGCTGAGTAACTGTGAGGCTAGTGATTACTTTCTTCCATGTGTTTCTAGATAAAAGTGTTTTATCAAGCATATTTGCATATTTACTATATCTTTTAAGGAATATGTTAAGGTTAACTTATTCTAAAATTTGTCTAGTGTCTGATACCTTGGATACTTTTTAAAGAGCAATGAGACTAATGAAAAAGATTTCATTCATTGAATTAGTGTTTTTGTGTTCTTCAGATAAACACCCAGAAGTGAAATAGCTAGGTCATATGGTATTTCTATTCTTCATTTTTTGAAAAATCTCCATACTGTTTACCATAGTGACTGCACAAATTTACAGTCTCACTAACAGTGTACTAGGGTTACCTTTTCTCCACATCCTTGCCAACACTTGTCATTTGTTGTCTTTTTGATAATAGCCATTTAACAAGTGTGAGGTGATATCTCATTGTGGTTTTGATTTGCATTTTCCTGATAATTAGTGATACTGAGCATCTTTTCATGTGCCTGTGGGCCATCTGTTAAATGGCTATTATCAATTGGAAAAATGTCTATTCAGATTCTTTGCCCATTTTAAAATTGGGTTGTTTGATATTTTTGTTTTGGGGTGATATGTGTTCTTTACATATTTTGGATATTAATCCCTTACCAGAGATATGATTTGCAAATATTTTCTCCCTTTCACTAGATTGCCTTTTCATTTTGATGATGGTTTCCTTTGCTATGCAAAATCTTTTTAGTTTGATGTAGTCTCATTTGTTAATTTTTGCTTTTGTTTCTTTTGCCTTTGGAGTCAAATCCAAAATAACATCACTAAGACCAACGTCAATGTGGTTACTGCCTATGTTTTCTCCTCGGAATTTCATGGTTTCAAGTATTACATTTAAGTCTTTAATATATTTTGAGCTAATTTTTGTGTATGGTGTAAGATAATGGTCTAGGTTCATTCTTTTGCATGTGGCTGTCCAGTTTTTCCAACACCGTTTATTGAAGAGACCGTCCTTTCTCCATTGCATGTCCTTTCCTCTTTTTTGTAGATTAATTGTCCACATATGTGTGGGTAAAATTGTTTGTAATAGTCTCATGACCCTTTGCATTTCTGTGATATCAGTTGTAATTTCTCCTCTTTCATTTCTGGTGTTATTTTTTTTTGAGTCCTCTATTTTTTTCTTGATTAATCTAGCTAATGGCTTGTCAATTTTCTTATCTTTTCAAAGAAACCATTCATAGTTTCATTGATCTTTTCTATTTTTTTTCTCTATTTCATTTATTTTTTGCTCTGGTCTTTATTATTTTCTTTCTTCTATTAATTTTGGGCTTCATTTTTTCTTCTTCTAGTTCCTCTGGTGTGAAGTTAGATTGTTTATTTGAGATTTTTTTGTTTGTTTTTTTTCTTGAAGTAGGTCTGTTTTGCTATGAACTTCCCTCTTAGAACAGCTTTTCCTGTGTCCCATAGACTTTGGTATGTCATATTTCTGTTCTCATTTGTCTTTAGGTATTTTTTTAATTTCTCCTTCGATTTCTTTGATGACTGGTTATTCAGTAGCATGTTGTTTAATCTCCACGTTTTTGTGTTTTTTTCCCCCATTTTTTTCTTGTGATTGATTTCTAGTTTCATACCATTGTGGTTGAAGAGGATGCTGATATGATTTCAGTCCTCTTGAATTTATTGAGATTTGTTCTGTGACCCCAAAATGTGATCTATTCTAGAGAATGTTCCATGTGTGCTTGAGAAGAATGCATATTGTGCTGTTTTGGGGTGAAATGTTCTGTATATATCCATTAAGTTTATCTGGTTTAATGTGTCCTTTTTTTTCTTTTTTTAATTTTTGGCTGTGCCATGTGGCATGTGGGATGTGGGATCTTAGTTCCCCAACCAGGGATTGAACTGTGTCCCCTGCATTGGAAACATGGAGTCTTAACTACTAGACCACCAGGGAGGTCCCTAATGTATCCTTCAAGGACAATGTTTCCTTATTGATTTTCTGTCTGGATGATCTATCCATTGATGTAAATGGGGTGTTAAAGTTCTCTTCTATTATTGCACTGCTTTCAGTTTCTCCCTTTAAGTCCATTAATATTTGCTTCATATATCTTTGTGATCTTATGTTTGGTGCATATACATTTGTAAATGTATATCTTGCTAGATTGACTCTTTTATTATTATGTAATGCCCTTCTTTGTCTTTATTACAGTCTTTGTTTTAAAGTCTATTTTGTCTGATATGAGTATAGCTACTCCAGTACTTTTTTCCACTTTCATTTGCATGGAGTAACTTTTTCCTTTCTTCACCTTCAGTCTGTGTGTGTGTTTAGCTCTAAAATGAGTCTCTTATAGGCAGCATATATATGGGTCTTTCTTTTTATTCATTCAGACACTGTATCTTTTGATTGGTAAATTTAGTCAATTATGTTTAAAGTAATTATTAATAGGTATGTACTTATTACCATTTTGTTTATTGTTTTCTGGATGTTTTTCTTGTTCCTCTCTGTCTTTTGTCTTCTCTTTCTTTACCCTCATGTTTTGGTAGTTTTCCTTAGTGTTATGTTTAAATTCCTTTCTCCTTTTGTGTATTTACTATAAGTTTTTTCTTTGTGGTTACTGTGAGGTTCACATATATTGTCCTATGTAAATAGCAGTCTACTTTAAGTTTGTAGCAACTTAAATTGGAACACATTCCAAAGTTCTATCTTTTTACACACCCCCAACATTTTATACTTTTGATGACACGTTTTCCATCTTTTTTATTTTCTGTATTCCTTAACTAATTGTTGTGATTGCACTCTAGAGTTCCCCTAGGGGAATAGTCAATGGATAGTTGACTTTATAATTGTTTATGTGTGGAGTTAAAGGTTATGATCTCATGTCTGCCATTTTGTGATCTGCTTATCTTTATTTCTCCTAATGTCAGGAGCTTTTTCCATCTTAATAACCCCACAAGCAACAGGATCCTCCCTCTCTAGATCCTGTTAGAATAAACTTGGTGAAGGATTCTGCCATGTCACTTCTACTGTAGTCAGAACTTTCAGAGCTGTAGCAGAAATAGGGAATAGTCAAAGGTACTAGACAGATAAAAATTACCAGTATAATAGGCATTTCCAAAAAAAGAGCAGTTCATAAATCCTCAGAAAGAAGGACAAGGCAAAGTGTTTGAAAATTAGGAAGATTTAGCCAGGCACATAAGGGCAAAATAATACTATTCTAGACTGGAGAATCAGAATAAGCAAAGATATCTCAGCAAGAGTCAACCTGCAGTGTAGCTGGGGTACTGTTGGAGGTGGAGATATGGGAGATAAGGCTGGAGTGTCAGATAAAGGTCAAGTCATGGACTTGTACACTGTGCCCCAAATTTAAGATGACTGATGAGCCTGCAAAACCTGGAAATCTTATGTTTTTGTTTTCAATTTTGCCTAGGATTTAGTGAGCTAATGCACATTATGTCCCTCATAGGCAAAAGTTCTACTTTACCAAAACCCACACCCATCTTTCCTTCTTTTATTCACCACCCTTGAACTTCCTGCATCATTCCATTCATTTTGTTCTGTTGCCTCAACCTCATTAACTCTGATAATGTCATATATTTGTATGGTAACAAGCTCAAGGTGCATAACAATGGTGGCAACTCAGAGATTTTTCTTCCTGGCAGAGTTTAGCTGCTTCAGTCGGTTTTCTTTCTACCATCCTATCATAGCTGAGGGCACAGAATTCACCGAGCTTGCCAATCTGTCCTAAATCCTCTCACTTGAAATCTATTTGTCATTTTATCCAAAGAATTGCCTAGGAAGAAAATCTTTCTTGAAGCATGTATAAAGCTGGGGCCTATTATAAAATAAATGGAACCAGTGGGGAAATTAATCTGTTTCAGCTGCATTAGAAATCCACATTTGTGTTTTATGTATCATTTCAAGTTCAGCCTCCTTCTACCTTATAATTAATATTCCAGAGTTTTGATCACATAGTGAATACCCATCACAGGAAAACTGTGTCGTTCTTTCTTTTGATATTTTTCTGTTCGCATGCCAAACACTGCTGTGAAGCCCTCCCAGAGGAATTCTATTTCAACTCCAAAAAGTTGCTAACATAAGGCTGAGCCTGTACTGTGACCTTATTATGACAGCTTGTTCAAAACTACAAAAGACGAAGGACAGGAAAAAGTTTAGGAATTGTGTCTGTTATATACACACATGTTCTCAACAATATGTTAACTTTGGAAATGGTGGAGGCTGTAGTCCTAGAAGAAAAACAAAAGCAGTGAACTATTCCTGATCCTTTTCAGCCATTTCAATAGTCGGCAGCTCTCTGGAATCCAAAATAAATCTGACTGTTAAAATGCAGGGATGGCAATTATTCAGGTAGGATTCCATAGCAACTATTCAGAAGGATTCTTTAAAAATATTTAACCACTTGATTCAAATTATCCAAACCCTTAGGTTAATTCTAAGTGTTAGTATGGAATTCTCTCCACCTAAGAAGGTGAAAAATCTCCTGTGTGATTCCATCTTGTGGTGTGGCTTGAAGCATTCAGTGGTAGGCAAAGAATATGTACATAATGTAACATTAAAATAAGAAAACAGACCGAAAGTAACATAAAACAATTATTAAAACTATATAAACTATATAAATGTTATTTAAAGTGGTGACAAATTAGAAGCAATCAAAATATCCAACAATGGGAAATGCTTATGTAAACTGTGGCATATTCATCTCATGGAATGTTATATAGTTGCTAAAAATGACATTTTATTAAAGTTTATAATACCACAAAGACACATTTATAATATAATAAAAAAGTAGAACCAGAAGTTGCATATTAATATGGTCATGATTTTATAAATAAAAGGCATATAAGAAAAGGTTTTAGATGGAATGCAGCTATTTTTAGTTTCCTTTCTAAAATTTTTCCAAGGTTTCCAGGTATTCTTTAATGAATATGCATTTTTATAATATAAAATTACAAAATATTTGTGAAACCATACTTGAGGAGCAGTTTGTCAAAATCTGTTAATGGTGAAGATGCCTATGTCTACAATCAAATAATTTCATTCCTAGGTATATAGTAGCCAAAAGAAATTTTCACACTTGTACACAAGGATACAGATAAAAACATGTTCATTGTAGCATCAACTAGCAGCAAGAGAACAGAGAAAAAACTTTTTCTTAAGCAACGGTGAAACTGAATGAACCAGAGCTACATGTATTAACATAAATCTCAGAAGCATAATGGTGACCAAAAAAAAACAACTCAAGTTGCCAAAAATATATAAAGTATGATCTTTTTACAAAGTTTAAAACATCCCAAAGAGTGCTATATATTGTTTATGCATGCTTATATTTGTAGTAAACGTGAAAAATAAAAGAAATGCTTGGACAGAGTAAATACCACATTCAGAATGGTGTAAACCTCCAGGAGGAGAGAGAAGAGATTAAGTCAGAGAGAGATATATAGACTTCATTTGCTGTCTTTACATTTCATTATATTTTAAAAAGATTAAAAAGAAATAAGGTAAAAATGATAAGATTTGGCAAAGCCAGATGGTAGGAATTTGTATCCTTATTATACGACAATCCTTTGTAATATGCTTGAAATACTTCATAATGCCAGAGAAAATAAACTATATTTTAATATATGTAGAGTGAGAAAGTTAATTCTATTAGGAAAAAGTAGCAAATTTTCATATTATATATACATGATAAAGTTATTTTTATAAATCAAAAAATTTTGACTACAAGAACTTAAAAGTGTATCTGCTTAAAATGTGTTTAAATGGTCAGAAATGGGAGGAAACAGAAACACATTTGCACATTGTAAAAAACTGAATAGTAAATTACAGTTACTAAATGAAAAAAGTAGGAACCTAAGAAACCAGGAGTCTGAGCAGTTTTTTTGGTTTAAGTAATGTTACCCCAGAAAGCTGAATAGAGTATGTTTATGAGTGTAGACTTTGTATTGTATTCATACTATCAGGGTTTGAATTCTAGCTCTACCAGTTACTAGCTATTCATGTGAAGCAGGTTACATATTTTGACTGGGTGATTGTGCTTTTTTTTTTTTGCAAGTAATATATTTTATAATTATATCATTTGAACAAAAATTTTTGTTACTTCAAAATGACCCGCATGTACATGAAAGTATTTGTTACATACAAATCATCTCTCTGTATTTCTTGTCTAATCAACCACTGAATAGGATAAGCATCTATGATGGGTCAAATACTATAAGAGATACAATGTTATACAGTACTATTTCCAATATCCTCAAGAGACAATTGGTTAGAAATATACATGTAAAATATACGCAAGGTTGACCAAATGGACAATGAGTAACGCAGAGTTACCTTGCTTGGAATCTTCCTTTCCTCTGTATTTCTCCCTCTCTCCATTGTGTAGGGCCTAATCCAAGCACTATTGTTTTTTTGTGTTTTTATGTTTTTTTAAAAAATATCTTTATTGGAGTATAATTGCTTTACAATGGTGTGTTAGTTTCTGCTTTATAACAAAGTGAATCAGTTATACATATACATATGTTCCCATATCCCTTCCCTCTTGCATCTCCCTCCCACCCACCCTCCCTATCCCACCCCTCTAGGTGGTCTCAAAGCACCCAGCTGATCTCCCTGTGCTATGCGGCTGCTTCCCACTAGCTATCTATTTTACGTTTGGTAGTGTATATATGTCCATGCCACTCTCTCACTTTGTCTCAGCTTACAATTCCCCCTCCCAATATCCTCAAGTCCATTCTCTAATGGTCTGTGTCTTAATTCCCATCTTGCCCCTAGGTTCTTCATGACCTTTTTTTTTTTTTTTTTTTAATTCCATATATATGTGTTAGCATACAGTATTTGTTTTTCTCTTTCTGACTTACTTCACTCTGTATGACAGACTCTAGGTCCATCCACCTCACTACAAATAACTCAATTTTGTTTCTTTTTAAGGCTGAGTAATATTCCATTGTATATATGTGCCACATCTTCTTTATCCATTCATCTGTCAATGGACACTTAGGTTGCTTCCATGTCCTGGCTATTGTAAATAGAGCTGCAATGAACATTTTGGTACATGACTCCTTTTGAAATATGGTTTTCTCAGGGTATATGCCCAGTACTGGGATTGCTGGGTGGTATGGTAGTTCTATTTTTAGTTTTTTAAGGAACCTCCATACTGTTCTCCATAGTGGCTGTATCAATTTACATTCCCACCAACAGTGCAAGAGGGTTCCCTTTTCTCCACACCCTCTCCAGCATTTATGGTTTGTAGATTTTTTGATGATGGCCATTCTGACCAGCGTGAGATGATATCTCATTGTAGTTATGATTTGCATTTCCCTAATGATTAATAATGTTGAGCATCCTTTCATGTGTTTGTTGGCAATCTGTATATCTTCTTTGGAGAAATGTCTATTTAGGTCTTCTGCCCATTTTTGGATTGGGTTGTTTGTTTTTTTGATATTGAGCTGCATGAGCTGCTTGTATATTTGGGAGATTAATCCTTTGTCAGTTGCTTCATTTGCAAATATTTTCTCCCATTCTGAGGGTTGTCTTTTTGTCTTGTTTATGGTTTCCTTTGTTGTGCAAAAGCTTTTAAGTTTCATTAGGTCCCATTTGTTTATTTGTGTTTTTATTTCCATTTCTCTAGGAGGTGGGTCAAAAAGGATCTTGCTGTGATTTATGTCATAGAGTGTTCTGCCTATGTTTTCCTCTAAGAGTTTGATAGTGTCTGGCCTTACATTAAGGTCTTTAATCCATTTTGAGTTTATTTTTGTGTATGGTGTTAGGGAGTGTTCTAATTTCATACTTTTACATGTACCTGTCCAGTTTTCCCAGCACCACTTATTGAAGAGGTTGTCTTTTCTCCACTGTATATGCTTGCCTCCTTTATCAAAGATAAGGTGACCATATGTGCATGGGTTTATCTCTGGGCTTTCTATCCTGTTCATTGATCTATATTTCTGTTTTTGTGTCAGTACCACACTGTCTTGATTACTGTAGTTTGTAGTATAATCTGAAGTCAAGGAGCCTGATTCCTCTAGCTCCGTTTTTCTTTCTCAAGATTGCTTTGGCTATTCGGAGTCTTTTGTGTTTCCATACAAATTGTGAATTTTTTTGTTCTAGTTCTGTGAAAAATGCCAGTGGTAGTTTGATAGGGATTGCATTGAATCTGTAGATTGCTTTGGGTAGTAGAGTCATTTTCACAATGTTGATTCTTCCAATCCAAGAACATGGTATATCTCTCCATCTATTTGTATCATCTTTAATTTCTTTCATCAGTGTCCTATAATTTTCTGCATACAGGTCTTTTGTCTCCTTAGGTAGGTTTATTCCTAGATATTTTATTCTTTTTGTTGCAATGGTAAATGGGAGTGTTTCCTAAATTTCACTTTCAGATTTTTCATCATTAGTGTATAGGAATGCAAGAGATTTCTGTGCATTAATTTTCTATCCTGCTACTTTACCAAATTCATTGATTAGCTCTAGGAGTTTTCTGGTAGCATCTTTAGGATTCTCTATGTATAGTGTCATGTCATCTGCAAACAGTGACAGCTTTACTTCTTCTTTTGTGATTTGGATTCCTTTCATTTCTTTTTCTTCTCTGATTGCTGTGGCTAACACTTCCAAAACTATGTTGAATAATAGTGGTCAGAGTGGGCAACCTTGTCTTGTTCCTGATCTTAGTGGAAATGGTTTCAGTTTTTCACCATTGAGGACGATGTTGGCTGTGGGTTTGTCATATATGGCCTTTATTATGTTGAGGTAAGTTCCCTCTATGCCTACTTTCTGGAGGGTTTTTATCATAAAAGGGTGTTGAATTTTGTCAAAAGCTTTCTCTGCATCTATTGAGATGATCATATGGTTTTTCTCCTTCAACTTGTTAATATGGTGCATCACACTGATTGATTTGTGTATATTGAGGAATCCTTGCATTCCTGGGAGAAACCCCACTTGATCATGGTGTATGATCCTTTTAATGTGCTGTTGGATTCTGTTTTCTAGTATTGTGTTGAGGATTTTTGCATCTATGTTCATCAGCGATATTGGTCTGTAGTTTTCTTTCTTTGTGACATTTTTGTCTGGTTTTGGTATCAGGGTGATGGTGGCCTCGTAGAATTAGTTTGGGAGTGTTCCTCCCTCTGCTATATTTTGGAAGAGTTTGAGCAAGATAGGTGTTAACTCTTCTCTAAATGTTTGATAGAATTCGCCTGTGAATCCATCTGGTCTTGGGCTTTTGTTTGTTGGAAGATTTTTAATCACAGTTTCAATTTCAGTGCTTGTGATTGGTCTGTTCTTATTTTATATTTCTTCCTGGTTCAGTCTCAGAAGGTTGTGTATTTCTAAGAATCTGTCCATTTCTTCCAGGTTGTCCATTTTATTGGCATAGAGTTGCTTGTAGTAATATCTCATGATCCTTTGTATTTATTCAGTGTCAGTTGTTACTTCTACTTTTTCATTTCTAGTTCTATTGATTTGAGTCTTCTCCCTTTTTTTCTTGATGAGTCTGGCTAATGGTTCATCAATTTTATCTTCTCAAAGAACCAGCTTTTAGTTTTATTGATCTTTGCTATTGTTTCCTTCATTTATTTTTCATTTATTTCTGATCTGATCGTTATGATTTCTTTCCTTCTGCTAACTTTGGGGTTTTTTTGTTCTTCTTTCTCTAATTGGTTTAGGTGTAAGGTTAGGTTGTTTATTTGGGACGTTTCTTGTTTCTCAAGGTAGGATTGTATTGCTATAAACTTCTCTCTTAGAACTGCTTTTGCTGCATCCTATAGGTTTTGGGTTGTTTTGTTTTCATTGTCATTTGTTTCTAGGTATTTTTTGACTTGACTTCTTCAGTGATCTCTTGGTTATTAAGTAGTGTATTGTTTAGCCTCCATGTGTTTGTTGTTTTTACAGATTTTTTCCTGTAATTGATATCTAGTCTCATAGCATTGTGGTCAGCAAAGATACTTGATATGATTTCAATTTTCTTAAATTTACCAAGGCTTAATTTGTGACCAAAGATATGATCTGTCCTGGAGAATGTTCCATGAGCACTTGAGAAAAATGTGTATTCTGTTGTTTTTGGATGGAATGTCCTACAAATATCAATTAAGTCCATCTTGTTTAATGTATCATTTAAAGCTTGTTTCCTTATTTATTTTCATTTTGGATGATCTGTCCATTGGTGAAAGTGGGGTGTTAAAGTCCCCTACTATGATTGTGTTACTGTTGCTTTCCCCTTTATGGCTGTTAGTATTTGCCTTATGTATTGAGGTGCTCCTATGTTGGGTGCATAAATATTTACAATTGTTATATCTTCTTCTTGGATCAATCCCTTGATCATTATGTAGTGTCCTTCTTTGTCTCTTGTAATAGTCTTTATTTTAAAGTCTATTTTGTCTGATATGAGAATTGCTACCCCAGCTTTCTTTAGATTTCCATTTGCATGGAATATCTTTTTCCATCCCCTCACTTTCAGTCTGTATATGTCCCTAGGTCTGAAGTGGGTCTCTTATAGACAGCATATATACGGGTCTTGTTTTTGTATCCATTCAGCCAGTCTATGTCTTTCGGTTGGAGCATTTAATCCATTTACATTTAAGGTAATTATCGATATGTATGTTCATATTACCATTTTCTTAATTGTTTTGGGTTTGTTATTGTAGGTCTTTTCCCTCTCTTGTGTTTCCTGCCTAGAGAAGTTCCTTTAGCATTTCTTGTAAAGCTGGTTTGGTGGTGCTGAATTCTCTTAGCTTTTGCTTGTCTGTAAAGGTTTTAATTTCTACATCAAATCTGAATGAGATCCTTGCTGGGTAGAGTAATCTTGGTTGTAGGTTTTTCTCCTTCATCACTTTAAATATGTCCTGCCACTCCTTTCTGGCTTGCAGAGTTTCTGCTGAAAGGTCAGCTGTTAACCTTATGGGGATTCCCTTGTGTGTTATTTGTTGTTTTTCCCTTGCTGCTTTTAATATTTTTTCTTTGTATTTAATTTTTGATAGTTTCATTAGTATGTGTCTTGGCATGTTTCTCCTTGCATTTATCCTGTATGGGACTCTCTGTGCTTCCTGGACTTGATTAACTATTTCCTTTCCCATATTAGGGAAATTTTCAACTATAATCTCTTCAAATATGTTCTCAGTCCCTTTCTTTTCCTCTTCTTCTTCTGGGACCCCTATAATTCGAATGTTGGTGCATTTAATGTTGTCCCAGAGGTCCCTGAGACTGTCCTCAATTCTTTACATTCTTTTTTCTTTATTCTGCTCTGCAGTAGTTATTTCCACTATTTTATCTTCCAGGTCACTTATCCGTTCTTCTGCCTCAGTTATTCTGCTATTGATCCCTTCTAGAGAATTTTTAATTTCATTCATTGTGTTGTTCATCACTGTTTGTTTGCTCTTTAGTTCTTCTAGGTCCTTGTTAAACATTTCTTGTATTTTCTCTATTCTATTTCCAAGATTTTGGATCATCTTTACTATCATTATTCTGAATTCTTTTTTAGGTAGACTGCCTATTTCCTCTTCATTTGTTAGGTGTGGTGGGTTTTTACCTTGCTCCTTCATCTGCTGTGTGTTTTTTTGTCTTCTCATTTTGCTTAACTTACTGTGTTTGGGCTCTCCTTTTCACAGGCTGCAGGTTCGTAGTTCCTGTTGTTTTTGGTTTCTCTCCCCAGTGGCTAAGGTTGGTTCAGTGGGTTGTGTAGGCTTCCTGGTGGAGGGGACTAGTGCCTGGGTTCTGGTGGATGAGGCTGGATCTTGTCTTTCTGGTGTGCAGGTCCACGTGAGGTGGTGTGATTTGGGGTGTCTGTGGCCTTATTATGATTTTAGGCAGCCTCTCTGCTAATGGCTGGGGTTTTGTTCCTGTCTTGCTAGTTGTTTGGCACAGGGTGTCCAGAACTGTAGCTTGCTGGTTGTTGAGTGAAGCTGGGTCTTGTCATTGAGATGGAGATCTCTGGGAGATTTTCGCTGTTTGATATTATGTGCAGCTGGGAGGTCTCTTGTGGACCAGTGTCCTGAAGTTGGCTCTCCCACCTCAGAGGCACAGCCCTGATGCCTGGCTGGAGCTTCAAGAGCCTTTCATCCACAAGGCTCAGAATAAAAGGGAGAAAAAATAGAAAGAAAGAAAGAAAGAAGATAAAATAAAATAAAATAACGGTATTAAAATTAAAAATAATTATTAAGAAAAATTTTTAAAGCAATAAAAAAAAAAACCAAATAACAAAAAATGGACAGACAGAACCCTAGGATAAATGGTAAAAGTAAGTAAAGCTATAAAGACAAAATCACACAGAAGCATACACATACACACTCACAAAAAGAGAAAAAGGGAAAAATATATATATATCATTGCTCTCAAAGTCTACCTCCTAAATTTCGGATGATTCATTGTCTATTCAAGTTTTCCACGATGCAGGGTACATCAGGTTGATTGTGGAGATTTAATCCGCTGCTCCTGAGGCTGCTGGGAGAAATTTCCCTTTCTCTTCTTTGTTCGCACAGCTCCCGGGGTTCAACTTTGGATGTGGCCCCGCCTCTGCGTGCAGGTCGCCTGAGGGCATCTGTTCTTCACTCAGCAGGATGGGGTTAAAGGAGCAGCTGATTCGGGAGCTCTGGCTCACTCAGGCCTGGGGGAGGGAGGGGAATGGATGCGGGGTGAGTCTGCGGCGGCAGAGGCCAGCGTGACATTGCAACAGCCTGAGGCGCGCCGTGCGTTCTCCCGGGGAAGTTGTCCTTAGATCATGGGACACTGGCAGTGGCGGGCTGCACAGGCTCCCGGGAGGGGAGGTGTGGAGAGTGACCTGTGCTTGCACACAGGCTTCTTGGTGGCAGCAGCAGCAGCCTTAGCATCTCATGCCCGTCTCCGGGGTCCGCGCTGATAGCCGCGGCTCGCGCCCGTCTCTGGAGCTCCTTTAAGCGGCGCTGTTAATCCCCTCTCCTCGTGCACCAGGAAACAAGGAGGCAAGAAAAAGTCTCTTGCCTCTTTGGCAGCTCCAGACTTTTTCCCAGACTCCCTCCCGGCTAGCTGTGGCGCACTAGCCCCTTCAGGCTGTGTTCACACCGCCAACCCCAGTCCTCTCCCTGGGATCCAACCTCCGAAGCCCGAGCCTCAGCTCCCAGCTCCCACCTGCCCCGGCGGGGGAGCAGACAAGCCTCTCGGGCTGGTGAGTGCTGCTCGGCGCCGAGCCTCTGTGCGGGAATCTCTCCGCTTTGCCCTCCGCACCCCTGTTGCTGCGCTCTCCTCCATGGCTCCGAAGCTTCCCCCCTCCACCACCCTCAGTCTCCGCCTGCGAAGGGGCTTCCTAGTGTGTGGAAACCTCTCCTCCTTCACAGCTCCCTCCCACTGGTGCAGGTCCCATCCCTATTCCTTTGTCTCTGTTATTTCTTTTTTCTTTTGCCCTACTCAGGTACCTGGGGAGTTTCTTGCCTTTTGGGAGGTCTGAGGTCTTCTGCCAGTGTTCAGTAGGTGTTCTGTAGGAGCTGTTCCACATGTAGATGTATTTCTGATGTATTTGTGGGGAGGAAGGTGATCTCCGCGTCTTTCTCTTCCGCCATCTTGAACCTCCTCTGGGTGATTGTGCTTTTGTTTCCTCATTCATTAATTGCAGAAAATACAAATAATTACTTCATAAGCTAAATGTGAGGTGCAAATGAGTTAATACACATAAAATGCTTATAACTGTATATAGCTCCTTTACCATTTAGATGTTATCTCAAAGATCACTGCCTCAGAAAGGACTTCACTGAAATCTCAGTCTAAACACCCATCCCCTCTTTATCGTATCACAGTTTTATCGTCTTCATAGCACTTAACATTTTCTCATATTATGTTGTGTACTGATTTTTTTACTTTTGTTTTCTACTTCCCACCAGTATAATACAAGTTCCATGAAAGCAGAGCCCTCTCCTGTCTTGTTCACCACAGTATTACTAGGACCTAAGTCAGTGCCTGGCAAAAACATTTATTTAATGAAGAATAAAAGGCACGTCTCTAGGAATGAGTGAGTCCTGATAGACATGAATGTCTATTCTTGAATATTCTTACAGGTATTGTGGGAATTTTGTCCAGTCAGATTTGATAATAAATACTAACCCAGTTATAACTGATACTAAACATTCAATACCCCCTGTAACAGCATCCCCTTCAAGAGAAACTGTATCCACCCACAGCCCCTACCAAAATAGCAGAACTAAACAGCCATGTTGTATTACATGAACCTACCTTCCAGCCAAAACTTATTGGACTAGGGATGAATAAAAGGAGTTCCAGACATTAGCCAATCATATCCTTTCAAAAGAATTTGAATGAAGAGCACAGAGAACATTGTTAACTAAAGGTGGTTGCTAAAACTAAGAGTTCATGATGTAGTGATGGAGTTGGAGACCATGTTGAGCCAGATATATTTTCAGTAAGCAGAAAGGAGAGAGAAACAGAACACTAAGCAGCACAAAGATTAAAAAGATAACATGGTTCCACAGAGATAATAAGAATGAATTCATTTCCTGGCTTTCTGATTCCCAGCTCTGCTACAATATACACTATGAACCTCACCTTGGGATCCTTGAGATCCTCTGCATCTCATTATAAAACCCCCTATTTTGCTATTTTGCTAGTGTGGAAGGGTGACTGTTCTTTGCAGCCGAAAGAACCTTGACTGGAACTCTATTGAAATCCAAATATTTTCATTCAAGAGAAAAAGTGATCCAAATTTACAGAAAAGAGGTGATCCTTAGAGAAACATTCAATGAATAGTGAATGATCAAAGGTATAAAACAAACCCAACCAAAATGTGACTCTTACATTATTAATATCCTCGTGGAAGAAGAATTCACTATTAAAGGTGTACCAAAGGTGTGATGTAAGGCATGAAAGTCCTTTGAAGTAGGTACCATGCCCTAAACTTCTTTCCACATTACTCAAAGTTCTGAGAACATAGTGGTTTCTCAGTAAATACTTTTGATTGACGTCATCACAGTGAATTTCTTGTATTTTTTTTGTTTTTTTAATTACATGCTTATTTTTCTATAGAGGATGAGATTTGCTTTGATATTTTTCACAGGACAAAATCTTAACCCAAATGTCACACCAGCACAGGATAGCAATCATTACCCAAGCTATTTTCATTCTGCTGGTTTGGTTTATTTCCTCCCAGTGAAGTATAATACCACCTAGAACTGAGGTGAGTGTAGAGTCTGTCATTATGAGAACTTAAAAAAAATCAACAAACTTCTCTGAACATGAAGAGTAAAAGAAGCCTGAAAAAACTGCTACCTCAGAAGCCAAGAAAATAATTCTGGAAAGTCACAGTATATTTTCCAAGAGGGAGAAGACAGGGGGAAAAAAACAATAGGTTTAGCATAAAGATGGAAATGGAGTGCCAAAGGCTATTTATTTTAAAGATACAGAGCATTATGGAATAGCTAATAAAAATATGAATGCAAATTTTCTGTTTCACTCTGAAAATGCCAATAAAAACTTGGCCGACTGAACATTATCTTCTATCATCCATCCAGATGTAAAAATGTGGAAAACATACAATAAAATCTTTTACATGTTGAATCTTTCATGTTAATTTAAACTCTGACTTCTGAGGAGCATCAGAAGTCTTCCCTGTCTCATGTTTATCTCTGTGCTTACCAGTTCTACATTAGCCAGAGAACATAAATAATTACCCATTGTTAAGAAAGCAACATTTGTGTCATTACACAGTAGAAAATACAGGTTCTTTAAAACATTCTAAAAAATGTAGACATGTTAATAAAATTGCCTTTTGTTTCAAAAGCTTATTTTATTATAACCTCTGACTTCCAGGAACATGGCTCATTTGGATGAAAAAAAAAATGACATACCAACATATTATGTTCTGGGTATTTTGTTTGCTTTTACCAACCTCTCATGACTATTCTGACTGGGTTGATTAGGCACAGTGAACTGAAAGCCCAGGACATGTATTGTTTTATCCAGGATTCTGAAGTGTATCTCTGCTCTCCTAGAGCACAATGGGTTAAAAAAGCAAAATGCTTCATAATCAGCACTCTAACCCTCAACAAAATACATTTAAAATTCTTTTGAGAAGCGGTGTTAGGCAAATTCCAAGTATGATTAGCCCTTAAGTTTAGTAGAGTAGAAAGATTTTAAAGCTGTCTTTTATCAAATCTTTGCCTATAAATAGAAAGGGCCTTTCTTGTCTCATGAAAGACAACTAAAGCAAAGAGAAGCTTTACTTAGGTAAAGAGTACAGGAGCCACAGCTTGCTTCAGCAAGTTTTAAAGACTTTCTTTTCCTTTCCATCAAATAACCCCTAAAGTGTCATATTCTTGTTAGTTTCCCAAGCAAAAGCAAGAAATACCCTATTAAAAATTTTATAGCTCAGTAAACCAAGTCCCAAAGCACAATAAAAAATACAGCAAAAGGAACAGTAAGTTTTCATGCTCTTACTTTATGAAATAAGTTTATTTCAGGTTATTTTCAGGCTTTCTTTAAAATAAAAAGTGATTTGTGACCAGAATTGATCCAAATTATGCTTCCAATCTTTCTCTGTTCCAGCTATAACACTACTTCATGGGTTGCCTTCAATAGAAAATTCATAGTTATTTTTCTAAAATCCAAAACTTAGATTTTAAGGACATTTTTTTCTAATGAGAGCCATAGATTTTTTTCCTAATAAAAATACGAATTTATTGCATTTTAAATTTCCTCAGAATATCCCTGATAGAGGTTGTCATGTGTGAAGATTTAACTCCTCAAAGTTAGCCTCCCAGGAACCAAGTGAAGGCAGCACATTTATTTATGCCAGCTCCTTCTATATACAAGCCTTTGTCAAAAACCAGTTGAATCAAGTAAAACAATTCCTTAATTAAAGAACACCATAAATTATAAAAAGTATCATTTGCTTAAAAACTTCTTAGGTAATTTATACACAATAGAAGTCACACAATTTCAAAAGTGTTAAAACATCTGTATCAAAGCCAGGAAGAAGATCTCAGTTCCCAGAGTTTCCCATAGCAAAAACAGTGCCTAGAAAAATACTTTGAATTTGGTAAACCTGTTGACATCTGACTGATCTTCTAGTATAGACAATTCAAAGTACAGAAAACATAGAAAAACTGGAAATATTGTCAAGTGCTAGTTTCCTGAAAATATTACCAAAGCAACTTTTGATAAGACAAAAAAAGAGTATTTTTTTTTTTACCATGGTAAAGGAGGGCAAAATAAGGATATTTATGGAGGATTAGATTCTGGTTTAACATGGGTCTTTCAATTTACAGGCTTGGTTAGGATTGGGTAAGAATCATGATAATGCTAGTGTAGTACTGATGGACATCAACGAGGTAAGGATTTTCAGGCAAGTTCAAATACTCTTAGGAGTAAATGGGTCATTCGAAACTAGCTATTGAAATGAAAATTTCAGTGTCCTTTGTAAAGTATCTTCGTTTTATTGCTACACAGACATGCTCATTTGCTTATATATTTTCTATGGCTGCTTTTGAACTGTAAGGGCAGAGTTGAGTAGTTGCAACAGACACATGGCCTGAAGCACCTAAAAAATTTACTATCTGGCTATTTACAGAAAAAGTTTGCTGACTACTGCTATAACAAATACTGTCGATGTTCTACAGAGATTCCCTTTCTTTACCAATTCTGTGTGCCCCTCCCTTGACTTTTGTGTGCTTTTACTTCTACCTGCCTTCTTGTGACTCTCTTTGGAGGACTGCTCTGAAGCTATTGGAATCACTTTGCTTGGAGACACAGGTGGCTGGAAATAACAGAGAGGTTACATTTCCCCCATCCCACTATGGCTCTCAGCCAATTACTGACTGGTATGGGATTGTGAAAGCAGCTCCCTTCCCTCAAGTTGGAATAAATTCTGAGGGGTAATTTATATTTCGCAGACACATTTATACTTCAGAGTCTTTTCTACTGGGGAGTGGCTTATCTTTCTGCCTGCTACCTCAGTTTTCTGTAATGCTATGGAGATGGCAAGGTTAAGTTTTTTTCCGATGTCACCATCTTCCTTCTTTACCAAAAAACCAAAAATTGTAAAAAGGCAAATGCTAAATTGGGCACAAACTGAAAAAATGTTTCCATTACTTAGAAAATAGGATGTCACACTATAAGCCCTCCTCTTCTTAGTGCAGTTGCTCATATTTTGCTGTTTAACCATTTAATGGCCACAATGGGTTGATCTAGAGACAAGTTTCATTTCTCCAGTTTGATTCACTCAGCAGTTTTTGACTATCCAATATACCAGGTCCTATGCTAACTACTGAGAACACATTGAGTGTAAGATGACCTAGGCCTTGAAAATTTCACACTTTTGTGAGGTACTTATAATTTCCTATGCCACTAGAGCAGGGACTGGAACTTCTATTATTTTTCAAATTTTCTGAGTGCCAAGCACAGTGATGTGTTGAATAAATACTTGTTAAATGTAATTGTACCTCATCATTCTCAAGAATGGAAATCTATCCAGCCAGGGCAGCAGCTTAATGCCATACATAATTCCTAGTAAAGGAATTATTGACACATAACCTAGCATGATATAATGTCACAGGAGTGGGTTCCAGGCTGAGCTCCTGAAGTCCAGACTCCTGGTTGCCACTCTATTAGTAATTCCCTAGGTGACCCTGGACAATCCATTTCACTCTCTAAGCCTCAAATTCTTCAATTATAAAATAAAGAGGCCAGACTAGATTATACATAAGGTTCATTCCAGCTCTGAAATTCTGATTCCTTTGAACTCTCCAATTACTTAGCAATGCCTGACTTTTCATGAACTAATAGACTTATTTCAGGACTCAATCCAATATTCTTACAAGAATTGAACTACGGAATTTTAAAATGTGATAAACCTTTTTGTGATAGAACCTCTATGTCCCTTGATTTATTCTGTCTACAGTCTCAGGCATGACAATGATATTTCCCCAGCATTTCATTCATAGCTTTCAGTCTTTTATAAAAAGAGGTTTGCAGTAAGTTCTGAAAATATTTGCTACTTATTTTCTGACTCACATTTCTAGAAGGATCCAAGTTCCAATCAATGCCATCTTTTTTCTATTTTAGCAAATTGCCTTATTTCATCATTTTGAGTTATTTTTCAGATTTTTATATTTTTAACACACTCAAGCTTGTTACCTTTTTTCTAACCACTCCACCTCTTTCTTAGGTCCTCAGACCTCAGTAAGAGTCTTAAGATTTGTAGGAAATTAAATCAAAAGTACCTTCTGTTCCAAAAATGAATATAAAAGTTTGATATAAAAAACATGAATAATTTATATTTGTTATTTTGATGCAAGTAATTTATTATTTGTTCACTCAGACACAATTGTAGATATGTAGTTGGATATTCACCTTGTTCCAATTTTTTATCAGGAGCAATTTTTCTGTGAGTCTAAAAAACTTTCATGCATAAGAATTTTATATTCTTCACATCTCCCTTTCTTTTCCTCATCTCTGAAACTGTACCACCCTGCAATGCCTTTCTCCAATGGAAAGAAAGAATTTTCTCACCACCAGTTTTGATTCCTGTATCACTTACCTACTGTTTCAAAATTTATTGGACACCTAGTACTTGGCCTGATGCTAGGCACTGAGAATATAAAGGAAGAAGAGAGGGATGATTTCCCAGAAAAGTTGTTAAATTGCATTTTGAAGAATGAGTGAAGTTATGAGAAAGAGGATGGAGGCTTGAAGATGTGAAAACACACTGCATTCAAGAGTCTGCAAGTGCCATAGGATGGCCAAAGCACAGGGTCCTTTATAAAACATAGTAAGACTAATCAAATATCGGTAGAATGTATGTGATTTATCTATGTAACTATCACTGTTTTCTCTTCCAAAACTGGTTCTACTATGGGGTTATTTATTTAGGTTGTGATAAAAGAAAATAAATTTTTAGAAAATTTTCACCATCATCCATTTCTATTTTTTTCTTTCTCCACAGACTTTATCATCTAACCCCATCATTCAGCTCTCCTATCTCCTTGGGTCCTATATCAGTTGTCACTGGGTAAATAGGGACCAACTGAAAACTGGGCCCAAGTTCAATTCTACATTAAAATTCTGGCATTCAGCGTTTATGGACTTAGAAAGACTAAAAGCTAAGCTAAAGAGATGAAAACTTGGCTTCAAACCAAAATCCAAATCTCAAAATCAGCAGTGTGTGTTGTGGAGTCCTGGGTATAGAAATCCCTTAAGACCATCTTTAGATGAAAAAACAAGAATTTTTAAAAAAATAATGAATTTTACACACTCTGTAAAGAAAAATATAGCACATTTGATATAAGCAAAAGTGAGGGAAAATTGTTTTTTAAAAGCAGATTGCCTGGTTTAATCCCATCTCTGCCCCCCAAGAGGTCCTTAATAAGCCAAAAATAAACATAAATATAAATAATAATCCCTCCACGTACACCTATATCCTGAATGGCATTACAAATACATGTTTGCCTATACACTCACACACACGTGCACACGTGTGCATGCACACACCCCAGATCCTTGCCCTTCAGTAGGTGATCAAAGCCCATGAAATGGAATCAGATTCAAGGACTAGACTTGACTTAGATAGGTCATCACTGGCAGTCAAACTAAACAGATTGTCTACAATTACCTCTCACCCGAGTGCAGAAGAATATGGTGCCATGCATCATTCCCACACCTTTCCATCATATATGCTCAGTACATCCATGCCTGTATTCCCTCTTTTCACACTCATCATTTCATTATCTCACCATGTGAATCAGAAAATAGCTGTAGGCAAAGTGAATGCAACTTACTTGTATCTAGACTTCAGTGAAATACTTTCTGGTCTAGTTCTTTTTCCTTTTGCTCAGCTCTGAAGGTGACCAAATTTAGAGAATTTTTCACCTCTCATTGGCATCACTTTGATCATTTGAAGTTTATCCTGTAAAAGTAGATATTCACATGTCAAATCATTCCCTTACATGTCAGCACGATGTTTTACAAGCCAAAGACAAAGGAAAGATGGCCATTCTTGTACTGGTGGCAGAAAACTAAGGTCCGGGATCCAAGGGTTTTCTGAAGGGCATCTATAAAAGATCACCTGGGGATTAAAAAAAGGATCCCTCTATATATTAACAATGTCATGCATCAAAAGGAAGCAATCAGGTAACTATATATTTGACAGATAAAAGCACCAAAATGTTAAGGTGGCTAACTCATGGTAACACAATTACAGATTATGTTTTTTTATCATCTTTATGCTTTTCTATATTTGAATTTATCAAACATAAGCAATTATATTAATCAGAAAAATTAAAATGTCACAATACAGTTTCAGAAACTCAATAGCAAAAAGAGGCAACAATGCATAGCAAAACCAAACAAAACAAAAAAGCAATTTTCACTGGATCAACCAAAGTCAAATTTTAGCTTTGCCTATTATGTGATCATCAGATTATTTAGCTTCTCTGAATCTCAGTTTACTTAAAAACTACTATAGCTAACTTACAGGGTTGTAATGAAGATGAAATAAAACAAATGCATACAAATTTAAAAGAATTTTCATTAGTATCATCAAGATGAACCTTTGCCTTCTCAAAGTTAAAAGACTGTCCCGTTTTCAGACTGGTGCTTCCATCTTATCCATTAATAAATGGATACACCTGTGATTTATACCCCTGACACTCATTCCATGGACACTGAAACACTTAACAAATAATAAGAAAAACCTCGTAGGCATTCATATAGTATGCCTTGCATATGTAATCCTGGCTTCTATTAGTAACAACAATAACCATAATGATAATAAAGAATTCCTGTGGCCTTATTCTGTGTCCAATTCTAGATTAATCACTTTATGTGCACTATCTCACATTATCTAAACAGAGACCTAGTGAGGTAAATACTATTATTAGAGGTTAGTAACCTGCTCAGCATCATGGAGCTAATAACTGATGGATCTGGGTCTCTAATCCCAAGTTTGTATGGTTTCAAAGAGCAGTCTCCTAACCACTTTATCATCTAAAGAAAGATATAAGAATTCTGGCCAAGATATACTTACAATCATTTTTTTAATTTACAATCTCATTCTTAGGTATAAAATATATTAGACTCTACAATGTGCTAACCTTTCCTTGAGGCGTGACAGAAACAACAAAAATCCAAACTTTGCAAACAAGTTTGGTCATGGGAGCTAAAGAAACTGGCAAAACTGTGACTAAATTGCAATTTTGATGCATGCAAATTATCTGCTCCTCAGACACTACGGTCAGAATAGCAATTGTTACCGTGTTGTGATTTTATTTTCATAGACCAAAGTACAATCAAACCAGACCAAGCTGAACCTATTGCAAAATAAATCATTACTCTTCTCAACTTTTTAACCATGTAATCCTGGTTAATCGAAACGGAAATTAATTCTTCATTGTCTAAATATGATGGTATTTCTGTGTCTTGTATATTTGGTGATCTTACTCCCTGAAGATGATGCCCTCTCCTCCATTTGATAAAATAACATCCTCAAATAGCAAATGAAGGAATCTGGGAATTGCAGAAACAGATACTGTGCCTTTATGAAGTCTAAAAAATAATGTTGTGCAATATTTTTAAAGTGTGTTAGATTTTGAAGGAGGGTGTTCTTTTGTTTTTATTTCATTTATTTTTTTCTTTCAAGTTTTATTTTATTTATTTTTTTTATACAGCAGGTCCTTATTAGTCATCCATTTTATACACATCAGGGTATAAATGTCAATCCCAATCGCCCAATTCATCACACCACCATCCCCACACCCCCGCCGCTTTCCCCCCTTGGTGTCCATACGTTTGTTCTCTACATCTGTGTCTCAATTTCTGCCCTGCAAAGCGGTTCATCTGTACCTTTTTTCTAGGTTCCACATATATGCGTTAATATACAATATTTGTTTTTCTCTTTCTGACTTACTGCACTCTGTATGACAGTCTCTAGATCCATCCACGTCTCTACAAATGACCCAGTTTCGTTCCTTTTTATGGCTAATATTCCATTGTATATATGTACCACATCTTCTTTATCCATTTGTCTGTCGATGGGCATTCAGGTTGCTTCCATGTCCTGGCTATTGTAAATAGTGTTGCAATGAACATTGGGGTGCATGAGTCTTTTTGCATTGTGGTTTTCTCTGGGTATATCCCCAGTAGTGGGATTGCTGGGTCATATGGTAATGCTATTTTTAGTTTTTTAAGGAACCTCCATACTGTTCTCCATAGTGGCTGTATCAATTTACATTCCCACCAACAGTGCAAGAGGGTTCCCTTTTCTCCATACCCTCTCCAGCATTTGTTGTTTGTAGATTTTCTGATGATGCCCATTCTAACTGGTGTGAGGTGATACCTCACTGTAGTTTTGATTTGCATTTCTCTAATAATTAGTGATGTTGAGAGATTTTCATGTGCTTCTTGGCCATCTGTATGTCTTCTTTGGAGAAATGTCTATTTAGGTCTTCTGCCCACTTTTGGAGTGGGTTGTTTGTTTTTTTAATATTGAGCTGCATGAGCTGTTTATATATTTTGGAGATTAATCCTTTGTCCATTGATTCATTTGTAAATATTTTCTCCCATTCTGATGGTTGTCTTTTCATCTTGTTTATGGTTTCCTTTGCTGTGCAAAAGCTTTTCGAGTTTCATTAGGTCCCATTTGTTTATTTTTGTTTTTATTTCCATTACTCTAGGAGGTGGATCAAGAAAGATCTTGCTGTAATTTATGTCAAAGAGTGTACTTCTATTTTCCTCTAAGGGTTTTATAGTGTCCAGTCTTATATTTAGGTCTCTAATCCATTTTGAGTTTATTTTTATGTATGGTATTAGGGAGTGTTCTAATTTCATTCTTTCACATGTAGCTGTCCAGTTTTCCCAGCACCACTTATTGAAGAGGCTGTCTTTTCTCCATTGTATATCCTTGCCTCCTTTGTCATAGATTAGTTGACCACAGGTGCGTGGATATATCTCTGGGCTTTCTATCTTGTTCCATTGATCAATGTTTCTGTTTTTGTGCCAGTACCACATTGTCTTGATTACTGTAGCTTTGTAGTATAGTCTGAAGTCAGGGAGTCTGATTTCTCCAGCTCCATTTTTTTCCACCAAGACTGCTTTGGCTATTCGGGATCTTTTGTGTCTCCATACGAATTTTAAGATTTTTTGTTCTAGTTCCGTAAAAAACGCCATTGGTAATTTGATAGGAATTGCATTGAATCCGTAGATTGCTTTCAGTAGTAGAGTCATTTTCACAATATTGATTCTTCCAATCCAAGAACATGGTATGTCTCTCCATCTATTTGTATCATCTTTAATTTCTTTCATCAGTGTCTTATCGTTTTCTGTATACAGGTCTTTTGCCTCCTTAGGTAGGCTAATTCCTAGGTATTTTATTCTTCTTGTTGCAATGGTAAATGGGAGTGTTTCCTTAATTTCACTTTCAGATTTTTCATCATTAGTGTATAGGAATGCAAGAGATTTCTATGCATTAATTTTGTATCCTGCAAATTTACCAAATTCATTGATTAGTTCTAGTAGTTTTCTGGTGGCATCTTTAGGATTCTCTATATATAGTATCATGTCATCTGCAAACAGTGACAGCTTTACTTCTTCTTTTGTGATTTGGATTCCTTTCATTTCTTTTTCTTCTCTGATTGCTGTGGCTAGGACTTCCAAAACTATGTTGAATAATAGTGGTGAGAGTGGATATCCTTGTCTTGTTCCTGATCTTAGAGGAAATGCTTTCAGTTTTTCACCATTGAGAATGATGTTTGCTGTGGGTTTGTCATATATGGATGGCCTTTATTATGTTGAGGTAGGTTCCCTCTATGCCCACTTTCTGGAGAGTTTTTTATCATAAATGGGTGTTGAAATTTGTCGAAAGTTTTTCTGCATCTATTGAGATGATCATATGGTTTTTATTCTTCAATTTGTTAATATGGTTTATCACATTGATTGATTTACATATATTGAAGCATCCTTGCATCCCTGGGATAAATCCCACTTGATCATGGTGTATGATCCTTTTAATGTGTTGTTGAATTCTGTTTCCTAGTATTTTGTTGAGGATTTTTGAATCTATATTCATCAGTGATACTGGTCTGTAATTCTCTTTTTTTGTAGTATCTTTGTCTGGTTTTGGTATCAGGGTGATGGTGGCCTCATAGAATGAGTTTGGGAGTGTTCCTTCCTCCGCAATTTTTTGGAAGAGTGGGTGTTAGCTCTTCTCTAAATGTTTGATAGAATTTACCTGTGAAGCCATCTGGTCCTGGACTTTTGTTTGTTGAAAGATTTTTAATCACAGTTTCAAGTTCATTACTTGTGATTGGTCTGTTCATATTTTCTATTACTTCCTGGTTCAGTCTTGGAAGGTTATACCTTTCTAAAAATTTGTCGATTTCTTCCAGGTTGTCCATTTTACTGGCGTAGAGTTGCTTGTAGTAGTCTCTTAGGATGCTCTATATTTCTGCGGTGTCCGTTATAACTTCTTCTTTTTCATTTCTAAGTTTATTGATTTGAGTCCTCTCCCTCTTTTTCTTGATGAGTCTGGCTAATGATTTATCAATTTTTTTTATCTTCTCCAAGAACCAGCTTTTAGTTTTATTGATCTTTGTTATTGTTTTCTTTGTTTCTATTTCATTTATTTCTGCTCTGATCTTTATGATTTCTTTCCTTCTGCTAACTTTGGGTTTTGTTTGTTCTTCTTTCTCTAGTTCCTTTAGGTGTAAGGTTAGATTGTTTATTTGAGATTTTTCTTGCTTCTTGAGGTAGGCTTGTATAGCTATAATCTTCCCTCTTAGAACTGCTTTTGCTGCATCCCATAGGTTTTGGATCGTTGTGTTTTCATTTTCATTTGTCTCTAGGTATTTTTTGATTTCCTTTTTGATTTCTTCAGTGATCTCGTGGTTATTTAGTAACGTATTGTTTAGCCTCCATGTGTTTGTGTTTTTTACGTGTTTTTCCCTGTAATTCATTTCTAATCTCATAGCGTTGTGGTCGGAAAAGATGCTTGATATGATTTCAGTTTTCTTAAATTTACTGAGACTTGATTTGTGACCCAAGATGTGATCTATCCTGGAGAATTTTCCATGCACACTTGAGAAGAAAGTGTAGTCTGCTGTTTTGGCATGGAATGTCCCATAAATATCAGTTAAATCTATCTGGTCTATTGTGTCATTTAAAGCTTCTGTTTCCTTATTTATTTTCATTTTGGATGATCTGTCCATTGGTGTAAGTGAGGTGTTAACGTCCCCCACTATTAATGTGTTACTGTCAATTTCCTCTTTTATAGCTGTTAGCAGTTGCCTTATGTATTGAGGTGCTCCTATGTTGGGTGCATATATATTTATAATTGTTATATCTTCTTCTTGGATTGATCCCTTGATCATTATGTAGTGTCCTTCCTTGTCTCTTGTAACATTCTTTATCTTAAAGTCTATTTTATCTGATATGAGTATTGCTACTCCAGCTTTCTTTTGATTTCCATTTGCATGGAATATCTTTTTCCATCCCCTCACTTTCAGTCTGTATGTGTCCCTACATCTGAAGTGGGTCTCTTGTAGACAGCATATAGATGGGTCTTGTTTTGTATCCATTCAGCAAGCTGTGTCTTTTGGTTGGAGAATTAATCCATTCACGTTTAAGGTAATTATCGAAATGTATGTTCCTATGACCATTTTCTTAATTGTTTTGGGTTTGTTTTTGCAGGTCCTTTTCTTCTCTTGTGTTTCCCACTTAGAGAAGTTCCTTTAGCATTTGTTGTAGAGCTAGTTTGGTGGTGCTGAATTCTCTTAGCTATTGCTTTTCTGTAAAGCTTTTGATTTCTCCATCGAATCTGAATGAGATCCTTGCTGGGTAGAGTAATCTTGGTTGTAGGTTCTTCCCTTTCATCACTTTAAGTATATCATGCCACTCCCTTCTGGCTTGTAGAGTTTCTGCTGAGAAATCAGCTGTTAACCTTATGGGAGTTCCCTTGTATGTTATTTGTCGTTTTTCCCTTGCTGCTTTCAATAATTTTTCTTTGTCTTTAATTTTTGCCAATTTGATTACTATGTGTCTCGGCATGTTTCTCCTTGGGGTTATCCTGTATGGGACTCTCTGTGCTTCCTGAACTTGGGTGGCTATTTCCTTTCCCATGTTAGGGAAGTTTCCTACTATAATCTCTTCAAATATTTTCTCTGGCCCTTTCTCTCTCTCTTCTCCTTCTGGGACCCCTATAATGCGAATGTTGTTGCATTAATGTTGTCCCCAGAGGTCTCTTAGGCTGTCTTCATTTCATTCTTTTTTCTTTATTCTGTTCTGCAGCAGTGAATTCCACCATTCTGTCTTCCAGGACACTTATCCATTCTTCTGCCTCAGTTATTCTGCTACTGATTCCTTCTAGTGTAGTTTTCATTTCAGTTATTGTATTGTTCATTTCTGTTTGTTTATTCTTTAATTCTCCTAGGTCTTTGTTAAACATTTCTTGCATCTTCTCGATCTTTGCCTCCATTCTTTTTCCAAGGTCCTGGATCATCTTCACTATCATTATTCTGAATTCTTTTTCTGGAAGATTGCCTATCTCCATTTCATTTAGTTGTTTTTCTGGCATTTTATCTTGTTCCTTCATCTGGTACCTAGCCCTCTGCCTTTTCATCTTGTCTATCTTTCTGTGAACGTGTTTTTTTCCCCACAGGCTGCAGGATTGTACTTCTTGCTTCTGCTGTCTGCCCTCTGGTTGATGAGGCTATCTAAGAGGCTTGTGCAAGCTTCCTGATGGGAGGGACTGGTGGTGGGTAGAGCTGGGTGTTGCTCTGGTGGGCAGAGCTCAGTAAAACTTTAATCCACTTGACTGCTGATGGGTGGGGCTGGGTTCCCTCCCTGTTGGTTGTTTGGCCTGAGGCAACCCAACACTGGAGACTACCTGGGCTCTTGGTGGGCTAATGGCAGGACTCTGGGAGGGGCTCACGCCAAGGAGTACTTCCCAGAACTTCTGCTGCCATTGTCTCTCCTCACGTGAGACACAGCCACACCCCATGTCTGCAGGAGACCCTCCAACACTAGCAGGTAGGTCTGGTTCAGTCTCCCCTGGGGTCACTGCTCCTTCCCCTGGGTCCCAATGCGCACACTACTTTGTGTGTGCCCTCCAAGAGTGGAGTCTCTGTTTCCCCCAGTCCTGTTAAAGCCCTGCAATCAAATCCCACTAGTCTTCAAAGTGTGATTCTCTAGGAATTCCTCCTCCCGTTGCCAGACCCCCAGGTTGGGAACCTGATGTGGGGCTCAGAACCTTCACTCCAGTTGGTGGACTTCTGTGGTATAAGTGTTCTCCAGTCTGTGAGTCACCCACCCAGCAGTTATGGGATTTGATTTTACTGTGATTGCACCCTTCCTACTGTCTCATTGTGGCTTCTCCTTTGTCTTTGGATGTGGGGTATCTTTTTTTGGTGAGTTCCAGTGTCTTCCTGTTGATGACTGTCCAGCAGCTAGTTGTGGTTCTGGTGTTCTCACAAGAGGGAGTGAGAGCACTTCCTTCTACTCCGCCATCTTGGTTCCTAATCTCTTGTTTTTAAATTAGAGAAATCATGCACACATTTGTTCCTTCTGCCCTTGGAGATTATAAACACTCAGAGTCAACTCATTTTTGCAGAGTATTTGCTTTCAAGAAGCAATGAAGTGCAAATGGAAGCCAACTGAATTTAGCAATTTTTTACTCAGAAAGAAAACAGCTGGAGAAAAAAATAGAGTATTTTAATAATTAGCCAGTCATGTTAGATAAGGGACATTCCAGTATATGATCTAGCATCGTAATAAGGAGGCTGACACTTTGGATGATAAAGAATTAGCAATTAACCTTCTAACTGAAGAAAAAAGTACTCAAAAGGGGGGGAAAAAGTAGAGAAACAGGCTTCAGTTTTGAATTTTATTCACTATGTCTTCAAACTCACAATGGGTAGTTTTTAAAAGTTTTACCAGGTAATATGCTTTGAGTACTTTCGCAAATAGAAGGCTTCATGAGCCCGTGCTAAAGGTAATGTTGTTGAGGAATTACAAGATAGAGCAGTTACCATGGGGAACTTTTCTCAGCTATCTAATGAAAACTCATATTCTGTATTCCTTTGTCTACAATGTCTGTACCTACTGTAAATTATTAGAAGAAACGAGTTAACCTCTCCTATATAGCTTAATTATTAAATACCTGCTGGCACAGAATACAAAATTAATAGCACTCTTACTGAGATCTTTAATTAACCACAAAGTCCTTTCACAATGTACCTGGCCAGAACACTTCTTAAAAATATAGAAGACACATTCAAAGAATATATATAATTCTTCATTGAGATGTGAGATTGTGACTGTGGTCCAACCAGAACCATAGCAATAGGAACCAGGATGGTAATTTTCTCCAAAGCTCACCTCTTTGCTTTCCTGCCATCAGCCAACCAATGGAGAACTTGAGCCCTTTCCTTTCAGAGAAGCATCCTGTCAATTCAGAAGGAGAATGGCCTCTTCTGCATGCACTCTGCTTTTGTGTAGCAATATCTAAGCAGATGGATAGGGCTTTGAAGTCCTGATGAACAAGAGGAGAGCTACACTAAATAATAGTTATATCCCATAGGTCCGAGGGAGTATGACAAAGAACCAGTCATTGTGTGAAGTTGCTTTTGGTGCCTAGAGGAGAGAGAGGAAAGGAAGGGAATTACAGAGAGCAAAAGAACTAAAAAGAGGGTTAAGGAAGAAATAAAGATGGTTTATGGTCTTATTGGAAGTTACTAAAATTGGTTACAAATCAAAATAACTCAGTATAGTAAATGCATTGAACCAGAATAACCCAACAGCTGAGGCTCAGAAAATGCTGCTGCTATAATTATTGTGTGATTGTTGTTGTTGCTGGTGCTGATGCCGATGCTGCTCTTCTCCAAGAGGTTCTGATATATTTGAAGAACCTGAAAGATGCTAGGCTTAGAAGCCCAACACCACATGTAGCTGAGTTTACCCCAGGACTCCAACATCCATAGGAGTAAGACCGTGTAACAGCAACACTTCTTCCCCGTAAAAATAGGTTCTTTTTCTCCTCCTTTGATCCCATAGATGTGAATATAATGAGATTTTATCAAAACCACTTCATCTTATTGTTACTTCTGCCAGAGAAATAGTGCGTTACACCCTCCTGGCTTTGATGCAGACAATGAACCTTTCTAATAGATTGCCAATTGCTTTGACACGAAAGCTAGAGAAAATGTAACTTATCCCAGAACCTTGTTCCCAATCTGTCTCCAGCACTGCAGCTGTCAAATTCGGCCCCTAAAATGCCCTTGATTAAAGGAGTGAGCCAAAGAAAGAGTAATAGTCTGCCAAGTTAGGTGGCTATAATCCTCAATATTGGTAATTACACTTCAAATACATCAAGTTTTGTTGTTGAAGCTCAGAAAGTAAAACTCTGATTCATCTAAACAAAAGATGATTCAGATCTTGCAAGCCTCAAAAAGCTCAGTATGTTCTAAAATAACCCCTGCAGCTAAATTACCTTCATAGCATTTTGTCAGATTTCCCAAGACAGCTTTGGCCTAGTCTGGTCATCTGAAGAAATCTTAGCCAACCATAGAAAGTGCTACATGTGGCTTACTTTTCTGAAGAAGAACAGTGAGTCTGAAGTTAAGCTCTATTTGACACAACATAAATCTAAGATGTCTCCCACATTTGGCCAATAGCGCTGAGATTTCATCAAGAAGGAAGCACTCACTTGCAAAAAACAGCCAGAAGAATTAGCTCTTCTTCCGAAATCTCTAACCATTTGCATCACGATCATAGTCAAAGCCTTCTTTAACATGCTGTTGGAGTTCTCATATCTCAGTCAATAAAAATGCATTGTTTTTCACTTTCAGTATGTCACACATTCAAGGGTTAGAAATATTTACAGAATCAGTAATGCAGGGCAAACTCGTCTCCTATTGGCTGGCATTATTTCTATTTATTGGTTTTCCCATGAATAATAGAGTGACTTTGTTCAAATTGCCATCCTGTATCAGTTAATACATCACTTAATTTCTTCTACAGTCAACTGTGTCAAAGTTCACATTACAGTGTTTCTTCTGTTTGTCTAACTTATAGATGGCCTGTTGCTAATGTAGCAACATTAAATTAACAGTAGCATGGTAGTAGTAGTCCCTGAATAGAGTTCAGTACCTTTTACACTTTTTCCACAATCGGCATTGATTAATTCACCTTTATAAAATCATTATCAAATATTTGAGATGAAACACAAGGATTTTTATGTTTAACCCCTACCCTCCCCACTATTTGGTTATTTAACCGCCCAGCCAACCAAATAAAGCCAGCTTATCCCAGACAAAAATTAAACCATGGGGACTCCCTGGCAGTCCAGTGGTTAAGACACCGCACTTCCACTGCAGGGGGGGTAGAGGTTCAATCCTGGTTGGGGAACTAAGATTCCACATTGCCCACATGCACATACGGTGCTGCCAAAAGAAATATTAAAAACAAAATTTAAATCATGATTATGCCTTTTAAATATTTCTATCAGAAGTCTCTATATAGTTTCAACTTCACTCTTTCAGAACCTCCTCCACGTTCTATTTAAAAATGATCTTGAAACTCAATATCACTTTTAAAAAGTCACACTCAGAAAACCCTCATTCCACACTGCACTCTCCAAGTGTTCCCAAATAATGGAGGGACGGACTAGATTGAAATCTCCAGCTCAAAATTTCATTTCAGAAATGAATCCCCCCAGAAAGTAATGCTTCTGATTACATGTCACAGCTATGGCCAATTATCTTTAGGCACTGATGACATGTTAGTCCTGATACATGCTTAGTTGAAAACACTGATTTCTAAAAGAGGCCTTCTCTGACCTCGAGTGCACAGCCAAACCATAGCCAGAGGAGCACCTCTAAAGTTGGCACCATGTTGCTTCATTTTTTCATGATGCCACACCAATCCAATAGAGCCAGAAAGAAACCTTGTGTTTGGGAGCTTGAAATTTTAGTAGTAGGAGGAGAAGGAATAGTAGTAGAAATAATGGTAATAGTAGTACCAATTGTCATTTATTGAGTACTTACCATGGGACAGACACCAGATTAAATGCTCTACAAACATTGTCCATGCACTTAATAATTGAGTATTTGGGAAAATATTAATTTTAATATTAGGAATCTCATACATCTGAATATTCAAAAGGAGACCTAGTTTTCTCTGCAGATTATTTTCTTAAGATAGCAAGGAAGAACCTAATTACATAGCTATCAGCCTTAGGAAAAGGGAAATTAGTTAAGTGTGCTTGAGGGAATAAGTCCTGGTTACTTCCAACTGAACAAAGAGAGCTGAATGGAAGTCCCAGGAAAGAAAGATGAAAAAAGAGAAACTATTTCAGAAATAAATCTTCAGGAAATATCAATATAACAATATCAAAGACCCAAGTAAGATACAGATAGTACATTGCCTAGGTTGAAAGAAGAAGGACAAAGAGATTGTTCTAATGGCTGGCAAAGGAAGGGTGGGTGTCTAACACATCTGTGTCAAACATGAAGATTGAAGCAAACTAGGTAGGCAGTTTGGGGCCTGTACAGCTTACCTATGGCTTTGAATTCATGAACAAGGTTGGTATTTAAATTCCAGATAACCTTCACCTGATAATGTTTCATGCATATGAAAGTGTGCTAAAAAGAAAATTAGAATCCCCCCGCTTTGTTGGTCAAACTTTTTTATCAGCATTTGTTGGAAGTTAAGTATAACCTTTCCGGGAATCAGTTTCATCAAATGTATAATGTAAATTAATCAAACCACCTGCCTATATCACACATTTTTTATATTGTATATCTTATTGTAAGATAATGGATATGAAAGCAATTTGAAATAATATAAAGCATTATGCAAAGGTAAAAGGTGTAATTATCATTTTGTATCAAATGCAATCAACTCCAAACGGATGACTGGATGCTCTAATTTTTCATTAAGGACATGGGACAACATAAAAATGTAAAATGAATTACTGGGGTCTCTGTCTCGTTAACTTACAATGGAAAGGTTATAATGAGGATGGACCAAAAAGATCCAGTGGGAGTGGTACCTGGATCAAGAAATATATGAATATTTTCCTTGGGTCTCCACTAACTAATATAGTCATTTATTCATTAAATCTATGATTTTCACCCTTGGGAGATTCCAAGCTTATTTTCTCTTATTTCTTGTTGAGTAGTAGTTCTTCATATATTAATTAAAATAAAATCAACACCTAGATTTTTCTTCTTTAATAAAAATAATAATAACTCCAATGTTTTTCATTCTTACTCAATGAGAAATGTTTTTCAACTCCTTATTTACCTTCACTGAACTTGTCTGGACCTAACAGTGTGGAAACCTGTGTGTCTATCAAATTGTCAAAATGGAGAAAGGTCTCTATGTCAGATATTGTCCAGGGCATAGACCGCAGCTTGGCTTGGAGTCATCTGGGCCTGAACTCAATTAAGATTAACTCTGATTGCTACTACTCCTATATATCTGACAAAGCAAATGAAAATCCTCTTTAGAGGAAGGTAACATGATGCTCAGTCTTAAATTATTTCAACAATTAATCTTTCAAAATACAATGTGCAACACACAGCTAAAAGATAACTAGGAACATGTTGAGACAAGAAACAACAAAAATAACAGGCTCAGACATTTTATTTTTTTTAAGGTTACAATGTTTAATGTTTATCAAGTGAAATTTCTACAACTAGCAAGATAACACATGAGTTACTAGGGCTCAGACCACATCCTAGGGAATGTTTATTGGGCCATCCCAATTACACCACAAGCCAAATTCCAAGTCAAGCTTGAAAATGTTGGCAGGGAGCTGGAACCTATGGGAAGTGACATAGGGTACTGTAAAATAACCAAGTGAAAATGCTAGGAAAATTCTAGGAAATAATAATAGAATTTAAGAATTTGATGCATAAAACTGAAGATAGAATAAAGTGTGAAGAGGAGGAGATGTAGGAAGGAATGAACAGCAATGAAAATGGTAAATACATGGGAGTCTCTAAATGAGTAGTAAATGAATGAAACAATAATAATGTTGTTTTAAAACACACATTATGTAAATATACATCTTACATACTATTGTTGTTTTATAGTCATTACTCATTTAGATTTACCTACATATTTGCATATATATGCATGTATGTGTATGTGTTAGAAAATATAAGAAAACAATGGCATGTAAGTCAATGTAAATGAGTTTAAATGTTTTAATAACCTTGCAATGTCCAGGGAAAGTCAAAGGTACATGTTGTAATTTCTAGAGTGAACACACACACACACTCCACACAAGATAGACAATTCTAACTAGAGAATGAAAGGTAAAAGATATCACCCTGGAAAATGGAAAGGAAAGAGAGAGCTAGAGCTGATTCTCTGAAAGGGAAGGAGACATGTAAGGAAGGGAGGTGTGCAAATAGCATCATTTTTTACATTAAGAGAAATTAAGAGATAAGTAGAAAATGGATGGGGGGGAAAAGGAGATTTACAAACAATAAAGAAACAAAATTAACCAAACAACTGAGCGAAATACTATAGTTTTTCAAAATGGGGAAACATGGTGAAGTGATACAAAAACATTATAAATGAGCTAAATGGTTCATCCTTCATCATAAGGAGTCAAATTGATAAATTAGGAGACCAGTAAAATAAGGATCTCTTTTGATTTTGAGGATACTTACCCCAAAAAACTAAAATAAAAAGTAGTTTAGTGATATTCTCTTAAAGTGGGACTGAGGATGGTAAAGTTGTTGCTTTTATTTTCAGTTCTCTGTTTGATTATTTTATCCTCGATATATAAAAATTTAGTTACATATATTTATAGATGATTTTATATTGCATGAATCTACAGCTATAGTAAATTTTGCTTATATATAATATATGCTATATATTCCTGACACAGTATATATTTTACATTAATATAATTCTCTTTATATATTATATATTTTATTGTGTGCAGATCCATATTTTATATATTTATGTTTATATATTTGTGTTAATACTGGGAAATTAAACTATAATCATCCTTATAAACTGATTTTATTCTCATTGATCTCTAATACATAAGGGTGTTAAAAATCCAGATCATACTTTCGCAAATTTCGAGTCAAACAGATTAGGTTTCTAATCTTTTTTCTGCCATAACCTAGCTATGTGACATATGAAAATTCACTTAACCTCACTGAGTCTCTATTTGCTCATCTATTGATTTAAAGGAAGAAAAATAGCTACTGTCAGAAGTGCTGTGATAATCGGAGATAATATATTTAAAGTGCTTAGCCAGTGCCTGATATAAAGTAAGTGCTGAATAAATGAAAATAATCATTATAATTCAACACTATTACAATGCCTCTATTTAATAAACATTTTCTGGGGCCTATTATGCATCAAAAACTCTCCTAAGACTGCCCACAAGAAGATTACAGTATGGTGGGAGGAGGTGAGCAGAGGATGCTGTGGGTGCAGGGCTGTCAGAAGAGGCTTCATTAAGTCATTAACACTTGAACAGCATTGTGACAAATAATCTGAGCGAAAGAAAGAAAATTCCAAATAGATGGAACAGTGTGGGCAAATGACATAGAAATAAAATAACATGACATGTTTTATATCTCAGATATTGACTTTGAATTTGTCCACCTCTATAGATAGCCATTGAATTAAGCAGGACAATTGATATTAGAAAAAACACTCTGTTGACAATAATGACAAACTGGAAGGAGACTAGAGAAAAGCTGTAAGCAATTAAGATGAGAGAGACTAGTTAAAATAATACCATAGTAATCTGGGAAGTAAGTGACAAAGACCTGAATTAAGTCAATAGGAATGGAAAGGCAAGGTCAGAAAATAAATTTAAAATTTAAAATTAAGAATTTAGACATTAGAGACATGGACTACCTTAATGTGACAAATGAATGATAGGGAAGTATTTAGGATGGCTTTGGAAATGGGGTGAATATTAGTGTATTAACTGAGATAAAAAATGCAGATGGAGGAGAGCAGGTTGGGGCATAGTGAATTTGGATAATCTCTAGAACACCAAATACGCAGTGGGTATTTAGCTTTGTGGATCTGGAGCTCAGTAAGAAGAAGGGGCTGAGGGTCTCTATATGGATAAGCACATAGAGAACAGCTGAAAATATTATTTAATTATTTATTATTAATTTACTTAATTTAGAAAATATCATTTTAATTCTCCAAAGGAAATTACAGGAAGTGAGAGGAACAATTACTCCTTGTATAAAAACCAATCCTCCAGACTCACTCATTGCACTTGTACAAAACTTCATTCCTTCATTCACCAAACGTTTTCCAATTAAATACCTATTACTGTCTAAATGAATTGGTTTTTTGCATGTCATATACTAAATGTATATTTTTTATTTTTTATTTATATGTATATTTTTTATTCAAGCTAGACTAAATTTTTCTAGGGTAGGGGACATGTCATACCTACATCATCTTTATCACTAGCATAGTTTCTGGCACACAGAATGCCCTAAATACATGTTTACTGAGTTCATTCCTCATGCCTCTGATAGCTTTATAATGCTATTCCTTATCCTGTGTTTGGGTCACAGCTGTTTCTAAAATTTTAATTCAAGTTGTTTCTCTACTTCCCTACCTCCCACTTTATGCCATACTGCATGTTACCACTCCTGAGTCTTTTAATAAATATATGGCAGTGAAGTCACCCAGTCAACCACATGGAGCTCAAATGATTATAAGTAGTGAGAGAACAAGTGAAACCCTGAAGAAGCTGAAGGCAAACATTTGCACTCCCAAATTATCATTGATGAATAACTTCTGGGCCAGAAATACATGGTATCATTGACATTGCAATTTGGAGGGTGACTTTGATACTCTCACGTTGGGGGTGACACTCCTTTCAACTGGAACCAAGGTCAGTAGAGAAATGCCTTTGGTCTGTAGGAAACTCGTCCTATTCCAGGCCTATCCACCACACAAAGATTTAACCTGCAGACCTAGCAGAAATGAAGACATTCCTCCTAGATGAAAATTTTGAAAAGAATAACACTCAGTAAGACATGAGGAATATTATTTAAAAAGTTTCATTCCAAAAGAAGCTTTTTTTCAAAATGTGGTGTACATTTGGAAAGAGAAGGTCACAGTGAAAGTCAGCTCCACACAAACGTTTGCTCACAAAAACACTAGCAACAAATAAATAACGTTTGGGAAGCAATTGTCTTGCACTGACTATGTACAAATGGAGAAAAGTCTTCAAATACTTCAATACCTTCATTTTGAAATGCCAGTCAACCTCAGAAGCTGTCCCTTATAATACATTCCTGGCAATACTTGCACCTCTTTGTTTTCAGAGCTATTAACCAAATTTTAAATATTATGCGACTGCTATTTGAAAAACAGTGTCTGAGATGCATTTATTTTGTAATTGTAATTACTATATAAGGTTCTCACAAGTAATTAAACAGAAGACTATTTGGAACAAAATTTTTACCAAAAAAGTAAAAATTTCAAAAAGTGAGCTAAACAAAAAACAGGTGATTTATTTTTAAGTAAAAACAATTCAAAGCATGACATATAATGAATTAAGGTAGTGAAGGAGAGACACATTCTACATTTGACAGCACCTTGAACACAAGTAGCAGTGGCCTATTTTCTTGTTTTCCTTATTATCCTCATTAATAATTAAAGACAGTTAAGAATTGCCTTTCTGTACTTGAATTCAAACTATCACCCTAAGGATCTCCTGGAGAGAGTCGTGAATTCTAGACTTCTGCCAAAGTCAGCACAGGCAGTATTTATAAAGGTCAAAAACTTAAATCATTAGTAAAAAAAGAAAGAAATGCTATTAGCCACATGGAAAAAAAAGAAAGCATTTCCAGACTAGTTCTTCCATCTCACCAATAATTAGCAGCACAAGCCCCCAGTATCTATGAACTCCTGATGGTTTCCAGTATCCCCATTCAAGTTCAAGGTCTTTGCAAGCCAGCCTCCTTTGTTACTAGCCACAATGCCTAGTATTCTGCCCAAAATGCCTCTTGGTTTGGTGATTGACAAAACTTGTCAGAGTGTACATTTTCAGATAGAATATTTTCCTTGGGTATAATTCTAAAATGTCGTGGCCACTGTTGTCCTCATTGATAAAGGCAGAGGCATGAGAAAGGAAGAGAATAAATATAAAAGGAAAGCAATTTCCCCAAGTCCCCATTAACCCACCTAATAAATAACAACACAGTCACCATATTGCTTAGCATTCTACTGTACATCGATAATGCAGTCATCTGATTAACAGATTGCTAAGGCTGTATTTGCCTTGCACCTTAGAAAAATTAAAAGACAAGCAAACAAGACTGCCATCTTTGGCAACGTGCCCATTGAATATCTTTGTGCTTTTTGAGTATTATTGAAAAAAAAAGGACAGTAGTCATTCCTCAAAGGATCTGTTTTAGGCAGGGACTGACACAATGACCCAGGAGCTCTTTGTCCCCATTCTTTAGAACAGTGCAGATAGTTAATGAAGTATTATTTGTCCAGGTTAATTAGCCATTTTCCTCCATGTGGGTAAGAGTCAGGTGGTGTCTAAACACAGGAGGGAAGCCTCCTCTCCACAGCAGGGCACAGAATACATTCACAAAGCACCACATCCTGCAGGGATACAGTGGTGGATTCAGAAATCAGACTTCCTGAAACTGAATCCCTATCCAGCCACTGAGAACCTCAGGTAAGTTACTCAACCTCTTCGCCTCAGGGTCCTTATCTGTAGTCCACATGGATGTAATAACAACTACTTCCTAGGCTCGTTGTGAAGATTAAATAAGATAGGGCATATTTTATTTTGGGCATGTCCAGTACAATGCCTGGCACATGCAAAGAGCTCAAGAAACATTGACTATTACTATTATTATTATCATTACTCCTGGGCTTAAATGCACAGAGCCTACAGGGGGGATATCATCTCACGTAGGGGGTCCAGATAAAACCAAGGCTGAGGCATAACCAGTGTGTCATTTGGGTGGTACCCCCTCCCCCACTAAGCTTTTGTGTGCACCTACTGATTTTCCTAGAGGCTGAAGAGCCCCTGCGACAAAAAATTTAAACTACATCCACAATTAGGGTTCAGACTTAGACAGGAATGTGTGAGGACCTGGGAAGGGGGGATGAGGTAGTGGTGACAGGAGGGGAGTTCTTCCAAATTTGCATAGGGGGCAAAGGAGCCCTAAAATGGAAATCACTTGAAGAAAGAAGAGCCTGGCCCAAGGAGCCAGGAACAGGAAAAGCATTAGAGGAAACAGTAATTCTAGATACAGATGGTGGTCATTACGTGAGACTATTCCAACTCAGCTGTTCTAGTGGAGTGAAAAAAAGAAAAGGGCTACATTATTAACCTCTGCTGTAATTCAGAACCGGGGCAACAATACTGGGGATGCTTCTTGTCCCTGATCTAAACAGAAGGCAGACGTGGCACCAACATATGAGGTGAATCAGCAGAGATCTGACCCTCAGCAGGTCAAGACAGTTGAGGGCAGAGCGGCACTGTTCAGACGTCAAAGGCAGCAGCTGCAGAATCCAGATCAACTAATGGTGAGGTCAGCAGATCTTTGGGGCAACCAGCGCTGAAGTTGTGAAACGAGTCCAAACAGAACAATCGAGTTGGTGGCACAGCACAGAGCAGCAGAAATCAGCCCTGAGGAGTGGCCTGGCTGATTGCAGGTACTTGTAAAACACCTCCTAAGTGAGCCCCCAAACCCTCAGCAGAGTGGGCTCTGCCAGGGGCTATCATACTTTGAGTGTGAGGGCTAATAGGCCTTCATTTGTGTTCTCTGGCTGCTCAGTCCTGGGACAGCTGGTTTTCAGTTATCTCATATTTGTTGCCTTTTTCATGAAAGCCCATTTTCATTTTTGTGACAGGTGTCTGAATTCAGAGTAAGGAGTATAGCCTGACAGGTTGGTGCACAGATTTTTCTGGTAATAACTAAAGCACAAAACTCAGATGTGGGAGAGGTTCTTCTCCATCCAAATCCCAGAAGCCAGGCCATAGTGCTGTTGTAGGTTCAGATGTGACAGCTGAGCTGCAAACAAGGTTCCGTGTCCCTATTTGAGACAGGAGAGTGTTGGGGGGTGGGAGGTATAGGGAATGACATCATCAGTGGATATTTTCCAATTTCTAATATTTTTTATCAAGTGAAATATAGTTAAAATGAATAACAACTTAAATAGTAGGTGAAGAGGGGAAGTTATAAGAGAACATGACTATCCTGTATGAGTCTCAGTTTACAAACTTGGGTGTGCAAGAAATATTTTTAACATTTTCTTAAACCAAAACAAAACTCAGACTCTGAGCCACCCCCATCTCAACAAACTAGCAGAACATTCAGCCTTGGTCCTTCTTGAAGTTTCCCATCTTCCTGCTCCTTGGCCTGTCTCCTCCCCTGTATTAAGCAAAAGTCAAGCATCTTACAAAAGAATCAAGGCACTGAGGAGGCCTTTCGGTCAAGATACGTCACTCCCTACTGTCTACCTCCGAGACAGGCATGGTCTCTTTAGAGCTGGCAGCTCTGCTGCTGCAGCACCACCCCTGGGTTAGGAAGTGTTTGAAGAGGGCTGGAGCGTCCAAACTGGGCATCTCAGCCTCCCCAGGTGCCCCACTCAGCCTTTCTCTTGGCAGGTGACCCCTCTCCAATATGGAGCTACAGAGCCGGACAAGTGGCTCCAAGCTTAAAGCACACTCCCTCTACTCTTCCCCATGGAGGGAACATGTTTCCCTCCTCTTGCTGCCCTTAAACATTTTTTAAAATAAAATGTAAAATAAATATCGAGAGAAGTATACACAGACTAAAATATGCTGAATCCAAAAACCCCTGAGCTTAACTTCCTGCTTGAATAAAGGAAGGGAGAAAGGTGGGAGATACACAGAGAAAGTCACAGATTAACGTGTCAAAAACTTTTCCTGCTTAAGTGAAAAGCCATGGTGACAATTTAGTTATTTACTTATCAAGCCCTTACTTATTGCTTAGCACAGCCAGTCACTGTTCTAAGTACTTTACAAATATTAACTTATTCAATCCTCATAACAATCCTATATTATCCTCATTTTACATTGTAGAAACTAAGGCACACAGATTCAGTAACATGTGCCAGTTCACACAGCAAATAAGTGGCAGAATCTATATTCAAAGTAAGACTGTCAGGCTCCTTAGACTCGGCTGTTGCCCGCTGCTGTGTGCTCCTTGCAGAAGGCAGAGATGGGGCTGCAGAGTACTACACTGTTGTGTTTCATTGCTGCTTTCTCTGCTGCTGCCCTCTTGCCCTGGGTCACTGCAGCTCCCTCCACCTGATCCACAATTTGCTGGGCCCAGGTTTACATTCTGAAGTTCAGACCTTACACTGTCTCATATCCTCTCATCTTGATTCAACATTTGCTCTTTGCTCCCTGCTCTGTTCTTATATCTTCATTTTCCTCCTTGACCTTCAGACTTCAGGAACGATATGGTCTTTCTGGCTTTCGTCCTCCAAACCCTCTTACTTTCCTCTTGAGCACTTAGAGTAATCTTCTTGGCCAAGTTTAAATGCCATGAATCTAACTTTGACATGAGGTCTCTGGACCTGTGTCCCCACTGAGCTTGCACTAGATCCCAGGGAGGAATCGGTGCCCGTGCAGAACTCTAAGAAAATATGACACGTTCTGTATCCCTTGAATGCAGGGATCTCAAAACCCTTTAAAACATAACATTTTTTCACAATAAAATATAGTTAATGTTTGTATTTTTAAGGTACTTAATAATTTGAAAATCTTTATTTTTCAAATTTTCATTCAAAATAACATGATCCTATTTTGGAAAATTAGAAAATAAAGCACTAAGTATTACCAAGTATTTTTTATATTAGAGGTTATTTTCAATATTGTGCACAGTTACACATGAACCTTGTAATAACTCTTTGAGGTAAATTGCTTAAGAGACTTGTTACTTTAGGCCAATGCCTCAAATATTTTTAACTGCAACCTACAATAAGAAAAACAAATAATGGTATAAACGAGTGCATACATACTGAAACAAAGCTTTCCTGTAACATTACTTTTTTTCCTATTTCAATACACTCTGATTTAGTGTATATTATGCTACTTCATTTTTTAAATAAACCTATTAATGTTATGTTTCAGTTTGAGAAATAACATAGTATGCTATTACTGGCTTCTATTTTTTGATAAACCTATCTTCTTGCTGCTTACACACACACACACACACACACTCACACGCACTGCACAGAGAATGTGTATCTCAAAAAATACACTAGGAATAGAACACTGTCTCTCAGAAGATGGCTTTTTTCACAGTCCTAACGACCATCAGGATAACATGTGAGCACATAGATTTCCTGTCCTTCAGGTCCAAGGGATCAATTGGTCAAATACTGGCAGGCTTTGTGTAAGAGTCTATCCTAAAGCAAATGACACTGGTAGAGCTTGTTTCCTCTGTCTGAATGAGGTAGTATTGACTGTGGGACACACATTATTTGTCAAAGGAGTGTTAAGTGATACTTGAGGTTTAGAAGGGGAGGTATTTATATGATGAAAAGAAAACAAACTATAACTTTTCTCTAGAAATGTTATTTTCTGAATCTAAAAATCATATTGGATTAAGAATATAGGATTTCTTACTAAAAGTTCACCTTAATATGCATTCTTTTCTATCTCTGTGATATAAGAATAAATGTTACTTCATTAAGTTATCACAAGACTTTAGGGAAGGGCCTGGGATAACTTATCAAATTATCTCCTTCACCTAAATCCATCATACTTTATTCTTGGCAAGATCGGTAACCAAGACTGTTATGGACTGAATGCGTCTCCCTAAAATTCATATATTGAAATCCTAATCCCTAATGTGATAGAATTAGGAGGTAGGGCCTTTGGGAGGTAATTAGGTCATGAGGATGGAGTCCTCATGAATACAATTAGTGACCTTAAAAAGAGACCTCCTAGAGGTCTCTTGCTCCTTTTGCCATGTGAGGACACAGCGAGAAGATAGACAACTATAAACCAGGAAGCAGGCCCTCATCAGATACCAAGTCTGTCAGTGCCTTGATCTTGGACTTCTTATCCTCCAGACGTGAGAGAAATAAATGTTTTTTGTTTAAGCTGCTCAGTCCATGGTATTTTTTATAGCATCACGAACTGACTAAGACCCTTTAAGACAATATATTCAGTCTCCAGATTCAGCTCAGAGGATTTATTTCCACTGCATAAAGAGAGTTCCCATCTCAGAGAAACTCAACTGGTAACAAGGATCAAAGAGCCTAAGGATTCATCATGATTACCTAGCTACTCTTCAGAGCACCATTATGAAGGAAGCTAAGAACTCCACATCTGCAAGGGCTAAATGTTGCTGGAATAAAGGAAACAGTTCATTACGTTCATTACTTTGGACTTGATTCTGTTATCTGCTCAACACTGAGGGTATAAAATAGTAAGGATAGGATAAAACCCAAGAAACAGAATGTACGCCAAAAGTGGACGTATAGAAGTTGCTGAGTCCACTGTTTTTGCTTCAGAATGGAGAGTTAATATGAAATTGAAAGGAAATGAGGAACTAAAATACTGCCCATCAAATGAGTAACAATAGACAAACTCACCAGGTCTCTTGGGGGCAGAAAATTTCATAGTTATGGCATTTATTAATGTTTTATTTTCATCAAAACTCTAAGCTTGTCATTGCCTAGCACATTACTTAAATTATTTATGTAATTCATTTCAAAGAAACATAATCTGTCTTCTCTGGATTCAGTCACTCTTCTCTTTCAAATGTTCATTCAAAACTCACCCACAAGGTAAAGGTCATCCCATCAGTCATCTCAAATTCCCATAGTATTGATACTTATTTTCTGCACAGCTTATTTTTGCACCTGATCACACAGACAAATTTAACTTGCCTCACCCTCTGCACCCATACAGATAAATATGGCTATTAGAAAAACATACAACCACACAGGCAGACACTCTGAATTAAGAACCACAGTTCAAGATGAGCTTTTAATGTTGTCCAGAAATCCTACTAAACTTCCCTAAACCATTTACTTTCCCACTCCCCAAGATGATAATCCACAACTCCTTCTCATGCCTAAAACACCTTCTCTTGTATCCTCATTCCCAGTAGGAAGCTGGTGACCTTGCTTTCTACCACACTGAAAAAACGAGACCAATCAGAAGAAAATTTCCATAGACTCCACCATCTGCTAACATGTGTACTCACATACTCAGCCCTTCTTCTGTTACCACTGATAAATTACTAACGCAACTATCTAAATCCAAACCTTTCATTTTTTGCACTAGATTTCCTTGTCTCTCTCCTGTACCATCAGAGTTTTACCTTCTACTGAATCATTCCCATCAGTATACCAAAAAACCAGTCTTCTTGACCCTACTACCGCTGCCACCTATATGTCCATATCTTGATCCCCTTTGCAAAAATACTTATTGAAATAGTTGTCTATATTAATTGCCTACAGTTTCTCTCACCCTAATTCTCTTTTAAACCCATCACATCAGACTTTTGCTCCATCAGTTCACTTAAGCTTCTCTGGTTAATGTCACAAATGACCTCCATGTTGCTGAATCCAATGGTCAATTCTCATTCTTCATCTTAGTTCATGCAGGTAATCGATTTCCCCTCCTTGATATGTTTTCTTCTCAGTTTCCAAAGACTACATTTCTCTTGAGTTTCTTCCTATTGCACTGATCACTCCCACTCTTTCTCTTGAGTTTCTTCCTGTTACACTGATCACTCCCACTCCTTTTCATCCTCCTTTGTGGTCCCTCTTTGTCCCTCAAACTCTTCATATTGAAGTGCTTCAGGATTCAGTCCTTAATCCTCTCCCAAAGGAGGATTTACAGTAAAGTTAATGAAGTTTAATCTTAGCTTCAGCAACCCTCTTTTGCATGAGCCCATTTTACAATGCCAGGAAGGCCCTAGGAACATTTTCACATATTTTAACTGCATTTGGTTAAGACTATTTTTTTCCATTTACACTTCCTTTGTATCACATTTTCACGCATGTCAAGTGCTGCTGAAGTAGTGGCAGTCATTTTAGGGATGTGGCCAAAAGCAAGTAGGGTTTAGTAAGGTATTTTAAGTGGTTTAGAGTCATTTTCATTTATAGTTAAGCCAATGCTATCTACCTCATAGAGGAGTGGGCTTCTAAGAGTACTCCACAATCAATCACCCATGTGCCAGAGGTCACGTTGCAATATGAATGTGTTCCAAGGCACCCGAGACTATGTAGGTGTTGGAAGGGAAAAAAGGTTTAAAACATGTGGATCCAGAAACCAGTCGATGGAAAATTCTTCCAATCTTCAGACATGTAAAATTAATACCTAAACAAAATGGAAGTTCTCTCCTGAGGAATGCACTCAGTAATTCAGCATGTCAATTATAAATATACCATTTTTATGGGAATGATATGCAATCAAATATATTAGAATTCTTGTGTTTATAGGGTATAGCCTATATCAGTATTATACAGTATGTCTGTGAGTAAAGCCATGTGTCTTAGGCAATCAAAAACAAACTTTGATTCCAATTCCAGCAGTCAAAAACAAATTTTGATATACCATTTCTATTTTCAATGGAAACATATCTAAATTGTGGCTATAAGAAATTGTTTTAAGGATGGGCAGCCAAAAAATGTAGGGAAAAAGGCTTGAGTGGTTTATCAATTGGTAAATTAATAAAAAATACTGTTACTTTCATGGACTTTGTAATATTTTTATATTTCTCAGCTTTTTTAAATGTGTAATTTATTTTTTAACCTAAATAATTGTTTACTTTTGTACCTAATCTTGAACTCATAATTTTGTATTCTATTTATTCAAAGGGTCACCCATATGTGAGTCAAACCCTGGAAACCTGGATCCATTCTTGCTACTTCTCTTTCTTATCTACATTCATTCCCTTGGGGATCTCACCCAGTATCATGGTTTTAAATCTCACGTCAATACTAAAGACTCACAGACTTCTATCTCCTGCCCAAACCCCTCTCTTAAGCTCCAGACCCTAATGGATGTTGACTCCTTTAGGACTCCTTTCTCTGATAGTCCACAGTCAATCCTGTTAGCTCTACCTTCATAGTTTATCCAGAATCTGAACTATATCCAGATCACTTTTCACCACCTTCACTGATTCTGCTTGGGTCCAGGCCATCATCATTTCTTGTCTGGATAACCATAGTTTCATGAGATTATTTGCTTCTCCCCAACCCTCCCACACCCACATCATAAGTCAGTCCATGTTTCTCCTCTGCTCAAAATCCTGTTCTGGCTCCCCATTACAATCAGAATGAAATGAAAAGCCCCTACCACAAAGCACTATGTCATTTGTTCTTCTCCCTCCTATGTCTCTGACATTATCTCTTTCTACTCTCCCCATCACTGCCTTTGCTCCAGGCACACAAACTTTCTCTTCCTCAAATACCCAATCCTAATCCTGAGGGCCTCTGATCTGACCATTACCTTGGCGTGAAATGCTCTTCCCCTCTCCTTGACTAAACTTCTCACTTCTTCAAATGTCACCTTCTCAATAAGACCTAATCTTGACTACTCTGTGTAAATTATAATGCATTCCTCTTCCATTCCTAATACTCCTAACCCTGCTTTGTATATTATTTTTTCCATAGCATGTAAGACCACCTTCTCACATGTTACATAATTCACTTATTTCCTATTATGTTATTGTTTATCATCTGTATCTGCAACACACACACGGACACACCTGACTGTAATTTTGCTCTTCTCAAAAGACATTTAAACAAAATGATATAAAAAGGTAAAACTAAAGACAGAAAAAGCGATACTAATCAAATATCAATAAAAAGTTGATTGAAAATATAATATCAAAATATGGAATTTAAAGGAATATAAGAAAAAAAAGGGGCAAAATGACCATTATCATTGCTTTAAATTAAAAATAACCAAATATTTATTCATTAAATCAACAAATATTTGTTGATAACCTACAATGTGTCAGGCACTGTCCTAGGCTGGGGACACACCAGTGAAGAAAACAGAAACAGAATAGAAGATAGAAGAAAAATACCGCTCACCCAACTAAAAATATAAAATAAAATACTTCTAACTAAATATAACAAAGTATTTACAATCTTAAGATTAAACCATAAAATGGCAAAATATTCAAAAATTATAGTCATTGTAATTATAATTATTCTTTATAATTATAAAATAATAAAATTTTATTAAAGACATAGAAGGCATGAATAAATTGAGAGATACACCATGTTAATTAATTAATTCAACATGCAACAAGTTCCTTCCAAAGTAATCTGTAAATTCAAAGAAATTTCATTAGGGAATTCCCTGGTGGTCCAGTGATTAGGACACGGTGCTTTCACTGCCATGGCGAGGGTTCAATCTTTAGTCAGGGAATTAAGATCCCGCAAGCTGTGAAGCGGGGCCAAAAAAATTTTTTTTTCATTAAAATTCCAGAGGTTTTTTTGGGGGGGAGGTGGGGTGAGGAGGGAGCATGAGTGTTGAATTCAAATGACAATTCTAAAGTTCATATGGAATATTAAAGTTACATTAAAAATTAAGAAAATTTTAATAAAGAATAACTTGGGGTAAAGAACTTTCCCTCAAGAATTAATAACATACTTCAAAGCTAAATTAATTTAAAACAGTATGAAATTAACACAGGAAGAAAAATAATCTCAAAGGAACTGAATAAAGAGCACAGAAACAGACCCATTATATATGGAATCTCAGAATGATAGAATGGCACTGCAAATCAGTGGGGAAAAAGAGACAAATTGTGTAGGACAATTGGATCTCCATATTGAAAATAATAAAATAAGATTTCTATTTACACCATAAACAAAACATTTCCATATGGATTAAAGACCTAAATTTTAAATAAAATTGAATTTAAAATACAAAACTGTTAGGAGAAAATGACGGAAATTATCTCTACTTTCTCAGAATAGGAAACCTGCCTTAAATGAGACACAGAGCATGTACTCTAAAGAAAGAGATAAATACACTTGATATTACCAAAATTTAAAACTACGGTATAGATGGAGAAGAGTGAAGATATCAACAAGAGGCAAGTCAATTCACCTTACAGAATCTCAGAGTCCCAGGAAATGGGAAGCACCTAGTGTCCCTGAAGGCAGTTTTTGATTTAAGACTGAGAATAAGAGACTTGATTGAAAGTCTTTATAAAAAGCCACAGTCCCCATGTTCTCCTTTCATTACGAAGTGTCAAGTAACAAATCCAGTCTCACCCCACCCTCTCTCAAGCAGAAGACACTACAGAGTATATACAGTATAGAGTATACCATCTATGGAGAGAGTGTAGATGGTATACTCTATGGAGAGAGTATCCAGAGAGAATCTGGTACAAAGGACACCAAAGTTGAAGGAAGAAATGAATCACTGTACTGAAGACCAAGGGATAAACACAAAACTCTGCAAATCAAATAACGAGATGTTCATCCCTCAGAATGATATCAGCCAGGCTTACACCCATCCATTTCCATATTCCTGGTGAGTGATTAAAAAATTTCCTGGGGAGACTGAACAGACCAAGGGGGTGGAGGTGGAGTGAGCTCTGTAGACCTACTGTTAAGGATCCTGCAATAAAATAGCAAGGTCCTCACCCTATAACCTACAATGAAATCTAGCCTGTCACACTGTGTACACAGAGCTGCAATCAGGTTTGTTGTGCCTCATTCTTTTTCTTTTTTTAAATTGAGCTTTGCTTTATTGAGCTTCACAGATAATTGCATTTTTACAAATTGAAGTTGTTTTGACTCATTCTTAAGTGTGAATGGATGACCAAGGCTCACCAAGAAATTGAGGAAAACCTCTTGCATGAAAGAAAAGAGACCAATATAAACACATATTCTAAAGGAAGTTTAAATAAATAGACATAATATATGCAGCAGCAGAAAAATTTTTTTAAAAATGTTTATCTATAATTGATAACAGCAAAGAAAAATTAAACTGTTGAACAAGGAAACAATTACAGAATACTAATTGGTACAATAATATTCTGGAAAAAACTACTTGGAAAAACAAAACCAGAAAGATTGCCAAGGAATATGGTCAATAATACTGTAATAACTTTGTATGAGGACAGATGGTTACTAAACTTATTGTGGTGATTATTTTGTAATGTATTTAAATGTTGAATCACTATGTTATACACCTGAAACTAACATAATATTGTACATCAACTATACTTCAATTGAAATAAATATGTATTGATAACATACATATATACATATATATAATAAATATAAAAATATTTTAGCCCAAATAAAAAATTTAATCACAAACTTGGAAGATGAAAATTTCACTGAATGCAGAAAAAAGAGAATATGAGATGGAAAATAGATAGAAAAAGAAAAGGAAAGGAAAGGAAAGAAAAAAGAAAAGAAAGAAAAAGGATCAGGCCAGGAGGTCACCAATCCAAATAATTAGTGCTGTAGAGAATTAGAAAAAGAATAGAGGGGGAGAAAGTATCAAATAAATAATGTAAGAAAATTCAACAGAGCTAAAGAACACGTGTTTCCAAACCATGAAGGAGTCCACACAATAAATAAAAGGGAAACAAAAGAATAATTTTAGACACATGATCATGAAATTTCAGAACCATAGAAATAAAGAGAAAAATTCCAAAAGTTTTCGGAAAGAAAAAAAGTGTGTAATATACCAAGAAACAGGAATCAAAATTTATCCACACTTCTTAACTGTAACACTGGAAGCTAGATGACATTAGAGAATTTGGAATTATAGGGGCAACTGTTTACAACCCATAATTCTATGGGCAGGCAGATGTGGGCATAGAATAAAGTGTATTCAGATTCACACTCTTTCTCTGAAAGCTCTTAAAGAATGTGTACCATCAAAATAAGGGAATCAAGCAAAAAAGAAGAAATAGGACTCAGGAATCAAAAGATCCCACACTAGAGAGGGACAAAGGTAATTTATGGTATAAGTCTTAAGCTGAAAAATGAATAGCAAATCTCAAGAGTCACCTCTCTTCATCCCCAACAGCTAGGTATTACAAATTCTATTCAATCATCTACGGACCACTTATAAAAATTGACCACAGGGGCTTCCCTGGTGGCGCAGTGGTTGAGAATCTGTCTGCCAATGCAGGGGACATGGGTTCGAGCCCTGGTCTGGGAATATCCCACATGCCGCGGAGCAACTAGGCCCTTGATCCACAATTACTAAGCCTGCGCGTCTGGAGCCTGTGCTCAGCAACAAGAGAGGCCGCGATAGTGAGAGGTCCGCGCACCGCGATGAAGAGTGGCCCTCACTTGCTGCAACTAGAGAAAGCCCTCGCCCAGAAACGAAGACCCAACACAGCCATAAATAAATAAATATACCTTTAAAAAAAAAAAATTGACCACGCACTAGGTCATGAAACAAATAAAGAACGGGACTATGTAGATCACATTTTTATGATAGTTAAGTTCAAAATCAAAATCAAAAGGAATTTTTAAAGTTGTGTACAGATTTTAAACATACTGCTACATAACTCACAGGTTAAAAAAATAGTACTAAAATCAACATTACAATGAGAATCATAACAAACAGGACAGTGAAGTTGGACAAAGAATAAGAAAACTAAGAATATTTTGAAGGTCTAAAATAATAAAGATGCATCAGAAATCAAGGTTAAAAGATACAATGGAAATAATAACATGATTCCACTTAAAATAAATAAGACAAGAATGGTCACTCTCACCACTTCCACTCAACATTTTACTGGAGGTTCTAGCCAGTGCAACAAGTAAGAAACAGGAAAAACACATAAGGAAAAGATAGAATAAGCAAAACTGTTATTATATTTGCTTATAATATAAATGTGTGCAGAGAAAAAGAAAATAACCTACAGATAAGGTTTTAGAATTAGTAGAGTTTAGTAAATTTACTGGATATAGAAATACAACTGACTTTTTTATAGTGGTCTAATATTAAGTAAAATAGAACATAATTTTTTAAAAAAATTGTACTTATACTAGCATTTACAATAGCAAATGAGAATGAGATGCCAAAAAATAAATCTAATGAAAGGTATTCTAGTTTTTCAACAGAAAAATATTAGTAAGATCTAAATAAAAGGATAGATATACCATTATGAAAAAGGCAATGTCAATTCTCCTTAAACTGATATACAGATTCAATACAATTCCAATCTAATGTATCCTGACTTTTTTTCCAAGAAACTCAACAAATTCACTTTTTAAACTTCAAAAAAATTTTTTGAGATAGTTATAGATTCCTGTACAATTGTAAGAAACAATACAGAGATTCCACTCTCTTTACCCAATTTCCCCAAATGGTAGCACTGTATAAAACTCTAGTGCTTTATCAGAAGCAGGATATGAACACTGGCAAAGTAAAGATATAGAGCAATTCCATCACAAGTATCTTCATGTTACTCTTTTATTGCCACACGCACCCCACCCCCCTATTCTTACCACTTGGCCATCACTAATCTCTTCTCTATTTCTATAACTTTCTCATTTGAGGATGTTATATAAAGGGCATCATAGAGCATATAACCTTTAGGGGTTGGTTATACTTTTTTCACTCAGCTTAACTCCCTCAAGATCCATCCAAGTTATTGAATGTATCAATAGATTTCTTTTTTATTGCGGAGAATTCCATGTACTCCATGGTATGCATGTACTACAGCTCATATAACCATTCACCTGCTGAAGGATATCTAATTATTTCCAGTTTGGGGGTATTATGAATAAAGCTTCTGTGAGCAATCCTGTCAGATTTTTGTATGAATAGAGGTTTGCATATATCTGGGATAAATACCCAATGGTACAGTTGCTTGTTTATATGGTATTTACATGATTAATTTTTAAGAAACTGCCAAACTGTCATCCAGAGTGGCTGTGTTCCCACCAACAATGTATGAGTGATCCAGTTTCTTTGCATTTTTTGCCAGCATTTGGTGTTGTCACTGATTTTTATTTTAGCCATTCTAATAGATATGGAGTGATATCTCATTGTAATTTGATTTGTGTTTCTCTAATGACTAATGATGTTGAAATCTTTTCACATGCCTACTAATGATCTGTATCTTTTCATCATTGAAAAGTCTGTTCGTGTCTTTTGCCCATTTTTCTAATTGGATTTTTTTTTTTGTACTTTACTGTTGAGTTTAAATAATTCTTCATATATTCTAGCTACAAATCATATTTCAAATATATGGTGTACAAACATTTTTTCTTGGTCAGTAACTTGTCTTTTCATCCTCTTAACGCATCTTTTGCAGAGAAAAATTTTAACATTTTGATAAAGTCCAGTATTATATTGAATAACAGTGATGTCAATAAATTTATTTTAATATTTATGTAAAAAGCAAAAAGGCTATGAATAGCTAGGGCACTCCTAAAACACAAAAACAAGTTGTGAAGATATGTTACATCAAATTTCCAAATTGGTTGAACATATTTGTTTCTTGCAACACCACAACTCCACTTCTAGGTATATACTCTAAAAAATCACTTGCACCTATGTTCCTGGAGACATATACAAGAAACTTCATAGCATAATTGCTCCTCAGAGTAAAATATTGGAAGCAACATCATCTGCAGAAGCATTGTTAATGTAGTAAATTGTGTATATTTGCAAAGTGGAATACTATACATTACTGACAAAGGACGATGGAGAGCTACATTAAACAATGTGGATGAATTTGAAACATAAAAGACAACATACAGGAAGATATAACTTTTGTAAAACCAATTAAAGCAAAACTAAACAGGGCTTCCCTGGTGGCGCAGTGGTTGAGAATCTGCCTGCCAATGCAGGGGACACGGGTTCGAGCCCTGGTCTGGGAAGATCCCACATGCCGCAGAGCAACTAGGCCCGTGAGCCACAACTACTGAGCCTGCGCGTCTGGAGCCTGTGCTCAGCAACAAGAGAGGCCGCGACAGTGAGAGGCCCGTGCAGCGCGATGAAGAGTGGCCCCCACTCACCGCGACTAGAGAAAGCCCTCGCACAGAAACGAAGACCCAACACAGCCAAAAATAAATAAATAAATAAAAACAAAAAAAACTAAACAGCATGTTGTTTCAATATGCATGTATATGTGGTAAAACAAGGAAAACAACAAACAAGGGAATAATAAACACAACATTCTGAGTATTGATTACCTTGATTGAGGGGTAGGCAGAGATAGGATTAAAGAGGTACACAGGTAGCACTAAGAGTATTGGTAATGTTGTCTTGCTTAAGTGGGATGGGGAAGACACAAATGTTGGTTTTATTATTCTTCTTTATAATTTAAATACCTTATTTTGTTTATAACAAATATTTCATACTTTTTAAAAGATAAGGAATATGTGTGCCAAACCCATTATAGTGGCTATTTCTCAGGAGAGCAGGAGGGAAAGAGAATTGGAGGTGATGGTTTAAAGGGACGTTAGTCCTAATGATTCATTTATTTAACATGAAGGGAAGAAAACATAACAAATAAGGAAAATATTCACACATATCAATTGTGACTGTAGGTACAGGGAATATAGCTTTTTGCCATATCATTCTTTGCAATTTTCCTTTTTTGAATTATTTTCAAGATAAACTCTTGTATGCCCATCTCCTTTGTGCCGGGATTATAATGTCATAGATAAAGAGACAGACAGATAGATAGACAGATTTCTAGGCAGATGGATAGGTAATAGAATAAGAATGTGAAGAGTAACAATATAGATATTTGGTTTCATCCTCTGAGATACACTGAGAGCAGCAACATGATGCATCACAGAAGAGCACTTAACTCTTGGCTGAGTGAGATGGTAGAGAGAGAAAAACACTTTCGGTTTATACCACATCTTTATATTGTATATCATTTTAACACCACCTAAATCACCACAGAATCTCTTTCTGACAACAAAATTAACAGAAGGTAAGCAGTGAAATACATTTCATTTTAAGGTAAGAAATAGTACTGAGATATTTACTAGCCACCAGTGACACTGTACTAAATATAAGCATTCGATGACTATAAAAAACATCTAAGGGCTACATCTACAATATAAACAGACAAAAGTAACTTGGAGTACAATTGAAATCTGAAAAACCGTTAAAAATACCACTTGAAATCTCAGTCATAGCAGTCAGAACGTGTGCTTTCAAAGGCTAGGGAAAGAAATTTGCACAACGGAAAGATAAAATCTTCAACTAAACAAGAGCCTTATATAAGCGAGGAAGAGAAACGAAATTGGTATGTCAAAGAACTCAGAGAGTGAAATACGGAAACTATCAAAACCAATAGAAGGGAAAATGCATGAGAAGATAAGAAAATCCAATGTGAAAACTGGGGAAAGATTCACTGAAAATGTCAAATGCTTCAAGACAGCCATAGGGAAGTACATGCTGTTTCCCTCGGGAGAAAAGACTGCTCCATATCGGCAGAAAATTGAGGACCTGTAAACACACATGCGGTTTATAGAATGCCATTTAGACATATTGCCATTTTTTTCTACGCTCGAGTATTTGGAGTCTAACTAATTGACTTTGAGAGACCATTCCACCAGCCCTGAAGCACACTGGGTCTCAAGGATTAACACAAGCTAAAACCCTTGAATGGCTGGGTCAGTGTCTGGTTCGTCATTTTTATCTCCCCAGCACTTATTATAGTACTTTGTTCATAATAGGTGCTCAATAAATTTATGATAAAAATAATACCGATTCTGCTAGAGAAAATAAGTCTTTTCTACCACCTTAATAATCAAATGTGCTCTAAAGTAAATTAAATGTTTTTTGACAGTGAAATAATACAAAACAGCAGGTAAACCATAGCACTGTACTTTGAGAGAACTGTCTAGAGATGGTTTTCTCTAATATGGTATTGCAAATGTTTGTTGTGCTCAGTAAATGAAAGCTTTATTCAGAGAGTCTGTATGGAATAAGAGAAGCTCTGCACTAAGAGAATCAGATACCTACTCTACCTCTTATAGGCTATTTAGTCGTGGGATCTTCCACAAATCACTTTATCTCTCTGACCCTAGGCTTTCCAATACAGAAAATGAGGCTGTTAAACTAGAAATCCCTAAGACCTCTTCCAGCTCTGTCATACAGTCTCTGATGTGAATCCATGAAAACACTAAACATAACCTGTGATATTCTTAGACTTCACTTTATTTAAAATAGCTTTTCTTCCAAGGCGTGGTTAAAACAAACAAACAGGAAATAAAATTTCCTGGAACAGCCCAGCAGGGCTTTCGTAACTAGGTAGTGATATATCACAAACACCAGCAGAGCCATATGAACTTGGTGAAGGCAAAATTGCTGCCTCCCAAATTAGTGTGCATGAAAAGACCCATTAGGGAATAATGGGGTTCAAACCCGTGGGACAGCATCAAGGCAGAGCTGATAGAATAGCAGCACTGCATTGTGGCTGTTCTCCCACAAACAGACATGCAAGCCTGGTAGTGGAAGGAAGGCAATGGAAATGAACAGTCGATAACCTCTGCTAGTGGGTGCCTGTCCCACCCCCCCACTTTCCCCCATCCTGTGGAAAGCACAGCCTCAATGGAGACCTATAGTTTGACACAATTGGCTCTTTTGTGACAGGGCAACAACTTCCTGTCCTTGTCAGGTGTACTACAGTCAGTTTCTGTTAAGTTAAAAGATGCCAAAAAGATCAAGGAAAACAGGCAATGAAACCAAAATAGTGTTAACTGAAATGAATGTAAAAAAGCAAAAAGAATTGTGTAGCCCTTATGACTTGGAGGTGCACATAAATTCAACATCTCTGCAGCTACAGAAATTTATAGCCTTCCATGGATTTCAACATTTCAAATTGCCTTTGCTAAATCAGAAATGGCTCCACAATATAAGAATTATATATAACATGAACCATTGGTATAAAGCATAGCGGCTTCTTTTTTATTCTTTCTAATAGTGCATGCTTTACAAATCCCAAATGAAGAAAAACCCTCTATGATTCCTTGGCACAGAATCATACCACACAAAAGGTATCTTCTGGAATAAACAATCCATTTCTGTGGAACTCAAAGTTCTGTATTGCAAATGAAGACTCTCTAGAGACAGACTTTGTTTTTTAACTTCGATCATTAACTTTTTCTCTTACATGTCTGATTAGGTTTAATGAGTTAGCTAAGTTAATGAAGTGTGATGTCCCATTAAATACATCAACTGACAACAATTAATTCCTCAGAGAATGTTCTCTGTTGATTGATTATATTTATCAGTGTAGTAGAATTTAAGTGATGTAAATCTCTTAGCAGAAAATAGGAGTTGCAAATTCTGGGAGTTTAATTCAAAGAAAATGATTATTTTCTATAAGTGAACTTTGTTCATCAGTTCAGTGAATGAGCCTATTGTCAACAAATTAATGAAAACTTCACAAAAACAAGTTATCATTCAATGGAAAAATGTCCTCTATCATCGAAAGCCTTAGCTAGGAGCCCCTAATTGTGTAGAGTACTTCTACGTAGTTGCATTAGATCTAAGTAGTACATCACTGTGCTACATCTAAATAAGAAGCAGTGTGAAGTTTAGAGGTTTAGAAAGAAAGCCCAGAAATATAGAGAAAATGTAAGTACCTTTGAATTTAGGGAAATCCTCAAATCCCTTTATTCATTTTTGGTAATAGACCAAGTTTCCCCAAAGCACCTAACTGTCACAGGAAGCCTGCAAACTTTCTCACAAATCACCTCAGTAATAATGGGCTGTCACAGATTCCTTAACTGATCCTGATAGAAATAGTACAGGATTTCCCAGGAGATTAAAACCCAGTTAAATCACCTCAGTGAGTGAAATTAACCAATGCAGGAAGATCCTAGTTGGAAAAGACCAAACAACCGTTTAAACATAAATAGCTTGATAATGAGCAATAAGCAAAATGACAAAAGAATTCAAAGTTATCATTTGTAAAATACATCTATAGTTAGAAGAGTCTAAATAATCCAGATTATTACAGGAATCAGCGTTAGATGTAGAGAGAAAGCAGTTAATGGATGCAAGCATCCAAGTATGGATGATAATAAGAAAACTCTTTCTCATTTCCTTGCACACTTCACTACAGTTCCTGCACGTTGATACATTTGGGAAGATTGAAGAGCATTTACCCATGTACTCATTGAATGAACAGAGCAACACAGAGCCCAGTTTGTCCTTGAGACATGCATTTGTAGGATCTTTCTGATAACAGAATAACCTTTCTTGGTTCTTATATATTACTAAACAGCTGAGAGTCCTCAATAGAAAAAAATTGTGTATTCAATTAAGTAGGTGTTTAATGTTTGCAGGCTTATCAAAGAGGCATCCTCGAATCCTGTTCATTTAACCAATCCATGAATGTAAGTAGCATTTGTTAGCTATTGTCAATGGTATATTTTTGGTTGTTTGTTTTTATGGTGCCTAAACCAGGATGTAAAAGCAAATGATCAGTGATAGTCATTTTACACATTCAAGTAAAATATTTAACAAATACATTACTTGAATCAAGCCCTCCACATCCCATCCATAACCTTGAAGTTAGTATAAAAGGTTTTCACGATTACCCGAGCAAAAAAATAATAAACTTACAGGGGTGAAAAGTATACCTTAGCTCTTCTGTATCTATGTGAGAAACGACTGTTGAATCATGACAGTAGATGAAAGTAAAATATTCCCAAGTAAAGTGAGAGTCACTGGCTAGCCCAGCCATTGAAATTAATAGGCACCTGCTCATCTAAAGGGCCTGAAGTGGTTAGTGGATTCCTCCTTCATTATCCAAGATGCCTCCCATTGCAATCTGGCTCACACTGCATTGGCAGTTTCTACAACTGCCAGAGCAGAGCATTGGGTTGGCATGTGGCAGACGAGAAAAGCATGGAAGTCCAGTTCTACCTATAACACTTCCCCTTTGTTTCTTTCCCTCCTTATTCCCAAGATTAGATCCATTGCTAGTGTCTCCCTTCAATACTCCTCATTTCAGAAAAGCAGAAAGAAGATGACTAAACACTGGTTTAAGCATAAAGTATTTTCCTGGTTGCCAAATAAAACTGTTTTAACTAAGTAGGATAAATCCTCTGTTTAGTATGGCCATTCATTACTGCACAATTCTTGCTGTCGTTTAAACATTCCATTTTAATGTATCAGATTCTGGATATTTAAACAAGTAATAAGCAAGTAAATTGTTATATTAATTCTTCTTAAATATTATAACTAGCTCCATGTTACTATTCTCTGTGCAGTCCAATGTCTCCCAAAGTGTGGACTAAACACCATCTTAAACATCAGAATCACCTGGGCATAAGGAGCAGATTATTAGAAACACAAATTCCTGGGCCCGTACCTACTGAATCAGAATGTCTTGGAGAGGACCAAGGAATCTGCATTGTTAATAAACACCCCTAGTGATCATTAGGCACTAAAATCTGAGACTCACTGTCATATCAATGAACCCTTAAATTCCCTCTTTAAAAAAAAAAAACAACTCTTTGTGAAGCATCACCACAAATGAGGGCATGAATGATAAGGACATTACATAAAATTACAAATGTACAAAAGAGGTTAGTTGCCTGAAATATGCTGAGCTACTACTATTCCACACTGTACCTTGTATTTATCCTCAAGTACAGCACTTACCACAATGTTTTATACCATAATGTATTTGATATATCAATTTTTCCTACTTGGCTATAGGCTATTAGAAAGCAGTATCAGTGTCTTACTTTATTTTCCTAGTGCCAAAAAAGAGAGTTAATTATACATACTGAAATTAAGGAATAAAAGAATAAATATTGTGCCTATTAAGTAAGCTTATTGAGATATATGAGTTACTTAGAGAAACTCCACTTAAAGTTGCCTGAAGAGCAACACATTATATTTCATTCCATCTAAGATGCCATTGATTATAAGACACACCATTATCTTATATACTACCAAGGAAAAAACTCTGGAAAATAAATGTGGCATCACCATTGATTATAAGATACAACCCAATTTCAAGGATAATAAAAATGTGAAAAAGTGTGTGTCTTAGGGGGACTTACTATATGGTACCCTGGTAGCCAGAAAGAGTAAACACACTGCCACAGAAAGTGGTTTTCTTGATTATATCATCCATTTATTCCTGACTCACCATATTACCATGTAAAGCAAGTAGGGTACATACTTCATTTCAGGAATCACAGTCTGAGAAATTCTACATAAAGATGCTTTTCCCATTGAACACTGTCCAAAGCACATGCAACTCACTGTAAAATGTGAGTCTCAACAGACTTTGATTAATTGATCATCCAAATAGGTTGCTTGTCTCTCCACCTAGCGTGCATTTGTTTAGGCCACAGAGCTCTGCAATATGAGCCTTAAATTGTATTCAGTGCTTAAATGGGAGTAATAAAAATAAGTGGGTGGGCCAGGGATTGAAGCCATCTATTTAAATGAATTTTAAACCTAATTAGGTGACTAATTGTGCGTCAGAACTCAGTTGGTGTACAACACGCACGTCTGGTTAATGATGATTTATTCTAAAATTTTTCATTCAGATTGCTTTGTTTTCCATTTTCGATGAGTCAGATCACTAAAAGACAGCCTTAATTTTGAGAATGTTCTCCTTTTTAATCATTCTCTGTCTATTAAATTTGCAGAAATTTAGAGACATCACAAAACAGAACCCAAAGTTACAAAATGAAAAGTAAGAAATTTTGCTATTCAAAGCCCTCCCTAGAGCCTTACATGTGGTACATAATTGAAGCAGTAAATTCTGGGCCATATTCGTCAAACACAAAGTACTACACTGGTAATTATCAATATTTCAAAACAAAAGGAGAATTGTGTGGGTAAAACTTCTTGCAGGTCCATGTAGTATGGCAGTAAATAAACTCCTCTAATTTCCCTAAATGAATTTTGGGGGCCCATGGGGGCAAAGACAATAAAAAATTAAACCAAACATATTTTACTCAACTAGCCCAACAAAGAGATGGAATTATGGTATCCAAGAAATAAAACATAGATAATTAATCTTTTGGAAAGTTCACATGAATCAGACCTGGTAGACAGATCTTAGGATCTTGGTCTCCTCATTGGCCTTCCTTCCTAAAATACTGATCTTACTGGGATGCAGAAGGTAGGAGGGAGGTGAGGAGTTGTGTAACACATGATATAGAGAGGATCCCTCCTTCCAGATGAAGGCTGGACTCTGTTCATTCAGGAAATTAAGGAGAGAATGTCCGAGTCTCTTCACCCTCTTATTCTCCACTATGGTCTCCTCACTTTTTCACTGGCCCCTTGTATCAAACTGTTCCTTTTCTTTACCAGCCTCTCTGCCATCCCCAATCAGTATTCTGCATTCATGAAAGCAATGTATAACCTTTATGCTAACCATAGGCAGAAAACTGGAAACTGAATTTTTATTCCAGCCTCACCACTGACTCCATTCTGTGATCTTAGGAAAGCCCAATCCTTCTGATCTGTACAATGAACATAGTACCTATTTCAAGAGTTATTATAAATATTAAAGAAGATAATGTATGTGAATACTTAACTTTATGCCTGGCATATATTTATAGAACCTCCTCCAACAAATATCTTTAAAAGCGTACTCTGAGTCACTTGAACTGGGTTGGTATATAGGTGAGCTAAAGGTGGAACAGTGAACCAGACAGACTTGGTACCCGTTTTAGAGCCTGAGGTCCACAGATGGGATAGAGAATTAAACAATTATAATAAATCACCCTAGTGCTCTAAAAAACGGAATTACAGGGAGCTTAGTGAGGCACCTGTACTAGTCTAGCAGGTGGCAGAAAACATTACTAAAAGATATGTAAGAATTAGTCACACGCCACCTAGGGGGGAAGATTGTTCTAGGCAGAGAAAGCAGTTGAGTGAAGGCTGTGTTTATTTCAGAAAGTGAAAGAAGTTGTGTTTATATGGGATTGGCAGCTTGTGTGCAAGAAGAAAGAGCCCAAATGGAAAATAAAGATCTCTTAAGGAGTTTGGACTTTGTTGTAAGCAATAGAAACAAATAAAATACCTTTAAATCAAAGAGGGTCGTGATCAGAATCGAATTCTAGAATGATCACTTTGCTTTAGTGTGAAAAATGGATTGCAATGGAGCAAGACAGAAAGGAGAGATTCATGCTGGAAGAGTTATGTCATTCTAGAAGGGAGCGGATGGAGACATGACCTGGGAAAGGGAAAACTGGGGATAATTAAAGGTAGATATGGGAAAATAATTGAAGATATCATAAAAAGACAGTTGGTAATTTATTTGGATGTATCGGTGGGGAGAGGTGGAGAGGGGCAGAAAGGAGTGATGAAATTGAGAAGGCAAGGAGTCAGGCTTCAACAACTGCGGGAATGATAGGGTCTTTCACTGGGAAACAAGAGAAGGGAAGAAGGAGGAATTCTGTTTTAGATATTCTTAGAATTCCTAGAATTCTTAGACTGCAACTCAGGAGACAGGTGAGTTCACCATGAGGACGTGACCAGTTGGCAATTGGCTGGCAGTTGTATAAATGGGTGTGGTGTTTAGGAGAGAGTTTGGGTATGTTTCAACATTATTTTTTAAATATGTTTTATTTATTAACTCATTCTGGATTTTTGCCTAAGATGATCTTTTGAACCTAACAGAGGTCATACTTTCTCAGGTCATTGGAGTCAAAAAATGGCAAAACACTGTTGTAAGGGTAATGAGGAAAGCCTCTAAGTGTTTGCCAGCTCTGTTCCCAAGACACCTATAATTTTTCTGAAGAATGGTTTTCCTGATCTCAGTATGCAAAGACAGCAAACCACATTTGTTGTATAAAAAATTGATTTTGCTCAATGTATGCTATATATCTGCCATTTTCTCAAAACATTTCTCCATGTCAGCAAATCTGAAAAGGCTGCCACAGCAGATTACCTCAGCTAACATATAGCAGGCTTTCATCAAATGTGGTCTGAGGGGAAGAAATGAAAAGTGGAGGCTTTCTGTACTGAAGAGCTAAGAGAGCAAGCCGGGTTCTCTGTATTCTGTAAGAGAAACAGGTCTGCAGCACAGCAAGCTTGAGGAAATATTCTGCAAAGATCTTGCACGAATCGAACAGAACATAAAAGAGTGTGTGCGGATTAGTGCACAACTGCAAACACAACTGGAGCTTTCCTTATTCATTTTCTACTCTGGAAAGCTCTGCTGGGCACTCCATTAACCATGAACAATTTCTCTGCCAATTGCATCATGGGCTTAAGAAAATATTTTTCATAACATCTCAGGAACAGATTTTCCCCTGATGTCTGCCATATCCTTTGGGGTTTGATCAATGCTTTGCTTTTGAAATCCATTTTCTAGTTTCAGCCATGAGCAGCACTTAATTTAAAACCAGCCGATAGTTCTCGTCTGAGAAAATGATGATGCTATGTTTCAGATGCTCATTAATGAAGACCAACAACAAAAACACTCCAAATCCAAGATCATTTCATCTCTCTTCCCATTTACGTCTGAATCTGGGTTTTGCCACATTCTTTACAAAGTTTCCACTGTCCACCTTGGGAATCATTTCTTTGTACAAATCAAGGGTGCACAGCTCACTGGCCACATCTGAAGTCTATTTATACCCAATAAGTAAGGATTATTGTTTCTCTGACAAATACAACTTTAACTTTTCTCTTCCTCCTCTACCTTAAAATATACTTTTGCTGGACAACTTCCAGCAAAAGTTATGGGTTAGGATATGTAGAAAATTACTAACTAGTCTTCTTTATACTAGTAAAACTCTAAATTGCACTTTGCTCACCTAGTGTGTCTTCATAAGAACTTAATCTCCTTTCTTTAGAACATATTTATATGGGTCACTAGAAAAGTGTGCAATTTCAACTCCTGCTGAGGATAGAGAATGGGAATTTTAAAATACAATAATAATGATACTTTAGCCATAATAATAATAATAATGGCTACAAGTTATTGAGGATGTCCTGTATAGAGCTTGGCTAAGAGGTTAACATAATTAAAAAAAACTTTTTTAACTCCACAAAATTCAAGGGAGATAGATATTCGTTTTAATCAAATATGATTTTTACCCCATTGGTTAACCCTTCCTAGGGTCCTGGGGCAGGCTGAGCACACAACACCCAATGCCTGACGGGTGAGATTGATAATTAGTCACAAATACTGACAGCCTAGGGGAGGAGGATACCACGTGCCACACAGGGCCACCTGGGCTGCATGCAGGGACAGAAGCAGGGCTTGGGAGGCAGGCTTTGCAGAGTCGAGAGGGTGAGGGGCCCCTGGTTCTGATGGGAGCGTGTGACTGGCTTCTTTGGATAATCCTGTGGGCTGGCAGGGAACTACATCCACAGGGATCAGCACAAGTGGCACTTGGCCAGTTTGGTAAGGAAGCGTGCTTGGCTAGGAGGCCTTACCCACGGGAGCAGAGGAGGGAGGGGAACTTGGGCTCGGGATATTTGAGGCCCTTCCAATTTCAGCAGATGTCAAGGCAGCACTTATTTTAAGCCTTAATTTTAGACCTTACACTCTAAGATTTTTTTCACATTACCAGATGTAGAAACTGAAATTCAGAGAGGATTGATGATATTCAGAGTGACACAGGTGGCAAATGGTACAGCCAGGATGTAGACCTAGTTTTCTTAGCCTCCAAAGATTAAGAACTATTTATTTTTTGTCTTAAATCAGTATTTTGTGTTATATTTTTAATCTTGCTCTATCTTCCTTTTGAGATATAATAGAATTCTCTGTTTAAAATCTAATCACATTGACTTTACCTTAATAAAGGTAAACACCAAAATCCTGCTTAGGAATTGTGGTAGGCAGAATAATGGCCCCTTAAAGATGTCTATGTCCTAACTTCTGGAACCTATGAATATGTCACCCTTCATGACAAAAGGGACTTTGAAGATGTGATTAAGTTAAGCATACATAGATGAGGAGATTATCCTGAACTACCCAAGTGGGCCTAATGTAATCACAGATGGGTCCTTACAAGTGAAAGAGGGAGGAAGGAGAGCCAGAGAAAGAATGTGATGACAGAAGCAGAGGTCAGAGCCGTGTAATTTCTGGCTTGGAGCCATGAGCCCGGGCATTTGGGTAGCCTCTAGTAGCTGGAAAAGGGAAAGCAACAGATTCTCCCCTAGAGCCTCCAGAAGGAACCAGCCTTGCCAACACATTGACTTTAGCCTGTGAGATCCATTTCAGATTTTTGACCTCCAGAACTGTAATATACTCATTTTGTTTTTAAACCTTTCAGTTTGTGATAATTTGTTACAGCAGCCACAGGAAACTAATACAGTCATGGTAACCATCAACACTTATTTCAAACTTTGTTTTTTTCTTCTCCCACATCTCCAATTTCCCCCTAGGAGATTTTGATAGCCATGAACCCTAACCTCTGCTCCTGTGGTCTCTCATAGGTGATTTCAATGTCCCTCTCTACTCAGCTTCTCCACATTCTACCTTATCTCCAGCATCCTACTTCACTTTATTACTTCCCCAATTCACCTCTTATTTTCTTCTCAAGGATTCTCATTCCCATTTTGTTTCTGCTTCCTGCTTCCTTTGATGTGAACCTCAGGCCTTTCTGCCTTCAACTTTTATTTTACTGATGCCTTCATGCTCTATGCTTCTTCTCTCCACTTCTGTGCTTCTTCTCCCTCTCTGATCTACTAACACTATCTATTATTCAACCCAGGACTTGGCTTAAAGGTATTTCCTTTTAAGTCTTCCTTATTCCTCAGACATGGTTAGTACCTCTTGCTCATACAAGACATGAGCAATCATATCACTGTTTTTGTAGCGCTGTAATTTACTAAATAGTTTTCCATTAAGGTCTATCTTTCCCATTGGACACAATTCTTGCTCAAGGATGGTTAGTGTCTTGTTTATAACTGTATCTCTAACATTGGGCCAACTATCTGGCACATAGTATATGTTCAATAAATAGTTGTTGAATGAAGGAATGAATAAATACAAAGTCTCACCGGTACTTTCTGTAACTCAGAAGACAATACAACCATCCTTTATTCTAATGCTAAAAGGAAAATTTTCTCAATAATCATAATTAAGAAGAAATAGAATATTATAATCAACAACACTGGTACAATATCTGGAACAGTTATATTGGCATTCAAGACATAGTCAACATTTATGTGATAGTCAACATTTGTGTGAGTGCGTTCATACACACACACATATACATACACACAAAATGAATTTCATAGAGCCATTCTTCATGATACTTCACTGTAAAGGCTAAAATTTCAAACTAAAACACCATTGAGTACTATCAGTTCTACAGCTGGGCCAATAAAATGTGGTAGAAGTTATATCAGATTACAGGTCACTGAATACAAGACTGACTTCCATCAGGGCTAGCTTCATGGATGCATAACCTGAGAAGTGGCACAGGGCCCCAAACTCAGGAAGACCTCACACCCAGTTTAATGCTCTACTTTTACTGTCTTGAAATTCTTAATAATTATTGAACAAGGAGTCCCATGTCTTCATTTTGCTCTGGAATTCACAAATGATGTAGCCAGTCCTGTTCCCCATGGATGGATTCATTCCACAATAGCTTTTAAGATCCTATTATACATCAAGCACCATTTGTGGGGATACAAAATATGAATAAGATGATGTCCTCACAGATGGTATAGAGAGCCAAACAAATATTTACAAATAATTACAAAATAATATGACAAAGTCTGTAATGGAGGCAAATGAAAAGGACTATTGGAACACTAAGGGTGAAGTTAAGGATGCTGCCTGAGAGCTCTCAGGAAGGCTTCTCAGAAGAGATTACAACTGAGTTGAATCCTCAAGAATGAAAAGGAATTCTCCAATGGAAAGGGTCATTACTAATGTAGTGACTAAAATTACTTAATAGATGGATAAGAAATAGCAGGATAATAGGGCTGTCACCAACTACTTTCCAAGGTCAGAGGGTATCCAATTTGTGCATTTCATTACCCCCCAAGAACAAATCCAAGAAGACTCCTTCCTGATAACAACCCAGTTAGGAAACAGACAGACTGTCCACTTCTTTGCAGTTTACAAAGTTCTGAGCAGGTGGGATGGTGAGAGGATGATAAACAGTGAGCACAGAGCAAAAGGGATCTGCTAGAATTACCCGACAAGGACAGAACAGAAGGCCCAGGCAATATGACAGGCTACTTGGTACAGCTTTCTAAGCATCCAAAGAATCTTAGCCAGGGCATTCACATGGGACCTCCTTCTTTCTGGAAAACTTCTCTAGGGTCAGCCTGTTGATTCTTTGGCACCCCTCTGATGACTCTCTCACTTTCTCCCTCTTTACTCACCTCCTCTTAATCTTAGGTTAATCCTTCCCTCTACAACTTTTTCCAGTGTTCCTCAAAGGGAGGCCCTCCCTCTCTTCTCAAAATCTCTTTGTATTTTTTTTCACATTATTCTTTAATAGCATATTAAGCCCTGAGCCCAAATCATTAACAATTAAATAAGCAGCTCTCCTTTCTTTAAAGGGTCAGAGGGCTTAATATTTAAAACACCCCAGGAGATGAAGAATAATATTTGTGTCCTATCCTTCTGGTACAGAAGAAAACTAAAGAGTTAACTCTCTACCTAAGAGAGTCTGCAATTGTTCATGGAGCACAAGATAGAAGATTCTGGCTCAGAATCCTTGGGGCAGGTCTTAAGAGCTCCTGATGGGACCATTTAGCATCAGTGAATTCTTACGGTTAAGATGGAAATTTTGGCTTCATCTTCTACAAACTCTTCCCTTTTCCAAAAGAATAGCCTAAATATGGTCTGGTCATCTCTTACAGATCTAGAAGTTATGGCTCTGGAATCTGTGTTGTCCACTTTTCTGTCAAAAGATTTCTCTCAGGGGAAATGGCAATGCCTAGACCTTGCTCAGAGAGATGTAGATAAATTTGTGATTCTGAGGAATTATAACAAACTGGATCATTTTCAGGACTTTCCACTTCTAAGCCAAATGTCAACTCCTTATTGGAACAAAGGAAAGAGCCTTAGTTTTGCTGTCAGAGAGCTAGAAGGATGCCTGCACCCAAACAGCATATTGGTGGATATTTCTGTCCAATATTAGAATCTCCAACTTTTAACTCATTTTGATATCAATGTTATACTGGTCTCACAAAACAATTTGGGAAGTGTTCCTTTTTTCTATTCTCTAGAAGAGTTTGTGGAAGATTGATTCTATTTCTTCCTAACTTATACATGTGTCAGAAAATACATTATTTGAAAATGCCAATTCTCTCCCAATTGATCTAAAGATTTAGTGGAATCTCAATAAAAAATCCCAGCAGTTTGTGTGTGTATGTGTGTGTAAATTGACAAGCTGATTGTGAAATTTATACAAAAATAAGAAGGGCCAAGAATACCCAAGGTAATCTTGAAGAACAAAGCTGGGGACTTGTATTGCCAGATATCAGGACTTACTATAAAACTATAATAATTAAGACAGTGTTTTATTAATGTAAGAAGAGAAAAACTATCAATAGTACAGACAGGAGATTCCCACAACCAGTGCCATATATACATATCGTATCCGCTTGCACTCAGGACAGGATCTCTCACATTACTTGCATCTAACACCCTATGCCCTCTGTTCCCAAGGAGAGTTGGATAATCAGGGAAGAAGTCGCTAACCAGTCTTCTTGATGCATTGGCATAAGTGGAAAAGTCACAGTTTGCAGAGATACCTGAACACCTAAGCAAAACCCCCAGATGTCCAGCTGCAGACCTGAAGAAGAAAATGGTGGAAGGTCTACAGCACACTGTTGTCTCCATATCTTGCCACTCCTGTGGGTGTACTGCCAAGCACCTGGTGGTGGCGTAGGGCTGCTGTTGGCCAGCAAGGGTAGCAGGCAGGAAGAGAAGCTACACATGGACATAGGAAGAAAGAGGAAAGCTAGAATCCACCAGCACCATGTGTCTTTCCATGGTCATATCTAAGAAAACTTCCAAAGAACAATGGTAACATCCTCATTTTTTCCTTCCAAATCTTGTGCGAGTTCCTCTATTAACCAACTCTAATGGAAACCATTCAAAGAAGGAGATTCTGGGGAAAACGCTTCTCATCTTTACCAAGTTAACACAGAAGAATTCAACATATGCGGTCACCTGCTTGATGACAAATGTAACAATGCAGAAAGTGCAACGCAGAAAGAATGATCTTTTCAATAAATGTTCCTGGATCAATTAGATATCCTTATGGGAAAAGAATAAATCTTGATACCTAGCTCACACCATAAACAAACAAACAAAACAAACAAAATCAATATCAGATGGATTATAGCCCTAAATGTTCATGATAAAACAAAATTTTAAAAGGAAACATAGACCAATATCTTCATAACGTTGAGGTAGGCAGAAATTTCTTAAACAGGACAAAAAAGCATTAATTACAAAGGCTAAATTTTTGATTAAATTGACTGTATTAAAATTAATAATCACTGTTCATCAAAAAAACTCTACTAAAATAGTGAAAAGATAAACCATAGAATGGGAGGAGATATATGCAATACATATGTTAGAAACTCATATTCAGAATATTTCAAGAACACCTATAAATAAATAAATAAGTAAACAAACAAATAAGCAAGTAAGCATATAACTCAACAGAAAATTGAGCCAACTTTGTGTACAGGCACGTTATAAAGGAACATATCCAAATGGTCAATGCATTAGTTATCTGTTGCTGTATAACAAATTACCCCAAAACTTAATGTCAGAAAACAATATACATTTATTATATTATATTTATTTATGTCACATATATTTATTATTCTTGTGGGTCAAGAATCTGTGTTGGGTCTTCTGACTCTGAGTCTCTCACAACGTTGCAGTCATCTTAAACTAAAGTCAACTAAAGGTGAATCTGCTTCCAAGCTCACTCCAGTGATTGTTGGCAGCATTCACTTCCTACCTGGCTATTGGACTGAAGCCTTGAGTTCCTCAGTTCCTACTCACAAGGCCTTTCCATGTGGCAGGTCACAACATAGCTGGCTTCATTGGAGGAAGCAAGCAAGGTGGCAGGAGTGCCAGCAAAACATTCAAAGTCACAGTCTTTACAACCTAATCTCAGATGTAACATTCTGTCACTGTTGCCATATTCTATAGATTAAAAGCAAGTCACTGGGTCCAGCATACACACAAGCGAGGGTTGTAGATTACATAAAGGCATGACTACCAGGACAGCTAGAACTCTCAAACACTGTTGATAGAAGTATACATTGTTACAACTGTCTTGGAAAATATTTTGGTAGTATTTATTAAAGTTGAATATATACATAACCTCTGACCCAGCAATTCCACCTCTTTGTAGATGACCAAACAAAATGTATTCATGTGTTCATTCAAAGAAATGTAAAAAAAAAAGAAAAGTTCAAAGCAACACTGTCCATGACAGCCAAACCAATTTAAATGTCAATTACTAGTAACATGCATACATAAATTGTGTCATATTTATTTGTACAAAGTCAGTACAACAATGAGGATGATTAAATTACAATTATATCTAACAATATGGATAAACCTATCAAATATAACTTGAATAAAATAAGTTAGAAAATCAAGGGAGCATACCACACAATTCCATTTATATAAAGTTCAAGTCAAAGTAATCTATGGTGTTAAAAGTTAGAAGAGGTTACTCTTGGAGCATTGACTGCAAGGGAACATAAAGGGGCTTCTGGGGTTTTGCTCAAAAACTTTCTATAACTTCGCATCTCATTCAGACCTCACTGAACCACTAGAGTTTGTATATGATTTGTACCTAAACTCCCCCTACTTTCTCTTTGTCTTCATTTACTATTCTCCTCACTCACTACTCTAGGTTCCTTGAACTCTCCAACCATACTTCTACTTCAAGACCTTGTCTCTTATTGTTGTTTTACCTGCAAACTTCTTCCCCCAGATTTTGAAATGCCTTGCATTCTCACCTTTTTCAGGCTTTGTTCAAACGCAGCCCTATCAGAGAGGACTTCCCTAATTACTCTATGTAAGCTTGTCTTTAATCTCCTTCAGTTTTTGCCATGCAGTTATCAATACCCGGTATATAATACATTTACTTGTCTAATATCTGCCCTCCTCCACTACAGTGTAAACTCCATGAACAGGGATTTTGGTTTTTTATTACTGTTTTCATGGAATCTAGAACAGTGCCTTACATGTAGTAGCCACTCTTTAATTTTTAGTTAAATGAATAAAGAGACCAGGAAGCCCTGTAAGAGATGAAGAAGGATCACAGAAAGTGAGCCAGGATGAGTACAGACAGGGACCAGGGAAAATTACATGCCATGGAGAGGCTACCCGTTAGGGTTAGTGAAAAGAAAGGAGTTAGTGTTCCATGTTCAGTACCTTAAGACCAAAAGGCATGGAGAAGGCAATATTCACTTGATGCAGGTGTTAATATCCCATGAGTCCATTCTGAGAAAGATGAGAACAAGAACCAGTATGAATACTTCTGGGTAGCAGTAGTTCTCCCCATAAGGAATAAATCTGAGTCTTGCTTGCATCAGGGTAATCTTAGACTACAGAAGACACCACTCAGGCTTCCTGAGTGCTTTTTATGTCAACAAAGTTCATTCCCTCTGATAAATGCCTAAAGGAAGGGTTCATAGACATCTTTAAAAAGTAATTCATATAAATAGAAAGTAATGAAATCAGACTTTCAAGGAGCTTGTAGTACATCAAACAAATTGTTTAATTGATTTTTGTAGCCATTAGGGTAAGATGGCTGTTCATAACTACTGTTAAGATTATTGCTTCGGTAGATGAATTTATCTACGGAAAGTGGCAGCTTTTCATCAGTTGTCACTATATTGGTCACAAATAGAAACAATATGACAAATGTTACCAATGAACACTTAGTTCATAATTCTTTTTATTCCATGTTCCTATTTGTCTCAGGTCATTTGATTCACAGATTTATCTAATTCACATAAGCAACTCATATGCCGACATTAGCAGTATTCCTTTATATTTCCATTATTTGCACTCTGAAGTATTTTATCTTCCTCACTGTCTCTATGGATTAATCACCATTTACAATATTAAGACGAAATGTGTTTTGTCTGGAGTTTTCAACTCCTAATAAATGGTGAACCCAATGTAATATAAGTCAATATTTAAATGCATACATCCTGTAATAACAAGATTACATTCAATTTGGTTATTAGCCCTTTATGATAGCATCTGTCTTCTAATTGCATTTTTAATGGTAGTTGCTCATGCATTTCATCATCTGAGAGAACTTAAGAGATGGTGTAAATAGATGTCTTGTGAACAGAACACATCAACATGTTAGCTAAGTATAAATACCCGCATAAAACCAGGAGATAGCACTTCAAATCTGACCTTCAAACTTCTTTTCAGGAAACCATAATGTGTGTTTAGGTGTGGCACAGAAAATTATGCATTTATTTATAATCTGGCAGTTTACATATAAAATATTTCAAGAAGTGTCTGAATGCATGTTTAATATAACCATGTATTTACAAATCAAGAGGAATAACATGAAATAAAAGATTCTTTTTCTTGCTAGTATGTTAAATTCAAATAAAATCATACATCATGAATTAATTATGTAAAAATAGGGCAAATAACTACCATTAGGAAAAAGTAAGTGTGAAGGAGCTTCTATATAAACTGCATTGAAAAAAGCAATACTGACCTTGTTTATTTTCCTGTTCCAAATTATTAAACTTCTGTGGCTACTAAAGGAAAGTAGCAAGCATATACAACTCAATTTGACCTTTCATTAATAAATCAATTTCAGTTTTAGGCCAGCAATTGCTCAAAATAAGAAAACTCCCCTTTTTATAAAATTAACACAATATTTTCTCAAAAAATCCATGTCTTTTCTCAAAACAAACAAATAAACAAACAAACAAACTTACTTCTGGTATTTCCAACTTCCTTTACACTTTATACACTCACTCATTACTTCACTTATTGAGAATCTAATATGTACTTCATCTTGGCATTTATTTCTTATGTCTGCCTGGTTCCCGATGGCCATGATGCTTCACAGAAACTGCCCAGAGATCCTTATTTCAAGCCCCCAAACAGCGTGCTTTTTCCCTGAAGCATTCTTGGTTTTCAAATTGCTATTTTCTTTCCTTTGTCCCATCTCACTATCAAAGCCCCACGTTTGCCTTAATGATTCTAGCTGAGGAAATGCAGGCAAAAAAATCTACTTATGCTAATATTCACTAAAGCAAGAATGAATAAACTATTGGACCCCAATCATTCCCTATGTACCTTCTGCTTAAAAGCCAATGAGAGTTAAATCAAACACTCTGGAATCTGGTGGGCATGCCAACAAAATGACAGTGAAGGTAGGCAGGGTATTAGAAATTTGAGTAGACACTGTCCTCTAGCAGAATAAAATCTTATCATGTGGGTATGTTCCACCATTTCTGTCATTGGTTGAAGGCGGCTTCTGGAACCATATTCTCTCCTTGGAGGTATAGTGTGCTCTTACAACCAGAAAAAAAGCCCCAGGATATAGTCTCAGGTGTTAACAATGCTCAGCCTTTAGTGGGTAGAGTTTCGGGCTGTGAGAAGAAGGAAACAAAAAGCATCTGCTACATAAAGGAAGACTGTTAAGAACAATGAACAATCTCACCATTATGTTCTCCCATACCTAAGTTTTCACAAGTGGGAATGAGTCAGTAAACCTAATGCATCATCAATATTATTCCAACAAATCACCATCGTCTTCATTCAAAATATTTACTGAGTCCTCTGTGCAAATCCCTGGGTGGAAGAATATAAAAGAATAGAGAAATAGTATAGGCCTTCTAGAAATGTACTAGTAAGATACGGTGATAAAGATAATTACAAAAGAATAAATGAGTTAATAGCAGCACGAGATAATATGTTTTATATAGCCTAGGTATTATTAATTCATAGACATCTTAGCAGCAATCAACCTTAGATATTCTTCAGTCTGGCTCCACTATGGAGTCATAGAGGTTAAGTGGGTTGTCCAATGTTGCATGACTTAAAACTGGCACCAAAACTCCTCATATTGACAATAAGTGTTAGAAGTAATTAAAGAAAGTAACTTGGTCAATATAAAGCCAAGACAGGAAAAAAGGTCATTGTTTCTCTTTCAATACATGTACCATTTTATATTGTAATATCCAAAATCAATGGTGGTGGGTGGGTCTGTATTCATCCGGTAAAAACAATCTTCAGTAGAGTAAAAATGGGCCCTGAGTTTTGCTGCTGTCAGGTTTCATAATGACGAGCAGCAGGAAAACATAAGCCTGTTTTGAACATGCTGTGATCCATTTTACTGGTCAGAACAACCGGTCATCATGTAACGAGGTTCTGAAATATCTGCCTCTGCTATTTATTCTTCATTTATTAAATGAATTAGGGAAATTCTCACATATTAGTTAGTATTTGTGAAGACAAGATTAAAAGAATTAAATGACTATCCAACTTTGAAATGAAGAATCTTGCTTATGAGAAATATTATTCCCTCATTCAAAGTTTCATAGAAGAAAATAGCCATTCTTAGAAAGATAAAGAGATGAGGATGCCACTAAAATATAAAGAAAGTAATTTTCCTCAGTGGCCAAAGGGGGAACTAGGGAAAAAAGATAAAAACAAAGTAATTTCTTAGGCAAGTAGATGAAAATTGCATTCACTTTCACAATATTGTTGATTTTGTCACAGTTAAAATTCCCAAGTATATATACCACTTCAGAGTCACCAAGGTTACCCCTTTGAACATCTTCAAGAAGGACAAAAAATAATTATTGGCCTACAAGAATGGCCAGTTGATCTCTTCTGAAGGACCAGCAGAAACCAAATAGATATTCATTAAGAAATGTTCAAAGCTCATACATTATCAACATGGATAGTAGTCGCAAGCAGATGTCAGAGAAATGAATATAGGATGAAATCACAAAACACTCAGAAAAGTATGAAGTGGTAAAAACACAAGGTGATAAAAACTATCCAGGATGCTTTCCTAAAGAGTAGATCTGTTCAAGTAAATGTGGTAGAAATTTTAAAAAATAATAATAAGTTCAGTGAAGTGAATCACTGGGTATTAGCAAATCCCAAATGAGTTTGAAATTTGTGCCACATAGTCTTCTCATATAGAGAAATCCAGTGGAGATGGAGAGGGGGGAGGGGTTGGGGGAGGAGGAAGTCTAGTTAGTAATAAGCAACCAAGTGCCTTACTGAAAAGAACTTGCATTCCTTCAATTTAGCCAAATGCTTGGTTTATAGCTGGTAGTCAATATACATTTGCTGTAGAAAACAAGAAGGAAAGAAGAAATTTGCTTTCCAGACAGAATCTAAACTGATGAGGTAATCAAGAGAAGACCATAATTAATTGAGAAATAAGGAAGAACTGATCCATTAATATGTAAAACTCTGTATTAGGGTCATGAATGTTTAGAAGAGAAATTCGTTCGAGGAAGTGTTGGAAACAGGAGTATTCATCTCAATTTAGAATTATATAAGCATTAAGATGGACAAAATGAAGCTTTTCTTTTGTAGAGCACAAGATGGAAATTATGAACTTTCACTTGGGAATTTCCTTTTTTTAATTATACAAAAAAATTATATACTGTGAAGTTCAAGCAGTCTCTCAAAGCTTTAGCCACATCGCAATTAAACAGCACTAGGAATTGCATAAGGAACCCTGCTAGAAATGAGAACAAGTATGTAAAAGCAACTTTGATCAAGTTAAGATTTGTTTCCAAAGTAGAATTTTTAAAAATAAAGAAATGGAAAAAATGGTTCTTGTCTTTTACTGTTTTGTCAGCTTAACTAGAGTCTTATGCCCAGCTCATTAATTATGTAGTATCCTCGTTGTTTGAGTGAAATATTGTAGCTGTGAGTTTGTGCCTGCCCAGCACATTTCCTATCTTTCTATAACTGGGAACAACATGCCCTCTTTTTTTGAGGAACCATATAAATAATGATACCCTCTACTTCCTCAGTCAAGGTAGAGGTATTTGGCATAGTACTGCCTATCAACATACCCTATTCCTCTGGCCAGGAAGAGGCACATGGTATAAACAAGGGCTGTTAGAATCAATAATTTTTGAGATTAGCCTGACAGAAAGGGTGCTCAATCAACATTAGTTAAAAGAATGTCAGTCAACTGAATGAATAAGTTATGGGAATAAGCTAGACCTTTTTCTTTCCTTTAGAGTCTGATGCTAGGAGAATATCACCCTGGGCTTCTCCAGCCTTTATTAACTTACTAGAAGGAGCTCATCATCAGTAGATAGACGATAATGATGCCGAGATTAAAGGAAAGCAGAGACAAGTATTACTAAGAGGTGAATAAAGAGAAAGAAATATTCATGAAACCCTCCTGGAATTTCTGGTTTTGTGACTAATAAATTTCCTTTTCAGTGAAGTTGATCTAAGTTTCTACCACTTGCCCAAAGAAGCTCATGACGAAAACCACAATATTAAGTATGGCTTTAACAGACCCTCAGAGTACCTAGCAGAAATGGAAGTGATCAAACAAGCAATCATTATGGATTTAAATAAAATGTATTTCATTATAGATGTAAATAAAATTCAAAATTGCTGTCGGAATAAGCAAAATTTTGCTCATGGTGCACTTTCCGTTCACAGTTGCTTTCACGTCAAGTCTAATAATATTACTTTAGAAAAAGATAGATAATATTAAGTTCATATATACTGCATATCCTGTATAATATAGAAGACTCTAAAAGGATAAATGTTTACTATTTCATTTTCATGATTTAAGACTTTCATATCGTATTAAAAACATTTACAACTTATTAGCAACTGCCTCTTGCATTTCCTGCTTTCTTATTTCTTTGGAAGGCTATTTTAAATTTACCATCAATTGATGAGTTTCATCTTACGGACATTAAGTTTCAGAATCATAAGTTCAGATTCCCACAAGGCTGTAAAACAGGCTTTACTCCATGGTAAGCTTAAGAGTGTTTTAAACTACAATTCTGGTGAAACTAATTCTCCTTATCAGCCTTTGGAAATTAAGCCACAACTGTAAATTACTCCTCTGAGTGTAGAAGATGAGTAGGAAGAAAACAACTCAACTGTATTTCAACATTCGTCTGATAAATATCTATGGAGTTCACCATGATAGAAGTATTGTTCTAAGTCCTAGAGATAAAACCATGAAGAAGGAGAAAGAACTCCGATATTGTAACTGGAGACAGAGCTAATAAAGTAAACAAATGAATGAGATAATTTCAGATAGAGATAACAAAATTTAAAACGTACTGTAATAGAAAATGGTCAGGTTAGGGAAATCCACTGTGAGGAGATGATGTAAAAACTGAGAGCTGAATGAAGGTCACCAGCCACTGAAATCTGGGAGACACGCATTCTGAGCAGAGGGAACTGATATGCAAATGCTCTAAGAGGCAGTGTGTTTGAAACTCAAGAAAAGTAGATGGATATTAATGTAGCTGGAGTGTGGGGAGCAAAAGGGAGAGTGGTAGGTGATGAGGTCAGAGAGCTCTGTGGGCACTGGTAAGTTTGAGAAGTCATTGAGGAGTTTTAGATGAGGAGTGACACTATCTAATGTCCCTTTCAGAAGGGTCACAGGCTCGAATGGGAGGCTGGATTGTAGGGCTCAAGATTAGAATGAAAGATATCAGTAGGAAGCTATTGTGATAGTCCAGGGGAGACATGATGGTAGCTTGGGCTAAAAGGTTCAAATGAAGTGAAGTGGAATAGTACAGGATCCTCTGAGAAGTAAAGACTATGAGATTTATAAGATGCAGGTGAAGAAGAAAAGAGGAATCAAGGAATCTCATAACCACATCTGACGATCAACTTTAAGAATGTGACTCTAGATAATATGGTATACTTACCAGATTTCCAAGTTAAACTAAATTATTAAATTTATTCTCATTTTCAGAACTCTTAATGTCATAAAGTAAAAATGACTAAGCCAAGAAAATAATTAAGAATGTGTATGACCAAATTTCCTTTGCAAGAAAAATAATCACCTTTAAAAGCATTGTTAGGAAGAAGTGGATGATGACAGTTTGAATATTTAGGTCTTTAAATTGACAACATTATACAACCTTATATGGAAATCCCCTTCTGAACTTTTTTTAGACCTTCTCTCTGTATCACTTAAAATGATATTTAATTATTCTCTCTCATTTTTGTGTATAGAATTTATATCTTATTAAATTGTAAGTTTATACTCCCTTATATCCTCTCCATAATTTAACACATTTTTTTCTCACAATAATGGCTCAGTAAACATTTTTCAGTATACAAATTACTTCCTTTTAGAGAAACGTTTCCCTCATCTTCACTTTTTCACAGTTTACTCATTCTTCCAGGACAGTTAATCAACAGCTCCTGCATATGCCTTCTCTGCTGTCTCCTCAGTCCTCCCAGAGCATTTCATCCTCACCAGTTTCATTGATCGAACTCTTTATTCTTCTCTTAGCATTGTGGTTGCTGGGCCACAATGGCAAGGCAATTGGTCCCTCCATCACTAATGGAACTTCATGCTCCATACTCCAAAAGTGAGCATCTCAACTGACAAAGAGAATCTGAATGTTTTACTCCCCTGGGCAAACACTGAAATCCCTTCATAGATCTTGAATATTTTTTTCTCCTGTACAAATCCAATAACCCTTTAAAAGATCCTTAATGTTTTACTAGACAACAGTTGTGACCGGTACGGCATTTCAAATGCTATATTTCAATTTTGGAATTTTTTTTTTTTTTTTTTACATTCTTTTTTTTTTTTTTTATTCACACACACACACACTGTATTTTATTTTTACAAGACATAAATAGACTGACACCAAGCATTGTACATGGATGACCACAACATAAGCAACAATGATTGCAATTACCAAACATGAAACACACTCATACTATGTCATAATATTGACATTCAGTCCAGTAATCCTCCACTGTAACAGCTCCTTTACTTTGCAGTGAAAATTGATTTGTATATTCTTTGCCTCTGAGTCCTTGTGGGATTTTTTTTTTTTTTTTAATTCAGACAGAAAGTCACAAAAATTATACTCATCCTCATCAGTTCACTCAGTCCCATGTAATTAATTTTTTTTTCATCTTGATCTTTTGTTAGCACTTTTATGAGTTCATCAGTTTTTCATTAGAGTTCTGAAAATGGAATGGAATTTCTACGGTACTTTTTTTCAAAAAGTCCAAAGCTCATTAGGGAATGACAGAATCCTCTTTCCTTCTGCTACTGACCGTTCACCATAGTTCATCTCCCCTACCCAAGTGCATGAGGCACCTCCTTTCCTGTGGAACACAAGACAAATCTGGAAAAGGGTCTTTTATGCTTAAGTGTAAAAGGAAGCCTGTAATTTTGATGTGTTTAAGAAGCAGTGTGTGGCATCCCCCAGAGCCTGGCTGGTGGGTACTCTCCTCCTTCCTTCTTGCAATACATTTCGATCAACAGCACAATCTTTTAAAATTTTGTGGTGTTTTTACAATATCTCACCTTCCCTACTGAACTATAAGCTCTTAGACCAGTGCTAATAACCACCACAGGGTGTTCAGAAAATATTCGTTTAATCAATTATTGCATACACTTAATTAAAAAACAAATCAATGAATGAAAAAAATGAATAAACGCCTTGATGGCTAGTATTTGACTTTGAAGGCAGTCTCATTTAGGCCAACTTTTTAAAAACTTTTAATACAGTCAGATTTGCATTAGAAAGCCTCCTTTTTGCAAACACTCCAGGGCAACTGTGCAAAGTCACTTTGAAGGTAAATGCCATCAAATATTAATAAGATAAGCCAAGGGAAATAAGCTTGTAGTTTAGCCCAGATAAAAAGAGCATTTTTTTCCCCTGAAGTATGACTACATACAGGAATTTAAAGCTCCCTTCTAGATGCCAGACAGAGGCATGTGTGCAGCAAAGCTGACTAGGAAAAGCAGAGTGAGTGAGGCATATTGGTAAGAATGAATGGGTGGAAAACCCCTCATACGGTGAACAAGAACCTTAGAAGATGCTGCTATTTTTCTCATTAGATTTTCTTCCCAGAATATACTTACTTCCATATCTAATCTAAGGTAGAAATAAATTTTAAGTTATATTTTAACAAGCCTTCAATCACACTGTAACCTTCTAAAATAACAAAAGCAGGGCTTCCCTGGTGGCACAGTGGTTAAGAATCTGCCTGCCAATGCAGGGGACACGGGTTCGAGCCCTGGTCGGGGAAGATCCCAAATGCCGCAGAGCAACTGGGCCCGTGTGCAACAGCGAGCCTGCGCTCTGGAGCCCACGTGCCACAACTACTGAAGCCCGCACGCTTAGAGCCCGTGCTCCGCAACAAGGGAAGCCACCTCAATGAGAAGCCAGCGCATCACAACGAGGAGTAGACCCCCGCTCGCCACAACTAGAGCAGCAATGAAGACCCAAAGCAGCCAAAAAAAAAAAAAAAAAAAAAAAAAGGCCAGGATCTCTACTCTATGGTCAGAAAGGCTTCACATATTCTGACCAAAGAAGAAACAGAAGGGGTGTCTTGGTCTGACAGAGCTGCAGCAAGCCTGGCTGGAAATGGAAGAAAACAGGTCCCACAAGGTCCCCACTCAAATGAGTTTCCAGTGAATTGTGAAATGTATCTTATTGGATCAAGAAATTAAACACTGTAAAAAGAGCCAGTTAGTCACTAAACGAGAGCTGTATGTCCTAGTTCCTCCCCACAGCATCTGCCTGCTATGCCCAGGGAGTCATCACCAGCTCTAGGACTGGTCTTACATCGTAAGACTACGTGTGGTAGTAACAAAAGCATTGGATTGTCAAAAGAGCTGGATTCTAATTCTAACTCTGCAACTTATTAACTGGTTGGCCTCAGCCAAATCATTCACTTCTCTGAGACTATTTTACTTACCTGGAGTAAAAATACAACTGATACCAATCTCACAGGACTGTATGCATATGTGTAAGATATAAGCAGAATAAGCTCCAGCCTACACAGTGTGTTGAGATAAGCCTTCTGCCACCCAAAACTCTCTCCCACATGCTTAGATAAATGTTGATGTTATGTAAATAAAAAAGCGTTACATGTAAAAGTATAAACTTTAAATTTCAGGAAACATAAGTCATTGACTAATTAATAATAATTAATTAGTCACTGACTAATTAATAATATGATGTAAGTAACATGATACCATATTTTCCCTGAATATATCCAGTGTAGCCCCTCTCCTGTCAGAGAGCTCCAGTAAAGAATGGACCAAGTGAACCTATGCTAAAGGAAAGATAACTGTGCACTGAGCCAGAAGGAAAATAAGAGAATCAATCTGAGAAAGAAGAAATGCAGATTTCCAACAAACACATGAAAGGATGCTCAATATCACTAATCATTAAAGAAATGCAAATCAAAACTACAATGAGAAAAAAATAAAAAGAAAAACAAACAAACAAACAAAAACTACAATGAGGTGTCACCTCACACCAGTCAGAATGGCCATCATCAAAAAATCTACAAACAATAAATGCTGGAGAGGGTGTGGAGAAAAGGGAACCCGCTTGCACTGTTGGTGGGAATGTAAATTGATAGAGCCACTATGGAGAACAGTATGGAGGTTCCTTAAAAAACTAAGAATAGAACTACCATACCACCCAGCAATCCCACTACTGGGCATATACCCTGAGAAAACCATAATTCAAAAAGAGTCATGTACCACAATGTTCATTGCAGCTCTATTTACAACAGCCAGGACATGGAAGCAACATAAGTGTCCATCGACAGATAAATGGATAAAGAAGATGTGGCACATATATACAATGGAATATTACTCAGCCATAAAAAGAAATGAAATTGAGTTATTTGTAGTGAGGTGGATGGACCTAGAGTCTGTCATACAGAGTGAAGTAAGTCAGAGAGAGAAAAAGAAATACTGTATGCTAACACATATATATGGAATCTAAAAAAAAAAAAAGATGGTTCTGAAGAACCTAGGGGCAGGACAGGAATAAAGATGCAGATGTAGAGACTGGACTTGAGGACAAGGGGAGGGGGAAGGGTAAGCTGGGATGAAGTGAGAGAGTGGCATGGACATATATACACTACCAAATGTAAAATAGATAGCTAGTGGGAAACAGCCTCATAGCACAGGGAGATCAGCTCAGTGCTTTGTGACCACCTAGAGGGGTGGGATAGGGAGGGTGGGAGGGAGACGCAAGAGGGAGGAGATATGGGGATATATGTATACGTATAGCTGATTAACTTTGTTATACAGCAGAAATTAACACAATTGTAAAGCAATTATACTCTAATAAAGGTGTTAAAAAAAAAGAATGGACAAAGTGAACCCATGCTAAAGGAAAGACAACCGTGCATTGAGTCAGAAGGAAAATAAGAGAATCAATCTGAGAAAGAATGTCAAAAATCAAGCCGAGATATTGTGTCTAAAAGTGCTCCTCCAAACTGATAGCATTTAGGGGGTTAATTGTATTAGGGTGTAATTAAGGATTAGAAATCTCAGCAGTGCCATTGGTACCTCCTGGCCACTAGGGGGGGCCAGCAATGCCCTGCTCTATAAAAGGAAAAGGCTTGTTTCAAAGTCAACTCTGGACTTATCAAAGGGCAGGAATTATTTTGATTTTATAGGGCCACAGGAACCCTTGCCATCAAATTATTCCTCCGAAATACAGAAAGAAAAAATTGCAGTTCTATTCCCCAGAAAGAAAAATGAAACAAAACACAAATTCAGGAATTAAAAATCAGATATTCTGAGCATAACTGCCTTAAAAATTCATTTGCTAATCAGTGGATTAAACTAGAGACAGCACCCCGTATATTGTCTTCAGGTAATGCACACATTTATTTATTTTTAAATTTGATATTCTGTAGATATTTATTTCCATGTGTGTCACACATGGGCCAGAGAACTTGAATATGCCTTTGCTTTTGTGCTAAGTGATAGGACCTGACCACTTGCAACACATGTGCATGGCAAAATGGCACTGCTGTACTGCTTGCTTTTCTTTTCCTCTAAACTTGTATGTGTGTGTATATATATGTATATATATATACACATTTTTATTTATGTATATATGTGTACACACTATATATAAATAATATATATAAACAATATTTATAACTATTTGATACATGCAAAAGTAAATAACATCTATATAAATATTGAAGAATATTAATAGAAAAAAAAAAAAACTCTGCACTAGAGACCTTTAGAACTAGAACATACCTTTAAACTAGAACTAGAACATACCTTTAAAATGTCTGTTGTCTTCTTCCCAAACCCAACTGCCTGTTTCCACTCATACTGATTCACTACTATGAATATTGTGTTTATCACTTCAATGCTTTTTAAAAAATAATTTGTATCACACCTATGTACACTTTTAACAATATATATTTTAAATTTCTTGGAATTTTATTAAAATTATATCATCCTGTATGTTGCTTCTTGTGATTTTTTTTTTCTTTCAGAAATATGCTTCTATGATTCATCCATTTTTTCCATGTAGATGTCATTCATTCTTACTACTAAATAGTACTCCATGGTGGAGAATATCACACTGTATTTAATTACTACCTTCTTATTGGACATTTGGGCTGTTTCTACCTTTTGCTCTCATAATCAATTAACAATTCTGCTATGAGCATTCTTGCTTATGCCCCTTAGGACACAGAGGCACATACCTAAGAGGAGAATTTCTGGTTCATAAGTTGTGTACATCTTCAGCTTTCAAGAAAATACTAAATTGCTTCCAAATTTGTGGTTGCACTTTATACTCCCACTAACAATATGTGAGAGTTCTCATCGCTCCACATCCTTACCAAGATTGGCATTGTCAGACTTCTATTTTTTTGTAAGTTTTTCTAGTTTTGTCTTTTACATTTCATTACATTTTCTCTTTCACCCTGATATATAAAAATGCAACTGCATTTTTTAAATGGGTCTTATATCTAGCCACCTAGCTAAACTCTCTTATTAACCTTAATAAATTATGTGAACAATCATATCATCTCTGTAATTATTGTGCATGTTCCTTTCTATAGTAGGCCGAATAATGGCCCCGCCAAAGATGTCAACATCCAAACCCCCAGAACGTGTTAATATGTTACCTTACATTGTAAGAGGGACTTTGCAGATGTGATTGTGAAAGATCTTAAGATGGGGAGATTATCCTGAATTATCCCAGTGGGCCCAAATAATAACCAGTGTCCTTCTAAGAAAGCAGAAGATTGGATTACAGTAGTAGATGTACCAAAGAAAGCACAAGATTGTAGTGATAGGAGGAGGGGGATCATGAGGCAAGGAATGCAGGCCTCTAGAAGCTGAGAAAGATAAGGAAACAGAACCTCCCCTCAGAGCCTCCAGAAGGAACGAGCCTGCCAACACCTTGACTTTAGCCCAGTGAGATTGATTTTGGGCTTCTGACCTCCAGAGCTATAAGATAATAAATTATTGTTGTTTTAAGCTACTAAATTTGTGGTAATTTGTTAAAACAGCCATAAGAAAACAATACACTTTTCAACCTCTTTTATTTCTTTTTCTTCCCGTAATTCTTTGGCTACAAATCCTAGCCAAATATTTTATTCTGACTACATGCTTTTCTAACAGATTCTTAAATATGATAGGAAGAAAAACATAATACTCTAGACATTTTCGGATTTATTAACTATAGGATATTTCCACAGAAAGATCCAAATTCTTTTCTAAAGTCTATAATTTTAGTCTGGAACATGTACTTTCAAATATTCCAGGCACACTGCCTTTAATGATAACCTCCTACTTCTCATGTCTATAATAATGATCTGGTCCGTATATATTCTTTTTTTCATATATGTTCTTTATTTGTGATTGATTGATACTTTATCTCTGGAAAGGACTGAGGTATCAAAATAGTTAGAATAGGAAGATTAAAAATAACAACAAAAGAGCATAGCATTCTAAGGAGGAGAGAAAACAGATGTACCAGGTGCCTGGAATGAGTAGTGAGCACAGTGGGAATTCTGAGAACATTGTCACTTTGGAGAACTTAATCTGCAAGTTAGAGACTGACTTGCCCAACAGCCAAATGTGACAGTATCTTTCTAGATGTATAAATAGCCATAATTATTAATAACTATGGCATCATGAAGAAGTGGGAGTCAACTGTAATTGACACCATGGTCAGTAAAATTTGGAAAATTTCCATCAAAGTAAAGTCATTGTCACTCTGTTTATAATGTAATAATTTTAGTATGTAAACCTGATCATTTTTCCACTGAACACAGAGTTTAAATTAATATTAAATATGATTCAACAGAAAGATGCAGAAAAAAGCTAAAGTTCACTTTTGTACTTTTTATGACTTTTTTTTACACCATAATTCTTATCATCTTTTGAAGGAAAGTATTATATATTGTTTTTTCCATGATTGAGACAAATACATTGAATCTACTGATTCACTCCAATAAAAACTGAATAATCAATGGATTGTAAATGCTTATGTACAGAAGTTCTCTGAGAAAACAGTAAAATTTAAAAGAAGGGGCAGTTGTACTTCCTACTTCCTCAGTAAGGACTAGAATAATCATAAAACTATTAACTAGAAGTGTAAGAAAGAGTACCCTAAAAAGTTTATTTCGCACTCCCTAAGATCTGGGTAGATTTTGTTAAACAGTTTCAGAGTTTTTGAAATCCCCGTTGCCTTTCCTAGTCTAGTCTTGTGTGATAAAAGCTGACTTCTTGGGTTTTCATAGCAGTTAGTTCAGCTCGTACATATTTTGAAGACTTACACCCAAGGTAGCCAAGAAGATTTCTTGCCTCAGGTTCAGGAATCTGCTTACCAGCTTTTCTCATAAGTTGTACCTTCCTTCTACTGATTTATTCCTGAAGAGCCAGCTCATTATACTGGATTTCCTTCTGTAAAGGAAAACATCAACACAAAGAAAATTTATTTCCCTCAGCAAGTATTTTTATGTATTGACCAGGTGCTACTTTAACCTTCTCACTCATAGCTAGCCTGCTCCCAAACCAAGTTGTATGTCTAATGCGTAAAATCAAAATAGAGGCAAGGACACATAAAGGTTTCACTTTTAAAGGTACCACTTACTCCTTGCTCAGGATTGAATGTAGAACCATCAGTGGGAGGAGTAAAGAAATGTCTCCATTATCCTGACATAGACTGATGAAAACTCTTCCCAGTTTGAACATTCTCCTGGGATCTGTTGGCTCAGTCTGACTTTTGAGGCCCCAGGTCTGGTGGCTTAAGCAAAGTGGAAAATAGGAGGCGAAGATGTGACTTCCAAGACTAAGCTCTGATGTAGGCCTCAGGAAAGAGTAATAATAATAATAACAATAAAAACATTATTATTATTATTATTATTATTAATACCTAACAGTTCTTTATAATCTAATATGAACCAGACATTTAGAACTTTTCGCGTACTTTGTGTATTCTAATTTATGTGATCCTCGTAACAACTCCATGAGTTAGTTACCGATAAAAAAATGAGATTACGTAAAATGCCCAAAGTCACGGAACTATAAACTATGCCACCTCTTAAAAGTTCATGAAGTGTTCGTATTATCCAGGCCGCTTATCAGGACAGGAGTCAAGATAGTGATTTAATGTAGAACCCTATGTGGAAGTTGACTACAAATGCCCCTAATTCTGGTGGTGGTAGTTAGTCTGTGTGGAGCCCAAATCCAGTGGAGGAGAAAGCTGCCATATGCAGAGTAGCATACTATACTCTAAGAGGACTGTAAGAGAAATACAATACATTGCTTCTACCCTCTGAAGTTTCACATTCTGAAGGTAAGCTTAGCTATTCACATAAACAATTAAGTAGTAATTCAACCCAATATGTATTTATTTCATTCAATTCAATAAACATTTGCTTGAGCTTACTTTATTTTACCAACTGACTAAAGATTGCCAAAATCAGGATCTGCATTCAGAAGAAGAAAGATGAAGAAGGTGTGGGATCTGTTTGAAGGAACTCAAGGTTTGGTGGGAAAAAGCAGATGTCAATCAGCAATTAAAATTTCAATGCAGTCAATGCATTCAGGCACTAGGTGCCCAAGAAGAAGATGTGACTGGCATTTCCTAAAAGATCAAGGAATGCTTGCCAGGGAAGGTAATGCTTAAGCTAAATCTTAAAGGATACATTTTTAATATTTCTATGAAGGGAATATTTCTCATTTGAAAACATACATTTTCATTCCTAAATAAAATCATTGATTTTATTTAGCATTGATTTTATTTATGTGGCATCTCCTTGGTACATCATGGATATGCAAACCTGAAAGTAGCTCATTCATGACACAGTTTAACTTTATATGTTGCAAATCAATGGCATTTGGAAAATCAATTTCGTGAAAGGCCAGCTGCCAGGGCAAAGGACACGTGTTTTCACATCAGTACCTTTCTGCTGGCTAATACAAAAGCTAAGTCAATGACTAGATCAATGCCATTAATAAAGAGATTTCACAGGTTTAATCCATTGTAATACCTTATTTTTATACATTTAAAGAATCTAAGGATTTGGAAATACATTGTGGGTTCTTGTCAATGTTTTGAAATAAGATCAAGATCCAATATTTTGACATATTCATCAGTAGTGCTCCACTTCAGATGCATTCATTCTTTCACTACATCCTTACTGAATACCCACTCAGTGCCAGGTACTGTCCTGGGCATGGAGTATATAGTACGGCCGTTCACAAGGCAAGCAAGAGTCTAGTTTCAGGAAGGCTACACTCTAATGGAGAAAGACTGACATTAACCATGTAAGAAATGAATAAATAAGCTGCTTTTACATAAGAACTAGAAGATAAATAAGTGCTATGAAGAAAATAAATAAAACACGATGGTGGCTTAGAGAATGAATTGGGGGCTGTAGATGGAAGCTATTTGAGCAAGGATGGCCCCAAAATCCTGGTATGAAAATATGACATTTTTATCTAACACTAGAATGTTGAAAACAGTACCAACTATGAAATATACAGTAAAGAAAATTCCAGGCAGTAGGAACAGCAAGTGCAGAGGCTTAGAGACAGAGGGGATCTTGGCGTGCTTGAGGGACAGAAGGAAAATGAGAGTGGCTGGAGAACAGTGAAAAAAAATGAGAGTGGTCAGAGATGAGACCAGAGAAGACAGCTATAGACAGATCAGAGAGGGTTTTAGAAAATAAGGTAAGAAGTTTGGATTTTCTTCCAACTGGCATGGAAAGCCACTGGAGGAGTATAAGCAAAGTAATGATGTGATTAGATTTAAACTTTTAAAAAACTGTTCAAGCTACTGTGAAGAGAATTGACTATAGATTAAGAATGAAAGCAGGAAAATCAATTAAGAGGCAAGTACAGCTGGGCAGATAAGACATGAGGGTGGGTCAGACTACAGTTGTAGGAGTTGGTGGGGTATGATCACATTCATGATGCGTTTTGGAAGTGGAGCTAGCAACATATTTGTGAATTGGGTTTTTGGTTTGGGGGCCTGGATGATAAAGATAAGACCCAGAAAGAAACTAAAAAAGAACTGGAAGGTAGAAAAATAGTTATCTTTTGCCATGTTAAGTTTGCAATGTCTATATATCTGAGTGAAGATGCTAAACAAGCTTCTAGAAATGTGATTCTAGAATTCAGAGAAAAGATATGGAAAAGGGGATTTATATTTGAGAGTTATCATCACATAGATAGTATTTAAATCCATGGAACTGAATGATATTATAAAAGAAAAAATATTTTTAAAAAGGAAAGGAGGACACACATAGGCCCCTGTGATTTCCAACATTTAAAGATCTGGCAGAGGAGGAAAAGAAGTAAGGGAGATTGAGGAAGAACATCAGTGAGGTAGCAGGAAACCAAGTAAATGTGATATCATGAAGGCCTAGAAAAGAATTTCAAAAAGGAGCATTTTGTCAGATAATTGACTCTAAGATGTCATGAATTAGAGGGCCCTGGTGACCTTGATAAGAACAAGCTCACTTTCAGAAGTGTGGTGGCAATGAAAGCCAGATCAGTGGAATATGGTAACTAGCTACTGCTGTGTAATAAACCACTACAGAACTCAGTGGCTTAAAATAACAATTATTTCTCATAAGTCTATAGATCATCTGGGTGGCTCTGCTCATCTGGACAAGTCTCAGCTGATCTCAACAGGGTTAGCTCACGTAACTGCAATTAACCAGTGAGTATCCTAGGGGTCGGCTGCTCTAGGATAGCCTCAAGTGGACCAATGTTTTGCAGGGTTTCTCAACCACCCAAAGGACTGTCCTGGCTTGTTTTCAGAATGGTGGCAGGGTTCCAAGAAAGAGGGCAGAAGGGCACAAAGCTTCCTGAAACATTGGCTGAAAACTGGCACACCATCATTTCTCTCACATCCTATTGGCAAAGGCAAGTCCAAGTCCTCCCGGAAGCAGAGTGGGTGAGAGACTACAAAGTTAGAGACCAAAGGGCATGCATACAAGGAGGCTATTAATTAGGGCCCACAATGCAATTAAGTTACCATATGTGGGCAAAAGTTTCGAGAAGAAAATAGAAAGCGCATAGAGACAGCATTCTGCTTCAAAAAGTCACAGATAGATGGGTGGGTGCCAAACTAAAGATGCTGTGGCGTGAAGGACTCTACTTTGTTTGTCTAGTAGGTTTTTGTTTTTTAAAATAGATATGAATGATTGTGTTCATTGGCTGATTGAAATGATTGAGGAGAGAGAGAGTTCAGGAGAGAAAAGGATTCCTGTGGGAACAAAGTCTATGAGTAGATCCGCTAAAATCAGAGGGGCTGGCCTTACGCAGATGCAGGGGCATGTCTTCAAGAGCAACAGAAGGGAAGGAAGAGCATGTGAACACCTGGTCTCCCTCATGTTAAACTGGATGTTAATTTCAGAATTCTTAGGGATTAAGAAAAGTGTACCAAACCGGTTTGCAGGGCAGAAATTGAGACACAGATGTAGAGAACAAACATATGGACACCAAGGGAGGAAAGCAGTGGCGGAGGGATAAATTGGGAGATTGGGATTGACATGTATACACTAATATGTATAAAATGGGTAACTAATAAGAACCTGCTATATAAAAAAATAAATAAAATAAAATTCAAAAAAAAGAAAAGTGTACCAGTTCAGGGAAATCTTATTTTTTAAAAAAAGACTTGCTTACAATTCAAAATTATAGAGAAACTGTTCATACCAGGGGAATTTACTTCTGCTATGCAATAAAGCTATTGAGAGGCAAAGACAAAACATGTTCAGAAGAGAAATCAGCTGGGATCAATGTCTTGATTCCAGACATCAAAATATTCCACAATGACTTGCACATCCAGTGATGTGTTCACAGAGAAGTCACTCTCCAATGTAAAATACTGATTTAGATCCATGGTACAAACTTGCATTATTACTGTACTCCTAGAGTGTTACATTTTGAATGTGCGCTATTGCAACATCCTTTATTTGACTAATCACTTGAGGGGTTGAAACAGCCGTTCAGTTAAAGATGGCTTAAATTTACAAACCACAGCATTCGTGAAAAATTCATCAGCTCACTACTGGGAGATGTTGAACTAATTGTTCATGATGTGGGTCAAATATCTTTGAGTGCCTAAGACCGTTTAGGGAAATTTGTGCACGTGGAGGTGGTTGGGAGAGAAAAACCTCACAGTTAAACTTCAAAAATCTGAGTTCATTATGTAAAATTTTACAAAAGTTTAAAATTGTACAAAATTTTAGGCATTAAGTTGCAGATTGAGAGGGATGTGTGGCTCACAGTGAACATGACATATATAGTAACTGTCTCAAAATCAGAAACCCTCTTTCACTCAAACCAGGTTCTGATTTCACTGGGAACTGAGGCAGACCAAATATTTTAAGCTGAACTTCTTATGTCAATTGTTAGGTCTTTATTTTCACATTAGTTAAAGCCAATACAACAGGACTCTTAGGTCAAGAACAAAAGCTTTCTAATTTCAAAAGCCTTCCTGTAAATCCTTCCTATATATGATTTCATCTTTATGTAGATTGCCTCAGGCTGCCTGTGAGGATCCTAACAGGACAGGTCATTAGCAATTAAAAGACAGGACAGGCTTCTTTAAGGAGTTCTTGACTTGCATTTTCCATCGGTGCTTTGTGACCACCTAGAGGGGTGGGGTAGGGAGGGTGGGAGGGAGACGCAAGAGGGAGGAGATATGGGGATATATGTATATGTACAGCTGATTCACTTTGTTATAGAGCAGAAACTAACACACCATTGTAAAGCAACTATACTCCAATAAAGATGTTATTTAAAAAAAAAAGAAAGAAAGAAAACATTGTAAAATCAAAACTGTTTCCAGTATTCTCCATCTGACTCTAGGAATGCCTAATTGTACTGAAGCCATCACATTATGAGAAGGATGTGAAGGTAGGAAATATATGTGAAGTTGGAGATTTACATAGTAAGGCAGAGTCATCACAAATACACCAATCAGCAACCAGGAGCATGCGGAATGAGGAAAAAGAAAGAGATAGATGAACAGACCAGAGGCAGATAAGAAATAAATTTAATTCACTTTCGTAAACACTTACTGAGCAGCTACCATGAGCCAGACAAGGTTCAGAAATAGAAGTTGGGAAGGGGTACAAGGCAAGATAGACATAATAGCATATGATATTAATGTAATGCAATGGTAAGGCTGTACACAGGATTCCATGGGTCCCCAAAGGAGGGGCACTTGATTAAGTCTGGGGCACCAGAGGATGTATGCTAGAAGGTATATTTTCTGAGCTGTATCTTAAAGGGATGGATAAGAGCCAGAGAGGTAAAACAGAAGAAGATTTTAAGGTGAGGCCAAGTAGAGGTCCAAGAGCATGAAATATCATAATATCTTATAAGGATATTACAAGCAGTAAGGCTAGTGTGGTTAGTAAGCCATATCATGGAGAACCTTGTTTTCTAAGTCTAAACTTTATCCAGTAGGTAATGGTAATTCTTTCCAGCACAGGAGTCAAATGATTTGAAGGGATCAAGACTGGAGACCAGAAATCAGTGAGAATTAATGCATGAGTTTAGGAGAAGGAAATAGTGTAGAGTAAAATTTGTAGGATTTGGTATATAAATGGAAATAGAGGTCATTCTATGGAAAGAGAGGTGGAACGGGAGGAAGGTCACTGCAAGAGATGTCACACCAACAGAAATATGTCATGATCAATAGGCCTGACAGACACACTAGCTTTCAGTTCTGTAAATTTTGACATCTTTCCTTTGCAAGTAGAAGTCCACTTAGAGATGATCCCAGAGGCCTGTGAAGAGTCTAAAACAGATATACAGGCAGTTTGTACCATTAGAAAACACCTACGGCACTTTTTTCATGGAAATATCAGGGAGTACAAAAATGAAACATCTGGTTTCTGAGCATCTGAGAGATAAAATGACACACACATGCTAGGATAACTGAGTAGTTACCATAAACACATCCATATCTACAGACTGCAGGTGAAAATATGTAACCTTTCAGTTTAAAGTAGGTTGTTCTTTGGCCAGATCAAATGGCATGAAGGCAAAACTACTAATCTCCATGTTCAGCTTTTGCTATGATCAAAAACAGACTAAAAACATTTGACAACCTCAGTTCCAATTTCTCCTCACCAATGAAAACCAATATTTGTGCTTCAACTCTTCCTTAAAACTTTTCCACTAACCTTTGATTACCTTGATGCAGCTAATCAATTAAAGCCATTTAGGAAATTATTAACTGAGGGTGAGGATTTTGAAGGTCCGAATGGTATTGGGAATAGTAATAAATGAATATATCGAATAAGTCATTCACTATTGCTGCTCTGATATGGTAAAACTCTATAAAGTACAGCCTACAAATATTTGAGTCAAAATTTCATGAGATCCCATTTATAGAAAAATAATATTCCTGGGCTGTAATAAGATCCAACGCTTTACTTGGAAGACAGAACTTAAATAGCAGAGCTTATTACATAATCTGAAATCTAGAATGTCTCTAGAAAGCTTTAAAAGATGTAGCTCTGACATATTTTTCAGCTGTCCTGAAAAAGCTAAATCTTCTTTTTTTCAATTGTGAAATCTCTGCATCTATCATCAGGTTAAATATCAGTCACCAAGTTCTGCTCCTGCAGTTCTTATAAAGTCAAGTTCCTAGTAATTAGAGACAACTACTCATGTTACAGCTGTAAGATCAGCTCTCTAATAGGAAAGCAAACAGCTCACAAAGACTGAGATCAAATCCTTTAAATGCGCTTTCAACTTGCTGGGGAGGAGATCTATTCTAAGCATAAACACAAGCCTCCAGAAATAGTTTTTTTATGATGCTCTTAAATGTCTAATAGGTGTTCAACACCCGCTGTGAACTGGTGAACCTAAAAGGGATTTAAGGGTATTTATAAGTGTGGTGCCATATAGTACAACACATATACACACATACACATATCTGATTCAGGCATAGTTATGGCACCATCATCACTGTAAAAAAATACTTGTATAGTACCATAAGTCCCCCAAAAAAAAGATTTTTAAATTTTACAACTGAAAAAATAACTACAAAATGGATTATAGTGACTCTACAAAATCAATAGTTAGCCACGTTAACACAAAAACATTTAGGAATTGAAAGGCACACTGTTTTGTAATGTTGAATTTTTTAGTTAGAAATGTGTTTTATTGTCTTCATTTAAAAATCCTAAATAATAAACATATTCCTCAACAGTATACATTCTTCATAATGTTGATATTAAAAAAAGCTTTTCAATTTTGAAAGTGCTTTTGGAGTCCTTTGTTAGGCCTTGGGGAGTGGTGATTTCACAACTTCCCAACCAAGCATTTAAATTATCATGCTTAAATAAAAGCAAATCTCTATTTATGTAGCAGATATGGTCTTGAAGAACTCTTTAAAAACAGAATTTCTTAATAAATGACAATGTAGTAAGTAAATGGGGAACTGGCCAGTTAAGTAAAATATATAGTTAATTTTTTAATATGGTAAATCTTTTGATAAAATAAAAAAGGAAGACCTTTTAGTATATCTGTTTTGTAAATTAAGATTTTGTGTATGAGATTTTCTTAAACTGGGGCAGATTTGTATACCTTATGGCTGAGGAAGAAACAATTCTAATTGCATGAGTTGAGACTGGTGAGATTGTTCAATCTTTTAACACTGAGTGGGGTGCTTTAAAAAAATATATCACTTCTTTTATGATGGCTGACCAGATTATTGTCTACATTTCTCCTTTTGGTTACCACAAATATCCATGTATCAGGAATCAATTTTAGCTGTAAATAACAGAACCCATTCCATCCAAGATACACAGAAAAAGAATATATTAAAGGTTGTGAGGTCACTCATAAAATATCAAGGAAGGCTGGCGATATCTGGCCTGCAGACTATACAGCCAGGAAGAATAGTCCAATTACACTGATAGAATGCCCCAGTAAGGCTCCACTGTCACCACCACAGCAGTACAGTTTGTACTGCCCATGCAGAGCATGGAACTGTACACTCAGAACTCTGTGTGTGTGTGACTTCTGAAAGCTAATTGTCTCTCCATTGTTCTCACAAGAATTAATTCTCTGCATGTGACATTTTCATGTCGCTCTCTTCTGAACTGACTCCAAGGTGGGTTCTCTCCAACCTACATTCTCACTCTAATGGAAAGTAGGAAAGCATTTCTGTCTTCTACCTCAGAATGATCTACCATAAGGCAAGAGATTTTAAGTGGGGAATTCAGAAGGAGCTAGGAAGACCACAAACAAGACAAATATTCACTCTAGTCTCTTCCTGGCATCAATATACTCCATTTTTCTATGCCTAAATTTCCAAGCTTTTATACCACAACAACAAATGTTCGTATCTAACATGATGAAACTACTCTTTTTAATATGAAAATGCATTCACTCTCTTCCTGAAAGGGGGACTGCCCAAAAAGTCATTGGTTACTTCATCGGCTCCAAGTCCAGAACCAACTGGCCTCATGCTAATAGTCTGCAACAAATGGATGAAATTGAGAAGTCAACCATCACCATTAGGTATAGTGAAATTAAGTAGGTGAAATAGCAAGGGAACTGTAGCAAGAAATAGCATATTAATGAACGTGAAATTTCTAAATATTTAACAATTGGCTCCTATGAGCAAAGATTGTTCTCTACTGCTAGAAAATTAAGCATCCAACAGTGATGTTAGTCAAATCAGCCTTAGAGGGTGCCATCATGGTATGCCACCATGACCACTTTATTTACTGTCTCATTGAGTAAGCACTGGTTTAGCTGGGAAAAGGCTACAGACAAAATGGTTATCATGTACACCTAATTATCAAAAGCCTCTTCTATAATGAAGGGTATTTGCTGGATATTCAAATATTCTCACACTACCTAATCTGAAAGAATAATCCACATATTTCTCTCACAGACCTTCTTTTCATGAAACTTCCTGTCTGTTCATTCAAAGATACTGGGTTATCCAGCTGAAGCATTAGCATCTCCCCATGAATCACTGTAAATGCATACCTCAAGCATCTGTCCTTCTAGACAAAAATGAACATGAGGCATACTATTCAACCAGCTATACAATGAGATTTCCCTTCCCCCAAGTGTTCAGAGCCTCTTCAATGTGGGGTTACAATGCTGCAACTGTTCACTTTCAGCTAGTGCCAGTGTAGTATTAATGAATCTACTTTTAACTTTTGCCTTCTTCAGTCAAAGATCACTGGGATAGGATGAGGAAGGATCGCTAAGAATGTAAGCCCCCTGCTAATAGAGTTTACTTTTTGTCTTATTGAAGCATATTCTTGGTTTGCCAGGGAAAGTACCAGTTTATTCTAGTTGTCCCAGTATAATTATTAGTAGTGCCATTTTTACTCAAAAGTGTCCTGGTTTGGAGACTTCCCTCGGGGAGCAGTGGTTGAGAGTCTGCCTGCCTATGCAGGGGACATGGGTTTGATCCCTGGTCCGGGAATATCCCACATGCCGCAGAGCAACTAAGCTCGTGCACCACAACTACTGAGGCTGCGCTCTAGAGCCCGTGAGCCACAACTACTGAAGCCCGCATGCCTAGAACCTGTGCTCCGCGGCAAGAGAAGCCACTGCAATGAGAAGCCCGTGCACCACAACGAACAGTAGCCCCAGCTCGCCAAAACTAGAGAAAGCCTGCGTGCAGCAACGAAGACCCAATGCAGCCAAAAATAAATAAATAAATAAATTTATTTTTTTTTTAAAGTGTCCCAGTTTGGATAATAAATTATATATTCACCCTACACATATACTATTTTCACTTGATAATAAAGTGCTACTGGGCATGCCTAACTTTTCCTCTTGGTGGATTGGCTCACCAAGTTATGCGCATCATAAGCATGGCCAATGGCCAACTGTTTAAACTCTACTAGAAACTATTAATAAGAAGAGAATAGTAGTTACTTTTCAAAGAAGGCATAGTTTTGCTCCAAATCTCTAGGAATCTCTGATGTGATTCTCCGAACAGTCATTTCCACAAGCACCCTAATAGGCTACATATACTTTGAATATCATTGTATCCACTAAGTCATAAGAACTAAATGGTAGAATAAATTGTACTATAGCTTGGCTCTGCTGGAGAGGCTTTCCTTGGTGTAGGGCCCTCTCATATCTGGCATTTTGGGTAATAGGGTGAATTATTCAGAGGCTCACTCCCATATCTGATAGGCATTTCTCCAATATAAGTGGGCCCACCAAACTTGTGCCATTTTAGTAGTAGTACAGTACTACGTAAAGGGTGCAACTTCTTTTACTTTGAAGGCGGTCTCTTAGCAGGTCTCTTAATAGATCCCACTAAAAGGTAAAAGGAGCTGGAGGCCCCCATATCTTTTTGCATTTCATCTGCCCACCTCTGGCACTACACACGAAGGCACTAGAATACCTGATACTCCCTGATCTCATAGTCCTTTCAGCATGATGGCATCAAGGTACTAGAATATATGATGTCCTGTGAAACAGTGAGAAAATCAGGGTGCCTGAAGACTACATTTTATGTCTTGAATCTGAAGAGTTAACATGACCCTGAGATAGGATGAGGAAAATGAATTGCTCTCACTGTAAGGTTAAAGAAAACTGCTTCTTTTTTTTCTCTGTATATTGGAATAGATAACAATCAAGAGCTATATAGTAGATGCCACAGACTCTGTTAATTTGTTCCAATAAAAAGATAACTTCTGGGCTTCCCTGGTGGCGCAGTGGTTGAGAATCTGCCTGCCAATGCAGGGGACACGGGTTCGAGCCCTGGTCTGGGAAGATCCCACATGCCGCAGAGCAACTAGGCCCGTGAGCCACAACTACTGAGCCTGCGCGTCTGGAGCCTGTGCTCCGCAACAAGAGAGGCTATGATAATGTGAGGCCCGCGCACCGCGATGAAGAGTGGCCCCCGCTTGCCGCAACTAGAGAAAGTCCTCGTACAGAAACGAAGACCCAACACAGCCAAAAATAAATAAATAAATAGATAGATAGATAGATAGATAGATACATAAACACCCCCCCAAAAAAAGATAACTTCTATGCCCGAGCCGGTGCGGTGGGTACAGGGGCCCCAGCGGCCACGGGGCTTACTTACTGCAGCGCCCGGTGGGAATGGGAGTTGCCTCACGTGGGAGAGGCTGCGAAGGCATAATTAAAGGGAAAACCTCCTTGTTATTCTTGTAAATGCTTGGTTAAACTATCAGAAATGGAATTAAATAATAAAGCTGATGGACGCCACCCAAAACAAAACAAAAAAAAAGAGATAACATCTGGAACAGCAAATGAAAATTAGTCACTATCTGAATAAGCTGCTGAAATTATGTCAATTTTTAAAAAACCAATATGCCTTCTGAATGGCCAAACCGGTAAGGTAAATGAGGTTTCCACTGACTGGTTTTGGCTTTAAGTCTGTGTTCAAGGCCCTGGACACAGTTACCCTATGAGTGCAAGTTTAGGGAAAGTTTGGTGGAAGATTTAAGCAGTCTTATGACGTTATCACAGAACCTTTCCTCAAATACACCACGCCTTCCTCTTTTTTTTCTTCCAGAGTGCCTGTTTCTGTTAATTGACTTAGTTTTTGGAATTGAAGAATTCCCATGACTGTCCATCACGGGGGCCCAAGACAAGCCTCTTTTTACCAGACTTAGAATCTTTGTTTGTTTTTGGTTTTCCAGTTCAAGTGAGACTTCAGAAGGCTACCTATCTATTTCAATCCCAATGATCCTGTAATCAACTAGGCACCCCTAAATATGCTTGCAGGTCACATAATTCTGAACATGACTCTACCTTTGCTGCCTGTAATGGAAACCATAACCACTTAATGCCACTCTAAGATCCATCATTCCCATCGAAATCATAGAACCCATTTTAATCCTGCCCCAATCACTTAGGTAAATTATTTAAGCTCTAAATTAAAATTACTGGTATTTTAGCAGGTTGTTTCTTCTTCTTGCACTTGCTATTTCTATAATACCTTACAGTTACCATGAATAAAACGAGTTAAAACACACTAAGTATTTAGAACAATACCTGGCATAAAGAAAGTGTTCAATGTCAGCTATTATTTTTTTCTTCTGAATTATTTTTCCTTTTTTTGGTAACGGTTTAAATATATGACTAGGTATGGCACCTTACGTGAACTGACTTAAGAGATTCTGTCTCTCTTGTTTAGTCTAATAAGACCTATTTTCTTACTAAATAAAACTGTTTTTCCTTTGTCCAGCTTGATATCACCCTGTCTTAATGATAGAAGTCCTGAAGCACCAGGAAGTCTGCGTGTTTGCAATTTACTGATGTTTACATGTAGGGTTAGAATAAACAAGTCTTCCAGAATTCGTTGGTAATCATCTTTTGTTACACTAAAATAGTCCTCTCTAAGAGATTCACTAGAGGTGCCATAGAGCATCGTGGCTTTGAAAAGACCAGAGTTCAAATCCTGGTTCTGCCACTTGCTGGCTATTGTTCATTTAGCAACTTTCTTAAACTCTTTCAACTCTATCACATGAGAATTGAATTTTATTATATGTAAAATGCCCAGCAAAGAACCTCTCACTCTTAACTTTATTATTAATAGCCTCAACACAAAATCATTTTTGTTATTTGTTACACATACAGTTATAGTGAATGTCCTTTAAAACAAATTACAAATAACCCAGTAAACAGAAGGTGAAACTAACAGTTTTAGAGTATTATGTTGGATGGCTTTAGATCACAGATAAAGGTGTCCTAGTCCATAGCAGTAATTAATGATCTTTATTCACAAAGGAAGAAAACAACACATTTCCCTCACACATCACTAGGTCTGAGTTATGGAGGCATTCATTATTTTGAGTACCTCCCATTCCTCACTACTATCCATAAAGTGTTTTCTCACCTTGCACCCTTGACAACGTGAAAAGTGAAAATACAGCTTCTAAATACCATACGGCAATTAGGGTAATGATCCTTCCACGTACAGGGCACTGGACTGCTCTCCACACCACCCTATTTCAATTGACTAGGAAGGTTGCCGTAGGGTGCCACTTGAAAAGGCAATTTCCTATAAAAGCTATGGAAAGAAATTGTCTGTTGAAAAATACCACTAGAAATTGAGCTTGCATCTGTCTTACCAAAAATGTTAAATTCTCTCAGCAGTTTTTTGAATTCTATTCCAAAGTAGTATTAAACCATTTAAGACAACACTACATAATTCAAAAGAAAAGAATGGATAGACTGTAGGAAGGAAAATTGTATAATACTGTGGTTTAATGTAATAGAAGTCAGCATTATCTGGATCTTTCTAACCATAATTTCAGCCGTTAAAGCACCAGGGACTCCATCAGTATAGACACTATATTCTGACTCAATTACATTGTGCATTAAAAGTAGTGGTCTACAGCATCTATTAGACTTGTCATTACCCTTGTGCCATACTCGATTGACCAAAGGGGTAGAGGAAACCCTCTCTCCTAAGGGAAAAGAAAACTAAGAAGCAAATTCAGTGGAATGCATAATAGGTGTTCCTTGGGAGAATGCTTTAGGTTTCAGTTCATTTCTTCATAAGATGAACGTTTCCACCAAAAGCATCAGAGTAAACATCATGCCTCATTATTCCTTTCCACTGTTCATACAGCATGCATGTAGGTATAATGCTGATTAATGCAAAAAAATTACAATATTCAATGAATAAGCAGTGGAGGAAGCAAACATTTACTAGATTCCATGAATAAAAACCTCTCTAACAATGGGACTTCCCTGGTGGTCCAGTGGTAAAGAGTCCGCCTTCCAATGCAGGGGACGTGGGTTCGATCCCTGGTCGGTGAACTAAGATCCCACGTGCCACGGGGCAACTAAGCCTGCGCATGTCAACTAGAGAGCCCATGTGCCACAAACTGCAGCACCCACGTGTTCTGGAGCCCGTGTGCCGCAACTAAGAGCCCGCACACCACAACAAAGAGCCCACACGCTACAATGAAGATCCCGCGTGCTGCAACTAAGACCCTACACAGCCAAAAATAAATAAATAAATAAATAAATATTAAAAAAAAAAAAAACCCTCTAATAAAGCTTATGTTGGAGGATAATGGCTCCAGCTACCCTAGCAAAGGAGGCAGAGTCCCCTTTCCTATGAATAGCTGGGCTCATATGTGATGTTGGGAACAACACAAGCCCATACATCACTCTGAAGTGACAAGGCAAATAAATAGCAATTGAGAAAATAAGCTCTTCAGATACATATCATTTGGTGGGCATTTGATAATCTCAAAAAGCACATATGGGAATTGTATGCATAGGCTCTTATGGTCTGTAACTAAAAAAGCTTTGACTTTACAAATTATTTTCCTCTAGAAACCAGAAGCATGGTATTTCAGATGGAATAATTCCCTAATGTAGTTTTGGCCTTCCAGTAAAGATTTGTCAAAAATAATAATAATACATATAGATTAAATAGTAATAATTATTATAGACTAAATAAATAGGTAAATTTTTCATGTGGATATTCTGCCATAACCTGAATCTCAAAATAACAAAGAAATAGAACACCAATGTTGGTTTTCACAGCTGCAAAAGAAGTAAAACATGTTACTTTTTTTTAAAAACATAATACCAATTAGTTTATACCTTCACAAAATGAAGAAGATTAAGATAGTGTAATTCACACGGTACAAAACCCACTAAACACAGAACTGAGGAAAACCCTAAAGATCAAGAGGCACCTACTTCATAATTTCTCTTCCTCACATTAAAGAGAAGAAATATACCCCATCTGCATTTAGGGGTGAGGGTGCTAGAGCCAATCTCCAATCTTCTTACCATGGGGTTACACTTTATTTTCATTGGATCCTGGTTTAGGTCCACTAATTCATGTTCTTATTTTTAGTCTTTATTAGTTATTTTATCCTTTTGCTTTTTCTGGAGAACTTTCTAGGAGGTAAACTTTCTGAGTATTTAGTTGCATGTTTGTAAAAGACACCTGATTATTAATTTAAAACATGTTACTTTTAATAGAATCAGAAATGTTAAAGGTGATTTAGATCCATAATATCCAAACTGGACTAATCTTCAGAATTATTTATGGTGCTTCCTAGGCACTATCCCAGACATGCTGTTTTGGGCTGAATTATGTCCCCTCAAAATTCATGTGTTGAATTCCTAAACATTACTACCTCAGAATGTGCCTGTTTTTGAAGATATGGCCTTCAAAGAGGTAACTAATGAGGAGTAAGGTCACTAAGGTGAGCCCTAAACCAATATGACTGGTTTTCTTATAAGTGTAGATTAGGACGCAGACAGGCAGAGACGAAAGTTCATGTGAAAACAGTGGAAGAAGAGGCTCTCTACAAGCCAACAAGAAAGGCCTCAGAAGGAATCAACCCTGCTAATACCTTGATCTCAGACTCCTAGCCCCCAGAATCATGAGAAAATTAATTTCTGTTGTTTAAGCCACCCAGTCTGTGGTACTTTGTTGTTAGGGTAGCCATAGCAGAGTAATATACCCACTAAATCAAAATCTCTATTGGCCAAATAATTTTTCTCTTTTAAAACATCCCTAGGTTTACATATCCAAAGGAAATGAAAACAGGATATCAAAGAGATATCTGCCATCCCACTTTTATTGCAGCATTAGTTGCAATAGCCAAGATATGGAAATAACCTAAATGTCTGTCAAAGATGAGTGGATAAAGAAGATCTGAGATATATATATATATATATATATATATATATATATCAATTGAGATATATATATATATATATATATATATATATATATATCACACAAGTGAATATTATTCATCCATGAGAAAGAAGGAAATCCTGTTTGTGACAACATGGATGGAACTTGAGGGCATTACGCTAAGTGAAATAAATCAGACAGAGGAAGACAAATACTGTATGGTATCACTTATATGTGGAATCTGAAAAAGCTGAACTTGTAGAAACAAAGAATAGAATGGTAGTTACCATGGGCTGGGGGTAGGAGAAGCAGGGAGATATTAGTCAACAGTTACAAACTTCCAGTTGGAAGTTGGAAGATGAATAAATTCTGGGACATCTAATGCCCATCACTGTGATTACATTTAGCAATAATGCATTATATACTTGAAAGTTGTTCAGACAGCAGACCTTAAATGTTCTCACCACAAAAAGGAAACGGTAATTATGTGACGTGATGGAGGTGTTAGCTAACCTATGGTGGTAGTCATTTGCAATATACAACTGTATCAAACCAAAATATATACCTTAAGCTTACAAAATGTTATATGACAATTATATCTCAATAAAGCTGGGGGGAAAATATCTCCAGGTGATTTTGCTATTTGGCCAGGCTTAGATCAACCCCACCATCCAGAAGTTGAATTCAGTTACTTATCAATTCATTTTGCCTTGTTTTGTTTTGTTTTTTGAGAGAACAACTATCAAGCATCTGCTGACCTAGGAATAGCTCCAGACACTGGGGATACAGATGAATAAGACACAATAATTGCATTCAAAGAGCTCACCATTTAAAGGATATAGATATAAGTGTGGAATTAACACCGAGCACAGAGTATCAAAGGGATACTGATGAAGGGCACTTAACAAAGTCTGCAGAGGTCAGGGAAAGCTTCTTGAAAGAGGCAGTGTTTGAGATGTGCATTAAAATATGGTTAGAGGTAAGGCAAGTAAAGAAAACTGGAGGAAGAGAGAATGCAAATATTAGCAACACTTATTTTATAGCTGAGGAAACTGAGGCCCAAGTGGGTTAGGCAGTTCCCCAAGGTCATAAATGCTGCAAGCAGAAGAGCTGAGATTTTAACCCAAGTAACCTGACCTCATGCCCCAGGCTCTTCCCAGCTTACTTCCTCTGTGCTTCACCAAATTTTCTTCTCTCCGTCCTTATCTTAGTCTATTCAGGCTGCTATTACAGAATACCATAGACTGGGTGACTTAGAAACAACAGAAAGTTATTTCTTATGGCTCTGGAGGCTGGGGAGTCCAAGACCAAGGTGCTAACAGATATAGTGTCTGATGAGGACCCTCTTCCTGGTACATAACTGGTGACATTTCCTGTGTCCTCACATGGTAAAAGGAGCAAGGAATCTTTCTGAAGCTTCTTTTGTAAAGTCACTAATCCCATTCATGAGGGCTCCACCCCTATGACCTAATCACCTCCCAAAGGCCCCACCTCCTAACACCACCTGCAGGATTAAGATTTCAACATTTGACTCTTGGGGGACATAAACATTCAGACCATAGCTGTATAAACATTTCAAATTTTATCACATGACACACTTTAAATATGTGTGTTTTATTGTGTTATTCATATATCAATAGAGCTATTTTTAAAAATCCATCAGTTTGAAAAGCTTGCAGGTAAAGATACATGGTTAAAAAATTATGAAGTCATAACAATAACTAAAAAAGAAAACTACCAATGACACACAATCTAAATATCCCATATAATAAGTTAATGTGTAATATTTTATAATACAGATTAAGACCTTCATACATAAATACATTAAGATATTGTGAGTCCAACATTTTTTTAGCGGGTGGGCAGCTAAAGATGCTTTGAAACTTCATCAAAGGGCTTGCATCAAAGAACCGGGCTCCATCTGGAGGCTGGAATATATATGAACGTCTTTGGCGGCCATTGACAGGAAGGGATCCTAAGAACAAACTAAAGTGATCATTTAGGGCTGACAGCCTTATAAATGCTCCTCTATACCTATAGGAAGGACATAAATCATAATTGAGCTATTAAATCAGGAGAGCGAAGTTTGAGTCCCATTATGAACGCATGGTGGTTCATTCCACTATTCTCTCTGCTTTGAAATTTTCCATAATAACCAAATACATTTTGGTTCAGCCACACAGTAGACTATTAAGTGGTCTCTAAAACTCCTATTTTCAAAGAACATTTAATAACCTGAAGAACAGCTCAAAATAAAATGCTAAGGGCAAAAGGCAGGATTAAAATTAAGTATGTATCATGATCCCAATTATTGGTGTATGTGTTTATAAACAAGAAGATGAATCAAAACGTCTGCAGTGTGACCTCCGTGTGAGGGGACCATGAGTGATAATTGTTTTCTTCTTTTTATCTCTATTTTAAAAATTATCTCCAGTCAACATAGAATATTAAGTATATATAATAAAGTGTGTATGTGTGCTTATAAGGTTTAGTATTAATTGACTAAGCTCTTTGAGGTAAAAGTAGAGAATGAGTAACTTTGGGGCCTCTCTCCAGGCCTATAATTTTACAGCATGTCTCAAATCTAGCTGCACATTAGAAAGACATAAGTTATCTTTAAAAAATTCTAATGCCTAAGCCCCATTCAAAGAGCTGCTGATGTAACTGGTCTTGAGTAGAGTCCAAGTATGAGTTTTATTTCTCCTTGTTTTAGAGTTTTTGTTCGGGTTTTAGTGGGGGGGAGGGGGTATTTGTTTTTTACTTCTCTCCAAGTGAATCTAGTTTGAAGTTAGGATTAAAAATCAGTGCTCTATATGTATGGATCAACTATTATTTACCAAGCACTATACCTTGCTAGAGTGAAATGTACATGGAGATGAACAAACTTGAGAAAAGAAGCATGGAGATCACCTGGAGATAGAGAGGAAAAACAAATCATCACTGTAAACTTCCTAGCTAGAAGCAATTGGAACACAATTAGCAGAGCTTCTATTATCTGTATGTATACAAAGCTTCCATAGGGATATTCTGAATTCCCTCATGGTCATCTGCTAGAAGTTTATTCAGGTAAGTTTAGAGAATGTGACAAATAATTCCACTTGCTAACAATTTCAGCTGTTTGTGTACAGGAGCATGTATTGATTCCACTGAACTCTACGTAGAGACTGCAATTTGGCCAGTCTTCTCTCCTGATGTCCTTAGTTAGACCAATAGGCTGGAAGTTACCATGCTGGTTAGGAAAATGGATGCTGATTATCAAGAGGAATTAGGGATGCTACTGTGCAATGGGGACAGGAGGAGTAAAGTCTGGAACCAACGGGCTCGTCTAGGTTGCTTGCTAGTTCCACCCTACCCAGTAATAAATTTTAGAAAAGCTATAGCAATCTAATATAGGGAGACCCTCTCAGCCTTAGAAGAACTGACTGAGGGCAAAGAAATTAGATAATGGACAAGGGAATGAAGGAATTAAGAATTAGGAATTTCCCTCCCCTTATCCAGTAACTAAATTTTTTTCCTTTCCATGTTCCCTACTATTTTATATAGGATGAGCTGGTGATGACAAACCTTATAAATTTGATACATATATTAAGTCTATCAATACAGAATAGTGACTGAACTAGAGGATTTATGAACATCGCCTAGATGGGTAATGATTGATGAGATTTTAAGCCTCCCCTTTCTTCAATTATGAAAAGAATAGTTATTTTATATTATGTTCCTTTAATATGAACAATGCTGCTGGCTCCCATTGTTACAGGCAAGTTTAAATCTGGGAAGAAGAATACATACGCATGTGAGGTTGCCTAAGGGTGACTGCAGCAGACACCACAGATTGATTCCCTCAAGGCCACTGCAGCAGCCTTACAATATATCTCCCTGTTCACTAGAGGTTAGAAAATTGTCTACATTTCCCAGGTTCCCTGTAGCTAGGTTATACATCTGACTACATTCCCCTAACAGACTCACTTATGAGACTTTGATGGTAGAGGCAAGATTATGAGCAGGGGCTGCACAGATCTAACAAACATGATCAAGGAGGTCTTAGAATTTCAACAGCAGCACTTGAGGAGGTCTGGTGAATAGGTGTAGAACAACAGAGGGCAGAAGTACAACCTCTTGGCTTCTTTCAGAACAGAGCAATGATGTGTTTGGGCACTTCTTCTACTTGTATCACCTGTGTGTGTATACAACATTGTTTCAGTGCACACTCAGAAATTCTCTGAGCCAATTAACACTCTGTAATAAATTTCTTCCCATTTAAACTAACCAGAATGATTTTGACTATAACTAAAAACACTGACTAATACAAGGAGATAGTGATATATATATAACTGAGATGATGACAGACTAAAACTGTGTTTATATAGCCTTTATACTAACCTGCTAGAACAAGACCAAGTTTACATATTATTTATATAACTTACATTATAATAATGTATAAATTATGTTTACATTAAATTTATATTAAGCAAGTCAGAATGCTCTCTTGGCCTATAATTATGGTGTGGAGGGGGAGCCTTGAAATCTAAAATAATTTTTTAAATAAGACTTCCTCATTTACTGAAGGCTTACATGTGAGTTGAAATGAAAAAGGCAACTACGAGACAGAAGCTGGGCAAATACCACATCTTAGTTCTTAACAAATTAAATTATAGACTGTCTTTAATATAAGAGCACAGTCTAAGTCATCTTCCAAGAATTATCTTAAAAACAGAGGGGAAGAAAGGATCTCATGACACTTAGGTAGGAAAGGTGAGACCTCTAGTTACTCAGAGAAGAAAATGAATCTTCAATTCCTAACTTGGCAAATATCAAAAAAGGTATTTTAAAAAGATGCTAATAGCATCAATTTGAAAGAGGTCACAGTATTTGTAAACTATTGAAGATCTTTACAGTGTTTTCCCATTTGAATAAAACATTACGTCTCTTTGCTATTTGAAATTTCAAATTTTAGAATATGTGACATGAAGCTCTGTTAATTATGGAGGCTGCTTTTTTCTTCAGAATCTCTGGATGAATAAGACAGATATGAGAACCAGGTGTTATATCATTGTATAAATGTACAGTTGATTGAATGACTGTGCCCAGAGAATGGCATACCATGTTTTGTCCTCTGCCTTGTTCTTTTCAGTATTTTCAACAATGACAAGAAAGTAGATTAAAATAGAGGGACTACATCACACTAAGAGGCTTCAGTATAGCCAAGGAAACCATCAACAAAATGAAAAAGCAACCTATGAAATAGGAGAAAATATTTGGGAATCATATATCTGATAAGGGGTTAATATCCAAAATATACGAAGAATTCATACAACTCAATAACAAAACAAAAAATGTAAAGAGGAACTGAATAGACGTTTTTCCAAAAGAAGACATTCAAGTGGCCAACAGGTACATGAAAAGTGCTCAATTTCACTAATCATCAGGGAAATGCAAATGAAAACCACAGTGAGGGAGTGGGGCTAATGGCGGACCCTGGGAGGGCTCACGCCAAGGAGCACTTCCCAGAACTTCTGTTGCCAGTGTCCTTGTCCCCACGGTGAGCCACAGCCACCCCCTGCTTCTGCATTAGACCCTCCAACACTAGCAGTTTCCAAATCTGTGGATTCAACCAACCATGGATCAAAAATATTCAGAGAAAAAAATTCCAGAAAGTTCCAAAAAGCAAAACTTGAATTTGCTGCACACTGGATAGATGATCTTTAAACAGGTTTCCCACCGTGTATTAAATCCAGCTAAAGAATGTGGTTTCAAGTTTGATTCCACAAAGGATGTGGCTTAATTTGGTTTCTATGAATCAGTTCTCACCTCAGTTAAGCCTCCCCTAATCCTGTTCGTCAGAATCAATTGCTTTGGGACTTCCCTGGTGGCACAGTGGTTAAGAATCCGCTTGCCAAAGCAGGGGACAAGGGTTTGATCCCTGGTCTGGGAAGATCCCACATGCCGCCGAGCAACTAAGCCCGTGAACCACAACTACTGAGCCTGCACTCTAGAGCCCACAAGCCACAACTACTGAGCCCGTGAGCCATAACTACTGAAGTCCGCAAGCCTAGAGCCCTTGTTCCGCAACAAGAGAAGCCACCACAATGAGAAGCCCGCGCACCGCAATGAAAAGTAGCCCCGGCTGGCTGCAACTAGAGGAAGCCCACACGCAGCAACAAAGACCCAATGCAGCCAAAAATAAATAAATAAGTTAATTAATTAATTAATTAAAAAAAGAAGAAGAATCAATTGCTTCTTTCCCTGAGCTCTCCCAGTAGGGTATTTGTATCTCTAGTATTTAGTTACTTGCCTAATTGTCTTATCTGTTACTAGAAGGAAGAAGGGACTCTCTTATTCATCTCTATGTCTCCCTAAGCACCTAGCATATGCCTTGTACATAGTAGGTCTCAAAACATTTTTGCTGGATTAAAAATAATTTCATAGATGAAATAGAATTTGTAATACCCATGATATCCTGAGACCTTAATGCATATTTTAAGAAGTATGCACTTTAACAGTATGGGTGTGTGAGTATTTGGTGGAAATCCTGTGTTAAATCTGCCTAGATTTTTTTTTTCAAACAGGATTTTCATCAGCCAGGCAGCTTTTAGTGTTCGAAACCTTATCACTACCAGCAGTAAATTTCTTTGAAAATGCCAAGTAAGGGTCATTGGGCTAATGGATTTATTCACTATGATATTCTAGGAAATTATGCCATCCAACTTGCCAGAAGTTGTTTCAAGGTCAAATACTGAAATATCTAAGTAGATTACAAAGGTGCCTGGAAGATTCTTTTTTGACAGTCTTGCCTATTTCTACATCTCTATTCCCAACTCTGATTACATATTTCTATTATCCAATGTACTTTCTTTACCACTCTTTCTATTTATAATTAGGATCCAGCACTTATTTGAATTTTCAGCTCACTGGATATTTCAGAAAATTTTACCCTTTGAGCAGCACTTCTTTGGCTCTAAAAACCAAGGAATAAAACCAGGAGGATGAAATAGCAACACGTCATTTGGAAATGGCTTCCTCTAGAGCAAGTGAACTCTGATTGGGAATTAGAATATGATCACACAGGTGCACTGAACGGGCTGAACAAACTCTCTTCTTACTGACAGGTGTGTAATGTTTGGCAAGTATTAGACAATGGAAAATACAGCTCCCCCTCAGTCAGATCCTCTGAAAACATTATCCCTCCCTGGCCACTTCCGGTCCAGTTATTCACTCAAGACAGGTCTTCAATCACCTGGCCAATTATAAAACACACCACTAGCTACCTGGTTACTCTCTGGCTTCCTATCTACTTTGACAGATCTCTGATCATTGGGTTCATTAAAGGAAAAAACACCATCATGGAAAGACATTAAGTGTATAGCAAAGGCCCCAGCTTAAGCATAAGTGGTGCTCAAGTATGTTTCAAAATGCCCCAATAGACTGTATATATATTCCATGAAGGTAGAGACCATCTCTCTTATATTTTCTGAGCTACACCTCTGTCTTCATTGTCACTTTTGGGCTTATTGGTTTGACATTTCTCCTGTTTGGTTTTTTTTTTTTTCTTGGTGCAACATTTTATTTTTTTTTAATTAAAAAAAATTTTTTTAATTGAAGCATAGTTGATTTACAGTATTATATTAGCTTCAGGTATACAACATAGTGATTCAAAAGTTTATAGATTATACTCAATTTAAAGTTATTATAAAATATTGGCTATATTCCTTGTGCTGTACAATATATCCTTGTAGCTTATTTATTTTATACATAGTAGTTTGTATCTCTTAATCCCCTACCTTTTTTCCTCCCCCATTTCCCTCTCTCAGCTGGCACCCACTAGTTTTCTACATCTGTGAGTCTGTTTCTGTTTTGCTACATACATTCATTTGTTTCTCCAGTTTAATTCCACATCTCGTTTTGGCTTTGTTTGATTCCACATGACTTCCTTGAACTCCATACTACATGTGTTAGTGGCACTTTGGGGAATCAAGGAGGAAGAGTGCTAGATGGGGCGGGGGGGGGGGGGGGGGAGGGCCACAAAGTAGGGGAGATAAGAGGTCAGCAGCTTTCAGACATATGATGATAAGGGGATCGAGAATCAGTGAGGGATGTATTTGGGGATGAGATTTCACGTCTGCAGCCACCAACCCCCACTCCAGGAATCCTTGGTTTTTAGGGAGGGTGCTGGACTTTTGATTGTGTAAGTAATGGTGATTTACATCATTTTATAATTGGATATTACATGAAAGAGTGGCTTCAGAAGACTGGAGAACTTGGCAGCATTTGGGTATTGGAGCAGTTTTTTTTTCACATTGTTATTCAAGTCTCTTAAGAATTCTGTTGTCTTCTAGCAATTGTTTTTTATATACAGCTGTGTTTGTTAAAAATCCTGGGTTGGATTTTAACCTGGCTGAAGAGGAAAATCAAAGAGGGAGGCAGAGAAACCTTTCTTTACCTCTGTGCCAAGGGAGTATGTGAGAATTTTTACACAAGATGTAGCCATGGATCTGATTAGGGAAAATAACAGAGAAGGCTATAACTGAGTTCCAATAAAGAAATAAATTTGTTAATTCAATATCATCTTTTACTTACCAAGAAGAACATGCCATCACAGTGTGCCAGGAAAGTAGAATTCTGTTATGTTTACCTTGAAGTGCTGGGTGTAAGGAAGTCATTGGCAAGTGCTATTTATTTTTTAAAGGCAAGCAAGAGAAAAATAATAAAACTCAAACCTCTACATTTCTATTGATCACAGGATGCAGATCTTATTGTCTCTTTATCTGTCAAGAAATGGGAATATATAGTTTTAAAAAATGTTACAACTTTGATCTCATTTTCTTCTCTTCCTCTCCAGTAAATTCTCTGAGTATTTGAAAAGGTGGAAAGATTAGAGAAAACTTTTCTTTTGATGTCTAGACACAATTTGGTTAGAATCATAGCAAACATGTTTTGTTTTTGAAGAAGCAGTGCAGAATATGGTGTCAATGCTGGGATAAAGTATACAATGGGAATACAGAAGTGTTACATAGAGTCTTCAGACATTAACACTTGGAGTTTGTAATAAATTTGGGGAAAACACATTTATTGAGTTAAGCAATAAACTGTAAGAACTAGACTTACTTGTAGTCTGTAACATGTTCAACCAAACAATAAATATGCTTGTAAAGTGAAAAAATAAATAAATAAAACCACAGTGAGGTATTACCTCACACCTGTCAGAATGACTATAATCAAAAAAATGAGATAAAAAGTGTTGATGAGGATGTAGAGAAAAGAGAAACCTTGTGCACTATAAGTGGGTTTGTTAATCGGTACAGCCACTGTAAGAAACAGTAAGGAGGCTCCTCAAAAAATTAAAAACAGTACTACCATACAATCCAGCAATCCCACGTCTGGGTATATATCCCAAGGAAATGAAAACAAGATCTCAAATAGATATCTGCTCTCCCATGTACATTGCAGCATTATTTATAGTAGTCAAGATACTTAAACAACCTAAGTGTCAGTCAATGAATAAATAAAGAAGATATACACACACGCACGCACACACACAATGGAATATTTTTTCATTCTTTTCAATTTTTTATGTTAATTTTTATTTTTTAAATATTTTTATTTAAATATAGTTGATTTACAGTGTTGTGTTAGTGTCAGGTGTATAGCAAGGTGATTCAGTTATACCTATATATAAATATATACATTATTTTTTCACATTCTCTTTCATTATAGGTTATTATAAGATATTGAGTATAGTTCCCTGTGCTATACAGTAAGTCCTTGTTGGTTATCTACTTTATATATAGTAGTGTGTATCTGTTAATCCCAAACTCCTAATTTAATCCTCCCTGCCCCCCTTTGGTAACCATAAGTTTGTTTTCTATGTCTGTGAGTTTTCTATGTCTGAGTCTATTTCTGCTTTGTAGATAAGTTCATTTGTATCATTTTTTTTAGATTCTACACATAAGTGATATCATATGATGTTTGTTTTTGTCTGGCTTACTTCATTTAGTATGATAATCTCTAGGTACATCCATGTTGTTGCAAATGGCATTATTTCATTATTTTCTGTAGTTGAGTAATATTCCATTGTGTATATATATCACATCTTCTTTATCCATTCCTTTATCAATAGAAACTTAGGTTGCTTTCATGTCTTGGTTATTATATATAGTGCTGCTGTGAACATTGGGGTGCATGTATTTTTTGAATTATGTTTTTCTCTGGATATGTGCCCAGGAGTGGGATTACAGGATCATATGGTAGCTCTATTTTAGTTTTTTAAGGAACCTCTATACTGTTCTTCATAGTGGCTGCACCACTTTACATTCCCACCAACAGAGTAGGAGGGTTCCTTTTTCTCTACACCCTCTCCAGCATTTATTAATATTATTTGTAGACTTCTTAATGACGGCCATTCTGACCAGTGTGAGTTGATACCTTGTTAGTTTTGATTTGCGTTTCTCTAATTAGCCATGTTGAGCATCTTTTCTGTGCCTTTTGGCCATCTGTATGTCTTCTTTGTAGAAATGTCTATTTAGATCTTCTGCCCATTTTTGATTGGGTTGTTTGTTTTTTTGATAATGAGCTGTACGAGCTGTTTGTATATTTTGGAGATTAATTCCTTGTCAGTCGCATTATTTGCAAATGTTTTCTCCCCTTCTGTAGGTTGTCTTTTTGTTTTGTTTATGGTTTCCTTTGCTATGCAAAAGCTTTTAAGTTTAATTAGGTCCTACTTGTTTATTTTTGTTTTTATTTCCATTACTCTAGGAGACAGATCCAAAAAGATATTGCTGTGATTTATGTCACAGAGTGTTCTGCATATGTTTTCCTCTAGGAGTTTTAGAGTAGCTGGTTTTACATTTAGGTCTTTAGTCCATTTTGAGTTTATTTTTCACACAATGAAATATTATTAAGCCATGAGAAAGAAAAATCCTGCCATTTGAAACAATTTGGATGGAATTTGAGGGTACCTTGCTAAGTGAAATAAATCAGACAGAGAAAGACCAATACTGCATGGCATTACTTATATGTGGAATCTTAAGAAAAAACAAAAAGTTAAGCTCAGAAAGAGAGAGTAGAAATGTTGTTGCCAGGGGCTGGGAGGTGGGAGAAGTAGAGAAAGGTTGGTAAAATGGTGCAAACTTTCAGCTATAAGATGACTAAGGTCCAAGGATCTAACGTATAGCATGGCAACTAGGTAACTATAGTTGCTAAACTGTATTGTAGAATTGAAGTTGCTAAAAGAGTAGAACGTAAATGTTCTCACTAAAAAAAAAAGAGACAAATACAAGAGGTTATAGATGTGTTAATTAACTAGATGGAGGTACACTTTAAATATCTTACAACTGTCTTTGTCACTTGTTCCTCAATAAAACTGAAAAACTAAAAAATAAGTAAAGCATATACATGTTGCAACCTTATTAATTCTTTATAGGACATAAATCAGTAACTATAAAGTGAATTCAAGAAACAATAAAGATGGACCACATGCGCATAATAAAATTTAGTTTTAAAAAATATGAACTCCACAACTGTAGGATAAGGAGATATGAATAGAAAATACCTCTGTCAAAAAACTAGAAGTTTGGGTAAACCTAAGATGAATATGAGTCAGTAGTAAAATAAGAAGTTCAGAAAAGAATTGATTTCATTTCAGTTTGCATAGCTAAAAATATAGAGCTCAGGAAAAGAGGAGTCACATGTGCTCTCTTCCTGAATAAATCCATCTTGGGAATACTAAGAAGTTCCAGTCTAAAGATGACACCTTAAGAGAGATATTGAGAAATGGACGCATCTCCAGAGGACTAAGACCAAGATGGTGAGAGGAGAGGATCTGGAATCAAGGCATTTGTGGGATGCTTGAAAGAGCTACATCTGTCTCACCTGGAAAAGACAGAGCTGCTTCTAAACATTCAAAAGAAGTGTCCTTGTTGACACAGGATTAAATTTATCCTAGGAGGCTTCTTAAAACTAAGATCAGTTAGTACTATATAGTCATTGGCTACTATAACCAAATGACCCCAAGTCCTCTAGCTTTCTGTGATCATCTTTTCCTTTAATATCCAAACAACATAGCACTCCTCCCTTCCCCATATTTCCATGATTTCCTGGAGGAAGGAGGAAGTTGCTTTCATTCTACAAGCCATTTTCTCTACTCTCCCCTGTTATGTCTGCTCTCAGCTTTTTCTCGTGTGCTGCTCTGGTTGACTCGCCCTTTTCCTACAACTGTCCTAGATTTTCTCATCCCAAACGATCTCTCTTTCATTTCACAAAGCACCATTACAAATTCTATTATGAAATAGGCTTTAACTGAAACCTTTAGTTTGCTGAGTAGCCTTACCACACAAAGCCAAAAGAAAGGAAAAAAAAGAAAAAAAAAAGCCTGTAATTAAATATCAAAAACCAATGTTCTGTTAAAAAGAAAACCACTGGCCCAAAACGGACTCACTTATGCCAGGCCATACCACCAAACCCAGGCTTAATACCTAGCCTAATTGAAGCTTCATCCTCGCCTAGAAGGGGAGTCTTAACTAATCAGTCAGGAATTTTCTGGTCAGCACCAATGAGGTAATCTGTCACTTGGGACCTCTCCATCCCCCAAAGGAAGATGAAGTAATCTGCCACATAGCCCCCTTTCTTCCCCCATAGGTAGGTCATCTAAGCCTGAAATAATCTTTTTACTTGATAACTTCCTTGTCCTGCTGTTAGAAACTCTCGCTTTCCTGTAGCCCTTTGGAGTTCCTCTCTACTTGCTAGAAAGGATGCTGCCAGATTCATGAATCGTTGAATAAAGCCAATTAGATCTCTAAAATTTACTCAGTTGAATTTTTGTTATTTAACATTCTTAGAGTTGATCTGCTCATCACCACGTTTTTTTGGACACCGTTTATATTCTTGTTTCTTCCCTGAATCCCAGAACTGCAAACTCCAGTCTTTAGATCATCACCAGATCAAAACCAAGTTCCTATTCCTTAATTAAACTTTATTCTCTTTTACTCATTTTTCCCCTTCCATATACAATATCATGGGTCTTGCTTTCATAATTTTTCAAAATTTGTTTTCCTACAGAAAAGAGACTTCTAGCCATACTTCCAACTTTATGCAAAGAACCACTTAAAATGTTGAAGTTTCTGGTCACCAATTGCCACATGTGGTTGTGTGTGTGTGTGTGTGTGTGTGTGTGTGTGTGTGTGAGGGGAGGTTTCCCATACCACCAACAAGCAATTCTTGGATACCAGCAGGGTGTACAAGAATTCAACTCAGTTTGAACACTATCTAGCCAGAGATAATGACAGATTTCCAAAGGCTAAGGATTCAGTCTTACAAGACTGCCCCACCCCCCGACTTCAGACGCCAGTCGCCAGCCCAGGTTGTCATCTGTGCTTTAGACCAACCTGCACGAATCCCAATAGGTCAGCTAACCCAGCAGATCAGACGTTCCAATGACTCCTTGTCCTTGGGTTCAATTACAGTAGTCCCCGCTTATCTGCAGGGAATACATTTCAAGACCCCAGCGGATGCCTGAAGCCACAGACAGTACCAAACACTACATGTACTATGGTTGCTTTTTTTTTTTTTTGCATTTTCATTTTTTTTTTATTGAAATGTACTTAATTTACAATGTTGTGTTAGTTTCAGGTGTACAGCAAAGTGATTCAGTTTTATATGTATATATATATACTTTTCCAGATTCCATTATAGGTTACTACAAGATTTTGAATATAGTTCCCTGTGCTATGCAGTAGGTCTTTGTTGTTTATTTTATATACAGTAGTGTTTATCTGTTAATCCCAAACCCCTAATTTATCCCTCCATCCCCCCACATTCCCCTTTGGTAACCATAAGTTTGTTTTCAATGACTCTGAGTCTATTTCTGTTTTGTAAATAAGTTCACTTGTGTCATTTTTTAGATTCTACATATAAGTGATATCATATGATATTTGTCTTTCTCTGTCTGACTTACTTCAGTTAGTATGATAATCTCTAGGTCCATCCATGTTGCTGCAAATGGCATTGTTTCATTCTTTCTTTTTTATGGCTGAGTAATATTCCATTGTACATATGTACCACATCTTCTTTATCCATTCATCTGTTGAAGTGAAACCATGCAACCCAGATTGGGAATTGAACCCACAGTCTTTTAATTGAGATCACACACCTGGTCTAAGGACTTAATGAAGCTCAGGTTCTTGATGTCTTATCGCAGAAAGAATTCAGTGAGAGATAAAGTGATAAGTAAGAAATGGATTTATTTAGAGAGAAACACACTCCACAGATGGAGTGTGGGCCATCTCAGAAAGAGTGTGGGCCATCTCAGACGGCGAGAGGCCCCAAAATACGGGGTGGTTAGTTTTTATGGGCTGGGTAATTTCATAAGCTAATGAGCAGGAGGATTATTCCAAGTATTTTGGGGAAGGGGCAGAGATTTCCAGGAATTGGGCCACCGCCCACTTTTTGATCTTTGATGGTTGGCCTCGGAACTGTCATGGCGCTGGTGGGTGTGTGACTTAGCTTATACTAATGTATTACAATGAGCATATAATGAGTCTCAAGGTCCACTGGAAGTCAAATCTTCCACCATCTTGGACCTAGTTGGTTCTAACCAGTTTTTGTCATGTCCTATGTTTATGTCCTTCTTTTGTTTTTTAAACAATTATTTTATTTATTTATTTATTTAGGCTGCTCCAGGTCTTAGTTGCAGCATGCAGGATCTTCATTGTGGCATGCAGTATCTTTAGTTGCAGCATGTGGGATCTTTTAGTTGCAGCATGCTGGCTTCTTAGTTGTGGCATGTGGACTATTAGTTGTGGCATGTGAACTCTTAGCTACAGCAGGCATTCAGGATCTAGTTCCCCAACCAAGGACTGAACCTGGGACCCCCTCATTGGGAGCACAGAGTCTTACCCAGTGGACCACCAGGGAAGTCCCTATGTCATTCTTTTAAAGGTTGTACCCTGCCCCTTTCCCTCCTGTTTTAGATGGACACTTAGGTTGCTTCAATGTCTTGGCTATTGTATATAGTGCTGCAATGAACATTGTGGTACATGTCTCTTTTTGAATTATGTTTTTCTCTGGGTGTATGCCCAGTAGTGGGATTGCAGGATCATATGGTAACTCTATTGTTAGTTTTTTAAGGAACCTCCATACTATTCTCCATAGTGGTTGCTATGATAAAGTTTAATTTGTAAATTAGGTGCAGTTAGTAATTAACAACTGCTAATAATAAAACAGAACAGTTATAACAATATACTGTAATAAAAGTTATGTGAATGTGGTCTCTCCTTTCAAAGTGTTGCCTTGTACAAATTTAATGCCTGTTCCATCTTAACTAAGCATTTATGCAATGTGGCCATAATTTTTGCAGTTTGAGGTGCTACAGCAAAGCTAGCATGGATTTTTTTTTCCTTCTTAACAATTTCACAGATAGATTTGTTCGTACCACAGATTTCAAAAACCTCAGCATACGACTTTTTTCTTTCTTTATTAAGTCGAGAATTTCTACCTTTTCACCTAGAGGAAGCACTTTACAGCTTCTCTTTGTCAAATCCAAATTGCCAGCATCACTAACACCTGCACTTTGGGGCCATTATTAAGTCAAGTAAGGGTTGCGTGAACACAAGCACTATAATACCATGACAGTCGATCTGATAACACAGGTGGCTGCTAAGTGACTAACGAATGGGTAGCATATATAATATAGATACGCTGGACACAGGGATGATTCATGTCCCATGCAGGATGGAGCAGGACAGCATGAGATATCATCACACTAGTCAGAATGGCACTCAATTTAAAACTTATGATTGTTTATTTCTGGAATTTTCCTTTTAATATTTTCAGACCATGGTTGACCTTGGGTAACTGAAATGAAGAAAAGTGAAACCACAGATAATGGGGGACTACTGTGATTTGCTAGTGCAGCTCACAGAACTCAGAGAAACATTTTATTTACTAGATTACTGGTTTATTATAAAAGGGTGTTGGCCTGAAATAAATGGAATGCCAGATATTTCTTTAGCAAAGATGGGTTTACTCAGGATCAGCAAAGAACTGCAATTCAGGGTCTGCAATCATGGCAAATCACATGCAAATCCCCACACAGCAATGGAAGAAGAATACATTTAGAGAGGGAAAAGGAATTTGGGAAGGCCGCAGTAAACGAAGAGTCCATGGCTTTCTATTGGCTGAGTCCTTGCCAGAAAAGAAGAAGAGTCATTCTTCCTCCTGTTCGGCTCTGCTATCATCACAGGGCATGAGAGTTCTGTCTTCTGGTCTCCCAACTCTATTTAATTGAGGTTTCTATTTATTAATTTTTTACAAGGATATAACTCAGGAACAACCAGATGTAAGAGATGCAGGGCAAGGTATGGGGAAAGGGCGCCACTCTCTGGGAATCTCCACATGTTCACCAATGCAGAAGCTCTCTGAACTCTGTCTTTTGGGGGGTTTATGGAGGCTTTATTACTTAGGCATAATTGACTAAATCATTGGCTGTTGGTGATTGATTCAACCTTCAGCCACTCTCCCAGTCTGGAGGTCAGGGAGCTAAGTCTAAAAGTTCCAACCCTGTAATCACGATTGGCTCCACTGACAACAAGTCCCCATCCTTAGGTGGGGTTTAAAAGTCACCTCATTAAAAGTCACCTTTGTCTCTTCTTAGGAAATTCCAAGGGTTTTAGGAGCTCTGTGCCAGAAACTGGGATGAAGACCAAATATGTATTTTTTATTATAAATCATAATATCACAGGCCTAAACTTTTAGAACTTCACAAATTACAAATTTCTTAGAAGGGCTCAAGATCAATCTTACTGTGCTCCCCTCCATCACTACTGCTCTGAAAGCAGAAGAGTAAATAGGTGATAGAAGATTGAGTCTCCTCTTACCCAAAGCAACTCCCAGGTGGGGTATAACAATAATTTTTGTTGTTACATTAGGAAGAGCTTTCCAACTCTAGAAGCATCTGGTTCTATTAGTTCCTGTATCATTGATAGAGAAACCCTATGAACACCCCTTGTGGAATGAAAACATCACATAACACAGAAGAAAAAAAAGAAAAACAAGACAAACTAAGTCTAAGTGGCTTCTTCTGTCCAACTAATATTTTACCAATGAGCAGTACAAGAACAGTGCACTTTGTTCATCTTTACTCAGTCCGAAGAAACTGTATTTTAATGAGAACTGCCTCATTTACTTCTTTACAATCCTCTGCTAATCTTTAAGTTTGGGTTAATGACATTTCTCACAAAGAACAACTCCAATCTTTGAGCCACGGTCATCCAACCCAATTCAAATCTTTAAAACATTTTCCGCTCAGCTATTTCTGATTCCTAAGTAATTTCTCTAATTCTCAAAGTAATCCTCATTTAGTAGAAGACTCCTCTTTACCGAAACCAAAGTCCCTTTCCTAATTATGATTGTCCATTTAAGTAGGGCTAGTTCTAATAGGGGGTTTTATTAAAAGAATTTTAAAGGATATCAAAATCTGCCTTTCTGTACTGTGGCATAGCTGACACATCAATGTTCCTAGTTCAATAATCGAGCTATATATGTTCCTAGCTGCATATATATCTACATAATAAATTTAACTACAGGAATTACTGACAATCCTAATAAGTCAAAATTAATCAAATGTAGCATTACATGTCAACACATGTTCTACATTTTTTTTCTTGTGAATATAAAATAATGAGTCTAGACTTGGCATATTGGCATTGGGAAATTCAAACCATTTGTGTCTTCATTAAAACTTACCTCTCTATCAATTTTTAGATAATTATTATAACCACAGAGGTTTTCATTATAATCTCTTAACCACAATGGTTTTGAGGTAAAGACCATCTGTGCTGTTTTCTAGTCTCCAAAATATGAAGGCAGATTCTCTCTAAAGTAGAGCCCCAACTTCTGTATCAGCTTGACACACCAAGATATTGCCTTTCTCCCAGATACCCTCCGTTAGGGCAATCCCAATAAATGCCTAAGATTCTCTAGGTGTAGTTCCAGGCACATGGCTTCTGATAAGTCATTTCATTAGGGATGAAGTTAAAGATGCAGCAAGGTGAGTCAGACCAGGTATTCACTCTGGTCACTGCTCCTTCAGGCACTACCACTGGAAAAGTGCATTATATTGCAGGTCAATGGGGAAATGCCCAAGTGCCCTCCAGAGTCCTAAAATCTTATCACTTAGTCCACAACATTTTGCAAGTTACTTCAAACATTATGAACATTATTAGGCTTCAAAATTTATAGACCCTCATCATTAAACCATAAATGACAACCCAATCCACTCTCATTTTCTTTTCTTTGATAACTGTCATTATTAGGTATATTTACAATGTGCTGTTATTTACTGATATTGTAACACTTATTTCTCATAAAAATCTTACTATGTGGTGATTGCTTTCTCCTTTAAAAAAATGAGGAAAATAAGGCCGAGATTGGTTGCCTAAGACAACTTTCTCATAAGTGACAGAGACAGGAATCTAAGGTCTGTCATATTCTGAATCTTCCACTATGCCCACTGTATCTCATTGTCTCCTCTTTTAAAGCATTACACCATTCAAGCATTATAACATAGTCTTATTATCTGTAAGTGTATTTCCATCTGCACTGAGATGTTTCAGAGACATACTCTTGGGGCCAGTTGCTACTTTCCCTGTGGCATCTGTCACCTCATTCCCACTTCTTTAAGTACCTAGAATACCAAAAATAAAGCCCCAAGACATGCCCACAATTAGCGGGAAATTAGAATCCAATCACAAGCTATTGTTCGAGGACCCTTGAAAAGTATGGGGGGAGGAAAGAAAACTAGTTGCTGGCTTTCTAGCTCTCTCACAGTTTCACAACCACTTCAGTGACCTTTAATCTGACTGAGTCACTATTTTTGCTATTTTTTAGCATTACTGAGCTTTGTAAATTGCATAATATATACACACTATCAAACAGTAATTTTTCAAGAATATACCCAATGCTGACAAGTTTGTTGTAAGAATGGCATTCTCATACACTTCAGGAAGCAACGCAACCTTTCTTAAAAACCTTGGCTCTATGTATTCAGAACTTTAAACATTTAAATGTTTATGACATTTGAACCAGTAATAACACTTCTGGAAATCTATCATAAGGAAATAATCAGAAAAGCAAACAAAAAATATTGTTATAGTACTTATTTTGAATAGTGACAAAGTGGAAAAAAAGGAAATGGTTAAATTATAGTATTCATGCAACTAAACATTACACAACCATTAAATTTTATGCCTATAATGAATTTTAAATGACATTTTTTATTTTAAAAGTAGAGGGTAAAATTGCAGACTGTAGCACTTTGGTGTATTTTTTTTTAGTGGAAGGAAATGCCAAAGTCAAAAGCGGTAGGATTGAGAAACTAAAAAGAACGAACGAAAAGGAGAGATTTTACCTTCTAAAATTTTCTAGAAAAGGCAAAAAAAAAAAAATGTGATTATATAGTGAGTAGAAAATATGCTGAAAATTCCTTGTGAACAATTTATGTACCTAAAAAGTCTTTGAATGGTAGCTTTTAAATCCCTCCTGACTTCACTTAGGACTCAGTGCAACTGGGACATTACAAAATGTCACTTATAGCTTTTTTCCTTTTTTCACTACGATTTATTGTAATCGGGTTTTACTGCATTCCATTAGCAAAAATATAAGCCTGAGTATGTGTTTTCTGGTAATTAATACTCTGCATTTGGCCTAATACTGCTTCTTGCACCAAAGGCATGAACTAGTGGCCCTAAAACACATGCCCTATTGATTCTCACCATTAAACTTGCAAGTATAATCCTACCTAGGCAAATTACAAGGCCTCTGGAATCCAGCAGTTGAACCATCTGAATCTAAGAAAAAGAATGTGTCCCTGATGCTATCATTTGGGATCTTCACTCCCCACAAAAAAGAAATATTGAATGAGATTTGTATAAGCTAACAGTTGCTACAATACTACTATTAATAAACTACCCCCCAAATCAGCCTTTATTTAGTTCACAAGTCTGCATAAGCAATTTAGACTAGGTGGACATACTGGTATCAGCTGGACTTGCTTGCCCATCTGGGGTTGGCTTGCTATCAGTGCAGAGACCTGACTTGCCCACATGTCCCTCACATCCCTCCAGCGAGCTAGGCTGAGTGTGTTCCCTTAAGAAAGGCACAGGTTCAAGAGCAGAAACAGCAGTAACAAGCACTTTTTTGAATGTCTACATACATCAGATCTGCAAATTACATGGCCAAACTCAGAATCCAGAGACAGAAAGAAACTTTGCCTCTTTAGTGAGAGGACCTACAAAGTCACAAATCAAAGGTCATGAATAAAAGGAGGAGTAAAGTATTGGGGCCACTGATGTAATTAATCTACCGTAAAGGCGCATCTAGATTCCTATTATACTCAACTAATCTCTTTTTCAGCAAGAAGTTTATATCATTGACACAGTGGCTCACAATTGCCCCAGAGGTGATTAGTGTCTTGAGAAACCTAAAGCAAGGATGAAATTGGCCAAGATATTTTAAAAACAAAAACTCTTGCTACTCTTGTCACCTTAGACACTGTTACACATTCCCCTAATTGGCAACCACTCATGGGTGAAGCAGGGTATATTGAAAGTTAACATTAAACATATGTATATAATATATAAATTAAAATATTAAAATAATATTATAATGAAAAAATATAAATAAATTAATGGATTAATTTAATTGAAATCAAAATTATGTGAGGAAAATACATCAATTTGTAAATTAGTTATTATTTTTATGATAGAGGAAGGAAAATGAAGGCTATAAAACCAAAGCTTTTTCAACAGAATTTGCTAGTCACTTCCTTCAAAAATGGTAAGTCTTTTTCTTTCCCTTACACTGAAATAGTGCTATGCCTTTTATGATTCCCAAGCAACTAAGCCTATATACTGATTGATCACCTATCTTTACTTCTAGACCTGACCGATGTACAAGAAATTCTCATGTACACTGCACAAGACAGGTCTTCTAGGATATAAACATCCTCAAGGAGGGTAGCCCAGAATTGCAAAAAGGTGAGAGCAGAAGCTGCGAAAACTTTTGAGGTCTAGGCTCAGAAGGAACAGAGCATCCTTTCCACTGCATTTTATTGCTTAAAGCAAGAAACAAGGTCATCCTACATTCAAGGGGTAAAGAAATAAACTCACCTCTTGATGAGAGAGGTGACAAAGTAACGTTGCAAAGGGGTGTAAGTACTGGGACGGGAGAAATTATTGAAGCCATTTGTGCAAAAGTTTCTATCACCATTTCACAGTGTTAGCATAAGGATCTGAGAAATAAATAAAAACACTTTATAAATTATTTACAATTAGAAATAACACATTGAATTTAAAAAGAAAATGTCTATGAGGGTTTGAAATCTGCAGATAGTCTAGGTATAATCATACTTATTAGGTCTGACTAGTGGCTCAACACCTGACCCAGTGATCCTTGCCATTCTCCTTACCCAGAATTCCCTTCTAAAGTATGTGGGGTGGGGGCTTCCCTGGTGGCGCAGTGGTTGAGAATCTGCCTGCCAATGCAGGGGACATGGGTTCAAGCCCTGGTCTGGGAAGATCCCACATGCCACGGAGCAACTGGGCCCGTGCGCCACAACTACTGAGCCTGTGCGTCTGGAGCCTGTGCTCCGCAACGAGAGAGGCCGCAATAGTGAGAGGCCCGTGCATCACGATGAAGAGTGGCCCCCACTTGCCACAACTAGAGAAAGCCCTCGCACAGAAATGAAGACCCAACACAGCCAAAAATAAATAATAAATAAATTTTTTTAAAAATGCTGGGAGTTATCACCATCATTTAAAAAAAAAAAAATCAGGGGATGACAAAAAAGCATTTTTTTGTCAGAAAGACAAAAAAAGCAAAGATATATACAGTATACATATCACATACACACACAAAAAAGCATGGCTTGAAAAAATTTTCTTAAAAAGGATAGAAGATGCTCAGCATGTTTACCGGTGGCTTGGGCTGAAGCATTCTGAGACTCTATTCCAGACAGCCAGAGATGTGTTATAGAACCGAACCTAACTCTGGTCCGCTTGCCTACCTTGCAGCAAAGCCAAACTACGTGTCAGTTGTGGTGAAGGAAAGTACAGCATCTATTGCAGGGCACCAAGCATGGCAATGGGAGAAAGCCTCAGATCCACTCCAACTTGGTGTTTGAATCAGAGTTTTTTTAAAAAGAGGAAGAACAAAGAAGCTAGAATTGATTATTGTCTATGATATTTCTGTGATATTTCTTAATTGTAGTTTCTGGAGTCAGGATGTTTCTGGTTTACTATTCTCTGGCCAGGTGGTCCATGGCTCAGGGTCTTTGAGCTCAATTTGCCCTGGAGAAATAACCTGAGTTTGTATGATAATAATGATATCTATAATAGCAAACTTAGTACTTTAAAAATGTTATCCACAACAGCAATTTTAGTAATCTGACTCTAGTTGATTAGTGTTCAGTTAGCATAGGATTGAGGTCACAGAAGACAAGAAAGGGAATAAAGTTTTGAATAGAGAGATTAATCATAAACTTGGTAAGGGAATTCAGTATTAGGGGGACCCAGCTTCAGCTGGGTAAGTGGTTTTGCAGCCCCAGAAATGTTAGGAATAATTTTTGGAAGCATTTTAAAAGTTTGTAATTTTCTACCAAAACTGGTCTGGAATGGAGATGTTTTTCATGCTATAATTTACAACTTCCTCTGTGAATAAATTCCCACTTTTTATAAAGTGCATAAACAATTTTTTGATGAACTTTATAGGGATTCAGGTCTGTTCTACTAGTAACTAGTTCATTCTCAGCATACTGTCAACTGTCAGTCAAGAAGCTTAATCAGACATTAAAAAAAAAGAAACTAATGTACTAAAGTATGAATTCTTAAACAATTAAGAACATGACTGTCATAAAAATATAAAATGAATACTGTCAAAAATTTTATTTAACTTATTAATTAATGAGAAAATCAATAAGGTGTTAAAACTGGTTCAAAGGAGAATCTGAAGCACAGACATATATATAGGCAATCAGAACTGCTAAAATGAATTTGCTAATAGATGAAAACTGATTAATAGTTTAAAATACAATGTTTGAGATGATCTTTTCTACAAAGTAGAAATGAGTTTGAAACTGACAAGCACCCTGTGGGGCTCCTGGGCACAGAAGCCTTTCCATGTCCCCCATTTCTTGTTTGTAGGGAATAGACTCCAGCCTCCATGACCTTCTCTGAGTTCCAAAGGGCAGATTCGAACAGTTGCTAATCCGGGAAGGGAAGGGATGCTGAGTCAAGGGAGGAACAGCCAAGAAACAATAGCGCAGCCTTGGGGCAGCGTCCTGGTTCCACCTCAGGTGATACACATGACAGTATCTTTGAGCTCTTTACAGAACTAAAATCCCCAACAAATGGAATATGTTAACATTCTTCATTCCAGAGGAGACCACTTGAGGCCAGATTAAAGGAGCCAGAGAAGCTCATCAAAGACCACCTGAGGCCAGATTAAAGGAGTGCAGGCCCTACACACACCCTAATCCTTATCAGCAACCCCGCCCTTGAACCATTGCTACAAAACTCCTCACCAAATCTTCTCAGGTTGGGACACACAGTTTTTGAGGGGCATGAGCCCCTGTGTACTCCATTACTGGCAAAGCAATAAAGCTATTCTTTTCTACTTCACCTGAAACTCTGTCGCTGAGTTTTCATTTGGCACCGGTGCACAGAGGCCAAGTTTTCGGCATCAAGTTGTGTCTCTACAGGACACAATTCACTTGCATTGCTGTGAATGAGAATAATTTGAGAAATACCAGTTTTCTATAACTAAATTTCTACCCCTACAGATCTGTAAAATTGTCATAGAAAGACAATCAAGGTGCACAGCCCTAAAAAGTCAAATAATCTCTGAAGGGAATCCTCAACACTCCTTTAAAAGTACAATCATTTCTTTTGCCCATTTCTAAACCTTTGAATTTTTTTCTTAACAAATCTAACATTAATCACGCAACTGTTTTTTTTCCTGTATAATATCCCTACAGAAGATGTGTATTTTAATTGGTTTACTAGAACCCTTTTCCTTTACATCAAGATGATAATAAAACCTTCACACATTCCCATAATTAAATTGCCTGAAAGGTTTTGCTTCACATTTTTAAAAGTTCCAAATGTTTAAGAGAATCTGACATAATAGCCTTGTGATCTGACATTGAAATATCTAATTGAGGGACTGCCCTGGTGGTCCAGTGGGTAAGACTCTGCTCTCCCAATGCAGGGGACCCGGGTTCGATCCCTGGTCTGGGAACTGGATCCTGCACGCATGCCGCAACCAAGAGTCCACATGCCACAACTAAAGATCCCACATCCCTCAATAAAGATCCCACGTGCCACAACAAAGACCCTGTGCAGCCAAAATAAATAAATAAATATTTTGTAAAAAGTAAGTAAAATAAAAGCTCCGTGATTCCCTATTTAAAAAAAAAAGAAATATCTAGTTGATATTTTTATTTTAAAGGATATAAAAGAGTTAAGTTTGTGGACAGCATATGAATTTTTAAAGGAACCTATCCACAACATTTATGTTAGATTTATCAGATTTATAAAATTAAAGTGCTTAGAAAGACTATTTTTAAAGCTTTAGTTGGGGGAAGGGTAAGCTGAGACGAAGTGAGAGAGTGGCATGGACATATACACACTACCAAATGTAAAATAGATAGCTAGTGGGAAGCAGCCGCATAGCACAGGGAGATCAGCTCGGTGCTTTGTGACCACCTAGAGGGGTGGGATAGGGAGGGTGGGAGGGAGACACAAGAGGGAGGGGATATGGGGATATATGTATATGTAGAGCTGATTCACTTTGTTATAGAGCAGCAACTAACACAACAATGTAAAGCAATTACACTCCAATAAAGATGTTAAAAAAAAGCATATCTGCACAACAATATGAGTGTATCTGATGACACTGAACTAATTATACACTTCAAAATGGTAAAAATGGTCAGCTTTATGTTATGTATATTTTGCTATAATAAAAAAGCACATTTACTTGTTTTTTTTTTTTTTAAAGTAAAAATGGTCAGCTTTATGTTATGTATATTTTGCTATAATAAAAAAGCACATTTACTTGTTTTTTAAAGTGTCTGAGATCAAGATATTTAAAACTTTTAAATGTAGTTTGAAACACTTAAGAGAATTTAAAATAACTAAATTAGTAGATGGAGTTATTGCAGGGGATAATCTAATCTACTACTTTATGAATTAAATGATTATTAATTTTTAAGAAGTTGAAGGCAATAATTCCTGTTTTTAACATTAGATTTACAAATAAAATTAAGAAGTTGTGGATTTTGAGTAGAAGGATAATAAGATGAGGCAGGAGAGCTAAAGAGAAACCAGGTCACAGTAATAAGGAGTTTAGATTATATCTTGTGAGTAACAGGGAGCTACTAAAGTAAAGCAATAAGAGCAAATACAGCAGTAGCATGTTTGCACCTTAAAAAGTATCACTCTGACTTGCTCTGTGAAGAACAGAATGGAGGAAGACTAGATTGTGGGAAAAAATATTACAGGCAATTGCTGTTATTCAGATAAAATATAATGACAATCAGGACTATAGCAATGAAACAGTAATTATAACCAATTTATATTGAGCACCTATTTATGTGTCAGGAGCTCTTTTAAGCACTTCACCTGTGCTAACTCATTTTATCCTTATGTCAATGTCATAAGGCAGGTACTACTAATACCTTACACAGCAAAAGAATTAATCCTCCACTCAGTATCATAGTTCAAAGTTATAAGGAAATTCTAAGAATACATGATTTAGCAAATTCCTTATCAGCCCGACTGGGGAAATGAGAAGTGGGAAATCAGTTAATACTGTTTAAAGATAAACTGAGTCATATCAAACATTTTCATAGTTTATTTGAGCAAAAATCTATTTGAATCAGGCGGCACCAAACCACAAGTAGTTAGGAGCATGCCACTGGCAGGAGCTTGAGGAGAGGCTTTTTTTTTTTTTTATTTTATTATTTTTAGCTGTGTTGGGTCTTCGTTTCTGTGCGAGGGCTTTCTCTAGTTGTGGCAAGCGGGGGCCACTCTTCATTGCGGTGCGCGGGCCTCTCACTATCGCGGCCTCGAGGAGAGGCTTTTATAGAGGGAAGGCAGAGGAGAAGTAAAGGAATTATTGATTGGCTATAGCTTTAAGCCTTAGTTGGCTGTTCATGACTGATTGTCCTTAGGTTTCAATTTCATAACCTTGAGGCTTACAGGCCTCAAGGCCTCATAACCTTACAGGCTTAGATTTTGGTTTGCTTACACAGGCAGCCAGGGCATTAAAGCCACCTCAGGCTAATGGCCTCCTTGTTTAATTAATTTAACAATATCAAAATGCAAACAAAGAATAATCAACTCTTTACTTCTTAAAGTTCCAACTTCAAAGGAGAATGGGTTCAATATGGGAAAGATTGTATTCAAGAGCAGTTCATACTGATTCAAACAACCAATTATTAACTTACAAAGAAATCAAGTTCCAAATATACAAATAACTGATATAGAAAGAAACAAATGAATTGCTTGTGATAAGGTATTTGAAGGAAGAGTTAGTTATTGATTTATTTGTTTGTGCCTATAGTGGTTGTGGTGTTTTATCTCCCAAGAAATCTTGTTTCACTAAATGACTAAACAAATGAGAGTAACTTGAAAAATGGGTAAAATTTTACATATGCCATGAAACCTTACAGGTCATATTTTCTCTCTCCATGATGGCTTCAAATTGCCGGTGATAAAAAAAGAACTAAATGGCTTGTCTCTTATAAAATGTGAGATTTTGAAATCTGCATGTGTAAAACTCTCAGTTCTTCAAATGCTTCCTCTGAGCTCAAGGAATTGCAGGGTTCCAGGATTTCATTGTCCCTAAGTACACTCACTGGCCAACCCATCCTCAACCTCACCTTGCTCAGTTGCGTGTAAAAGCACCAGAGGGGTACCAAAAGGCTTAATTTTTATAAGCGAGAGAGAGATGGAGCCTCTGGGTGATATTTTTTCTTTCCTAGTGGTAAGGAAACACATTGTCTGCTTTACGTTTGCAATGCAATTGTTTGTCACAGGGCCCGGCAGTAAGGACAGGTTAAGAATCACAGGATGGGAGATATATGAAATGTAGCCAATATTCAATTCATAAATCATTCAGTTTATTGCAAACAATTAGTACACAACACAAATTCGTCTCCAAGGAGAAGTCCTGGAAGCAGGTGTCACAGCACAAGCAGCAATCTGGCAATAGGTCTCTTGACAAGCATGAGTGGGAAGCAGCCCTGTGCTGCAACAGGGCCTCCAGCAGCATTGGTCTGGAACAGCTCTCAGCAGCGTGGAGATGGGTCCTCCAGCGAAGAGACTTCAAGTCACTCGGCTCAGTGGCCTCTTCTTAAGGAGTAGCAGTTATTCCAGGAGAGGGGGTCATGGCTCTATCAGTTGCTCCTCCTGTTCCAGTGACACATATCGCCCATCAAATTTCTCACCTAAAGTAACACGCTCAGTTTATCACTCCGAGACACTTGCAGTCTTACAGCAGATGTTTTAAAACCACTGATAGGGGGCTTCCCTGGTGGCGCAGTGGTTGAGAATCTGCCTGCCAATGCAGGGGACACGGGTTCGAGCCCTGGTCTGGGAAGATCCCACATGCCGCGGAGCAACGAAGCCCGTGAGCCACAACTACTGAGCCTGCGCGTCTGGAGCCTGTGCTCCGCAACAAGAGAGGCCGCGATAGTGAGAGGCCCGCGCACCGCGATGAAGCGTGGCCCCCACTTGCCGCAACTAGAGAAAGCCCTCGCACAGAAACGAAGACCCAACACAGCCAAAAATAAAATAATTAATTAATTAATTTTAAAAAATAAAAGGCAGATGTTTGCTTTAAAAAAAAAACAAAAAAAAAACCCACTGATATATTGAAGTTCACATTGGCCACTGTGACTACATTTTGAACTGCCTCACAGAGTTTAACACAGCTTAAATCCTATAAGTTTCACACAAGATGAGTAGGAATCAGAACACAAAATAAATCACATTAAAACAGCAATACAATGGGTTGGGGCAAGAGAAAAGGGAGTGTCTCTAAACAGGCCTGACTCATACCTTGAAGAACACATGACTGATCTGACTCCTTCTGGATATTCTAAAAGAATGCTATTCTAAAGTTCTACCAGATTTTCCCTTTAATAGTCTGCAGATTAGGCAGAAAGCTTTAAATGTGCCAGCCAAAGGCAATACCTGCTGTCTCATGACCAGCTGAACATCCTGCTCCACAGACTGGTTCATGCATTACAAACCATCCCGATGACTGTCTATTATCATGTGGTATTTTCACCCATCCCTGCAGTGTCTGCATCAATTGACTAGAATATTCATCCTCTTCTCTTAACTGAGACTCCCTAAAATATGCTCACTAGAAATTCTTGGAAATAAATTACCAAAAATTTTATATATCCCTAGTCAGCATTTTAGAACATCATATTTCAGCATATTCTCTTTAACAACAAAAAGCTTCTTTGGGAAAAAAAGATCATGAATGTGGTTTTAGAGTGTGGTCATAATGCTGGTTTAAGTTTTTGCCTTCTTAGGTAACTTCACTTGCATTACCAGTACACACTGCCTGACATTAAATGGTAAAACAATTGGGCTCCACAACAAAGACTTGAAATATTTCAACCCACTAAAAATGAAGCAACAGTCATTACAATATCCCAACTGCTTTAAAGGGACTGTAAGTAGTGAAAGTCTAGTATCAGGTGGAAAATAGTACCATGTCGTGGAAAGAGCACAATTTTGTTCTGAGACTTGAGTTCAAACGAAGTTTTTCTGTTAATCAGTACTGTGATCTCAAGAAGTTAATGTCAGGAAGGAGAAATTTTTCCTTTCCTCTTCCCTTTTTTTCTTGTTCTTTTGGCTGGTCAAATTAAATGATGTAAGACAGATTAACAGGAGAAAATCAAATTTAATTTCATATGTATGGGAATCCCACATACATGAGAGGTTCAGAGATAGATAGAAAGGTAAAATGAGGTGTATATGTCGTCCTGAGCCAAGAAACGGGATAAGGACCTGGGGCTTCCAAGGACAGGAAGGTCATTAACAGGAGCAAGAAGAGCAGATGTTTGGTTATTATACGTTCACCCTACCATATAGATGGGGCCAATTAGATAAAACTTATCTCTGGTAATAACTCTTTTTCTGGGAAAAATCCCCAATTCAAATTCTTCTAGGTGGTTAAGGGAGGGGTAGTAGTTTCCCTTGAGCCCCTAGGGTCTCCATTGCCTTTAGCTCAAAATAATCTTCATGCCCAAGTGGCACATCCTGGGGAGGTCTGTTCTGAACCCCTCCATTAACTTAAATATCTGTGTCTTAGTTTTACCATTAACAAAACAGGAGCTATGATAACTGCCCTTTAAATCATTATGAAGTTTATTTAAAAATATATAAAATACCTGGCTTGTGATAGGCATTATTGTCGCTTTCAGTATCAGTATTCTCAAGCAACTGCTCTCTTGAAAATCTATAAAAAAAACATGTAAGCCAAGTAGAAAACACATTTGAGAAACAACAGAAAATTATCTCTCATAAAACTCCTAGAAGAGAACACAGGCAAAACATTTTCTGACATAAATCAATGTTTTCTTAGGTCAGTCTCCCAAGGCAATAGAAATAAAAGCAAAATTAAACAAATGGGACCGAACCAAACTTGTAGGTTTTGCACAGAATAAGAAATCATAAACAAGACAAAAAGACAACCTATGGACTGGGAGAAAATATTTGCAAACAATGCGATCAACAAGGGCTTAATTTCCAAAATTTATAAACAGCTCATACAACTCAATAACAAAAACACAAACAACCCAATCAAAAAATGGGCAGAAGACCTAATAGACATTTCTCTAAAGAAGAATACAGATAGTCCACAGGCACATGAAAAGATGCTCAACTTCTCTTATTATTAGAGAAATGAAACTCAAAACTACAAAGAGGTATCATCTCACACCGGTCATAATGGCCATCATTAAAAAATCTACAAATAATAAACGCTGGGGAGGGTGTGGAGGAAAGGGAACTCTCCTACATTGTTGGTGGGAATGTAAATTGGTGTAGCCACTATGGAAAACAGTATAGAGGTTCCTTAAAAAAATAAAAATAGAGTTACCATATGATCCAGCAATCCCAATCCTGAACGTATATCTGCAGAAAACTCTAATTCAAAAAGATACATGCACCTCAATGTTCATAGCAGCACTATTTACAACAGCCAAGACATGGAAACAACCTAAATGTCCATGGACAGATGAATGGATAAGGAAGATGTGAGATATATATATATATAATATATATATATGTGTATATATATATATATATATTATGTGTGTGTGTGTATATATATATATGTGTGTGTGTATATATATATATATATATATATACACACACACACACACACACGATGGAATACTACTCAGCCATAAAAAAGAATGAAATAATGCCATTTGCAGCATCATGGTTGGACCTAGAGATTCTCATACTAAATGAAGTTAAGTCAGAAAGAGAAAGACAAATATATATGATATCACTTATATGTGGAATCTAAAATATGATACAAATGAACTTACTTATAAAACAGAAACAGACTCATAGACACAGAAAACAAATTTATGGTTACCAAAGGGGAAAGGGGGTGGGAAAGGGATAAATTAGGAATTTGAGATGAGCACAAACAAATTACTATATACAAAATACATAAACAATAAGGTCTTACTGTATAGCCAGGGAACTATATTTAATATCCTATAATAAACCATAGTGGAAGAGAATATGAAAAAGAATATATATATATAAAAAAATAGAAAATTGTTTCAAGCACCCCCATTAAGGAATGAGTTGGCTCAATTTTAACAAAGGCTTCAGAACCATAATCTATAGAAAAACAAATGTTTTCAGTAAACTGATTACAGCTCCAAGAGAAAAGCCATTCTTCACACTTGCAAACTGTGGACATAAAGGTAGCTGTCAGCCATGTTTACAGCAGCAGGATTTTTTAATTAGAAGAGATGATAAGACACATTGTACAGGGAACTCTACTCAGTATTCTTTGATAACCTATATGAGAAAAGAATCTGAAAAAGAATGAATGTATGTATATGTATAACTGAATCACTTTGCTGTGCACCTGAAAGTAACACAACATTGTAAATCAACTATATTCCAATAAAATTTTTTAAAGATACATTGTATTTGCAAAAAACATAAATAATCAAATAATACCCATGACTTTGCAAAACATGGCCTTCTTCCAAGCACCTACTGAAGCTACCAAATGATCCTAAAGATTCAGCGAATATCCTACACACCACTTAAAAACTATAGCGAAAATTCCAGCACATTTCCTTCAAGTCCTCAGTGAATAATAACATGTCTACACTGATAATATCATGCTAACTAAGACATATTCATGCTGTTTTCTCTGTTTTAGACATTTGCGTTTACTCCATCATAGAGCATAACTCAGTGTTTTATACATAATAAGTATTTCATAATTACTTTACAGAAAATAGACACAGTGAACACAAATGAAATTCTTTAATCAAACAAGGGAAGATTTCACTTTAAAAGGTATAATACTATTGAAACATCCATATTAAACATGAGCTTTGATTTGAGAGGATTACAGCTTGTGAGTCAAATAATTACAGGTTTCATATTTTGCATATTTATTTCCAAGTCTATTTTCTATCTATCTTTTGTCTGCAAAAATTTTGGACTCATTTGACCACATAAAGATCCCTGAATTTCTCATATCTGTTGTCTTCTAATATGAAAAAATTAGTATTTTATCACTGAAGTCATAATGCCACAAAACAGCTGTTGTAAAAACTTTTTCCATGACCTTACATATGTGAAAACATTAATGAATTGCAAAAGTCAAAATTGGTGTTCCTCATTTTGGCGCATAAAAAACAAGAGTGTGTCCCACAATGAATCAACCAGGGAATGCGCACCAGAGCCAACAGGCAGTCAGGAGAAGCAGCTGCTTTCTTGGCAGCAGAAGTGACAGCATCTGGAACATCTGTGTAGCAGACTGCATCGAGGTGCTATGATTCTCCCCTGAAATGCTACTAAAGCAACTTATGCCTGACTATCACATGAAAAGTGCCATAGTTATTTTCTCACTGTTTACAAAGGGACTAGAAATGACATATGTTACCAGCACATTAGGATCACTTTCCTATACAAGACTTCATAAAGATCCAAAATCAGGCTCTCTACCAAAATAAATTAGCTTCAACAAATAGAAGTTTCCTTCCCATAGGAAGTCCAGGATAGGCAAACAAAAACTGATACGGTGGCTTCATTATCACCTGGAACTTGTACTACTTTCAGTTCTACATCATGATTACTTATACTTGGTCCAACATGGTGCTCCAAACATCATTTCTGAGTTCTAAAGAGTAGGAAGAAAGTAGGGGAAGCAGGATCAAAGTACACCTACCACCTATCTTAAGAAAGTTTCCCAGAAGCTGCCACACACTTCCATTTGTAGCCCTTTGGCTAGACCTTAGACACATGACCATACCTAGTTACAAATGTAGTCCTTATTCAGCTGATCATGTGCCTAGGAAAAATTGGGAGTTCCAAGAAGAAGAGATGGATATTAGGATGAGCAACACTCATCTATGCCACAGCAGGTAAAATGTCAAGAATTTGAGTAGATTACAAGACAAAGAATATTTTCAAATGTGGGTGTTAAGAGTACAGATCTAGAAAGAAACACTATGGTGCTTGGCTTTGCTATTGATTCATGAATCAGTACAACTCGAATTTGCACAGTTCTCTTAAAACATTTCTGAGGTCCTCACACATTAGAAATTATTTTCAATGCCGTAAGTTTCACAGCCCTAGACTAGTCTCCAATCAATCACAAGTGGCTAGAATCCCTTGTAAGACTTACTCTGGTCAAATATTCTTCTGCTTGGTCAGAATGCCTTTGATTACCAAATTAAGATTTAGATGTCAAGCAGGTGCCAAGGGAGTAGAAGAAATTGAAATGGGTGGTAAATGAAGACTTAGAATAAGAAATTTTAAGGTGGGGGCTGGCAATAGTGGATTAACACCTAAACACCCACTCACTACTCCCCTCCCAACTCTCTATCATCCAAGACCAGGCCAATTCATCATCATACACTAGAATATAAGCCAGCCAAGTATGACACCAGCCCAAAACACTATTCAACCAGTGTGCAGAAACAAATGTCTCCATTTGGCAAAACATGACAGTTTCAATAATACTGTCAGTAATAGTAATAAACTCAATATTAATAATAAACCCATATGAGGAATACAGTTCAATCACTGAGGTACTTGGCAGAAAGAAGAAGCAAACCTCTTGGCAGTCACTTGTGTCATGTTTTTGAACATTCACAGACTATGAATTTCTTCCTTTCTCTTTTAAGGTAGAAGATAATTATTTTTCAAAAGAAGGCAGGTTTTTCACATTGGTCTCAAAAGTTGGCAAAGGTTTTTAGCCATTCCAGGAACATTCTGCTTTTTGTTTTGCTTGCTTGTATTTGGTTTTACTTTTTTAATGTGACGATACAATGGTTGTTGGGGGGGGGGGGGGTTCTTCCCTCCCACTATTTGATAGCAATTTTAGCACAATCATCCCATAGGGTAATCACAAGGCACTCCTGCCTTCTGTCAGTGCTTCTATGTATAATATCGTGATTCAACATCACAAACCGATGACAGGTATTCACAAGGATTTTCTAGTGAAAACATGTTCTATCCCAATTATTTGCAAAAGGAAAGGGAACTTCTCTTAATAGAGTGTGGTAGCCAGCCTCCAAGATGGCCCCAGTGATCCTCACCTCCTTGTATTCATGTCCTGTGTTAGTCTCCTTTTATGCTGAATCAGTGCTGGTCTATGTGATAACTAAAATATGGCAGACATGACCATATGTGACTTCCAAGGATAGGCTGTCATAGTATTGAAGCTTTGGTCTTTTTGGATGGCTTACTTTGATGGAAACCAGCCACCATATCATTAGGACTGTCAACAAGCCCTGTGGAGAGGCCTACAGGAGAAGAACTGAGACGTCCCACCAGCAGTCCACTCCAACTTGCCAGCCACAGGAAATAATTACTTTGATGGAGGATCCTCCAGCTTCAGTCAAGCCTTCAGATCACTGTAGCCCCAACTGACATGGGACTGCTGTAGGAGTCTGCAAACCAGAACAGTCCAGCCAAACTGTTTCCAAATCCCTAACTCCCAGAAATAGTGATAGACAATAAACGTTTAGGTTGTTTTTAAGCCTCTTAATTTAGGGGCAACGTGTTACACAGTAATAGATAACTAACACAATCATACAATTCTCCTTTATAGCTTTTACCCACTGGTTAATTCCCACAGGGACATACATTGATCAGCATCTCCCTTCAAATACTCCTTCAAAACACATACACACACACACTCAAGTGTAATCAGACTGAAAGTTTGACAGTATTGAGTTAAATTGCATTGATCACCTAGAAGGCTAGTATGAGACTAATCTGGCCTGATTAATCCTATGGTCATGCCTTCCCCTCTCTCAAAGATCTCAGAAAATATCTCCACAATGTCACATTTTAAAATAGTCATGTTGGTCCAATGAATCAAGGAGACAACATAGGGTTTGGGGAGATGTAGCCTCCTCCAGCTGACTTTCAAGTTATCAGTCTGTGAAAAACGTCTGTCATTTTTTTAGGTGTCTTCATGTATCTGCCGTATCTTCGCCATTTAGTTCCCTCTTGTTTCAGAGAAGGTAATCAATCTTCTCAGCCAGGGATGTGCCCATAACCCTAATCATTGCTCACTAGTGCCACCTCCTGGATGTCTGACCCTTTGTAAATATTAAATCAGTGACGGTATCATTTCTTGCCTAAAGACATCAAAAAAAGGCTTTCAGTGCAACATAGTTATGTTCACATTTTAGTCTCTTTGGTTTATTTAGGCAGCAAGAACTTAGCCCAACATACAGTAAACCATGATATTCCAATAGGGCTTAGCTAATAATTGAGACAACGGAATGGAGTTTCTATTCATAGCTTCTCTCAAAGTCTAATTCTCCTTCTGGAACCAGCTAGCTGAGTGACTTGGAACAGACCACCTGAGCTTCTCATGCCACCATTTAAAATAAATGCAGACGTGCTGATCTACTGACTTAAAATGGGGAAAAAATTAACCAAATTATTTTAAATTATAAAGTTAAACTATGCCAGCATAAAAATGTTCAGTGTGATGATTTAAGGTAAATTCTCACAAGCACACACCCCCTCTTTATGATATATATTTTGAAAGTTAAAACTCAAGCAATAAAAGTTATCCTTAATGTCATACTCCCTTTGTACTTCTAAGCGAATACTGTGACTCCCTTTCTTATCCAATGCATATCTAAATCAGAATACCTTATCTGTTCAGTGTGACTCCTCGTTTTCAAATGTATATCTGTATCTCTGATTAGATTTATAATTTACCTATGCTTATTCCCCCATTTTCAAAATATATGCTTGAATCGCTTCTCAATGTATATTGTAAATTTGTATATTTGTGAGTATAGGATACCCCTCTTCAGTGGATCCCAAAACAACTCCTGGAAAGGGGGTTGTTGCTCTTGGGTTGTATTCCTATGTAAAAGAGAATTTGTAAAACTGATGTATTTGAAACTGAGACGAATAGTCACCTGGCTTCTGACTGGCAAATGTTCCGTCTTTTCTGCCTGCATGCATATCCTGAGTAAATGATAAAAGCCATGCTTCAAAAATGTCTGAATGTCTGCCCCTAAACAGACAAAAATGTCTTGTTTCCACAAGTGAAAATGTTGACAGCTCTCTACTAAACATTTGCACAGCCATTATCCTTTCAACAAACAGTCCACCATCACCATATTTATTAAGCACGCTTCTTCTTCAGTCATCCCACCAAAAACAAATAACCTACACACACACAGAATTTTCTAACTTCTCATGGAATGCAGATGTTGGTAGCTGTTTAATTAAATCCTGTTTGAACAGTTATTTTTTACTGCTTCAGCTCTTCTTATCAAACCTTTAAGAAACTATGCTATACATAGTTAAAACAGCCTGATGGGGGGAGAAAGCATTCCTAGTGATTCCCAATGTTCAGCAATAGCTCTCAGAAACTAGCTTTAACAAGATACCAGCAAATGATTGGTTAAAAGAGATTGGATGTGTAAATTCTATGGCACACATTTAAATTCCTTGCCTACCCCAGAATGTCTTTCACATGGCTTGACCTGAGAGGTCCATTTCATTCCAATAAGATTGAAATATAGTATCTCAATAAAGGAAAATCTCCAGTGTGCTACATCCTTTGCACTTTTTTTGTGTGTGCGTGTGCTATCTATCCTTGGAACAAATTCTGCCTGAGCGGATCAACTTATTAATGTCCAGTGGCTTTGGCTGGCAGATCATATCCAACACGGACACTTACCCAGGATGAGGAGGGGAGAGTGGGCGGTGGATTGACAGTGAGCCAGCTTGTGGACCATATGCAAATGAAACAGCTTGCAGTCAAGTCTGCTTGTTCCTCCCACTCTCACATCCTCTTCAACTTGCAGCCCAGCTGTCAGTGCTGTCCAACTCCCTCTCCCATGCCAACCAGAGAATACCACCTAGATAGCCTAGCCTATTTTTTTCTTTCTACCTCCCATGGAGTCTCCACCTCCCCACTGTGCAAGGAGCAGGCACCCCGAGTGTTTCACGTCATTATTTTGCTATTCGCCATCTCATGCTGCTCATTTAATTTTAGCAGTGTGCATGTGAAGAATTGTCCATTTATAGTCTTAAAAGGCAAGAGAGGCCGCTAGGCTTGCTCAGTATTTGAATGTTCCTTTCCAGTAACAATGCGAGCTGTCTGGTTTGATGGATATTTGGAGCTGTGATCTTTGACATATAAAATGTCATACACAGCTTTTAAATCCTAGGACTGAATTATTTGGGGGTAAAAATAAAAAACACTTTCCCAGTAGTTATATTTCTTAATGATTAATGCTTATAAAAAAGAAAATAACAGGGACTTCCCTGGTGGTGCAGTGGTTAAGAATCTGCCTGCCAATGCAGGGGCACAGGTTCGAGTCCTGGTCCGGGAAGATCCCACATGCCGTGAAGCAACTAAGCCAATGTGCCACAACTACTGAGCCCGTGCTCTAGAGCCCGCGAGCCACAACTACTGAGTCCGTGTGCCACAACTACTGAAGCCTGCATGCCTAGAGCCCGTGCTCTGCAACAAGAAAAGCCACCGCAGTGAGAAGCCCGTGCACCGCAACAAAGAGTAGCTCCCGCTCACTGCAACTAGAGAAAGCCCGTGTGCAGCAACGAAGACCCAATGCAGCCATAAATAAATAAATAAATAATTTATTAAAAAAAAAAAAACAGGTGCTATGATACAGAAAAATATCAGTTGACAAGGGTGTAGCTCTTCACATGTATTGCAGGAATTTCATTTTCATCCTACTTGCCCCTCCAATTCCTCCTCACTATCCCCTACTTTACCAAGGAAACTTGGAAATGGAAAAAGGGGAGAAACCAGAATGATTCTTTCCTTTTTCAGCCCAAATGGTAATCAATCGTATTTCCCTTCTTTTCCATAATAGCAGATCAACACACACACACACACACACACACACACAAATGCTTTGCTTTCTTAAGGCTTTGTGAGAAAAGTGGATGAGGATGGGTGAGTGGAAGAGAAAGTCTTCTGAGGGTAGAATTATTGTGTAACTGGATGCACCACACCTACTCCAAAGAGACAGTAGGCATCACTTCCAAAGAACACACACTTCCTGTTGCTACTCTCCACTGAATTTTTTAAAAATAGATTTTATATTTAGAAGAATTTTAGATTCACAGCAAAACTGAGCAGAAGGTACAGAGAGTTCCCCCACACCTCCTGTTCCCACAGACGCAGAACCTCCTCCATTATCAACATCCCTCAACAGAGGTACATTTGTTAACAATTGATGAATCTACATTGCCACATCATTATTACCCAAAGTCCACTGTTTACATTAGGGTTCTCTCTTGCTGTTGTACATTCTATGGATTTTGACAAATGTATAATGAGATGCATCTACCATTATATTATTGTACAGAGCAGTTTTATTGCCCTAAAAACCTTCTCTGCTCTGCCTGTTCGCCCGTTCCCCCACACAACCCCTGGCGACCACTTGTTTTACTTTCTCCATATTTTACTTTTTTCCAGAATGTCATATAGTTGGAATCATATGGTTTGTAGACTTTCCAGACTGACCTCTTTCACTTAGAAATATACATTTAAGTTTCTTCCATGCCTTTTCATGGATTTTCCACTGCATTTTTGTTGATTATAGTATCATAATGCAGATTTGTGGCAGTATATAATGATTAACAATGAGGCATTCTCTCCCCAGGAACTTAATGCTGAAGAAAATAAATGTTTTTTCTGAATTAGAAAAGAAGTGCATATATGATGATTGTATTTAACCACCTGTGGATTTTAACTAATAGATCTAAAGAATTTAGGAACACTCAGAACTGAAATCAAAGTGATTGCAATTGGGCAAGCAAGAGCCATTTCAACTGAATTGTACCACGTCTAAAGAAGGACTAAATGAACTAAAGGAGGATGGTCAATGAAAAAAAAAAAAAAAGACACCAACATTCCAGAGATTAGCAGCAGTTTCCTGCCTACCTGGGGAGAGTGACAGGGAATATGGAGCATGTGAACACCCCAGATAAGTTACCCTATTGTAGAGCAGGTATGATTCATTGGGCCTACCTGGCTTGGATGAAATATGCCTTAACATTATTCCAGCTTCCTCTGCACTGATTACAGGTTTACTGAACAACTTTCTGATTATTCATTTGGCTTCTGGGTATATTGATTCCAGAGCTGAAAAAGTGTCCCGAATAGCAAGCTCCACCATCTCACTCTAGAAAATAACATTTCCCATTGTATATTTATAAGTTGTAGATCTGGGTTATCTACTTCAATCTCTTTTAAGTTTGATTGATATACTTCTTCAAGTCCAGTGAATACTGGGACACTGAAGGATTCAGAGGTGGTCTGAACCACTGTAAATTTACCAGGTGATTGGTCTTTTGTAGTCAGCCCAACTTCTCTTGGTGGCATCTTACCTTCCTCTCATTACTTCTATGCCCTATCCCTTTCTACTTCTAATAGTAATTAGTGTCAAGTAAATATAATGTTTAATTTCCACTTGAAAGTAGAGGAATTTTTCAAGTGAAAATGCTCTCACAGGAAACAAAAAGAAGGAGATGATCCTTTAGGTCAACAGAATAGGAAAGAAATTCCTCCAATTTTTCAGTTATTTCAGTGGGGGGTGGGGGAGTAATTCTCAAAGCAAAAATTCTCAAGTAAAATATAACAAATTTTAAAACAAGAAGATAAGAGATATGTCACAAAAGAACAAGATAGGAAACAATCCCAATGATCTCAGCAGTGTAGGCAATACTTCTCAAAGCAAAAATAAAATGTAAAATAAATAGAATAAAATGTAAACATTTTGTTGTTGTTGTTTTACTTTTTTTAATTGTAATTTTTATTTTATTTTATTTTATTTTGAATTTTTGAATTTTATTTATTTTTTTATACAGCAGGTTCTTATTAGTCATCCATTTTATACACATCAGTGTATATATGTCAATCCCAATCTCCTAGTTCATCACACCACCACCCCCGCCCTCGCTTTCCCCCCTTGGTGTCCATACGTTTGCTCTCTACATCTGTGTCTCAATTTCTGCCCTGCAAACCGGTTCATCTGTACCATTTTTCTAGGTTCCACATATATGTGTTAATATACGATATTTGTTTTTCTCTTTCTGACTTACTTCACTCTGTATGAAAGTCTCTAGATCCATCCACGTCTTTACAAATGACCCAATTTCGTTCCTTTTTATGGCTGAGTAGTATTCCATTGTATATATGTACCACATCTTCTTTATCCATTTGTCTGTCAATGGGCATTTAGGTTGCTTCCATGACCTGGCTATTGTAAATAGTGCTGCAATGAACATTGGGGTGCATGTGTCTTTTTGAATTATGGTTTTCTCTGGGTATATGCCCAGTAGTGGGATTGCTGGGTCATATGGTAATTCTATTTTTAGTTTTTTAAGGAACCTCCATACTGTTCTCCATAGTGGCCGTATCAATTTACATTCCCACCAACAGTGCAAGAGAGTTCCCTTTTCTCCACACCCTCTCCAGCATTTGTTGTTTGTAGATTTTCTGATGATGCTCATTCTAACTGGTGTGAGGTGATACCTCATTGTAGTTTTGATTTGCATTTCTCTAATAATTAGTGATGTTGAGCAGATTTTCATGTGCTTCTTGGCCATCTGTATGTCTTCTTTGGAGAAATGTCTATTTAGGTCTTCTGCCCATTTTTGGATTGGGTTGTTTGTTTTTTTAATATTGAGCTGCATGAGCTGTTTGTAGATTTTGGAGATTAATCCTTTGTCCATTGATTCATTTGCAAATATTTTCTTCCATTCTGAGGGTTGTCTTTTCGTCTTGTTTATGGTTTCCTTTGCTGTGCAAAAGCTTTCAAGTTTCATTAGGTCCCATTTGTTTATTTTTGTTTTTATTTCCATTACTCTAGGAGGTGGATCAGAAAAGATCTTGCTGTAATTTATGTCAAAGAGTGTTCTTCCTATGTTTTCCTCTAAGAGTTTTATAAGTGTCCGGTCTTACATTTAGGTCTCGAATCCATTTTGAGTTTATTTTTGTGTATGGTGTTAGGGAAAGTTGCAGGATACAAAATTAATGTACAGAAATCTCTTGCATTCCTATACACTAATGATGAAAAATCTGAAAGAGAAATTAAGGAAACACTCCCATTTACCAATGCAACACAAAGAATAAAATACCTAGGAATAAACCTACCTAGGGAGACAAAAGACCTGTATGCAGAAAACTATAAGACACTGATGAAAGAAATTAAAGATGATACCAACAAATGGAGAGATATACCATGATATACCATGTTCTTGGATTGGAAGAATCAATATTGTGAAAATGACTATACTACCCAAAGCAATCTACAGAGTCAATGCAATCCCTATCAAATTACCAATGGCATGTTTTACAGAACTAGAACAAAAAATCTTAAAATTTGTATGGCGATACAAAAGACCCCGAATAGCCAAAGTGGTCTTGAGGGATAAAAACGGAACTGGGGGCATCAGACTCCCTGACTTCAGACTATACTACAAAGCTACAGTAATCAAGACAATATGGTACTGGCACAAAAACAGAAATATAGATCAATGGAACAAGGTAGAAAGCCCAGAGATAAACCCACGCATCTATGGTCAACTAATCTATGAAATAAGAGGCAAGGATATACAATGGAGAAAAGACAGTCTCTTCAATAAATGTTACTGGGAAAATTGGACAGCTACATGTAAAAGAATGTAAACATTTTAAAAACAAGGAAAAGTAAAATATGTGCCCCCCCACCCCCACCCAGCCAGAAAGAAAGATACAAGGAACACTATTTTCAGAAAGGGTTATTCTGAAAAACAAAAATAAAGATCTCCTTGTTACAGGGCTTGCAGATTAGAAATATACAGAATTTAAGATAAATGGCCTTGAGAACTGAACCAAATTGAATACATTTCAGTGGACTATTCAAGATAGAGAACTACCTCTCAGGTTCTTTGGAAAATAATGGAATTCAAGTGCAGTACTAATCCAATAAGAATTTTCAAGAGTCAATATCAGCTACTTAGCATTGTGATAGTCCCAAAGCCATTTTTTTTTTAAGCCATTATTATTGACTCCACTTCCACTACTCAGAAGTATTGCTTTTCTATAAAACTATGGCTTTAGGGGCTATTTAGACCTCTTCCCCCTAAGCATCCCTCATAATTTATTCCATCTGGAAGATCTGCATGAAGGATAACTTAAAATCTTTAGTCTCTCTTCTCTCTTGCTGCAGAAGTATAACTCCCATTAGCACTAATGAAAGCTATCTGTTCATCTCAAGCAGTGTACTGCTCATAAGCATTTAACAGCCAAAATGTTTCATGTCCTGTGAGAGAAGCAGCATTAAAGAGAACTTGTATATAATTTAGTAAGGTTAAAATGCAAAGTGTGAATTGTTTTCCAGATGACAGTATTCTTTAAAAAGTATGTCATGTTTCTGTCAAAAAACCAACAAGTTTCTCACAGACTCACTGGGGAAAAAAAGAGTCCTAACCAACTTTGAACATACACAAAGAATAAGAAATACTTCTCTTTTAAAAAGGAAGTTTGCAGTTTGAGATTGCTATTCTTACCTTTTTTTTCAAGAGGAGAAAGATATTTGTGCTCTAAGAGTGTAATACTTTATCTATGGAGTATCCCTTGTCTAAGTTCAGAAGCTCACAAAATTTTGTACAGACCCTATATCTCCTTTAGCTACATTATTAGAAGGTTAGAAAAATTTTTTTGTAAATTCGTGACTAAAAGCCTGTCATTTCCCATCTCCATGATACTCAATTGCTGTTCTCTTCTTGCCTTTCTAGCCAGTGTGCCGCTGGACTGAATATCCCCAAATCACACTCCAAGCAGCCTGCAGCCGTTTCTTCTGACGGCCTCACCAACCTTGGAGCTTCCTCCTGCAGGTTCTCCTGGCCAGCTGGTGAGCTCATCTGGATCACCAAAACCTCGGGACTGCTGCAAGAGTAAATCTGTTCCAAGTCCCCCCAACCCCTTAGTGAAGCAAAGGGGATATTTAGTGTTTCCTGAAAACACAGAAATAATCCTGAGGAACATAAAGGATTTCATCATAGTTTGGAATCAAATGGCTGTTCAAAAAACTGGGATAGTCTCCAAGTTTTGATGTGGGGGAAAATTTGGTTATCACAACATTATCACTGAGGCTGTACGCGGCACAAAACATTGATATAAAGCAACATCACTGCTGATTAAACACTATTAGCATATTTAGTTGGAATCACAAATGTAAACACAGATTTCCAATGTTTGCATCACGTACAACTGCAATACTCATCTTTGTGTAGGGGTGAGAAAATAGAGACTCAGAGACAGAAGAAAAGCTAGTGTGCACACTCAAAGAATGTATAAATGAATACTTAAAGTGGCTTAGGAGGTCTTATTTATTTTTAAAAGAAACTGGTTAAGCTCTCTTTTATTTTTTCTTTACAGCTTGTAGCTATTATGTACTTGTGATCTTGCCAAGTGGAATGTGCCTGGGAGCATATGTTTAATAAAAGTGTGTGCAGGCATGCACACACACACACACACACACACAACATTAAAGCAATGCTGTGGTCTCCTCTTAAACTGACAGATACAAGGCACTTTGGGAACTGAGGTACTCCTCTATTTGAACTCTCCCCATTATGTTCAGGCACTTGGAGTTTGAGTACATTAGAGCAAAGGGAAATAAGTAAGCCTTATGCACATCAAGAACAGTAAGAGCTGACAGGCAGTCTAGAGCAGTTACTTTTGTTTGCCCAGATTTCTTTTAGTGTTTTTCCCCCCAGGTTTGATTTCATACATTTGCAAGGTGCCAGAAATTCTGTGTTGTGTTTCCTCTGCACTGACCTCTACCAGGCTCACCATCCATTTATAGCCCACCTCTACAGCCATCCAGACTTTAGCATAGGTATTTTGCAACTCTAGTTCCACCTCACTTTCCCTCCCCCAAATTCCTAATTTGTTGTGGCAAGCCACCTCAAATTCTTCACGGAAAAATGTTGTCTAGAAATAATAATTTTAAAATGTGCATGCATATTCATGGAGAAACATATTAAGATCATATTAAAGTCATGTTTATATTGGGCTGAAGTAGCACTTTATCCTATGCTCTGAAGGCATCAAGGATGGAACACCTGAAAAAGCCTGAGATTCAAAAACCTGAATTCATATCCAAATTTTGTTTCTACCAAATGATATAATAACTGTGTAATTTTCTCATAGTCACTTAACCTTTGTAAGCTTCAATTTGTTAATTTGTAAGATGGAATAGTTGCTATACATAAGTGGTTTTCAATTTTTTTAGTAATAAAACGCTTTATTTCATGTGAAAGCCTACCCAGAACCAATATTCAAAAGCACCAAAATCATAGCAGCTCAAGTTGAAGCTGGATGGACTGTGGTGTTCCTTCTCTACAAACTTCTCTTTCAGCTCCCACTTCACCTTTATGGTTACCACCACATCTTCTAGCACCTCTTCTGTGAAACCTTGAGTGTTCTGAGGAATACTATTGAAAACCTGAAATACCTCATCTCCATGGACCCACTCAAATTGAAATTATTTTATCCTATATATACTGAGAACAAGAATAGTAGTCAAAACATTTAACATATATAGTATGGGCACCAACCAGTCAAAATGGACTCCAGCTGAAAAAAACCAGTAACCTATACCTCCATCTACCAGGTGAAGGTCAATCCTTAGTATTCATGCTAAGCATATTTAAACAATAATGAATAACGGTAACTCATTTATAGGATGAAAATCTGGCAATACCTATTCAGCAGGGCTGTTGGGAAAATACAGTGAAATAATAACTGTGAAAATGCACTGCAAGCTGTAAAATGTTACACAGACGAAGGAAGAGCATACAACCTCTTAATTCAGTGCTCCTTAAACTCATACACTTCCCAAAAAAACACATCAACTTTCAGATACAACCTAGTCTAATCTTTATTTTTTTAAAAAATCTTCCTTAAATATAAACTCTAGAGACACAGATGACTGAAAGTTTTATCTAATTTGCGGTGATACATACAACGCTTAAATTCTCCATCTGAAACACCTAAATTCAGGTAGTTCCTGCCATTCAAATCTTCCTTAAGGGACTTTTGAAGATTGCTAATGGTCTGTTTCTGGATTTGGGTGCTGTTGTGTTCAGTTTGCATAAGTTTATTGAGTTGTATTTTTATGTATACTTTTCTCTATGTATTTATACTTCAATAAAGTCTTTAAAAATCTTCCCCAAGAACAGCAGACAGGCAATTTCTTTAGTGTTAAATATGTGTATTAGTTTTCTATTAATGTGTAACAAAATTACCACAAATTTCGCAGCTTAAAATAACACATATTTATTATCTCACAGTTTTCACGTGTCAGGAGTCCAGCGTGGCTTAGCTGGGTCTTTTAATCAGGGTCCCACGAGTTTGCAATCAAGGCATCAGTTGGGCTGCATTCACATCCGGAGGCTTGACTGAGGAAGAATCTACTTCCAAGCTCTTTCAGGTTGTTGGCAGAATTCATTTTCTTATACTTGTAGAACTAAAGACCCATTTCTTACTGGCTATTGACTGGAGGTCCCCTTTTAGTTCTAGAGGCCACTCACAGTTTCCTGCTATGTGACTCTCTTCATAGGCAGTTCACAACATGGCAGTTGTTCTTCAAGGCCAGCAGACTCTGCTAAGAGGGACTGATATATAACGAAATATAATCATGAAAAGTACCTACTCCATCACTTTTTCCATATTCTGTTGGTTAGGAGCAAGTCACAGGTTTCAACAACACCCACAAAGGGGGAATTCTATTTCCCTTCTCTCAGCCTCGGTTTTCTCAAATGTAAGGATGGAGCAAATAATAATAATACCATTATATTATTGAGAGGAATAAATGAGATATTATGTGGAAAGCTTAATAAGGAATTGAATACCTAATAAGCTTTCAGTAAGTTAGCCACTGTTTAACTGCTTATTATGTAGAGTCCTAAGTCTATTCAAACTTGGCTTTAGTATAATGCATCTCATTAAAAGAAATTGAAGGTAGGTGGGAATCTATAATAAGACTTCATTTTTTTTTTAAACATTGGCTTTTAATTAATTTATTTATTTATTTATTTTTGGCTGTGTTGGGTCTTTGTTTCTGTGTGAGGGCTTTCTCTAGTTGCAGTGAGTGGGGGCCACTCCTCATCGCGGTGCACCGGCCTCTCACTGTCGCGGCCTCTCTTGTTGCGGAGCACAGGCTCCAGATGCGCAGGCTCAGCAGTTGTGGCTCACAGGCCTAGTTGCTCCGCGGCATGTGGGATCTTCCCAGACCAGGGCTCGAACCCGTGTGCCCTGCATTGGCAGGCAGATTCTCAACCACTGCACCACCAGGGAAGCCCAAGACTTCATTTTTAAACTTCTTTTTCTTTTATTTTTGGCTGTGTTGGGTCTTCATTGCTGCGCGTGGGCTTCCTCTAGTTGTGGTGAGCGGGGGCTACTCTTCATTGCAGCGCGTGGGCTTCTCATTGTGGTGGCTTCTCTTGTTGCAGAGCATGGGCTCTAGGCACGTGGGTTTCAGTAGTTGTGGCACGTGGGCTCAGTAGTTGTGGCTCGCAGGTTCTGGAGCGCAGGCTCAGTAGTTGTGGTGCACGGGCTTAGCTGCTCCGTGGCATGTGGGAGCTTCCCGGACCAGGGCTCGAACCGTGTCCCCTGCATTGGCAGGCGGATTCCTAACTACTGCACCACCAGGGAAACCCTAAACTTTTTAATATTTGTGGGAAAAAAATATTTTAAATGTGATGGGAAACTTATTAAACCTGAAATATTTTATCCAATCTAGGAGCAGCTGAAGATTTACACAAGCTTGTTAGTTATCTATTACCACATAATAAATTACCCTCAAATTTAGTAACTTAAAACAACATTATTGTCTCACACAGTTTCTGACGGTCAGGGATCAAAGAGTGGCATAGCTAGTAGCTTCTGACTCGGTCTCTCCTGAGGTTGCAGTCAAGATGTCAGCTGGGGTTTAATCATCTGAAGGGCCTGAAGAATCCACCTCCAAGCTCATTCACATGGATGCTGTCAGGAGACTTCAGTTCTTCACTATGTGGGCCTCTTCTTCCAGGGTTGCTCAAACAACATGGCATCTGGCTTACCCCAGAGTGAGTGATGAGAGAGAAGAGAGAGACCCAGGATGGAAGCTGCAGTCTTTTAATAACTAATTTCAGAAGTGATATACTTTTGCTGCATTCTATTTGTTAGAAGCAAGTCACTAAGTCTAGTCCACATTCAAGCAGTAGGAAATTAGGCTTTTCTTCTTTAAGTGAAGAGTACCAAAAAATTTGTAAATATACCTTTAAAATGACCACAAGTATTATTGTTGTCTTGAGATTTTTTGGTGTTTGTTTGTGATTTTCTTGGTCATGGATGAACGAAATTTGGTACCCAAAATTGAGTCATTTCCTGGGAAAGCTGCAAAGAAAAGATTAGCTGAGACCATTAAGTATTTTAGCTTTTGGCATCTTCTCCAGTTCCTACAACTCAAGCACATATATATATGCATATATATATATATATATATATATATATATATATATATATATATGATTTCTTATAAGGAATTGGCTCACATGATTATAAAACCTGAGAAGTCCAGACCCAGAAGAGCCAGACTTTCTTCTACTGAGGCCTTCAATAGATTGGATGAAGCCCACACATATGGGGGAGAGCAATCTGATTTACTCAGTATACAGATTCAACTATTACTTTCATTCAGAGAAACCCACATAGACAAACCCAGAAATAATGTTTAACCAAATATCTGGGCACCCTGTGGCCCAGTCAAGTAGTGACTTGCTCCTAACCAAATGAATACTGCAAAGGTGATGTGATATATGTGAGTGTGTTATATAAGATTATAACATTTCTCTTTCTAGATTTTCTTCCTTGTTGGCTTTAAAGAAGAAGGCAGCCATGTTGAGAAGGCCCACTGGGCAATTATCTGAGAGTGGCCTCCAGCTGACAGAAAGTAAGGAACTGAGGTCTTCATTCCAACTACCTAAAAGGAACTGAACGCTGCCAATAATCATGTGCACTTAGAATCAGATCCTTCCACAGTGGCGCCTCAGATGAGACAGCAGTACCAGGCGAAACTTTGACCACAGTGTTGTAAGACCCTAAAGCAAAGGACTCAACTCTGCCATTCCTAGATTCCTTACCCCAAAACACTGTGAGATAATAAAAATGTGTTGTTTTAAACCTCTAAGTTTGTGAAAATATAGTTACACAGCAATAGAGAACTAATATAGTCCCCTTTTAGGCCATTCTTCCTCCTAAAATGAAGGGTAGAACATTACCATCTGGACATATGATTAATCCAGTTCTGCACTGCTGGATGATGTGTTTTGGTTGTGTGTAGAGCTTCTGATGTAGTCATTCCAACATTAAAAAGTATCAGGTTTTCTTATTTTTTGTGGAAAATTCATTAATTGCTTCATTTCACAGAACAGTGACCTCTCCACAGCATTCAAGACCCTGAAAACCATACAACTGAGCACTGAAAAACACATACTAACTGAAGAATAGTAATCATAATTTGTAGTCCATGCATAATACAGGAACCAAGAGAAAACATCTCATTCCAAACCAAAGAGCCTGTAAAACCAGATATGGGAATATAAGCCAAATTACCTAATTTCATCATGTCTTTGTTCCCTGGGTATTTTTAGTAATATAAAAGATCCTGGAGAGGTCCACAGGGATGTAAATACAATATTCTTCTCCTAAGACGGTATACATTCTACCTCCAGATGCCAATATCCTAAAATTTAGTACTATCACCTGTCTAATTTCAGAAACCTCTCCTGTAAGTTCCACAACCTCAGTGACATTGTCTAGCTCTCATGCCACACATCGAACCACTGCATGTAGGATTATCTACATTTGTGTGGGCTTTTGTAAAGTATAAACTGAAGAAGTTTGGGGGCAGAGAAAAGATGTCCAAAATTCTCTTTCAATGTTTGAATGCAAATTGGGACCCAATTTTTCTAATTTTTGAGTTTAATTATCTAAATAACCCTTTTTTTTCTGAGAAGAGAAATTGATGGGCTAAAATGGACCTTGGGTAATATCTGAAGTCAGTCATCAGACTACCAAGATAAGACATCTCTACAAAATTTGTGGGGATAGTCAATAATCTTTTGTGACACAAATCCAATCCCAGTCATTAAGAAACAACCACTGGAACCTAGAAAAATGGTACAGATGAACCGGGTTGCAGAGCAGAAGTTGAGACACAGATGTAGAGAACAAATGTATGGACACCAAGGGGGGAAAACTGCAGTGGGGTGGGGATGGTGGTGTGCTGAATTGGGCGACTGGGATTGACATGTATAAAGTGACGTGTATAAAATTGATGACTGATTTAAAAAAAAAAAAAATTGAAGGGCTTCCCATCAAAACAATTAAGATTCTAGCCTGTGGTCTGAAATAAATATTGATTTTGAAGTAGAAAAAAAAAAAAAAAAAGAAACAACCACTGATCTATTTTTGGCCACAATGCCTCATGTGGTTGTCATATAGTATGGCAATGTTTTAGTACCACTCATCAAGAATGGCCCTGTGCCAGGTGATAAAATTTGTCATACAGAGACCATCAGGTAAATCTAAAGCAAAAAGTGCTTAGGGCTGTCCTAACTGGCATACCTTTCTTATAAGGTCTGAAAAGGTGAGACAGCCTCTGAATACTTACCATCTGACCTCCAGCTCTTTTCCAAGCTCTAATTCTATGAAAGTTCTATAGCAAAGTCTAGCTCCTATGGAAGGTCCCCAGGTATAATTTCTTTGGAGAGAGAAACCTATCATTTTAGGTATGATGGAATTTAGGGTTTTAGATTTCTGGCTGTTTGGCCTGTTGTGATTTTTTGCCATATGAAACGTTGCTTAGTGGGTTGAATTTTCTTACTCAAGAAACTAACTGGAACTTGTACCATGCATGCAAAGGAAAGTGGATACAAACAAAGCTTCTAGGGATTATGCACTCTGAGCATCAAACAGTTCTTCAGACTAAAGTAAAATCTTGTGGTTTTAATGGTTATTTTTACCATCACATGCTTTCTGTAGGCCAAGTTCATAGTTTCTTTAAGTTATACAATTCCCCAAAAATCTTAATAGGCTTCTGATCTATTTGCTTCCAATCAATTCCTAGTCATGAATCCAAGCCTTCCATAACTTGTTGCTTCTCAAGACTATTCCTCTTTCTCTTCCAACTTAATGGAATTTGCGTTGAGGTCTTCTGAAACAATAGCTTGAAAGGGAGGTAATATCCTTAATGTGGTATCTGCTGCCCAGATGAGTCATTTGTTTAACTGTACACTTGTAATGGGTTTTTGCCATTCAAGGCTTTTTGTGACTTTATTTCCTAAAGTTTGGTGTCTAGAAGTAGTTGGCTCTTCCATCTCTGTAAGGTGACAAATTTCTGAACTTTCTCTAATCTCTTTAATTCTACTTGCACAGAACTCATTTATTTCTTTTAAAACACCTTGCTAAGTGCATCAGTAAGCAATCAATGCATACTAATACTCTTGCTCTTCCCATTTTCACTAAAGTTATGGGGATTCAGTAAGAACTTGGTCTGTCTGCCTTCCATGTTATCACAAACAAGAGTTTTATAAAACCTTATTCCCATTTTTAACAGCCTCTCATGTATGTTTTCTCACCATTCACTATTTAACCTCTAACTCAGTGTCACTATTTTAAGTTTTTGTTATGGCATAACTCCATTTCAATTCTGTATTAGTTAACATAATACTAAAAGCTATAGCAAATTTCATTGCTTTTACATGATAGATGTCTGGGGGTTTTCTTGCTCATATAACAGCAGTTAGTGTTGCTGGTGAACTTAAGGTTCTTTCTTTGTCGGAAAAGAATTCGGAGACGAAGTGATAGGTTAAGAATCAGATTTATTTAGAGAGAAACACACTCCACAGACAGAGTGCAGGCCATCTGGGAAAGCAAGAGGCAAGAGGCAAGAGGCTTTGAAATATGGTGTGGTTAATTTTTATGGGCTGGGTAATTTCATAGGCTAATGAGTGGGAGGATTATTCCAATTCTTTTGGGCAAGGGGTGGGGATTTCCAGGAATTGGGCCACCACCCACTTTTTGACCTTTTATGGTTGGCCTCAGAACTGTCATGGCAGTGGTGGGTGTGTCATTTAGCATGCTAATGTATTACAATGAGCATATGAGGCACAAGGCCCACTGGAAGTCGAATCTTCCACCATCCTGGACCTACTTGGTTCTAACCAGTCTTTGTCATGTACTATGGCTATAACATTCTTTTAAAGGTTGTGTCCTGCCCCCTTCCCTCCCGTTTCATTAGTACATAAACAGGTGGAGGGGACAGTCTTGTTCTGTGGTAGGCAGAATAAGGCCTTCCAAACATGTCCACATGCTGATCCACAAAACCTATAAATATGTTACCTTACATGGTAAAAGGGACTTTGCAGATGATATTAAGGATCTTGAAACGGAGATTATCATGAATATCCAGGTGGGCCCAATGTAATCACAAGGGTCTTTATAAGAGGGAGGCAGGAGGGTCAGAGTGAGAGAAGGAGATGTGACTATAGAAACAGAGGTCAGAATGATGAGAGCAAGGAGCTATGAGCCAAGGAATTCAAGTCACCTCTGGAAGCTGGGAAAGGCAAGGAATAGATTCTTCCCTAGAGCCTCCAAAAGGAGCACAGCCCTGCTGACCCATTTTAGATTTCTGACCTTCAGAACAGTAAGATAATAAATCTGTGTTGTCTTAAGCCACTAAGTTTGTGGTAATTTGTTTTAGCAGCAATAGGAAACTAATAAATACATCTACAGAGTCAGCTAGGCATCCAAACTGAAAATCTACTGTCTTTAAAATGTAAACTCAAAGTTTTGCCTCGAGTTTATCTCTATCACAAGCAGCTGAAAAAAGAAAGAGTATAAAGCATTTCCCAAGAAAAGATGTATGGACTAGGCACCTAGAGACACCTAGATGTATTAGGGGATGGACTATATAGGCTCTGGCTGGGAAGCTGCTTCCAATAACTCCATACGTAATGGATGTGGAAGCATGAATGCTGGTGGCAAGCTAGCCATCGTGCCACAACCCCAGACTGAGAACAGGGCAGCTAGGTGAATCTGTATGTACTAGATGGTAAGCTCCCACACTCCCTTCCCTCAACTGATTATCAGAACCTGGCAGCAGGCTTAATCATCCCCAAATACTCAGAGATTAGAGGAGTCTCTTCTGGAGGAACTGAGCAGCCCAAGAGAAAAAACACACAAATATGGATACTTAATATTCAGGGATTCCCACACACATACCACATCTGACCACTCTGTACATCATTTGACAAGTCTCTCCCTCACCCCTCCCACCCAGCTGCACAAAAAGATTTCAATCACCTTTCTAGTGTCATAAATACAAAAAAAGAGTCAAGGATCACCAGACACTTTAGAAAAGCCTCCAATAGGAAAGACAAAGACCAAGAAAAACAAACAGAAAGGGGAAATTTGAAGAAACAATGGCAATGCATTGGTTGGTGGCAAAAAGAAAACTTAAAATTTAAATTAATATCTTCTGAGAAATAAGAATATATATTGAATTCATGAAACCAGAAGGAAAAATACATTTAAAAAAGTGAAAGAAAAGAACTCTTAGAAACTAAAAATGTGACAGCAAAATTTAATTTTAGACTGAAAGATTAAGTTATGACTATATTATAATAAACAAAACAAAATATCAGAATTGAAAAACTGGAGAGAAAAAATGAGAGCCCTATAGGTTTGTGGTAAAAGTAGCTACATTCATCAAATATTCCACTATATTTCCCAGCACACTTGGGACTAGGCAGGGTTGTGTGACTAGTCATGTCCAATGAGGTGTGAGCAGAAGACATGTGTTACCTCCAGGCTGAAATAGAGAAAATTCTCCACTCTCTTATCAGTTTGATAAAAAGCTTTGCAGCAAATGGTGGTGCCTCCATCAGCTGGGTACCTGTGTGACCATGTGGAGCAGAAGGAATCTCACCCAATTCACTTTGAACATGAGTATGAGACAAACAGTTGTTGGGTTAAGCACTAAAACTTCACAATAGAAATTTATAACAGCAAAACCTGGCCCATACAAGAATCAATCCAGGAGGTTCAACATGTGACTAACAGGAATTTCAGAACAAGAACACTAAAAAAACTGTTGTTTTTTAAATATAAATTTATGCTTCTACTTCTACTTTATAAACAATATACAATCATTAATTTGATAAAATTTGAAGATATTTAATAAGGTAATTTTAGTATTCAGATTGGAAAAAAAGTTAAAGATTGATACTAGCAATATTTGCAAGATAATAGGAAAATGGGCAGGCTCATGCATTACTGATGGGCTCAAAAACCAGTAGGACTTTTTAGGAAAGTAATATGGTACTGTCAATTAAACTTTAAATTTACACACCAGTTATTCCAATTCTAAGTGTCTTCAGAAATACACTAATATATCTACCAGAGTATTCTTAGAAAAATACCAGGGACTTCCATGGTGGTATAGTGGTTAGGAATCTGCCTGCCAATGCAGGGGACATGGGTTCAAGCCCTGGTCCGGGAAGATCCCACATACCGTGGAGCAACTAAGCCTGTGTGCCACAACTACTGAGCCTGCACTCTAGAGCCCGTGAGCCACAACTACTGAAGCCCGCATGCCACAACTACTGAAGCCCATGCGCCTAGAGCCCATGCTCCGCAACAAGAGAAACCACCACAATGAAAGCCTGCGTACCGCAACGAAGAGTAGCCCCCTCTCACCACAACTAGAGAAAGCCCACGCACAGCAACGAAGACCCAATGCAGCCAAAAATAAATTAATTAATTAATTTTAAAAAATAATACCATAAATTAGAAATTACCCAAATATCAGTAGGGAAACAGTTGTATATAAAGTACATCCATACTCATCAATGCATGGAATAGTATGAAGTGCATGGGGTTTTTTTGAAGAAGTAGATGTATGTGTATGGATATGAAAAAATGTCCATGGGACTTCCCTGGTGGTGCAGTGGTTAGGAATCTGCCTGCCAATGCAGGGGAGACGGGTTCGAGCCATGGTCCAGGAAGATCCCACATGCCACGGAGCAACTAAGCCTGTGCGCCACAACTACTGAAGCCTGCGCGTCTAGGACCCATGCTCAGCAACAAGAGAAGCCACCGCAATGAGAAGCCCACGCACCGCAACGAAGAGTAGCCCCGCTCACTGCAACTAGAGAAAGCCCGCACGCAGCAACAAAGACCCAACGCAGCCAAAACTAAATAAATAAATAAATTTAAAAAGAAACAATGTCCATGATAAATTGTTGAGCAGACAGAACAAGACACAGAACAATATATATAGTATGATTTTCCATTTATGTAACTAAAAAAGGGAAAGAGAATCTGCATATGCGAGTGTGTGTGTGTGTGTGTGTGTGTGTGTGTGTGCTGAGAGGGATAAAAAGATAAGATGCTATAATGTTTACCATCTTCTTCCCTCTCCATCACCATCATAAAGAAGAGAGATGAAGCTGACTTGCTCAGTCAGCTTCAAGACCCTACTTTGTTTTGCAGAATCTAGGTATCGAGGGAAGAGAAAAACTGATTGAGTAATAGAAAACTACACCAGAGAGAGGGTTGGTCTGGACTGAATTGGGTGGAGAATTTAGAAAGCTTGGAGTGAGAAAGGAGTGAATCTTTAAAGCATTGCTATGGGTGTGAACAATACTGACAATAAGAACTTGGGGAAAGAAGTTTTTGAAAGAAATTCTGTGATGTATGGGAATGTTCTCCTCTTTGGATATTTTTATGCAAGACTGGAATATGATTCACATTACTCTGAATTATTTTCTTGGACTCTAGATTGTTTTTTTTTTCATGTAATCAGATCTTTGGGTATACAAGGATTACAATTGTATTATAGACAGATCAGAAGATAACATATAAAGATAATACGGAGATAATCTACAAAGATGAAAACATATTTATGTTTCATGTTTAGGAAAATTTATTGAGGAACAGACATCAAACTGCTAATGGCAGAAATCTCTACAATGTCAAACTAGGTGAGGGAAGGCAGAACATATGGTCAGGAGGACTTTTTTTATACATGCATATATGCATTGTTTGTAATATGATTTTTAACTGAAACAAATGAAGAAAATAACAAATGCAAGCTATTACTTCTTAGAAAATGTGACATTTTCTTATTTATGACTGTTAATTAAAAACTGTATCTTATAAGTAATTGTTTTTTCTTCATTTCAAATACCTCTCCTAGTCAACAGACTATGTTTATGTGCATATACAGGTCACAGAGGTCCTTCAACTAAAACATTAAAATAATTGAGGCAAAGATGTTTTTAAAGCTTAAAATAAGCATGTAATTATTCAATTCGCCTACTCAATTTTCAAGTATAGACACATAGCAAAAGCTCAGTTTTCACTAAGAATTTTCTTTCTGGAAAGCTCTTTCTGGACATGTTTAGTCTTCTACTCTCTAAACATGAATATTCAAAGAAAACATTTTTATATTGTGTTGTCAGATCTTTTCATGTACGGGCTAGAGGAAAATGACATCTTAAACGATGTTAGACAAAGTAACACTCCGTACATACTTAATAAGTAACATTTTTAAGGTAATACGATTTTAAATCCGACAATAATGACTCTAAAAATAAGGGACTGCTCTCCAAATAGTTAGACAGAGGAGGTGTGTGAAGTTTAGATATGAGATATGAACTCTAGCGCCATCTAGCAAACATGATGGGTAATGTCACTGACATTCTCTGTAACAGATCTAACAAAGCAAGGTTGTGTTCTTGAGTTCTACACTGTCAACCCAGGAAATCCCACTTAAGCATTCTTTAGTCTTTCTAGAGTTCTGAACATGGTTTATAGCCCTTTAAAAGGCAAGGGGAAAAGACACTTCAATTCCATCAGGCCTAGTACAGAAAGGTGTCTTAGAAAAGAATAAACACCACTTAACTATAAATTTGATACTATATAAATGTTTTCACCCTCACAAGAACATTGTTATCATTTTATTTCTTAATAAAAGCATAATGTTGCTAAATTTACTAATTTGTAATCTGGGCTATTTTCAGTCATTAAAGTAAACAAGAAAAAAAAAAACACATTCTCAGACTCCCACCCAACACACACACACACTTACTTTAATTTACTGATATTTTAATACATACTCATATGTAATACTTGCCAATCTATCCAAACCTCAGCTACACAATGATTTTCAAGCAAAAGTATATATTTAAGCTCACATTTGTGAACAAAATGAGTTAAACACAAAAGCCTCTTGGCCTTCCAAGACCTTGAGGTCTAAATAATATGAAAACATAGTACCTGATACTTTGCTGCTAAAATTCCTCAAGTAAGGGGCTATAAACATATGTTTTAATGATGAAATCCCAAATGTCATAATCCCAGATGGATTTCAGCAATAATGTAAAAAGTGCCATTTTATAACAGAGAAGACATGAATGAATGACTAGAAGAATTAATAAATAAAACTTCTATTATCACCATGTTATCAACCACAGAAAACATTTCAAAAACAATATTAATTTATTACTTTCTACTTATGAAGAACTTCTTCAAGAAACTCCTTATGTTTGCAGCCTTCAAAATGCTTATATGATGTTGCTTTTACTGCTCCCTAGCAGCAAGAAAAATATGGGTAATAATATGACTCTATTTGGCTAAAACACGTAGCCTTTTATATCTTCAGATAAAGAGAAATGTAGAAGATGTTGCTTAATTATGAATGTCCAACAAAATTAGATATGACTTACATCAGTCAGGGTCCTAGCAGGACCTATATCACAAAGATTATACAGGAGTTTATGGGGAATGTTTAATATAAATGTTTATTAAATTCAACAAGGGATTGGCTAGTGAAAAGAGAAGAAAACACCAAGGAATACAGAAATTACAGATAAAGGAGCAGCCACTACCCTTAGGGCTGAGCTATTGCCCCACATAAGAGTCTCCCCCAACAAGGGCTAATCCACTCCCTCACTGGAGAGGGAGCAGCTGTGGCTCATCGGTTGGTAGAGAAGTTGCTGAGGTCCTGTGCCAGCAGAGCTTGCCAGAAAGTTGCCCTCTGGTGTCCTGGAGGAAAGCCATCCACAAGGTTGTCCTTCGGTAGTGGCTCTGCTGCAAAGCCACCTGAAGGGGTGCCAGGAGAAGCTGCACTGATGCTACAGGAATCTGATGCTAAAGAACTTGCACAGGCGGCCAAAGCCAGACCTTGGAGAAGCCATGTGTGCTACAGGAGTCCGGAGAGAGGTGCACACTGGGCCCAATATAAGGAAGTCCTTCCTCCAGTGTCCCTGCAGCGCCCTTCACTGGCAAATTGTAACAACTTGTCAGCTGGCAAACAGAGCCCAGCTCCACTCTCACAGAACAGGCATTGCAGTGTGAATTTGGAGCTGAGAGGCAATAAATTCATACCTGGTGCACAATTCTTTAATTGTACCCATTGTCACACATCACATCATGCTTTAGGAATTGCTTATTCTCAGCTCACTGGTTTTCTCAAGCTTAATTTCCACAAGAGGTTTCTTACTGGTTTAGCTTTCTTTAATCTCCACTTTTAAATCTATAGAGCACTAACAGATTGATTTCCCTAAACCATCATTTCACTTTGTCTTTATGCTGCTCAAAAGCCTTCAAAGGACTCATATTGCCTAGAGTAGTGATCTTAAACTTCTTAAATATGAAAACCCCTTTACGATATCAACAATTTTGTACAGGTCACCACATGATAGTAGTCTTACTATTAGAACACTTTAATTTAAAAAATAGATGATACATGCTGCAATAAATTTAGACATATACAATTAATCTGTATTTTGCTAAGTCACATCACCTACAGTCAAGTACAAACCGTAGCTCATATCATGGGACAGACATATCTGTTCCGTGTCCAGGCTATGCATGGTATGCATATGGATCAGAGAGCCCCTGACAATAATAACTCCAGGGTCCCAGAGGCCTCAGGCCCACAGGTTGGGACCCATTAACCTAAAATCAATTCCCATCCCTTCAACCCACCATTGAGCTGTCCATAATCTGACCCAACCTATCTTTATAACTTTATCTGTCATTGACTTTCCACATGACTTCAGTCAATTTGCTATAATCCCTGCACCCTGAACACATTTTGGAATATCCTAAGCCCTGGTTCCACCTGGAATACACACCTTCCTTCTTCCTTCTTATCCAAATCTCACTTCTCTTCAAGACCCACATTATATCCCTCTTTCAGTTGCTTTTCTTGGCTACTGCAGAAGACGTGTCTGCTGATTCTCAGACACATCACTGCCCTCTAAGCCCTCTCCTGCACGGAAGGGGATAAATTCAGGAAATTACACTTCCAGGCACTTTTCAGCAGAGCTCAGTGGATGCTACCAATAAGGGGCTGAGCCAGAAGGCAGGATGAACAGGTCATTACTCCCCTGAATCATTTGCAGGTAGGTGAGGTGGCACTCTCAGATGGCAAACGTGAGGTTTGGCCGGGGACGCTCCCTTCTCTATGCCCTTTTTGCGCTCTGTACCTGACTCTACCACATCACTTATCACACTGTATTTTGATTATGAGTTTATCTGATTACTTCCCCCAGCAGAACAAGCGCTCCACAAGGATAAACATGATCTGAGAATCAGCCACTGCAATGTTGCAGACAGCTGAGCTCATCAGTGGCAGCTTCCCTGTGATCCCTGCACTTCCGGGTCTCCTAAAAGCCAGCACTCCCAGCCCTTTCAACACTTGTGTAAGTCTCTCAGGCCCTGCATTTAACCCCTTTCTATTCAAAATACCTATAGCAGCTTTCACTCCTCTAAATTGCTATAAGGCCTTAACATAGTTGTTTACTGCTTATACAGTTAGTTATCTTTTCATATGTATTCAGATTGTCTTCACAACTAAGCTACTGAAAGAAAGAGCTGAGTTTTATATTTCTTTATGTACAATGTAACATCTTCCCTTGAAAGCAGTTTTTCAATAAATAATTACTGATTTGACTCATGTAATTAAATATAGGGATAAATAAGACTGAGCTGATAGCCTATCAGACTTACATCTAAGAAAAAATGGACAGACTTTCAAACTGTCAAGTCAATACTTGAAAGTTTCAGTGGTTTAGGACTTTTCAGTGGTTCTTACCTTTCTACCTTTCAGTAAACTAATTTACCTATTTTGAATTAAGTTTCTGACTTCCAATCTAAATATCTATAACCATTTTTGGATGAACAACTTTGGGGGTGTCAGGCTATCACAGCACTTCCTGCATTACATTTTGGTCCTAAGCATTTCATATTTCTCTACATGTTAAATCTCCTTACTTCTATCAGATCTTACCTAACTACCCTTAAAGTCTACCTTTTCTCCACTTCTTTTTCCTTCTACCACCAGGTATAAAAATAATATAAAGAAATATCTTTCTTCAAATGTCAAGTATAAAGCTTTTATCCTTGATCTGCAAATATATCTTTTGCTGTTTCTGTAAATCTAACTGTAATAAGTTGAATAGTGTTCCTCAAAATTCATGTCCACCCAGAATCTAAAATGTGAACTTATTTTGAAATAAGGTCTTTGCAGACATAAAATCAGTTAATGACCTTAAGATGAAATCATCCTGGGTTTAGAGTGAGCCCTACATCCAATGACTAGTGTCTTTATAACAAGAGGAGAGAATCAGAGAGACACAGGGGAAAAGGCCATGAAAAGACCAAGGCAGAGATTAGAGTGATGCTCCTACAAACCAAGAAACATCCAGGGCCACCAGAAACTGGAAGAGGCAAGGAAGGATTCTCCCCTAGAATCTTCCGAGCATGCCTCAGAAGCATGGCTCTGCTGATTCCTTGCTTTAAGCCACACAGTTTGTGGTACTTTGTATGGCAGCCCTAGAAAACTAATACACTAGTATTGCTGGTATTTTTCATTAAAGTCAAAACAACTTTATAGGCATAAATGAATGTATTAAATTGTGAGTAAGTTGACATCACTGTACATGCTGCTAAGCACAAAGTATTCCTAATACATACCCTCTACTCTTTTAGGACCACCTTCAGAGACGTAAACAAAGCATTTCCTGGTGAAAGGACTTCCTGGCTAAATAGTTTATTAGGAGAATCAATTTGACATTTGACATTTAGAAGTTGGTTTCAAAGAGAATTACGTTGGTAAAATTAAACTATTTTCTACTTTCTAAAGATAATACTTTAGTAATTATTAAAAAAACTTTAAAATTCAGTGAAGACATAATGCTCTTTTCCCTCTGGGGACAGAGCCGCTGAAAAAACATTGCACAGCCTACAAGCATACATGCTTCTCCTCCTGAACACATCAGACCTTCTGAGGTTTGTATTCTAAGGGATGCTGTAGAATACAAATTCCCAGGCAGAGTTAGACACCCGCTTCTCAGGGCCCTCTCTGCACTCCGTAGGCAGCTCTATTGTTATCACATTATTTTGTTATCATTGGTTTACCTGATTGTTCCTCCCAACAGACTGAGAACTCTGCAAGGGAAGGACTGTGTATAACTCATCCTCATATTCCCGGGCCCTGGCACCATGTCTGGCAGCACTTGGTGCTTGATAAATACTGAACTAATTAAACTGCTGACCTTACTCTGTTCATAAAGGAGTAGACAAATTTAAAACACACTGCCAAATTGCAGCCCTGAAATTGAGCATTTATTCTTAAATCAGATGCAGCAGACATATTTTTATTTACAAAATATATTTTATATACTGCCCCTTTCTCAAAAGAAAGCGACAAGACTCAGCAATTAATTATCCAAACCTAATGAGGGAAACATTCACAAGTGACTACAGCCTGATATTTATCAGAAAGATATAACAGCCTGGGTGGTAGCAAGGTCAAGACATTTTCCCTCTTCAGGCGCCATCCTCCCATAAAGCAGGTTTTAAGAACAATGGGAATGTGTAGCTGAAGGACAATGAGTTTTGCCTAGAAGTCAAACAAAGCCAGAGGTTCAATCTTCCAAATTCTTTGGCCTGGGGTTTTAACCAGATTCCACATCTCCTACATTTAAAATTGATAACAAATGTGTAAATATTCTAAGGTGGGTCTAAAGTTTTCTTAATCCTCAAAATTGCTAGGTCAAGAGAACACACGCTATAGCTAGTATACCTGTCTCTGAGATCACACCAGCAGTCTAATTCTAGGCCACTGCTAATGGCTTTACAGAGCAACCTCAAAAACTGTTCCAGGAAAAAAATTCATGAGAAGTGAAGAAATTGGGAGATTTGGGACAGGGATCCCAAAGAAGAAAGAATATTAAGAATCTTGGTTGCAGGAAGTTGACTGAGAGGGGTCTTCAAGAAGAACTACCCTTGCCAGGCTTTCCCAGTTTGCAGTCGGCAGCCTCTGAGATGGCCTCAATGATCCCTGCCTCCTAGTATCCATGCCCTGTGAAGTCCCCTCCCCTTGTGTGGGCTGGACCTAGTGACTGGTTTCTAACAAGGAGGCTACAGCACGAGTAACGGGACGTCAATTCTGGGATGAGGTTACAAAGAGATTGTGCCTTCCATCTTGGGCTGCCCTCCCTCCCTCCCAATCCTGCACATTCACTCTGAAGAAAGCCAGTGGCCATGGTGTGAGCTGTCCTATGGAGAGTCTCCTTTGGCAAGGAACTCAGGCCTTCCATCCAACACCTGACTAGGAACCGAGTTGAGCCAACAACCACTTGAGTGAGCTTGGGAGATCCATGCCTGATTGATCCTTGAGATAACTGCAATGCTGGCCACCTTGATTTCAGCCTTGTGAGAGACCCGGAAGCAGAGGCACTCAGCTAAGCCACACCAGATTCCTAACCCATGGAAAACGTGTGATAATAAATGCTTGTTTTTGTAAGCCATTAAGTTTTGGAGTAACTTGTTACATAGCAATATATAACTAATATATAGCAACTCCTATTTATAATACTAAGTTCTTCCTTACTTTTCAAAACACATATCCTGATTTTTGTTTGTGTGAGGTCATCTGACCCCTTGGATGGAAGTAGAGACCACTCTCTTAGGAGCTAAGTACTTTTTTGGATACGTAAATTCAGGGAGCAAATCATTATCATCAAGGATTGGCCTATCGCCCTTCCAAAAAGGCCAATCAAGCAGAATGTGGTGAAACTGACCGTAGGGTAGTCTTCCTAACACCAGAAACCATAGCAGCTGAAGTATCAACCCATTCACTCATCATCTCATGAACGGTAGTGGAAACAAAATCATTTTATTCTTTAAACATACAACTGTATGTTCATTAATCTTTTCAATGCAGTGTTTTTATAGGGAACTGGAAAGCACCAAGAACTGCTTCTCTCTTCTGAATCACTAGAGATGCCCTCTACAAGCACAAAATTGATACTAAGCACTTATTCTGTGAAGGAACATAATTGCTTGGCTGCTATGAGACATTTCTTTTCAGATTCTATTCATTGCTCACTCATTTCCCCAAACAATTTCCCTTTTACTCAAACTTTCCTAAACAATAGAGTATTTTATTAGATAATGTTTACTAACAAACTGAAGGCATGGGTAACTATTAAAAAAGATAATGTATTCAATTAGAATGGCTTAATTACAATGTGACTTTTCACAGAATTCTAGCCTGTAATTTTATCTGATAGCAATGTCAAGTGTTTGTTCAAAGTAAGAATTGCACATTTAGTTCTTTCCAGATTTAACCAGATGAGCGGGACAACACAGGGCTTGGATATGGATTCGTGGTCTCTAGGCTTTCACAAATAATGCTGGTATGTTTTATGATGGGAAAATATCATATTAGAACACCCATTTAGGGGCTTCCCTGGTGGTACAGTGGTTAAGAATCCGCCTGCCAATGCAGGGGACACGGGTTTGAGCCCTGGTCCGGGAAGATCCCACATGCCGCAGAGCAACTAAGCCCATGTGCCACAACTACTGAGCCCACGTGCCACAACTACTGAGCCCACGTGCCACAACTACTGAAGCCCGTGCACCTAGAGCCCGTGCTCTGCAACAAGAGAAGCCACCACAATGAGAAGCCCGTGCACCACAACAGAGAGTAGCCCCCACTCGCTGCAACTAGAGAAAGCCCGCGCGCAGCAATGAAGACCCAACGCAGCCAAAAATAAAATAAGTAAATTTATAAAAAATTAAAAAAAGGAACACCCATTTAGAACATGCATGTGTTTAGGTCTCTCAACCTAAGCTACCACCATGAAATTTTGTGTTAATGGTTCTCAAGTAGGGGAAAGAGCAGAATTTGTCATTGGAGGTCTCTTCCACATTCTCTTTTCTACTTTTTCAATATACCAGTATATCTAAAGCTGAAGAGACACATGAATTCTTCTCCTTGAATCTTTTTTTGAAGTCCCCTTTTTTAATGGATAGAGTGTTTTGAAGACTCACTTAACTTCTCACTCTCCCTATATCAATCCTAACTGAACCAGTGACATGATTAAATGATGGTTTTGTCCTGCTGGAAGACTGATTAGGATGCCTGCCACCATCTACAAAATTGCCATTAACCTATCTCTTGGACAAATACAAACAAATCACTAGCTTCAAATATTGGTGGCTGTTGAAACAATGTTAAGGCTGTCATTAGACCTCACCTTGGCTTATTGATAGTAATTTAAGTCAGGCCGTCCTTGACATTGTATTTTTCTTATTATGTCTCACATCATTGATAAAGCTTTATAGATTCTTTTCCTTGAAATCTTGTTCCCTATTCAAAGAAGGAACAGATGTTGCTTCATTCACATAAACTCTGCTTAATTATCTACTACCTTTATATAGATATGTAACAACTCAGGTAAAGTGAGCTGGCAATAATCTGGAAATTTGTCAGAGAAAAATCTGAATTACATAGGTGTTTGGAACCAAACTGACTCTTCAGTTCTAAGTTATTTGTTTGCTTCTATTTAGTGCTTTAACTTTGCCTCTGGTCAGATGGTCTCATCCCCAAACACCAGGCTTTCACCTTACTATCTGTTCTCCAAACTACCACCAGAAAGATCAGTCTAAAATACAAATATTTTCTCACTCCTCTACTTAAAATTGTTCAGTGCATCCCACTACCTTCAGGATAAGGTTGATATCCCTTAGAATGACATATAAGGCCTTTAATTACCTGGATTACCTGGATCCTACCAGCCTCTGCATCTCACTCTCTGTCCACTTACTTCACAACCTACTCTTCAGCCACACTAAACCACCTGCAGTTCTAACTTGCAGTTACCACATTCTCTCACACCCTGTGTCTTATGCCTTTTGTTCCTTCTGCCTAGGTCACTGTCCATCTTAACATCTTTTTTTTTAATATAAATTTTATTTATTTATTTATTTATTTTTGGCTGTGTTGGGTCTTTGTTGTTGCACGCGGGCGTTCTCTAGTTGCGGCTACTCTCCATTGCGGTGCGCGGGCTTCTCATTGCGGTGGCTACTCTTTTTTTTTTTTTAATTATTTATTTATTTATTTATGGCTGTGTTGGGTCCTCGCCTCTGCGCGAGGGCTCTCTCCAGCTGCGGCAAGCGGGGGCCACTCTTCATCGTGATGCACGGGCCTCCCACCATCGCGGCCCCCCCCACCCGCTGCGGAGCACAGGCTCCAGACGTGCAGGCTCAGCAGTTGTGGCTCACGGGCCCAGCCGCTCCGCGGCATGTGGAACCCTCCCAGACCAGGGCTCGAACCCGTGTCCCCTGCATCAGCAGGCAGACTCTCAACCACTGCGCCACCAGGGAAGCCCCTGCGGTGGCTACTCTTGTGGTGGAGCATGGGCTCTAGGCACATGGGCTTCAGTAGTGTGGCACGTGGGCTCAGTAGTTGTGGCTCACAGGCTCAGTAGTTGTGGCACACGGGCTCAGCTGCTCCGCAGCATGTGGGATCTTCCCGGACCAGGGCACGAACCCGTGTCCCCTGCATTGGCAGGCAGATTCTTAACCACTGCGCCACCAAGGAAGCCCCATCTTAACATCTTTACCTTAATCACCCAGCACTATACCGTCTTCAGATCTCAGCTCAGGTCACTTTCACCTAGAAATGCCTTCATTTTTGCTTCTGACATCAACTAAATATCTTTCCTATTTTCTTACTTAGCATTCTATTCTAACCTTGATTATCACATTCATCACACTGTATCTTTGTTGATGATTTATGTCTCTCAATCATCAACTAATTGTGAAGTCCTGTGGACAGGTGTTGCATCCTACTTGTTTTGTCTTAACTGAAAAACTAGCATTGTGTCTGGAATGTAGTAGGCACTCAGTAAATGTTTGTTGAATTAGCTAGTATGTTTATAATGTCTCAGAAGTAGTTTTGGGAAAAGATCTTTTTTTTTTAAAGAATGCTAAGAGAAAAGAGTTATAGCAGGACAAATTACTCAGAAATTACCATTTTTTTGGTCTTATTAAATAAAAGCATTTGTAAACTTTGGGAAACATATATCCCATGAGACTCTGAAGGAATCAGTTGTCAATCAAATTCTGGAAAGGTCAGCATGATAACAAGTCTTTTGATCAGATAAAAGTCAAAGTTACCCAAACTAAAAACAAAAAATTAATGCATATCATTGAAATATGAAATAAAGAAACATCAAGCATTATATATATACATTGTAAACTAAACGTGAAAAAATAATTTCTCTTCAAGAATTCCATCTTAGGATCTTCTTCAGGCCTATTCAGTGAAATTCACCATACAATAAATTTTATATATTAGAGGGTAAAATTTCCTGAGAAACAAACAATTCAAACACTTTTCAACTTCTGGAATAAAAAGTAACCCCAAGTTTACAGTTTGAAACAGTAGTTATTTCAGAGATCTTCTTAGGATTAGTTTCATTTTGCCTTTCACTATTTTTTAAAATTGTCTCATATAAAGAAAACCATTACAAATACTTTTTTCCCTCTATTGTGGGCTCAATGAGCTCTGCTGAAGGTAAAGTTAAAATCTGAAGGAATCAAAAATGGTGGAGACACCTAAGTACTTACACAGATAAATACTGTCTTATTTCTCTAAACTAAAAGAATTGGCCAAGTCTCCAAATTATAACCCACCGACCTCTGTGGGTACAAATCTGGGACAAGGTAAAGACCCAGATGGCATGGGTGAGGCTGAGGAAAACCCACATAATTTCATGGACCTTACATCAAGGATCACATTTGATTTGGGCTATTTTGGAGGAGATCCAGAAGCAAACATCTACTCTGCAGTGACTGTAGGATCACAAATCACTCAACCTACTCTGGAAAATAAGCAGATGCCTATAATAATCTCATGCTAATCATGGTCAATGAAAACACATTAGTCTCATATACCACTGTGTCTCCAGGATCTTGAATAATACACAGCACAGAGCAGATGCTCAGAAAATATTTGTTGAATGAATGGATTAATTATTGAATAAATGAACCAGTAATGTCATACAACTAAACCATACTGCCCAGGACAACACTTAAGTGTTGTCCTGGGCAGTATGGTTTAGTTGTATGACATCTATATTCTATCTGTAGCCTATGGACCTTAAATTGGTTGATTTTTTTTTTTTTTTGCCCAGTGTATTCATCGCTAGCATCTTTCCACTCCCACCTGCACCCCCAAGAAGAGCCAAGCTGAAACAGTCTTCCCAGTCTGGACACTAACACACAAGTAAGCATTTGTGACAGGAATCAAAGTCTGAGGGTACCCTCCTACTCCTTGAGCCACTTCCCAACTTAGCTCACAGGAAACCTCCTAAGAAGCCTTTCCTACTTCCTCCCTCCCATAGAAATGACTCCTTTCTTTGTATTCCCTCTGTACCCTGCATATGCTTAAACATTTCTAAATTATGAAATATGACATGCAGAAAAGTGTATAAGGGGCTTCCCTGGTGGCACAGTAGTTAAGAATCCGCCTGTCAATGCAGGGGACACGGGTTCAAGCCCTGGTCCGGGAAGATCCCACATGCCGCGGAGCAGCTAAGCCCGTGTGTCACAACTACTGAGCCTGCGCTGTAGAGCCTGCGAGCCACAACTACTGAGCCCACGTGCCACAACTACTGAAGCCTCCGCACCTAGAGCCCGTGCTCCGCAACAAGAGAAGCCACCGCAATGAGAAGCCCGCGCACCGCAAGGAAGAGTAGCCCCAGCTCACCGCAACTAGAGAAAGCCTGCGCGCAGCAACGAAGACCCAATGCAGCCAAAAATAAATAAATAAACTATTGCCTTTAAAAAAAAAGTGTATAAAATATTGTGTACAGTTTAACAAATTATAACAAACTACACAGTTTAACAAATTATAGTAGAGTGGATCCCTGTGTAACACTCATCAAGGTCAAGATAGTGAATATCACCAGCATCAGAGAATTCTGCTATCACTGGCAAAGCCCGCTGACTTTTCCCGGGAAATGAAAATAGAATCTGGGTAATTTAAAAAGTCTAACCTTTCACTTTTCTTTTCCTTTGTGCTTAGTCTTGTTTCAGTTGCTCATAGGGGGCCGTGTGCAGAGACCTGGCACCCAGCACTTCAGACCACAGTTCTAGCGTACAAACAGCTGTGCCGACACCTCGGCTCCGAGGGACACAGGTCAGAGGCTCCACGAACGACACCGCGCAGAAGCTCCACGAACGACACAGCAAGTCAAGATGGCGGCCGCAGGCCGTGCGCAGTCTCTGCGCCCGGCCCCGTGATCTGAAGCCGCAAGCAGCCGGCTGCGACAGCCCTGCGAGAAATCCGCCCCCGAGAGAGCTCCGCCCCCAAGAGAACTCCACCCCCTCCCCGCTGAGGAAAACCGTGTAAAGCAGCCCCACCTCCGGCCTGCCAGGGAGAGCCGGTCCTCTACAGGGTGATCTCGCCCCTCTCCATTCTTTCATCAAAGAATAAAACTTTCTTTTGCTTGGTCTCATTCTATTGGCTCAGATGACACTGGGCAGAAGGATCCTTGCTGGGGACCAAATCAGGAGGGTAAGTAACTTCCCCACCATGTTCCGCGCTCATCTCAAACTCTTGCCTCCCCTGGGGTAACCACTCTCCTGACTATTAGGATAATGTGTCCCTGCTTTGTTTCATCGTTTTGCCACAGAAGCAGGAACCCCTAATCAATGTGGGTTACTTGTATCTGTTTTTGTCTTGTTTCTTTTGTTGATGTTATGTTGCACACAGCTGTAGTTTTAAAATTTTCACTACTGAATGTTATTCCATTACATGAATAAACCGTTTGTCTATCCATTTTACTGTAGATGGATGTTCGGCAGGATCCCATTTGAGGCTATTGTACGCAACATTGCACATTCCTGTCAAGTGTACGGTAGTGCACATAAGTATGCATTTCAATAATAGAACATATCTCTGAGAGAGGAATTTCTGGATATGCACAACTGCACATTACTGGATAGTGCCAAAGCATTTTTCCAAAATGACTGGATCCGTGTTTACTGCCACCAGTTTTTGAAAGTTCTTATTGCTCCATGTTCTTGCCTTGGTATTGTCCTACTTTTAAATTTTCTCCAATCTAGTGGGTAAGCAATGGTTTCTCATTGAGGTTTTGATGTGCTTTTTCTGATTCCCAATGAGGTTGAAGGCCATTTTAAATGTACATTGGTCATTTAGATTTCCTCATTAGTGAAGTCTCTTGTCCATTTTTCTATTGAATTGGCAGCGTTGCTTTTGGTTTTTTCTTTTTTAATCATTTGTAACAATTCTCTATGTATTCTGAATATTTTGGTTAAAATTGTTGGAAATATGTTCTCCCACCCTATGGTTGCTTTTTACTATCTTAATAGTGTATGCCAATGAATGGAACTTAATTTTAATGAAATCAACTTTATTGATCTTCTCCTTTTAGTTAGTGCCTTTTGCATCATTTTTAAAAAATTTATTTATTTTATTTATTTATTTTTGGCTGCACTGAGTCTTCGTTGCTGCACGTGGGCTTTCTCTAGTTGCGGCAAGCGAGGGCTACTCTTGGTTGTGGTGCTCAGGCTTCTCACTGCGGTGGCTTCTCTTGTTGTGGAGCTCGGGCTCTAGGCATGCGGGCTTCAGTAGTTGTGGTTCGCGGGCTCTAGAGCACAGGCTCAGTAATTGTGGCACACAGGCTTAGTTGCTCTGTGGCATGTGGGATCTTCCCAGACCAGGGCTCAAACCTGTGTCCCCTGCATTGGCAGGCAGATTCTTAACCACTGCACCACCAGGGAAGCCCTGCATCATGTTTAAGAAATCATTTCCATGCTCCCTTTGGCAGCACATATACTAAAATTGGAATGACACAGAGAAGATTAGCATGGCCCCTACACAAGGATGACACGCAAATTCATGAAGCATTCCATATTTTTCCCATGCACATATGGTCACCTAATCTATGAAAAGGAGGCGAGAATATACAATGAAGAAAAGACAGTCTCTTCAATAAGTGGTGCTGGGAAAACTGGACAGCTGCATGTAAAAGAATGAAATTAGAACACTCCCCAATACCATACACAGAAATAAACTCAAAATGGATTAAAGACCTGAATGTAAGGCCAGACACTATAAAATTCTTAGAGGAAAACATAGGCAGAACACTCTTTGACATAAATCGCAACAGGATCTTTTTTGACCCACTTCCTAGACTAATGAAAATAAAAACAAAAATTAACAAATGGGACCTAAAGAAACTTAAAAGCTTTTACACAGCAAAGGAAACCATAAATGAGATGAAAAGACAACCCTCAGAATGGGAGAAAATATTTGCAAATGAAGCAACTGACAAAGGATTAATCTCCAAAATATATAAACAGCTCATGCAGCTCAATATCAAAAACACAAACAACCCAATCAAAAAATGGGCAAAAGACCTAAATAGCCATTTCTCCAAAGAAAATATACAGATGGCCAATAAACACATGAAAAAAATGCTTAACATCACTAATTATTAGAGAAATGCAAATCAAAACTACAATGAGGTATCACTTTACACTGGTCAGAATGGCCATCGTAAAAAATCTACAAACAATAAATGCTGGAGAAGGTGTGGAGAAAAGGGAACCCTCTTGCACTGTTGGTGGGAATGTAAATTGATACAGCCACTATGGAGAACAGTTTGGAGATTCCTAAAAAAACTAAAAATAGAACTACCATATGACCCAGCAATCCCACTACTGGGCATATACCCGGAGAAAACCATAATTCAAAAAGACACGTGCACCCCAATGTTCATTGCAGCACTATTTACAATAGCCAGGACATGGAAATAACCTAAATGTCCATCAGCAGAGGAATGGATAAAGAAGATGTGGTACATATATACAATGGAGTATTACTCAGCCATAAAAAGGAATGAAATTGGGTCATTTGTAGAGATGTGGATGGGCCTAGAGACTGTCATACAGAGTGAAGTAAGTCAGAAAGAGAAAAACATATATCATATATTAATGCATACATGCAGAATCTAGAAAAATGGTATAGATGATCTTATTTGCAAAGCAGATATAGAGACACAGACGTAGAGAACAAATGTGTGGACACCAAGGGAGGAGGGGGGGATGGGATGAATTGGGAGACTGGGATTGATGTATATACGCTATTGATACTATATATAAGATAGATAACTAATGAGAACCTACTGTATAGCTCAGGGAACTCTACTCAATGCTCTGTGGTGACCTAAATGGGAAGGAAGTACAAAAAAGAGGGGATACATGTATACGTATAGCTGATTCACTTTGCTGTACAGTAGAAACTCACACAACATTGTAAAGCAACTACACTCCAATAAAAATTAATTTAAAAAAAAGAAATCATTTCCTACCTAAGGTCATGAAGATATTCTCTTTCTTATCCAGTACAAGTTTGATTTTTTTTTGATATGTAAGTCTGTAACCCACCTGGAATTGATTTTTGTGTTAGGTGTGACAGGAGATCCAATTTTTTTTTCTACAATAAATGTTGTCCAATAGTCCCAGCACCATTTCTTGAAAATACTAGCCTTTCACCTACTGCTCTGCAGTGTTACTCTGCCATATATATCCGGTTCCATTCCTAGACACTCTATTCTCTTCATTCCCCTGTCTGTTTGTCCCTGTGCTAATACCACAGGGTATAAATTAATGTAGACTTATATTAACTTGGCTATTCTTTAATCTTTGTAGTTCCATATAAATTTTAGAATCAACTTTTCACATTCCACACACACACACACAAACCCTACTACAATTTTTATTGGATTTGAATTAAATCCATAAATAAGTTTAGGGAAAAGACATTTTGGCAAATTTGAATCTTCTAGTCTATAACCAATATCTATTTCTCTACGTCAGTCTTTTTAGTTTATTTTAATAAAGTTTTATAGTTTTCTCTGTAAATTTATTTCTAGGTGCTTGATATTTTAATCCTAAGTGTCTTAAGCCTTTTCTCTTTTTCCAAGTCTTTCTCATACACAGCAGAACTAACATTTTCCTTTCAAGAAAGCATGCAGAAGCTTACTGATAAAACAATTGCACTCAAACAGGAATGCTGTTGCCCTTGACAACAATCTGGTCCACCAGCTAATTAGGCCATACCCTATACTGATGATATGCATGAAGCCACAGGCATCCAATCAGCAGCGTCAGTGGAAAATGGGAAATTATAGGCTAGGTCTACAAGAAGTATTCCTGGAAAATAGATGATGAGGAATCCTGCTGCGTAGCATAAGAAGAGTAGTCTGAACACACTTGCTACAGTGGTTGTTGTCTTTATTTCAATGTAAATTATAAATGTATACCTGTTTGTTTTATTATTTTCATCATTTTTCAATTTACAATAAACCCTGTTAGCAGTAATGAGTTCAAAAGAATGGAACAGTGTGTTTAATGAAAAAAATAAGTGCTACATCTTTATCTCTGAGAAAGTTAATGATGACTATGTAACTTGCAAAACTTGTCAACATTTACCAACCACTAGGAAGGTCGTAGTGATATCACTGAACACATACAAAGACACAAATCTGCTAAAGTATTCTCAGCTTCTGCAAAAATAGCTAAAAAGACTGAGTGGGAAAATAAGGATTCAACATGTGCTGCTGAAGAAAGTGCATTTACACAAGACTGTGAAGCTTATCTTTCCAATTAGAGCCAATGCCTGTTCTCCTAAATGAATTTCACTCCTTTTGATTGCAGGCTTTTTGTGCACGTTCAAGGAGGGGAGCAATGGCTGTGAAGGAGCCGGCTCCATTAGTAGCACCAGGACTTTGCACACTGTTAGATGATGCCAACTTTACAGTGCTATTTCCAGATACTTGAAAGATTAAGAGACATACAGAGATTTTCAGGTGTGTATATGTACATGTATTAGTAAACTTGGCCTATGTCATACATATATTTGCATATGTTTCACTCTGATATGTCTAAGTGTGGATTTCTTTTTATTTGTCATCCTTAGGATATTTGAATCTGTGTATCTTATAAGTTACAGAAAATTCTGTCATTGTCTTCAGATATTCCATCTGTCACATTCTCTCTCTTTCCTCTCCTTCTTGGACTCCAATTATGGCAGCCCTTCTCACTGTATCCTCTATTTCTGTTACCCTTCCTTCAATATTTTCTATAAATTAGCTTCTCTCTACTTAATTGTGAATAATTTCTTCCATCATGTCATCCAGTTCACCAATTGTCTTATCAGTTTTGTCTAATCTGCTATTAAACTCATTCATTGCACTCTTTGTTTCAATTGTTGAAGTTAGTTCTAAAATATATAGTTTAATGTGCTCTGTCATTCTTCATAATTTTCAGTTACCTGCCACGGTTTTATATTTGATGTTTATTTTCTCAGAACCATAGTAACCATAGTTTCATAGTTTTTTTCTGATAATTCCAGTATCTACAGTCTTTATGGATCTCCTTCTATTAACTGCGGTTTCTCACCTAGAGGAGTCTTGTCCTTTGGATCTAGATGTTCTTATTGTATGTTAAATATGTTATTTGAAAATTATTAGTAGTATCAATTTATTATCTTCCAAACAGGATTTTATAATCCTTTTGCTAAGCACCTGGGGAAACTAGCAATACAAGATCACTTTAATGCAAGTTCAGAGCTTGAGATTTTACACACACACAGGCATATTATTCAGCTATGAAAAGGAAGGAAATCTTTCCATTTGCATCAACATGGGTGAAACTGGAGGACATAATGCTAAGTGAAATAAGCCAGACACATAAAGAAGATATTGTATGATCTTAATTATATGCGGAGTCTTTAAAAAAAAGAGTTGAATTCACTGAAACAGAGACTAGAACATAAGTTACCAGGGCTGGGCCAAGCGGGGAGGAGGGGAGGGGAAATAAAGGAGGTATTGGTCAAGGGTACAAAGTTGTTGGCCGTTATGCAGTGTGAACAAGTCTAAAGAATAATATACAGCATGATGACCATAGTTAATAATACTGTATTGAATATTGAAAATAGGATAAGAGAATAGATTTCAGGTGTTCTCATCACACACACACAAATAACTATGTGAGGAGACAGCATGCTGATTAGCTTAACTATAATAATCATTTTACTATATCCATATATATGTATCAAATCATGATATTGTATACCTTAAATATACACAATTTTTGTTTAAAACTGTATTTTAAAATGATTACATCCCAAGAGTCTGGATAGAGTGTTGGATCCTTCTCAGGAGACCCATCAGCAGTGCTCTGTGTGTCTCTTCTGATTTATCTCCTCTCACTCATCATCACACAGAATCTTTATCTATCTGGATATTAGAAAAAGTGCCTCTGACCCACAACATATTCTTCCAAATCTATCACTTAGGCCATAAATTCTGCCCACTGATCTCAGGACTAAGGGCTCTGATGCTCAAATTCCAGATTCTTACAACTCATAAGCCAAGAACTTCACTCTTGTTGCAGAGCCATGCTCTAAAAACCTTCCCTGGAGCTAATGAATGACCATAAGTAAATGTAAGAAGGTCAAGACTTCAAGGTAAGCAGAGATAGGAAGACATACATGTCAAAGCAGTTAATCCATTTATTGGAATATATTAAGCTTGTAGTTATCAGACTGTGTTCTACAGAACCCTAAGACATAATAATGATTTGAAAAACATGATTTTTAAATTGCCACATTATTTGCTAATATAAACAGTGTATGTAATTTATCAATAGAAACAAACTACACTGAAGTCTGCTTTTGTGTTGTTAGGACGAACAGTCTCTAGCCATTGAGCCACTGAAACCTCAAGAAGCAAAGTGCTGGAGCCCTGTCAAGTCCTCCCAGAATCTCCAGAGCTGATTAGAGATAGAGCTTTTCCCTGGGGAGCCATGCAGTTGGGAGCATGGAGAGGGTCATGGAAAGGGCACAGGAAGGGCCACAGAACTGTACTCGTTGTGAGAAAGCAAAAAAGTTCCACAATTTCTCAGACTTTGTTTCTTAAACGTTAACAAAAAAAAAGGGAATAGAGGGACTTCCCTGGCGGTTGTCCAGTGGTTTAGACTCAGCACTTCCACTGCAGGGGGCAAGGGTTCAATCCCTAGTCAGAGAACTAAGATCCTACGTGCCACAAACCGTGGCCCAAAAAAGGGGGAGGGGATAGAAATCCCTGTTTCTCAGAGTTATTTGAGAATCAATGACCTAATATGTGCAGTAGAACATAGCACAGCACCGGACACAAAGTACTTAATGAGTGTCAGTCACCTGTCCTTGTCTTTCTTCTAACAAGTCTCCAGACCTCTTAGAAAGAAGTTTTCCAGCTCGTACTGAATCACAGCTTCCACAGAAGCTACTCTATCTATGTCCATATATGCAGGGCCATGAAAAAGGTAATTTTTGTGCTTATGTTTGACGCCCTTAAGCACATCTTTGTCCAAACAGCTTCTCCTCATCTACCCATGCCTGCTAATCTAGGAGTACTTTACAGGGTTCAGAGTGCTCTGACCCTAAAACCTACTTTTGCTTCTGATAGTCCATAACAGGACGGAAAGGCTGGCAGCATAATGGAGACTCTAGAACAAGACTTAAAATGCTGCAGTTATCCGTCAGTCACACGACACAGCATGTCATGCATAAGAAACAGCTGATTTATTAGCCTGCTGGAGCAGGCTGTGAATATGAAATGATAGGGTGCAGCCACTGACCAGTGGCAGGAAAATGTGCAGTTGTGGGCCAGCTCATGGGTGCCGTTGACAATAATGCCAGAGATCAATTCTGACCAACACATATTTATTTATCAGGAAAACTCTGAGAGATGACAAAGCACGGGAGCCAGCCAGCCCCACACGGAAGACAACCAGTGTCCAGACTGAACTCTTTTGTCAGTTGGTAACAAATCTACTTTCCTCCGCGTGGTGATGCTACTAAATAAGTAACATGAATAAAAATAAACGATTGGAAGCCTATTTCTCACATTACATTAGCGAGGATATTTGAGGATTTGTTTCGTGGCTTTAATTCAGCCATATTTCCCCCCTCATCTTTTTCTTTTTTTTTTTTTAATAAATTTATTTATTTATTTTTGGCTGTGTTGGGTCTTCGTTTCTGCGCGAGGGCTTTCTCTAGTTGCGGCAAGTGGGGGCCACTCTTCATCGCGGTGCGCGGACCTCTCACTGTCGCGGCCTCTCTTGTTGCGGAGCACAGGCTCCAGACGCGCAGGCTCAGTAGTTGTGGCTCACGGGCCTAGTTGCTCTGCGGCATGTGGGATCTTCCCAGACCAGGGCTCGAACCCGTGTCCCCTGCATTGGCAGGCAGATTCTCAACCACTGCGCCACCAGGGAAGCCCCTCATCTTTTTCTGAAACAGATAAATTTCTGTTTGTGACATTACCTATCTTAGGAATATTTGTTTACGGCATGTGGAGAATGAGAATTGGTTAGCCAGCAAACCAAAAAGGGCAGATGATGTAAACCTCGTAGGGCAGAAGTAAATGTGGCTGAGAGCTCAAAAGTTCAAAACTCCTCACCTTCTGAGCACCAGTGCATTTCCTGAAAGGCAATCAAAAATGCACCACCTATACTGGTTTGAGAGTAGTAATCCCCACATTCCAGCTGAATGTTAAGTACATACAAATTTCTAAACCCTCTCATCATGTTATTTTGACATTTCCTTTTCAAAATACAATACTTACGTGATTTCATTTTGACCCGTATAGTGACTTTCTGATCCATAAGGATGTCACAGAATAACATACTGCTGAAATCATCAAATTACTGAGTATGTGCCTCAGACTATGTCCAGCCAAACTAAAGTTGAGCATTTCATGGGAAAAAACCTTGTTCAATGACTTAGATATTTCCCATCTTAAAATTCTTTAAGATAGTATTTCAAGTCAAATTTTATTTCCCCGCACAATCCATGATTGTGCCATGATTTCCTATTTCACTTTGCCGGTATTCACACAACATTAGGTGTAACATTTTACAAGAATCCACCACAACCGGTTAAGCCTGACTGGCTCTATAGACAGTGACTTTACTTTCTGAACCAGAAATATTATAGTACACATGGGCTGCCAGCAGGGCAGAGCACTTTGTATCCAACCTGTATCCTTGAAACAGTCTCTCCTCCAACAAATGAGTCCTCAAAACTGCCACTGGGATTATCTTCATAAAATTGAAATCTGGTCAAGCCACTCCGATGCTTTAACCCCTTTGAAATCTCTTCTTTTCCTATAGGATAAAGTCTAAACTTTTTGGGTGGGCAACAAAATTCCAAATAGCCTGCCTCGAAACATCTCTTTCACCATTGCAGTTTCCATCCAGCCATTCTGAACTTCTCACCATGTCTTAACACAGCCTTTCCTAAATTCCATATCTTTGCACCTATATCCTCTCTCTGGAAATACTCTTCCCCACCACACACACACACACACACACATACACACACACACACACCCCACACGAGCGCATAAGCACATGTACTTATCCTTCAAGACAACTTCTTTCCCATGTTCTCCCACGCAGTTAGCTGTTTCTAAACAACTTATCTGTGCCTCTATCAAAGCATTCACCACATTTTATATCAATTTATCTATTTATACATTTAGGTCCTCTCCTAAGCTGGAGTTCACTATCGTTTTAGATAAACTATATTAAGGAATAGCTCTAAATTATAACTGCTGGATTCTGGAGTCTGCTTTCTCCCCACTGTCATTAGGTAGGTTCTATCATGATCAAGACAACCACTTGGGGGAGATGTTGTAAAGATGTTACCAGCATAGGGTGGGTGAGGGGACAGACTAGTGACCTTTAATAACTCTAATAACGTTAATATCTGCAATAATTCTTCCAAACCTAAGATGATGAGTGCAACAACAGAAACAACCAGTATCAAAACAGCCTAGTTGTTTAATCAATAACCAGCAGTCGTAAAACCAGGGCTTCCATCGAGTTCCACAGTGTGGGAAGGTAGCATACTTACAGCTGTTCATTAGGTTGAAACTTCACATTAGATACTGCTTGGATTTAATAGCTGTGAATTTTCTATCTCTAGAAAGCTAATTAAAAGACTATCACTCCCCTTTTTGTTGGTTACTAAAGAAGTTTAGGAAGTATACCTACTGGAGAAGTATGAGACGTTAGAGAGGATTAATTTAGATAGGTGCTAATTCCAAAGAAGAGGAACAATAATAACAAAAAGCCTTTCTTCCCTGACACAGAAGTTCTCTTTGAATACAAATATAAACTCTAGGCAAAATGCTTTGGCCCAAATAATTAGACTCCTGCTGACAATCAGAGTCAGCGGCGGACTGACGTCATGCCAAAGGACACGCAGTCTGAGCCTTTAACGTAGAGTTCTAGGGCTAATTAGAAAAATTACACCATGCCATATCCAGTTCTGGAGTCTGTATTTCAGCTGCAGAAGGTGATAACAGTAATGTATGGTGTCACATCTTCAGTCTCGATCTAAGACAAAGAACAAAATACTTTTAAAACAATTCCTGAAGAACAGAAGGGGATTCAGCCTTACTTGCCTCTTAACAAACACCTAATAAAAGAGAGAGAAAACAGGGTTACCTTCAACAAGCAAATCTTTCTCAGTCTCAATTTTCATCCACCTGATTTGCAAGTTATTTTTTCCCCTCTCCTCCTGGAAGTAAAACAATAAAAACCTAAGCCTCTTCTAGTCAGTTTCCAGTATAATGCAATACAGTGCCAGCTTTTGTTCCCAGAGCCTAAGGCAGGCTGGGGAACCCCACATGTGCTCTCCAATGTCCCTGGATGGCTGGAACTTAGAAAAGTTGCCTTCAGTTGACATAAGCTGTTTCAGCCTTGTCCAGAGTCTGAAGCCAGTTCTGTCCTGGGTGTCCCTCCTCAGACACTGGGGATACTGATTCTATTTGGTTCTAAGCCCCAGTTTCCTACTAACTGCAACGACTTGAACTAGAATCCTGTCGTGCCTCTCCCGCCTCAGGAGGCTCCACACCACTGCAAGGATGCTAACACAGTTTTTCCAGAAGCAAAATCATCTAAACCAAACCTAGGTCATCAAAAAGCCATAGCCAAGAGGTAATCAGGAAAAAGAAGTTTCTAGGAGAAGAGAGGTCTCAGAAAGCATTGATCACAGGCAGCATCTGATGAAACATTTCCATCATCTCAGACAGTCAGAATTATCAAAATAGCAGAGCCACGCGGCCCTGGGAGCTCCGCCTCCGCCAGCGGGACCCGGCAGGCTGCCCGGACAGGCTCTCAGGGGGCCCAGGCCTGCTGGAGGCGTGGGGGGCCGCCGCCTTCCGCCCCAAGAGCCCCGCGGGCCCTGTGGCACAGTACCAGAGGCCCGGCAGGTCACCAGGGAGCCGGATGCCCATGGCTGGCTTGCAGATGGGACCCCCTGCCGGTTCCCCATTTGGCGCAGCTGCTCCACTTCGACCTGGCATGCCACCCACCGTGATGGACCCATTCCGAAAACTCCAGCTTGTGCCCCAGGCCCAGCCCCCGATGCCTGCCCAGCGCCGGAGGTTAAAGAGGAGGAAGGTGGCAGATAAAGTTCTACCTCAGCGAATTCGGGAGCTTGTCCCAGAGCCTCAGGCGTACATGGATCTCTTGGCTTTTGAGCGGAAGCTGGACCAAACCATTGCTCGAAAGCAGATGGAGATCCAGGAGGCCATCAAAGAGCCTCTGACGCAAAAACGAAAGCTGCAGATCTGTATTTCTAATATGTTCGGTCCCAGCAAGGCAGACGGTGATACTGCAGGAACCGCAGGAACGGGGGGAAACCCCGCAGGGGACAAGGTGGCTTCCTGGGAGCTCCGAGTAGAGGGAAAACTGCTGGATGATCCTAGGAAACAGAAGAGGAAGTTTTCTTCATCCTTTAAGAGCCTCGTCATTGAGCTGGACAAGGAACTGTACGGGCCTGACGACCACCTGGTGGCGTGGCACCGGATGCCCACCACCCAGGAGACAGGTGGCTTCCAGGTGAAACGGCCTGGAGACCTCAACGTCAAGTGCACCCTCCTGCTCATGCTGGATCATCAGCCTCCCCAGTACAAGTTGGACCCCCGACTGCAGAGGCTGCTGGGGGTGCACACACAGACGAGGGCTGCCATCATGCAGGCCCTGTGGCTCTACATCAAACACAGCCAGCTGCAGGACGGCCACGAGCGGGAGTACGTCGACTGCAGCCGGTACTTCCGCCAGATCTTCAGTTGTGGCCGACTCCGTTTCTCTGAGATTGCCATGAAGCGAGCCAGGTTGCTGCAGCATCCAGACCCCATTGTTGTCAACCATGTAATTAGCGTGGACCCTAACGACCAGAAGAAGACAGCCTGTTATGACCTTGATGTGGAGGTGGATGACCCACTGAAGGCCCAGATGAGCAATTTTCTGGCCTTTACCACCAATCAGCAGGAGATTGCCTCCCTTGATGTCAAAATCCATGAGACCATTGAGTCCATCAACCAGCTGAAGACTCAGAGGGATCTCACGCTCAGTTTTAGCACTGACCCCCAGGACTTCATCCAGGAATGGCTCCGTTCCCAGCGCCGGGACCTCAAGATTTTCACTGATGTGATTGGGAATCCTGAGGAGGAGAGGCAAGCTGCTTTCTTTCTACCACAAGCCCTGGGCCCAGGAACCAGTGGGGAGGCACATCATTGCCAAGGTGCAGCAGCAAAGGCAGGAACGGGAACAGGTGCTGGGAATCCGCCTGACCTAACTGCTCAGGGATCCCCTCCTTTCTTCCCAGCCCTGGAGCCAGCCCCTCCTCAGCCTGGAAGGGGACCACCCGCTGGGGCACAGACATGTAGGATGAGGGGGGGAGGGGTGTCTCCTGTCACCCTCTGCTCCCCAGCTTTAGTTTCATAAGTGTAGTGATAGGAGTCCTTGTTGCTTGGTCCCAAAGCCTTACTACTTACACGTTGGCTTTAATTGGATTCACAGCAGAGGCCTCCTCTGCCCCCTGCAGGCAGGCCCAAGTAGGACCTGGAGGCTGTGCTTTGACCTCATAATGGAGACCTTTCAGAACCAAAGGCCCCTGGCTTTGCTTGTTTACTGACCCCCTTGGGGCGAGTGTCAGTGCTGGCTCTGGGGAGCTGGGCGAGGAAGAGGGCCACAGCTCACACTCGTCCTAGCCTTTCCAAACCAAAGTTCTTTGCCATTCCTACCAGCCCAGCCTTGCTGCTGTTTTTTTTTTTCCTTTCCTTTGGGTATTTGCAGTATTCGTGGAGCAGGTTTTTCTATGAGGGGGCCACTTTTTTTGTACAGGGGTAAGCTTGGGTTTTTCAGGGAGCCCTACTTGGTGTCTCCTTCCTTATATTCTTTTCTCAATCTATGCAAGCGGCTCTGGCCGCCATCATCTCCTGAGAGGCCAGAGGGCTGCCACCCAAGCTCTTGGGCCCAGGGGTAATGCCTCCTAGAGGAAGGGCACACTAGTTCTCTGTTGTGGCCTGAGGCATGGGTGTGTGTGGGCAGGGGGAGGTGCAGGGGAGAGGTGGGGGGGACTATCGTTGCCCTTCGGAGCTTGGTAAGGAGGGTGGACCTAGGGCTTGGCAAGTGCCACTTCTGGCAGGTTTGGAAATTTCCAAATAAATCTTTGTTTATTGGTGGTAAAAAAAAAAAAAAGTAACAGAGCCATTACAAAGTTGCTCTTTCCTTATCAGTACATTTGAAGAAAATAATAGGTCTTTGTCTTAAGGTGTTCATTCAACTTACGGAGTTCAGTTCATCAGAAGCTCCACAATTTGTGTTTTCTAGTTGCCTCTTTCTGGAATCATTGAATATTTGAATACCTAGTGCTTATATATGAACCAAATGAAAGTTATTCTGAGACAAATATTACTCAAGCCAAATTATTTTAATGCCAAGTATGTTAATAGTAGTTTTTCAAAAGTGTAAACATGGAGAGCTCAGAGAGCAAGTTTAAGCATTCCTTTATCAAATAAACAACATGGGTTTTGGCCCATTTTTTCTGCTGGAACAATAGAAATCCAAGTGATACATACAGAGAAAGCAACAGAGGTCATAACAGCATTTGAATCTCATACTAGCCCGTTTCACTTCCTTCTCACAATTACCATTCTGCTTGTCTTTATCCTAGTGATAAAAACCAAAATAAAACCTCAAAATCAGATATTGAAACCCAAGATTATTTATAGCTGCCCAATTTCTTACAACATAGTTACATTAGATTTGATCCAGTTCTGCATGACTAGGAAAATTAAGCATGAAGCACCTTCTTCAACCTACTTCTCTAGTATCTAGGATGCTTTGCAGCAATTCAACATGTGTGTGCTTTCTCTTTGGTGGAAAAAAAAAAAATACAAAGATAGATGGCATCACCTGAAAAGCAAAAGAAGTGAGGGCCTAAGCCTGTGGAGGCAGTTTAATCACCTGCAAGCAGTTTATCATTCAACATAATAGCACAGGGCCTTAAAAAGCCTACTCTGACACTCTCATTTGTCCTGTGATAGAGTGCTCACTGCATGGGAATTTAATACCCCCACTGCAATCAAACTTTGATGTGCACAGAATGTGTCTGTCATCTGTAAGCTGGAAGTCACAGTGCAACCCACTTCGCTGACCAGGACAGGGCCAGTCTGTTTCCCACAGGAAGGTTCTCAACCTCACTTAGCACCTAAGACACAATTTTGGATGCCCAGACCCCACCTCAGAATGCTCGAGACTAGGGCCTGGGCATATTTTTCAAAGCTACACAGTGATTCTGTCACAGAGCTGCACTGAGAATCACAGGGATGCAGTATTGACCTTTCAGTGTCGTTGCTGGTGCATTGTTTTAAAATTCAGTCCAGGGACTGGGTGTGTACTGCCTTCCAGAAAATGAAGGCAGCCTCTTTTGTGGAGGCTACATAATAGTTTTCCCTGTGGGTGATCAGCCCCCGGGAAACTCTCTGATGGAGCGTAAATCTCCCTTTTCATACAAACAAGCCAATCTCCTGGCTGTTCTGCTCCTGATTAGCCTGGGACAAAATCTCTTGTTCCAGGCAAAGTAGGTGTTATTATCATCATTTTATAAATAAAGAAATGGAAAGCCTGAGAGGTAGAATGACTTGCCTACTTTCATACTACAGACTAAAAAGGGACTGGTTCAAAACGAGGATTAAGATTTTCTACCTCTAAGCTTTTTTCTGATTTTAAAATGTATTTTCTATTGTGTTAGGTTCACATGCGAATAAAATCTCAGGGTTAGGAAAGCAGGATGTCCTCTTTAAAAAAATAAAAAGCAGTTTATTTTAGAAAAGTGGTTCTCAAAATGTGGTTTCTGAATGAGCAGCTTGAGAATCACTTAGGGATTTGTTAGAAATGCAAATTCTCAGCCCTCACCCTAGACCCAGAAAATGAGAACCTCTGGGTGTGGGCTTGCTCTCCAGGCAATTCTGAAATTTTAAGAACCACTGTTTTAGACAAAAGCCAAACTATAAACCCTTTCCCCCAAATTGTGTTGAAATAGAATCTCATAAAAATATGTTTTTAAAAACTCAAAGGTAAAGTCAGAGAGAAGTAATAGTTTTTGGAGAAGTCAATCAGCTTGGTTGCCAGAGGTGGAGTCTTCTTGGCTGGAAAATAATCATTAGACAATTGTGGGAAATCATCCCCAAATATTTTTCTCTCTTGAGAAGACATTTAAGTAAAAGTTAAGACCAACAGGCAGAAACAGTTTAAAGGAAATATGTTGAGTAAAGAAAGAGAATTCTCTGGCAAGGAAGGTACTAGGGCTTAATTAGGTCCTCAAACTAGCAGAAAAAATGAAAAAAGGCCCTTAGGAGAGAGTTGGACAGGGTTACCAAATCTGTTTTCCTTTCCACTTGAGTACACAGCCCAGACTCCCTGGTAGTAGAGTGTGGCCCCAGGACTGAGTTCTGACTCCTGGAATATGAGTAGAAGGGGTGGACGCTACTTCCAGCCCAGCCCATTAAAAAAAACCTCCGTCATAAGGCTCACTCTTCTCTCTTCTCACATTGGCCTACTGGAAGCAGAGGACTCAGCAGAAACCTCCATGGCTTTAAGGGACAGTAGATCCACAAGCTAGAAGGACCCAGAGTTCATAAATCACCCTAGGGAATGCCACTACCACACACCTACACAAAAACACTCTATGAATGAGACAAATTCCCACTGGGCTAAGCCAGTGAAGTTTGGGGGTTGTTAAAGACAGCATCTACCATGTGTAATCTAAGTCTTTGCCAGAGTGACTAAAATAAACGCATTTTTAGTCAAAGCAGCAATGTTTCATACTGAGTTCTGATGCCTGCACTTCAAATGGCTATAGAGCAGTAGCTACAGAATTCCCTGTAGATCAAAAAGTGCTCCTGGAAGTAGCAGCCGAGCACACCTGCACCTTGTTTTCTCTGTGAGCCCTCCCAGATAACACAGGGTCTCACTGCTCCTCTTCACCAGATTGTCCCTTCTGGAATTTGCCATTATATCCACGTGATGTTTAGAAGACAGGTGATCTATTTAGGGTCTATATTTTAAGTCTAACACTAATATTTGAGCACAAACGTCATTCATGATGAATATGTTTTCAGAAATCTCTACTTCTCAGTCCCACCTTTTGTTATGACGTCCTGATTTTCCCTTAATGCCCTATTGTCTATCTTCCTTGAAGATGTCATACCTCTTGTTCAGTATTCATTCATTGCTTAAAAAATTATTTGTCCAGTGGGAGAAATAGACAAGTCATCTTTTCAGTCTGTACACAGCTTCTGACATGGATGAGTCTTCCATTGGCTTCCATCACACAACTCTTTCCTGGTTTATTCCTATTCTCTGGCACTTCCTCCTCTCTCTGCTTTGCATGACCATCCTTCTCTATCCAATAATTAAATGATATTAAATGATGGAACTTCCTCAAGTCTCTGTCTTAGCCTTTCTCTCTCTCCAATTTCTATATTCAGGCTATTATATCAACATCAACTTCTATTTTCGCCCACCCACACATGACTCTCAAATCTGTGAATATTTCTCAGGTACAGACCTTTCTTTGGCGTTCCAGACTCACATAACCAATTACCTACTAAACGTGTCTACTTGGATATCTCAAAGGCATTTTAAACACAACATAACACACAATTGAATTCATTGTTTCCAGCCTCATACCCCACCTCCACGTCTTCTTACAGTGACCATTATCAGTGAATGACACAAGCTTCCATGCTGATAAGCAAGCCAGACATCTAAGAATCATCCTTGACACCTCCCTCTTTCTTGCCCCTGATAGCTACTCCAAAACCACATCTTACTGATTTCACTTCCAAAATACCTCCTGAATCTCTATACTGCACCACATCTCCTCTACAGTGTCCCAACCCAAACTGCCCACATCTCTTGCTTGAATGATGGCATTGCTTTTCCCTTTTAAACCACCACCAAATAGTCCATTCGCTACAATGCACAGTGATTTTTTTCAAATTGCAAATCTGATCCCATCATTCCGCTACTATTTAAAACTTATCAGAGGCTCTCCATCAATCCTAGGCTAAAGATACAAATGCTTAACATTGCCCACAAGATCCTACCTTGGCCTGGATCCCATCTGCCTGCCCAGCCTCATCTCAAAACCACCCTTTCACTTTCCCTCTGCAAACCAACCACAGTGGCTTTTTTCTTGAATGGGCATGTTCCTTCCAACCACAGAACCTGGAACATACAAATTCCTTGGTCTCAAACAATTTCCTTACTTGTCTCATCTCCCTTTCACTTCTACTTTTAGATTTTATCTCACCTTGTTTCCCTTTCTCAGGGGTCCTAGTGTGACCTCCATTTTATGGTTAATGGCCCATTACTAAGTCCTCCTAGAATGGCTCTATCTCCACACTAATGATAGCTGTAAATTTGCATTAAATTGTAGGATTATTTGCGTAATGTCTATTGCCCTTGCTAAACTACAAGCTGCCCCGAACCATGTCCACTTTTGTCCCACCACTGTATCCTAAGTCTCTCACTCATTTAACAAATATTTATGTATCAGGAAATATTCTAGGTGCTGAGGACATAGTAATAACAAGACAGAGAAGTTTCTACCTGTTGTGGTACATACATTGTAGTAATAGGAGACAGAAAATTAAAAATATATTTTTTACAATAAGAAAAATAACAGGTAATAATAAGTGCTATGCAGAGAATTCAGATAGGATCATATGACACAATGTGATTAAGAGGTTTATTTCAGATTGAAAGAAGACCTTTTTGGAGTGGTGAAATTGAAAATTTTAGTTAAAATTTTGACAAGATGAAACCAGTCATGTGAAGACTGATGAGGAGAACCCTCCAGGAAGAGGGTTGTAAGATGGGAGCCAACACCTGACACAGGCTAGGCTCATTATGAATGTTTAATAAATATTAATTGACTGTTGTCAGATAAGCAGGGCCCAGGGAGGGGCTACTAACCCAGGCTTCTCTTCTTTAGCCTGTGAGAGATGTAGGGGACAAAGGAAAAAGGGGCAGGTGACATGAATGGTGTCTGCTGTAGTTGCTGTTGACTGATAGATCCTCAGTGCTGCTTTCCAGGGAAGCGAGATGTGACACACTGATTTTTGTAATTTCTATTGTGAGACGGGGAGGACTGGTCTTAGTGACAAGAGCGATTAAGTAACTTGCACACAGTAAGACTCTGGACAGGCTGAAGGAAAAGCTGCATCTGCTGTAACTATTACTGTTTTACTCAAATTATAGCTGACTCCAAGACCTGGCTTTGAACTTGGCACAGTATGGTTAAAACTATTTTCTTGATTTAGAGGTTCTCCTTTCAAAGTTAAGGTAAGTGTGCAAACAAATTCATAATATCTAGAAGACATTACAAACATAAAATATATTTTTTAAGTCTAGGATCATCTCATGTCTTCTTCCCTGCCTTTGCATACTCTCTCAAATTGCAATTGTCCTTGGTTATTTTTCTCCTCCTCTAACTGTGGAGTAACAATAAAACTTTACACATTGAATGATGAATAAGACATGTTCTTCCCCAGGCAGAAAAGGGGATCAAAGCAAAGTATGTTACTCAAACCATCAGTCTTTTTCAAAAGCAAATGTTTCTTCCCAGGATGAACTAAAATATTTAAGGTTTCAAGAAAATATGGTCTGGAAAGTCCTTAAAGTTGTTGTTCAATTACATAAGTAAATTGTTCTATAGAATAAGAGTTTTAAAACAATCAGGTTTCAGATTTTTTTCTAAATGATTCTGTGTGTGTGTGTGTGTGTGTGTGTGAGAGAGAGAGAGAGAGAGAGAGATAAGAAAGAGAGGGACTTTGGAAATTTTCTAAATAAAACTGTAAATGAAAGAGCCTGTGTGGCTTTCTCTTTGAAAGGTAACTTTTGATGACAAAACTTGAAGATGCTTCAGTTACTACAGATCGTTATCATTAATGAACTAATAATCAACCTTATGCTTATTCTCCCTGCTTCTCAACATCCTAGTCTGTAAGAGGGTGATTGATAACATCACCTCCCTCACATTTAGATAATGCCGACAGCATCTAATACATAGCCTACGAGTGGAAGGTGCAAAGGTAAAGATAAAAATTTCTGTTACCATGATGTCTTCCTATGAGGAGAATAAGACTTTACAACTTGAAGGTAGGCAGTAGGAAACATATTTGGATTAAGTACATGATCCACAGGGTACTGACATCACCAGTCAGTTGGTTTTCTGAGAATGTGACATAAGAAGTTGTTTTCCACTCTAGCGGATCATCAGAATCACCTGGGGAGTGTTTTCAAAAGTACAGATCCCCAAGGGACTCTGATAGTCAACCAGGTTTGGGAACAGTAAGTTGGAGGACATATTATAATGACTAATACTCTAGAGTATTTTTCACACATTATCTCTTATAAAGCTCATGACAACTCTTACTGTATTGAAAGGAGAACAGAATTTGCAGTCAAAACGACTGGACTTTAGCTCCCATCTAGTCACTTTTTTTTTTCTCTCTCTAGTGGTGGTGCGCGGGATTCTCTCTAGTTGTGGTGTGCGGGTTTTCTCTCTCTGGTTGTGGCACACAGGCTCCAGGGTGCGTGGGCTCTGTAGTTTGTGGCACGCGGGCTCTCTCATTGAGGTGCGCGAACTCAGTAGTTGTGACTCACAGGTTTAGTTGCCCCGTGGCATGTGGGATCTTAGTTCCCCAACCAGCAATCGAACCCACATCCCCTGCATTGGAAGGCAGATAGATTCTTTACCACTGGACCACCAGGGAAGTCCCCAACCATGTCACTTTTTAGTGCACAAAAAACTTAACTTCTGTGATTCTCACTTTCTTCACCTATAAAATGAAAATTAAATGTAGTTATATCTGCCCTGCATGCCTGCTAGACCTTTTTTAAATGCCAAAGCACCTGCAAATATAAAGCATAATTATTAAAAATGAGAAATGGTGTCATTATTTGGGGTGGGTTATGTTTCCTGAGTGTCTTTATTAAACAGTAAAGCTAAATAAAAATCTGGGCATCTGAAGGAAGAAGATGTGTAAGTGTCTATGTGTGTATGCAAAGATATGTGAGTGTGTTTATGACAATATTAGAGATAAGTTGGACCAAAAAGATTTTAGATGGTATCTACTTTAATGGCACTCATTTTTTTTCAAGTTTTCCAATTGGCTGAATGAATTCAGATTGAGTGTTAAAAGAAATATCTCAGTTTTAAATCTGAACACTGGAAGAAAATTCATCTTCTAGAATGAAAGACAATATTTATACATTAAAGTATTTGGGAAAACTACTGTCATTCTTTAACTTTAACTTTTGCATTGTGAACTATTCTAAGAGTGTTTATAATAAGAAACCATAATGGGATTCTCACTCCTCCTCTATAAAATAACTTTAATTTTTGGTTGGTTTTACTTTAATAGTTTCCATTCTTCTAAATAACCACCTAAATTAGATTTTGTAGTAAATGGGAGCACTTATAAAAGAAAAGAACAAATTAAAAAGTCATGTGGTTTTTAATGCATACGCTACAGAAATGAATATTTTTCCTGTGGATACAGAATCAGCTTTCACTTATGAGCCTAGATTATGGTTTATAAGACAATTACAATGGTTATGTGAAATGAGCATATAACTAGAATGCCAGCTTTAAGAAGAATGTGTATTACACTTCATCTGGAGAATAGACAGTGACCACTTATGGTCTAAGAGTAAAATATCCTCCTATTATTTTCTTAACTCTGGATGTCAAAAATTAGGGAACAGGTGGAAAGAGCAAGGACATAAAAACGACACACTCTCTGAGACCAAAAATAATTCACATAAAATGAGTAAGAGCTGTTGGCACCTAGAAAACATCCCAGAAGCAATTAGGAGACAGTCCATTGAAAAGGTAGTCACTGTAAAATTGGATATTGACATTGTAAAGATGTTTGGAAGGTATTTCAGTGAGGTAGAAAACTGCAATAGTTGAGTTTGGGGCCAATGCAGGGACTACAGAAAGGAGAGTTGGAAGAAAATATTTTAGCCATGTGCCTTAGCCATGTCCAATGAAAGAGATAATCTGTTTTTCAAAAAAAAAAATCCAAAGTATGAGAAAAACAAAAAAAGGAATTTTATCAAGCTAATATATATCAAAGTTATTCCTAAAAATCCATTCCCTTTGCTTTAAACCTGAATTTCTCAAGCTCTATTTTCTTATGCCATTTGGTTTCCTAAGTGAACCCAGCCACAGAGAAACCTCAACTATAATTGGCAAAAAATATCTCCTGTTGTAAATCAATATTAACTTTCTGAATTCAAAGAGGTCTCTTGAGAGTATGGTTAATGTCAATAAATCTCCCAAAGACTGATGAAACAGAGGATGCAGAGGAGTAATATAGAGGTAACTATGAAAAAATATAGTAATCAAGAAGCACCATCTGTCTGCCTAAAACACACACACAGTCACATGCACAAATACATGCAAAGAACACCTTCAAATCTGAAAAGTCTTGGACCTCTGGAAATATACCCTCAAAATTGGGATTGCCAAATTTAGCAAATAAAAATACAGGATTCCCAGTTAATTTGGATTTCAGATAAACAACAAAAAAATTATTAGTGTAAATATGCCCCATGCAATATTTGGGACATACTTATGTTAAAATACTATTTGTTGCCTATCTGAAATTTAAATTTAACTGGGCCTCCTGTATGTTATCTGGCAACCCTACATAGAATTCTGTGTACTCAAGTTTTAAAAACACACTAAAAATTAAATGCTGCCACTTTAGACAATCAACTGGCCCCAACAATCATAACCCTATCACAAATTTCATTACTGAAATCATATGATGGTCCTCTGATAGGAGATGAACATCCGGATGATCCTGAATATAAATATTTATCATTAAATGCAAACACAAAAATTTAAATTCTCATTCTGAAGATCAGAGGCTATGTCCTCTCATCCTCCAAGGTAATCCTGGTACCATGGTGTATTATCAGGGTTCTCCAGAGAAACAGAACCAGCAAGAGAGACTGCTTGTGGAGGTTGGCAAGTCCAAAATCTGCAGGGTAAGCCAGCAGGCTGGAGACCCAGTGAAGAGTTGCAATTCAAGTTCAAAGACTGTCAGCTAGCAGAATTCCCTCTTCCTGGGGGCGGGGGGGGGGGGTCAATCTTTTTCTATCAAGGCCTTCAATTGACTGAATGAGGCCCACCCATATTATGGAAGGTAATCTGCTTTACTCAAAGTCTAGTGATTTCAATGTCATTCTCATCTAAAAATACACTGTCACAGAAACAACTAGAAAAATGTTTTACCTAATATCTCAGTACAGTGGCCGAACCAAGTTGACACATAAAATTAACCATCATACTCAGTTTGCTCTACATCATACTATAGTACACTGCATACCACATTTCCCACCAGAATCACAGTGACCCTCATCACCTGGCTTCTCTCCTGATACCGCAGTCTATATACTGATTCTCAATCTTTAGAGAATCTAAGTATCACCTGAGAAATGTCTAAGTAACACCTGAGACGTTTGTTAAAAATGAAATAGCTGAGCCCCACCTCCAAGATTCCAATATATTAAGTCCGGAGTGGGATCAAGAAATCAGAATTTTTAATAAGGACCCAGGAGATATTTGGGGACCACTCTTTGAAAATACGACAATATTGAGTATAACTCAACACAATATAGGATTTTAGTTAGAGCGAGGTATGTGGCAAAGACCTACAAATCACAGCTGAGTCAATTAGATTCCATGTTCTTCACATCTATATCTGTGGAATCTATAGTTCTTTATTCAATTGAGCATTCCATGTGCAATAAAATTTAGTGAGAACACCAGTAGGAATCCCCATAACTCTATCTTCCCTACTAACTCAATCCTTTTCTAGCCTAGCCTAAAGGGAGTCGGTCTGGACTAAAAGTGTCCAGTGAGTCTGCCCCAGGAGAAAAAGACTCAAATTATTCCTGATTTGAATTCCTACACAAAGGTCCAGAGTAGTGAGAATCACTGACCAAAACAACAAATTGAGGTAAGTCATATAATTGTTTTTACAAGCAACATCAAATTACTGAATTCAGGCTTATTTCTCTATGGTCCTTCCACCCTTTAACAAGATTTCATCTGCCTCATTTTTATGATGTTAAAATGCATCTTAGAACCAAGAAGATAATGAGCTTTCATGTTAGAATTCTGATGATGATAGTAGTGACGTGTATCAGGGACTGTGAAGGGTCTGAGATTTCAATTTACTTGCAAATGAACAAGTTTCATGGATGTTGCTGAAGACATGAGTATCCTGCCTCAGAGACAGAGAACCTCATGATGCATGGGGCAACAGGCATGAGTACTAGCATATTTACATCAGTTCCACCTGCCCCCAAGTCCCACAGAGGTGATGTGGATGGGCCCAGATAGATGTGTACATGTGCAGTGAGTTGCATTTTAAAAGAAGAACCCTGGGCTTCCCTGGTGGCCCAGTGGTTAAGAATCCACCTGACAATGCAGGAGACACGTGTTTGAGCCCTGGTCCGGGAAGATCCCACATGCCGTGGAGCAACTAAGCTCATGCACCACAACTATCGAGCCTGTGCTCTAGAGCCTTTGAGCCACAACTACTGAAGCCCGCGTGCCACAACTACTGAAGCCCACACACCTAGAGCCTGTGCTCTGCAACAAGAGAAGCCACCGCGATGAGAAGCCCACGCACCACAACAAAGAGTCCCCCCCCACTCACCACAACTAGAGAAAGCCCACGCGCAGCAACAAAGACCCAGCGCAGCCAAAAATTAATTAATTAATTAATTAATTAATTTTTAAAAATAAAAAAATAAAAGAAGAACCCTGAGCTTAGGGATCTAAATCTTTTATAATGGGCAGTAAGTATATCTGTCCTTTGGTCCGGAGAGAGACACTGTCTCTGTGTTCCAGGCCTGTTTGCTATAGCAAGATTCTTAAAAAGATCATCTGGAGCAAAGGGCAAATTAGTGCCCTTGCTTATAGAAACTCACAGAACATGAGAGACCCATAGGGAATTGTCTTCCAACAAAATGTTTGTTATTTGGTTTTTATGTTAGACTGTAAGTTGCATAGAGTCAGGCACATATGTTTTATGTTGCCAATTCCCCTGAATCTAGTATAGTGTTCTATAATTATTATTATTACATAAATTATATATAAATATAATTAATATATTAAAGTATATTAATAAGTATATAACCTAGTATTATATAAATATCTGTAGTATGACTGATAACTTTTTAAAATGTAAAGTATGAAACTGGTAAAGGATAAATGAATATCTTCCATTACTATTGCTACTGCCTATCTATCTATCTATCACCTCAGAAACAATGTTGTTTATGAGATGCCTCATTTATTTAGTAACAGCATTTGACAGTGGATTAAGAACAGGTGAAAACTAAGGTATTTTAAGTTACATATTTAATATACAATATATTTCAATTCCAAAATAATTAACGGGGTGTAAAAATGTTAAAATTAAGCCAAAGCTTATGAAATTTGAAGATTTGGTTTGAAAATCAACCTAAAAATTTCAGAAAGGATCTGATGTTCTGACTCATTCGTTTATTTGACAAATATTAATTGGTCAGCTCTTATATTTCAGACACTGTTCTAGGTGTTAGGAATATAGCAATGAACAAAGCAGATAATAATTCCAACTTTCATGAAAATTTCATTCTAAAAGGGAAATCAGATGGCAAAGATAAAAGTAAAATACAATGTATAAAAGATTGTGATTAGTGCTAAGGAAAAAAATAAAATAATGAAGAGAATAGGAAATATTGGAAAGGGACATTGAATTTTTTAAAAAAGACCTAAGAAAGGTTTTACTGAGATTTTTGTTGAGTAAAGATGTGAAGAAAGTGAGGGATCCAGCCTCATGGTTATCTGGGAGAGTAACATTCAGGTCAGAGGAAATTGTAAATCCAACAATATTGAGACAGGCACAGCTAGGAGGCCAGTGTGATTGAACCAGCGTGATCTAGGGAAAGAGTTGGAACATATGAAGTTAGAGAGCTATTGATGAGGGCTTTAGAGGTGAAGATGAGGGAAGAGCATGTAAGGACTTGAGGTCATCATAAGGTTTTGGCTTTTACAGGACTGAGATGAGAAGCCAATGGATAGCTTTGAAGAGAGAAGGAACATGACATATCTGTATTAGGGTTCTCCAGGGAAGCAGAACTAATTAGACATATATAATATATATATTATTATATATAAATGGATATTATATATTCATTTATATTCATATATGTGCATATATATACATATATATGCAGGGGAGGCTGGCAGGCTGGAGACTCAAGAAAGAGTTGCAGTTTAAGTCCAAAGTCAGTCTGATATAGAACCAGGAAAAACTGATTTTGGAGATGAAGTCTGAAGGCAGCCTGCTGGAGAATTTTCTCTTCTCCAGGGGAGGTCAGCCTTTTGTTCTATTCAGACCTTCCACTGATTAATTAAAGCCCACTCACATTATGGGCAATCTGCTTTTCTCAAAGTCCACCAATTTAAATATAAATCTCATTTAAAAACACCTTCACAGGAACATCCAGAAAATGTGTGACCAAATATCTGGGCACTGTGGCCCAAACAAACTGACACATAAAATTAACCATCACAGCATCTAGAAAGATGAATGAAGTGGAGGAAAGAACAGACTTGTTCTGTCAGGTAAAGATAACAGAACTTGTTCCTATGGATGAAAGCTATACCTAGGTAGATCGAAGTTTCATATAAAGAAAAATTACTTGATAAATAATTCTAGTAAAGTCTGTGTGTTATTTAGAAAAAATTATTACTGCATTGGTGGGTAGCTGAGCCAAGTGGCCAAGTTTCTTTCTCACCTGTCAATCCTGTGATTCTGTGATTTGTTCAGGTGATTTACCAACAGAGTTAATCACAATATTTCAAAATTTCTGACTCTCAAATGGAAACATTTTTGCATGTTTAGACAAATGAGTTACATCTTTCAGAGGAAATCCTGATATTTGGTCCTTAACTGAGTAATACTTAGTGATAATGTATCTACTGTCTTAGGTTGCTTGGGCTGCCATAACAAAATACCATAGACTGGCTGGCTTAAACCACAGAAGTGTATTTCCTCACAGTTTCGGAGGCTAGAAGTCCCCGATCAAGGTGCTGACCCATTCAGTTCCCAGTGATAATTCTCTCCCTGGCTTGTAGACAACCACATTCTCCCTCTGTCCCCCCATGGCAGAGAGAGAGAGGGAGACTGAGATTGAGAGAGACCTCTCTCGTGTCTCTTCTTATGATGATACCAGTCCTATCGAATCAGGGTCCTCATCCTTTTGACCTCATTTAACCTTAATTACATCCATAAAGGCCCCATCTCCAAATACAGTCACATTGGGAGCTGGGCCTTCAACATATAACTTGGGGTGGGGTGAGGTGGGGGGGTGGAAACAAACATTCAGTCCATAACATCAACCTATCTCTTTCTGCCAATAGCCAGCTCAGTAGGATTTATGTAAGCATACTAATATAAAAGAATTTACTGTGCTCTTCAATGTGAGACAGATTCTAATACTATGTCATTCCTGCTTTTGGCAATATGGGGACCCAGAGAAGTTGAGTGGCCTAGATTTCATCTAGCTTGTCATCTCTAATCAATTAGTTGTGGCTACCTGGAGCACGGTGCTGAGAGCTCAGCTACAGGGTCGTGGTCTGTTAGTAAAGTCTGCCAGGATTATGGCCACATATTTGCATATACCTATCATGGACATAAAGGACTCTGAAGAAAGACAGGAATAATTATGCCATTATCCTAGTCTGGTCATCCAATGTAATTCTTTATTATTGTTTACATCAGCAAAAATAATAATGGGGGTAAGTTAGGTAAGTTATCTCTCCCCCTGCAAAAATATTCAACCACTAAATATATGATTTAGGTATTTATTAGATGAGGTAGAAAGATGTTTCTGATGGATTTATTACGAGAAAAAGTGGGTTTCAAACTACATAAAGTTTGATCACATTTTTAAAATAGATTATTGAGATAGAAAATATTGAGAAAGTATTTACAAATGTAACTACAAAGCAAGTCAGAATTTTCTTCCTTCCTCACTTCTTTATTTTCCTTCTCTTCTACTCCTTACTGGGAGGAGTTTTGAGTTTTGTCTCTATGTCATTATTGTTGTTGTTGTAGTTATTTTACTTTATTTGTTAATTTTTTTTTTGGCTGTGTGGGTCTTCATTGCTGTGCGTGGGCTTTCTCTAGTTGCAGTGAGTGGGTGTTACTCTTCGTTGTGGTGCGCGGGCTTCTCGTTGTGGTGGTGTCTCTTGCTGCAGAGCACGGGCTCTAGGCACATAGGCTTCAGTAGTTGTGGCATGAGGGCTCAGTAGTTGTGGCTCACAGGCTCTAGAGCACACACTCAGTAGCTGTGGCACACGGGCTTAGTTGCTCCACGGCATGTGGGATCTTCCCGGAGCAGGGCTCAAACCCATGTCCCCTGCATTGGCAGGCGGATTCCTAACCACTGCACCACCAGGGAAGTCCCAGCAGGTGGATTCTTAACCACTGCACCACTAGGGATGTCCTGTAGTTATTTTTTTATTCCATTTTATTTTGTTTGTGTCTTTTTAAGGTAGGAAAAAAAGAGACAGAGAATCTGTTAGCCTAGTAAGGTACTGAATTTATGCTATAAATTATGCTATAAAAGGCATCAATATAACCAAAGTGTTTTTTTGTCCTATAAATGTTTAACTCTGTATAAAGTTCCTTCCAAGGAAGAGCAGGATGAAAGGGGCTAGTACCACCTCTCCAGGAGGGGAAATCAATCAAACCAATAAACTAGGAGAGAGGGAAAGAAGATAAAAAATTCTAAGACAAGAAGGAAGCCAAAGACATAGAAGCAGCATAAGAGTCCATCAAGAGATAAATGGATAAAGAAGATGTGTATATATATACAATGGAAACAACTCAACCATAAAAAAAGAATGAAATTTTGCCATTTGCAGCAACACAGATGGACTTGGAGGGCATTTTGTTAAGTGAAATAAGTCAGAGAAAGACAAATAGTGCATGATATCACTTATATGTGGAATCTAAAAAATACAACAAACTAGTGAATATAACAAAAAAGAAGCAGACTCACAGATATAGAGAACAAACTAGTGGTTACCCGTGGGGAGAGGGAAAAGGAGAGGGGAAATAAAGGGTTAGGGGATGAACAGGTACAACTACTATTAAGTATAAAATAAACTACAAGGATATATTGTACAACACAAGGAATATAGCCAATATTTTATAATAACTATAAATGGAGTATAACCTTTAAAATTGTGAATCACTATACTGTACACCTGAAACTTACATAATATTGTACAGCAACTATACTTCAATAAAATTTTAAAAATGGAATTTTAGAGAATAAAAAAAGAAAGGAGGCCAGAGGAAGCCCATCTGAGGTAAACCTAGATGGACTGACACATAACCCAAAATAGAAGCAAAGGACCATCCTGTTCCTCCTCCAAACTCTAGACGTATCCTGAACATCTAGTAGTGACAGTTTCTTAATGCACCTCAACCTTAATAACCTTCAAGATGCCACTGACATAACTAAAGTGTGTGTGTGTATGTGTGTGTTTTCAGAAATATCTGAAACAATGTCAGAGGCACTGTATACCACAGTGTTAATAGTAGTTATCCAAGAGTGGTGAGATTATGCATAGTGTTTATCATTTTTGTTTATCTACATTTTCTAACTTTTCTGTACAACAAGCATGTAGAGTTTTGAATAAGATTTTTTAAGTTATGTCTATGACTTTAAGAGAGAGAGGAAAAGGCTGCAAGGGATATTCAGACAAAGAAACTCCGATATTCTCTGCATGTTCTTTCCTGCACAGCAAGCAATAAAACATGTTGTATACTTCTGGAAACTGCAAAGCTGGAAGGAATCTTAGAGGTGATATGGTCCCTCACTTTCATTGTGTAGGTGAAGGAACTCAGGCCTAGAAATCCCTAGTATTGTACCCAGTAAAGAGTCACAGCAGCAGAGCAAGGAAATAATTTAGATTCATTAATTCTTAACCCAATACTTTTATTAGGTGGCAGGAGAAGCAGTATCATTACAGTTTAAAGTTCTACAGTGTCTCTAATTATGTCCAAAAGTAAAAAATAAAAATGTGAGGGTTTTTTGGCCAACAGCAAAAGAATGGAATCAGCAAAACGTTAAGGTATTAGTCCAATCAATTTGGAGAGGTCTTAAGTCAATGGCCAGTCTCCCAGGATGTGTGGAGTGGCTATGCATCTATAACATGCCCCTCTTTAAACTAAGTGCTGATGTCTGCACTATATTCTCTCCCTTTATAACGCCCTCCCCTGGGGGAAGCCCCGGGATTGGGTCACCGATGACCTCCTTATCCCCTCTAAAGAGAGTGAGGGAACATTATTATAAAACCCCAGCTTTTTTCAGTATCATATTTTTTAAATGTGCCTAACTGATACATAGACAACATTTTTCTTCTATTTCTCTTTTATACTTAAGAATAGAGCTTTAAAGAAAATTTTACAATAAAGCATGCCTCCACCCTGCCTCAGGTAAAATGAATGTGACTGTGTATACAAAGTGCTTTGAGCTCCCCAGACACAGACATCAGAAGCCAACAGCAGTTATCTTGCCCTCATGAAAAGTATCTGCGGAACCTGGCAAGACTCCAAACCAGAAAGTAACTTTCCTGTATTTCTCAGTGAGGTCCAACCCCATTTGTATTTCTCAACTAGATACAGAAATTGAAACTAGGAACCAGTAGTTTGGGGGAGAATCAAATGCCAAAATTGTTCGGCAGCGTGGGTAAAAAATGAGGTGAGAGGTACAAAGAGGAAGCTCTCTGAAAGCAGAGAGTATAATTAAGTCAACTTTCAAATTTAACTTCTTTCTTTCCCACGTATTTCAAATCTGATGTCTTTCCCATAGGCCTGCAGATGGTGCCCCTAGGGTGGCCGTCACTGATCTCTGAAGGGTGAGACTGGAACTGAAACCCACAAGCCTTGCACCTGTGGGGTCAGCTTCATTCACAGTGTTGACCCTTGCTGGTTTCCAAGACCTCCCCCAGTAAATGTCACCCCCACAAGGAGCTCCTAGAACTTCAGCCTCTCTTTAGTAGTCCAGTTTTCAGTCCTGCTCCGAGTTGATCCAGGGCAGGTACCTTAAGTCAGTGCTCTGTTGAGTGAAACATGAGATGGATACTTGCTCTTTGACACATCTCATCCAGCAAAGGGAAGTTTAACTATTCATTTACAACTTGGGCTTCAATGAACATCTTTTGTTTTTTAAAATGACTTAAATTGCCACAAAATAATGGTTCTACCCTTCCTCAGACAGATCCCATCACCTTGATTTTCCCATTTTTAGCCCAACTGCAATGAAAGCATGCAGAGGACATATTGGTAAGGCCAGGTTTAGGTCTTATCCTGCTTAGATTGCCATTTTCTGCCGTAGGAGCTGTCCCCATGTACAGAGGAAATTTTCTGGAGATTCCTGTGAATGGTGGAAATAGTAGACCACATCTGTTGTAGGCAGAGGAAAGCTGTGGAGTAGAGGTAGAAATACCAGGAATTACTGAAAAAAAAAAAAAAGACCCTGAGTTTTGTCCACAATACTTATCCTCATTTTACAGAATTAAAAACCCTAGGCACAGAGAGGTTAACCTGGCCAAATGATACAACTAAATTATAAAGATTCCTATAAATACTTTGTCAATATGTAAATCACATTATACAACTATTGAAACGTTTAGTATTACTAAGTAATTATCATTCTAACAATTTAGGAACATATGCTTTAAAAAATAAGGAATGGAATTGATCATTTTGAAGAAGGCTTTGGGCTGGCAGTGAATCCAGATGACAGTTTTATACTGTTTGAGAACAGCAGCTCTTTGCATTGTAGAAATAGTCCTTACTCACAAGATAAACTCAGCTCCAGAGCAGAAAAGGATGTTTTATTTCAACTCTAAATATACGTTGAGTACCTGCTATGAACTAATCCCCATGCTGAGCTGGTATGCCATAGAGATGTGTTTATTCTCTCTTTTTTCAAAATTCTGAGAGTCTAAGAAGGGTGAAGAGATAACCAGCTATAACATAATGCAGAGTAAAGAAGTGTCCAAACAGAGCTACAAGTGAGGAGCATTTGGGACCCACAGGAAGTAGCAAGATGACCAAGGAGATGTTCCAGAACTGTTTGCCCAACGTTCACTTTTCAGCCACAACCACAGACATGAGCACTGTCCCCTCCTCCACTTCCTAAAATAAGAATCAGCAATAATTACAGGTTTGAGTTGGAGATAAATTTGGCCCCTAGAAGGTGCTAACAAGGTGAAAATGATTAGAGGAAATCCATGAGGGTTTCCTGGAGGAAGAGTGGACAAAGAACAAAGTAAGGTGTGGTAGGGCGTGTCCGGCAGAAGGGAGAATGGTTCAGGCACATTGGATGCCAACAGGAAGTTAAAAAAAAGGAGGAGGGAAAACAAACAAAAAGCAACATGGCCAAATCCTGTTTTAAGCCATTTGATAAATGGAGACAGAATAAAACCATCAGAATGAGCAAAACGGAAAACTCTTAAACAACATGATGCTCTCGGGATGTTACGCTTCTTGTTAAGTCTGCAAGGCAGATAGAAGACAGCCTTTGCACTCAAATGACATACAGTGTAGTTAGGAACACAGGAAATGCCAAATGGGAATTATATGAAAAGTAAGGGCTTTGAGACACAGAGGACACAGTAATGAGAGACTCAGAGGTTAAGAGGCAAGAAAGAAAGGGTCTCTGGTAAAGCAAGGATGGGATAACTGGGGCTCAAGAGAGAGAAGCAGGGATGTGAAACACTTTGTAGTGGAAGCTAAAAAAGAGCGATTTGAGATTAAACTGCTATAAAGATACTCAAATGAAGCATATTATTCTGTGGTACAGAACACGTCCACCCACAAACACTAAAACCATTTGGACCCCAGCGACTTTTCCAGGGGGTGAAATGGCAACTAGGTCCTCCATGAGGTAGAGAACAGTTCATTGAGGGTATGCACACTCTTAAAAAAAAAAAATCATTTCCCTTATGCTCACCATATGTACCCCATGATGGCCAAAAGGCAAGTCCTATTTCAGAGGCTGGAGAATGATGCCTCTAATACAAGTGACACAATTAATTAGCAACATCTTCTGTGAAGGTGTTTATTAACTGTGCACTTCTGTGTTTAATTATTCAGATGTGTTGCATTTATATACAATAACTTTCAGAGAGTTCCATATACCTAGCATGGCATGGGAGTGGTCTTGTATTTAGAAAATGTGAAATCAATCTCTTTTGTTTAGAAAGTACAGTGGAAAATTATTATGCTCGTTTGGAAAGTGATTTATTTATGCAAATATGCATTGTACTTACGTAGTAAATAATTAATATGCTTTCCATTCAAAACGCAAATAAAATATCTATAAAAACTTTCAAACCACTGTGTCTGTCATCTGACCAGACACAACCATTGCCATGGAAGCTTTCTGGGACTGGATTTAGGAAATGTAAATTAAAACCTAGAACTTTGGCCTCACCATGTTCTAATCAACTAGAAATGTTTAGCAAGCTTTTCCTGTAAAGGGTCAGAAAGTGAATATTTTTGGGTTTTGTGGGTCATACGATCTCTGTCAAAACTAAATTCTTCTGTTATAGTGCAAAAACAACCATAGACAGTGTAATTGAAGGGGTGGCTGGCTGAGTTCCAATAAAACTTCATTTATGAAAAAGTTGGTGGGCTGGGTTTGGCCATCGCCTGACCCCTGAACTAGGTATTGACATCAATCAGTAATAACAAACAAGGTTAAACAGTCCTCCTTTACAAGGGCTTAGTATGTGGGGACTATTGGTGCTTATGGATGGAACTCTTTGCCTAAGCAAAGGAAGAGCCCTGGGGACTCCACATCAACATATCAGAAGAGTTTAAGAGCTGGTATGAGAGTTACTACAAGGGATTAAAGATGCTTTTGTCACGAGGTCTCACCAGGGATTAGAAGAAGTCTGAATTTTCATTTCAGGATTCTATCCATTAAAAAGCATTTCTTCTAACTCCCACTCACCCTTTCCCACTTCAGATCATCCCATATCTTCTCCAACAAAGGTGCTTTTAGCCTAAAGAATTCTTCACTCTAGTGCTGCTATGGCAAAGCTTAATTTCACCTCATAGACTGGGTTCAAAACCGATACACGGGGAAGGTTGACAGGCTGCATGTCTTCCTTTGTTCTCTATGTACAATTTACTTGCTGAATCTTCTCCTCTATAATATACGAAATATTTCAATTCCAATTATCTCCACAGGAATGAGGGCTTCCCCTTCCCTTATTTTATAGTTCCGAGGGGACTGAATATCCCCTGGGATGGTAAAAGATTTTTTGAGAAGGGGGGAAACAACTCCCTACAATAAAAGAGTTCTTGATAAATAATTCTTCCTAATGTTTCCAGTTGCTGCATTTAGTATCCTTTACTCAAAAGAAATCACATGAAGAGTCTGGGAGAAGAATGCCAAGATTCTCATTTTAATTTTAATCACTGTTCTAAAACCCTGGAGCCATTATCCTAAAAACAGGGTCTAAATTTTCTGAAGTGACTACTCATCTGGCCCCCCACCACTCACTCTGCTTCCCAGTGTTTCTCTGTCATTTTCCATCCATTCTGTTGAGCAAATCAATCCTTCATCAGGAAGGCAGCATCGTTTATAATGAATTCTCCAGGAAGGGGTATTTATCTCACACCCAGACAATGGTAACCTTTCCAGTGGCTTCTCCATTTCTGCCCTGATGTGTCTTCTTAGAGTTTCAGTTCCTTAATATGGTATTGAACAGGCAGCAGGATGAAAGGACACGGAGAAGCACTGTGAAATAGATGCATTTAAGGGTCTGAGACACTTGCCAATGCGAGAGAGAAGAGAAATCTCTTATACTCTAGCACATCAGAATGATGTCAGGGAAAGCAAACTCGCAAGACTGAATCAGGAAAGATTTGAGATTGTACCTGTATCACAAAGAAGTGTTGAAAGGTTAACAGATGCCCAAGTGGTCAATTTAGGTTAAAACACAAGTGTGATGACAGACGTTCGATACAGATGTCAATAGACTTGGGCTGATTGAAGTGACTAGTGCATAAGGATTGAATCTTAATGAAATCCTTAAAAATTATATATATACAAAATTATATATATACAATATTTATATATACATGCACATAGATCTTCTATATACATACAAATGTAGTTATGCATACATATAAATACACATAAATATAATGATTACACTGGGTTTTAAAAACCACGCATTGTCTTAAAATGGACTAAAGAATTATCCCAAACTATTCACAGTATCTAGGTGTGATTTTTATCACTATACAGTTCTGTATTTTCAAATGTTCTTTAGTAAGTAAATATAACTTTTATAATTAAAAAATTAACAGTAGTAAAAACCCTGTTTTCATTTCATTTCTTAAAAAAATAAGATAGGCTCTCAAGAATGCCTCCTGAGATTCCTGCTAAGGAAAGACCATCAACAGAAAAAGAACTGCAGACGAGTGCCTGTGCTTACATGGTGGTGGGGGAATGCCCCAAAGCCTTAATCCTGGGCCCATTTTATGCCTTAGAGGAAGGGAGGAAAGGTCGAATAGAGGATATAGAATAAGGCAAAGGTCCTAAAATAAAGGAGGAATTAAAAAGCAGGCCAAGTGAAGTGTGAGTACAGGAAAGCAGGTGGGGCTCGCAGACCCTGAGAAGGGCCAGTCTGGAGACAGTTCTGCCCAAGTGTGAGGCAGGAAGGTGTGTCCTTTTTTGTCTTCAAATACTATATTTATTCATGAACAGTGTAATAAACTTTTATCAGTATAATTCTCTTCACACCCTCCCCCCACCCCGTGGTCCTTGTCTTATATCTCACTTATAAGTATATTTTTAACCACAAATACTAGTTATTTTTGCTTATAACAGTATTAATCTTTTAAAGAAACGTGCACATGTGTGTGTAAATAAAAGCAGAAACAAAGAAAACTCTTGCCATAAAGTTCTATATCCAGCAGTATATCCTTCAAAAACCGGGGTGAAATGAAGACATTTTCAGAAAGACCAGCCAAATAAATTTGTCACCATCAGTGTTGAGATACATGAAGTAATAAAATGAGTTGCTTAGGCTGAAGGGAAAAGATATCAAAGAGAACCCCAGACCTATAGGAAGGAATAAAGAGCTCCCAAAGCAGATATGTGCATAAACATAAAAGGGAGGGTGTGTCTTGAAGCTGCACATAATTCCGCTCTCCCTCCCCGCCCTCCAATCCGGGGTTCCTCCCTCTCATCCAGTGTCTTAGATTCTCTCCTGACTCACTACGTTAAAGATCTGATGAGCTTTTCAGAATGAATTTTAACTCCTATGGGTTAACTCCATCCAGTGGTATTTGCATGTTGACAAGAGGAAAACCCCTTCTGTGACTAAAGCCAAAAGAATGAAGACCACTGTGAGGAAAGTCACATATTAAAAAAGAGGAAAGGAAGAATTGGGGGAAGGAAGTATTTCTTCTTCTAGGACCAGCTTCCTCCCTCCTACCTACACACCTCCACTAAAGTGGTGTAGTTCATGCACCTGATCCTACCTCTTCCTAGCAGTGTAAACTAAGATAAGTCCTTAAGTTCAGTTGCCTCAGTTTAATCATCCCTAGAATGGGTATAACAATGGCATGTTCCTCATAGCTTTGCCTGTGTGGATTAAATGAACTAATCCATGCAAAGTACTTAGAGCCTACCACATAGCACACAGACAGTAAATGTTAGCAATAATTATTATCACAATGTACACACAATACACAGGTTCTGCATCCCAAGGGAAATGAGAATCCTTGAGAATGGGACCCATGTCAGGGTTATCTTTGAGCCTAGTTGACATTAGGGCGTCCATGAATGTTGATTATTTTAATATATTGATGAAGCCAGGTATTGCATAGACGAAAACTAAAATGTACATCCAAACACATCTCCTTAGACTTCCTGCAACCTGAGGAAAACCCAGTGCCACTACTTCCAGGAAGTCTTCCCTGATTGTGTCCTAATCAGAGCTATGAGGTGCTATGAGCATCCCAATTACACACTGAACTTTTCTCTTGGCCTCATTTTTTGAAAACTTTGGTTAGATTCTCTTCCTCATCACCAGAGAAAGCCTCTTGAGAGCAGCAGCCGTGTTCATCACTGAATTTAATCACCACTTTCTCCTTAATTCCTTATACAATATTGGTACATGGTAGATGCTCAATAAGCACTTTTGAATGAATAAAAATAATATTATTACCATGTAAAAACATTATTACATTTAGTGAAGTCTTATATTGTTCAAAGCACTCATTTAATCCTCATGGCTAGTGGTAATTTTATTAACCTCATTTTATACACCAAAAAAAAAAAAAAAAAAATTGAAGCTCAGAAAGGAAAATTATCCTGAGTTCACACACACATATGATGCAAGCCCAGGCCCATTTGGCTCATAACTGTGTTATACAAACTCTAAAGAGTTAGACCCAAGTTCATATACAGAAAACTAGAGGGAGAAGTATTGTTCATATACAAGTTCCTTACCAGCTCTATTATTTATATTTTCCCAACCTAACTCTGTATTTTAATTAAATAGTGGATTTGATGGATATGTTCTGTGTAAGTCTTATTGCTAAGAACCTCTGAGGAAAGAAAAGAGGTCAGCATATTTTAGTAGTTCTGTTTTGAGCAATGCTGGTGACAAAGGGAAAAAAATCAATAAAGAAAATTGTGCATTAGGAAAGAAACATTGGGCTAATGGTAAATCAGAATGTTTTAAGCAGAAACCAGACAAAACTGGATCTACTTAGGTCTTTCCACAGTTTAATTGGTAAAAATCCATGTGACAAAATGCAAGGGGAAATAACATATATTGGTGTGGGTGAGAGAGAGAACAGATTTAAAACATTTCTTGTAAATTTGAGTTGGTACCCAAGAACTTCAGTTTTCACCTTTTTACCAGCATCCTTTGTGCCCAGCCAAGAGGAAATAGCCCTCAGCTTGCAGGAAAGCTCCAAGAGCAAGGGACCAGAGAACTGACACGATAAGGATGATACTCAAGAAAGGCCGCAGTCATCTGGGAGTGTTTGAAGTGTCCCAGGAATGTGACGGGCCTCCGAACTAGTCAGAAACCTGATTTCATTTTGATTGTTGTAATGACACTCTATCAGACGACGTGGTGTGTGTGATATAATTGCGTATATGATTTTGTGTGTGATGTGGTGTGTGTGAGAGGGAGAGAGAATGTATGTATGTGTATGCTGTGGTGTATTTGTAATTGTGATTTGTGAACGTGTGTGTGATTGTGTGTGCATGTAAATACAATGAGAATCTATGTCAGAGACAGAAAGCAAAACCACCCCTCTGCTCAGCTAGGGGAACAGACTGCGGCAAAAGACCAACAAGGACCAGCAACGATGCACTCACAAGCAGGATGGGGCAGAGGTTGAGAGCAGAGGAGTGTTCCCCAAGCCAAAGGATAGAAACTTCTCCTGAAGAAAACATAACTAGATCTAGGTTCAGGAAACAAAACAAAACAGTTCTTCTGTAAATTACAGAAAAATTAGATATTGGTTTTTGCCTATTGGTTAGATAAATATGAAGAAGACTGACAAAATCCGGTTTGAGCAAAGGTGTGGGAGATATAATGCTTTTGTACACATCCAGCGGGAGTGTGTTTAGGACATTTCTGGAGGGCCGTTAGCCACATGCACTACAATGTAAATCATGCATACTCTTCGACCCCACAATTCCACATTGGGAGATTTCTCATAGGAAATGAAAGGGTAAGTATGGAAAAATATAAGTGGAAAGATATTCCTTGCAGCACCATGCATAACAGGGGCAATGCCCATCCCTGAAAGATCTGTTAAATAAATAATAATGCTGTTTGAAGAATGAGCTGTAGGTCTGTAGATAATGACTCAGGGAGATGCCCAATACATAGTGTTAAGGTAAAAGATCACATGACAAAAGTGTATTTTCGTTTCAGAGAAACAAAATTGTGTTCACATTTTTAGAAAATATTTGGAATGATTTATAACAAAATATTAACAGTGGGTTATGTCTGGGAGGTGATGACATTGGGGGGAGGGAAGAGAATTTCACTTTCTACTTTGTACATAATTATTTTTCTCCTTAAAGAGTATATATCATTTCTGCAACTAGAGATTATCGTACTAAGTAAAGTAAGTCAGAAAGAGAAAGACAAATACCGTATGATATCACGTATATGTGGAATCTAAAATATGGCACAAATGAACCTACCTATGAAACAGAAACAGACCCACAGACATAGAGAACAGACTTGTGGATGCCAAGGGGGAGGGAGGAGGGGAGAGGGATGGACTGGGAGTTTGGGGTTAGTAGATGCAAACTATTACATTTTTAAAATTATTTATTATTTTTTTTCGCCACTCCACGTGGGATCTTAGCTCCCCGACCAGGGATTGAACTTGGGCCACCGCAGTGAAAGCACCAAGTCCTAACTATTGGACCACCAGGGAATTCCCTAAACTATTACATTTAGAATGGATAAACAACAAGGTCCTACCGTATAGCAGAGGGAACTCCATCCAATCTCCTGGGTTAAACCATAATGGAAAAGAATATTTAAAAAAATGTATACATGTGTATAACTGAGTCACTTTGCTGTATAGCAGAAATTAGCACATCATTGTAAATCAACTATACTTCACTTTAAAAAAAAAAAAGAAAAGAGTATGTATTATTTCTACATTTGGAAGAAGAATACCAATAAGGATGTTGCCATTTAGGATGGAAGGAAAGGAGATTTTTCTAATATGCTATAGTAGAGCAGATTCAGTTTATGTCTCTCCATTTCAGATTTGAGTCCCTGGCCAGATTCCCAAGCTATGTAAAAATCTAAAAGTTTGACTCCCTAGATTTCTGAATCTGTTTTCCCACTGATTCATAGCCTGGTGTTTCTTATGCAGCCCATGCATCTGCAGCCATCTTGGCAAAACAGAGCTGCCACAGTAGACAAGCAGGGAAGAAGTCCTTTCCTGAGAGCTCAGCTAGTGCTTGCTGACAAATAGAAAAGAAACAGCTTTGCTGTTTAGGAACTTACGACGGTTTAATTTACTTTGACAGTAAAAATGAAAGCAAGGACTAAATATGCTCTTACAACAAAATCACCAAAAGACATTAGGAATGCATGCTATTCAGCATACAAATATACAGATCACCTTTTTGTATTTGGCAATAATGTTTAGAATTCAAAGTGCATGGTAGAATAATGAAACAATATCCTACTTTCAACAATGCTGAAGCTCTATCCAGTTGTCTGGGGTTTTGTTTTCTGCCTGAGACTTGCTGAAATAGAGCACGTCAGCATTCTCGTCATTCATGGAATGTCTTGTTTTCACAAAGTGCAGGACCATACCTCTCTTCTGTGTGAAAGATAGCTTTTACTACAAGGAAAAGACGCTGTCCATCTTACAAACCATAAAAATTTTCATTTCGTATCACGTTTTCATGAAACATGAATTTAATATTTTTCTCTTGGCTTAACAATTTTCTAAGTGTTTTTTTTTTTTTCACTTTTTATTGATCTTTAATCACTATGGTTTCCTAAAACATTTTATCTTTCTCTGGCTTCTCTCCTCTTCCAGCACCACCTCCTATTTCCTTGTTACCCATAAATAAAATCCAAAGTATATTAGATTCATCCCATTTAAAAGAATTCTTGAAGAAAAGCCTTTTAGAAATCAAGGAATTATACAGGCTAACTCTATAACTTACTTGTTTTGTAAAATTTCCCATTTTGAATGTGGATTCTTTTCTAATAGGATACATCTGTATTTTTCTTTTCCTTGTTGTATCACTATAAAAAGTAAATAGGGAAGAAAAGGAATATCTTGAGACAGTTTGCAAATTAATGACAGTTGAATCAGGAGCCCTAATTCTCAGTTACAGCCAAGGTACGTTCATTATTAATCCACAGAAATTTTTTTTTTAAATCCTGAAAATAGACCTTTCTATGAAGGAAAACACGGATCTATTGCTGGTGCTAATTTCTCTGCGAAGACTACGGGTCAGTTCTACCTGGTGTACAGCTTCTTTTTCCTGAGTAACACCAAAGACTTTTTTAATCTTCCTGGCATCAACACTTTGTCAGTAACCTGAAGGAGGGCATGAAGAAGGAGTAAAGCAAAAGTAAATAACTATGACCTCATATACAAAGCCTGAAATTAAAGGAAAACCGCCAGAAATACAACCCATATGGTCATTTTTCTTTGTACATGCTCAGATGACAACAGGAAAATATGCGAGGCACATACAGATGGGCAAAGGCAGGTACCAGACAAAATACATTGCAAACGATTCAAAATTAGGTTCAGCTCTGTGACTTTGACTGCTGAATGACCTTGTATGAGGCAGGCAGCAGCTCTCAGCCTCAGTCTCCCTCGGTTGCTTGGAGTCTTGTTGTAAAAGATTCAAACACTACAGAGGTTTAAGGAGAACTGGAGTCTTCCTTCATCTGTTTTACATTTCTAGCCCCATGCCAGGGGATTGCTAGTACTTTGGTGGGTATCTTTTTAATCCTTTTTTATGTCACCACATAGAGATAAATACAGAGAAAACATTTATCTTCCTATTGCATTAATAGACTTGCGGTAGATTGCATTATTGCTGCCTCCTATTGGCTCCCCTCCCTGAACGGATAGCACACATTGCTGCCTGTTGCTATATGATTTACAGTATCTCCCAATAGGTACATTTAAGACCATGGAAATTTGCATATACAATTGGAACTCCCCATCTGGATCTCAGAGATTTGGGGATTGTCATATGAATGATGATGCAGATCTCTGAATAAGGGAACCATGGAGAAAGGCCAGTGTTCTATTTACTATGGCTGCATAATTACCCCCAAACTTAGTGCCTTAAAACTACAACCAAATTTAATGTTTTCTCACATGGTTGTGGGACTTCACTGGACCCCACCGGCCAGTTTCTCCTCTGGCTTTCTCACATGGTTGCAGACAGAGGGAGCTCATTTACTTACATGGTATCATGTGAGTATCTGGTATCATGGCTGGGAAGACTGGAGCATCTGGGGATCGATCCTCTGATACTTTTCTCTATCTCGTTTTAGTCTATCCACCTGGTCTCTCTAGTGAGAGACTTTAGAGTAGCTGGATCTCTTACATGATAGCTTGGGACTTCCAAGCTGCATATCCCAAGAGAGAGCAAGTCATGCACAAGCTGCATCCCCTCTATGGGCTAGCCTCGGACGCCATGCAGCGTCACTTCTGCTTCACACTGAGTCCAAGTAGCAGTTGTTAGTCCCCTCGAAAAAAAAACTCAAGAGAAGAGAGCACATGCCCCACCTCTTGGTAAGAAGGGTGTCTCAATTCAAGAAGCACATGGAGAATGGAATATGTATCTAGCCATTTTTGGAAAACATAGCCTGCCATGGCAAGGTTTAGGAGGCTAGTAAAATGAGCTGGTAGTGATCATGTCAAAATCCCTGTGAGTTAAAATATATTATCGCCATCATTGGGACTTCCCTGGTGGTGCAGTGGTTAAGAATCTGCCTGCCAATTCAGGGGACATGGGTTCGAGCCCTGCCCCGGGAAGATCCCACATGCCGCGGAGCAACTAAGCCCGTGCGCCACAACTACTGAGCCTGCGCTCTAGAGCCCGCGAGCCACAATTACTGAAGCCCGTGTGCCACAGCTACTGAAGCCCGTGCACCACAACTACTGAACCTGTGTTCTACAGCCTGCGAGACACAAACTACTGAGCCGGCGTGCCACAACTACTGAAACCCACGCACCTGGAGCCCGTGTTCCGCAACAAGAGAAGCCACCGCAATAAGAAGCCCGCGCACCGCAACGAAGAGTAGGCCCCGCTCGCCGCAACTAGAGAAAGCCCGCGTGCAGCAACAAAGACCCAAGCCAGCCTAAATAAATAAATAAATAAATTTATTTTAAAAAAATATATATTATTGCCATCATTAAAATTACTACTTAGTTAAATATTTTCAACCAACCTACTGGTAAAATTTGAGACAATTAGTATTAATTGAGTTATAATTATGCTTTTCTTTATCATTAGGAGGAAGCATTTTACTCATCTTTATATCACTTTAATCAGTATATTAATAAACACTTATATGAATAAGTTCATTAATCCCTGCTACTCAAAGCCTTTTTTGCATGACCTTTTGAGAAGATGATTACTAAAAACATGTGAAGTACAGTATAAATAAGATTAATGGGAAGATTTTATTATAAATACATTGATAAATTGTTCATAATAAACCTAATTTCCTTATCTTCTGGGGATAAATATCTAAGAGTAGAAAATAGGACTATAAATGAAGTTATTTATCCAGAAAGCTGCAAGCTTCTGGGATCTGTGTACTGTAAAAGGCAAAAGACCTCATGGAGAATGGAGCTATGTATAAGAAAGTGATCAGGTAGAGATTTTTATCAGCATTTCTGAATTATTTACATCAAATTGATTTCAGCTATTCTGTTAATACAATTCAGAAAATGCAAAAAGAATTCTTATCTTCATTATCTTTCAGTAATGAAGATAAGAACACCTGAATAAAAATACTAGTATGAGATTTACAATTTTATGGAAGCTAATGTGCTAATTCATGGACACAATTTCTAGTTATCAAATGTTCCATTAGCTACTGGTTTGTGATACAAAAATTGCTATATCTACTCTATTAGATTAAAGTTAACTAAGCTACATAACGACACATTAATAGAAATAGGAAGCCCTTTGCCATCAAATTTGTACAGCTCCTAATGAAACAAAATAGTTTTCCTATTGAATGTCAAACCTTAATCTTTATATTGGTACTATACAAGAAGCATATTTTCAAAGGAGCTAAACATCACATTATTTTATATTTATAAGTCTCCATAGCTGAATATTATAAATTAAACATGTCACCTATTGGATAACAATAGCACAAAGAGCAAGTTTATTTGGGAATTAATTTAATTTAAGTGCTATTATCTTGAAAAAAAGTTTTGAAATCATTGTGCCAAAACTTCTGGTCAGCTTGAAAATTTCGCATGTGCCATAAACCCAACTCAATGTCCCTTGAAAATAGAACTCATTGGTTTATGTAACTGAAAGATACAGGATAAATCTTCCTGTGCGCTGGTGTCAGCAACTTGGGTGATGCAGTCAGAGTCTCACTTTCACTATCTATATCGAATGTAGTCTGCCTCTCAAGCGGAGCTCATCCAGTGTCGTGACTTAAAATACTGGCATTTGCTTTAAAACACTTTAGCAAGGGAGGAGAGAAGAGAGGGAGAAGGAGAGAAGAGTGGAGGGGAGAAGGATTGGGAAAAAAAGAAAACGAGGCATGTGCAATAGATGTGGCAAACTTGTGATAACTTTTGAACGTGAGTGATAAGTATGTAAGGATTCATTATATTCTCATCCTTGAATTGTAATTTTTAAAATTTTTTGCAATTTAAGTTCTAATCTATGAAGGATTGCTCAAAAAAGTGGTGGAATAAAACAAGGAAGAAGAAAGCACATGATCAAGGAGACAAGAGATCCCACACAGAAGAGGGGTGAGGTCCCAAGATGATTATGTGCAACAGACCTAGAGAAAAAAAAAAAAAATTTGGAGCAGAAGTATCTGTTCACCAGAGGGAAGTGGGGAGGAAGGTTGTGGTGACAACTGATAAATGATCAGACATGTTAAACTATTTGGGAAAAGCTTTTTAAACATGTTCAGCAGATCTAGTAGAGCATTTGGAAAAAATTAGTGGGTATAAAGGAGATTATGGGACTGGAAAAATAAGGCAGTTTTAAATTCCAAGAGAAGGTTTTTAAAAAACAAGAAGGAAAGTACAATCATAATATAATAGTAGGTTATTCAGTAAAATATATTTACTTAGATCATAATAATAATGTAAAGGGCTTCCCTGGTCGTGCAGTGGCTAAGAATCCGCCTGCCAATGCAGGGAACACGGGTTTGAGCCCTGGTCCGGGAAGATCCCACATGCCGCGGAGCAACTAAGCCTGTGCACCACAACTACTGAACCTGTGCTCTAGAGCCTGCGAGCCACAACTACTGAGCCTGTGTGCCACAACTACTGAAGCCCGCATGCCTAGAGCCCGTGTTCCGCAACAAGAGAAGCCACCGGGATGAGGAGCCCACGCACCGCAACGAAGAACAGCCCCTGCTTGCCGCAAGTAGTGAAAGCCCACATGCAGCAACGAAGACCCAACACAGCCAAAAATAAATAAATAAAATAAAAATTAAAAAGAAAAAAAAACACGGTGAAATCCAAGTATCTGTACCTGAGTTGATTGTATGGTACCAACATCAATTTCCTGGTTTAAAAAAATGATAATGATAATAATGTAAAGACTGAATTTTGACTTCACTAAAATTGTGGTCTTATGATTTATAGCGGGAAAAGGAAGGGAAGAAATTTGGAGAGTGGTGGAGAGCCAAGTCCTCAACTGTCACAAGAAGAAACCAGTAAAAAATTTTAAGTTAAAAAAAACGAAAAATTTAAATTATTTTTAAAAAATGTGTACTTGGAAATGTCTAGCTAAGTTTTACCCTTTTCGGGAGTTTGGAAAGTGCCAAACACACCGAGCAAAAATGAGTATTAATGTCTGCCTTTGACCACGGCAGGAGACACAGTCTGAAACACATCACCACTAAGGTACCCCTAGTCTTAGGAAAGAAGCCATTCACTGAGGGCTTTTAATTATCCTGCACCACAGTGGGGAATGAGGGTGGTCATCATTCAAAAACTTATTCTGATAAATTAATTAGCCAGCTTATAAAATGATTTATAAATCCATGGAAGTGGAATGGATTTGAATTAGGTCTTAGTGTAATAATCATCAAAGTGTGTTTCTCTGAATCCTTTTAGGATTTTAATAGTTATGGGATTGTGGATTCAAATCAAGGGTGGTAGGGTAAATCTTGGTGCAATAGAGCATTGAAATAGACACCACAAGATCTGTCTTCTGACACCAAATAAATGAGCGACACTATTGTGTAACTTAAATACTCTGAGCCTCTGTTTCCTGGTCTTTAATTTCCTTCACGTTTGAAAATATGATGATTTTGGACTTGGTTCTGATCAGAAATGTCAGTGTATGTGAGCAGAAAATAGAAAGCTGTGCTTTCATTTTGTGGATGGTTTCCTTTGCTATGCAAAACTTTTAAGTTTAATTAGGTTCCATTTGTTTATTTTTGCTTTTATTTCCTTTGCTTTAGGAAACAAATCCAAAAAAATATCCCTGAGATTTATGTCAAAGAGTGTCCTGCCTGTGTTTTCCTCTAGGAGTTTTATGGTTTCTGGTCTTACATTTAGGTCTTTAATCCCTTTTGAGTTTATTTTTGTGTATGGTGTTAGAGAATCTTCCAATTTCATTCTTTGACATGTAGCTGTCCAGTCTTCTCAGTGAAGAGACTTAGTGAAGAGACTGTCTTTTCTCCATTGTATATTCTTGCCTCCTTTGTTGTAGATTAACTGACCATAGGTGCGTGGGTTTATCTCTGGGCTTTCTATGCTGTTCCATTGATCTATGTGCCTGTTTTTGTGCCACATGTCTAGACTTTTCATTTTATCATCTTTTGATGATCAGAAGAACTAAAATTTAGCGCAGACAAAAAAAAAATTCATTTTGAATTTTAGGCCTGTTGTCTCATGTTTGTTTGGAATTATAACCGTTCAGAGCTCATAAAAAGAATATATTATATATATAATAAACACCTGCAGCACAAGCAAGATAAGAGCTAGGAAAGATTCTTTTGAAGTCAGAATACCTTGTCCTTTAAATTGCAGGTACATTTTGACATGAAGATACTCACACAAAAAAATCTAAAAAGACAAGAGAAAACTGGCTCTGTGAGAAGGGCTATTTGGTCAGTTGAACAGATGAGGCCAAAACATTCACTTCCTCTCTTTACCAGAGTCCATCTACTTGGCCTTGTGCTGCAAGGACTCAGGAAAAAAATATTATCCCTTCCCTTGTGTGACCAGACAGATGCAGGGAAATAAAATAAGTCAACGAAACGGTGCCAGGCTTCTGGGCCACACTGAAAATAGCTCCGGGCTTTACGGTCTGTTTTGAGCTTCCAAAGAGTCTTCCTCATTTTTCCTGACTACCCTCTTCCACCTCCTCTACTCTCTCTCCTCTAAATATGTACAAGCATGCACATCCCTCCTCTAAGTGTGCACGAAAATGCATTGCAGAGTCCTGGAGCGTGTAACAGGAGGACATGTGTGTCATTATGAACGTGGACAAGAGTTGTAACCAAACAGGCAGTAAACAACTTCCAAAAGGAATCTTCCTATCTGCTCACTTGTCACCAGCACTACCCAGAGAAGAGTGCTTTTTCTTTTTTTTTTTCCTCTCAGCTGTTAGATCCCAAAGTCCTTTTTATCTTTTCCTTTGGTATTCCTCCCACTGATGTCAATTGGCATAGAAAACTAGGAAGACAGTTTCCCCTACCCCAGAAGAGACAGGTCTAGTGGGTCAACAGCATATAATACACTACTGGGAATAGGAAATAGGAAGGAATCATAGAAGAGCTAGTGTTTACTGATTGCTTACCTATTAAGTATCAGATATTATGTTAAGTGATTATTATGTAATACTTGTCTCATTATTCCATTTTACAGATTAGGAACTTAAAGCCCCGAATGGTTAAGTCCCATTGTCTCAAGTCACCCAAATAGAAAGTGGCACACACAGCACCTGAACCCTTCTCTATCAAGCTCCAAAAATCCCAGTGCTTAACTCTGTGCCATAGTGATACCAATGGAGGGTAAGGATATGCCACTTCAGTCACTTGCTTACTACACAGAGCACACAGGGGTGGGTGATGGCTTAAAAGAGCTTCACACAGTTTAACAGAGTGGTTCACAAACCTTAGTGACATAAGAACTCTCCTGGGGAACTTGTTTAAAATAGATTTGTAGGTTCTTCTCCAAAGCTACTAATCCAAACCTTTGAGAGTAGGGCCTGGATAACCAGCATCTTTAACAAGCTCTACTGGTGATTCTTACATAGATGGCCTTTGTCCCACCTATTGAAACACACTGGTTGAACAGCTCTTAACAGGCTATTCCATTAATCCAGTAGTTCTCAAAATGAGATTCCCAGATGAGCAAGCAACAGCAGCACCTGGGAATTTGTTAGAAATGTAAATTCTTGAACCTTACCCCAGATCTAAGACACTCTAGGGGTGAGACCCAGCAATGTTAGTTTTAACAAGACGATTTTGATGCACATTAAACTATGAGAAAGAATGCTCTAACAATCTAACCTTTTATAAGGTTATCATGTAAAATATTATAATTCGTTTACCAAAACTCTGATTTGGCTATTAGAATATCCCTTTGCCCTTTGCATCCCTTCTTCTTTTTTTTTTCCCTTTGGCCATGCAGCTTGTGGGATGTTAGTCCCCTGACCAGGGATTGAACCCGGGCCCTCTGCAGTGAAAGCCCGGAGTCCTAACCATTGGACCGCTAGGGAATTCCCATATATCCCTTTGTACAGCAATACTTAATTGGAATTTTGCCTAACTAAAAAATTGGCTCTTCACCATCCTTCCTTCATCCAATCCATTCTTCGCAGTCTGTCAATGTCAGCCTGCAACACCATTGTGAGGAGAGTCCTGTGCTGAGTGACAGAAGGTTCATCATTATTCATTTAACAAATGAATATGTTGGATGCTAATCTCTAGAACCTTTGAATATGTTACCTCATATGGCAAAAGGGACTTTGCTGATGTGATACATTAAGGATCTTGAAATAGGTCACTACCCTGGATTACCCAGGAGGGCCTAAGTGTCCTTCTAAGCGGGAGGTAAGAGACTCAGAGTCAGAGAAGGCAATGTGAGGATGAAAGGAGAGGTCAGAATGATGTGGCATCACCAGGCAAGGAATGCCGGCAGCCTCTAGATGTGGGAAAAGGCAAGGGAATGGACTCTCCCCCAGAGACTCCAGCCCTGCCAACCTGGTCTGGTGTTCTGACATCCAGACTTTAAAATAATAAATTTTTGTTGTGTTAAGTCACTATATTTGTGGTAATTTGTTGTAGTAGCAATAGTAAGGAAACTAATACATTAGACATCATTGAAATTAAGAATCAATGTTAAGAAAATAAGAAGTCAAGCTACAGGCTGAGATAAAATAGTTACAGTGTATATATCTAATAAAAGACTTGTATCTAGAATATATAAAGACATCTTGCAACTCAATAATAATAACACAACCCGATTTAAAAATGGGCAAAAAAAAAATGTTAACAGATACTTCACAGAGGATACCTGCATGGCCATAAACACATGAAAAGATGCCCAAAATGATTAGTTATGGGAAATGAAAATTAATACCATGATGAGACCTTACTGAACATCCATTTGAATGGTTAAAATTTAAAAAATTATACCAACTGCCAAAGAACAACTGGAACTTTCAGACAATGCTCAATGCTTGTAGGAGCATAAAATAGTACAACCAGTTTGGAAAACAGTTTGTCAATTTCTTATAAAGTTAAATGTGTATTTACCTGTGACCCAGCAATTCCACTCCTTGATATTTACTGGAAAAAATAAAAAGAGAAAAGAAAAGCAAAAGAAATCATATGCATACAAATATTCATAGCAGTTTTATTCATAATAGCCAAAAACTGGAAACACCCCAAATATTCACCAGTAGGTACACAGGCACACAAAATGTGGTAAATCCATACCATAGAATACTACTCAGCAATAAAAAGGAACAAACTGCTAATATACACAACAATATAAGTGAATCTCAAAAACATTATGCTGAAGGTTTTTTTAAAAAAAAGCCAGACACAAAAGAGTATATACAGTACAATTCATTTATATGAAATTCTAGAAAAGGCAAACTAATATATAGTGACAGAAAGCAAATCAGTCATTGCTTGGGCCTGGACAATGGTGAAGACTTGATGGCCAAGGGAGAGGAGGAAACTTTGTGCAATAATGGAAATGTTCTATACCTTAATTGTCGTGATAGTTACACTGATATATGCATTTGTATGTAAATAACTCCTCAGTGAAATTGCTGTTGAAAAGGCATAGTGATTAATAAAATGTTGGGGAAAATGAATGTAAAATACCATTAGACTGAGATAAGGGCCACAGCCAGAGCAGCAGGAACAGGGGTCAGTCTGTCCAGTGGCTGCATGTGGCAACAGCAGGAGTCACCTTAATTGATCACTTAGAGTAGTTGGATAGACTTTGGGATTCTGTTACTAGGGCCAGTCTCATAGGTAAGGCATTCTGCTTGTTCAATGCTTGACAAAAGTTTTCTAATGAGAAGTTGTTAGGTAATATATGAGAAAGTCAATTCTACATATTTGGGGAAAAAGAGATTTTACATACAAAATTTTACACTTTATACATACCTTGTACATCAGAGGACTGAACTAAATAGACTTGAGAGAGCTACCTGGAAATATCAACAGGAAAGAGCTTTCTGAAATTGTTTGAATAGTAATAACTCTATTACAAAAACAAACGAGGAGAAGAACATAGTCTTTGTCAGAGCCTCAGGGATCCTCGACTTATTGTACCATTACCCCTTTGAAAATGGACAGCCTTGGGTTGACAAAGGCTCCCCACTGAGGCTGCAGCATGTAAATGAATAAATAAATGACTTCTTATTGGTGTTTATCTGAATTGGCTCAAGGTAATGTTGGTGTTGTCCTTTGCAATAACAATAGAAGAATTTGTATATAGGCTACGCAGTTGTAAGTACATGCATTAGAATTAATCACAGAAGTTATTGTTAGGGATAATGATGCCTAGTTATTTCATCAGATGCTAAAACAATGCATGTGTAAGCCTGCATGGCCCTCTTGACTTGGGGCAAGCCAAGCTACTGTTCTTTTGGAAACCTGCCTGTTATAACTCAAGGTAGTAACCAAAACTCTAGCAAACACTCCTGATGCTATTCTTGTCCAGCTCTGTGCTGGCCGGTGAAGAGGAAGAATAAGAGGATATGACTTCTTTCACTCATTCATTCCTTCATCTAACTAGTAAAAGAGAGTCAGATAATGTTTAAGTTACAGTAATAGAATGGGCTGCCTCAGAGGGAGTTCAAAAAGAGATGCATACCTAACCATAAGAAAGGGGTGGTTTATGGAGGTGTGCTGGACTAAAAATGGTCCCCAAAGATGACCATACCCTAAGCTCTGGAACCTATGAATATATTGCAGGTGTGATTAAGTTAAGGACCTTGAGACAGGGAGATTATCTGGGGTTATCTGGGTAGGCCCTATAAGTTGGGGGGGGAGGCAATAGAATAAGAGTCAGAGAAGGAGATGGGATGATGGAAGCGGAGGTTGGAACAATGTGTTCTGAAGATGGGAGAAGGGGCCACAAGCAAAGGTCCATGGTCAGCTGGAAAAGGCAGGGAAACAGATTCTCCCCTAGAGCCTCCAGGAGAAATGCAGTTCTGTTGATTCTTCGTAGGATCCATTTTGGATTTCTTACCTCCAGAACTGTAGGATAATGAATCTGTCTTGTTTTAAGCCGCTGAATTTGTGATAATGTGTTAGAGCAGCAGTAAGAAAGTAATACAGGCAGGATTCTAGATACTATGAGAATTAGACCAAGAGACATGTATTTATGATTCTAAAATTCGAAATGTAAAATGTTGATATATTAAGATTGCTTGCAAATTCAACACCCACCATGCTCTTTCCAAACTCAAAAGACTGTATCCCTCCTTTAGTGTATATATGTGTGTGTTTTCAATAAATGTACACCCCACGTCAGTTTACAAACTGATGAAAATGAAGTCAAGATACAGAAACAGAAAGGGGATATAAGGCCCCTCTTTCCCATTTGCCCTCATTAGTTCTGTCCTTGCCCCACTTTGGCCACCAAAAACTCTAACTCATCTAACTCATTTGCTCATTTCACCTGGATCTGTTATACCATGTATCCTTGTATTCTTCCAACAAAAACAAGTTCTACTCTGCCTTTATGTAACTTACCAGGTCTCACTTCCTACCCCTAGCACTGAGATAACACCTCATTTCCAAGAACCTACCTCCTACTTATTTTCATTACTTGAAAGAGCTAGCAATTTGGCACAAAAGTTAGCATTTCTTATAAAATCCAGAGCAATAATTTTGGTGCCCCATTCTAACTGGGATAAAGAATGGCCTCTGGAGGACCAGTCTAGCAAGGCTAATATGACTGGCCATTAAAATGTTAGGAAAGAAAGGGTGGAGACATTAATTGAGCATCTACTATGTACCAGACGCATTACATAAACATACATTTTATCCTTAAATGAGCTTGTGAAGTATTATTTTCTCTTTTTAGATGAAGAAACAGAGGCATAGAGTGGTTAAGTAACTTGCCCAAGGCTGCCCAACTAAAACCTGACAGCGCTAAGACCTGAACTCAGGTGTTCCATGACATTTTTAGCTAAGTAACTGCAAAAGAATTTTGGGTAGAATAAAAAGCTTCCACCATCCGTGTGGGTGACTTGCCTTACGTGCCCACAGTCCCAGGGCTGGCGCCCTGCTCTTTGATGTAGAATCTTCAACTGCCACCTCATTCCAATCCCTGATTTTAATTCCACCCTCCATTTGATGGTGCATTTGTTTCTTGTCAGCCTGAGAGCAGGAAATGGAAGCAATCTCTTTTAGCACTTAACACTTCAGTATTTTACATCAAATGCAAAATCTGGTGGGTTTTCCCGGGCTCCTGCTCTGCTGTCAGTGCTCCCACCCAGCACCAGCTGCAGGAGGGAAAAATTACTTTTCTGTGGGACTGAGCTCAGAGACCTGAGGAAAACACCAGAATCATTTCCTTGGGTTCCATCAAGAGCCAAAGCCTCTTGGCCTGAATCAGGGACGACTTACAAGTGAGGGCAGGCTATCCAATGCTGTGATTCTATGATTCTCTCCTCCAGGGTCATAGGCCAAGCGTGAGCCCTAGAGAGGCAGGACAAAATGAGTCCAGACGCCCGGAAGAGAACTTGAGGCCAACCAAAAATTGGCCTTCTATTTTCTTTTTATTTATCCCAGAGAGACATCAAGAGAAATATACTGCTCTGACTAACCCCCAGTTCTCAGTGGAGGCAAAAAGAATCACAAGTAACCATTCCCTAAAAGTCAATTTTGAAATAGGGGCTCCACAAAATATCAAGCACGCAATTTCGTATTTCTTGATAAATTGGGGTCAGAAAGTGTTACCGTAATTGGCATACAGTATTTGTGTCCCTGGAGCCTAAATGTGTAGGGATGGGAATGGGGGTAATTAAGCACTCTTGTTTCTGGAGCTTGTTGGCCGGCAGCTCATTTATGCTTGGTGACCATCCAGGAGACACCAGACCCATCTGCGTACGCGTGTCATGCCATGCCTGACTAATGCTTCCTGACGTGCTGTTGATTTAAGGTTAAAATCCCATACAGCGGAGAATTTCCCTGGTCTCCAAAGGTTCAAAAATAATGATGTGTGGAGGATAAATATGTGCCATTTATTTTATTCCTCTTCCTGCAGCAGAGACCAAAAAAGAAAAAAAAAAAACTTATTTAAAGGCAAAGATAAGAAAAAGGCACTTTAATACAATTACGTTTTCAAAGGACTTGTCAAAAAAATATTTTCGGCTGCCAAGTCAGCAATTTTCCAAAGATATCCTAACAGGAAAAAAGGATTCATGGAAAAGAAATTATCAGGGGAAATTTAACTGTAGTTCAAAGAACAGCAGGTGGTACGCAGCACATTATTACTTTTTTATTCATGACTTGCCTCAGAGACCTCCCCCCAAAATCTAACCAAACTGACAGACAGTGGCCCAGTATTATGACCTTGTGAATACCAAATCTGTGCAATAATTATATCAGTCTGATCTGCCGTGCTCTGACCCACTACATCCTTTACTGCCTTCTTTAAAGCACGCAGCAAGCAGCATCCTTCCTGATTTGCAGAGAGAATCTGAAGCATCAGGAGACAGGAAGACCTTCCAGGGAGCAGAGGAGAGGCCTGTGGGGAGAAATATGTCAAGAGCCCTCCCCTCTCACACTCCCGCCCCTGTCCTCCCCTCCTCAGCCCACCCCCAATCCTCCATCATCAGCTATGGCTCCTTTCTAACCCCCAGCCAAACAGAGCCTTCTTTCCATCCAGACAATGGGAAATGCCGACCAGGCTTGAGCAATTGGTTTAATATGACTCCTGGGTTTTCCTTAGAGATTTTAATTTCAGAAGTTAGAAGATTTATGCCAAGGGGTGATTTGGTGAACATTTGTTATCTTGAAAAGTGCATGAATTTTGGTAAATTTCCATGGGAAAAATAGGAGCACTATTCCTGTGCTTACATCAGCTTTCAATTTATTCAAGACCTGCTTATCCAGTTTGTGTGCTATTTATATTTTTAATTCTCCTCTCTCTCACTGTCTACCTTTATAGCCATTTTAATGCTCTCAAAACTTTCATAGTAGCATGGCAAGGAATACATTTCACTACCTTACAGTGAAATACCGGAACATGGAGAGAAATTTAAAATCCTAATTACTTCACATTTTCAGCAATTTAATACAGTACATGGTGGGAGAGAAGAATAAATCATTGCTATAATTAAAATTTGGTGATTGGCTGTACATTTTGTTTATTTTACTATTAATATTTCAAACAGTATTTAAGAGCTGACTATATGCAAAATATTCTGAAAAAGAATTGTGTGATAGATGAGAAAGAAGAAAAAGACACATAGTTTGCAGCCTGATAATCACATCTTCTATTTGGTTAATGCAGTTTTCAAAGTGTTCTCACTTTGAAACAATATTTATTCCTTCAGTAATACATATTGAACATCTACTGTGTATCAAGCTCTGAGATAGGTTCTGAATATACATTAAATTGCTCACTGGCAGAAATTGAGTCTCATTATTTTCAACTAAACATCCAGCTCTTAATGGCTACCATTTTACTGAGTACATGTTATATGCTAGGTACTAGATTATGTAATTTATCAACAATCATGACACCCGGAATTCATTGACTTCATCAGAGCCGAGTTTTGTGTGCTGGGAGACAATTCCCAATGGGTCTCTTGCATTCTTGCACATCTTGCAAACAGACGCCCTGACTGACTTTGTTCTGGACTGTCTTTTCTAGGACATTTGTATAGCTAATAACCTTGGAAGATACAGAGATTTTTTTCCATCAGGGCAAAGGAGCAGGTTTACTTTGGAGTTCCCCGAGATCAGAATTTCTCTCTGTAACAAACCCATGGCATGTGCAGGCTTCACCTGGCTCTCAGGGCTTTGCCTCATGGGAAGTAGAGCTCAGGTAACCAGCGTAATCGCTGATTCTCTAGCTACCGCTATTGCTATGAGTAAGAAAGTCATTCATCTCTGACCCAGGAGTTTTGTGTCTTTTGCCAGCATCTGTGAAACTGTGGCAGGCTAACTTGTTAGCTTATAAGTAGGGTAAAACCACAGGCCCTTCAAAGTTCTTGACACTGATGAGTGTTTTACCTATGCTACTTCACTGAATCTTCCCAACAAACTATGCATATCGTCCCGACTTTAGAGATAAAGAATCCAAGGCTTAGAGATGTTAAAAACCTGCTCAAGGTCACAGAGCTGGTCTTCCCCTCCCACTTCCCAATACTTTTTGCTTATAGTGAATGCCCTGCTTCCATCCCAGGGTGTAATCGTCCAAAGGTATGAGTGTGAGAAATGCCTCTAAGGGAACACACTGATTGAGGCAGGGGAGCCAGCAGGTCTGGGAGGGAAATAATAAGCCCTTTCTCAGTGAGTTGAGTCGCTTTTGGTTCTGCACATCAGGCTCCAGGCTTTGCCCTTGATGAGACAAACAGGACTAAAGTACTGAGTCAGAGGAAGATTGAAGAGTTGTGTTTTGGAAAGTGATTCTCTTGCAAGAGCTGTCACGGGGCATCAGGCTGGGCTTAGAAGCAAGAATGGGAGCCAAGTCAGAGAAGGGAGAGATGGCGGCACAGACAGCACCAGGAAGGCTGTTACTGCCGCTCAGAACAGGGCGTGATGAGACTAGAGGCACACCCACAGTCAGCATTCTCACTTCAGAGCTACTGAGAATAAGGTGACCTATCAAACTCTAAGATCTGACTCATGCTGAGAAGTTGTTCTGGAAATAAAAAAGCCTATTGGCTGCCAAATCTGTTAGCTTAGAGTTTCTTTCCCATTTGACTCAGAAAGAGGACAGAGACCACAGGGATGGGCCTCTGAATATCCTCCCAGATGTAGATCTACTGACCAATGTTCAGTGCAGGGGCCTGAACATTCCCAAGCTAACAGGCACTGTGGGCAATGACAGGAACCTGTCCCCCGAGAAAAAACAGGAAGTGGACCCCGTATGGTCTGGCTTCTGCCACTAGAAGGCAGTTTCCCAATGAGATAGGCAGCATGGGCTGTCAACATAGCGTCTCAGGAGGAAAATGTGAGTGTGAAAATGATTTTCCTCATATCAGAGGGCTTAGCGGGTCCCAAACTTGAATTGCACCCCAGAGTGAGTCAGAATCCTAAAGAGTATATCTGGGATGATTTAACATTAAAAAAAAAGGAAAGATTATGTAGAATGAGGAGGCACAGACTACCCTCCCAAATTCAGCAGATCTAAACACATGGACATTCCTGATTTCCACACACCGGGACATTTTTTTTGTTGTTTTTTTAAAGAGCTCCTGACTTATTTATTTATTATTATTTTTGGCTGTGTTGGGTCTTCATTTCTATGTGAGGGCTTTCTCTAGTTGTGGCAAGCGGGGGCCGCTCTTCATCGCAGTGCACGGGCCTCTCACTGTTATGGCCTCTCTTGTTGTGGGGCACCGGCTCCAGATGCACAGCCTCAGTAGTTGCGGCTCACGGGCCTAGTTGCTCCGCGGCATGTGGGATCTTCCCAGACCAGGGCTCGAACCCGTGTCCCATGCATTGGCAGGCAGATTCTCAACCACTGCGCCACCAGGGAAGCCCCACACCGGGACATTTTTTGTGATCCTCTGGGGAAAATTGACAAGTGCTATTAATAACCTTTGACCTTAGAGATACATCAAGGTCAAACAGACGAAGTCATAATTAGGAAGTACAGTCTAAGAGGTAAAGGTCAGACAGCGCACTAAAATACTGCTTAATATACAGAGCACTGTGCAAAAGTGCTGAGGCAGGAGAAATAACTATTGATTAAATCTGGTGCTTCAAATCACTGCTAATGCCATAAAATTTAATAGATTACAAAGGGAACACACAAACCACAAGGAAAGCTATGGGAAACACAGCTTCAGTGACTCTCCTAAGTAAGGCAAGTTTAGAACACATACACTGAATTTTTTTTTAATCCAAACCTTTAAAGATGGGATAAAAATGGCGTCTTTTTTTATACTTGCCTAACATAGCTTTCCATCCCCTCTTCTTGAAGAGAATTTACTACTCACACAAGGAACAGCCCTGGAGACTGCAGGGCTGTGTCTTTTCTTTACAGCCAGCAGAATGTGGACTTGGAAAAGTTCAAGCCAAATGTCCCCACAGTCCTCAGTCAGACTCCCTGCTCGGCGCTGTCAGTGCCGGACAGCAGCAATGGAGGGCCAGCTCGGGTCAGCTCTCCCCATTGTCATTCTCTGTGGTCAGTCAAGCCTCCAAGAAGGACACTAACGGGAGGTCTTGTTCTCTTTCTGCTTTGCTCGGTGAGGAAGATGATTGTTCAGCATGTCGCGAGCAGCCTTTAACAGCTCTCCTCAGAACATGGCAGAAGGACCCTGCCACCCCCTGATGGCAGTGCGTTCACTCGCCCCCCTCATTTTCCTCCTGGGCACAGCTGCCAGGGTGACCCACCCCAAAGATGCCTGAGCCTGTGACTTCACTTTACAAAAAAAGGTTCTTGGTTACAGAAAATAGACATTAACTTTGGCTTTCTTAATTAGAAAAAGAATGTTCTGGAAGGAGGACAGAGTGGTCAGAGAATCAATATGCAGCCTAGGGAACCCGGCGCAGAAAACAAGACATGCATCAAGTGAGGCCAAGCACAGCTAAGATGGGAGCACGGAAATGATCTACTGAGAACTCTGTTCTAGGCACCACTTCCTGTGTCAGAACCACAGCTCTGCTCACCACCACACTCGTGGAGTCAATCTCTTTTCACTCTCAGGATTCCAAGCCCCAGGCTGGCGCATCCATCTGGCAGAACATGATCACATGCCTAACCCAGACCTGCCTGGTAGCTGTAGGGGGGAACGTCTGCCTCCAGAAACAGGATGGTCTTCAGATGCCAAGGACCCACCGACTCAACACTCTTCAGAAAATCTCTATTACCTACGGCATAGAGTCCAAGTCCCTTACCTGCCGTAAAAGTAAGGTGGCGACGTGTCTCAGTTTTTCTGAGACAGCCTTATTTTTAATTTTTGTCCTAGAATAATTATTGGGACTTCTTTCACTCTCAAAAGAACCTGGGTTCAATAACAAAAAAACAAACAACCCAATCCAAAAATGGGCAGAAGACCTAAATAGACATTTCTCCAAAGAAGATATACAGATTGCCAACAAACACATGAAAGAGTGCTCAACATCATTAATCATTAGAGAAATGCAAATCAAAACTACAATGAGATATCATCTCACACCGGTCAGAATGGCCATCATCAAAAAATCTAGAAACAATAAATGCTGGAGAGGGTGTGGAGAAAAGGGAACACTCTTGCACTGTTGGTGGGAATGTAAATTGATACAGCCACTATGGAGAACAGTATGGAGGTTCCTTAAAAAACTAAAAATAGAACTACCATATGACCCAGCAATCCTACTACTGGGCATATACCCTGAGAAAACCATAATTCAAAAAGAGTCATGTACCAAAATGTTCATTGCAGCTCTATTTACAATAGCCAGGACATGGAAGCAACCTAAATGTCCATCATCGGATGAATGGATAAAGAAGATGTGGCACATATATACAATCGAATATTACTCAGCCATAAAAAGAAACGAAATGGAATTATTTGTAGTGAGGTGGATGGAGTTAGAGTCTGTCATACAGAGTGAAGTAAGTCAGAAAGAGAAAAACAAATACAGTATGCTAACACATATATATGGAATCTAAGGGGAAAAAAAAAAAGGTCATGAAGAACCTAGTGGCAAGACGAGAATAAAGACACAGACCTACTAGAGAATGGACTTGAGGACACGGGGAAGGGGAAGGGTAAGCTGGGACGAAGTGAGAGAGTGGCATGGACATATATACACTACCAAATGTAAAATAGATAGCTAGTGGGAAGCAACCACATAGCACAAGGAGATCAGCTCTGTGCTTTGTGACCACCTAGAGGGGTGGGATAGGGAGGGTGGGAGGGAGGGAGATGCAAGAGGGAAGAGATATGAGAACATATGTATATGTATAACTGATTCACTTTGTTATAAAGCAGAAATTAACACACCATTGTAAAGCAATTATACTCCAATAAAGATGTTAAAAAAAAAAAAAGAACCTGGGTTTTAAAAAATTATATGGTCACCCTACTTATGAAGTTCTTCATGACATGGCCCCTGCCTACCTTTTCAATTTCACTATTCCCTGATCCATCTTTATTCTTCAGCATAACAAAAATATTATGATTCCTTACATACAGGTGCTATTATTACTTCCAAGTCTTTACTCTCTGCCTAGAGTCTCCTTTACATGATTTCCATCCCGTCCTTTAATACCCAAAAATCTTTCTTGTGTTGTACGGGTTACTGAGTTATCTACGCCCACCCTTGCTTTCTGTTTGTACATACATCTCTCTGGGTGTTTACCAGATTATATTGCCATCATCTATTTTGGAGTCTAACTGCTCCCTTAGAATGTGAGGTCTTTGTGAGGAGCTGTGACTTGCTTATCTTTGATCCGTCAGCACCTAGCACAGCATGTGACACTTCGGAAGTGACTCTCTCAAAAATACGTGATGGATGTTTGAGTCCTGCGAGTTCGAAATAAAAGATTGGTCTGAAAATTATCATAATGGGGCAATAAATGGAAAGAGGAAAGAGAGGCAAGGAAAGACACAAAGGAGAGTTAAACAAATTACTGGGCTGACCACACAAGGCAAAGGTGGTTAGTCATCCAAATCACAGACCTCAAAGTCATTCTTCGAATCAAACTCAGAGACCAAAGGGGTTCGGTCTGATGGGTGGCATGGTGCAGAGTCTGAAAAAGTAGAGGAATGGTGTTTCCAGTTGGTATGTTAGATTTTAGAGAAAAGCCCTGGGGTGCAATCCACAGACAGGCCACACAGCTCGGGGAGGGTGAAAGAAACCTCAGGTCTGGAAGATTCATATACACCCCACCTCCTCCAGAGATAGCAAGCCCACCAGAGCGAGACTGCTTCTTGACGTCCAGCTCCGTGGTCAGGTCTGACTCCAGGCCCTGGACTAGTAGAAACCTCAGGTTAAGGAGCTGCAGCACCTGCCCTTCAGCAGGGCTGGGAGAGGTAGAGGCTGTCACCTGCAATTAATGGCAACTGCGAGCGAGGCTTTAGATAAACAAGATCTATTGGGAGGGGGCGAGGAGCATCCATATGTTTACCCTCTGAGGAATCCAATATATACGTTCTGGTCTATTAAGTGACACGTTTATCTTCCTTCAAGGCAAAAAGGAACATCTGTCACCAGGCTCTTGACTTAATTTCCATTGTGAACACCAAGCTTCATCAGATGCCCAGTCAAGTCACAGAACGTGGAAAGCTTACCGGCCAGGGCAGCAAGAGAAGCCGCACAGAACCACCCCCTTCAAAGTTCAAAATGGGCCCCCACGTGTCCCCAGTATGTGTCCTCTGTCCAGTATTTTTTTTTTTAAGGTTTTAATTATTTATTTATTTATTTATTTGTGGCTGTGTTGGGTCTTCGTTTCTGTGCAAGGGCTTTCTCTAGTTGTGGCGAGCGGGGGCCACTCTTCATCACAGTGCGCGGGCCTCTCACCGTCGCGGCCTCTCTCGTTGCGGAGCACAGGCTCCAGACGCGCAGGCTCAGTAGTTGTGGCTCACGGGCCTAGTTGCTCCGCGGCATGTGGGATCTTCCCAGACAAGGGCTCGAACCCATGTCCCCTGCATTGGCAGGCAGATTCTCAACCACTGCGCCACCAGGGAAGCCCAAGTATTTTTTAATCTAAACTCTATTCCCTTGTTATTCATTTTGTTCTGTGTCTGGGCTTCTTCAGAAACAAATCAGTGCCTTTTCTCTCTCGATTCTAGCATAATGCTAGTCTTGTTGAGGAGAGGACAAAGACAGAAATGGTTAGGAGACTGCAAAAGAGATACAGAAAATGGTTTGGTTTTTTTTTTTTTTTTTTTTTTTGGCTGCGTTGGGTCTTCGTTGCTTCGCGCTGGCTTTCTCTAGTTGCAGAGAGCAGAGGCTACTCTTCGTTGCAGTGCACGGGCTTCTCATTGCTGTGGTTTGTCTTTGTGTCTGAGAACAGGCTCTAGGTGATGGGCTTCAGTAGTTGTGGCACGTGGACTCAGTAGTTGCAGCTCGCTGGCTCTAGAGTGCAGGCTCAGTAGTTGTGGCTGACGGGCTTAGCTGTTCCGCGGCATGTGGGGTCTTCCCGGACCAGGGCTCGAACCCGTGTCCCCTGCATTGGCAGGCAGATTCTTAACCTCTGCGCCACCAGGGAAATCCCAGAAAATGTTTTTGATTGCCACCTGAGCGTTGTGATGGGTTTTGGAATCAGACAGACCCATGCTCTAGTCTCAGTTCTCCTGGGGCCAGCTTCATGCTTTTCAATGAGCTACGTCGTACAGCCTTTATGTACCTGACTTTGCATTAGAGTGGTTCTTTTCACGTAGTAAACATGCAGTAAGTATTAGCTATTATATAATTTCACGTACAAGGTATATTGGGCAGTACTGGTCCCTAGACCAAGTAGCTGGAGGGAGAATGAATCCCCCTCTTCCACTAAGCTTTGAACAGTATGCATCTGTCTCTGTATCATCAATACAATTTGAAATCGAATTCCAAAACTCAGACTCCCAGTATGTCCAGAACTTGGAATGTCCCAATGACTAGAGCACTGAGACTTTGCCAGTAACTTAGGGTTCTAAGCCCCTGATGTCTTAATAACATTTCTGTTTCCAGGATGTTTCATTATTATTTAGGAAAACAGTACCTTTAAGTACCTCCCTAACTTTCAAAGCCCCCTTGTGGGCAAACCATAAACTCTTTTTCAAACGAGATGGTATCTAGTTGGGCAGAAGAAGGTTGTCTGTCTCACCGGCAAAATTTCATCAGCCTTGAATACGTTTTTCTGCCTAGAAAATGACAGATAATTAACTTATCCTCTAATAAATGCCAGCAAGGTTTTCCTGCAGAAAAACCTAAAAGTGATATTTAGAGCTATTCTTTCCTCTTAAAAGTCTCTCTTGCTGGAAGCCCTTCACTGAACTAAACCAGCCTTGAAATTTAAGATGCTGACGTGCACTGCGGTAGGGGTCAAATGGCAATGCAGTTGTGAAATTAGGAGAGCTCACAGAGGAAGATCCAAATGGACGTTCTCTTCCTCAATCCCTCCATCTCCTTATATTCTTGTGATTCTCTTGCTGCTATTTGGACAGTTTCCTCTTATGATTACACTGCATTTTGGCATCAGGCAGGTCTGCTCCCTTCCTTTTAAGGAGGGACTCAGGAGGCACTGTCCTTTTACAGCCTCTACCCAGTCAGGTCCCCAGATCTTTGGGACACCAACCTGAGGCCAGATCAAGAAGGGCCTGTAGCCAGGAACCCCCTGAAATTCTCTCCAAGGTTATTTATCTTTTCATTCACTATTGAAATAACTCCTCTTCCAGCACCACATGTAGATCTTCCTGACAGCTTCCGAATTTCCATATAGAAGGGGTTCAGTGGTAGCAATGTACTTAAAAAGAGAGCTAAAGGACTGACCTTGAAGCTACTTCTGCATGGAAAGTACACAGTTTGGGGTTGCATTATATGTTCCACATCAGTTTTTTTAAATAGCAAATTTTCCTAAAGATGTATATATAATACATAACATTCTTTTAACTGTCCTTATCAAAGAATAGGTGGTTCATGGAGATTATGGGAGTTAAAGGCCCAAATCATCCCTTGACACCATTATGGCTCCAGTCTTCTCCTAGACACTCTCAGTATACTCAGTGAAAAATAATTTTTTAATCTCTCCCTCCAATCTAGAGAATTTCCTCAGAGCTGAAGGCTGTAACCCAGGCCGTGGCTACCACTGCGATGGAGCTGCTACTGAGCCTGCGCTGTCTGGTACCTCCTGGAACCCTCGACTCCACTGCTGGCTTCCTTCCTTACCTCTGCCCTCTCTACACCCCTAACTCAAGGCAGATCTCTCCTAAACTTCCTGAGTCACTGGGGAACGTTGGTTATGGTCGGTATGTCTCATTCAAGGAGAAACAATTCAAATGTTCTCGGTTGTCTAAAGAATTTGCTTCTAATTTATATCGTCCCCAGCTTCCCCAGATTTGGAAATAACTAAAGGCTAAAGTAACAAACCCAACATAATCCTTACCTTCCCAGGCTACACTGACCCCTCTTCAGTACTGTACTGGAAAAATGAGCCTGTGTCCACCTTACTTCCACCTCCAGGTCACCTCCTCTCCCCAGCAGTTCCCAATGTCTCAGGCAAACTGAGGTCCACTCCTGCTTGCCTTCCCCCCAACCCCACCCTTAGCTGTTGCTATTCTTTCCTCTACCACACGGTGGCGCTGTTCTCCGGCAGTTTTTCCCTGCCCGTGGGTTGAAAATGAGGCTCCCAGTAGAGTCCTCAGAGCTGCTGGAGGTGTTCTCCCTCAATCTGGATTTATGGTGAATATTGCTCTGCATTAAACTCCCAGATTCAGCCCTTTCTCTCCGTTTTTATTGTCCCCTCTTCCAAGGACCTGGATAAGAAACTGTTTGAGAATACTTGAACCTCAATAGCCTGCATTACATGAAAAAGTGCCCCCTCTCCATGAAACATGAACCATAACCTAAGGACAGAGTTCAGTGCCTTGAATCTTCTAACTTAAAGCAAATTTCCTGTTTCCTGCTGGAGGGAGTACAGCATCCTAAGGTCCACCCTTGAGTCAAAAGTCACTTGTACCATTTTCCCCAAGAGACCCCTCATATAAATAGGACCCTTGATGGTCCCACTCCAGATTTCCATCACATTCATAACTCTCACACCACCTCTTCCCCCAGCACAGAGGAGAAGACCAGGCTTTAAGATCAGATCTGCAGCTAAACTCAAGTTCTATCCTTACTGGTTAGTAGCCAAACATTCCTGCTAAGTCTCAGTTTCCTCAGATACAAAGTGGGGATAACGATACTTAAGTCAGGGATTAAATGAGGTGTCTTATGCAAAGCACCTGACATGGTACTCACTGTATAGTAGATGCTCAATAAATGCTTGCTCCTTTTTCTTCTCTCCTTGGCCACATGCCCGGCTCCTTCATTCTGTAATCTTTGTCCAGACTCCAGGGCCCATCAAGCTAATCTACTTTCAATACATAGCTCTATTTGTTTACATATCTAAACAGCAATTACCAGCATGATATACAGGAGATAAAGTTTTAACTGTAGGATTATGAAAAAAAAAAGACAAAACTGTTATACTTTTTAGGATATGATTTTAATTGATTAATAAGATGAAGATAATAATAGTGGCTTAAACAAGGTTGAAGTTTTTCCTCTCACAAACTGGGCTCATACGGTAGAAGCTCCTCACGTGGGCACCCAGGATCCTTCGAGGTTGTCACTTATCCATCCCTAGAGTATTGCATTTGCTCTATAGCCCAAGATGCCTTGCCACTGTATCTGCATTGCAGCCATCAGAGAAAGGGGAAAGCAAAGAAGGAGGGTAAGCCGTACCTCCCTAAGGACACATGGAAGTTTCTCAGTTACATCCAGCTCCAAGGAGGCTGGGAGGTCAGAGAGGCTGCTATGTATCCAGTCGAAATGCTATTTCTATGGAGGAGAGAGAATAGTATGCGAGAAAACCAAGTTTCGGCCAGAGTGCTAATCAGGAGTTTTTCTCTGCCAAAATAAATAGCAAAGACAGGATAATCCATGTAAGCCAAAAACTATCCAAGCTGCAACTAATGACCCATTTATTTCAAACAAATCCATAAAGAAAATTTAACATCAGCCTAGAACATATATATAAGTGACAAAGACTTTCAGCTAAATCAAGGGAATATAGCCATATAAGAAAACATTAAACATTTTATCCTATAAAATCACCGATTCTTAGAGCTGGTAAGGATCCTAAAGGTGATTTAGTGAAAACCTTCCACTCAATGCAAACATTCTCTCTACAGTAATCTTGACTACAGCTATCCCATCTTTGCCAGAACACTTTCGGGGATAGGGCCTGCAGCTTGAAGGTCCACAGTCTCTGGGAGTTGTGGACAAAAGCAGAAAGGGCGAGCCAACAGGGGACAGCGGTCAGAGCCTGCACCTAGGGTGCCCAGCCATGTGCATGGCCACGGTGTAAAAGCTCCAGCCCCGGGATCAATTAAGAGTATGAAGCACGGTGGAGGGAGAGGGATACCCATTGGTTTGCATCTAGAGGTAAATTTTCATATATATATATATATAATTTTTTTCCTGCAACATAGTTTTGAAATAAATGATTTTTTGCCACAGCTGCCTATACCTGAAAGGAGTAGCTGTCAATAATATTGCATTGAAGGTGACTATGAGATGTTTGGGTGGAGATTTCAAGTGAATACCCAGGAATATGTATCTGGAGTTCAGGCAGAAGGTCACTAAGTATATTTAATGAGCTACACAGAGGTTATACTCGAAGTATTGAGATAGATAGAACTAAAAGATATAGAGGTAAAAGAAGCTGGGAAAGAACCTCTCTTTTAGAGAATGGAAAGCAAAACTGTTAGAAAAGGAGGAAGATGAAGTGTTATAATAAATAGATAAAAGAGAGGAAGGAAGGTGTGAATCTCTGGGGGAGCCCTCATTAAGAGGCAAGGAATTCCTGAGGTGTCAACCCAGTGAGGGTTTCTGAGGTCAGGCTCAGACCTGCATTTAGGCCACAAGATGAGTCATTTTTAGCAATAATTTAAGGATCAGTTCCATGTTTTAGAGAGGGTGCAGTTAAGGGAAGGGAGAGTCCCTTCCCCAAGGCTAAGTAAGAAAAAGAGGGGGTCAACAGCAGAGGACATCAGTGCCCAGGAGACCGGGATCCACCCGAGGTCACTGGCAGTGGAGTGTGGCAATGAGACAGGAAAATAGGATGTGGAGAACAGCAGCGACCTAGGACAACCCAACTTGAAATGACAAGAAGGACATGCTGGAAAAATGGCACAGTAGAGTCATTTGGGTTGGTCCCTTAAGGCGACTTGTGACAATCAGAGTAAAATTTGTGAAACGTGAAAGACTTCCCTGGAAATGGCCAAAGATGTTGAGAAAGAAAACTCAGTGAAACACTAGACTTCCTTCAGGGGAGCCATGATCATTTGAATATAAAAGGTAATTTTTGTGATAATAGCTTGGTAAGGCCTGGGATATACAGATAACAGAGAAGGAAAAAATTCCCAAGGTTTGGTTTAAATGGTATCTCATGCTCTAGACAGAATGAGAAAGATGGAGATCAAAAAAAATGTCATCAGATGAGTGGCTGCTTTTATTAGTGACTTTCAAGAGCTGTTTAAGAAAGTAGATGGGGCAGAAAGCAAATTCAAGGGAATGAAGAGAGGGCTGAATACTGAAAATGTGTAGGCAGCAAGAACTGACTATGCTTTCAAGAAGTTTGTGGAGGGCTTCCCTGGTGGCTCAGTGGTTGAGAATCCGCCTGCCAATGCAGGAGACACGGGTTCGAGCCCTGGTACAGGAGGATCCCACATGCAGCAGAGCAACTGAGCCCGTGCGCCACAACTACTGAGCCTGCGCTCTAGAGCCCATGAGCCACAACTACTGAGCCCGCATGCCGCAACTACTGAAGCCCGCACGCACCTAGAACCCGTGCTCCGCAACAAGAGAAGCCACTGCAGTGAGAAGCCCGCACACCGCAACGAAGAGTAGCCCCTGCTTGTTGCAACTAGAGAAAGCCCGCGTGCAGGAATGAAGACCCAGCACAGCCAAAAATAAATAAACTTATAGAAAAAAAAAAAAGAAGTTTGTGGGAAGAGGAAAGAGCTGGAATCACAGAAAACAGGATAAGGAGGCTGAAGGGAGGGTGGTTGGCAAAGAGAACGGAGGAGGATGTGAAGGGAGGCTGAAGAGATCCCCTAGGGGGCAGGGCTCAGCCTCCAGACACAGCTGGTTCCTGAGGCGTGGCTCTGCCCTTTAGGAGCTACATCATCCTGAGCATGAGACGTACCCTCTGTCAGGGTGATGTGAGATGTAAATCAGTTAGTTCAGGTGAATGACTTAGCATGTGGGAACAGGGGCCTGGGCAGGGATAGAGGCTGAGAGACACCTAGGCACCCAGCTGCTCAGCTTTGGGTAGCAGGAGGTGCCTGTTAGGAAAGAAGGGAGGGAAGACAGGAGCCAATCTAAGTGTGACTCTCTGGTCAGGTGACCTTTGTGAGTGGATTGTCACCCTACCACCCATCACCCACCACTGAAACAGGGCAGGGGACAGGGGAGAGCGTCTTGTGTTCCCATCTCCCTTTACTAAGATTTACACACAGTTTCATTCAAAAGGCTCAAATAGCTTTATCCTCAAAGATTCCAGTAATAAAATACAGACTCTGGGGGAATTAAAAAGTTGGCCATTGGTCAGCAGATAAATGGATAAACCAAATGTGGTATATCCATACCATGGGCTATCATTCAGCCTTAAAAAAAGGAAGCTCTGACATAGGCTATAATGTGATGAGCATTGAAAACATTATATTTAGTGAAATTAGCCAAAGAAAAAAGGACAAATATATTATTCACTCATATGAAGTCACTAGCATAGGCAAATTCATAAAAACAGAAAGGAGATTGGAGGTTACCAGGGACCGGAAGGGAAGAAGGGAGTCTTTGCTTGACGGTTACAGAGGTTCTGTTTGGGGTGATGAAAAGGTTTTAGAAATAGATAGTGGTGATGATTGCATAACATCGTAAATGTGATCAATGCTATGAATTGTACACATAAAAATGGTTAAAATGACAAAGGTTAAGTTATATATATATTACCACATTAAAACAAATTTTTAAAAGTTTGGCCTTGAGTGTTGTGCCCCTAATTTAGCTAGTGTACATCATTGCAGCATGAAAGATCAGAGCATCAGCCCAGGACTTCTAGGAGTCCTTGGTCTACACTGGCTGTGCCGGCTCTGGGACCTCTTCCTCCTTTCTCTCCACACAGCACACCTTCTCCTCCCAGCTGTTCCCTTGGGCCTTTTTAACTCTTTAAAAAGAGTTTCTTCTCAGAATTCTCTCTTGTCCTCCTATTTCAAAGTTGCTGTATTTTCCCCCAACAGAAATATTAAGCTTACTCTTCAACCTTGCAAATGTGTTCAGCCTCTGGGGTGGGTTATGAAAATACAGCCATTCTCTTCTATCCCCTTTTTCAGTGCTTCATAATGAAAAGAAGGGTGTCCCAAGGTGGAATAGGGATGGAAGTTTCTCCCTAAATACCTTGATAATAACAACAACAGTAAAAATAATAATAACACACAGTCCATACTTTAAAAGTTAACTTTCCTGAAAAAATAACTTCTCACCGGTTTTTCTTATGTGATTTTCCTAGTATTTGTCCCCTCTTGACCTTCAGTTATGTTGCAGTGCTCTCTGTCATCACCTTAGCACTGACAAAAGTCGTTTTCCTGTTTAACTTGTGAATGATTAGCACGGGAACTGGGGAGTGGGACAGGGAGGAAAGAATGGAAAACATTAAGTCAATATGTAAGTTCCCAAAATGAAATGGAAGAATACAGACTGAAAGAGCAGGTACAAGGGTTAACTGTGGAAAGGAAGCAGGATACTTTATACTCTGATTTGCGAAGATTGTTGGAAAGAATGAATGAAGATAAATAGAAATCTTGAGGAAGAGAGGACATGAAGAAATTCAGAGAGCATGGTCTCAGTCATCCACTAAGCCATACCCTTTGGATATCACTCTTCAGCTAACTGTGAATCCAAACATCTCCACCTTGCCTAAAGAATCATTCATCCTTTTTGTTTTGTTTTGTCTTGCTTTTCAGCATTAACTCAGAATGTGTATGCACCATGTACATGACAGAAGGAAAGAGGAAAAATGTATCTGGCCAAGATCAGCTCTCAAAGATCTAGGTGAATGGCTAGTAGAAGGAGAGGAGTAAAGAAATAACTTCTAACCCATCTGATAAGTTCAATAATCAAAACATGAATAAGCTGTTGTGGGGACATGAAGAAGGAAATGGCTACCTCTGCCTGAAGTGTCAGAAACGACTTCAAGCAGGTGACACTGGCCTGGCTTTGAAATATGAGTGGCAGTTTGCTAGACGAAAAAGGAAATCAGACATAGTAAACAGAAAGGATCGCATTGTAAGGGCAAGGAATTAAAAGTAGAGTGCGTTGAAATAAGAATAACAAAGAGTTCGGTGTAGCAAAATTATAGGTTGTATTCAGTGCTTTGGAAGGTCACTGCTTTGCTAAGAAAGCCAGGAGCAGACCATGAAGTGTTTTCTGTAGGTGCTGGGACTTTATCCTGTGGATGTCAAAAAATCAGCAAAGTTCTAAGCACAATCAGATCTGCATTTAGAGAATTCTGGCAGCAGCATAGAGTATGGTCCAGAGCCAGAGCCGTGAGAGAAAGGTGATGTTGTCACAATAATCCAGTGGAAAGAAGCAAAGCATCAAGGATTAACTAAGAGGACTCCATCTTAGAAGACTGGTGGCTCAGTGGTCCCCCTCATAGGACATAAAGAAGAACAGCTTCTGTGGAGGAAGATTGTAAGTTCACCTCAGGTCATGCTGTGGATGAGGGAATGACTTACCAGTAGGCAGTTAAAAATGGGTTTCATTCAGACTTCTCTGGTGGCACAGTCGTTAAGAATCCACCTGCCATGCAGGGGACACGGGTTCAAGCCCTGGTCCGGCTTCCCACATGCCGCGGAGCAACTAAGCCTGTGTGCCACAACTACTGAGCCTGTGCTCTAGAGCCCATAAGCCTAGAGCCTGTGTTCCGCAACAAGAGAAGCCACCGCAGTGAGAAGCCAGCTCACGGCAACAAAGAGTAGCCCCTGCTCGCCGCAACTAGAGAAAGCCCACGCAGCAACGAAGACCCAACGCAGCCAAAAAATAAATAATTAAAATAAATAAATTTTTTAAAAATGGGTTTCATTAGACACAAATACCTTAATAAAATCAAGATCAAGTGTGTCTCAGACGCTCCCCTCATCCACCAACTGGTAATTTTTCCCAAAACAAAATGAGCTTGATTTGGTATGAATTCCTTTTAGTGACATGGATGTCATGAAAATGCATGGAACTTCAAATAGCAACAATGGATGACAACTAGTGACTACTGCTTTCTTTTTTCAGTGTTTATAAACCATCTGCTTAATATTCTGTTTAATAAAAGTCAATGGCAGCTCAATCATGCATAATTTTTAGAAATTATCTTCTCTTTTTTGGAAAATTGATACATTGTGTATCTCTAAATGTTTTCATGTTGTTAGCTGCCATTATTCCTCAAAAATGAATGATGACTTTTTGGCATCCCACCTGCACATCTTCTCAAGGCTCAGGGACATTATTCATCCAGGTCTGGGGTTTGATCTCATTAAAAACAATTAATTAAAAAAAAAATTAATTTTTCATTTGCTATCCTGACCTAGTGTGGATTGGAATTCCTTTTTTAAATTGCTTGTTTAGACTTTCCAATTTTGAAATTATTATTCTGGGTGACAAATATGAAAATAAAATAGAACTTGAGCAGTTTTGCTTTCTCTTTGTCAGAAACATTCCTTGTTTTTTGGAGATAAATCTGTAATATAGTCAGCTAAAAGAGTTGAAAATAGATGCCTCTGCAAAAGTGGAAATGGGGGGAAAGGTAGTGGACTGCCTTCTGTTTTCATAGAAAACCTTATAATACTTGTTATTTCTTTAAACCATGCATATGTATAACTTTTTTTCTTAAAAGAATATAAGTTTCCTGATAGCAGGGACCGTGAGAGTCTTGTTCTATTAAAATCCCCAATGTTCCACCTGAAAAAAAAAAAAAAAAGAAACATTCCTTGTTTTTGTGTCTCTAACATGTTAAATCAAAATTGACATGTTGTTGCCCTTAGCATTTTGGGGAGTCTTGGTGCATTCTTGTCTGCGGGTTTCCCAACACTGGTCATATTGATTTATGCCATTCTCCTATTCACTCTTAGCCCTGCGCCCCTCCCTCCGTGTTTTATGAATATGCTGCCTGTGGATCCTTTATCTGAGCTCCTCAGCACATCCTCACTGAAGTCAGGTGTAAAAGCAATGTCAGACTGATGTTTTTTAGACCCACCCGTGTTTCTTCCCGGTTGGTGTTTTTGATGATGGAACTAATACCTATCTTTTCCCTTCACAGTTTTAAGTGTGATTTCCCCAAGTCCAGTGTATATGTCTGATAATAACCAATATCCTTGACCATCAAACCCCAAGACGACAGAGTCACTTCCTTTAACATTCAGGTCACCATTATGTACCCATATGTTCTCTTCTTTGTTGGTGATAGGTAAGCCTCAAGTCCAAGTGCATCATATTCTCAGACTTCTGAGAGATAAAATTACCTCCAAGACATCAATGTACTGGCTGCTCTGTTTTTGTCAGATTAGCCCTCCCAGCAGATACGCAGAGGCTGGACCATCCTTACCCTCCCATCAAGTCAATATCTTGTTTCCACGCCAACTTCAAGTTTCTATTGAGAAATCATCATCTATGTTCCTTTCTTGGATAAGTGTTCAGCAATGTCACTACCTTTTATCCTTACAAAAATGTTCCATACCATTTATTTACCTTAACAGATACTTATTGAGCATGTGTGCTTTATTAGTTTGCTAGAGCTACTGTTAACAAAGTACCGTAGACTGGGTGGCTTAAACAACAGAAATTTATTTTTTCAGAGTTCTGGAGGCTGCAAGTCTGACATCAAGGTATTAGTAGAGTTAGTGCCTTCTGAGGGCTCTGAATTAGGAATGTGGTCCAGGCCTCTCCCCTTGGCTTACGCATGGCAGTCTCCTCCCTCTGTCTTCGCATCATCTCCCCTCTGTACGTGTCCATGTCTAAATTTCCTCTTCTTACAAGGATACCAGTTGTATTGGATTAAGGCCCACTCTAATGACCTCATTTTAACTTAATTACCTCTTTAAAATCCCTATCTCCAAATATGGCCACATTCTGAGGCACTTGGGAGTTATGACTTCAACATATGAATTTTGAGGGACATAATTCAGCCCAGAATATGTACTATGAGCCAGGCCCTGGGAATATAGTAATGAATGAAACAAAGTCCCTGCCCTCATGGAATTTATTCATGCTCTGGTAGGAACTGGAGAGGATGGGCAATAAACAATAAATAGATGTTGTATTTAAATGCCAGAGAGTAACATTTAGAATCTAAATAGGCCAGGAGACGGAGGGCGAGAGTGAGGGGATAGAGCTGGGAGGGGGGGGTGTGAGTCATTTTTTTCCCTCTTTTTTTTAAATTGAAGTATAGTTGATTTACAACGTTGTATTAGTTTCAGGTATACAGCAAAGTGATTCAGATATATATATATAGATACATATATTCTTTTTCAGATTCTTTTCCCTTATATATTATTGCAAGATACTGAGTATAGTTCCTTGTGCTATACAATAGGACCTTGCTGTTTATCTATTTTATATGTAGTAGTGTGTATATGTTAATCCCAAACTCATAATTTATCTCTCCCTACCCCCTTTTCCCTTTGGTAACTGTAAGTTTGTTTTCTATGTCTGTTAGTCTGTTTCTGTTTTGTAAATAAGTTCATTTGTATCACTTTTCTTAAGATTCCACATACAAGTAATATCATATGATATTTGTCTTTCTCTTTCTGACTTTTTTTCACATCTGCTTTATCTGTTCATCTGTTGAGGGACATTTAGGTGGTTTCCACGTCTTGGCTATTGTAAATAGTGCTACAATGAACAATGGGGTGCAAGTATCTTTGAATTATAATTTTGTCCATATATATACCCAGGAGTGGGATTACTGGATCATATGATAACTCTATTTTTAGTTTTTTAAGGAACCTGCATACTGTTCTCCATAGTGACTGCACCAATTTACATTTGGAAGGGTAGTGATCCTAAAAGAAGTCACATTTCAAGAGAGACATGAAAAAAGTGAGGGACAAGCCATGCGGTTGTATAGGATACATGCATTCCAGTCAGAGGGAACAGCCACGGCAAAGACCTGAGGCTGCAGCGTGGTGAGCATATTCAAGAAACATGAAGGAAGAAGTCAAGCAGTAGTAAATGACATCAGCACTGTATGGGGTCTTGTAAGGATCTGGATTTTATCCTGAATAATATGGGAAGCAATTAATTTGAGGTTACAAACAGGGAGCTGACATGGGAAAGAAAACTGTATCAGACTGGGATTTTATGAGATATAATGTACCACACTTTCTGGGAAATATATGCCATTCCTAATAATGCTTAAACAATATTCTGGTATATTTTAATGAAATTAAGAATTTCTTCTGGAAAAGGAATTACCCATCACCCACTTACCTAAAGGGGATCTTGTGAGGAGCCTAAGAGTCTCATTGTCTCCAAATAAACATTCATATAAAATATCTCTACCAAGAAGGAGTCTTTGAACTGGCTTTTTCAGAAGCCTCTTCCTTCATGGCAAGTTTGAAATTAAACTTTGACACATGCTTGTTGTCAATGTGTCTAAGAAGTTGTTTTAATGAAGGAAATCGTATTTACATTTTTGAAGGATCACTCTGGTTACTGGATAATTCACTGTAGGATTTCCATCTGGGTGTATAACTTCTTCTATTAAAACTGTTTCTTCTGCATATTCCAGGCACCGTTCTCTTAACTGTGCTAGTTCTTGCAAAATCTAAATTTACTCCTCAGGTCCTCTGCCTCTAATACAGTCTATTTAAATTACAAGATAAATGATTACAAAGTATCTGAAATGCCGAACCAAGCCCATTTCTGATACAAACTGACCTTTCCGCAGCAATAAATATAAAGCTTCCTAAACTCTCCTTTTTTCTGAATTCCCTCTTTAAAATCTAAATTAAGTATACATTGAGTCATCAATAGTTTGGAGCCTGCATAACCAAATAAAACTGATTATCCCTTTCCTACTTTAGAAAAAAGGCAAACAACAGGGTTTTTCTTACATGATTTACATCTTCTGACCTAAACACAGCATTAGTATTCATTAAGGGAGTCCCAGTAAATATCAAGGAGAAATCACACTGTCAGCAGAAGTCACTTCTTGTATCATCTGGTAAAACTGAGGTGTTTTCAGTTCCAATTTTTACATTAAATCTTATTAATGAAAAAGGGCAAACTAGAGGTCCTTAGATAAACCACGGCTCTACAACATTTTGTTTTGTGTTTGTATATAAAACTTATGAAATTGTCTCCTCATAAATGAGATATGGAAAAGGCAAGTTTTTAAATCATCAAATCAAATCCAGATACATTTTCCCTTTCACCAGGATGGGCAAGTACAATATTAGCTATTTTTAGGGCTTTCTCTCTTCCCAGGGCTACCAATGGCCCTGGGAAGAGAGAAAGCCCTAAACCAGGTTGAGGCAGGTCCCTGGTTGCCATTGTTTGCTGCATCCCACCCACCAACTTTGTTTATTGAAGAGTAAGTACCTGCGGGAAATATGAATTTATCAGCTAGTTGAGATTTTATTTAGTTATGGAACCCAAAGAACAAATGGGTGAGGGATACAAGGGATGGGTTAGGAAGGAAAGGCAGTAAAGAAGAAGGGAGGAAAAAAAAAGAGAAAGGGACAGAAGGGAAAGGTAAAGTTCATTTAAAATTTTAATAAGGAATAAGTATGTGCAAAGTAAATTGCACTCAAAAGATTATTTACTTTGGGGCTTCTCTGGTGGCGCAGTGGTTAAGAATCTGCCTGCCAATGCAGGGGACACAGTTTCGAGCCCTGCCCCTGGAAGATCCCACATGCCACGGAGCAACTAAGCCTGTGCACCACAACTACTGAGCCTGCGCTCTAGAGCCCGCGAGCCACAACTACTGAGCCCATGTGCCACAACTACTGAAGCCCGTGTGCCTACAGCCCATGCTCCCCAACAAGAGAAGCTACCGCAATGAGAAGCCTGTGCACCGCAATGATGAGTAGCCCCCGCTCAATGCAACTAGAGAAAGCCCGCACACAGCAACAAAGACCCAACACAGACAAAAATAGAAAATAAAATAAAATTAATTAATTTAAAAAAAGATTATTTACTTAAAGATAAAATCACATGAACGTATTTCAAGTTAGAAATTATTAGTGCCACATTAAGCAACTGGGAAATTAGGGGCTTGCGCTGACAGGCAGCACATATCCCAAAAATTGAAACTTGGAAATTAGTAATTAATGTCACAGTAGTGATGTATTTTCTTCCAAATGAATTGTACCATTTTTTGCTAAGGGATTTCAAGCTTTCTGCATTTAATGTTACTGCTGGTCTTCGTTAACCCAAGCTAAATATTTCTAAAATGTTGTATTATACAATATACTGAGTCCCTTTCTGTTACCAAAATTCTAACTAAAGAACATTATAGAAAATGCCTTCACTTTATTGACTGATTTTTATTTGATAACTCTCATTTGATGGTCATTTGTTTCACAAAATCACCTTAACTTTGGTATAGTCCATTATTCTGAAGATATCATTTTCATTTTTTTTTTTTTTTGCTATCAATACTTAAAGATCTACAAGTCACTGTGGGTTACAGCCCCTGAATAGGAAGCATGACTTCACATGTGCCATCCTTCCTTGAGTTCAAACCCTTCATAAAAGGTACTGCTGTGGCTTCCAAGAACCCTAATGTTCTCCCTCCACAAAGCCATAATTGTGCATCTTAGGCATCATAAATCCATGGTGTATAAAGATTGGGGCTGAGTTAGGTGAAAAGGTCAAAGAAAAGATTGTTCTCCCATATACATCAAATGAACGGATTTAAACATACTGTAAGTTTAAATACCTGATACCTTTTTGAGCTAAGTCACTCGGCATACAACAGGTTAATCGAAGCATTTGGAAAGGTTCAGAATAACAGTGCCAGGCTCAGCTTAGCTCAAACACTGAGGCTTTTTTGATATTGACTAAAGAATTAGGAACTAATTATCCATTTTCAAATTTTAAGGTAATTACAAAGTAGAGATACTGAAAATAATTGCTTGGTTCATGTGCTGTCAATCACCCTGAGTTTGCTGGCGATTTAACTGCACGGGTTCCATGTGAAAGTGGGCTGTAAGCCAGTCTCTGCAGGAACACTCACTTATTTCCCCTTTGTTATGCTGTAGAAAGTTAAGTGGTAGATTCACTGAACTAAAATAGCATTGATAAACACTGTGGTGCTTTGTGTCCACCTAGAGGGGTGGGATAGGGAGGGTGGGAGGGAGACACATGAGGGAGGAGATATGGGGTTATATGTTTATGTATAGCTGATTCACTTTGTTATATAGCAGAAACTAACACACCATTGTAAAGCAATTATACTCCAATAAAGATGTTAAAAAAAAATCAATAGGAATCCTGCAGGCATTTCTATTGGACATTTAAGTGAAATTTTAAATGTGACCCAGGGTTTCTTTTTGTTTTATTCACGTTTATTATTTAAATGTTGCATTTGCAGCCTAACTGTGGTTACCCTAGCCTGATTTTTGGCTTGAGAAGTTGTCACTCAGGCAACCTATAGCCCTAGGCCCCCAAATTAGATCACTCTCTCCATTCACAACGACAATTGATGATCTTGTCTCATAAAATAATGGTGGATTCAAATCTCCCTTTCAGTGCCATCCACTCCCATCTATCTCCAACTCTTTCCCAGGATAGTTGTTCTCAGAGAATGATAGCAACTACTAACCTCTCTGTAGAAGACAGTTAATGACATATACAAAAAACCTGGCTCTGGGAGGTTAGCAACCGTGTTGACTGAATCACCATGGATGTGCTCCCTCTCCCTGTGTCCAGAACACACACACACACACACACAGTCATCACTAGAGTTCATGGCCCTTTACTTCAGAGGAGCAGAAACCCAGGTCTTTGTCTGATTTGTTGGGCTTTGAGAAAATCACTCACTTATCTACACCTTAGTGTTTTTAAAACATTTTTTTAAATGTTTGAAAAATTTTTAGTGGGACTTCCCTGGCAGCCCAGTGGTTAAGACTCCGTGCTCTCAATGCAGGGGGCCCAGGTTCAATCCCTTGTTGGGAACTAAGATCCCCCATACCGCAACTAAGCACGTGCACCGCAACTACTGAGCCCATGCGCTCGAGAGCCCGTGCACAGCAAGGAAGACCCAGCGCAGCAAAAATTAATTAATTAATTAATTAATTAAAAAAAAAAACCTTTTTAGGAAATATTTAAGGTATACAAAAGGCATAAAAGTAAAATACAATGGACACCTGTGAAATTATCACCTAACTTTAAAAATAGCATAACCATCCAAGTTGAAGTCCCCTGTGCACCCCTCCCAGATAGAGAAGATGACCACCACCCAGGGTCTGTTGTTTATCTTTCACACACATCTCACTATACCATTACTGAGTCCAAGCTCTTACTGCTTACCCCACGACAGGCCAATAAATCAAGAAATGAGCTGTTGGGGCAAGGAATAGTGATTTTATTCTGAAAGCCAGCAGACTGAGAAGATGGTGGACTAGTGTCCCAAAGAACCGTCTTCCCTGAGTTAAAATTCAGGCTTCTTTTATACTGAAAGGGGAGGGGGTAAAGTCCTGGTTCTGGTGGGAATGTGTTAATTTCTTCTTTCCTGCAGCCATTCACAGGTGGACCTGCTCAGGATGTTTCCTGTCAGCTACACAAAGGTATTTTAGCTTAACACTTATTACATGGGAGGCAGGGTTCTCTGAGTTGGGCCGTTATGTGTAATTTAAACTTATAGGCAACATCCCTTTAGTAATTAACTTGTGGCAAAAGCAATAGAATACAAAGGTTAAAGTAAAAGAAACAGCTCCAATATGGAGTTAGATTTGTTCTTCCCTATTACAATAACTTTCACAGGTGTCTGTGCTATCCAACGTAGAGTGTTTTGTGTATATAAAGGTTATAATATCGCATATATTCTTTGGCAACTTGGCTTTTTCCCTTAAGATTGTATTTATGAGTCATATATTGATATATGTAGATGTAACTCATTCTTTTTCACTATTGTACAATACCCCATTTTATTTGAATATATCAAAATTTATCTTTTCATTCTCCATTCAATGGATGTTGAAATTTTTTCCAATATTATGTTCTTCCAAATAATGCTGCTATGAAAATTTTTGTATTTATTTCTTTTGCTAAGACAGAGATACTAAGCCAGGAGGCTGACCACTTGGGGCACGAATCTGTTAGAGTGTACCAAGGGATGTATCTCTCCGGCCCTCAGATTGGCCAGTTCAGGGCCTGGGTTGACCAGAGCCCCTCACTGGTCCACTCTCTCCATGAGCTGCCTCACCTGTTTATGGCAGTGCATGCAGTGAAATAGGAACCAAAGTCGTCTATTCCCATGCTCATTTGGGACACTGAGAATAGAAATCAGATCTTACTGCTTACAATAACATGATTTTGTTATTTCACTACATTAGCATTACTTTACTTCCCAGGGGTCTTTTGCTCAGACAAATTAATTGATTGTTCGTAGCAGAATTTTCCCCAAAGACTCATTAACTCTTCAATGGAAAACATCAGCAGACAGTTTGTGCCCTAATGTTCTTTGAATCTCTTGCCCTAAAATCCTCACCTTGCTGTTTCCATCATCCTGAACTGTTGTATCATGATCCTTACCCAATCGTAATCAAGCTCCCACAATGAACTAGCTGCCTTAAAATTCCCATTTCCCAATAAATTATGATTTTGCCTTTCCTCTTCCCAAATACTGCCAAAGTTCTGTGTCAATGGTAAACAATAAACTAAGCTTTGTCTTATCAACAGGTTGTATGTGTGATCTTAGGGGAGCTGGTACTTGCATTCAGAGGAATATTTTGCTGTCACGTGACATGACAGCAAAAGTTTTGAGAAGCATGGCTATAGAGTACAACCTAGGTGTGGAATGGCTGAATCTCAGGATAAGTGCATTGTCAATTTCACTATATACTGGCCCACTGTATCAATTTAAGCCTTGTTTTCTCATCTGTAAAATAAAATGGTTGGACAAAATGATGCTCAAATTCTTTTTTGATCTTAAAAATGGTTTCATCTTCTGATTTCTAACAGGAACTCATTCTAAGAACAAAAAACATTACACTGATTTTACACACACACACACATATTTTTGTGTGTGTGTGTATAGCAAAGCCTCATCTACCTTATCTTGCAAGGTAAGGTATTTTTAAATGACTTTGATTAAGAAAGAAAATAAAACATAGGGAAGAAAAATGACCTACTTAGTGTTTTTTGATGATCTAAGAAGTGGAAAAAAAGAACCAAGCCTCCAAGCCTTCTCCAGAATATCATATAAACACACCTCTTTTCATAAGTTCTATTGATAGGATATCTACAGCAGGAATATCAAATACATGACACGTGTGCCAATGCCTCCCTCTTCCTTGCCTTTGGCAGACATTACAAAGCAATCACAGCACTCATTCCACAGCCCAAAGTCTATTTCAGAATCCTTCTCAACACACCATTCTAGACTGCCAAAACCAATAACCTCAGGTTGGTACTCAAGATAATACCTATTGACTCTTCCCTGTTTGTCTCTGCTTCTCCAGTCCAAGCAACCTGGTTTGCTTTCTGCCTTCCCTAATTGCCAGGTCATTCCTTCCCTGGATGCTCTGATGATATTCTTTCCCCATCTAGGATTCCCACTTCTCTCACTTTACCATCCTCATGGCCATTTTCAAAGTTAAATTCAAGTCAAATCTCTTCCAAGAAAGTTTGGTCTGCAACTCCACATCATGGTAACCTGTCCCACGCATAAACTCTAGTGGAACTTCAGCCTACATCCATCCCCAGTGATTTGTCATTTTCCACACATAGGTGCTCTTCAGTGCTTCTGTGCCTTTGCATATGTTTTCCTGAGACCTGGAATCTCTTCCTCTCCTTTCTCAGCCAGGCCAATGATCACTTCAAGATTAAGCTCAGATGTCACCTGCTCTTTAAACTCTGAAAGAAAATGCCTCCTTCTTCAACAGTTAGACATTCCCTTTCTTCTGCTCCCAAAGCATCCTTTGCTTTCCTCCATTATAGCAAGTATCCTGTTGTCATGGAGTGGTTTAATTGTCTTTCTTCCCTAAGAGACAGTGAGTCCCTTGAAGGCTGGGATTTGCATTCACATCACCTATCACAGTACCAGGTGCAGGATTAGTAATCAAGAAATGCTTGCTGAGTTGAAATGAAATGAAATAAACTAGATTTACTTCAACTTATAGACCTTGCCCAACTTTCTCAGGAAAATCTCAATTGCAAAAAATTGTACTATTTTATTGAACGTTATTCATTAATGTATAACCATGATTTCAGTTTATATAATTCTGTCAGACTTTTCCTATAAATAAATTCACAGATCAGGAGAAAAGTCTTTTCCCAGATCCTATGTCCTCATCTTGGGTTTGAGGGGTATTGTTGCTGAATACCACATTTGCTGCAATTGGGAACACGGCTTGCAGCTGCTTGCCCCTTTCCCTACCTCACCACTAAACTTGGAGCTGATCTCAGAGCAAGCAAACAACAGACTCACTAGTTGGTTTTTGATGTACTTACATACAGTCACCTGAAAGGAATGGAGAAAACATGATAACCATCTAATGGGGCTTGCCACTGCACTCAGGAACAATCTCTCAGGTCAGCATAACTGTAAAAGTATAAGGACAGGTAGGAAAGAACCTGACACTTTACTCAGCACATATGCTGGATGCTTGAGAGAACACTAAAGAAAAAAAAACAGATGAACTCTTTGGAAATGTATTGCCTGGTTGGTTAAGAGTAGAAAGGGGGTGGAATCAGGTGTCTCATTGAGTAATTTTTTTTTGCAGTTGGGTCATTTTTTATTTTTTTATTTTTATTTATTTATTTATTTTAAAAAATATTTATTTATTTATTTTTGGCTGCATTGGGTCTTTGTTACTGCGCACGGGCTTTCTCTGGTTGCGGCAGGAGCCACTCTTCAGTGCAGTGCATGGGCTTCTCACTGCAGTGGCTTCTCTTGTTGCAGCACACGGGCTCAGTAGTTGTAGCTTGTGGGCTCTAGAGCACAGGCTCAGTAGTTGTGGTGCACGGGCTTAGTTGCTCTGTGGCATGTGGGATCTTCCTGGACCAGGGCTCAAACCTGTGTCCCCTGCATTGGCAGGCAGATTCTTAACCACTGCACCACCAGGGAAGCCCCTCGGGTCATTTTTTAAAAGGAAAGTGTATGGGAGCTGGTGATGAAGATGAAGAGTAGCTGAGAGACAGGACATTTCTACTCCCTGAATTCTATTTTGCAGGCTTTTATTCAGACATTGAAGTTGGAAAAAGGAAATGATATTAGAATTAAAACATCTTCTCCATTAAGATGATCAGCAGAAAGTGTTCATCTTGACTGGCGATTTGGTGATTATGTACAACTAGCCCTAAAGTGGGAAGGCCAAGACTAATAGGGGATCACCAAACAACTGTCAGATCATGCTCCATCAATCTAATTTCACCATTAGGGTAGCCAAAGCAACTGGATTGATAATATTACGACTCTTTGTTTTCTTGGAAACAAAATGGCTCACCTCAGTACGCAGCTGATTAATTGCACAGCAATCACATCGCAAATAATGCTCTGGCTGGATTGTATACCTGACAGTTTTTGGACACCAGAGTAATTAGAATTCTAGGCAGGTTTTCTATCACAGAAGGTTAAAGAGACTTAGCCAGCACAAAGGATTGAGTTACTATATATTTGAAATTACACAATTTTCTATTTCCTTGGTCCCTTCCCAAACTCACATTTGCTTTCAATGAAGTTGCCTGTTTAATTGCTTTCTCTGCAACCAGCAGGACTGCTTATTTTAATCTAGGAACTAAAGGTACTGATTACAAATACAGCATTTTAATCACTTATGTATATACAATTTCTGAAGAAGTTATGTACATTTTTTTATCCTGTATCCTTTTGAAAACAGCATAAATATTTGGTTAGATGGTTTAATTTTGAGGTATTAAGCAATTTACCTCAGTCCTATATAAGAGGTCATGAATGAGAATCTGAATAAAGGAAAATCTTAATGCAGCTGTTGGAAAGCAAAATGAAGGGAACAGAAGGTTTAAGGATGCTGTGACTGTTCTTTAAAAGAAAAAGAAAATCAAAATGACTGGGGGAAGAATTTAGAAGAGTAAATACTTATGAGGAAGAAATAACCATTGAGCTCCCCAACATGTAACCCATATTCTGCCTCATTCTTTCTTTTCTCTTAGAGGAGACGGCCCTCCTCCCTGGCCAGTTCCATGCTTTGGAGCCTTTACTCTCACCCATCTCTGAAACCTTCTTTCCTACAGAAGTCAACTTCTCCCTTTCAATTGGATCTTTCCCATCAACAATTATACATGCTGAAGATCAGCCCATCTTAAAAAAAAAATTCTCTTGTCACTCTACAGCATTTAATTGCTCTGCTTCCCTTTACAGCTAATCTCTTGAAAGAGTTGTCTAAACCCAGTTTCCATTTCTCACCTCCCACTCACTAAAACTAACACCTGTAAACTTACTGGTCTCTGATCTCTTTGCCTGCTTTGCTCTTTTTGCCTTTAACAGACCCTGTGATAAATCTCCTCAAGACTGTGACCTCTACCACATTCTTTTCTTATTCTTTGTTCTCTTCTCAGGCAATTTCATCCAGACCTATGCCCTTGACTAACAGTTCTAGACCCTAAGACTCTCAAGGTCAAACCTCTCTTCTGAGCTTGCAAACAGTATGTCTAACTCCCATTCTGAAACTAACAATTGAACGGCTTAAAGGCATCTGGGTCTTAACCTGTATGAGACTGAACTCATTATCTGCCCCCAAAACCTAATCTTATTCCGGTGTTCTCCACCTGGAGAGCTGCATGGCACTGAACCAGAATCCTTGCTTAACGATTTCTCAAATACGCCCACTGCTGACCGCACCCGGTGCCACTCCCCTAACCCACGTTACCCCTTCTCTTGCAAAGTCTTCTGTAATGGCCCACTACTAACTGGTCTCCTGACACTCTAACCCTCCTCCAGCACACTCTCCACATAGCAGCCTGGGGGACATTTTCAAAACCAAAGTCTGATGATGGTAACACCATGATAAACACCATTATTGACTTCCCACAAATCATAAATTGAAGATTGAAAGTCTCCTTGTGGACCACAAGGTCCTGCATTTCTGGCCGCTGCCCACCTTTCAAAGCATCAAATAGGGGGCTTCCCTGGTGGTCCAGTGGTTGGGACTTTGCCTTCCAGTGCAGGAGGTGTGGGTTCGATCCCTGGGTGGGGAGCTTAGGTCCCACATTTCTCGTGGCCCAAAAACCAAAACATAAAAAACAAGCAATATTGTAATAAATTCAATAAAGACTTTAAAAATGGTCCACCTCAAAAAAAAAAAAAGCATCAAATAATACCATCCTATTCCTCGTTCTCTACTCTCCAACCTCACTGACACCTTCCTTCATTCCTGGAGTTCAGCAATTTCTTTCTACTGGAGAGACATGGCACATACCATCCCCTCTGCATGAAATGCTCTCTTCCTCTCCTCACCCCCACCTCCAACCCACGCATCCTTGATGCTTCAGCTAAACCATCGCTTTCTCCCAGAGGATTCCTTGCCACCCCAGTCTAAGTCAGGCTCCTATGTTCTACATTTTCACAGAAACTCACTCTTCCTTTGAGAATTTAGCTATGCTTATAACTACACATCCACTAGTACATTCATTTGTTCAATGTCTCTCCCACCCACCTGCCTGAAAGCTCCATAGGAGCAAGCTCTAGATCTGCTTTTGTTCACCACTCTTTCCAAGGAGCCTAGCAAAATATCCAGCCCATAAAGATCACTTACTAAATCATGTGTTTAACAAAGAAGTGTTTTAAAAGTATTTCACCATATTTTATGTTTCTGCCATTGAAAGTGTGATCAGGGACTTCCCTGGTGGCACAGTGGTTAAGAATCCTCCTGCCAATGCAGGGGGACACAGGGTCGAACCCTGGTCTGGGAAGATCCCACATGCTGCGGAACAACTAAGCCCATGCACCACAACTACTGAGCCTGCGCTCTAGAGCCCACGAGCCACAGCTGCTGAGCCTCTGTGCCACAACTACTGAAGCCCGCGTGCCTAGAGCCCGTGCTCTGCAACAAGAGAAGCCACCACAATGAGAAGCCCGCTCACCGCAACAAAGACCCAACGCAGCCAAAAATAAATACATTTATTAAAAAAAAAAAAAAAGAAAGTGTGATCAAATATCCCAGAACGGCTGTGGGAGGACTCACACAACTGCTCTGTGTGAAGGCAGGTGTCACAAATGTTGCATAAATGTTCTGGAAGCTGTGAGGGATTACTGAGTCCATTTATTTTGAGGCAAAGGGTTGGAGAATCCATTGAACAATTCCCCAATTGTCACTGTGCTCAGTGAGAGAAATTACTAATGGGAATGTGCTGTGACCATAAATGTGTAGAAGGAATAAAAGGTTGTATTCTTTTTTTGTGTCAAACCCTCTCAATTTATAAAGTAGATGAGGTCCAGAAAGGTAAAAAGACGTGTCCAGGTTCCTATAATGTAGGACCAATACACCACTTTATTTGTATCCTTCCATGTACCTAACATTGGGCTCTGTTCTCAGAGGACATATGATAAAGCGTATTAATTAAAAGGAACATGGTAGGTATACAATAAGTAGTACTTATTTAACACACATTTATGCAGCACATTCTACTTCTTGGCCCTGGATAAGTACTGCAGAACTGAAAACAAGACAGACATGATATCTTCCCTCATGGATCTTACAGTAATTAAAAGAATTATAGATTGTGAGAGTTTTGCTATAAAATGTATAAATAAGGCAAGGTGACAGACTAGTGACAGGAGGAAAAAGCAGACTGGCCAGGGAAGACCTCTGTGAGGAATGACATTGGAGTTTAGACACAAAAAATGAGAAGTGGCCAACCCCGTGAAGAGATTGTGGGATAACTTCAGTGGAAAGAGAATTCCAGGTTCTTCTAAGAACTACTCATGGCCACTGAGAGGTCTTCGGTCTGCTAATTGGAGGCAGAATGGTGACATGCCCTGATTTTCATTTTTGAAAGACTACTCTAGCTGCTGGGAGAAAAAATTGATTTTAGACAGGCCATTTAGGAAACTATTGCCGAGGTCCAGGCAAGAGATATTAGTGTCTTGGGTTATTGTGATGACAGTGAAAATGAAGAAGTAAACGCTTATGCAATATGTTTGGGGAGAAGAAAGACAGCAAGAAGTAGAAATGGCGGTGGAAACGATGATCAAGGAGTTAAAGTCTTCAGTGAACGACTGACCAAGAAGTCAGTAAAAGACAGCTTCAGAAAGTGTTAGTGGGTGGTGTAGCTGAACATCATATGATAAAAGGAGCTTAGGGCTTTGAATGAGAAAGAAGAAGAAATCATTTAAATATGACCATGAGAAGGAAGGAGCATGCTTACTGCCTCTCATGGGGCATGAGAGAGAGAAAAAAAAAAACAAGAAAAGAAAGCAGCCTCCACTAGAGAGGGTTTCAGGGGAAATTGCGTTAGAAGGGGACAAACTAGGTTTCAGTTAAGGCATGGAGATGAAAGGAATGCTCATCTACAAACAGAGTCTGTTGATCACAGATCAGGAGTTCCAGAGGACACAATGAGAGAATTTAGAGGAAGAGGAGGGAAGCTGCGGGGTTTGAGATCAACAGCATGACACGAGAATACATGTCCTTAGAAAAACAACAGTTGCCTATAGACCCTGGGACTTCTTCAGGGACTGCAGTAAACTGGGACCTGAGGCATGACAAGATGAGAGGCTCATGAGAAAGGACAATAAATTCAAGCCATGATTCTGAACAAGTGACTTGACGGCATAAAGGTTTCCAGGTGACTTCTCCCTCCTACAACTCATACAATAGTAGGGCTGGGTGATATGGTCACTAGGTACCACCCCTCCATCCTGTAAGGACGATGACTCCTGTGATTAGGGTCCAGAGGAATACTCTCTCTCAGATAGCTGGAAATGGAGTTTCATAGCTGCCTTTTTCCTTAGACATAATTAATTGGAACATGGGTAGGCACCTGCCCCAATCCGGGCCAATTCAAGTCTATTCCTAGAATCTTTCTATTTATAATAGAGAGTCCTTCACTGAGGATAGAAGTCATTAGATATAAAACATGGCATCTGTGGACAGCTATTTTTTCAATCATGCGGAGACAGCCAGTCCAAATGAGAACTGTTCAACTCTTTCTTGAATGTCATGAGTCAATAAACGTATCTTTATGCCTAAGATAAAGTTGGGTTTCTGGCCCTCAAAACCAAGAGTACTAACTTGAAACCAAAGACTAATAGCTAATTTACGAATTCTGTAAACTTTTGCTATTGACCATAACAAGACATAGTGCTAACAGCCCCATAAAGTCAGCTCGTAAATTTTCTCCACATCAGTGCGAGGGAGCCATAAAAGTGGGAAATACTAATGCTACTATGTATTAGCCAGGGTTCTCCAGAGAAACAGAACCAATAGGGAGTATGTGTGTGTGTGTGTGTGTGTGTGTGTGTGTGTGTAGAGAGACAGACAGACAGAGAAAGTGAGGGAGAAAATAAAGAACTGGCTCACACAATTCTGGAGGCTGATAAGTCCAAAAATCTGCAGTCGGCACACTAAGACCCAGGAGACCCAGCGGCATAGTTCCAGCCTGAAGGCCTGCAGCCTGGAGGCCCAAGAAGAGCTGATATTTCAGTTTGAATGCAAAGGCAGGAAAAAACTGATGACCCCACTCAAAGACAGCCAGGTAAAAGGAATTCTCTCCTATTCAGCCTTTTTATTCTATTCAGGCCTTCAACTGATCAGATGAGGCTCACCCACGTTAGGGAGAGTAATCTGCTTTCTCTACCAATTCAAATGTTAATCTCATCCAGAGACACCCTCACAGACACACCCAAAATAATGTTTGACCAAATATCTGCCCAGTCCAGCTGACACATAAAATGAACCATCACACTACAAAATCTTACACAGCTGCCTTCCAGAGGTATGACTGCTTTGCATTGTGTTGAGGGCTGCAGGATACATTAATACTGCTATTGAGTAGGTCCTGATGCCAGGAAGTTGTGCTTGCCATGGTGACCTTGGACTTACCTCTCAGGTTAGGTAAAGTCCTGATGAAGGAATAGCAGAGGTAGGGAAATTGTGTAGAGGAAAGAAAGAAAACACCCTGAACTGACATTGCTCCCTAATTTGAGTGAGGAAACTATTTTAAGTAAGAGGAGTTGTGAACATTTGGAAAACTCTATAAAGTAGTTTGTGGAAGTCCATAAAGCAGCAACCGCTTTAGGAAGGTTAATTGGAGGAGACTGTATTCCAGGAGAGCCAAGTTGGTAGGGTGAAAATTTCATAATCTGGGCAGAATACAAAAAAATCACCACGGTAAGGCTTGAAATGGTATCAAAAAGAGTGGGAACCTGGGCTTCCCTGGTGGCACAGTGGTTGAGAATCTGCCTGCCAATGCAGGGGACACGGGTTCGAACCCTGGTCTGGGAAGATCCCACATGCCGCAGAGCAACTGGGCCCATGAGCCACAACTACTCAGCCTGCGCGTCTGGAGTCTGTGCTCCGCAACAAGAGAGGCCGCGATAGTGAGAGGCCCGTGCACCGTGATGAAGAGTGGACCCCGCTTGCCGCAACTGGAGAAAGCCCTCGCACAGAAACGAAGACCCAACACAGCCAAAAATAAATAAATAAATAAAATTTAAAAGAAGAGTGGGAACCTGGTTCCAAGGCAAAAACTAGAGCCTAGACTGAAATCCCTCAGTTTATGCATCTGTAGAATGGATATAACAATAGTGTGTGACTTATAGGATTATTATGAGGATCAGATAAATCCCACTCTTATGGCTCTCTCACACTGTTGCATAGGGGATTTTGCTAGTTTATTCTATGAGGGCTGTCACACTATGTCATGCTATAATCAATAGAAGAAGACTACAGAATTTGTGCATTAGCTATCATTCTTTTGGTTGTCAGGACTGAATAATGCAAGAAACCATTAGCACCTACCTGTCATACCATAATGGGTTACTTACCTCTGTAGCACTATGCCTATCGCAAACACTGCCTGCTGCCCGTAAACTAAGGGGCAGGGGCACCACAGAAGATGTGAAGGACAAGAGCTATGGGATCAAAGACAAGGGCTGAGGGTCTAAGAACCAAGCCTTTAGGGGAGAATTTTCTGAAATTTCTCGAGTAGTGGCAGCTTTAAGATCCCCATCACAGGGATGTCTTTGTATATTGGGTTTAGGGGGCTTCCCTGGGCCTCGTTTTGTTACTGCTTCTTTTTAATGTTCAACATTCTTTCACAGCAATGATCTCATCGGTTCATAAAACATCCCTGGGAAGATTACAGAGAGGAAACCATGGTCTTCATTGTACTGAGTCCTAGAGCAGTTTAGGGACTTACTTGATGCAGATAAATTATCAAAAGCAAAGTCAAGACCCAAGCCCAGGGACTTAACCCCCAGGTCTCACACTCTTTCCACAAAGCCACAGCAGATAGGTTTTGCCCTCTCCTATGCTTTAGTTGACATACTAAATATCAAATAAAGTTTCAATGTTCAGTTCAGCTCATGTATTTTTGAGCACTTACTATATGTTCTTGCTCGATGCTATGGTGAAAATGAAGGGCTGATGTAGCTAATCAGAGGGACACCAAGTATAACTCCAAAATACCTCTTGAATTGTCCACTTCTGCAGCCCCGGCCACTGCCTCTACTCAGACTCCGCCTCACATACTGTAAGAATCATCTGTTCTCTCTGTCTCCAGCTGCTCCAGTCTTCCTACTGTCACTATCATTTATACCCACTTCAAAACTGGTTATTGTCTCCATTGAAAACCTTGACGGTGCCCCAATCACATTGGCAGGGTTCTTAAATCCTGGTTGCACAGTAGAATTACCAGGGCATTAAATGTCCAGGCCCTGTCCCAGATATTCTGACTTTAATTGGCCTGGGGTAGCGCCATCATTCTTTTGGTTTTAATCTCCAGGTGCCATTAAAGTCCAGCCAAGGCTGAAAGTCTTTGGTCTACCAAATAAAGCCAGATCCCCTGAGCATTATATCTGAAGCCCTTCACAACTGGGCAGGAACTGATATTTCTTGTCTTATCTCTCCCCTTGTACATTTGTTATTATAATCATATCTTAAAATACCTGTCAATCCTGTTAGACTGTGAGTTTCTCAAGGGCAAAACTCCTGTCATTCACCTCTGTATCCTTACTATTCATCATAACACCTTACAAACGGTAGGTGCTTAATGAATATTGGTGGGATGAGTAGATGGTAGTGGATGGGTGGGTGGATAGATGGATAAATTCTGAACAAACCTAATCAGGAATCCATGGGCCCACACTCCCAGAGCTGAATTATCAGGGCTAAGAACTAAGGTTCTTACATCAATGTGCCTCTACTATTTGCTCCAGAAAATTCTTGCCAAGGAAAATAAGAATGTAAAGGGTGTAAACACTTGATCCACCAATCCTAAATACTGAACTTGAACTTCGCTTGATCCCAATCAGATCACCTTATGGAAATTCCACCTACTTTCAATCAGACTTTCAAATGCTATGAATTTCTGCCTCTGACCTCTCTCTTCTTAGATCCTAGACATTATCAAGGGGGTGTTCTCCCTATTTCAGTAAGTGATAAGCTCACCTTTGTTTGAGCAATAGGTTATTCTAATGGTCTTTTGGAGGTGTCAAGAATCAACACCTAAGTTCTTTTCCATTCTTACAGTGTGCCTTTGGGTAAGTCAGTTACATTGTCAAATGTTTCTAAATGGAAAATGAATCCAATAATACTTATCACTTTTCTCTCTCACAAAATCATTGGAGAATGGAATGTGCTATAATTTTCTATGGCACTTTCTATCCAAGGATCTCAAAGCATTTTATTTCTGCCAAATGCAAATATATTTCATGATTAATAGCATTGCTTCTGAAAGTCACAGAGAAAAGGATTTCATAGCTCCAAGTACTGTGCTGTCAAACTCAGCATTGTCTAAATGCAATGACTTTATCATACCATTACATAAGAGCAAGACAATGGAGGGCTTCCCTGGTGGCGCAGTGGTTAAGAATCCGTCTGCCAATGCAGGGCACCCTGGTTCGAGCCCTGGCCCAGGAAGATCCCACATGCCACGGAACAACTAAGTCCGTGTGCCACGACTACTGAGCCTTCTCTTGTTGCACAGCCTGTGCTCTGCAACAAGAGAAGCCACCGCAATGAGAAGCCTGTGCACCACAACAAAGAGTAGCCCCCGCCCACCGCAATTAGAGAAAGCCCACGCGCAGCAATGAAGACCCAATGCAGCCAAAAATAAATAAATAAAATTTAAAAAATTAAAAAAAAAGACAATGGGAAGGATTATGAGCATAAACTTGCTGCTAGTTTCCTAATTAAGAAATAAAGAATGCCTCTCAACTGCTGATTTCTTTACTTGACTTCATTAGAAAATCACACATGGATGGATTCATAATTACTATTAAATTACAAGCACTTGTTTATTAATGTTACCAAACTGAGGAGCAGTACAGCTGTCTATGATATGTCAATTAAAAAAAAAAAAAGCTGGGAAGCAAACTGTTGCTGTGTTAATTACATTGAACTTTTCACATTTTGGATTCTAAATGATACTCATGCTTTTATAGGCTTGGACTATTCTGTCTTTACCCTTCACAGGGAGAAAAAAAAAAAAATCTACCTTAACAAAAGGGTAGATAGAAAACAAAAAACAGTTAATACTGTGGGTTTTTTTTAAAGAATCATAAACCGAGCTGCATTAGACGCCAGTAAAATCTGATTACAGAACAGAGCAGTATTAGAATTTCTGTGCAACAGAGTGTTGATTTTGGAAGTGTTCCTTTCCCAGTTCTTGTGGGAAAGGAACAAAGAAACGGTTTAGAGCATTAGCTGATTGTTAGAAAAAGACTCTACTGAATTTCTGTTTATCACTACATATTGAGGTGTGTATAATTCAAAAGGTGCAATTTGGCATTCAAATAAAAATACTGGATTTAATGGACTATATAGAAAAAAATAAGAGAAATGTGATGTCTCCTATGAACTTGAGATAATTGCTTTATCCTTACCAAGATTTAGTGAAACTGGATTTGTAATCACTAAAGAGTATCTTGCAGGAGATCTGTGGTGTATAGGACCTTTCTAATTTGTACTAATTGACTAAAACACTCATGATGAATTATAAAATTTTGTGAATTGAAGAAATAAAATAACTATTAAGACTCCAAGGCAATGAATCAAGCCAAGTGTCTTCATTGTGACCAGAACATATCCTAGCAAAAAAATAAACTCTTCAGTGATAACAAGGAACAGATAATAGTTAAAGCAAATAACTGCTCATATCTAGTTTTGTATTCTATTTTTGGTTCTGATACTAATTTGTAGCCCTAGTAAGTCACTAATCTACCTTCATGTGTCCAGGTCTCTTTCCATAAAATTAAAGGAGATTTTTGAGGATATTTAGCAAAAATGCAAGGAGCCAGACTAGGTTAAGATTAATTTAATTCAAATTTGAAGTCAATAAAAAAGGCAGGTAAATGTCAAGGAAAGCTCAAACCTCCCCTTATCCACCGATTCCAGATTTCACAAAACACGGCTTGTTCTTTTGATAGTCTCCAGAGACCAGCCTTTTTTTGTTGTTGTTATAAATTTATTTATTTATTTATTTTATATTTGGCTGTGTTGGGTCTTCGTTGCTATGCACAGGCTTTCTTTAGTTGAGGGTTGCGGTGCGCGGACCTCTCATTGTGGTGGCTTCTTTTGTTGCAGAGCACGGGCTCTAGGGCACACGGGCTTCAGTAGTTGCGGCACACGGGCTCAGTAGTTGTGGCTCGTAGGCTCTAGAGCACAGGCTCAGTAGTTGTGGCGCACAGGCTTAGTTGCTCCGCGGCATGTGGGATCTTCCCCGACCAGGGCTCGAACCTGTGTCTCCTGCATTGGCAGACGGATTCTTAACCACTGTGCCACCAGGGAAGCCCGAGACCAGACTTTAAACTCTCATTTTAGAGTATTGTCAAAGCCCAGCCACATGGAGCAATAGTGATTTTTTTTCTGTCTTTCCATTAACGATTCTTTATCCCTATTCCCTTCCTTCAGCTTTCACAACAGGATGATTTCTGGAGCAAATTAGGGGCAAGGGAAAACAATCTGGGGCCTCATCTGTCTCCCTCTCAACTCCTCTCCTCCAAGCATCTGTCCCACTCTGTGTACCACCTTGTTACAAAAAGGGACAAGGTAAGCTAGACCCTGGAAAACTGCCACCACCAATGCCTCTTCTGTCCCCATGCCCCCACCCATGGATGCCAGTAAAATCCCTACATTTGGAATCCACTCCTGGGCATGCCATAAAAATGTACTATGAGAAAGCATGCAGTGAATTTTTCTTCTCTATTAAGGGAATGTTATTAATTCTTTTAAAAAAATAAAGTATCTTTGTTCTCCTCTAGGATATTTATTTTTTACTGCTAAAGAATCCAAGCCCAAACATTGCAATGAGTCCACAAGAACTCAGCTATTAAAAGCTACACTCACATCTTACCAAAGGTGACTCCTTGGTGGCCATTCTCAGCATTCCTTTCAGCAAATGAAAATGCATCTCAGACAGAAGCAAAGCACTCATTTACAAGTTAGCTCCCTTGCAGTTAATATATTGTTGGTAAGATTTAATGCTCTCATTATCTTTCATTATTTACAGCCAATGTATTAATATCCCATGAAATGTTTCCTCTGAAATGATTTTAATCTTCTTATTTAGCTTGTTCTAAACTCAACCACTTTATATAATGGATTTGTTCCCCCTAATTAACCGTTCATGGGGAGCCCACACTACCCTGCCAGGAAGTTATTACTAACATGAAGTGTTCAAATGGCCCTGGTAGGGAGCTGGGATGCCGGTAGGCTCGGTATTCACGGTTCCATCAATTCTTTCATAACCAGGAGCTTAGATTCTGAGTAGCAATACTTTCTAACAGATACCTTAAAACCTGGACCAGTGATTGATTATCTACATGTCTCAAACACAATCCCTTCAGTCGGGTCTAGGACTGCAACAGTCAACACTAGAAATGCATTTATTAAATCAAACAGCTCTTACTGATATACCTACCAAGACACTGTCACTGTGCAGGGCACTAGAGATGAAGGATATAGATGCCACCATCACAGGGGTACCAAAATCATACAGGCAAGCAGAGGAAATTCCACAGGAAAGCTATTTCTAAAAATATAAGATATGAAAAATATTAAAACTGTGCACACAAAAAAATCATAAAACATTACGAGATTAATTGTCAAATAAGTCAACTAGACAGTTCAGAACAGTAAGAGATCACTGTGGGCTAGAATGAGCTGGGAAGGCTTTGCTGTTTTAAAGATGCTGCAGCAAAATCTTGAGGAAAGGGCAGGTTGAATGGTTACAGGTGGAGAAGGACATTCTTAGTCATTGCAAGTCACTCTTTTACCGAGTACCTATTATGTGAGTACCAATCAACTCAGGGCGGTACCTGCACTAACTCGTTTATACTGCAAAACTTACAGTAAGTAGTTCTTATAGCTTGATTTTTTTTTCAAAAGACAACTAAAGCACAGAGAAGTCACACAGCTAATCTGTAGCAGAGCCATAGTCTGGACACACTGTAACTCCTAAATCAGTATTTCCATTCTACTATAATGTGTCCCCATTCGGCACTAGGAGGAAATGGAGTGAGAAAGAACTTGAAGACCTGACACTCTAAGTAGATGGGTTTGACTGCACGAAAGGGTCTAAGAAGTTGAACCAAGAGAGATAAGGATACAAAGGTGAACCTTGGAGGGCTCCGGATGGCATGAAGCCTCCTTCTGGGCAGACCCCCAACACACTGTGATGGAATGAACTCCCCGCAAAGGTCACACACCGCAAGGTCCCCAGCCAGGAACACGTGCCATTTGCCTGGGTAACTTTGCATTTATTCCTGTCCTTTCAGCTTCTAAAAACAGTCAGCTTAGACAGTTTCAAGCCACTTGTTTTACAAGACAAAGCCTCAGAATATCACAGCTGGGAGGACCCAGAGAGATGGTCTAAGGCAAGCCCCTTCACGATCTGAGTTCTTTCTCTCCCTAACCTAAGACTTTCATCACCTGCATCCAAATTTACATCACAGTTGAGAACTAGATACAAGACTCTGCCCTCTGGCTGTGTGATCTCAGACCCAAACTTAACCTTTCTGTCCCTAAATCTCTCCAGGGAATGATCTTTGTTTCTGCTGCCCAGACAGCTTATGCATCTCTAAACCCCTCTTCAGATGTTTGATGCCCCAGCCTCCAAAATGTTCTTGGAACGTCACTACTCAGCTGGGAAAACTATATAGAGGAGTTCCCCAAACACTTTGCCTATAAGAACTCTCATCTAATATTTTAAAATGCCAAGAGTTCTCTCCTGGGAACTTCCCTGGTGGCGCAGTGGTTCAGACTCCCCTCTCCCAATGCAGGGGGCCAGGGTTCGATTCCTGGTCAGGGAACTAGATCCCACATGCATGCTGCAACTAAGGAGCCCGAGAGCCACAACTAAGACCCAGTGAAACCAAATATAAACAAATAAATAAATAATTTTTTTTTTTTAAAAAGAGTCCTCTCCCACTATGGCAGGTGTTTGTTTGTTTTGTACCTGTTGACTGAGAAAATAATGACCAAAACTTCTGCTGAGATAGGCACTTTTTAGAGTGAATTTGCATTTCACTGTTTGGAACAGCATCTACACACAGTTGAAAAATAAAATTACCAATCCATGGGAGCCATTGTATTTATTCAGAGTGTGGAAAATACTGATCTTCTAATAGATTTACCTTACTTTGCATTGACACTAAGGTCTTTCCAAAGATATTCAGCCCTCAGATTGCAAACCACTGACCAGAGCTATTTAACTAATTGGTAATTATTATCCTCAGAAAGTTAATTTTTCCTACAGTTTCCTCATTTTATGGCACAGGATGTTAAATGCCACTGCTAAAGCAACCTCACGGAGAGTGTGGTTTGTTTGATGTAAGCACAGTAGATTACAGATATAAAGATCCTTAACTCACCTTCATAGCACAACAGTATTCTGGTAAAGAATCTAGAAAGCAATTGCTTAAAGGGCAGAACTCTTCTTTGGTTCTTTGCTAGTTTTCCCATCCAAAAGGCCTCATTAAGCGCGAGAAGCTGAACAGCAGAATTTAAAAAAAAAAAAAGAAGCAAAACTGCCTTCCCAAATCCAAGAGTTCAAATGAGATTGCATACAAATTGCTGGGGTCTCTCTTCGCTCAGCCTAGCAGCTATTATTCCTACTTCTATGTGACTTGCATGGCAAACACTGGAACAGAAGGCAGAGACAAAGAGCCAGGACCAGGAAAGACAATAAAATCTCTGTGTGTGTTTGCTTCGGCAATCTACCAGGCTAGTCTCTGCCTTGTAAATTTCTTCCACATGCTGCTGTCCATCATACAGGCAGCTTGTAGAAAACGAAAAAAAAAAAAAGAAAAGCCATCAGTTGTCATAGAAACAATAGCAATTTGTGCCACCTTTGTGCGAGCAGATAGAAAGCTTACTGCTGCCGTTTGGCCAGCTTCCAAGGACACAGGTTGAGAAACACCGCCCGGCTTAAAAGGGAGCCCCTGAATTTCTACCAAGCCAGCAAACGGATACTCTTCAAGTGGCCTATCACATACTTGCCTGGGATTGAAGGTTAATTAAAATACAGTCCTGGATGTGGGAACATTTTAAGAAAGACACATTCCTCGACCCCAGATCCCCCTGTGTGAGGTCTAACAAGGCGATTGTAACCTTGCACACGGGGGTCGTGCTGTGGGGAGCAGCGGGGAGCAGGGTGTTCAGCCCTCAGTCTGATGGGATCTGTTCTCATCAGAGAAAGACGTAATCATCTCTAAGAGACTCTAATTAAGCTGGTGATTAAAGTTAGCTCTGGGAGAGGAAATATCCCAAGGGTGAGGCCGAGGTGCCAGGAATCACGCTGACAGCGCACAGCCAGGTGGCTGTGGCCTTCCCTCAATTTAGGGCCTCTTTAAGGTGGCTGCAGAATGGCCCCCCCTTGTAAATCAGCAGGCTGGCATGAAAGAGTCACCCCCAGCCTCTCACAGTACGTTCCAAAGGGCCGGCCGGCCCTGGGGCTCTCCCAGCCCAGGAAGTGTCTGTCAGAGAGGTGTGACACAGTGACCTTAAATATAAAACTCATGTAAGACTGCGGGTCCCATGGGCTGGTGGAAGAGAAAAAATTCCTGTTAGCAGAGCTTCTAGAAGTCTCTCTCTCACTCTTCATGCTGTTTCTACTTGTCAGTACGGAGAGAGAATCTAAGGGCCGTAGACACAATCAGGGAGAGGCAGGGTTGGAGCTGTAGAGCTCGGTGGTGAAACAAGCTGAGCAGAGGGTCTGTGACAGACAGGAGGTCAAATCCAAGGGAAGGTCAGAAGAAAGCAGAGAGCGGAGGGAGAGGTGTCAGGAATCACAAGGAGTGTGCACAGGAGGTAGGAGATGGCCAAAGGTTTCCACAGGCTGGGAATATGCAGACTCCCAGAGCAGACGAGACTGTCCATTTGAGGCTTGATTTTTGAGACATGGTCCAAATTCACCCAGATGTTTTTCATGTGCCCATGCTCTGACAAGAATGAATTACACATGACATCAGCTGGATTAGGTTTAGCTGCATGAGACAGAAAATCAAAAAGAGCTCTGGCAAAAGCCAGAGGTTGGCAGACGAGGGCTGCTAAGGTGGCTTTATGGCAGTCAGAGACTCAGGCTCCTTTTAGCTTTCCATTCCGTCTCTAGGCTGTGGGCCTCGGCCTCCTGTCCCATAGTAGCTGTTATAGCTGCAGCCCTCACAAGCACATTCCAAACAGCTGGACAAATGAGGAAGGGCACACTCTTCCCCTTCTACAAAGGCTTGCCAGAAGTATCAACCAACACTTTTGCATAAAACGCCCTGGCCAGAATCTACTCATATGGTCACACCTAGTTGCAAGGTACATATATGGAAAATGCGGTCTTTCGGTTGGATTCATTGCAACTCTGAATAAATTACTAAGTAAAAGGGGAAATAGATACTTTTAGGTACCTAGAAGTCTCTGCCAGTCAGGGTATTTCTTCTTGGACTCTCTGATCATCTCTTTAGACTGTTTCAGTTATGGTCACAAAAAAGAAAACTGTTCCTCTGCTCCCTACTCACCAAATGTGTGTGTGTGTGTGTGCTTGTGTGTGTGTGTGTGTGTGTGTGTGTGTGTGTGTGTATTGGGGGAGTGGGAAGTCCCACATCAACCAATTATCCAACTCTCCAGACACCAGCCGTGTGCCCCACACTTTAATTCTGACACGAACAGCCAGAGTCAGTGCAGACCCCACAGGTTAAGGGCTCAGTCCCATAAGACTGCACCCCTGAACCCCGCCAGGACTTCAGACACCAATTGCAAGTCCAGGCCTCCTACACTTCTGACCGACAGGCTACAAATTATGGGCTCCCACAACCCCCTCCTTGTGTTCAGTAATTTGCCAGAAGAGCTCACAGAACTCAGGGAAACACTTTACGTACTATTACCGGTTTATTATAAAGGCTATAACTCAGGAACCGTCAAATGGAAGAGCTACATAGGGCACGGTACGTGGCAAGGGGCGCAGAGCTTCCACGCCCTGTCCAGACACACTATGCTCCCAGCATCTCGATGTGTTCACCAACTTGGAAGGCCTCTGAACCCCTTCTTTTAGGGTTTTTATGGATGGCCTATTACACAGACAGGGCTGATTTAATCACTGGTGATTGAATTCAACCTCCAGCCCTTCTCTCCTCCCTAGAGGTGGGGAGGGGGAGAGCTGAAGTTTCTAACTCTCCAATCACAGTGCTGGTTCCCCTGGCAACCAGCCCCCTATCCTGAAGCTCTCTAGGGGCTTCCAGTTACCAGTCACCTCATTAACATACGAAAAGACACTCTTACACTCTGGAAATTCCAAGGGTCTTAGAAGCTCTTGTGTCAGGAACCAGGGACTGAGACCAGTCATAACCAAAAAGGTTCCTATGCCCCCTATCACTCAGGAATTACAAGGGTTTTAGATGCTCTGTGTCAGGAACAGGGGTCAGAGACCAAACGTATATTTCTTATTATGTTTCCATCACACACTCTGCAGCAAAGAAAGTCTTTGTTCAGCAATTTGTCCCCAGAGTAGAGCACATCTTCCTCAAAGTTGGCAGGTAGTGCTGGAATTATGGAGCCAGTGGGAGGGAAGACATTTTAGGAGCTCCCATCTACGAGAAGAAACTCTGGAAGGTAAAGCCCCAGCGATGAGTCAGCGATGAGCCCCAGCGATGAGTCATCACCACCCAGAGACTGAGTTGTATAGCGGTGGCCCTGGCTCCAACTACTCGGGGCTTCCACTAAAGCACAGTCAGGCTTGGCTCCCGTGATAGCCAGGGAGATCACGTTTGTAATCACAGCTTCACAAGCAATGGGATTCAGTCACTGAGTATTTACTCTCTGCAAACACTGTCAAGCCTCCCTGCCTCTTCTAGTCCTGCAAGTGAAACAATATGTAAATTACAGATTAAAAGACAGTGTGATAAGTGTGATACTAGGTGAACTACGGGAGATTCATCTAAATCATATGGGAGTCACAGGAAAGCTTCTCCTGAGATGAAATCCTGCTGGGCTTGAAAGACGAGTAGAAGTTAGACTAATCGAAAAACTGGAAAAGTATTTCATGCAGGGGAGCAGCACATTCACAGATATAAATATAAAATAGGACATATTCAAGAGAAATCCTCTGAATGGAGTATATGGTAAAAATGGATGGCTGGAGACCTAATCTTGAGTGATAACAACAGTTAAAACATATAATGCTTATCATGTGCCGGATTGTGTTACAAATGCTTTAGGTATAACTCATTTAATCCTCATGACACCTCTACGAATAAATATCTTATCCCCATTTTACAGATAAGGAAACTGAGTCCCAGAGAGCAAGGGCACACCGGTAATATGTGACAGAGGCAGTATTTGAAGGCAGGCAGTCTGACTGTAATGTCTACGCTTTTAACCGCCATACTGCAGTCTGGTGAGGGGCTTCCACAGCTTGGCATTTGAACTTTTTCCAAAGGCAATGAGGAAGCTTTGAAGAGTTTTAAGCCAAATGGTGATAGGATCACATGTTTGTCTTTAGAAAGTCACTCTAGAGGTTGTGCAAAGAAGGTTGGAGGGGATCATGTTGGAACGAGGGGCCAAACCTAGTCCAACACTCCGGAGCAGGACGCTGGTCCCAGGATATCTGGGCATGAGGCCGATGAGAGAGGTTGACCAAAAAATTCCTGAAGGTCCATAGGTCCTGAGCAGGGGAAGGAGTCAGGAGCTCCGGCCCGGCGGAAGACGAGACCAGGACTCAGTTACCAGATCAGAGGTATAAGCAGAGAGTGGACACAAAGTGGGAGGCAAGAACCTAGTTCTGAGAAGCGGGTCTCAGGACATCAACAGAGGCTGACTTTGCGCAGGAAAGATGTCCTTAGGATTTCAGGCCAGGCAGAGGCTCAGCACCTTGGCTGCACTGCGGGAGAAAATGGCCAAGGAGCGTGTTACCCTGAGCCCCCAGCACAGTCCTCGACCTAAGCCAGCCCACCCGCCAAACCTAGACGCTTGCACCACAGGGCCTGGGACACTTGAAACACAATGGTTTAAGCAGATTCTAAAAGCAATCTGAATGAGACCACTGGGACCGTTCAAAGGTCTGAGCCTAAGGTGCTCAATGCCAACAAATAGATTTCGGAAGTTGTCATGCCATCTCTGGTCTGGCCAAAGAAGCTTCATCTGGCTTTTCTCTCCAGGCCCAGTCAGTCCCTGGGCGCTGTGTCTTCACCTCAACAGGAGCAAGGAGATCCCAGGCATAGAGCCGGTAGTAGGTCAGGCAGGGAGAGGAACTGGTAGTGGACCAGCCAGGGTATCCAGAGATTGTGACAGTGAAGGAGAAGGCATGACACGGCACAAGCCTTCTGGGTCTTTAGCAAGCAGCACAATCTTCTGATTCCAAGGAGGTTTAAAATTCATGACACTTGCTCAAGAACGATAAGGGAGACTTTATTCAAGGGGGGCCATTGTGATAAGCATGGGGACCGCTGCAGTGGGGATTCACAGTGGGAGAGAAAGATTGGCTCAACCCCAAATACGACAAAGAAAAGTGGGAATTCACAGCCAAGGGGCAGGGTGGGGTCAGTGGATAGAAAATTACTAAGAGGAAACATCAGGGGTAAGGGAAGATTCTGGCTAAACCTAGCCACCAGGATTCTCACTGAAGGCAAGGAGGGTGACCAGACCCCACCAGTGGGATATTGGAGGATGAGGAACTTAATTAGATATCGAGGGTGATCGGATATCAAGTGTGGGTTAACCTGACTTAGGATTCTTGCTAAAATTGGGCAATGAAGAGACAAATAGGGAAGTCCAAAAGTCGAGGCCTAGTTTAAAAAGTGCTCAAAGGAGCCTGATGAGAGTTTGGTCAAGGAGAGAATCTTTGTCAGGGACTGGCAAAAACCAAAAAACAAATAAACCCCCAAAAACTCAATTATATCATAATGACAAATCAAGAACAGTCCATGCATCTTCTATATATTCTTTCTTATTCTTTTAAAGTGAAGATAATAACTGTGCAGTTGAACACCATCATTTAAGTCTATATTTACTGCAAACTGGAGCCCACCTGGCTCTAAGGAGCAAAACTTCATATGAGTTCATTGCATGAAATCTGTCATCTCAGAGCCATGCTTTAAATGCTTTCACCCTTCCTTTTCCTATCCTTCCCCCACTCATATGGAGCAGTGGGGAGTCTTCCATTTGAATTTGTTGTTCAGAATAGATTTTGAGTACCTCAGGGTAAACTGAGAAATGGTGCCCATATAATATTCTTAAAATTAGAAAATACGTCTCTCTTACATCCATAGGCATTTTTTCCTAGTACAGATCCCTACACAATCTCCTTCCCTGCTCCCCCAGAAGCAGGAGATGCCTTGAACATTTAAAAACTAATGAAGCAAAGACATGGGAGAAACTTAGATGCATATTACTAAGTAAAAGAAGCCAATCTGAAAAGGCTACATACTGTATGATTCCAACTATATGACATTCTGGAAAAGGTGGAACTATGGACATTAATAAAAAATCAGTGGTCACCAAGGATGGAGAAGGAGGGAGATGAATAGGCAGAACACAGAGGATTTTTAGGGCAGTGAAACTACTCTGTATGATACTATAATGGCAGATTACATGTCATTATACTTTTGTCAAGACTCATAGAATGTACAACACCAAGAGTGAATTCTAAGATAAACTATGGACTTTGGGTGATGATGACGTGTCATTGTAGGTTCATCCCTGATAAAAACTGCACCACTCTGGTGAGTGATGTTAATAATGGGGAGGCTATGCATGTGCTGGGGGCAGAGAGTGTATGGGAGAAATTTCTGTACCTTCCTCTCAATTTTGTTGTAAACCTAAAACTGCTTTTTAAAAATTGTCTTATTAAAAAAAAAACAAAAACCTAGTGAAGCCTCATTATTTTGAATTATACTATTTTGGAAAATGCAATCTTTTAATTTGTGTTGGGATGAAATTTACAGAAAGCGATTGCAGAAAAGTTTCTAAACCGCTTAATAGCACAAACACCATAATCAGGCCCCTGACATGTTACTTCGTTTCTGGAGATAAATATTTCTCTTTTGAGGATAGTTAACACAAAGGCAAGAGCCATCCTGTGCCCACCACCTGATGTGAGTGTAAAGGACCGATATGCAAAGGTGCTGGGGGAGCGAAAAGGAAGAGTGGGGAGACTTTGTCGATCTTACCCCCATCCCGCTCCCCCCACCCCACAGTACTCAGGGCTGTGTTTTAGTGCTGGTCCCACCGCGCCTCTCTCGCTGCAAAACCCCGCGGTGCGGAAACTCGAGCTGTGAGCTGCACAACAGTGAAGACTCCAGGAGCTGGAGGACAGGAAAAAGAGGCAGGCAGGGACACAAATGCAATGCTAGAGATCAAAAGGTGATCGCGGACTAAAGGTGGCGGGTCTGAATGAGGAAGTGGCATGTGGGGGGTAGGGGCATTCCCTGCTCACACTTGGCCATGAACCCTGCAAAGGGCTGCAGAACAATGCGGAACCGAGATGGCTGATGCAGCAGGCAAATCTAACGCCTCTGACGCCGGGAGCTTGTCGGCGCTAAAACCTGACGTGTGGAAAAAAAAAAAAAAAAAAAAAAAAAGGAGCAAAGAGCAAAGGAAAGTCGGAAGTCTCATGTATATCAAAGAAAAGGGCTCGAAGAAATGCTGCAAAAAGATGCTTCAGCTCAGGACGCTTCCGGAATTTGGGACGCTGATGTAGCCGCCGCCGCTGCCCTCTGCAGCTGTGACTCTGAGCGTTGCCTTCTCTTTAACTGCCACTTTGATACCACAGTCTTTTGAAGTCTTTTTTTTTTCGTATATTTGTCATTTACTTCTGCATCAGAAAGAAGTTACCGTTCCAGTGTTTACCCTCTCGCTGGGATCTGCTAGGAGCAGGGCAAAGGCAGGTCCGTCGGCGCCCTCTCCTGGTGCTACTGCGAAGCTGCAGCAAGTGGAGCTAAGGAGAGAGGGGGCTTGCGTTTTCCCACGACTGGGGCAGCAAATTTTTATTAAAGTTTACCCCGTATCTGTGGTTTTCAAACCTAAGCGATCACCAGAAATGCCTGGCGGGATCGTTAAAACAAGATTTCTAGGTCCCGCCCCCAGAGTTTCTGATTCAGTAAATTTGGAGTGCAGCACGATAATTTGCAGTTCTAGCAAGTTCCCAGGTGATACTGATTAAGGGAGCACAGTCCCAGAACCACTGCCGTCTGCACAAGGGACTGAGCGAGGTAGGAAGGCACGTTAGAAAATCAGTGGACCTTATTCTAAAGCAGGGAGGGCTCTGTATAAACTGAAGACGCTTTCAACTTGCCAGGGTGTCATTCAGGTGTCATAGTAAATGGTGCCGCCTGAATGAGAACTGAGGTCTCAGCCCCCAGCCTGTGCTCTCCCCCTTGCAATGTGCCGAACCTCAAGTACCCTGACCGTGACCCTGATGTGTAGTAACATCTATAACTGCCACCTAGGGGAAAAAACACACCTCAAATGTTGCTGAGACAGGAGAATTTACCCCGCGCTCACACACCCACCGCCTCCTGAAAGCTTTCCCCAGCAAAACCCACCCGGTCTTCTGAAGCTCTGTGGCACCAAAGCGCAGTGGGGCTGTGAATGTGGTACCTTTTCTCCCTGCGCCCCGGTGTGTGGGAGTAGGTGTGAGAAAGCCAAGACTTTGTTGTTGCTGCTTTCAGCCATTTTGTGGCTCCGGGTTGCCCTCAGGATAGGTTCTTTAGCAGAGCTCTGCATCACACCTCCTGCTTCCCCTTTCTTCTCATTTGATGCTTTAAGTGCTCTGAATAGTTTCCGTTTCTCCGTTCTCCGCCTGGAACATCTGGGCCTGTGGGCCTTCTACCTAGAATGTCCTCTCCTCATCTGCTTTTCCTACCACCACCTTGTCTGAGGAACCCCTGTCATTCCATGAGGACTCAAGGTCGATTTTCTCTTTGGACGACCTCCCTTCACACCCCCCTCCCCAAGACTGAGTAGGAACCCGTACTACAGTGTTCCCACTGCCCTCCACACTCTCATGGCAATTGCACATTCACCGGGCCGGTCCCGCTAGACTCCTCGGGGGGAAGGACTATGCCTTTTTCATCTTGGCACCTTCGGATCTAGCACAGTGCCTAGAGTATAATGGGTGCTTAGTACATACACTAGGAAGGATGAACACAGGGAGGTAGGATGGAGAATTTCTACATCATGAATCCACGTAAACTGAAAAGGAGCAAAAGTAGGTGAGCCCAGAGAACATTTGAAGGCCATGAAGCATCACCATCCTCAATGCCCAGGCCATGCAAGAAAAGCCACACTTCCTGGAAGAGACAGACACAGGCCTGCGAGGTGGAACCCTGGCAATCCCAGAACAAATCATAAACTCAGAAGTGTCATGCTTGGGAGGGATCTTGGAGATTTCAGAAGACACAGAAAGATGCATGAATTGTACCTGGTCCCAAGGTTTTTAGCAAACAATGCAAGTAGTACCCAGGCCTCCGGACTCGTTATCTGATGTTTTCATCACACAGTATGACACAGAGATTGGATAAGCCCAGTGATGAAAAGGTGGGGCAGAAAATAGTAAGAGGCACTCCGGACAACAGTGCCAGCTCTGGCAGTCACAGAGGTACGATGCTCAGATCTTGCTTCAAAAAATAACTTGCCAGCAGCTGCAAGGATTGCCCTGAGCTGACGCCTTACAGCTGTTAGCACCTCCAGGTTTCATGTAGGCTTTTGCATCCTGGCCATGCTCATTCCTAGAGGGTCCCAGCCAGTGACTCAACGTGGAAGGGAGACTGGGACATAGTCATTTCTGCCTAACATGGGACTGCTCTGAGGGCAACATTTACTTAAGGACTCCCAAATGGATTGGCCGATACAGTCAGATCTATACAGCAATCTGGCGCTTTCACTGCCAAGCCTGCTTCTTCTCCCTTTTATCTCTCACAGGCATCACCCCTCACTAAACCTCTTGTACTCCTGACTCTGTAACTGACCAGGATGCTATGGGGCTTTCCTGGGGCAGACCCTGCCCCCATATCCTCTGCTGAAGCTCCCCTGCCCCCATATCCTCTGCTGAAGCTCCCCTCTGAAGTACCCAGATAATAGAATCTCATGCATATTTCCTGAATTTTTCAGATGCTGAAAGCCACCACCAAAAGGAAGAAATTGACTACTTGATGATCATGAGTACATAGCCCCCAGAATTTTTGGCGCCTAAGGATTGGTAATGTTGACTGCCCTGTTACCTCACCATCAACCATTCAGAGAATTGTGCAGGAGCTGATCACTTACACTGTGACCCCGTCCCTCACTTTGCCTTTAAAAATGCTTCGCTGAACGCCTTCGGGGAGTTGGGGTTTCTTGGGCACGAGCCACCCATCTCCTTGCAGGGCCCTGCAATAAACGTTTCTCTGCTCCAAACTCCAATGTTTGTTTGTTTAGCCTCACTGTGCGTCGGGCACATGAACTTGCATTTGGTAACAGCTCTACATTATCATCTACTTCACAGAGGACCTAGTACATCAGCCAAAGCCAGATGGGATCTCCAGAGGCAACAGTAGGAACCACAGAGGAAAGGGGGTCACTTGCAGCTGACCAAGTGCATCAAACCCAAGGTCCCATTGGTGATCTTGATCTCAGGTGACCTCGGCCTGCAGCGCCTTGAAGCAGGATCTCAGTTTCCTGACTAGAGATTGAACTCAGGCCGAGGCAGTGAGAGCACTGAATCCTAGCCACTAGACCACCAGGGACCAGTGCCCAGTGACAAGGCCCTGGCTTGTCTGCTTTGTAGAAATAAATTTCAACAAAGAGACGAAAAGTAGTGAAACAAGTAAAGGGTTTATCAGGAGGAAAAAGTATGTGTGAATAGACACATGGGCGGGCTCAGAGAGAGAGAGTTACACCTTCATGGTAGTTTAAATCACTTATATGGGGCATTTCTTCTGGGTTTCCTCTGGCCAATTATCTTGCATTGCCTGGCTCTGAGTTCATATTTGATATAACTCAGGGTCCCCTGCTGTGTACATGTGCATCTCTTAGCCAAGATGTATTCTAGTGCAGAGGCCTATGGGAAGGTTGACACCACCTATTATGAGTTGACACCCCTCCCTTTTTGGCCCTCAAGGAGTCTTTCTGTGCATGTGTAGTCAGGAAGCTCTCCTTGACCTCGAGAATGAGAAATATGTGGTCTGTTTATCTCTTATCTGGGAAGGACTCAGCTCCTCCCTGCCCCTACCTTTATCTTATCTTGGAGTATCTGCCCACAGGGAACAGGCTTCAGCTGCTCAGCCTGGGGCTTCCTTGAAGATAACAGAAACTGGTAAGTGTGCCTTCCATATTATTAAAGATCCTCATCATTTCATGTTTTAAGGCAAGCTCCCTTAGCTCCAAACTTCATGCTACAACCAGTCACACAAAATCATATCCTTGACGCCCAGGGAAGATTCCCAGTGCATTAAGTGAAAAACACCAGCCCTTCCATCTCGCAAGCATAACCTTGGCCTGCATATCCTTTTCTAGCTCATTGCCAGCACCAGAGTTCTGCCCCTTTTGTTGAAATGTCCTCAAAAAGGCAAAGAGAATTTAAAGAATTATCTATGCTTATAATTTCAGATCTTCTCAAAGCTACATCTTCTGACATCCTAGAACCTTTTGGTTAAAAAGCCCAAGGTGAGGTGGGGAGAAAGAAACTAAAATCAGTAGTCTTATCTCGTCAGATCCCTCCCAAATATTTCTCTAACCTATCCACTAGCTGTCCATCCTTGATGCCTGAGATGCAGGAGAGAAGCCAAATGTACCTCAAGCATATCTTCCCATCAACTCCAACCTCACAGGCCTGAAAGCCTTCAAGGTATCAAAGGAAGAGAGAGAGAGAGATCCACCTCCAGTTGAGAACATAGAAGGGTTGGAGTAATTCATCTCACTGAAAGGAGCTGCCCTTTGGGTGTTAATTTTAAAAGTAACCACACAAATAAGCCACACTTTGTACTTTATAGATTTCTTTAGCCCAGCATTCAATATTGCAAAGTAATTCTAATGGAGCTTCTTTAGCCAGCCCAAACTCCAGATGCACTCCTATCTTAAAATATATCACTACCCACCCTTGCACTGTTCATTGCATACCCAGAAGATCAACCTAAGTATACCTTTAAAACACTGCCTTCTGGGCTTCCCTGGTGGCGCAGTGGTTGAGAATCTGCCTGCCAGTGCAGGGGACACGGGTTCGGGCCCTGGTCTGGGAAGATCCCACATGCCGCGGAGCGACTAGGCCCGTGAGCCACAATTACTGAGCCTGCGCATCTGGAGCCTGTGCTCCGCAACAAGAGAGGCCGCGATAGTGAGAGGCCCGCGCACTGCGATGAAGAGTGGCCCCTGCTTGCCACAACTAGAGAAAGCCCTCGCACAGAAACGAAGACCCAACACAGCCATAAATAAACAAATAAATAAATAAATAAATTTTAAAAAAAGAGTAATCTTTAAAAAAAACAAAAAACACTGCCTTCTCACATATATACAATGGAATATTACTCAGCCATAAAAAGAAACAAAATTGTTACTTGTAGTTAGGTGGATGGACCTTGAGACTGTCATACAGAGTGAAGTAAGTCAGAAAGAGAAACACAAATACTGTATGCTAACACATACATATGGAATCTAAAAAAAAAAAAAGGTTCTGAAGAACCTAGGGGCAGGACAGGAGTAAAGATGCAGACATAGAGAATGGACTTGAGGACATGCGGAGGGGGAAGGGTAAGCTGGGACGAAGAGAGAGAGTGGCATGGACATATCTACACTACCAAATGTAAAATAGATAGCTAGTGGAAGCAGCCGCATAGCACAGGGAGCTCAGCTCAGTGCTTTGTGTCCACCTAGAGGGGTGGGATAGGGAGGGTGGGAGGGAGACGCAAGAGGGAGGAGATATGGGGGTATATATATATGTATAGCTGATTCACTTTGTTATACAGTAGAAACTAACACACCATTGTAAAGCAACTATACTCCAATAAAGATGTTTAAACAAAATAAAATAAAACACATATATTAAAATAAAAGCGTTATTTTCAAATCATGAAAAAAAAAAACAAACCAGAACACTGCCTTCTGCCACAATCATTATTTCTTGTTCCATCTGGTTCCCAAGATACATTTCTTGGTCAGCGTAGACCTAGGAACATGTACTGAACTACATAGTACTACATAGTAACTCTATTTTAGCTCCTACTGTCAAAGAGAGTTGAGAATTAAGTTCATTTTCTTTGCCTCTAGGCTCTCATAGAGCCCTAGGAACCAGAGGGTGGCTAAGAGGGCAGCGGCTTTATCTACCACCTTTAATCAGGGCCATGCTTAAGCCTTCCCAACAGATGAGAATCTGTGTTTAAAAGTAAATCTCAAGATGCTGAATGAATAAAAGAGGTCATTTCATTAATTATGTGGTGAAAAATGGACAGTTCTGCACATAAAGGACACTGCCACTGGCTGTGCTGCCTGTAGAAATCCAGCCTGCACAAAAGTGCTGCACTTAGAAGCATAATCTCATTGGTACACATTGTGAGGAGATAAGTACGTAATGGGCCAGAAGTTACAGAACGTTTCCCAGTTTGATAAATGAATCAAATCGACTTTCTGAAGTCCTTTGGGAACATGCGTAAAAACCCGGGAAAAGGAACATCCTTCTCTGAGCAACTATGATCAACTCTCAGGGTATTTCCTGGGAATTCAGACAGTGAGGCCACTCACTGAGCTGATTGTGTGTGTCATGCCATTAACCCCAAGCTGGACACTCATTTCCAGGAAATCTACTGCCCTTGAATCATTGTCTCTATAATAAGCATAAAAGAAGAGGGCATAACGATTTCTTCTAGAAGAAGCCTTTTTGCCTAGTTCTAGAGAATCATTTGCTGGGCATCAGCCTGGAATAATTCGTCCAGTCCTCGTGACTCTTCTTAAAAAGAGGTTAATGGTTCATTACCAGATGTACTGGAAAAAAATAGAACCTCATGAGTATTCCTGTGGCAATTGACAAAACTGAACTGGAATCCCGGGTCGATTATTTATTGCATATACATCTGTGGGAAAGCTGTTTAACCTCACTAGGACTTCATTTTCTCACCGTAAAATAAGGGTAATACCAACTGCCTTAAAAGTTGTTGCAAGGCTTGAATGGAAGTCATCACAGTCGTGAAATTAAGAGCTGCTCTTTGGCACCAGACTCCTGTGTTCAGAATGGCTTCTTACCAGCTGTGTGACTTTGGACAAGTTACTTATTGTCTCTGTTCCTCAATTTCTTCATAAAAATAACACATACTTATAGTGTTGTTATGAGAATATAATGAGTTAGCACAGGTAAAAAGCTGAGAGCAGTGCCCGACACATAGTAATCACTCAAAAAGTGTTATTATTGTGGGCTTCCCTGGTGGTGCAGTGGTTAAGAATCTGCCTGCCAATGCAGGGGACACGGGTTCAAGCCCTGGTCCAGGAAGATCTCACATGCTGCGGAGCAACTAAGCCTGTGCGCCACAACTACAGAGCCTGCGCTCCAGAGCCCAAGAGCCACAACTACTGAGCCTGCGTGCCACAACTACTGAAGACCGTGCACCTAGAGCCTGTGCTCAGCAGCAAGAGAAGCCACGACAATGAGAAGCCCGCACACCGCTACAAAGAGTAGCCCCAGCTCGCCGCAACTAGAGAAAGCCTGTGTACAGCAACGAAGACCCAACGCAGACAAAAATAAAATAAATTTATTTTAAAAAAAGTGTTATTATTGTTATTGTGTGTAAAGAACCAAGTGCGGTGCCTGCACTGCATATTCTAGACACTCAATAAATGGGAGTTCTCTCTCTCCCCTATTCTCTTGGCAAACTCCAGGGGAAATGTTAGGTAACATTACTCAGTACCTCTTATTTTCCAGTTCCTCTACGTAAATCAGGATTACAGCAAGGGATTGTCCCCTTATCTCCATGGACGCAGACCTCTTTGCCTCATTTCCCATTGGAAATATTTCAGACGTGACTGACCCCAAGTCCAACAAAAGTGACCTCTAAAGCCCTCCAATCCACCTGGCCCCAACCAAAAATACACTCCCCTCAACTCACCAACCCACCCAGGTGCTTCAAATACCCATGATTCCATAATCCAGCAAATATTTGCAAAGCACCTGCCATATATAAAGCAATAGGAAGGACACAAAGATGGAGCGGTAGTGAACTCTGCCTCGAGGACCTGATGATTAGGAGGGGAGAGGAAGAACAAAAGGCACAGGCTGATAGCCGTCATGAGAGGGAAACAAAGGGGGTCAGAAAACACTTCAGGAAGGAAGCAACATTGGGACTTATCTTAATCAATGTGTAGCATCCAAGGGAGTGGGGAATTCCAGACGGAAGGAAGAACAGGAGCAAAGATTTAGCTGTTAGAAACCATGAGAAAAAAAAAAAAAAGAAAGAAGAAAACAAAAACAAAAGCAAAACAAAAAAACTGACTGGGAGTTCCCTGGTGGCCTAGTTAGGATTCTGGGCTTTCACTGCCATGGCACAGGTTCAATCCCTGGTCAGGGAAATGAGATCCCCACAAACCATGCGACATGGCCAAAAAAAAAAAAAAAGAAAGAAAAGAAAAGAAAAGAAAGAAAGCATGAAAGACATACCAGGAAGGGTACGAAGTTGTCCCCTCTGGCAGGAGCTTAGGATAAATAAAAAGTTAGAGTTGGAGATAAAAAAACATTAAAGGTGTTTAGGGTAGAACTGGGAGAGCATCAGCATATCTATAAAGTAGGGAGCCAATGAAGGTTTTGGAAAGATAAGTGGCATGACTAAAGCTGGTTCTTGGATGGCAAATCTAACACCATCGCAGAGGATGGGTTGGAAAGGAGAGAGAGAGGAGTTAGGAGATTGTTACACGAGTACGGGTGAGAAAGGAGGCTATTGGTGAGGGTGGGATGGGAGAGTGAGGAAGATATGGGTGTAGTGGCCACAGATGTTGACCAATGATTGGACTGGGAGGTGAAAAGAGAAAGAAACCAAGGGTGAACCGCAGATCTTGAACCCAGCTGCCTGATGGAACACAGGAGCCATGCCCTCCACAGAACTAGGGGAAAAGAAGATTCTGGCCTTGGCAAGAAATGATGACTTGGGTTCACCCCTCTGAGAGTTAGTCCTACCCTTTCCACATTCTTTTATGAAACTGCAAATAGAGGGAATTACTTTCTCAGGTCTTTCTTTATTTACAGGGGGAGGTCTCTATGAAAATCATAAGGCTCTGGGACTCCTGAGTAGAGAGGAAAGGGTGACAAAAGCAGAGGCAGAGATGGGAATAAATCTTCTCTTCTTCCTTCAGGCTCCTCTGACAAGCTTGTCTCCTGCTCATGGGAAGGAAAAAGGATGACAAGAGGAACTTCCCCACTAGAATGTAACTGCTAGGAGGGCAGGGAATTTTTCTTTTCTGTCTTGTTCAGTGATGTATCTCTAGTGCCTAGAGCAATCCCAGCAGTAGTGGGAGCTCAATAATGTTTGTTGAATGAACAGATGATCCCTGTTTCTAGGCTTATGAAGAAATAAAGACTAGGTCTCTCATAGATCACTCAGGCTCCCCCTCCCAACCTCAGTCATCTATTCTGTTCATTCTTTTAATCTTTTTTTTTTTTTCCATCGTTGTCCAAATACACCTAGAAATAATTCTCAAAGAGTCCTGCTTTACAGTCTAATGCTCTTGCAAAGCTCTCAGGAACTGACAATCGCAGGCAGGATAACAAAGGAAATGGCAGCTCTCCGATGAGCAGGAAGCTGGATATTTATGATGTGAAATAAGCACGGTCCCTTGCTAGGAGGAGGCTGGATTTGGAAGTATGCAAGTGTTTGACTTCTTTTCTTGATTTTATTTTCTGTTTGTTGGCTCACTGCAAGATTTTCATTGCTTGCCTCTTAGACTATGATTTGGAGACTGGAATGCCATCCAGAATATAATGTGAATCTCTTTTGATGCTATGTGAGGATGCCTTACAACCAGTTTTGGCAAATTTGAGGAGTAGATTCTTCTGCAGACTCTCAAAAAGCATCATAAGGTACAGGAGTTTGTCCGAGAGAGAGGACATCAAGGTGAAATATGTTTAAGTGGATAAGGAGTGGGAATTGAAAGGATGTTGTTGAAAAGAGTAGTTTATGAGTCAGGTTGGTCTTGACATCAGAAGTTGTAACCTCAGGCGCACCCATCCGGACTCATTATAGTTAAATTGTATCTTATCTTCCTTTTCTACTTCCTGAGACTTAATCGTGGTTTCCTCAGTTTTATCAGCTACCTAAAACTTTTTAAGATAAAAGAAAGTTTTCATTTTTGGAAGCTACTACTCAAGGCCTCAAACTGATTTCCAAACCTGCAAGTTTAAACTAGGTAATGCTTGACATGAGCCACTCATCCTCCTCTTTTCAAATTATACTCTGGGGTCATTTATTACGTGTCTATTGCATGGCAGGCACAGCAGGAACTCGAGAACAGAGATGAATAAGACTGTCTCTGCCTAAAAACACACACACACACACACACACACACACACAATTTCTGTGTAGAGAAAGACACACAACCAGTTCTTCTAGAACACACCATGGGAAGGGCTGACACGGAGCCACTGAAGGTTTTTGAGCAGTAAGTTTCATGATACCCAGGCTTAGCCTTTTCAAATGGCTTCTACTTTATCTCTGTTATGACTAGCTTCATTCCTTCAAGGATGTGCAGGAGAGAAGAATGATTTGCTCATTTTACAAATATTTAGTGTTGAGTCCATTCTGAGGAATTATACAGGCACCTACTTCTAGTTAAATCCCACAGGACTACTCACAATTGAAAGCAATTAGAGAGAGCTAGAGCTGAAGGTGAAGAAAGTAATTGAGTTCAAGGGGGAAAAAAATTACCTGGGTGAGGAAACCAGGAAGAAAAGATGAAAATGGTAGGGAGGAAGGGAGGTGAGAGACATGTGCTATCTAGGAGAGACAAGATGGTCTAACCCAGAGGCATGAAACCACCAGCGCCTATCAAGATGCTTGCCACCGGGCCATGTCTGGTTTCTCCCCAGGACTTAGGTCAGTGCCTCACATATGGTATTGAATAAAATATTTGTGAATGAAGATACTAAGAAACAATCAGGTATATTTCATTATAATCCTTATACTTGTGAATTGTACTTGTTCTCTTTGGAAAGCAAAGCTTAAACTCTCTCTACCATCTCTGTTTAATTTCCCAGGTCATCTTCACATATACTAGGTTACCATATCATATTGTATCACTTAGACATTTTCCTGTTGCAAAAAACCTACATCTTAGGTTACTTGCAGTGTTCGATTTTAATATTGTAAATATAAAGGAAAGCAAGAAAGTATGACAGCACTACACAGCAATGGAGCTCCCCAGGAGGAGCCCAAAAGGGAATCAACGAAGGTTCCGTGCTGGTTTGCAATTCAAAGCCAGTCCTGGTCACCTGCTTGTGCATCTCTGCCTCAGAAGCAGCAGCTCTGCTTCTCCCTCTGGTTGACTCTTCAGGAACAAGCTTCTCTCTCCCTCTCTGCTTCTTTTCCTCTGCTACTCCTGTTCCATCTCTCCCTTCCTTCTACCTAGCATCAGATTTCCGCACGGAGAGAGCATGAATGGGTCGGTAGTAACCCAATGAGGACTGCTCCCACTGGACAGAGTTCTTGTACCTGCGAATCTCACAGGCTACCCCACAGGATCCCAATGGCCGGGGTGCCCATCCCCACTCCATTCTGTCCGTGAGGCAGTGTGTGTGAAGGGAACTCCCTGAAGCTGCCTGAAGGGCTCAGAACATGGCAAACACTTAGGGTTTCATGAATTTTCATTAATTTAAATTAATTTAGTCAAACAAGTATCACAGCGCTATCCAGAATTAACAGAACATTGAAAACATCATTTATCCAAATCTGAACTCCTGAAATTCCAACCCACAACCGCCCCCTACCCCCAGCAGACCTACTCTTCCCACAGACCTCTTCATCTCAGCTGAAGACAACTCTATCCCTCCAGTTACTGTAAAATTGGATTCTTCCTTGATTCCTCTCTTTCTCTCACATCCCACATCCGATCTAACTGGAAGTCCTTTTGACTCCCCTTTTAAAATATATCTGGAAACTTAGAACTTCTCACGATCTCTGCCATTACCACCATGGTCCAAATCACCATCATCTCCAGCCTGGAATTATTGCGGTTGCTCCTAACTGGTCCCCACGTACCACACCCACACTTGCTCCCCACCCATCTATTCTCAACACCGCAGCCAGAATGGTCCCTCTAAACATTGGTTGGATCATGTCACCTGTCTGTTCAGAACTTTCCAGTAGGGATTTCCCTGGTGGCGTGGTGATTAAGAATCTGCCTGCCAATGCAGGGGACACAGGTTTGAGCCCTGGTCTGGGAAGATCCCACATGCCGTGGAGCAACTAAGCCCGTGCGCCACAACTACTGAGCCCGCGTGCCACAACTACCAAAGCCCGTGAACCTAGAGCCCATGCTCCACAAGAGAAGCCACCACGATGGGAAGCCAGGCACCATAACGAAGAGTAGCCCCCGCTCACTGCAACTAGAGAAAGCCCGTGCACAGCCAAAATAAATAAATAAATTAAAAAAAAAAGTGTCAACCTCTAGTCCCTCCCTCTCAATGATCCTGAACTGTAAAGATTTGTTACTTCAGCACGACAGATGGGGTGGGAGGTGAGGAGCTCCATGGACACAAGGAATCAGATCTTAATTCATCTTTTTGCCTGATATAATAAATCTGAAAAGACAAAACAGCTTCAGAATTATCACAACAAAACGTATTGTAAAATAAATTGAATGTGTAAATTTTTACACAGTGTGAAATAAAGAATTGATCCAAATGAGCTAGAATTTGTCAGAGAAGTGTCCCTGGAAGAAGTGGATTTTGAATCAATTCTGGAACAGGTGGAGAGAGATTGAAATTTCCCAATAAGGGAAGGACAAAATTCTTTTTGGTGTACAAGAGGGGAAGGTGGAAGAGCGCACGGAGACAGGAAGCAGTGAGTCATATATAGGGGAGGAGAGATAGAGGGTCCTGATGTGGGATACCATAGTCATTGGGGGGACTCTCCATTATGGCAGAACAACAAATCTACGGTGCAGCAGACTCGGCTAGAAATCTGAGCACAGCAAGCATGACTCAAGACTGATTTAGATTCTGGGAAGAAAAACCGAGGAATGAAAATGTGCTCATGAGAGACAATCCACAAAAAGAGAAAAGACCAAATACCACAATGAAAAATCCCAAGGGTAGCATCGGGTATTCCATTCCAACAGAAGCATAAAATTTCAACTGTACTGCATTTCCCAGAGCTACTTCAGTCACTGGGCTCATCAAATCCAATTCCTCCTTTTGGTGGTCAAAAAAATTGAAGCCACAGAGACTCATTAATGTAAAGAAACTTGAGGTCATCTGTCCGTATTTTCTGAGATGGTGCTAGACTTCGTACCATTTCTCTACCTTAGGCACTCAAAACCCTTAAAAAGACAAAGAGCGTTAATGCCACAGAGGGCACACGTCTAGAAAAAGGGCTTTTAACAACCAAAAGGAATTCCGTCCCCTTCAAAGTAGTTTCTAAGTAGTTTCACTACTACTTCAAAGTACTAGTATATACTTAGTTCCAGCTGCTAGTACTCAGGCACACATCTTTTTATTATTTCTAAAATTTGTTTTCTCCAGATATATGTATACGTATAGCCGATTCACTTTGTTGTACAGCAGAAACTAACAACATTGTAAAGCAACTATATGCCAATAAAAATTAAAAAAATAATAATTTAAATATTTTTAAATTAAATTAAAGATGCATTTTTAAAATTTATTTGTTTTTATTTATTTATTTTTGGCCGTGTTGGGTCTTCGTTGCTGTGCATGGGCTTTCTCTAGTTGCGGCGAGCGGGGGCTACTCTTCGTTGCAGTGTGCGGGCTTCTCATTGCGGTGGCTTCTCTTGTTGCAGAGCACAGGCTCTAGGCGCGCAGGCTTCAGTAGTTGTGGCATGCAGACTCAGTAGTTGTGGCTCCCAGGCTCTAGAGCACAAGCTCAGTAGTTGTGGCGCACGGGCTTAGTTGCTCTGCGGCATACAGGATCTTCCTGGACCAGGGATCGAACCTGTGTCCCCCGCATTGGCAGAAGGATTGTTAACCATTGCTCCACCAGGGAAGTCCCCCCAAAAATAAAGATTATTGAATCTTTATCCTTTGAGGTAGATGATTATGAGAAATAGCCAAAAATCCTTCAGTTCTAGTTCTGGTGACTAAGGTGTATGATCAGACTGGGGACAACACCATTTTTATTATAGTAAAATGAATAGATTGACTTTCTCATGTGGTTTCTTTTTGAGTGCTTTATAGAGAGCTGTTGTTTCTCACTCGGGTGCTGCAGAGGGAATGGATGGCTTCTATGGTCCCTGCCATCAGGAAACTTACATTTGAAGGCAATACTTACACAAGTGGACATGTTTATACCTGCAAAAGTGAAATATCATGATGTGTGAGAAGAGAGTGAGCCATTAGTTTGGTTTGAGAAACAGGGAAAGTAGCATTTTAGCTGGCATTTTGGGGAATAGATAGAATCAATAAGCAAAACAAAGACAGGAATAAAAAGAACATTCCAGAGTAAGAAAAAACCAAATCACAGCGATGTGAAAGTGCAGGGTGAGTTCAAGAAATAACAAATAGTTCTGTGGTTGGAGCAACAGGCGCTTGGGAGAATGGCAGTGGAGATGAAACCAGATGATGGAGGAGAGTAAACATCAGACTCAGGATTGCAGCAGGACCCAAGAAAGCACCTCCAGGCATATTCTGAACAACTCAGCTTTGTTAGAATTAACGGGTAGCTTCCCGAGATAAGTATTTTGAAGAATAACACTCTTTGGAACTCTCAAGGTCCAGGACCGCAGGAACACACATCAGTCTCCCTTACTTGATAACCATATCTGATACTGGCGTATCTCCGTAGAGGGAAATTACTCACCAATTAGGTAAGAAATCAGGCTTCAGAGCATCAAACAAATCATCAGCAGACCAACAACAGAGGAGGAGAGTCAGTCCTGCCGGGCAGTCTGTCATATGAGGTTACAGAGTATGAAGATAAACTCTTCCAGGAAGCCCTCTTGAGAAAAATCTATTTCTGTCTCAGGGGAATTTGAGAGGTCTCTCATAGGGTCAGGAGTCACCAGGGATGAGGTGGCAGGGGTGGGGACGCATGGATCGAGCTTGGAAAGAGCCCAGTCTGGTGAAGTGCTGAGGTCGAGAAATGGAAGAATGGAGGAAGAAGCCTAATGGACTCTCCAGCACCAACACAGGATGGAAGTGATGGGAGTGTGAGAGGAAGACCACAACCAGCTCAGCCTGCTGGTGCCCAAGACGAACACGGAGGGCTCAGGATAGAGCAGCCATAGCAGCAGGATTCATTCTGAATGCCACCAGCTGGTGGTCCAAAGCTACCCAGATAATTCCCTGTCCTGGTCAGAACTGGTCCTAGAACAGTGGCTCTCAAGCTTGGGATACACCACAGTGGTCTGGAGGGCTTGTCAAAACACAGATTGCTGATATTGTCAAAACACCCCAGAGTTTCTGATTCAGTAGTTCTGGATGGGCTGAAGAATTTGGCTTCCTAAGGACTTCCCAGGTAGTGCCAATGCTGCTGGGAACCACTGACCTAGAACTTGATGGACCAGAGTGCTCAGGTAGTCTTCAGTAGCTGAATCTAAGAGGAACTAGAGAGGGTAGGAGTTGATAGTTTCCAGCCAGGGCTGGAGACTGATAAACATCAAAAGACAACAATCAGGACAGTGGTGATGCAATAGAAAGAGGAGAGGAAGGGAAGGCTGTTTTGTTTTTTTTTTTAAATTTAGTTATTTATTTATTTATTTTTGGCTGTGTTGGGTCTTCGTTTCCGTGCGAGGGCTTTCTCCAGTTGCGGAGAGCGGGGGCCACTCTTCATCGCGGTGCGCGGGCCTCTCACTGTCGCGGCCTCTCCTGTTGCGGAGCACAGGCTCCAGACGCGCAGGCTCAGTAATTGTGGCTCACGGGCCTAGTCGCTCCGCGGTATGTGGGATCTTTCCAGACCAGGGCTCGAACCCGTGTCCCCTGCATTGGCAGGCAGATTCTCAACCACTGCGCCACCAGGGAAGCCCGGGAAGGCTGTTTTAAAGAAAGGAGTTCAAGAAGGAATCTGGCCCTTTGCCCAGAGTAACCACCTGCTGGAAGAGGAAGGCACTGAACCACTGGGTAGCACTGATGACCCACAGCTCTGCTATCACCTGGCTGCCTCTGGAATCATCTAGGAAGCTTTGCAAAAATACCAGGCCTTGGGCCCCATGCCCGGCACCCTAAATCAGAATCCCTGCAGGTGGGGCCCTGACTGTGGGAGCGAAAGAAAGCTCCCAGGTGATTCTCACATGTAATTAGGACTGAAAGCCACTGGTCTAAGGAGAACCTGATTCTGTCTAAAGGAAGAAAAGAATATATAATAGGGGAATCTATGGAATGCGGAGTTCATCTCCAGTTAACTTAACCTGAGCAGGATCTCCACACTGACTGGTCCTCCCTTGGCTCTGTCCTTCTCCATCCTTCAGATTCCTTTTACTGCTGGTGACATTCCAGAGGCTGAGCAGTGTCTTTGCTCTGCTCCCCCCACGCCTTGCTGTCTGTGAATCACCACTGTGGTCACAGCAGCCAAACATCCTAAGAACTGCAAACACAGAGCCAGGCACTTTCTGGAGCTTTCTTTCTTCTTGTCTCTCAGAGGCCTGACACCAAGCGCAAGTTCAAATGGTTTTTTTGTCTCTGCACAGCCACAGGTCTATGAATCATTCATTTTCTAACAAATCAAAAAGGTAGGTTTAAGAGTTATGAAATGCCCTAGTGAAAAAGAAGATTTATAGATAAGCTAGTCAAATATTCTATGGATAGATAGTCTCGGTTTAGTGAAATATAAGTGAAATTTCACATGAAAGTCCAATATATAAAATGGGTAAAAAGCACTATAGAACGGTGTGAATGCTATGCTGCTATTTGTGTTAGTAAAAGGAAGGAGGTGAGGGACTTCCCTGGTGGTCCAATGGTTAAGAATCCACCTGGCAATGCAGGGGACACGGGTTCGAGCCCTGGTCCGGGAAGGTCCCACATGCCGCGGAGCAACTAAGCTCATGCGCCACAACTACTGAAGCTCACGCGCCTAGAGCCCGTGTTCCGCAACAGGAGAAGCCACCGCAATGAGAAGCCCGCGCACTGCAATGACTCAGAAGTCCCCAGTTGAATAAGGTGCTTGAACATCTCACCTTTCATAAAACACAGCTTCAAGAGAAACGCTGGTAAGAGGGATCCTATAAATCCAAAATAACTCATGGAGAAACCTTTGTGTTTAAATGTTAAATAACCTTTGTACTTAAATGTTAATCACACCTATAAAAAAATGTATAATCTCAGTTCCAAAGGCAAGGGCAATTTATATGTTTTGTATTAGTTCATTTCATCAATAAATTGTTCTTATCTTTTTTTTTGGCTAAAAAAACCAAAAAGAACTCCAACTTTTTTTATTCTTATTTTTAAAATAAAAATATTTATTTATTTATTTTTTATTTAATAAAAACTCCAATTTTATTTTATCTTGCACTTCTTTGTGTAAGTGCAGTGGGGTGGGAAGGCGTGGTGGTGAGGCAGCCTGCCATCTTGATTGGAAGTCCTTTTGGTAAGAACATTTTAAAAAAAATAAATTTATTTATTTAATTTATTTATTTTTGGCCGCATTGGGTCTTCGTTACTGCGGGCGAGCTTTCTCTAGTAGCAGCAAGCGGGGGCTGCTCTTCGTTGCAGTGAGCAGGCTTCTCTTGTGGCGGAGCATGGGCTCTAGGCACGTGGGCTTCAGTAGTTGAGGCACACGGGCTCAGTAGTTGTGGTTCGCGGGCTCTAGAGCGCAGGCTCAGTAGTTGTGGTGCACGGGCTTAGTTGCTCCATGGCGTGTGGGATCTCCCCGGACCAGGGCTTGAACTCGTGTCTCCTGCATTGGCAGGCAGATTCTTAACCACTGCACCACCAGGGAAGTCCGAGCTTCCCTGGTCTGGGAACTAAGATCCTACATGCTGCGTGGTGTGGCCAAAATAAAATTAAAAAATTTTTTTTAAAAACTTAAAAAAAGAAAGGAGGTGAAACAATATGAGGTGGAGGTGGGTAATCTCTAGAAAGATAGACAGGAGATGGCGACCTTGGTTTCCTGCAAGGTGGGGAACTAGGGACAGCGTAGTAAGAAGACTTTTCACTGCGTATGCTTTTGTACCTCTTGGATTTTTAATAATGTGCATGGATCACCTATTCAAAATTAATTTCTTAACAATTAATTTTTCATAGTGGAGCTGTTCCGGTTGGAGCAGGCTGGACCTCACCTTGCCCCCTCTTCCCCTCGCTCTAAACCCTTACCCCCAGACGAAGCCCCATCAGGACTTCTAATCCCATGAAGTTCCTCAGAAGATGGGTACCCCCCTACCATGGGATCCAGTTAGAGGACTGCTGAACATTTTCAACCCCACATTTTTTAGCCAGAATTGATTCCTAGAGAGGCCAAGTGACTGGCTCAAAGTCACACAACTAACAAATAAACCTAAATCTCCTCATTCTTTCTTCAATGTTTTTTTCCATGAGTCCTCAAATATAATCCCTTCAACAGAGCAGATCAGACATTTGTTGAACTTCTATAGCTATGCCTAAGAGATACCATTCATACATGCACACATCAGTGGCAGAGAAAACTTATTGACCACATACCAAATAAATAAGCACAAGCTTCACTATCACAGTATTGATTATATGGCAATAAGCACCCTCACCATTAGTGAAAGTTCATGCTATTAAAGGATTATGTAGCTTAGTTGGATATTTTTTAGCATGAGTCACAAGACAAACATTTGGAAGATGAAAGCACCATATATAGAAAGCAGCCCTGTTGCTTTTCATTGGTGCTGGCACAGCCCCAGTGGCCACTAGGTGGCGTAGTGTCCTAACAACAGTAAAGCCGCAGGCCTAAAGCTCTTAGAAAGTAAAACCGTGAATTAATATCCCACAAGTGACCCACCTGGCTACACACACAGCCTTGAGGCCCAGACGGAATTATTGGTACAAATTCCAAATAATTCCTCTATCTTTTGATGACTTATGTCCTCTATTGTAATAGCCAACAATGCTTTAGCTTACGTCAAAAAGCAGGCTCAAACCAGCTGCCCTTGGGCAGAATCCGGTCAGCAGCAGTGTGTTTTTGCCTAGGGCAGAGTTTGGTTTTGTTATTTTGTTTTAATCCAAAATGCCTTTAGGTGGAGCAGGCCCTCCCAGAACACCCACCACTCTCTAATGTCTTATTTTGGGTTTATCCACACACTTGCATGGCCCCTGAGGCGTGAGGTTGGGATCCCTGCTAAAATGTCTTTCTTAAATACACAATGACTCCACAGTTGCAATCGAACTGATCTCTCCAGTTATCTGGGACTTTCCCACCTCCATCTATCTTTTCTCGTCATTCTTCCGCAATGACTCCTCCATGGCATGTCCATTGTTTTGCAATCCTTCTCATTCTCTTTTTAATTAATTAATTAATTTATTTATTGGTGGTGTTGGGCCTTTGCTGCTGTGCACGGGCTTTCTCTAGTTGCGGGGAGCAGGGGCTACTCTTCTTTGAGGTGCGTGGGCTTCTCATTGCGGTGGCTTCTCTTGTCATGGAGCACAGGCTCTAGGCGCGTGGGCTTCAGTAGTTGTGGTGCATGGGCTTAGTTGCTCTGCTGCATGTGGGATCTTCCTGGACCAGGGATCGAACCTGTGGCCCCTACGTTGGCAGGCAGATTCTCAACCACTGCGGCACCAGGGAAGTCCCTGCAATCCTTCTCATTCTTGAAGGCCTAGATTCAATGTCACCTTCCTCAATCATACCAGGCTGAAGTGCATTTTTCCCCTACTCTGACCTCCCAGGGCAAACAGAGCCTATACTTCTTAGTTTGTGCTTATTTTCTGCTCCATTCCATTAGCTGTCTTTCATATGTCTCAGCTATTTGTAAGTTCTCTGAGGGAAGCAAAGAGGTCCGCCACTTCGTGTGTGTGCGTGTGTGTGTGTGTGTATGTGTGTGTAATGGTATCCTGTACAGTGCCCTACCCTGCTTTTGATTTCTTCCAACTCAAAAGCTATGTGAACACCTCCTTAATGGGGACTAATAGGAGACACGGTGGTTTAGAAAAAAGTCTTTTTTAGAATATCCTGACAGAAATAATTTATTGATGCAAGTGAAACCGTGCACCTCATATTGGGACTTGAACCCACATGCCAGGACTTGAACTCAGCCAAAACCCAGATTGGGACTTGAATCCACGTGGCCGGGACTTGAACCCAGCCAAAACCCAGACTGGGGCTTGAACCCACACAGCTGGTACTCGAACCTGGCCTAAACCCACAGTCTTTCAACTGAGATCACACACTTGTTTTCAGGGCTTAATGAAGCTCAGGTTCTTTTTGTTTTGTTTTGTTTTGTTTTGTTTGTTTTTTTATACTGCAGGTTCTTATTAGGCATCAATTTTATACACATCAGTGTATACATGTCAATCCCAATCGCCCAATTCAGCACACCACCATCCCCACCTCACCGCAGTTTTCCCCCCTTGGTGTCCATATGTCCATTCTCTACATCTGTGTCTCAACTTCTGCCCTGCAAACTGGCTCATCTGTACCATTTTTCTAGGTTCCACATACATGCATTAATATACGATATTTGTTTTTCTCTTTCTGACTTACTTCACTCTGTATGACAGTCTCTAGATCCATCCACGTCTCAACAAATGACTCAATTTCGTTCCTTTTTATGGCTGAGTAATATTCCATTGTATATATGTACCACATCTTCTTTATCCATTCGTCTGTTGATGGGCATTTAGGTTGCTTCCATGACCTGGCTATTGTAAATAGTGCTGCAATGAACATTCGGGTGCATGTGTCTTTTTGAATTACGGTTTTCTCTGGGTATATGCCCAGTAGTGGGATTGCTGGGTCATATGGTAATTCTATTTTTAGTTTTTTAAGGAACCTCCATATTGTTCTCCATAGTGGCTGTATCAATTTACATTCCCACCAACAGTGCAAGAGGGTTCCCTTTTCTCCACACCCTCTCCAGCATTTGTTGTTTGTAGATTTTCTGATGATGCCCATTCTAACAGGAGTGAGGTGATACCTCATTGTAGTTTTGATTTGCATTTCTCTAATAATTAGTGATGTTGAGCATCTTTTCATGTGCTTCGTGGCCGTCTGGAAGCTCAGGTTCTTGATGTCACATCGCAGAAAGAATTCAGTGAGACAAAATGATAGGTAAGAAGTGGATTTACTTAGAAGCACACTCCACAGTCAGAGTGTGGGCCATCTCAGAAGGTGAGAAAGGCACCAGGGTATGGGGTTGTCACTTTTTATAGGAGTGGGTAATTTCATAAGCTAATGAGTGGGAGGAGTATTCCAGCTATTTTAGGAAGGGGTGGAAATTTCCAGGAATTGGGCCACCACCCACTTTTCGATCCTTATGGTCTTGGAACTGTCATAGTGCCTATGGGTGTGTCATTTAGCTTGCTGATGTGAGCGTATACTGAGGCTCAAGGTCTAGTGGAAAAAGTTGACCTGTCCGCCGTCTTGGACCCATTTGGTTCTAATCAGTTTATATCATGTCCTCGGACCATGTCATTCTTTCAAAGGTTGTGCCCTGCCTCCTTCCCTCCTGTTTCACAAGTATATGAAAAATTAAAACTAAGCTACAACTTCATTGTCTCCCCCAGGTACTAAGGGGATGTATCACAGCGTTCAGTATAAGATCTGGACTTAGACAGCCTGGGTACACATCATTGCCTCACCCTTGACAAGCTGGGTAACCCTGAGGGTGTTACTTCACCTGCTAATAATAAGATAATGATAGCACCTACTTCAGAGGATTTGTTTTTATTAATATTTTACTTTGAAATGACTTTAGAAACATTGCGAAAATTGTAGAGAGATTCTATTATACAGCCTTCACCCAGCTTCCCCTACTATTAACATCTTACACAAATGTAGCTCAATGATCAAAACCAGGAAACTGATGTTGGTACAATACCATTAACTACATCTACAACCTTGTTTGAATTTCACCAGTTTTCCCACTGATTTCCCTTTTCTGGCCCAGGATCCAATCTAGGTTCCCATATTGCATTTGGGTATCATGTCTTCTTCCTTTCCTCCAATCTGTGATGCTTCTGGAAAGCCCAGGCCAGTTATTCACAATATGTGTCTCATGTTTTCTAATGAGTAAATTGAGGTGATGCACTTTTGGGCAAGGATGTGATGTTGTGCTCTTCTCAGCGCATCATATGTGGGAATACGTGATGTTGCTCTGTCTTATTACTGAGAAGGTTAACCTTAATCACTTGAATAAAGTGGTGTATGGGGGATGTCTCCACTGTAAAGTTACGATTTTTCCCTTTGTAATTAAAAAATATTTGTGGGGAGATACTTTGAGACCCTACAAATATCCCATTTCTCATCATACTTTCACCCACTGATTGTAGTGACCGTCAATAGTTCTTACCTGCAATGATTATTACTGCGGTGTTTGCCCAACAAAGATCTTCTGTTTCTCTCATTCCTTCTACATGTATTAACTGAAATTCTACTGTAAGGAAGAAGTGCTCCTCCCCCCCGCCCCTGCCACTTATTTCTTCGGAGGGGTTTTATGAAGATGAAATGAAGTAAGACATTTACAACAGTGCCTGGCACACAGTGAAGGCTCAGTAAGTGTGAGCCATTTCTAATGTCATTAGTGAGACAATAAGAAAGTTTTCTGATTAATATAGACATTTTCTGGTTCAGAATAAGTACTTCTAATATGTTTAAGGATGTTTCAAAAAAGTATAGCATATTAGTTTGCTAGGATGCCATGACAAAATACCACACACTGCGTGGCTTAAGCAATAGAATTTTATTTTCTCACAGTTCTGGAGGCTGGAAGTCCAAGATCAAGGTGACAGCTGATTTGGTTTCTTCTGAGGCATCTCTCCTTGGCTTGCAGATGACCACCTTCTCCCTGTATCCTCACATGGTCGTCCCTCTGTGTGCAAACCCCTGGTGTCTCTTCCTGAGCCCAAATTTCCTCTTTTAAGAACACTAGTCATGGACTTCCCTGGTGGTCCAGCAGTTAAGACTCCCAGTGCAGGGCACCCGAGTTCTATCCCTGGTCAGGAACTAATATCCCACGTGCCGCAACTAAGCCTGCGCACTCTCTAGAGTCCAGGCGCCACTGCAACAAGAGAAGCCGCACTGCAATGAAGACCCAGCGAGAAGCTGCACCACGACGAAGACCCAGCGCAACCAAAACAAACAAACAAACAAACAAACAAACAAACACTAGTCAGATTGGATTAGAACCCACCGTGGTTTAGGACCCACCCGAACGGCCTCATCTTAACTTAATCACCTCTTGAAAAGCCCTTATCTCCAAATACTGTCGCATTCTGAGGTACTGGAGTTAGAGTTGCAGCATACAAATTTTGTGAAGGAATGCAATTCAGCCCATAATATCTACCTACTTACTTCAAAGAACTATCATGAAAAAAATCATTGTACATGTGACAGTGCTTTCAGAATTAGAAAGCACTGTACAGATACAAAGCAACAGTGCAAAAATCATTGCAACTCTTTGCAACCATTTATGCATTTCACTTACAAGTTGCTTAAGCATTCCCTTATGATGTTATTAGCACTATTAATTGAAGCGCCGTTTCCTGGCTATCACAGAGCTCTGGAAGGCAAACTTCAACCCAGCTGCTGTCTGCGTTATCACACAATCTCACTGAATGGCACCCACAGTTGGTGTGTTTTGCTGGATTTTTTGTCTTCCCGAAGCTCAGGGCTTCTAGTAGCTCTCTTCAGTCTGTGCCAGCTACCCTGACAGAGGCCCAAGGCATCTCCTTGCCTGAGAGAGGAAGCCTGCCCATGAGCGGGCCAGCAGAGCCCCCATTTCTGCATCCACCAGCTGTGTAGCCTCGGGCAAGGCCCCTCGACATCACACTTTGTCTCGATTCCACAGCTGAGAGAAAAGGATAACAATCCTCACAAGCAAGCAGTGAAGATGAATGAGTTAATCTTTAAGGGGCATTTGGATAACATAAAATGGGCAAACTCTTATTCATGTCTTTCTAGAACCAGCATCAGACTAAAACACCTGCTAGGAAGCTAATCCTTTTATATAACATTTTCTTAAAGGAAGCAATTTGCAGATTTTCATAAATCTTAACCTCCTGGAAGTGGGAACAGGACACACATTTCACTCTATCTGAGTCAGTGAAAAGGGGGAATGATCTCCTCCCACTGAAGGTTTTGCTTATCAGAGGCTAAGAGAGGCCAGGGGAAAACTGTGGCCCTCGCCTGCCCTGCCTGCCCTGCCTGCCCTGGGTGAGGGAGAGAAGCCAGGTCTCTTCAGCCCCTGAACCCTCCATCCACAGCTGGCACGTTCCGGGTGTGTGGGAGGAGGGACTGGGTACAGTTGAACTGCTTCCTCTATCAGCTGGCCAAGCCCATCACCATTCCTCTGGCTGCCGGTAGCCATTCCTTGCTTTAAAGCCTTTCGGAGTTATGAGTACTTTGACAGCCAAAGAAGAGAAGTCCCCTTCTGAGCTCTTTGGCCACTTTCAGAGCACCCCAGGGGAGTTTCTCTGTAGGAACTGTCTTTGTTTACCACGTAGCATTACCTCTTTACAAAATTTAATCCCTCTTCCTGTGAGGTACCCACAGTGAGCATCTAGTTTTTTTGGAGGCCCTTTCTCTGTTCCATTTCCTTATTTTCCTTGCCCAACTCTCAGGCAATTATCACCTCTGTTCCATGACAGCATTCTAGAATGTCTCCTTAATCCAGCCTGCATATGCCCAGCATTGCCTGCCTTCCCTGCCCCTCTCCACCTCTTCAAATCTTAAAGTTGAAACAAAATCTCTCCAATACCACCCCTATTCCCACATTCTCTTTGAAGTTCCTTGTGGCTATTGTCACACCTGTGCCTGGGTGACAGGGGAAAGAAGGGAAGGGGGGGCAACAGGGGCAGACAGAGCGACATAGACAATATTGTGAGGTAAGCACATGGCCCATCTGGGGAACTACAGATCATCCAGTAAAGCAGGAGCGCAAGGAGCAAGAGAGAGAGAGAAAGCTGGTGGGGCACTCCGAGGCAGGTCACAAAGAGCCCTTGGAGTGAAGTTCGGACTTTATCAGGAGACGGTGGGAACCACTGAAGGGTTTTAAGTAGGCAAGTGTCACGAACAGATTTGGAAACAACGGGAGACCACCTGGCGCTGGTGCAATAATCCAAAGTTGACAGCGGCGAGGGAAAAGGAGACGTGATGTTAACTTAAGCAGCGTTACTCAAACTGTTGTCCTTGGACCAGGGCCAACTTCTGGATCAATGTCCGTCTTGCCACCGTTTTTACTGATCCACTATGAGATAAGGAACGAGTGCCAGAAAGTAAACCCAAGGCAGTTCTTACTTCATCAAGAAAGTCTTGCTATAGGAAAAAATTTTTGAAAGTGTCAGTTGAACTAAAAAGTGTGCCTAGTGACATAGTTGATTTACATTCTGGCCCAAGTGCCTTATCTTTGTGGACCCGTCACAAACAGTTCGCAGACCAGGGATGTGAGAGGCACTGAATCAAAGTGCTTTCCGAACTCATGGTGATTTGGGTCAGTGAGAAGCTTGTAGTCATGGTGGGTTAGGAAAGGGAGGGAGACAAGGTATGATTCTAAGAAGAACCAGTAACCCAAGGTGTGGAAGGGATGACGTGCTGAAAGAATGGTACATGAATTGAGTCTCTGAGGGCTCAAACTGAGACGCCGGATCCCAGAGTGGACTTGACCATGGCTTTGAGTAAAGCAGAACTGAGTTCAAATGCAAACGTCCTGATGTACAGTATAAACTTATGTTATTTAGCTAACCTCTCTGAACCTCATTTCCCTGTCAGTAAAATGGAGGGAATAATACCGGCCTCAGAGGGACACAATTCCCATGACACAACATACAGCAGGCGTTTGTTAACCATTCCTAAGATCTGGCACAGGATAAGCACTTGTTGAAAATGTGTTGAATATCATAAAAAATATGCTCAAAGGTGATGAGAAGGCTGTAAAAAAAAAAAAAAAGAATAGTGTGAATAAAGACAGAGTTCGAAGTATGTAGGTTGGCTAGTCTGGAATATCAAACTCTGTAAAAAGGTAGTAAAATCCTGAAGAGCTCTGTCCCCAGCAGAGTTGTAAAGTCCACTTTTCTACCCCATATTCCTTCCTACTCCAGCCTCGGTCCCACATTCTGTGGCCCCAGCCTATGAGTCATCTTGGCTATCCTGTGTCCATCCCCAACCTTGGGTCTTGGTCTGATAACAGGGCTCTGCTTTAGTGCCTGTTTGGTCCCATTCATGTTGTAGGTACCCACCCAATACCCCAGGTCCCTCTACTAGGCCACCTGGACCACTCTGGCCAATCCCCTCCCACAGAGATTCCCAAACGCCCTGCCCCATGGCTGTTGCCCTGATACCTACTTGCAAATAGATGCACTGGAAAACAACCAGAGCCCATTGCCACTTGGTTTGGACCTCTTTACCGTTTGCCTGCGGGACTCTGATGTAGTATTGCCATCCCCCTTGGGCACCAAACTTTGTGGTCAGATGGAAACTTATCCCAGTACCTGATGAGTCTGGGGTTCCGCCCACCCCTCAGTACCTGCCTCACCTCCAGCGTGACAATCAAATTCTAGATCCAAGCCCATCACTACATGTACCTGGGATGAAAAAAGTATGCTTATAGTACTCTCGTATGATCCTTTGTATTTCTCTAGTGTCCATTGTCACTTCTCCTCTTTCATTTCTAATTTTATTGATTTGAGCCCTCTCTCCTTTTTTCTTGACGAGTCTGGCTAAAGGTTTATCAATTTTGTTTATCTTTTCAAAGAACCAGCTTTCAGTTTCATTGAACTTTTCTATTGTTCATCTCTATTTCATTTATTTCTGCTTTATGATTTCTTACCTTCTACTAACTTTGGGTTTTGTTTGTTCTTCTTTCCTTAGTTGCTTTAGGTGTAGGGTTAGGTTGTTTATTTGAGATTTTTCTTGTTCCCTGAGGTAAAAGAGTACCTTATGTTTATATGCCAATTAACAACTCACAAAGATCTTTCACATTATCTCATTTGACCCTCACACCAAAGTCATGATATAGAAAAGAATCAACTTCCCTATTTTACAGATAAGTGCAAGTGACTCAGTCAGGATGACCAACTGTCCCAGAGTGCTGAGGATTAAGAGGTTTCCTGACGTGCAGGACTGGACAGTCCTGAGGAAACTGGATGCTTAGTCACCCTAGGTCACATAGCTAGTAAGTGACTGAGCTAGGATTTGAACCCAGGGCACCTAACCCAGTACTATAATAGTTGCACTCAATAAATATTTGGTAAATGAATGACACCTACTTAGACTGTCTTCTTTCCACTGCATCATTTGCCTCTCATAAACAGCATCCCCTTCAGACTAATATATAAAGGTCTTATTTGCCTTCTTTTTTCCCGAAATGGCAATCAGAGGAAAGGGTAGGGGGGAAATACTGCTTTACATGAGAAAAGCATCCTTGCATTAACTCCCATGTAGGAATAAACACCAATAGTAATAATTTCAAAGAAGGGATTAATTAAGCAGAGTCCGTGATTATCTTAATAAGAACTTGAAATCAAAAGTGACTGTGAATGGGCCACTAACCCTGTCAATATGCATACTCTGTCCCAGAATAATCAAAGCTGATTGCATATATGAATATTCAATACATGTAAATTTGAAATCCTAGAATCAGATAATAATACAGGGTTGTAAGAGATATGAAGTGGTCAGTATATCCCTTTAAAGTCAAGCCTAGGCTCACTGAAACCATCTCAGAAAAGATGACAATCTGTGCTCCTTTTAAATATCTCCAGTGAGAGCCCAAGAACTTCTTCAGGTGATGCTTTTAACACTTAACCATCATGGAAGGATGAGAGAGAAGGGGATTTGTGGAGCGAACCTACCTAGCTCATTATGGAAAATCTTTCCCTTTTCCTTTACCCACCAAGTAGGCTTCTGTACATCAATAACAGAGAGAGAGAAAGAGAGAGAGAGAGAGAGAAACGTTGTTACCCCAGGAGAGTCTGTGGTCCAGTACTGTTTCTCGTGGTGACACTTATGTAGAAAAGAGCAAGGGTTTCTTTACAACATCAGCATTAAAAGTATCAAAATGTGGCCCTTCCAGGGCCAATGCTAGCTTGGGACTTTGTGCAAATCACAAAAACTCAGCTACTCCAAGGGGTCATTTAGAACAAGGTGTCCCATCCTCAGAGCTGTCACAGCCCCTCTCCACGGTACACAGCTTGACCTCTTGGCTAGTTGAGAGGGGGCTGAATGTCAGCCCCACTTTCTTACCTTCTGCCAGACTTTTGGGCAAGGCACAACCTCCAGTCACTGCCACCCCCCCAACACACTCCCTGCCCAAGCTTCTGCCAGCTCAAGCTCCCTTCTGTCACCCAGGATGCAACTATGCTCCAAGACTGCATCTAACCTTTTCTTTGACACATTTCCTTTCTTAGCTTATATCACCTTTCAGGATAATTAAGTCTCAAGACTCAACCCCATTGTAGGACAGGCTTTGTATGCAGCCAACGTTTACATTTTTCACCTGTTTACAATCTCTGTATGCATCAAGAAGCTTCTGAATATCCATCATTCATTCAACAAGCATTTACGAGATGCCTGTAGTAAGTGTGTCAGGCACTGTACTCGGGACTGAAGTTAGTGATGGAACAGTTACAAAGGGCAGGAGTACTTGAAGCCATTAGGGAAACGGAATAAAAAAGCCATTCCAGGAAGAGAGAACAGTATCACACACTCAAGAAAAAATACTCAGTTAACTACAAGTTAATTCAGGAGGGCTGGAAGCAGGAAGTCATTTAGGAGTTGGCAGACATGAGCCTGGATAATTCGGTAATTTTCCAGGAAGTTTTCTCCATCTGATCCCTAGAGAAGCAATAGCTTCTGCTCTCTCACTTTGAATAAACATAAAGCAACCAAGGCTTCCTACTCTTCCTCTCTTATTTTCCAATTACAATGCTTTTCCACTGATGAAGAAATTTTAACCCCTACTTGCATCTTCTTTTCCATCTGTCTTCTGTACTTACCCTACATATTAATCCACATCTGTGTTTGCTGCCGATAACCGCTGGGAAGGGTGGAGTAGTCAGGGTTTCCTGTGACCCAAGAAGAAGAGAAAACAAGAGGGTATCAGCCCTGCGCTATGATTAAGCCACTATGAGTTTCCTTAGAAGTCTGGTTAACCTATCTCAGCACAACATCAAATACCTGTCTCTGCTAAGTATAGCCTCTTCACTGAGGAGACAGAATCCATTAAACTCCCAAAGATGCTTTCCAGTGGCAGAAAGGGAACAAAACAAAGGACTGGCTAAGTTCAGCCAATATGAAGAGCCGCACTAGGAAAGGGAAGAGACTGGGAGAAAGGCTGAGACAAGCAAGGGATAAGGGGGAAGAGGCTCTACGGGAAGTGCTGCTGGCTTTGAGCACGACTGTGGGCCTGACTCTGTGTGCCTGACCCACCTGCAGGCTCAGCTAGAAGGTCTCCCCGCAGGCTTCCCCTCACTGCCAACCTGAGCTGTTAAAACAGGGATAGAATCTGACCCAAGGGCTGTCAACCCACAGGCTGGAGAATGACCTGTGATGCTGCCTGAGAGTGATGACAAGGATGATGGTAACAATGACAGCGCTGGTGCCTTGAGGGTTTACAATGTGCCTGGTAGGTAGGCTATCTCTTTTAATCCTCACAACAACTCTCTGAGGTAGATACTATTACCATCTCCTTTTCACAGATGAAGGTTCACAAGTCTCCTAAAATCAGAGGTTTAAGTCAAACCCAAGTCTATGTGATTCTAGAATCAAGCTCATGCTTATCTTTCAACATAAATAAATGAATGCCTTTTATTTATTTATTTATTTATTTATTTAACAAATGCGTCTGAGGACCCACTGTTGTTTTTTTTTTTAATTTTTATTTATTTATTTATGGCTGTGTTGGGTCTTCGTTTCTGTGCGAGGGCTTTCTCCAGTTGCGGCAAGTGGGGGCCACTCTTCATCGCGGTGCGCGGGCCTCTCACTATCGCGGCCTCTCTTCTTGCGGAGCACAGGCTCCAGACGCGCAGGCTCAGTAACTGTGGCTCACGGGCCCAGCTGCTCCGCGGCATGTGGGATCTTTCCAGACCAGGACTCAAACCCGTGTCCCCTGCATTGGCAGGCAGATTCTCAACCACAGCGCCACCAGGGAAGCCCCTGAGGGCTCACTGTTAACCAAGCACTGTGCTATGTGGAGAAACAATGGAGGCCCCCTTGGAGCTTACACTCCACAGAGGAGGCGGATAAACTGTAAGCAAATAATCAACAAAAATAACCTGTTATTAGAAAGAGGCAATAAGAAAGATGAGTGGAATTTTATGGGAGAGAAGTGTAGAGGAGACCTCATAGATAGGTGGTCAGAGAAGGCCCCTCAAGGAAGGGACAACACACTGAGATCTGAAGGGTGTGTCAGAGCCAGCCAGAGGTGACCTGAGGAAGAGGTGAGGGAAGAGCATGACCGGAACAGCCTATCAAAGAAGAGACGGGGGTTAGTGTGCTGGGTGTCTATGGAGAATTTGGCAGGGACCAGATCACAAAGGTTCTTAAAGGCCATCAAAAGAATTAGAATTGTCTCTTAAGTGCCATGGCAAGCTATTGGAGATTGTCAAGCAGTAGAGTGATAGTTGATTTGCTTTTTATTAAAAAGGGAGGAAGCACAGTGTGGTAGTTAGAAGCATAGACTCTGAAACCAGGATGCCTGTGTTCAAATCCTGACCTGCTGCTTACTAGCTATGTGACTGTGGGCAACCTCTCCGTGCCTCAGCTTCTTTATCTTTAAAATGCAGAAACTAACAATACCTGCCTCAGAGTGTTATTATTAGGATTAAATTAGTTATTATTTGAAAGCACTTAAAATAGTGCTTGGTATGTAGTAATATATGTTAAGTAAATGAATAAACAAAGATTAATAGATGTCATTACTCATATATCAATACAAATATATCTTCAAATAAAGGCAGAAATGCAATAGCAAAAGCATGCTTTTCTTTTAATGAAGTCCTTTTGCTTTCTTCTTGACTCTTTCTTCTTTCTCCTCCTCCACTCACGTTAGTAACTTGTCCTGGCTAAGGTAACTCATGTGAGCAATTGAGCTTCCTACCATACCAGCCTAAAGAGGTACACGTTAGATTTATGGACATATACATAAATATGGCATGCTTTTCTCTTTGTCTTGCAAAAATTAAATCACATTATATGCATGTTTTTCTCAACCAACACTAACTTGTAGAAATCCCTTCAAGATAACTGGTACAAGTCTAATTCATCATTTTAATGACTATATCATGGTCCATGGAGGCAGATGCACCATAATTCATTCAGCTACTCCCTAATTGATGGACATTCATTTGTTTGCAGTCCTTTTGCTATTATTAACACTGCCTCAGTAAGCATTACTATTCGAATGTCCTTACATTCTGATGCTTTCATCTCTGTGAGACAGATTCCTAGGAGTGGTTTCGCTAGACTAGAGGACATAGTGTTATTTTCTAATAGATACAGGTGACAGATTGCTTGTTCAAAAGACTAATACCTCTTCCATGTCCTGTAGGAAGGTATGTGATTGCTCATTTACCTACGTCCTTGCCAAAAACAGATCATTTTTGTCAGTTTGGATGGATGCAAATAAAATTCTTATATTTAGTGAAAATTTACACATATTAAAATGCATGCGGGACTTCCCTGGCAGTCCAGTGGTTAAGACTTCACCTTCCAATGCAGAGGGTACGTGTTCAATATCTGGTCGGGGAGCTAAGATCCCACATGCCTCGTGGCCAAAAAACCAAAACATAAAACAGAAGCAATACTGTAACAAATTCAGTAAAGACTTTAAAAATGGTCCACATAAAAAAAAAAAATCTTAAAAATAAATGCATGCATCATAAGTATACAATTTGATGATTTCTGATAAATGTTTATACCATGTCACCAACACCACAATCAAGAGATAGAAATTTTCCATCACCCCTGAAAGTCTCTTCCAGCCAAGCCTCACCCTCGATAAGCAACTACTGTTTTGATTTCTATCATCATAAATTAGTTTTGCACATGGTAAAACTTCATATCAGTAAATTCATGCAAAATGTACTTTTTGGTGTCTGGCTTCTTTTGCTGAACATGTTTTTGAGGTTCTTTCATGTTGTTGCATGTATCAGTAGCAAATACTTATATATATATATATAAAAAAATTAAATACAATAAAATATATAGGTTTTATATGTTCAGTTAGATGAGTTTTGACAATTGTATATTCCCATGTTACCACCATGCAAAACATTTTCATAATCCCAGAAAGTTCCCTCCTGGTCCTTTACGTCGATTCCCACCCCATCTCATTTCCTTCAGAGGCAAGTATTTATCCAGTTTCTATTACAAATTTACTACTTAAGCCTGTTTTAGAGCTTCATACAAATAGAATCATAGAGTATTTACTCTTTATATCTGGTTTCTGTCACTCAACATAATCCTATTTTAATTCATTTGTGTTGTTTCAGTGTTGAAACAGTGGTTTCTTCCTTTTTATTGCTGATAAGTGTTTCATACATCACCATCTGTTCCATGAGTCAGAATTTGTTTATCCATTCCCTTGTTGCTGAACATTTGTGTGGATTCTCCTTTTTTAGATATTATATATAAGATTGCTATAAACCTTCTTATACAATCTTTTTGTGGATATAAGTTTTTATTTCTTCTGGATAAATATCTAGGATTAACTTTGTTAAGTCATAGGGTAGATGTAGGTTTAATTTTATGAGAAACTGGCAAAGAGTTTTCCAAAATGATTTGCACCCTTACTGCAAACGTATGGGAGTTCCAGTTGCTCCATGTTATCTTCAACATTTGGTATCGTCATTTTTTTTTAGCTACTCTATTGGATGTGAAATGATATTTCTTTGTGGTTTTAGTTTGCATCTACCTGGTGACTAGTGAAGCTGAGCTCCTTATGTGTTTTAATGAACAGAGGTTTTCCCTTTTATGTTTAGTGCTTGTTGCCCAAATATTTGCCTGCTCCAAAGTCACAAAGCTTACTATGCTTATTATGTACTTCTGGAAGCATTATACGTTTAGCTTTACATTTAGGTCTTTGATTTGATTAGTTTTACATTTTGGGTCTTTGATTCACCCTGAATTAATGTTTGTGTGTGGTGTGAGATAGAGATCAAGTTCATCCCCTTCCAATCCCACATGTTTAGTTTTTCCCTCATGGTTGTTGAAAGACTTTCCTTTTCCCATTAAAACTGCCTTGGTGCTGTTTTTTTTTTGAAATTCTATTAAACATATATGTATAGGAGTATTTCTGAACTCTATTCTACTCCTCTGATCTGTTTTTCTATACTTATGCTGATACTGATGCCAAAGGCTCGGCTGTCTCTGCACCGGTACAGAATCAAATCTCAGAGACAAGAGTTTTGGGTGAAGTAGAAAAAATAGTTTTATTGCTTTGCCAGGTAAAGGGGGACACAGCAGGCTCCTGCTTCGAAAAACTAATTGTCCCAACCCCAGAGGATGTGATGAAGGGTTTTATAGCAGTGGTTCAAGGGTGGGGTCTCTGACAAGATTAAGGTGTGTGTAGGGTTTGCACTCCTTTAATCTCATCTCACATGGTCAGTCTCCTAATCTTGTTGAGCTTCTCTGGTCCCTTTAATCTTGCCTCAGGTGGTTTCTTGGCTGCTCCTCCCCTGATAAACAATCTTCCCTTTGGAATTCAGGGAAGGTCATGGAGGCGGGAGTCTTGCCTAGAAGGAATGGGGAGGGGGGCACGAGTGGGGCAAAAAGAGACCTCCATGTGCCTGGGAGCCCCACAAGGCCCTGCCTGGTTTCAATATCACAGTGTGTTTATTATTGTAGTTGTATAATAAGTCTTGACATCAGATAATGTATTTGTTCTCTCTTTGTCAAGTTTCTTTTGGTTATTCAACGTGCATTTCCATGTGAATTTTTAAATTGACAAAAAAAAATCTATTTAGATTTTGACTGGAATTTCGCTGTATCTATTTTTTTTAAACTCAAATATATGTTTTATTTTATTTTATTTTATGTTATTTTATTTATTTTTTTGGATTCTATTTTTATTTATTTATTTATTTATTTATTTATGGCTGTGTTGGGTCTTCGTTTCTGTGCAAGAGCTTTCTCTAGTTGCGGCAAGTGGGGGCCACTCTTCATCGCGGTGCGCGGGCCTCTCACTATCGCGGCCTCTCTTGTTGCGGAGCACAGGCTCCAGACGCGCAGGCTCAGCAATTGTGGCTCACGGGCCTAGTTGCTCCGCGGCATGTGGGATCTTCCCAGACCAGGGCTCGAACCCGTGTCCCCTGCATTGGCAGGCAGATTCTCAACAACTGCGCCACCAGGGAAGCCCTTATTTTATTTTTTTAATTTATTTACTTTATTTTAATTTTGGCTGCATTGGGTCTTCGTTGCTGCGTGCGGGCCTTCTCTAGGTGCTGTGAGCAGGGGCTACTCTTCGTTGCGGTGCACGGGCTTCTTATTGCGGTGGCTTCTCTTGTTGCAGAGCATGGGCTCTAGGCATGCGGGCTTCAGTAGTTGTGGTACGCGGGCTCAGTAGTTGTGGCTTGTGGGCTCTAGAGTGCAGGCTCAGTAGTTGAGGTGCACAGGCTTAGTTGCTCCAAGGCATGTGGGATCTTCCCGGACCATGGCTCGAACCCATGTCCCCTGCATTGGCAGACGGATTCTTAACCACTGCACCACCAGGGAAGTCCTCACTGTATCTGTTAATCAAACTATATTTTAAAGAAGTTTGTGTTAGATATGTGTTATTTCTACTTTAAATATATGACAGAGCTCATCCTTGAAGCTATCTGCGCCACTTCTTCTTTCATACGATGTGGATTACGTGGTGTATCTCTAACAGCTCTTTCCATTGGGAAAATTTTCCCTCCCCACTATCTTTCAAGGGCAACCCTGATTGTAGCAATAATGCAACTGTTGTTTATTTTTAGCTTGCACACATGTACCAAGACCAATTGTTGACAAACCAAACTCAGGCTTTTTCATCCTCCCTCAGCTGATCAGAACTCCCTAATATGGCCATAGGTGTGAGCTGAAGGAAGAGCACTTGTGCAGCTCTAGAGAGTGACATGCAGTGTACTCATGCCCTCTGGTCATACTCTGGTGTGATTGCAGATGAACCATTTTGACAGACTGCTGCTGGGTTGGCCCCAATTTATGATTTGGTGAGCCCCACAACTGATGTTTCCAATGTAGTTAGGTGTCAGCCATTTAGCCCAAATGACAGGGCTTCTTGCACCATAGCTTTGACCTACTGCAGAGCTCTTTCTTGCTCTAGGCCCCACTCGAAGCTAAGGGTATTCCTAAGTGTATAATGTACTGTCCCCAGAACCCAAACATGCCTACTGTGCCCCCAGAACCCAAAGAAGGCACTGTGCTTCCTTCTCTGTGGTAGTAGGTGCAAGATGTGTCTTTTACTCTGGAGGGGATAGCCCAGCACACTCCTGATCACTGGATCCATAAACATGTCACCGAAGTGTCAGGTCCCTGAATCATCATAGTACGTATTTATCTTGCATGTATCTTATGAAGTCTTCTAGCATACTCTTTAATCAGCATGACGTTATTGATAGAATGAATCCATATCATTTTCAGTGGGATTTCAAAATGCTGCAAATATCTTCAGACTATATAACTTCAGAAGGAAGAGAGTTAACATAGTCCTGGGTTAAAGCTGCAATTGAGTATTATTTATGTCACATGAGTAAAAACTGTTTCTGATCCTCTTTCTAACTGAAATTTTAAAAAGCACATTTCCTGAATTAATTACCATATACCATGTACCTAAGCCCTTATTAACCTATTTTGTCGTATTTATCTAGGAATAAAACCTCATCCAGCCCAGTAGCGGCAATCAGGGATATCACTTGTTTGAGCTTGTAATTTTCTACAAGTCACCCTCCAAAACCATCCAGTTTTTGCAGGTGACTTAAATGAAGATATGATAGTGAGTAGTGACTATCACCCCTGCATCCTTTAGGTCTTTAATGGTAGCATGAATCTCTGCTATCTCCCTACTCCCAGGATGCAATTTTCCGTTGTTTGCTATCTTGGCTGGGGAGGGCTGGGGCAGTTTCAGAGATTTCCGCTTGGTCTTCTTCACTCTGATATTTCTTTCCCTGCAGGCCAATGATCCAGTATGGGGGTTCCTCTAACTGCAAATATGTCATTTCTAGTTATGCACTTGGGAGTTTGAGAAATGATCACCAGGTAGGTCTGGGGACCTAGTGGATCCCCTGTCACTGGAACTTAGCCAGGAATTTGTTTTTTATTTCCCTGCCCTTATAAATCTCTACTCTAATGGGGAGGACCAGGATTACACTGGATCTCTGGATATCAACTCAGACTCTGTGTTCCTTGCAATGTTGAGGTATTCCCTTTCCCCTTCCCTAGGGGGCTTCTTAATTAAGATGACCCTTCAGTGCCATCCCAAGCTGGGGTGAGAGCGTCAAGCCTTTTTGTCCCTATGTTGATTAGTCATTGGATGTGAGCTGCCCTGAAGAGGACTTATATGTTTGCCAGTGCGTTCCCAGAAGTCGTAGTAATTAGTCCTCCATTCCTGAATGGGCATTTGGGTGGTGCATCACAGTGTCTACCACAGAGATGCTCTTGGAAAGCATATCTGTAAGGAAGTAGGGGAAGCATGACTGGGCAGGAGGAGAAGCTGAACTGTGAGTTGTAACAGAGACCTCTGCCAATTCTACAAGGAGCTCTGGAACTGGCATGACCCTTCAGAGTTGTCCTGAACTGATGGACTTTGTACCCTTGCTTCAACCAGCATTGGATGCAGGCTGTCCTGGGGGAAAGGGTGTAATCTTGGGCCGAGGACAATACTCAAGGGGGGAATAAACTGTGAGCTGCCAACAGTTCAGCTGGGGAAATGAGTGCCTTAGTCCTGAAGAGAATATCTGGGTGGTGAACCACAGTCTCCATAATAGACGTAATCAGCATGTAGATGATAATTTGGGCCATGGATGGGCTCACTGGGGAGAAAATGCAGAGAGTAAAATAAAAAGGTCTCAAAACCTAGCTCTAAGTCAAACTATTAAAAACTAGCTAGAGAGCTGCTGACAGAGATGGAGAAAGGACAGTCACTATGGTAAAAGAAAACCCAGGGGATAGGGTGGAGGGTGCAAAATAGGTGAAGGGGATTAAGAGGTACAAACCTCCAGTTATAAAATAAGTAAGCCACGGGGATGTGATATACAGCATAAAGAATATGGTCAATAATATTGTAATAACTGTGTGGGTACAAGTGGATACTAGACTTATCGTGGTGATCATTTCATAATATATGCAAATGTCAGATCACTATTTGGCACACCTGAAAGTAACATAATATTGAATATCAACCATACTTCAATTAAAATAAATAAATAAGACAAAAAGAAAGAGAAAAATAAAACAGAAAGTACCACTAAAATCAAGAAAGAAGGATGGACTGGTTCACCATATAGAATGATGCTGAGAGGCTGACAAGTATAAGACACAGCATGCCCATTGCCTTGTCAGCCTGGAGGTCATTGTTAACTTTGACCAAAGCTCTTCTAGTGGCTAGTAGAGAGACAGGCCAGATTAGAGTGTGTTGAAGGATAAAATGAAGTTCAGGCAGGAGAGTCAGCATATTAACAAAACTTTTTTGAGTTTTACTGTAAAAGGGAACATAAACATAGGCGGGGATGGTAGCTGGAAGGAGATAAGAGTTCAAAGAGGAGTTTGCATCTTTTTAATCTGTGCTTGCTTTTTCATTTGATAGCTACTAAAGTATGTTTGCAAGTTGGGGGAAGAGATGGACGAATGCTGGAGAAGGGTTAAGAGAAGAAATGGAATCGAAGTCTAGTGGGCAGAGGCAGTGGGTCCCAGCACAGAACTGCAGAGACTGGCCTTTGGTAAGAGCAGGGCCAGGAGAAAAGAAGATGGGGAAAGGTATGAGCAGAATTAATGATTCAGAGGTGAGACAATAAAGAGGTTCCAACTGATGCCTTGTATTTTCTTAATATAATTGCTTTGAGAGGTAAATAATCTGCTTGTACATTGCAGCTCTGTTCCTACCCTAAACTATCAGTATAATGGCCCAAGGCTCTGCTTCTCATCATTACACAGGAAGAGAGAACAAGGTGTGGCTTGCAACGCTGGCACATGTCACTTTGCTTTTTTGCCTTCTTTCTTTTTTCTTCCATTTAGAGTCATCTGTGCCAACTCAGACTGGTAAACAGAGGGTGGGTGGGGCTAAAGGTCAAAAGGTGATAGATCTCAATCTAAACTCATTGGCTTGATCAGCTGTGTTTCCTCATTATAATCAGGAAATCCTGGAGTGACCCCAGCCAGCAAGAGCACATCTGGACAAAGAAGGGAGGGAGGGGAAGGAGAAGAGGGAGGGGTTCGTGTAGCAAGGAAGGGAGGGGCTCCTTTCTCTTGTCTGGGCTCAAATTGGATCTTCGTTTCTTTAGTCCATATCTTTGCATATATTCATATAAATGTGGGCACATTCAATCTCTGACATACTTTTTCCCTTTGAGACTCTGTTGCTTTTATAATCTCTTTCCTGACTAGAGGGATTTGGTTGCATTTACAGATAAGGTTTGTTGGTTTCCAGATACAGCCAAGATGGTCTACATTCTATCTTGTTATGTTGTAAAGCATACAGATATTTGTGGTAAGACAAAGAATATAAAATATAACTATTAAATATGTTTATAAACATGGGAAAATAGTCCTAATACATTGTTTAGCAATAAATGAGGATTTTTTAAAATGTAGGTCAATAGATAGATATGTATGGAAGTATATATATTATTTTTTTAAATGGCTAGCATGTTTTAAGTGATTATTATGATCCAAATATAAAGTTAGCTCTGAGTATTGAAAATACAGGTGATGTTTTTATTTTAAAATTTTAACAGTAGTTGTTAATTTTTCTATATGCATTACTTTTGTAAATAAAAAAAATAATAGAAGTTCATTTTAGAGCCAGTATCAGGTCCCTGGTAAACCCTGTCATTTACATACAAATTTTGTGGTTCCTCCTCTCTCTGCTTGCAACTCATAATTGTATCAGACATAGGTTTGGGAGTTCTTTCCTTTCTTCTGCTCTAGTCTGACTTTGCTCTTTGTAACATGTGCCGTTGCTTTGATGGGGCTGAGTTTGGAATGCCCTCTAGAAGCTGAGTATCTCCTGGGCTTGGTAAATTACTAACAACCAATTTCACGAGTTAAGCAACATTAGCTTATTCTAATTCTTGCTCTCCTCTCAAAGAAGCTTTCTGAGTTTTGAAAAGCCTATGCATACCTTCCCTGGTGTTTGTGGCTTTGACCTCAGAATCTCTTAACTACTTGAATGCCAGAAGCGTTCCATCCCGTGACTGCCGGCTTGCAATTTATCAGAAAGAGGGCGATCAGTGCCTCTTCCTCACTCGAAATTGTCTCATTTCCACTCTACCTCCATTGCATCTCTCTCTGTACAATGAGAAAGAAAACTTTGTCCCTTCTCTCCCATAAAGTTTAAGCACAAAGAGATATGGTAAAACTGTGTTCAGAGGAACCAGCTATGTTTTTGTATCACATGTCTGTCTTATTCCAATCAGGAAAAGTTACCCCGGCAACCAAATAACAGAGGTTTGGGGTTTGGGGATTTTTTTTTTTTAACCTCTAGTCTCTGTTTTCTATAAATTTAGTTTCCTCTTATAGAGTTAGTCTGCCTCCTGAATTTTGAAAACCACATGATTCAGTGAAGCCTGCTGATAATGACAGGCATATTGTTAAAACTGCTGGAAATCTTGGTTGTGTTTCTCTCTGGAAGTTGAAATTTATCTGAATATTGGCATCCCACAATTCTTACTAAGTCTCCCCTTTTCCTTTGGGGATTACAACTGAAAGGGCTGGCAACACATCCCTGAAGGTGACATTTTAAAGAGAGGGAGTGTCTGTAATCCCTGCTAGAAAAGAAAGGCCCAGAGAATCACTAGAATCACGTTTCCTGATTGGTCCAGTAGGCTCTCTGACCATCCTATTGGCTGATCTTCCTAATATGATGTTATTTTTTCACAGTTTCCAGGGAGTATTTTCCTGAACTGATTATGCGTATTTGACCTATAGGAAAAGAATGCTCTTTTTATACGTCTAAACTTTTCTTTTGGGAAGCTACTCCTTACCCCTTAAGTCCTTTGAATAAGACCCTAATTTGAATTAAAAAGAAAAAGTATAAGAAAGCACACTGAGAGTCTAAGTTGTTGTTGTTGTTGCTGTTGTTGTTTTTATTTCCTCCCTTGTATCTGCTATGCATCCCTGTTTGTTTCTCATTACTGACTCCCCTGGGCTTGTCTGGATCTGATTACCCCTATCAGTCAGTGTTCCTCCACTTCAATCCAAAAGCCCGTTTTCTGGTTAAGGACAGGGCTGGGCCTGGTAAAGGAGGCTAAATTTTAAAGCTAGGCCTGGTCACAACTAGAAACATGATGCAGAATGCACGCCCTAGTCCAAGTGGATTGGTGACTGCTTCTTTGTGAAGATCAGCATATTTACTGCATTTCTCCCCCCCGTCAATTCTGGCAGGATGTTATGGCATCGCTCCCAAAGAAAGTAGAGCAGAGGATTTGGCGAAGGTGCCAGAAGCAGATCCCCCTGAACATACCACTTCTCTGCTCAATTCTTAGTAGCGTCTTGAGAAGATAACCTTTAAAAATTGTGATTTACTATACTGTACACCTGTAACTTATATTATATTGTACATCAACTATACTTCAATTTAAAAAAATGAGTAAAGGGCTTCCCTGGTGGCGCAGTGGTTGAGAGTCTGCCTGCCAATGCAGGGGACACGGGTTCGAGCCCTGGTCTGGGAGGATCCCACATGCCGCGGAGCAACTAGGCCCGTGAGCCACAACTGCTGAGCCTGCGCGTCTGGAGCCTGTGCTCCGCAACGAGAGAGGCCACGATAGTGAGAGGCCCGCGCACCGCGATGAAGAGTGGCCCCCGCTCGCCGCAACTGGAGAAAGCCCTCGCGCAGAAACGAAGACCCAACACAGCCCAAAAAAAATAAAATTAATTAAAAAAAAAAAAAAAAAACGAGTAAAGAGTCTCAGCCGGATATATGCACCATTGTCTGTCACCTCAGGCTGGACATCGTGCATGGCTCTAAATACACATGTTATTCTGCAGGGACCCTTGGATTAAATGACATGTACACAAATAAAACTCATGGATACAGATGTTATGTGATTCGACAATACCCCTGTTTATACAAATCATTTCTTAAAATTTTCTTTTTTTTTTTTCCCTTTAAAAATCATTTGTCTTTCTTCTCTGCTGCCTTTATTTTTTTTTTAATATCTTTATTGGAGTATAATTGCTTTACAATGTTGTGTTAGTTTCTGTTGTACAACAAACAGAGTGAATGAGCTATATGTATACATATATCCTCATATCCCCTCCCTCTTGCGTCTCCCTCCCACCCTCCCTATCCCACCCCTCTAGGTGGTCACAAAGCGTTGGGCTGATCTCCCTGTGCTATGCAGCTGCTTCCCACTAGCCAACCATTTTACATTTGGTAGTGTATATATGTCAATGCTACTCTCTCTTAGAATTTTCTTCCCAGCTTCCCCTCTTAAAATTTTCTTAAAACTTCTTAAAATTTAACAATTAATAAATATTACACATTGAAGTTGGTCTTTACTAACACCTTATGCCCATCAATAACCAGTTATTTCTTCCAAGTGCCTCTGATATCACCAGTAGTGAAGTTTCCTGAAAGGTCACAGCAGCTTCAGACAAAGAATCATGTATCTCAAAATAACAGAGAAACTTGAGGAAATAGCCGTGACTTCTTCCAGGCCGTAAAGGATCTGCACCCCTACCCCCTTCCTCTGAAACAGGAACCTGGAGATCTTTCTTTGTTCTGAGAAGAGGAGCCCAATAGGAATCCTCCCCTTAAGGATAAGCCAATCAAGGAAATCGGAGGGGAAAAGGGAACGGCAACAGGAGAGGAAAGAGATTTAAACATGCTTTAGTTTTAGTTTGTATAGTCTTTTTGAAAGTTCTCCTTCTTTTATAGCTCTCCCTTCCCTAATTCTTAAAATGTCAGTCACTTAACCACTCTGAATCATATTTTGATCTGATACTAAAGTCCACCTCGATTCAAGAGGATGCTGAGAAGTAGCTCATAGCAAATAACTATACATTTTTAGGTAGAATTAATCCTCCTTCTCATTCCCAAAGACACACTCATACACACACCCACTCACTTTTTTTTCTAGAGTGAATGCACAATCAGGTGTTTTTTTTTAATCGAGCCACCCATTATTTTTAGCAAAACCTCACAGAATAAAAAAGTATACCGGCAGGGCTCCACATACCACCTCCAAATGCTGCAATAGCACAATTGTAATTGGTGAGTGAGTTGATCATCCGTGAACAGAGGCTGAAAGCAAACTTCAAAGGGCCTTACCTGTGATGGCCAGGATTTTAGAGATTAGGATTCCAGTATATTTGATTTTCAGTAACAATGGGGCAGAGCATGTGAGCGAGGATACAAGAAATGAAACAAGAGAATAAGAAGGAAAATATAAAGAAAGGGAAGAAATAAGAGTGGGTGGTAAAAGATGCTAAAAAATGGGAAATTAAATATGATTTTAAAAATTAATAATAACCTAAACAGAAAAGGGAAAAACAATTTGGCCTTCAAGGACAAAACAGAAGAATGGAAGAGGAAGTGGTTAAATTGGCCCAGAAAAAAAAAAGCTGGAACCAAAATAATATGAAGACCTCCACTGTTAGCAATTTTGAGCGTCCGAAATCTGTGAGTTTCTTTTCATTTCCTGACTTGTACTGCCCTCTTTACCAACACCAGGATCAAAATAAGCAGTCATCAGACCGTTAGTCAGCACTTCTAACAGAATTGCATCACGGATTAATCATCTCTGAAAAGGAGTTCCCCATTCTTCCCTTCAAAGTACAGTTGCCCCTCGGTATCCACGGGGGATTGGTTCCAGGCCCAAAATCCACAGATGCCAAAATCTACAGATGCTCAGGTCCCTTATAGAAAATGGTGTAGTATTTGCATATAACCAATCCACATCCTCCAGCATACTTTAAATCATCTCTGGATAACTTATAGTACTGAATACAATGTAAATGCTATGTAGTTGTACATACAAGGTAAATGCTTTGTAAATAAAGAGTCACCCGTGTGTAGCAAATTCAAGTTTTGGTTTTTGGAACTTTCTGGAATGTTTTTTTTTTCAAAGATTTTCCAGCTGTGGTTGACTGAATGTGGGTTGGATGCAGATCCCATGGATATGGAGGGCCAGCTATAATGATTTTTAGATAGTTTTCATAAGGTAATTTTTAAGTTCCATATTCAGAGTTATTGTAGGATAATTCAGTTTATATAAAATCTTCACCCAAAAATCTAAATCTTTTTTCAGAGCAGTGTGCCTTAGTGGAACGGGCTTTGAGGCCATTGAAACCTGGGTTCAAGTCCTAGCTCTGCTAATTATTGGTTCTGTAGTCTTTTTTCTTACTTATTAAAATTTCAATTTATTCAGTTGATTATTTGATAGTCTGCCTTACCCAATAAATGAAGTCTCTTCAAGGACAGAGATAATTTCTAATTTTACTTATCATTTACTTGTCATTTAATAGTAATTGACACAGTAGACACTAAATAATTTTTAACGAATGAATGAATAATTTATTAAATACTTTTTCGACAAACTGCAAGATATTTGACATTTTTTAAAGTGTCCATTATGTTCGATGTTACTGTATTATTAGGTTCTGGGAGCAAGGAATGTATCAGTAAAAGCTAATCCTTGCCTTCAAAGATCTATAATACAGTAGAGGAGAAATTCATATAATTAACTGTCATACAAGGCAGACTGTAATACGTGCTATAAAATAGATATAAACCCATCTCTATAAGAGCAGAGAAAGCAAATCTGCCAAAATTGACGAAGCTTTCAAAATGCAGAGGTTATTTGAAATCTTCCTGGAAGGTAGTTTTGGATAAAATGGAGAACTAGGGAAAGGATGGTTCTGTAGTGTTGAACAAAAATGTTTTAATTTCTCTGAGCCTCTCTTTCCTCCTGCATACAATGGGGATTCTCAGGATTAAATGAGAGAGCCAAATAAAAGGACTTTTCTCATCTCTACTATGTAAAATGTACTCGATAAAGTATAGCAATGATTATCAGCACATCAAGGAATCAATGTTCACATATATAGAAGGACAAAAGAGAAAGATCTGGAAGAAGAGCCGGAGTGAAGGGGCTGTCAGTGCGGACGTACGGACGAGAGAAAAGGTGTGCTTTTCTGTGCACCCACACTCCTGGATGGGAGTTCAGTGTGGGAGCAAAGCACAAGTGTGCGATCAAGGAGAGAAAACCGAAAACAAGAAGAGGGTGCTGAAGAACAAGAAGAAGGGAGACTCCACTTCGTGCAGGAGGAGAAGTGTGACTTAAAATCATGAAATCTGCCACCGACTCCGAATCAACGGACAGTAAGCCACCTTCCCAGGACCACCAACATCTGGGTGCAGGCCAGTCACCTGGACCACAAAGCTAGTAAACAGTGAGTTCCTTGAAGGCAAGAGCCATCATTCTGTAACAGAAGTAAATTCTTACATGTTTAAAGTGCTTTTCTCTTTTTATCTTCCTGAGTAGAAATCTTTGCACTGGTCTGCCTGAGGTAATGATGTGCCCGGAAGGAAGGTTAGAATTTATTATAGAAAGAGAACAAGACAAAGAGTAATGTTTTGCTTCTGTCATTCAAAAAATAGGGTTTTGCAAGCCGCTTAAAAAGGAATTCTCTCTACTCCTTTGTGAGGCCTGAGTAGTTTAACCACCATACATGGAGGCTTCAGATCATAGAGATCTACCACAATAAGGTTAAAAAAGGAAAAAAAAAGTAACCTGTTTGTCACTAAGATTTAGCCAGGTGAATGAAGTCAGGAAAGAAGATACACTGGACAGAGAGGAGCGAAATAGCGAAGGTGGTCCTAATCTCCCCTTCCCCAGCTCTTCTGAGTTTGGCCCAGGCAGGGAAAGGTGCGCTAAGAAAGCAAGGTTAGTTACTTCTGAAGGCAGAGCAAGAGACCCCCATGGACTCTGAAATGAGGTAGCCCTGCATGTGGCACACCCCCAGACAAGCCCAGGGACCCAACGCGCCCCAGTCCGTGCAGTATGGCCAGACAGAATGATGTAGATAGAGAGGACCCCAAAACCTCAAGCCCCTCTGCCCCTCAGAGGCAGGCAAAAGCCAGCCAGACTTCAAAGGGCCCTCAAGCAGCAGGGGAAACTGAAATGAGAGCAGGTCAGCCAGAGCCCACTACAGACTTTGACTGGGTGGGAGATCAACAACAGGTCACACCCACCCAAGTTGGCCACAAACACCCACAGGGCCAGCAGCGCCAAGTGGACGGGACAACAGCCTGGAGGGCCCGGGGCGGGGAGGGGGGGGAGGCGGGGACGTTAGGCAGCTGTGCCTGAAGACACTGTTTCTTCCCACCACCCGAGGCTGCATAAGCCTCAGCCCTTCCCCCTGCTCCAGACAAGCTGGGGAGGAAGAGGTGGCCTGTGAGCCCGAGGATTTTTAGCCAAGGGGAGCAGAAGAGTATCCAATATTGAATGGGACTACATTTTTTGAAAACTTTTTATGGCAGTATAGTTGACTTACAATGTTGTGCTAGTTTCAAGCGTATAGCAAAGTGATTCAGTCATACATAGACATACAAATATATATATATATATACATATACATACAGTGCATATATATATTCTTTTTCAGATTCTTTTCCATTGTAGGTTATTATGAGATATTGAGTATAGTTCTCTGTGCTACTCAGTAGGTCCTTGTTGTCTATTTGTTTTATATATAGTAGTGTGTATATGTTAATCCCAACCTCCTAATTTATCCCCCGCGCCCCCCACCCCGCTTTCTTCTTTGGTAAACTTAAGTTTGTTTTTTACGTCTGTGAGTCTATTTCTGTTTTGTAAATAAGTTCATTTGTATCATTTTTTTAGATTCCACATATATGTGATATCATATGATAGTTGTCTTTCTCTGACTTACTTCACTTAGTATGATCATCTCTAGGTGAATGGAACTCCATTTTAACCAGGTATTTAGTCAAGTTTTATTCCTCCCTCTGACCAGGAGGTAAGAGCCTGGGAAGGAAGCCAAAATAGTATAGACTAAATAAAGTTGAATTTTGCAATTCCATCACACGTTCTTTCTTTGGTTTCAAGTAAAAAGGCAATCTAAGCACAAAATGTACTTGTTGACTGGTAGGACTTCCAAAGGAATGAATTCTTTGAAAAAAAAACAGGGTTATTCATCCTAAGTGGTCTGGCTTTAGTGGGGAGGATCAAGTGACTGAGAAGGACGGAGGGAGGAAAGGGAATGCGGTCTATGGGTAAAGATTTTGTCTGTTTTTTCTCAGATGTGTTGGCAGTGCCTGGACCATAATAAGTGCTCCATAAACGTGTTAAATGAATGAAGAAATAGACATGAATTGAGTACCTATCTTGTGCCAGACATTGTAAACATGATCTTATTTAATTTTCACAACAGATTTTTAAAGTTGTAATTATCATCATTATTTGATAGATAAAGGGGTTCAGACAGGTTGAATAACTTCTCCAGGGCCACACATCTGAGAAGTGTGTGATGTGGACAGAATTCATGCACAGGCCAAATTGACAACTGTAATTTCTCAATGTATTTCCTCCCGTGGAAGGAAATCTCTTCATATGGAAGAAATTCCAATGATATTTCCACCTTCCATTTTATATCACAAGGAAGATCCTGGTGTTTTCTACCATGACCAGATGCCATGACCCCTGCAAAAATGATCCCTACTGCAAAAATGATCCTTCTGCTACGAAAGTAACACTGATTTTGTGGCAGATACTGTGTCGAAATTAAAATGTTCATAGTTATCTGGATAGAAAGGAAACACAGGAAAGTTGAAAAGGCTTTGTGGGAAACCAAAATGCAATCCTAGAAAAAGAAAAAGAAAGAAAAAAGGGAAATCATAACAGAAGTCAGAACTTTAACTGAAATAAGCATTTTTAAACGTCAAAATAACTCGACCTTTTTGTAATCAAAATAAACAACAAAATAGGCCAAATTGCATAAAATAAGGCCTTTCTTGGGTTTCCAGTGACATTACAAACCACAAAACGCTCCACCATTTTTTAAATTACAGCATGGGGTTTTACCCTCTGGTGGGTTGTTTGGTTGAACACTACCATCTACATTAACATTTGCCACACCCTTCTGCTTTGATCTGAGATTCCCTCTAAATTTAACAGGCATTCACATGCTGCAGAAGCAAAATCATTGTCATTTCAAAGACTTGCACTCCATTTATCCCAGTTATAAAAATTAGCAAGGGTCAATAGCCTAAGGGTCTAAAGAAAACCTGGCTGAATCTAAAAGAAATAAAGCTGGATGCATAAAACTGGAAATACAACCAGCAACAACAATATTTCACTTTCAATCATGGGTCTTGCTAATAAGACTCTGATTTCCAAATAGCATAAGGAAAAAAGAAATGATCAGGAATCAGGAGCAAGTCACAATGAGACAGTTGGACATGTGACTCTCTAAGGTCCCTTCCAACTCAATGGATCTGTGATTATGAGTCTGGGAAGCCTGAGGAAGTTTTCTTGGCTTCTCTGTGTAATGGAAAAGCATAGTTCAGCTTCTTGGGGGAGGTTGATTAACCTCATTAGCTTAAGATTCTTCATCCTGAGGGAACAGGTAGTGATACACAGTTCATAGGATTGTTGTGTATAGCCAGTGGAAAAATGGGCAAGTCAGACTTGCTCGTACACTTTTTAAAGCTTTTAAGTTTTAAAGTAATTTTAGAAAGGAGGGTGACGAAGGGAACCAACATTTAGAAAGTACTGCAGCATCCAATGAGCATGGCTGATGTTCTCATTATACTACTGCATTATCTGAGATGGCACATTTTGGAAAGGTTGAGACACTAGTGGTTTGATATCCATTATCACCACTCAGTGGAAATCCAGGAGCTAGAACATCCCATTCAGATATGTGGTAACCTCCAATGATCAGACACACCAACCAAGAAGCCTTTCTAACCCTAAGTCCCAGAACCCAATCTAGCCTGTTTCCCAAATCCACCATGGGCTGTCACATCCCAAGCCAATGGAAGGAGACTGCTTCAATGTGGGACTGATTTAATACCAATGCTGGACCTAGATTGAGCAGCTCAGTTATTCCTATTTAAATCAAGTGACAAATAGGAGCCCTGAGGTCACTTGTAGCTACTATCATTTGACATTTGGCCTATAAAAGATTATTCTGAAATTGAATCAGTTACTAGCATTTATTTATTTATTTATTTATTTATTTTTGGCTGTGTTGGGTCTTCGTTTCTGTGCGAGGGCTTTCTCCAGTTGCGGCAAGTGGGGGCCACTCTTCATCGCGGTGCGCGGGCCTCTCACTATCGCGGCCTCTCTTGTTGCAGAGAAGAGGCTCCAGATGCGCAGGCTCAGCAATTGTGGCTCAAGGGCCCAGCTGCTCCGCGGCATGTGGGATCTTCCCAGACCAGGGCTCAAACCCGTGTCCCCTGCATTGGCAGGCGGATTCTCAACCACTGCGCCACCAGGAAAGCCTGATTTTAAAGCATTTAAAAATCAGGAGATTACACATCAAAATCCATATTTCCAGCTTCCCTTGGAACACCTAAAAACACTGGGCTCCCGTTCTCAGCTGGCAACAAAGGACTGGAGGAGGTAAGGACTTCTCCACTGAGATGGACTTTCCTCTCAAGTTCGTCACTATCCTACTTGACTCACTTCACTCCAATAAGTTCTCTGCCTGGTTCCCAGAGGCATTTGAGGGCAACCACTGACTCGAAGATCTAAATAGAATAGGAAACCTTCTGAAGGCCCCTCAACTGCCGGAAGGCAACCACCTCTGGATCTAAGTGGCTACTCTGGCATCTAATCATAAAGCTGATCTAACAAGACCCCTGTGCTAGGGACCCCTGAAAGCCAAATGATGGAAGGAGGCTGGCTAGCTCAGAGCTGACAAGCAGGCCTGGAAGTCCTTACAACACTGACAAGGAATGAAGGCCAGGCCAGAAGTACTGTTTTAGCATTATTATTGCGTTTCGACCGCTCTGCTCTGCCATGCATGGTATATAAAATGTCATTTTATAAGATATCATGTTAATTAGCCAGCAAATATATGGAGACATTTCACCATATAAAAGAGTATTTCAGCTTGCTTAAAGAATTCAAACAGGGCTTCACTAAACTAAATGTTTTCTAGATCCTACAATTTTCTTCCATAAAAATAAACCCAGTTCCATGGAAAATACTATAAATCACAGAGATCCTGATCTTAGCAAAGCTTAACAGACAGATCCTTATTTTCCCCAAAGCCCATACTTGGCTCATTTCAGTGGAATTACTTTTGTTTCTCCGTAGTGCTGTTTCCCCATGTGTGATGGTCGTCGTCAGCCTGAATGCCAGCCCCGGAATCAGGTCTTGCTTGTGGGAAAGGGCTTCGGTACACTTAGACTTTTATGTTATTACACCCCATTAAAGAGCTTATGCTTTGTTATCCTTTTCTGAACCTTGGCAAGGCCTCTTCACTCTCTTACAAGTTAAGTGAAAGCAGAACTCTGTGCTGGGCTGCTAGAGCTTCCTAGTGAGATCCATGAGATGTGAATAGTATTCATCGAAGAGATTATTCAAGTAGGCAGCCATCAATCCCAGGGATACCCTGCCGGTTCAAAAATACAGGAAACAAAGTTACGCCCTCAATTTATACCCCTCCTTAAGTTTACTGAAAAAAGAATTCAGCAAGGGAAACGACGCTGCTATCTTTTATTTGCTTTAGGCAGTGGGTTACAGCCTCTAAAGTAAGAGTTAGCGCTGTGGATTTCCTCTAAATTACAGAATAGTTCATGGAGTGACATATAAAGAATGTAGAGAGTTTATAATGCAAAGAAACTATAGTAATCCCTGATGTCTAAGACTTCTTTTGTATGGAATACAAATTGCTCTTTTTCCTTCAGATAGATTTAAATGGAAGTAGGGAGGAAGTTAAAGTGCTTTCAACAAAGAGAAAATGTTCCGATTACTTTGCTCCAAATGGACGTTTCCTGACAGTTACCAGTGCATTCTTAATTGATAATGAAATGCAAAGTCTAAAGTAAACTTACTGTGGTAACACAGGCACACAATTTCGTATGAATCAAAATTCTGCAAACCACCTAATAATATCACACGCGGTGCCAGACTCAACCCTGACATGACGCAAGGCAGTTTTGGTGGCCTGAAAACTGTCCTCACCAGGGAAGGAATCAACATTCAATCATTTTGTGGTTTTTCAGTGAAACTCATCTCTTGTGTGCTTTTTTTTTTTTTTCTCCAGTGTTTATTTAATTCCTCCAAATTCTCCATAGGTTTATTCTATCCATTAGGCAAAAATTATGTATAAATAATTTTCTTTAAGACCCTGATAAAATCATATAGCACCTCCAAAAAGCCACCTTTCTATAAATCAAGAAAATCTATTTTAAAACACAAAGGAAAGTAATTGTCCATTCCTTAATTTTAAAATACTTTAGGTTTCCAACGTTGGAACATTGTGTTGAATTAATACATTCTAAATTTTTACTTTAGGGAGGAATTAGTTAATTCACTCCTTTTTTGAAAAGACAAAAGATTGAACAAATTATTTTCCCTCTAGTGGAAATCTGATGTGTATTTAGGCATCCAAGATCCCACACTGCTAGCAATTAGCTGCTAGGTGTGTTCAGTATTAACACACACTTCAAATTTGTACTCTAGTGCCTTGATCAGTATTTAGCCTAGAATTTGTGAGAATAACAATGGCCTTTTTACAAATCTAATAGAAAGCCCAGATGAGTAAAGAAAGATACAAATAAACAATCCCAGAAATCCAAGTCTCCTTATCTTGTAGGCCACATACACTTTAGCACAACCCCTGTTCCTAGAGTACCTCTTTAAGGGAAAGATAGTGTCATCCAGATAGCTCTTTACTTTAACAAGTTCAGTAACTAAACTGCTTGTATTGAATGTTCTAGAAAGTGAGCAGAGGATGGAAATCTATTTGGCACAAATCACTTACAGATGTTTAAATTACTTCAACCCATTTCAACTTTTGCTACGTAGGGCCACAATTCAAAAATGACTGATTATGAAAAAAAAAAGCTCTCTATAAGCATAAGTTTTAAAAGAAAAACTAATACAATGAATATATAAAATGAGGTAATGTATATAAAACTGCTTTTCAAACTGTGTTGTTATAGGGGTCATTTTTCCCCTTTAAATTAGGAGGTCCTTGTGGGTATGTCTTCTAAATTCCCTGTAATTTTGCAACTCCTACTATGGTGCTTATGACAGTATAATAATTCAGCTGGGGAAAGTATTGACATAAAATATTTAGATAATTGAGGCAAAGGATTTTATATATTGAATAATGTAGGTAATTCTTTAATACCCTAATTCACTTTGCACGTGTGAATGGGAATATGAAAATCCATGTTTTTCTATATGCTGCCCTGACCAGCATCTAGACAAGGAAGAGAAACCAAGAACTACTTCTGCAGGTGGCCACTGAAGCTAGCTGAAGCAGAACAGCATGTGAGACCTAACCACTATTTCTGGTGCCGCAAAAATCTGCAGAAGCTTGGTGAGTGAAGAATCTCCAGGCATATGATAGTTAATGCCTTTCGAAGTGATTTAGCACAAGTCTTCTCTTATTTTAGAACATAACTTTCTGGTGACTTAAATTTGTTTTTCCCTGAAGTGTCTAGACAGGCATAAAAGAAACCCTGAAATTAGAAAGAAGTATGCTTTCCTTTATACCAAAGAATTAAACCACCCAGCCCTCCCACCAGTAGACCTTTGAAGGGTGGATCTGGTCATGGTGAGTGGGCATCTGAGCTATTGGCAGGTTCAGTGCGATTGTTATGTAAGACTACGATGCAGAGTCCTTGGGCTGCTTGGGATCTAGTTCCAACTCCCTGGCATCAGAAGTCACTGAAACATACAACACACAAAAGACCTACCTAGGCTTCTTTCTCTGGTCCTCTAGAGGATTTGTGATTGCTCACCTTTAGATGAGTTTGCTCATGCTGTTAATAATGAAGGATGTGTGTCATGTTTCTTCTTGAGTTGCGCATTTTTGTCTCCTTTTTTTTGCATCCAGGTTAAATAAGGACACCACCTAAGACTTATTCAAATGCAGACTTCATTTGCCCATTTCACCCAAGTGGCTCCACCCAACAGAGTTCACAGCAGTGCTCTAGAGAGAAAAGCACAAAGTGAAATGAGATATAAACTAAAAAGTTGAATGCTTTGATTTCACACGGGGCCTAGAACAACTTGAAAAACCAAATACAAGGGATGTAAGTTACAACATGATAGGTATAATGAACTCTGCTGTATGTTACATATGAAAGTTGTGAAGGGAGTGGGTCCTGAGAGCTCTCATCACACGGACATTTTTTTTCTGTTTCTTTAATTTTGTATCTATACGAGATGATCGATGGTCACTAAACTTATTGTGGTAATCATTTCATGATGTATGTGAGTCAAATCATTATGTTGTACACCTTAAATTTATACAGTGCTGTATGTCAATTATATCTCAGTAAAACTGGAAGAAAAAAATTGAATACCAATACTGATATTTACCACAGAGTCCAATACCATAAAGGACTTCATTCCGAATCTAAAAAGTTAATTCACCATTATTTAACTTTAAGTCATTTAGAGATATTGGTTAAATAAAAGCCAAAGATTAAAAGCTGCCAACGTGGATCATATTTATTAAGTGAAATTATTTTACACTGCTTGAGAAGTGAATATATTCCGGGAAGTGTACAACATTGGACAAACTCTTGGAAAGAAGCACTGTTTCTTGCTGTATCAGGCTTCCTGGGCCCCAAACAGAAGGAGCCATTGAAGCACTAGAGCTGGTGGAATGGATCCTATAAGCTCTATGAAGGCAGGGACCTTGTTTATCGTTCGCCTGGTATCCATGGCACACAGCTGAGGGCAAGCATTCTTGTTGAAGGGATGGGTGCATGGGTAGGTGCACCCATTAGGAGGGGTGGGAGCAGGAAGCACGAGCCACATCAGTGCTTCCTCTGGGGTTGTTCTTTCTGCCCTGGTTTCAACAAAGCAGCAGAAAAATGGAGCAATAATAGGATTAGAGCTCTAGGGAAGTAGGTAAGCAGCTATCTACCTTTCCCCATTCCGGTCAACACTGGAAGCGATGTCTCTTCTTTCCGGTTCCCATTCCTCCTTGTATCAAATCAGCCTGTCCCAAGACCACCGCAGCACCTGAAGCACTTCACCTCTGCCCGGCCACTCCTAGACCTGGCTGAAGGAAGGAATCCTTAAACAGGGCTGAGCACAGGCCAACAAGCTATCTAGCTGCAACAGCTTATAAAGCCCTCAAAAGCATGAGCTTAATGGATAAACAACTAGGTCCTATTGTATAGCACAGGGTACTATATTCAATATCCTGAGATAAATCATAATGGAAAAGAATATTAAAAAAAGAATGTATGAGAGAGAGAGAGAGAGCGACAGAGAGCAAGCATGAGCTTATCATCCATTTCTTTTTTTTTTTTTTTTAAACATCTTTACTGAAGTATAATTGCCTTACAATGGTGTGTTAGCTTCTGCTTTATAACAAAGTGAATCAGTTATACATATACAATATGTTCCCATTTCTCTTCCCTCTTGCATCTCCCTCCTTCCCACCCTCCCCATCCCACCCCTCTAGGTGGTCACAAAGCACCGAGCTGATCTCCCTGTGCTATGCGGCTGCTTCCCACTAGTTATCTATTTTATATTTGGTAGTGTATATATGTCCATGACACTCTCTTACCCTGTAACATCTCACCCCACCCCCTCCCCATATCCTCAAGTCCATTCTCTAGTAGGTCTGTGTCTTTATTCCCGTCTTGCCACTAGGTTCTTCATGGCCTTTTTTTTTTTTTTTTCCCTTAGATTCCATATATATGTGTTAGCATACTGTATTTGTTTTTCTCTTTCTGACTTACTTCACTCTGTATGACAGACTCTAACTCCATCCACCTCATTACAAATACCTCCATTTCATTTCTTTTTATGGCTGAGTAATATTCCATTGTATATATGTGCCACATCTTCTTTATCCATTCATCTGTCGATGGACATTTAGGTTGCTTCCATGTCCTGGCTATTGTAAATAGAGCTGCAATGAACATTTTGGTACATGACTCTTTTTGACCTATGGTTTTCTCAGGGTATATGCCCAGTAGTGGGATTGCTGGGTCATATGGTAATTCTATTTTTAGTTTTTTAAGGAACCTCCATACTGTTCTCCATTGTGGCTGTATCAATTTACATTCCCACCAACAGTGCAAGAGGGTTCCCTTTCCTCCACACCCTCTCCAGCATTTATTGTTTCTAGATTTTTTGATGATGGCCATTCTGACCGGTGTGAGATGATATCTCATTGTAGTTTTGATTTGCATTTCTCTAATGATTAATGATGTTGAGCATTCTTTCATGTGTCTGTAGGCCATCTGTATATCTTCTTTGGAGAAATGTCTATTTAGGTCTTCTGCCCATTTTTGGATTGGGTTGTTGGTTTTTTTGTTACTGAGCTGCATGAGCTGCTTGTAAATCTTGGAGATTAATCCTTTGTCAGTTGCTTCATTTGCAAATATTTTCTCCCATTCTGATGGTTGTCTTTTGGTCTTGTTTATGGTTTCCTTGCTGTGCAAAAGCTTTTAAGTTCATTAGGTCCCATTTGTTTATTTGTGTTCTTATTCCATTTCTCTGGGAGCTGGGTCAAAAAGAATCTTGCTGTGATGTATGTCATAGAGTGTTCTGCCTATGTTTTCCTCTAAGAGTTTGATAGTGTCTGCCCTTACACTTAGGTCTTTAATCCATTTGAGTTTATTTTTGTGCATGGTGTCAGGGAGTGTTCTAATTTCATACTTTTACATGTACCTGTCCAATTTTCCCAGCACCACTTATTGAAGAGGCTGTCTTTTCTCCACTGTATATGCTTGCCTCCTTTATCAAAGATAAGGTGACCATATGTGTGTGGGTTTATCTCTGGGCTTTCTATCCTGTTCCATTGATCTATATTTCTGTTTTTGTGCAGTACCAAACTGTCTTGATTACTGAAGCTTTGTAATATAGTCTGAAGTCAGGGAGCCTGATTCCCCCAGCTCCATTTTCGCTCTCAAGATTGCTTGGCTATTCAGGGTCTTTTGTGTTTCCATACAAATTGTGAAATTTTTTGTTCTAGTTCTGTGAAAAATGCCAGTGGTACTTTGATAGGGATTGCATTGAATCTGTAGATTGCTTTGGGTAGTAGAGTCATTTTCACAATGTTGATTCTTCCAATCCAGGAACATGGTATATCTCTCCATCTACTTGTATCATCTTTAATTTCTTTCATCAGTGTCTTATAATTTTCTGCATACAGGTCTTTTGTCTCCTTAGGTAGGTTTATTCCTAGATATTTCATTCTTTTTGTTGCAATGGTAAATGGGAGTGTTTTCTTAATTTCATTTTCAGATTTTTCGTCATTAGTGTATAGAAATGCAAGAGATTTCTGTGCATTAATTTTGTATCCTGCTACTTTACCAAATTCATTGATTAGCTCTAGGAGTTTTCTGGTAGCATCTTTAGGATTCTCTATGTATAGTATCATGTCATCTGCAAACAGTGACAGCTTTACTTCTTCTTTTCCGATTTGGATTCCTTTTATTTCTTTTTCTTCTCTGATTGCTGTGGCTAACACTTCCAAAACTATGTTGAATAATAGTGGTGAGAGTGGGCAACCTTGTCTTGTTCCTGATCTTAGTGGAAATGGTTTCAGTTTTTCACCATTGAGGACAATGTTGGCTGTGGGTTTGTCATATATGGCCTTTATTATGTTGAGGAAAGTTCCCTCTATGCCTACTTTCTGCAGGGCTTTTATCATAAATGGGTGTTGAATTTTGTCGAAAGCTTTCTCTGCATCTATTGAGATGATCATATGGTTTTTCTCCTTCAGTTTGTTAATATGGTGTATCACATTGATTGATTTGCGTATATTGAAGAATCCTTGCATTCCTGGGATAAACCCCACTTGATCATGGTGTTAATGATCCTTTTAATGTGCTGTTGGATTTCTGTTTGCTAGTATTTTGTTGAGGATTTTTGCATCTATGTTCATCAGTGATATTGGCCTGTAGTTTTCTTTCTTTGTGACATCTTTGGTCTGGTTTTGGTATCAGGGTGATGGGGCCCTCGTAGAATGAGTTTGGGAGTGTCCTCCCTCTGCAATATTTTGGAAGAGTTGAGAAGGATAGGTGTTAGCTCTTCCTAAATGTTTGATAGAATTCACCTGTGAAGCCATCTGGTCCTGGGCTTTTGTTTGTTTGAAGGTTTTTAATCACAGTTTCAATTTCAGTGCTTGTGATTGGTCTGTTTCTTATTTCTATTTCTTCCTGGTTCAGTCTCGGCAGTTTGTGCATTTCTAAGAATCTGTCCATTTTCTTCCAGGTTGTCCATTTTATTGGCATATAGTTGCTTGTAGTAATCTCTCATGATCCTTTGTATTTCTGCAGTGTCAGTGGTTACTTCTCCTTTTTCATTTCTAATTCTATTGATCTGAGTCTTCTCCCTTTTTCTCTTGATGAGTCTGGCTAATGGTTTATCAATTTTGTTTATCTTCTCAAAGAACCAGCTTTTAGTTTTATTGATTTTTGCTATTGTTTCCTTCATTTCTTTTTCATTTATTTCTGACCTGATCTTTATAATTTCTTTCCTTCTGCTGGCTTTGGGGTTTTTTTGTTCTTCTTTCTCTAATTGCTTTAGGTGCAAGGTTAGGTTGTTTATTCGAGATATTTCCTGTTTCTTGAGGTAGGCTTGTATTGCTATAAACTTCCCTCTTAGCACTGCTTTTGCTGCGTCCCATAGGTTTTGGGTCGTCGTATCTCCATTGTCATTTGTTTCTAGGTATTTTTTGATTTCCCCTTTGATTTCTTCAGTAATCACTTCGTTATTAAGTAATGTATTGTGTAGCCTCCATGTGTTTGTATTTTTTACACATCTTTTCCTGTAATTGATATCTAGTCTCATAGCGTTGTGGTCGGAAAAGATACTTCATACGATTTCAATTTTCTTAAATTTACCAAGGCTTGATTTGTGACCCAAGATATGATCTATCCTGGAGAATGTTCCATGAGCACTTGAGAAAAATGTGTATTCTGTTGTTTTGGGTGGAATGTCCTATAAATATCAATTAAGTCCATATTGTTTAATGTATCATTTAAAGCTTGTGTTTCCTTATTTATTTTCATTTTGGATGATCTGTCCATTGTGAAAGTGGGGTGTTAAAGTCCCCTACTATGATTGTGTTGCTGTCGATTTCCCCTTTTAATGGCTGTTAGTATTTGCCTTATGTATTGAGGTGCTCCTATGTTGGGTGCATAAATATTTACAATTGTTATATACCTTCCTCTTGGATCGATCCCTTGATCATTATATAGTGTCCTTCTTTGTCTCTTGTAATAGTCTTTATTTTAAAGTCTATTTTGTCTGATATGAGAATTGCTACTCCAGCTTTCTTTTGATTTCCATTTGCATGGAATATCTTTTTCCATCCCCTCACTTTCAGTCTGTATGTGTCTCTAGGTCTGAAGTGGGTCTCTTGTAGACAGCATATATATGGGTCTTGTTTTTGTATCCATTCAGCCAGCCTGTGTCTTTTGGTGGGAGCATTTAATCCATTTACATTCAAGGTAATTATCGATATGTATGTTCCTATTCCCATTTTCTTAAGTGGTTTTGGGTTTGTTTATTGTAGGTGTTTTTCCTTCTCTTGTGTTTCTTGCCTAGAGAAGTTCCTTTAGCATTTGTTGTAAAGCTGGTTTGGTGGTGCTGAACTCTCTCAGCTTTTGCTTGTCTGTAAAAGTTTTAATTTCTCCATCGAATCTGAATGAGATCCTTGCTGGGTAGAGTAATCTTGGTTGTAGGTTTTTCTCCTTCATCACTTTAAGTATATCCTGCCACTCCCTTCTGGCTTGCAGAGTTTCTGCTGAAAGATCAGATGTTAACCTTATGGGGATTCCCTTGTGTGTTATTTGTTGTTTTTCCCTTGCTGCCTTTAATATGTTTTCCTTATATTTAATTTTTGACAGTTTAATTAATATGTGTCTTGGCGTGGTTTCTCCTTGGGTTTTATCCTGTATGGGACTCCTCTGTGCTTCCAGGACTTGATTAACTATTTCCTTTCCCATATTAGGGAAATTTTCAACTATATCTCTTCAAATATTTTCTCAGTCCCTTTCTTTTTCTCTTCTTCTTCTGGGACCCCTATAATTCGAATGTTGGTGCGTTTAATGTTGTCCCAGAGGTCTCTGAGACTGTCCTCGTTCTTTTCATTCTTTTTTCTTTATCCTGCTCTGTAGTAGTTATTTCCACCATTTATCTTCCAGGTCACTTATTCCTTTTCTTCTGCCTCAGTTATTCTGCTATTGAATCCCATCTAGAGTATTTTTAATTTCATTTATTGTGTTTTTCATCATTGCTTGGTTCCTCTTTAGTTCTTCTACGTCCTTGTTAAATGCTTCTTGCATTTTGTCTATTCTATTTCCAAGATTTTGGATCATCCTTACTATCATTATTCTGAATTCTTTTTCAGGTAGACTACCTATTTCCTCTTCATTTGTTAAGTCTGGTGTGTTTGACCCTGCTCCTTCATCTGTGTGTTTTTCTGTCGTCTCATTTTGCTTATCTTACTGTGTTTGGGGTCTCCTTTTCACAGGCTGCAGGTTTGTAGTTCCGTTGTTTTTGGTATCTGTCCCCAGTGGCTAAGGTTGGTTCAGTGGGTTGTGTAGGCTTCCTGGTGGAGGGGAACTAGTGCCTGAGCTCTGGTGGATGAGGCTGGATCTTGTCTTTCTGGTGGGCACGTCCACGTCTGGTGGTGTATTTTGGGGGTGTCTGTGGCCTTATTATGATTTTAGGCAGCCTCTCTGCTAATGGATGGGGCTGTGTTCCTGTCTTGCTAGTTGTTTGGCATAGGGTTGTCCAGCACTGTAGCTTGCTGGTCGTTGAGTGAAGCTGGGTCTTGATGTTGAGATGGAGATCTCTGAGAGATTTTTTGCCGTTTGGTATTACGTGGAGCTGGGAGGTCTCTTGTGGACCAGTGTCCTGAAGTTGGCTCTCCCACCTCAGAGGCACGGCCCTGATGCCTGGCTGGAGCACCAAGAGCCTTTCGTCCACACGGCTCAGAGTAAAAGGGAGAAAAAATAGAAAGAAAGAAAGAAAGAGGCTATAATATAGTGAAGTAAAATAAAGCTATTGTAAAGCAAAGCTATACAGACAAAATCTCACCCAGAAGCATATACATATACACTCACAATAAAAAGGAAAAGGGGAAAAATTAATATATCCTGCTCCCAAAGTCCACCTCCTGAATTTGGGACGATTCGTTGTCTATTCAGGTATTCAACAGATGCAGGCACATCAAGTTGTTTGTGGAGTTTTAATCCGCTGCTTCTGAGGCTGCTGGGAGAGATTTCCCCTTCTCTTCCCTGTTCGCACAGCTCCTGGGGTTCAGCTTTGGATTTGGACCCGCCTCTGCGTGTAGGTCGCCTGAGGGCGTCTATTCCCCGCCCAGACAGGACGGAGTTAAAGGAGCAGCTGCTTCGGGGGCTCTGGCTCACCCAGGCCGCGGGGAGGGAGGGGTACAGAGGAGGCGGGGCGAGCCTGCGGCGTCAGAGGCCGGCGTGACGTTGCAACCAGCCTGAGGCGCGCAGTGTGTTCTCCCCGGGGATGTTGTCCCTGGATCACGGGACGCTGGCAGTGGGCGGGCTGCACGGCCTCCCGGGAGGAGCGTTGTGGAGAGTGACCTGTGCTCGCACACAGGCTTTTTGGAGGCGGCAGCAGCAGCCCCAGCGTCTCAAGCTCGTCTCTGGGGTCCGCGTGATCGCCGCGGCTCGCGCCCCGTCTGTGGAGTTTGTTTCGGCGGCGCTCTGAATCCCCTCTCCTTGCGCGCCGCGAAACAAAGAGGCAAGAAAAAGTCTCTTGCCTCTTCGGCAGCTGCAGACTTTTTCCCGGACTCCCTCCCGGCTAGCTGTGGTGCGCTAACCCCTTCAGGCTGTGTTCACGCCGCCAACTCCAGTCCTCTCCCTGGGATCCGACCGAAGCCCCGAGCCTCAGCTCCCCAGCCCGCCCGCCCCGGCGGGGAGCAGACAAGCCTCTCGGGCTGGTGAGTGCTGGTCAACGCCGAGCCTCCGTGGGGAAGCTGCGGGAATCTCTCCACTTTGCCCTCTGCACCCCTTGTTGCTGCGCTCTCCTCCGTGGCTCGAAGCTTCCCCCTCTGCCACCCGCAGTCTCTCCCGCGAAAGGGCTTCCTTAGTGCGTGGAAACCTTTCCTCCTTCACCAGCTCCTCCCACTGGTGCAGCTGCCGTCCCTATTCTTTGTCTCTGTTATTTCTTTTTTCTTTGCCCTACCAAGTACGGGGGGAGTTTCTTGCCTTTTTGGAGGTCGGACGTTTTCTGCCAGCGTTCAGTGGGTGTTCTGTAGGAGCAGTTCCACGTGTAGATGTATTTCTACTGTATCTGTGGGAAGGAAGGTGATCTCCGCGTCTTACTCTTCCTCCATCTTCTCTCCTCCCTATCATCCATTTCTTTTGTGTCTCTGCCTACTACTTCTAACAATGCAGATCTTACACTGAGACAAGTGTAATTATGTGACTGAATACCTTTTAACTGTTTGGTCAGGTGGTTTGGCACACTCCAGTTTGTGTCACCAATACTAATACGTTTCAGTACCCTTGCCAGTGTGTAAAAGTCCATTCTTCATGAGGTGATTTACAAGGCACCATATACACCTAAGACTGAAATCTGTTAATAAACTTTCATTGTGAGAATTTCAATTATAACCCTAGACTCTTTCAAGACACGGAAATTCTTCAGAGATTACAAATACCAATACTTGGCCAAATTTTCATCCTATAGAAGCAAAGATATATAATCAGGTCACAGTTATTTAGCATTTTAATGTTTTGGTTCTGGGGCTTAGGAGAATAATAAAAGAGCATGTGTCCCTTCTATGGAACACTCTGGGGCTTTTGCCACATTCTACTGAACTCTGAAAACTTGTTCTGTAATTTCACAAAGTCCCATATAGCCCTCATACTCAGAAGTAGAAGTTTACCATATTGAATCTTTTTTTTTTTTTTTTTTAATTTCACAGGTCTTAAGAATATGGTTGGATAAGTTTAGACAAATGCATACACTGAGTAACAAACACCTTAAAAAATTAAGATAGGGAACATTGTTAACAACCTAGAAAGCTCCTTCATGTTCCTTTTCAGTTTATCCTCCTCCCCCAGGCAACCACTATTCTGATGACTTCTATCTCCATAGATTAGTTTTGTCTATTCTTAAATTTCACATAAATGGAATCATGCAGTATGTTCCCTTTTGTGGCTGGCTTCTTTGGCTCAACGTAATGGTTTTGAGATTTACGCTGATTGTTGCAAGTAACAGTAGCAGTTCCTTTTTAAATTGCTGAATAATATTCCATTCTATGAACTTACTACAGTGTGTTTATCCATTATTAATTAACACAGAAGCTGGATGGGCACATGCTGGTGCTTCAATAAAACAAATGTAGCAATTCCTGTTCTTTCAAATCTGCAGTTTATACTTGGCTTTTGCTAATGACTATATCCAGATCCAAAGCTGATTTTTAATCCTTCAGTCCTCAAAGAGAGCATGGGAAAAACTTCTTGAGAGTCTGAAGAATCTGAGCAGAAAGCAGGAGTAAGAGATAGGAGGTATTCAGGGAGATATCTTCAACATGAACCAAATTTGCTCTAGGTCCTGGCTCTTGTCAAGGATTGTGAAAAGACTGAATTAAATGCAGGTCTAACCCTAACCCTCTCTCAGTGTTATCTTCCTCTTATCCTTCCTAGCTCTTTTGACCACTGGTTAAAAATTATTTTTCTCTATAAACAATCTAAAGACTTTCACCTATTCAAAAAAGCCTTGCTTGCTTGGGTAGTCTGTAGTTTCAGTTAGGATGGCAGTGAAGGCAATGGTGTATATAGAAATGTATTTTGAGTTCCTTTCCTTGTGACCAAGCACACATCAAAAAAGCAGGAAGGAAAGTTGGAGGAAATTATGCAATTTATTATGATTTCTCATCATCAAGAACTTGTGTCCACAGGGAAAGAATAATAGTCCCTATAAAGGTTTCTTTTGGTTATTTGTGATTCCTCCCTCAAGAACTTTAAAACAAATTTTGAGAGAGCATAGACAAATCTAGTTTGATCTAATTTGTTAGAAAACAAATGAGATCAATCTAATTTGATCTAATTAGTTAGGTGTCCGCAGGAAACATCATTCCAGATGAGAATGGAGCAACCAACATTAAAAAAAAAAAAAAAAAAGAATAACTGAGCATTATACTGAGATTATAGAAACTCATTATTGCAAATACTGTGGATAAATAATGGTTCCTAATTAGAGATTAATTTTAAGCCAGTGACTATTTACAGAATCAAATCTTTAACAGTTCTGTAGGTAGAATTTTTTTTTAATGTGTCACTCAAGTATTATCCCTTCTCAGTTGAAAAAGGGATTTTTAATATTCAGAATTACTTGAACTTCAAGTCCTCACTTTGTAGGATTTCCCCAACATGGTCCATCATCTTTCTGAAGGTGCTATTTCAGAGTAGTAGCTCCCAGAAAGAGTTCATTTGTAGTTGCCTAGAAAACCTGACAGGTGATATATTGATATATTGAATGGAGGCATGAATGGTCAAAATCATGCAAAAACTATAGTCTAGGTTAAAAGTACTATAAAGAGTATTGGACCAGACATATATTTAACATAGCTCATGTCCAGAGGAGAAATTAATCCAATTTGGAAGTAAGAACCATTAAAATCTTTATGTCTTTTTACATTGGGAAAAAATTGAAGATGCCATAAATCACAACTGTAGTGCTGATACTACTGATATTACTAAAATAAAATAAAGTATCTAATTAGAATGAATGCAAAACTCCTATTCCTGTACATTTTTGAATTTATAATATCACTAAATCAACTTTTTTAAAGAATTAATTTTTTCTACTTATTAAGAGACTAAAAAGGAAGAACAAGCATTGTCTTATATAAGATTTTTATTTGAATGCTCTGAAAATTATAATCACATTTAATGTTGTTGGGAAGAAAGTATTATTTGATGTCATTTTGTAATTTTCCTGAATATTTATAAGCCATAAAGTATTGCTCTGGTTGTCTGTTTTCCTCCTCTTAAAAAAACCTCTACATCTTTTAAAATTTTTAATTAATTAATTAATTAATTTATGGCTGCATTGGGTCTTCATTGCTGCACGGGGGTTTCTCATTGTGGTGGCTTCTCTTGTTGCAGAGCACAGGCTCTAGGCACGAGGGCTTCAGTAGTTGTGGCCCACGGGCTCAGTAGTTGTGCTTCGTGGGCTCTAGAGTGCAGGCTCAGTAGTTGTGGTGCACGAGTTTAGTTGCTCTGTGGCATTCTACATCTTTTTTAATCAAAACTTTAGGGAGTTTATTTTAGTATAAACACATAGGTACTGAGGGCTTTTTTTTTTTCATCCTCAATTCTCAAAATATACTGAATTAAAACCAGATACTCATGTTGGGATACGGCCAAGGATTCCTTCATCTTAGCCATTGCTCTTGGCCAGATCTAGGGCTCTGACCCGCATCTACCCAGGGAAACCACAGTCCATGACTGTCCAGTTGTCTTGGAATGAAATGCGCTGTCTGGAATTTCCAGGAAGAAAACACATTTAATCATTGGATAACGTGCTCACAGGTAGGCAAGCGAGGCTGTGCTCCCTTATCACTGATGAGCTCCCCAGTCCCCCCCAAGGTCAGCTGTCCCACCTCATTCTTCCCCACATCGTGTGAGTCACTGCTGTGCTTACAAAGTCCAAGAGTACAACCACTTTATCTTCCATAGAAACACAAAATGGACACGCTTTTCCATTATGCTTGATTCTGTAACGAAAGGTCTAGGAAGTGAGTGTAACATGAACTCATTCCTTCCGCCTCAGCAGACAGATGGATAGAGACATTCCAGTTTGTTTCCAGTCTTTTGTCTTCGGAGCATTTTTGGCATTTCCTTCAGGAAACTGGAGGTTGTGACCTAAGGTTTCCTTAGTGAACATGCTTCTGTTTCCCACAGTTAACTTTACCCAGAAATGACATCTACTCTATTAGGTGAGGTTTATCTTCGTGTCCCAACTGTGTCCTGTGCATATTCAATGACACTTGAAAGCACAAATTCTGAAAGTTAACAATAGCACTGAAGAGGCAAACACACCAAAATACTTCGATGTAATCCCCAATGAAGATGATAATATCAAAACAAGAATTAAAAATTCTGTGAGGCTTGCCATTTTATAGTTGGAGAAATTGACTAGGGATGTTAAAGCTTTCAGATACTATGAATCAAAAATTTTCAGATAAAAGATGTATGCTATTCAGCCAACATTCTACAACTTGTTACTTTATTGCTAATGTGTAGTTTTATATTGTTCAGCGGGTAGACTGGGAGAAGCCAAAACAATGTCCTGAAAGAATTAAGTAATTTAATATAATCTCCCATAGCCATATCCCCACTTCCCCAGTATGTTGATGGCAAGCCAAGAATGTAAGCTTCTAGGGATGGGTGTGAACTGACCAGTGAGTGTCATAATTTAACTTTGATTTACAACCACATTGTTGTACATTATTTCATTTAAAACTCATGTTTTAAGACAGAATTATTGTACTTAATTTAGTTTGGCTTGAATGTCATTTAAAACCCAAACAATTACATTTACTTGCCAATGTGGTATTTAGAAGCTGGTGGTTTTCATCTCATTCTTTACTACTCTTCAATGTTAACTTATTGAAGTTTCTCTTCCTGAAAAAAAAAGAGTGGTTTCTAAACAAACCACATTCTTTTTTCACACCCTAGTTTATCAGGGTAAAATCCTCTAAAGAATAACAGAAATTTGCCTTTAACTGATTCTAAAGAGGCACATAGTCAAATAGAATGTCTTAATAATTATTTTTTTAAAAATGCTCTTCACAAAGGAATCTTTAAAAAAAATCAGTTTATTAATGTTTAAAAGTTGATAAAGCTATGTGCAAAATGATCCACATTGTCAGAAACCTATTAAATACTATTTTTTAAAAAAAAGACATTTCTCAGTTTAATTGCACTGGAAACCACACTAAACAGACACCAATATATTTTTATTCTTTGTGACATTTATACACATCTTCAATTAACTATTTAATGTACTGAAAAACTTCTTATGTTCCCTATCAGTTAAAGTAATGCTTTAAGGGCACAAGAGGATGGTATTTTCTGAAGAAATACACATTCAATGGTGTTAACACAGGTTAGGAAAATCCAATAAAATGTTGAAACAAATACATTCAAAAATTATTAAAAAAGTACTTTTAACACAACAAAATACAGCCATCCTGTTGGTTGAAATGATTCACACAACACTCTGAAAGAAACATCAACAAAAGTGCCAAAGACAGATGCTGTATTTGTTAGACAAATTCGTTAAGAAATCTTTCTTGGTTTACAAAGTCACCCTCCAGTCAGTTTTCACCTTGTTTTGCTTGTTTGTTTCTCCTATGACACTAAGGATCCTGGCTGATGTCATTTAAATACATTGGGACTTCCTCATGCAGATTTCAGCCATGATGGATATGATACTGTAATACATTTCATTGCAAAGGTTTTTTTTTTTAAAGTGACTGCAACTAAAATCAAAAACACTCATCCAGCTTACGTGGAAACTTTGGCTTCAGCAAGTGAAATTGCTTTACATCTCCAAACCATCTCCACCACAGTCTACCTGCTGGACACAGCCTACCTGCTACACATCATCAAGAAATGGACCGTGCCACACTCTCAACTCTGAATGCCAGGTAGTTAAAATATAAAGTGAAGGAATTCTGAGGAGGGATGTGAAGGGGAAGGGAGGGTAGGATATGCAGAGCATACCTAGCAAAGCAGAAGTGCACACACTCACTTGGGCTGGAAACTAAAGTGAAAGAAAACATCTCCTCAAAGCTCCCGACAGAGACGCTTTCACACGGGGACATTAGTCTTTGAGGAGGGGCCAGATGAACCCTTCAGGAGCTTGACAATGCTAGACCTTTGGCTCAGTGCAAAATCAAAGCTCCAGCGAGGGGAGGAAATAGATTCCAGGCAAGGACCTGATCTCCACCCTTCCCAGTGCATTGTTCACAGGAACTAAGTCTACCCACCAACACCAGGCACCTCCAGGCTGTTCTTACGCTTCCCTTCCCTCCCTCTGGCTTGCGACAGCTCCTGCCTGGCAGCAGTGGAGGCACAGAGTTTTTTTTTTCCAAACAAACACTGGGGTGGTGGGCAACCATGCAAGCTCCCCATGGGTCAGCAGTTTTCACTTTTAGGAAGAAGAGTTGACGTTTCCAGAAGACATAATGGTCTCTGGGTTATCCCCATCATCCTTCTGAGGGTGGGAGGAGTTGTCTGACTTACTGCGGCTGAATTCCATGCCGGCGATGATGGGTCGTGTGAATTTGCCGGCGGAGTCTCCGCTGGGGCACTTGCAGCAGGACATGATCCGGACGAAGGCCCGACGCATCTCCTTGTTGGACAAAGTGTAAATGATGGGGTTGGTGCCAGAGTTGAGCACAGCCAACACCAGGAAGTACTCCGTTCTGAAGAGGATGTCGCAGGTCTTCACCTTGCAGCCCACGTCCAGCAGGAGCAGGATGAAGAGGGGCGCCCAGCAGGCGATGAAGACGCCCAGGACGATAATCACGGTCTTGAGCAGCGCCAGCGACTTCTCAGAGCTGCGGCTGGCCTTCGAAATGTTCTTGCGGAAAGTCAGACGGCGGCTCCGAGTCCTGACCAAGGAGTAGATCCTGCAGTACAGGATGACAATGGAGAGTAGGAGCAGAGTGAAGACCGTGGTGCAGAAGAGGATATAGTGCTTGTGGTACAGCGGCAGCACTGTGGAGCAGCTGGGCAGCGCGCTGATGCAGTTCCAGCCCATGATGGGCAGGCCCCCCAGGATGAGGGAGATAACCCAGCAGGCACTGATGAGCAGGAAGGAGCGGAACCTGTTGCTCCCATTGTGGAGTTTCATCTTCAGCATGGTGATATAGCGCTCAATGGCGATGGCCAGGAGGCTGAACACGGAGGCAGACAGGGCCACAAACATACTCCCTTCCCGCAGAAACCACTGGGCGGGGGTTAGCTTGTAGGTGGTGGCCCCAGACAGAAGCAGGTTGGCCGTATAGGCCACTCCTGCCAACAGGTCTGAGAGGGCGAGGTTGCCAATAAAATAGTACATGGGTCGGTGGAACTTCTTGGTTTTCCAAATGGTCAGCAAAACAAAGATGTTCTCTAGGATGATAAAGCAGCAGATGAGAATGAACACCACTGAGATCAGTTTAATGCCGTTTTCCTTGTCCGCGCCGATATTCAGCTTTCCCGTGTAGTTATAATGCCGGACGATGATGTCGTAGTTGACATAGTCGGAGACAGAGCTGCGGAGGGCCTTGACCAGCGGGATGTTGGTGGACCCCATGATGCGCACTGTCCCCAGGAGCCCGGGGCGGTACTTCTCCAGATGAACGCTAGAGGGCGAGGCGGAGAGAGCCTTCACTGGCAGCGGGGGTGGTTGAGCGAGAGAGATCCAGGCTTTTTGTGTAGCTTTTCCGTGGCTGGAGAGGGCCTCAGAAACCGCAGCCTTAAACAAATCACAAAGAGGAGAGAGTCAGGGGAAAAGCCACAGCACACTGGCGTTAATTCATTCTAGCGAAGGTATTGCTCCAGTTTTCTTGGTGCTGATTTGTTTTAAAGAAACTTGGGACAGTGCAGGAAGAAGGATTAAAAAACAAACAAACAAACAAAAAAAGGAATTAGGGGAAGAAAGAAAGGGAGAAGAAAAAAACAAAAATGTACCCAAACTGAAAACTCCGACTCGACAAGACGAAAATCGCTCCCTAGGGTTACATCCACTCAAATGGAAATGGGAAAACTGGAGAAGTGAACCCCATTTATCCCCACTCTTGCCTCCTCAACCCCCCCCCACCCCCGCCCAACGCTGCTCCCACCCCACAAGGTTTCCAGCCGCAGCCGAAAGAGTCTCTGAAGCGTTCACCCGCTCAGCGGCGGGCTCACCACCAGGTCCTGGTCGCTCCTTCGAAGAGCCTCAACCGCCAATGTGAGGGCGGAGACGCACACCTCTGCCCTCCACCACCACCCAGCTAAAACCACCTCCTAATTGCCATGCAAGAAATTAGGTTTGCACGAAAACCATTTGACAGCGTAAGTCACTTTTTGGGCTCTATTAATAACTCTCTAGGAGCAGGTGTGCTTGGGGTCCAAAGGCGCAGCATGGTGTGGGCAGCCAAGCCCGCCCTGGCCTTGCGGTAAACAGGAAAGCTTAGCGCCTCCGTGAAGCAACAGCCTTTTCTTTCTTCTTCTTCTTCTTTTTTTTTTCTTGCAAGCCAGTGCAAGAAAATATAAAGGTACTCGGTGAAAATCATTCATAAGCTATTGCAATAAATCCCAGAAGTTTCGTACATTCGTTGATTGCAAAAGTAGTATTTTTAGTTACTGTGGATATAGCCAAAACGCGCACACAAAAAGAGACGTTAAACTACAAATGATAAAAATACATGCCACTGCATTCCGAATTCCAAATGCCAAATTACTCTCCAGAAACTCACACAAGCAGAAGTCTGCCGGTGCATTGCTAAGCTAGCGCGGGCAGTTTTATTCACTGCTTTTCCCCAACACGTTGCCTCCTCTCATAGAACTAGAAAGTGTGGGGGGAATGAAACGTGGCACTGGTGATCAGAAGTCTACCCGAGAGTTGTTTAAACGTTTCAAGGTAACGTAGCAAATGCGATAAAAGTGGAGTCATCGAGGCGACAGCAATTCCAGCAATTCCCAGGACAGCAGAGGCAGCTCGCGCCCAGAAGCTCCGCGTTTCCCTCATCTAATTCCACACCCTGCTCTCTCGCAGTGCAAGTTTAAGCCCTTACCCCACCTCCCCCAGTCTTTGTCTATAGGATTTCCCAGAATAAGCGCCTCTCCTCCGACCCACCACAGCTTCCGCTATCCCCCAGCCCCAGACGGTTCTACAATGGGAACTTAACCCTTTTCCAAACTTTAAGTCACAAGTGCGCCAAGAACAATCCGATCCGGTTGGTCTCCTTAGTAGCCCAGAGATGCTTGTTTTCAGCACGCAGAGACAGATGTTTTAAAAGTGTTCGTTTTGCTTCATTCCGGTTTAAAATTTTTGTTTCTGCCTCTGAAGACCTCCCACCTCGATGCTCCTCCACGCGCACACCCTACCTGGCTCAGGCTGGACGAAGCTGCGTTCGGGGAGCTCCGGGTCTGCACGGCGCGCTCGGCATCTTGCTGCTGCCCCCGACTGAGCGCGCCGCGTTCTCAACTTACTCGAGTCGGGGTCCCCTCCCTCCGCAGCCGCGCACTCCAATGGCCAGCGCGCTCGCCGCGGCCCGGCCGACCGGTCAGCTGAAGTCGCCGAGCGCCCCGCTGAGGCTGAGTGGCTTCTTTAGGAAGAGACAGGGAGGAGTGAGTGCCTCAAACCCCCCACGCCCTCCGCCCGCGGCTGGGGACCTCAGGATCAGTGCTGCTGAGACTCACCGTCCGGGAACGATCTGCGGCAGAAACACACACACAAAAAGAACCCCTCCTTCCCCACAGGCAACCAAAAAAAGGAAAAAAAAAAAAAAAAAAAAAAACCAGAAAAGGGGCGGAGCCTGGTGCCCCCAGGACTCTTAATGTATAAATCTCGGCCCTCGCCCTGCAATCCGCCGCTCCCGGGCGGTGGAGACAGTTCTCCCGCGCCTTAGAAAAGGGGGAGAGGCGAAGAGCTGTTGGAAGCTTTTCTCCAGAAAAGTCTTAAGGGACAGAGGACGGCCTGGCGTCTGTAGTGCATCTCTCTGGTCCCCCAGCCCCGCAACCCTTGGGGGATTGGAGTCCGGTGATTGTGGCCGGGCTCCGCCCTCCTCTCCGGCCCCGGCCGCGTCTGCGGAGGCAGGGGAAACAGGCGCCGCGACCCCGCGAGTCCCGGCCGCGTTCTGGGGGAGGAGAGGCTGGGAAGGGGCTGCCAGAGGTACGGAGGAGGCGAGCAGCCTGGGAGGGAGAATGGCCCGGGAGGTTCCTCCACTTCTGCCCGCCTCCATCTCTCACCCCCATCCCGCTGCTGCCTCGAAACTTGCGGTCTGAGGGGCAGAAAGTGGCTTTCTCGGGGCGCGCAGTGAAATGGGCCAGCTCCGGGCGAGGTGTTGGGCGGGGGTTCCCCTCACTCAACTGGGCGCAAAATCAGGCCTAGTGTCCTAGATTCTGGCCAGTGGTGAGGTCTTTGAGGAGGTGGGCAGCTGCCGGGGCCCGAGAGACTTAAACAGCTTGGGCAGCTCAGGAATTTCCAAAGGGGAAGAGCTGCCGGCCCGGTCAGCCTAGGGCCTGCAGCTGCCCAGCTCGGGGCCAGCGCGCTTCTCTCCCTCTCTACTTGAGAGGCCCCCAAGCCTCAGTGCTCACAACTCGCCCACTCTTTCCTTTCCCTTGGATGCTACTTCAGAACGTGAGGCGGCCTTGGTCAGCTCCGCCTAAATGATAAAATGAGGGCACTTGTGACGGCCCTCCTGCTGCAAAGTTGGTTTCCACCCAGTTCCTGGTCGCACTGGCTTCCCATCCTGGCAGATGTGAACGCAAAACTTCTCCGTTGTGCAGTTTCAATTAACACAGTACAGACACACCCTGTACCTGAATGACTCAGAAGGAGGCTGAATGAATAAACAACAGACTCCTGGCTTCTGGGATCTTACGACTTTGCAAAGGAAAAAAATCAAATGACAGTTAATACACAGTTGCCCGAAAGCTCTCATCAGCAGCGTTGCACCCAGCACACACCCACAAATTTAACAACAGTAAGTGCGAACGACATAGAAACTAAGATAACTGTCCTCTATACTCTAGAATAGACTTTGATTGGGTCTGAGAATGTATTTCACTTAAAAGGGAAGATATGTTGTGTCTACTCAGCACAAAAAAATGCGTGGACTTGGCAAACTTCACCTCATCCACTAATTTATGAGTTCTTTAAAGGGAAAGGAATTAAAGTACATTGCACACCCAGACTATATCAGGCATGTGGTAGATTATCTAATTTAACACTACTACTCTATGAAGCAAACATTGTTGGTCATTTTGTTGATGAAGGAAATGTCAGGCAGTTTAAGCCACTAGATGTCCCAGCTAATGGGTGGCTGAGCTAGGTTCCAAAACTCAAATACTGCAGATGCCACGTCAAATGCCTTCAGTAAACAGTTAAGGTGTTCTGTATGTATACACCGGTTTGACAAATGAAGTCCTTTAAAACCACTTCTTTCCTGACTATGCAAGTGTTACACATATTAACACATTTAATCCTTACCATGACCCTGCAGGTTAGGTACTGTTAATATCCTAATTCTACAAACAAGGCAACTGAGTCCCAAACATATTAAGCAACTTGGTTAGTGTGGGCTTTGACCGTAGACAAGCTGCAGATTCTTAACTGCTGCTCTAAATCACCGCGATAAACCTCAACGATGTCAAAGAATTGTGTGAGGGAAGTCAGTCCTTTTCTGGTGAATAATGTTGGTGAGGACAACATTCAATATTGATTCAACATTTAGAAGAGCTCAAACACTTTGCAGATGATTACTTAGCAATATTCATCCTTAGTGCACAGCTATGAGATATAAAATATAGATGACCACTCAGGCAAAATTAGAAAGTAAGCAAAGTGATTTGCCACAATGGCTTCCCTGCCAGTTTCGAGTCTCTGGTTCCTACACATGTCTCTTCCCATTACTCTCATGAGAACCCCCCAAGAACTGCATCCTCAAAAAGCTGTTAGCCCAGCTTCCTTTCTGCGGCAAGTCCAATGTTCCTCTCTTACTTCCTGGCATGCTGAGGTTACCATCTGATGCCCATCACGTTGAGGTTGATCCATTCCAAATTTCTGATTTCAAAGCAGCTTTGCTGTTCTTTATGCATGCTTTAGTGTCTCTCTTTAAGGGTTGCCGGATAAAATACCATGCAATATTTGGGACATATACTGAAAAAATTGTTGTTTTAATCTGCAATTCAGATTTAACTGAGTGAGCTGTATTTTTGTTCACTAAATCTGGCAACCCTACTCTCTTTCCTAAAGGCTCCATTCACTTTCGAACTCCCTCTCCTCCCCCTAGTCCCCTGTAAAGATCCAACTCTCTCCTTACTCATTTGTTCATAGGAGAATAACTAGCCTTCGACTTCATGGAGAAAAGAGTATCACCACTTATAAATTCCAGCTTCATAATAACTTCACCCACCCTAACCTCCTTCCCACAGCTCTGCTCCTTCTCTTGCCTGTATCACCATGCCGCTTCCCCCAAATTTTCTAAGACAATTATTCTTTCTCTCGTTTGTATTTTCAGTTCTTTCCCTCTGATGACTCTTCACTTGAAACTTACCTTAATATTTATGTGTTTCCTCTACCAAAAACTCACTGTCTTCCCCTCATACTAGGTCCCAGGATCTCTCTCTTCTCTTGTTTGCCAACATTCAAAACTATGTAATGGAACATGATTGAGCTTTGGAACCAGACAGACTTGGGTTCAGCCTTAATTCTGCCAGTTCCTAGCTGTGTGACTTTGGGCAAGTTCCTTTAACTTCCTGAGGCCTCAGCTTCTTCATCTCTAAAATGGTATACTGATATTTCTTTCAGTCACTGGGAGGATTAAAGAGCTTCATGTATGTAAAGAGTATTACGGTAAGGGGCTTCCCTGGTGGCATAGTGGATAAGACTCCACACTCCAAATGCAGGGGGCACGGATTCGATCCCTGGTCAGGGAACTAGATCCCACATACATGTTGCAACTAAGGAACCCGTGAGCTGCAACTAAGGAGCCCACCTGTTGCAACAAAGGGGCCCACCTGTGGCAACTAAAACCCCATGAAACCAAATAAATAAATAAATAAATAAATATATATATATATTTTTAAAGTATTATGGTAAATGCTTCACTTTCCCACCACCTCTATCTTTAACTCTATTATATTCATTGCTTTTTTTTTTTATAGCAACTACCATGGCATTTATTAGTTGTCAGAAAGCTTCACAATCGGTTTCATGATCAGAAAATAAAGCAAGATTTCAGTTTGTTTTCTTTACAAAATTGTTCAGTTTCTGAAATATAAAGGATCATTTGCTTTCTAAAAATGTCAGCTTTGCCACATGGTGTTCCAGAGATCTGACCTCAAAAGCTTCTCAAGTTTTACCATCCACAGAATCTTTATTTGTAACTGAGACCCATCTGTTGTTTTCCATTTGAAGCTTCTTCAGCAGTTTATAGCAAAGTGAGAGAAGTTGGACCAAAGTAGCCATTATGCATCTTGTCTTTGTAATACTCTTATCAACCTTTAGAAACACTTGATTCTGCAAAGGTGTCTTAGTTACTGCCTGGAGCTGGTGGCATAGAGGAACAAGCTTGTTTATTTCCAGGAGAAGCATAAGCTTATCATCATCTTTCAGCTGTTTTGAGAAAGCTTGCACACTTGAAGCAAGCTTCAAACCCTCTTCAACAAAAACCTCTAGTTGATGAATTAAATCCTGGGAAGTTTTTATTGGTCCCTCTCCCCTAGTAAATAAATACAGAGAATAGGCCATACTGGACATGTTCCGTCCGTATCGAACAATCTCATCCTCCTGATCCTCCCACTTCTCAATCTCGCAGTTGGCATCAGAGGTGAGCAAACCCAGCTTGAGTCCAAGCTTTGCTATCTTGGCTTGCTCCTCAGAGTCAGGCTTGTCTGGCTTTAATGATTTCAGGTTTGCGTTATTCTTCATTGGCTTTGGAAGTGAAAGGTAGCCATACTTCTCTCCTCGTCTTCCTTCAAACACATCACTGATTTCTCTCAGCAGTGTTAACATGTCACTAATTTGGGATTCCCAGGCTTCACAGAATACATCTAGATTTTCTTTAGCAATTTTACTAGATGGATGCAAAGTCAAAGTTTCAGCAGCAGAAATTATCTGCTGGCCAGTCACCTGAAATGTCTCCTCTGCATGTATACAGGTTATTTCAAGAGGTTCTGTCCCAGACACATGTCTCAACAATCGACAGGTCTCAACAAGCCGCTCTTTCTGTTCAGAGAGTTTGCAGGCATATTCAGCCAAACCTTCTAAATTTCCTTCTACTCCAGTAAGTTTTAATGCTTTGAGAACCACATGATCAGTGTGGTATTTTACCAGATCTGCTGCCAGCTGAGCTGCTGTACTATGAAGTTCTTTCTTAAGTTCATTGAGGCTGTGGCTGATTTTCAATACAGCGAGTTCCAGTTCTTCATCGATGCTCTTTGTTTTCTTGCTTTGAGCTTCAATCCACACAGAAATTAACTGCTGCAGTTCCATCCTGGCCTGAGCTGACAGTTCCAAGATGCATTCCCTGTGCTCGTGGCTGGTATAGGCACAATCAGTAAAGTCCTCTGTGCGCTCCAAGAGGGCGTCCAGCATCGCAGAGAGAGTCTCTTTTGACTGAAAATAAAGATTCTCCCGAAGAGTTTCAATATTCATCTTGAATTCCTTAATTCCAGTAAAAATACTGATAGATGAAATGTCAGTCTCTCCATTTGGTTTGCATTCGGTCACAATTTCAATTACCTTATCCAACGCCACTTTCATTCTGTCAAATACTCCTTCTTTGTTTTTATGGGCTGATTCACAGTTGGGATGCCTGAAACACGTCTTTGAAGCTGTGAGAAGCATCATTGTACACTTTTCAAGAACTGCCCTAGCTGCTGCCATTTTTGCCTTTTTCTTTTCATCTTTCAAATCATTTTGTCTATCTCCAGTAAGATGTGCAAACTCCACCATTTCATTTCCAAATTGACTGAATATTTGGACAAACTCTTGAAAGCTGTTCACTTTCTCCAGTCTTTCCGTAGTTGCAAGAACCTTATTTCTTGACCTTATTATCTGCTTAATGACTACTTGGGTCTGCCAGCAATAACACTTTTGTCACTGAAGAAAGAAGTAATCTTGCAGCCTTTATAACTCCTGTTTTATCTGTAAAAATTGTGATCTGGCCATCAGATTCTGGACGATTCAAGCTGCTCATATCTGTAAGTGCAGCAATTGTTTCTCCTGCTTGTTTAGCTTCAATACAGGCAATATTTATTTCTTCTTTCAAGTCCCAGTTTTCATTGGCTACAGCTTCCCCTACTTTAACAAATCTTCCAACTGCCAAGTTGACGGCTTGTCCTACACGCTGAATTGCTTGCAGAGTTTTATCAGACTTTTTGGTATTATCTTTATAATTAATAAGTGTGGTGATCTGAGAAACCAGCGGGAGCAGCGTCTGCTCCACCGAGCGAGTTTTGATCTCGAGTCCGGAGTCGAAGGCGAGGCCAAACGGGCCGGAGCCGTGCACTGCCCCGGCGGCGGCACCGCCGGCCGGGCCCGGAGAGGCGGCCACGGCCCTCAGCCCGTCGCGGAGCCCGGACGCCGCACCGCTGCGGACCCGCCGCCCGCCCGCCTGCCTGCGCTCCGCCTTCATTGCTTTTATTATCTCACTTTCCATCTTACCATTCACGTTCCTTTTTGATTGTAAAATAAATTTATTTTTAATAAAATTAATACATGCATATGGTTTAAAAAAATCAAACAGTAGAAAACTCGCAGGGAAGAGCATCAGTCTTCCGAAGCTCCCTGACCCTCTAATCCTCCCAACCACTTTGAAATCTTACTGGTGTTCCTTTTCTTTTTTCTTTCTTTCTTTATTTATGGCTGCACTGGGTCTTCGTTGCTGCGTGCGGGCTTTCTCTAGTTGCAGCAAGCAGGGGCTACACTTCGTTGCGGTGCGCAGGCTTCTCATTGTGGTGGCTTCTCGTGTTGCGGAGCACAGACTCTAGGCACACAGGCTTGAGTAGTTGCAGCACGCAGGCTCAGTAGTTGTGGCGCACGGGCTTAGTTGCTCCAAGGCATGTGGGATCTTCCCGGGCCAGGGCTCGAACCCGTGTGCCCTGCATTGGCAGGCAGATTCTTAACCACTTCGCCACCAGGGAAGCCCTTGTTGATGTTTCTTCTAGTGGCTATTTGAACTCTCTAAATCCACTATTTTATACCTCCATTTCCTGATTATCAATTTTAGACAATATCTAAAGGTTTTCTGCTATGTTGAAGGAGTATTAATTCACTTACCCTTAAGAAACATGCTTGTGCTATAAACTTTCTAAATTCTTGAGTGTCTGAAATTTTAAAAATTCTGTTTTTACACTTGACTAATATTTTGGCTGAATATAGAATTAGAGGTTGTAAGTAATTTTCCCTGAGAATTTTGAAGGCATTAATCCCTTGTCTTTTAATTTCTAGTACTAATGATAAAAAGCCTAAAGCTATTCTGATCAAAACCTCACATGACGACATTTTGTCATCTTTGGATGTTTTTAGAATCTTCTCTTTCTCCACAGTGTTCCAGAATTATACAATAATATACCTTGATTTTCCAAGCTTTTTCCTAGGAAGTTATCTGAAATCATTTTATTGATAACTTTATTTTCTCTATTCTCTCTTTCTAGAACTTCCACTCTTCAGACGATGACTCATCTGGACTGATCGTTTAATTTCCTCATATTTATTTTCTATTTTTTACATCTTTATTTTTTTTCTAATTTCTGGGAGTTTTCTCAACTTTATCTTTTAACTCTTCAGCTAATATTTCCCTTGCTCTTATCATAGTTTTAATTCTAAATGCTCTTTTTCTTTTATGACTATTTCATTTTTACAGAACTCTGTGCTGTTGCTGACATTTTCTCCTATTTTCTTTATTTCTCATTTTCCTGTTTGTTTTGGTCCCAGTCCTTTGTGTCAGAGGCTTTCCCACTGTCAAGTGATCTCTGGCTGTCTATTCATATTTCAGACAACACTGAAAGCTAATTAAAACTCTGTGGGGAGCTTGTCAGTGGAAGGGTGCTGGGTGATCAGGCTGTGTTCTTTTGTTGGAGGACCCAAAATGTCAATATCTGGAGATCTCTATTCCTAGGCTGGTCAATTTCACTAGACGGGAATTCCAAAATCTCTTGTCCGCCTTCTAGTATTTTCCCAAGTGAATCAAGGAAGAGCAGGGAAGAGAAGTAGGGAGAATCTTACCACTCAGTATTTAGATTTGACTGAATCACAATAATGGGGATCCCCACACACATACTCTCAGCTCAACCAGGTGTCCCAAAGACCCCTCTGATTTTAGCCTCCAGGAAACCTCCAGTCTTCTGCTGAAATGGGGGTATTGGTACTTGTCCTGTTGTACAAGTTGGAAATGGAGGGCTGGAGATTTGGCTGCTAATTTTACTTTGATTAAAAAAAAATTGTTTAAAAATCAAAAAGGAAAATGAATGAGAAGTAAGATGTTGAAAGCAATGAGTCTAGTAGGGTTGGAGAGAGGCGGGTAGGAGGTGGTGTATAGAGCATCTTCTCTCTAGTAAATGTTTCACACTCAGTCCTCTTATTTTCAGATCAGCATTTACACCACTTTTCAGAAATACCTGGAGCTTCCATTTCCTGACCCTAGCTGAGGATCTGTAGTGGGAATTTAACTTGCTTCTAGGATTTAACCTGCTTCTAGCTCAAGTTTCAACTTTCTCTAGTCTGACAAGCCATTTACACACATTAATTTGTTTTCCAAAATTTTACTGCTTTTGTCAGAGGCAGTTTACCTTGAAGCTAACGTAGCTCAAACTTTAGGGTCCCGCTTCCAAGGTCCTGGAAAGAGTCCTAACAATATGTCCCCATGGTTATATAAATAATAAAAATAAGACATTTTAACCATAACTGGCTAAGTTTATTGTCTCTTTCCATTAGGAAGTCTTCTCTATTTCATTTTCTTCTGTGTAGGGGTGGTTTTAGAGTTGCTGTAGGCATTTTTAGGATCTGGCTGAAGGGAAGTTGAGCTGCATTTAGATTGAGTAAGGGAAGGAGGGGACTATATTTAGATTGCGTTTAGAAGGATATGTGAGTGAGATTCATAGTTACTTCCATGTTATTACTAGCCCTGCTAGCGTAGAACTGATTTTCAGGACTTGCACTGCCCTCCATGGCTACTCATGCTATCACGATATAAAATGCAAGGCCAGTGTCACATGACTCTGAGCCAGAAGCTCGTCTGGGGAAATTCTTCCAAAGATGTCGTGTGTAAATTGTAATTGGAGCATTTGATTCTCACTAATACCTAGTTAAAACAGAAGTTCTCTTCTTTCCAGAATATATTTGATAACTTAGTATATATAATTATTAAACACATCATATACTTTTTTCCATTTTTGATGGAGTTCACACAAAAAAGATTGATCAGAATTTGTGTATATGTCCAATATTTGTAGGGTATAACTACTGCAATTTGGAAATAAGTTTAGGATTATTTCAATAAAATATGAGAGAAATTACAGGCTCCTCATTTGGGCATATATAACCGTTCAGCGTACAGACTTCCACTTAATCCACCTGTTTCTACTGTAGTGTTCCACAGTCAAAGTTGTTCTGTTCTACGTATACACGTTACTATATATAAGATAGGTAACCAACAAGGGCCTACTGTATAGCACAGGGAACTCTACTTAATATTCTGTAATAACCTACGTGAGAAAAGAATCTGAAAAAGAATGAATATGTATTATGTATAACTGAATCACTTTGCTGCACACCTGAAACTAACACAACATTGAAAATCAACTATACTCCAATAAAATATTTTTTAAAAATTCGTTCTGTTCTACCCCACAGCTTCTGCCCCAAGGGGAAAGAGACATTCACTCTGGCTATGCAGGGTTAGGGAAGGTCGCAGTATGAGGGGATGAAGATGAGTCTAACTGCTTCACTTTTATTTTTTTTAAAGTTTTTTTTCAGCTTTTAATTTAAAAAAAATTTTATGTGGTTGTTACACACACACACACACACACACACACACACACATATATATATGTAAAGTTGATTTACAAGAGTTTAACTTCTTCTAAAGCAGACTTTCTGTTTTCATCTTAACTTTCAACACTGCTTTCAGAGATACCTAAAATTCCCAATTCTGGGCTTTTCTGGGGTTCTATAGCGTAACTCAGCTGGTTTTTGGTTTATGGCAGGCTTAGTTTTCAGCTTTCTTAATTGTACTAAGTAAATTAGCATCCATCCTCTGCTTTCCAGTTTCTAGAATTTTTTTGCTGTCATCACTTGTCTTTTCCTTCTCTTCGTTTGTTTATGCAAAAAAAAAGAAAAAAAAGCCCTTTACTATTATGTCCGTGTAGTGTAGGAGTAGAAGGAAGTGAAAGTGTTCAATTTACCACCTCTAAAGAGAGATCATTTCCATTTTCTCTTAAACCCTGGCAGTCTGGCTTCTGCTGCAGCCGTTCTCCTGAGCTTGCCCTTTCTAAGGACACAAATGACTCTTTAATCGACAGAGACAAAGGCCTCTAGTGAATCCTCACTTAGGGGAACTTACTGTAACATTTAGCACCATTGACTTTCCTCTTGTTGAAACTCTCCACTGGGCTCTTCTGTAGCGCTGCTCTCTCTCTTTGTCTTCTGACTCAGATTGCTCTTTCCCAGAACTCTTAACTGCCTTCTCCTTTTCTATATTATCTTAAATATCCTTACTCCAATAATAGGAAATAATTATATAACCTGTATTATGTTCCAGTCACTGTACTAAATAAGCATTTTGTAATAAGTTTGTCCCCTCAACAACTCTACAAGCGAGATACTATTAAACAACCCATTTTACAGATGAAGAAACTGAGGCACAGAAAGCTTAAGTAATTTGTCCCAATTCCCAGCTTTTTCCCACTGTGAATATTGCCTCTTCAAATGCTGTATCCTTGGTCTACCCTCTGATTCATTTACCCTTTCTTGGCTTTTCTCATCTACTTCTAGGACTTTGTCTATCATATGTAGACAACTCTGAACTGTACATCTCTAGGCCCCCTTTCTCCTAAGCTACAGACTCAATTCCCAAATATTTATTGGAAGCCTCCTTTTGCATGTCTCACACCCACCTAAAGATAAAAATATCCAAGGCCTAGCCATGTCATTTTCACCATTCACTTTTCAGAACAACTCAACCTACTCTGTGTCATACATATCAGTTAATGGCATCCATTCACCTCATCAGACGAGCTAGAACATTGAGTCCATTCTGACTGCTCCTTCTGTCTCACCCTCTATGTGAAATTTGCTGCCAAGACTGTTGTCCTCTGAAGGGGCTTCTGAATTCATTTCCTCATCATCCTTCCAGTGTCATTGTTAGGTCCTTACCCCCTGTTTATAACGTCTTCCTCCTAACTGGCCTGACCACCATCAGAGTTGCTTTTCTAAATGCCTAAGATCTGTTTTTTCTGCTTATTGAGGGAGGACGGGTAATCTCCATGGGAGGGAGGGTTCCTTACATAACAAAAGGATAGCAAGATCCCTTCAAGAAACACCACATGTATGTGTTTTACAGATCAATAGACACATACCAAGAGAAACTAAAAGCTGTAATGTTCCAAACCATTGATGATTAAGTACTAATCAGAAACTAAGCTAGGGCTTCCCTGGTGGCGCAGTGGTTGAGAATCTGTTTGCCAATGCAGGGGACACGGGTTCGAGCCCTGGTCTGGGAAGATCCCACATGCCGCGGAGCGGCTAGGCCTGTGAGCCACAATTACTGAGCCTGCGCGTCTGGAGCCTGTGCTCCGCAACAAGAGAGGCCGCGATAGTGAGAGGCCCGCGCACCGCAATGAAGAGTGGCCCCCACTTGCCACAACTAGAGAAAGCCCTCACACAGAAACGAAAACCCAACACAGCCAAAAATAAATTAATTAATTAATTAAAAAAAAAAAAAAGAAACTAAGCTAAAGCAATTCTGGAATCATAGAGATAAAAATGGACCTTCATTTATTTATTCAATAATTTGTCATTGAGCACCTACTGTGAACCAACAGGCATTCTTCTAGGAACCAGCATTGCAGCCTTGAAAAAGACAAATAAGCTCCCTGATACCATGGAGTTTACATTCCTATACTGAAGGCTAATACTAAAGAAATAGGTAAATAAGAAGGTATCAGAAAGTAATGAGAACAATGCTGAGCATGAAGGCAGGATGATGTGGCCTTGAGTTGCTGCTCTGGGTGGCCAGGGTTGGCCTCTCTGAGTGGCTGGCATTGCATACCAGTGCACCATGGCAGGCTCGGGGCTCCCTGGAACGACATCGGGAAGGCCTGAGAAGAACTCTGTCCTGAGAGCAGCAGGCCCAGTGAGGGGAGCTCTGAAGTGGGCGCCATGGGACCAACCCAGGGGACTCACTCAGTGGCCTAAGACAAGTCTCCACCTCTCTCTGGACCCCTACGGTCCTTTCTACCCCCAGCTCTTCATTACTTGCTTTCTAGGGTCCTGGGTCCCCCAAAACAATCTTCTACAACTGCTACCTCTTTTTCTCCAGTTTAGGACTTCAACTGCAAGGCCTGGCCGGGCCTCTGCTCCATTTGCCATGGAACCTTGCTTGGCCAGTGGTGAGGAGAGCATCAGGCAGCCAGAGCGTAGGGTGGTAAATGCCGGGAGCAGCTCTCAGCAAACACGTGACTGGTGGGTCCCTTAACTCTACCAGGCTGGAGGGTCTTGAGGGGCATCGGAACTGCAAAAAATCCTCTCTAACATTCAATAAGACCACCTTCTCAGGACTTCCCTGATGGTACAGAGGTTAAGAATTCGCCTGCCAGTACAGGGGACACGGGTTAAAGCCCTGGTCCGGGAAGATCCCGCATGCTGGGGAGCAACTAAGCCCGTGCGCCACAACTACTGAGGCTGCGTGCCACAACTACTGAAGCCCACGCGCCTAGAGCCAGTGCTCCGCAACAGGAGAAGCCACCGCAATGAGAAGCCCCTGCTTGCGGCAACTAGAGAAAGCCCTTTGTTGCACAGCAGCAAAGCCTCAACGCAGCATGCCACTGCCCCCCCCAAAAAAAGAAAAGAAAGATCACCTTCTCCTGAGGAAAATTTTCTCCTGAGGGAAAGTAATCTCTGTCCAATTGAAGGATTACACATCTGTAAGTAACATGTTAGCAAAATCTAAGTATTCAAGGGACTTCCCTGGTGGTGCAGTGGTTGACTCCACACTCCTAATGCAGGGGGCCCGGGTTCGATCCCTGGTAAGGAAACTAGATCCCACATGCATGCTGCAACTAAGGAGCCAGCGAGCTGCAACTAAGGAGCCTGCCTGCTGCAACCAAATAAACAATAAATAAATAAATAAATAATCTACGTATTCAAGATGAATTTATTAAATAAAGAAAAACAATAAAAATGACTCTCATATATTTTTATATTTTTATATATAAATTACACACATAAATTTATATATGTAATTTATATATATAAATTCATATTATATATAAAAATTTATATAAATATATATAAATTTACAGTGAATAAAAATTTCGGAAGGAATTTTGCTTCATATAAACTAAATAAAGAAGTCATCGGCTTTGAAAATCCACTCAATAGATGATCTTTCTCTTGAATCATTTCTCCAACTATTTTAGAAACAAAATGAAGACAGATTCTCCAACAAATTTTACGTTATGTAACTCTGTTTTTAAAGTTTCCAAATGTGCCTTATAGCTTTGAAATTAGCTGTCTTTTACATTTGTATTTTCTTTTATTATGTCATTTTCACAAGCCTCAAAAAAATCTTATTATTCACATGAATTGCAGAGGTAATTAAGGGCACTCTGGGCTGTAATTTTCTTTCCCAGTTGTGCAGTGTTGAGATAAAACCTAAAGAGAACACCTTGCTCTGCACTGCCCAGCAGAGCAGGCCGCGAGGAGGAAGAAACAGTGATTGCTGCCACATTTGTGTGTTTAAGGAGATTGAACTGAATTGTGTGTACATAAATATGAATTTTAAATTCATAAGAAATCCAAAGGCATTTTAATCTCACAAATTGAAGGTATTATTATGCTTTTAAAACAAGTTCACAACTTTTCATTTGTTTGTACCTCCCTACTAAGTAGTAAGCAGGGATTGTCATCCTCATTTTACAGGCCAAGGAAAATGCCTAGGAAGGAAAGTGAGCTGCCCAAGGTCTTACAGAGAGTCTGTAGCAGAGCCAGATAAGAAATGATAGACTCCTGGCTCCTTACCAGTGCTTGAAGAAGAGTTAAATGAAAATGTTGAAGGGATGAAGGAGAGAAGAAAGAAACAAAAGGAGGGAAAAAGAGAAATACTCAACTAGTATTTGCTATTCTATATTTCTTACTTATTTGTTTATTGTCTGACTCTCCTATTGGAGTGTAAGTTCCATAAAGACCAACATTTTGTCTATGTCTTTTACTGCCATGTATTATATATTAGTACCTAGCATAGTGCCTGGCACATAGAGATACTCAATAAATATTGATGATGAGTGAATGAATAAATTAAAAGTGTCTCCGATTCATCCTGGATTATGTCAAATGGGATGAACTATTTGAAAGCAGCTAGATTATAAATCGGAGTGTTATTTTGATTTTTTATTTTAGTTTCTAATTACAGAGATATGGAGCTATTGATCCATGAAAAGACGTGGAGGGAGCTAAGATGCACTATTACTAAGTGAATAGTAAATAGAATAGTGAATAGAATCACTGTACCATTCCAGCTACATGACATTCTGGAAAGTTACGGAGACAGTCAAAAGATCAGTGGTTACCAGGGGTTAGGGGGGTGGGAGAGATGGACAGGCAGGGCACAGAGGATTTTTTTTTTTTTTTTTTTTTTTTTTTGTTTGTTTGTTTTTTTTTTGTTTGTTTGTTTTTTTGTTTTTTTATTCACACACACACACACTGTATTTTATTTTTACAAGACATAAATAGACTGACACCAAGCATTGTACATGGATGACCACAACAAAAGCAACAATGATTGCAATTACCAAACATGAAACACACTCATACTATGTCATAATATTGACATTCAGTCCAGTAATCCTCCACTGTAACAGCTCCTTTACTTTGCAGTGAAAATTGATTTGTATATTCTTTGCCTCTGAGTCCTTGTGGGATTTTTTTTTTTTTAAATTCAGACAGAAAGTCACAAAAATTATACTCATCCTCATCAGTTCACTCAGTCCCATGTAATTAATTTTTTTTTCATCTTGATCTTTTGTTAGCACTTTTATGAGTTCATCAGTTTTTCATTAGAGTTCTGAAAATGCTTATTCATTCAGTTCAGCAGTACAGTCAGTTACCAGAAACCTGTACTTGTCAGAGTCTTTTCCATGAATTTCTTGAAGATGAAACCCTTTTATAGGAACATATTTGCAAAATCATCAGAGTACACCCAGAACTGTCTGTAAATGACAAAAGACTTAAAAATGACCACGGTTAAAGATTTGATGAAAGTTCATAATAATGCAGTTGACAAGAAAATTAGTTATTTCTGAGATATACATTTTAAAGTAATAACTAGGATTATTACTTATAACATTATACCAGAACATATAAGATTTTTAGAAATTTCATGTAATGTCTGAAACATTTATATTAACATATTTCCATACATATTTCCATACAAATACAAATATAAGATTTTTAGAAATTTCATGTAATGTCTGAAACATTTATATTAACATATTTCCATACATATTTCCATAGAAATACAAATATAAGATTTTTAGAAATTTCATGTAATGTCTGAAACATTTATATTAACATATTTCCATACAAATAACCCAATGAAAGTTTAGTATTAGTTGTTTTGTTTGTTTTTTTATACTGCAGGTTCTTATTAGGCATCATTGTATATAATTAATTAATTGATTTTATTTTATTTTTGGCTGTGTTGGGTCTTCGTTTCTGTGCGAGGGCTTTCTCTAGTTGTGGCGAGCGGGGGCCACTCTTCATTGCGGTGCACGGGCCTCTCACTATCATGGCCTCTCTTGTTGTAGGGCACAGGCTCCAGACGCGCAGGCTCAGTATTTGTGGCTCACGGGCCTAGTTGCTCCGTAGCATGTGGGATCTTCCCAGACACGGGCTCGAACCCATGTCCCCTGCGTTGGTAGGCAGATTCTCAACCACTGCACCACCAGGGAAGCCCCACAGAGGATTTTTAAGGCAGTGAAACTATTCTGTATGACACTATAATGATGAATACATGTCACTTATTGTAAAATTGTCCAAATCCACAGAATGTGCAACATCAAAAGTGAACCCTACTGTAAACTCTGGACTGTGGGGGACACTGATGTGTCAGTGTAGGTTCAGCAGTTGTAGCAAAACTCTAGTGGGGGATGCTGATAATGGGGGAGGCTGTGATGTGGAGGTAGATGGTGTATGGGAGATCTCTGTACCTTCCACTCAATTCTGATCTAAAATACAGTTTATTCTACAATGAGATATCATCTCATACCAGTCAGAATGGCCATCATCAAAAAATCTACAAACAATAAATGCTGGAGAGGGTGTGGAGAAAAGGGTACCCTCTTGCACTGTTGGTGGGAATGTACATTGATACAGCCACTATGGAGAACAGTATGGAGGTTCCTTAAAAAACTAAAAATAGAATTACCATACGACCCAGCAATCCCACTACTGGGCATATACCCTGAGAAAACCATAATTCAAAAAGAGTCATGTACCACAATGTTCATTGCAGCTCTATTTACAATAGCCAGGACATGGAATCAACCTAAGTGTCCATCATAGGATGAATGGATAAAGAAGATGTGGCACATATATACAATGGAATATTACTCAGCCATAAAGAGGAATGAAACTGAGTTATTTGTAGTGAGGTGGATGAGTTAGAGTCTGTCATACAGAGTGAAGTAAGTCAGAAAGAGAAAAGCAAATACCATATGCTAACACATATATATGGAATCCAAAAAAAAAAAAGAATAAAGATGCAGACCTACTAGAGAATGGACTTGAGGATATGGGGAGGGGGAAGGGTAAGCTGGGACAAAGTGAGACAGTGGCATGGACTTATATACACTACCAAACATAAAATAGATAGCTAGTGGGAAGCAGCCGCATAGCACAGGGAGATCAGCTCGGTGCTTTGCGACCACCTAGAGGGCTGGGATAGGGAGGGTGGGAGGGAGGGAGGGAGATGCAAGAGGGAAGACATATGGGGACATATGTATATGTATAACTGATTCACTTTGTTATAAAGCAGAAACTAACACACCACTGTAAAGCAATTATACTCCAATAAAGATGTTAAAAAAATAATAAAATAAAATAAAATACAGTTTATTAAAATTTTTTTTAATTGAAGAATTTCATAATTTTGTTGCCTCTGTTCATGTTCCTAGAGACAGTAACTTTAATCTCTCTTTGTTCCATTGTTCCAACTGCACTGAAGAATGTTAACCCAGTCTTTCTGGGGTATCCTGCGACACTCCAAGTTTTTATCTATATATTTTAAGTCAAACCATCTTAATTACACCCTCTCATTTTGAGAAAAGTCTGTCCAGCAAGTTTTGCATGATGATGTAAATTTTATTTACATAACTTACAAATAATACAGTTCCTGCAAATTTGTTAATATCAGCATGGCAAAACCACATTAATCCTTGTTACGTAGAAAAGGCCGAATTAGATTAGTGAGACATCGAAATAGAAAGTACTGGGACTTCCCTGGCGGTCCAGTGGTTAAGACTCCACGCTTCCACTGCAGGGGGCGTGGGTTTGATTTCTGGTCGGGAACTAAGATCCCGCGTGCTGTGCTGTGTGGCCAGTAAAGAAAAAAAAATTTTTTTTAAGTAAATTCAGCCTAATTCCATTAAAATTCCCTGAATTACAAGAATGAGGGTAACCAAGTATTGTTTAGGAGGTGGCTTTTTTTTTTTTAATTTTATTTATTTATTTTTGGCTGCATTGGGTCTTTGTTGCTGCACGTGGGCTTTCTCTAGTTGCCGCGAGCAGGGGCTACTCTTCATTGCAGTACGTGTGCTTCTCATTGCGGTGGCTTCTCTTGTTGTGGAGCACAGGCTCTAGGCTCACGGGGTTCAGCAGTTGTGGCATACAGGCTCAGTAGTTGTGGCTCGCGGGCTCTAGAGTGCAGGCTCAGTAGTTGTGGTGCACGGGCTTAGTTGCTCCGCGGCATGTGGGATCTTCCTGGAGCAGGGCTCGAACCTGTGTGCCCTGCATTGGCAGGTGGATTCTTAACCACTGTGCCACCAGGGAAGTCCCAGGAGGTGGCTTTGACTGAATGAAAAGAATGGGTCAAAACCAGCTCTCATATATGTGAGATAAACAAATGCCTCTCAAGGGCTTAAGGGATCTTAACATGTTTACTCAGAGCCCTTAAGTATTGTTTAGACTCAAACAGCTTAGTAAACTTTGTCTTCACAGGTTATTTTGCCCTCAGTCCATCCTAACTCTTATATGTTGCATTGTTTATAACGTTTAAAATCTCTTTTCTGTGTCAGGGGAGAAGTTGATAATTGAACAGAAAGACAAAAGGATAAACAGATAAAGTGACTTGTCTATGTTCCCACAATTCAGTCAAGGATTTTCAACCACTGGAGTTTTCTCTCGATGGTTAAATTCAAATTGCTGAAAACTGAGGAATTTTGGAAGGTTATATGATAATTACTCCCCTGATGTCCTGCTTATTCGAAATAAAAGTGTACTACTTTAAGTAATATAAATACTAATATGTTATTATATATATGTCTATATTATATATACATAAGTATGTGTATATTTATACTTATATTACATATAAAAATAAGCTAATTTAAGTAATGAAAAGGAAATAATTAAAACTTGTTATTTAAATACACTAGAAATTGTGTGCAAATCCCTCAACTCTAGGCTTTTGCACTTGCTATTCTTTCTGGAATGTTCTTATTATCCTCAAATAACTCCCATCCTTACTTCATTCAGATCTTAGATCAAATGTCATCTCCTCAGAGAAGTCGGCCCTGACCCCTATCTAAAAATGCACAATTTTCTCTACACTCCATCTTCTTATACCTACTTAATTTTTCTTTATAGTACTGAAATTAACACCCAACGCATCATTTGTTCGTAATTTGTTTGTCTTCTCCCACCAGAGCATAAACTCTAGAAGTGAACTGTTTTGTTGGTGGCCCAGAAAAGTCTCTGAGACAGCAGTCACTCAGATATTTGTTGAGTGAATGAATGAAAAATCACAAAAAAATAGTGATATTTCTCCTTAAACACCAAATGATTTTTTTCTGGAAAGTGAATATTCTCTGATTGAAAAAAACCAGTTCTCATGAAAGGCCAAAAAGAAAGAATCAGAACGTCTAAATCTTTAAAGTAAAATCTAGAGCTTTCATAACAGTGTTTATGGACAGCCTCAAACCTCACCTAACACTGACATTGCATCAACTTTACAAGAGGGAGTTTCCGCTAAATTACTACTATATTACTAAATTTAGTCAATCCAGTGAAGGAAATCAGTCTTAACTGGTTGTCATTGCATAGAGAAAACAACAGGTTGCTTGGTTATAGTTTTTAACCATTGACCTGACTTCAAGTAAGACAGCATTGAATCTCTAAATGAAAAACCCAGTGGCTCAGAGTTGGCTTATATGTTAATCCAATACACAAATATCCAATATTGCATATATGCTAATGCTAAGGATATAAAATCCCTGGCCTTAGTACGCTCACAGTCTAGTAGGGATGACTGAGAAAAAATATGTACTGTCCAGCATCGTAAGTCTTGTCATCAGTGTGTGGTTCCACGTCCCCAGCTGAGCTTGTGTTCCTATGCACCCAGGCTCTGAGAGTTTTCCTTCTTGTAGAGACTACTAGGGCCTGAGCTGTCTAAAACTTGGCCTCAAGTCACTGAAACCTCGGCAAGGATGGAAAGAGAGATGGAAAGACTCATTTCAAAACTGCAAGCAATTTTCTGGAGAATTTGACACTCAATATGTATCTAGTCAGATTTTTCTTTTATTGAAAAACCATCAAAATAGGCCCAACAGTTATGTAAATGAAAAGTTAAAAATCCAAATCAGGAAAGGTCACTTTTGAGAAACTGTGCCATTAGAGAGCGAAACTTCTATTGCCACAAAGAAAGAACAAACAAAAAAAACCTACTTAGTATCTCCAATTGAATACCTCAGACTCAGCACAACTACAATGGAATGCTTGGTTTCTCCTTCCCCAAAACCCCCTGTGCTCCACAACCACCCCCAGCTCCCTCCCATCTTCCAGTTCTCACCCAGGGTCACCCTTGGTTGCTCCTTTCCTTTACCAACAGATCCAATCCCTCAGCAAGTTCTGGCATCCAGTCATCAAAACACATCTGGAATCTGTCCACTTCTTTCTTGTTCCACTGTCCCCCTTGTGTCCAACCTGCCATCACCTCTCACTGTATTACTGCAGTAGCTTCTTCAGCTTCCACTCATGTTCATCTCCAGTCTATTCTCCACTCAGGAACCAGAAGGAGCTTCTTTTCATCTTTTGCTAGGTAATTCCATTTTTTTTTTAATTAATGAACTTTATTTTTTAGAGCAGTTCTAAGTTCGCAGCAAAGTTGAGTGGGTGGTACAAGGAGTCCCCATATACCCCTTATACCTGCACACACACAACCCCCCCACTGCCAACATCTCCCACCGGAATGGGACATTTGTTACAATCGATGAACCAACATTGACACATCATAATCACCCAAGTCCACAGTTTACATTAAGATTCACTCTTGGTGTTGTACATTCTCTGGTTTTGACAACTATATAAAGATATATCCACCATGATAGTATCATATAGGATAGTTACACTGCCCTAAAAGTCCTCTGTGTTCCTCCTATTCATCACCCCCTCCCTACTAACCTCTGACAACCACTGCTAGTCTTTTGACTGTCTCCATAGCTTGCCTTTTCCAGAATGTCATAGAGTTGGGATCATACAGTATAGAACCATTTCAGATTGGCTTCTTTCACTTAGTAATATGAGTTTTAGGTTCTGTCATGTCTTTTAATGGCTTGACAGCTCAGTTACTTTTAGCACTGAATAATATTCTGTAATTTGGATGTACCACAGTTATTTATCCATTCACCACCTAAAGGACATCCAGGTTGCTTTCAAGTTTTGACAATTATAAATAAAGCTGCTATAGACATCTGTGTGCAGACTTTCGTGTGGATATAACAATTCATTTGGGTAAGTACCAAAATTTTTAGATCACATGTTTAGTTTTGTAAGAAACTATCAAATTGTTTTCCAAAGTGTCGTTTTTGCATTCCCACCAGCAATGAATGAGAGTTCCTATTGCTTCACTTCCTCATCAACATTTGTTGTCAGTGTTTTGGATTTTGGTCATTCTAATAAGTGTACAGAGGTACCTCACTGTTGTTTTGTAATTCCCTAATGATATATGATGTTAAATATATTTTCACATGCTTATTTGCCATCTGTATGTCTTTTCTGGTGAGGTGTCTGTTCAGGCCTTTGGCCCATTTTTTAATTGAGTTGTTCATTTTCTTATCATTAAGTTTTGTTTTGTTTTGTTTTTTAACATCTTTATTGGAGTATAATTGCTTTACAATGGTGTGTTAGTTTCTGCTTTATAACAAAGCGAATCAGCTATACATATACGTATATCCCCATATCTCCTCCTTCTTGCGTCTCCCTCCCTCCCACCCTCCCTATCCCACCCCTCTAGGTGGTCACAAAGCACCGAACTGATCTCCCTGTGCTATGTGGTTGCTTCCCACTAGCTATCTATTTTACATTTGGTAGTGTATATATGTCCACGCTACTCCCTCACTTCATCCCAGCCTAAGTGTTTTTGTATATTTTGGATAACAGTGCTTTATCAGATTTGTCTTTTGAAAATATTTTCTCTTAGTCTGTGGCTTATCTCCTCATTCCCTTGACAGTGTCAAGAAGTTTTTAATTTTAATGAAGTCCAGTTTCTCCATGTTTTCTCTTGCAGATCCTGCCTTTGGTGTTGTATCTAAAAAGGCATTGTTATACCCAAGGTCACCTAGATTTCCTCTATGTTATCTTCTAGGAGTTTTATAGTTTTGAACTTTACACTTAGGTCTATGATCCATTTTGAGTTAATTGTTGTGAAGGGAGTATGGTCTGTGTCTAGATTCATTATTTTGCATGTTTGACGTCTGGTTGTTTCAACACCATTTGCTAAAAAGACTATCTTTGCTCCATTGTGTTGCCTTTACTTCTTTGTCAAATATCAGTTGAATGTAATTATGTGGGCCTATTTCTGGGCTCTCTATTCTGTTCCACTGATCTATTTGTCTATTCTTTCACCAATACCACACTATCTTGATTACTATAGCTTTATAGTAAGACTTAAAGTTGGGCAGTGTCAATCCTTCAACAGAAGAAGTTTTTAAAAACTTTATTGTGTTTTAAAAACAAATCCTACAAAGGCTTCTTCTTGTCCTTAGAATGAAGTCCAGATATTTAACAAGGCTTCCAAGACCCTCTGCCAACCTCTCCATTTCTATCTTTTCTCCCTCCTTGCTTTTTATTCTGCAGTCATAGGGGACTTCTTTGCTTCTCTACACATGCCTGCTCCTGAACACCTCAAGGCCTTCGCACATGCTGTATCTGTTGTAAGAAATATTCTTTCCAACCTGACACCAGCCCCACCACCCTCTCTGCACCAGGCTAACTCCTTCTTCATGTCCTTTGTGTGCCGGTTTAAACATCACTTCTCAGGGAAGCCTTCCCTGACCCTCTTAACTGGGTCAAGCCCCCATGTTACATGCTGGCATTTCACTTGTATTCTCAGTTTGGGCACATATTAAGTCACAATTGATTGAATCTTTGTGTAGTTGGTCTGCATAATGGGGATATTCTTATTAGATTGTAATCTCTATGAGGCCAGGGATTTTGTCATGCTGTTTATTGTGGTCTCGCTGGCACAATGCCTGGTGCACAGCAAGGTGTCAATAACTGCTAGTTGTGCAAGTGAGTAAAACCTCTAGCCCATATGTACATAATCACATATACATCGGAACAATACAAGTATGTTTCAGATGAGATCTGTCAATCTTTTCAATACTAGAATTCATTCACAAGGATATATAATATTCTTGTAATCAGGTAACATAAAAAAATTTATTCTGGCTTTCTTGTGTGTAAAATGACTACAGCTATAACAAAAAGTATGATAATATTCCTTTCTTTTTTCTCTGAAGTAGATATTCTGCAAAGAAGAAAATTATTCCCAATTCTCATGCTATTATTAGACCTCTTGGGCCTCCTAGGAAACAGTTCATGAAGAGCCCACCAGCAAGCCTTTTGTTAATTATATAAGAAGCAGGGCTCCAGCTGCTACTTAGGTGATATTTTTGCCTGTGGAGACAGAAAAAGAAACTAGTTGGTGGAGAATGGTTTTCTTTGTTCTGACTCTTTAATACCTTCTGTATTTTCCTCAGACAAATAAACGTATAATCCTCAACAAGTTAACTGATCTTTGGAATGTGGGCACCACTGACTTTTATTTTTAATAAGGATTAAACTTAAGTAGGTATTATATTAAAAAGAAGTTTTAGAGGAAACTTTTAAGTTTTATTAAATATTGTAAATGACTTTTTGAACTATGAACTGAGAAAGGAGAGGCTCAGCCAGCCTCTTGGAATTGTTCTTCGAATGGAAGTGGGAATAGGTTCCAGTAGGGCTCAAATCTTGTGCAAATTCTACAAATAGCAGAGAATGTGGTCCTGTAGTATATGTTCTTTTTAAAGACTATCTTTAGCTGAACTCATGGACATGGAGAGTAAAATTGTGGTTACCAGAACTTGGGGGAATGGGGAGATGTTGTTAAAGGATACAAACTGGCAACCTGAAGATGAATAAGTCCTGGAGATCTAATGCACAGTGTAGTGATTATAGTTAACAATACTATATTATAAACCTCAGAGTTGCTTAGAGACTAGATCTTAAATGTTCTCACCACAAAAAAAAAGAAATGATAATTATGTGACATGAGAGAGGTGTTAGCTAACTCTACTGTGGTAAGCAATATATGTTGCAATATACAAATGTAGGAAACCAACACACTGTACACCTTAAACTTACAAAGTGTTAAATGTCAATTATGTCTTATTTTTTTTTAAAAAAACCTATCTTCAATAAGGAAATATTATGTTAAAGCTTCAATTTAGCAGCACTTTAAATAACTTCTAAAAATGTTTCTATAATTGAGGCGTGGTTAGAGATAGAATGACTTTTATTAAGATATTGTATTCATTCTTTAGTCCATTCATCAAATATTTGTTTAAAACCAAAAATGAACCATGTCTGAGAATTCCCTGGTGGCCAGTGGTTAGGACGTGGTGCTTTCACTGCTATGGGCCTGAGTTCAATCCCTGGTTGGTGAACTAAGATCCCACAAGATGTGTGATGTGGCCAAAAAAAAAAAAAAGCACCACGTCCAGTTCAAGGTACTTGGGATATACCTCATGAATAAAGCAGAAAAAGATTCTTGCCCCTGTGGAGATTATATTCTAACAAGGGAGACATCCAATTAACCATCAATATAATAAGTAAATTATGTAGTATTAATCCATTAAAAATATTTATTGAATATTTAAAAGCCTAGCAGTAAACAAACCAGACAAAGATCTCTATCCCTGTGCGTTCCACTTTCTAACAAGGGGAGATAGACAGCAAACATAATAAATAAGTAAATTATATAGCACATTAGAAATAGTTAAAACTAATAAATCTAAATCCAAAACAGAGGAAATGGTTGAAATATATTTTCTTTTTATTAAAATAAATTTATTTACTTTATTTATTTATTTTTGGCTGCATTGGGTCTTCATTGCTGCACACGGGCTTTCTCTAGTTGTGGTGAGTGGGGTGATACTCTTCGTTTCAATGCACGGGCTTCTCATTGCGGTGGCTTCTCTTGCTGTGGAGCAAGGGCTCTAGGTGCGCAGGCTTCAGTAGTTGTGGCATGCAGGTTCAGTAGTTGTGGCTCACGGGCTCTAGAGAACAGGCTTGGTAGTTGTGGCGCATGGGCTTACTTGCTCCGCGGCATGCGGGCTCTTCCCCGACCAAGGATCGAACCCGTGTCCCCCGCAATGGCAGGTGGATTGTTAACCACTGCGCCACTAGGGAAGTCCTGAAATATATTTTCTTTTCTTCCAAAAATTTCAAAGCTTCTGCATACTATGAAAGCAAAAACCATTCACTTTTTAAAGAAATTTTCTGCAAAAATGTATGTGGTAATAAGATGTCTTTTATTAATAACAGGTATATTCATTCAGTCATTGGTCCATTTATTTCAAAATTATGTATCAAGGGCTTATTTGGTACAGAAGATGGCAGCAACAATATAGACACAATCCCTGTCCTCATGGGCAAATATTTTATATTCATACCAGAATTTCATGGAGAAGGCATGGATCTGCAAAAGCATGAGTCTGCATAGCACATTTACCCTAAAGTTAATAACTACTTCTCTCCTGTTTGTTTTGTCAATTGAAAAGCTCCTGAAATCCAAAACATTGTTTCTAACTGGAGGGCTGGATATAGGTAACAGTCTTTACTGCTGCCAATATTATTTCATTTTCACTGTGACAAGGAAACCTTTGCTACCCTTTATGGAAGATGTGTTAACTGAATCATTGAGGAAGGTGCAGGGAAAGCTGTTCCTTCCTGCACACTCCTCAGGCAGGCAATCCGGGCGAAGAAACTGTAGTTTCTGCGAGAATTTCAAGAACCACCTCTGTGGCCTCCTTTCAACCCTAGGTTCATGTCACAATCTTAATGTTCCAATGTCCAAATTAGAGAAGTTATTTTAAGGAAGAAAATGTACCATATCCAATATCTTAATATGTTATAAAATGCTCCAAAGATTTTTGTGGTAGAATCTGTTCTTTTTGCTTCCCCCTTCCCCCGATCTTAGCACCCCACTTTTCCTCTGGCAAACCACCCACTTCATTCCACATGCCAGGACTGCCAATCAACCGACCCAACTCCTTTGGCCAACCAGTGTGCCTGGGACCTGAGCCAGGCCAGGCTGATTCTCCTGGGATTTGAATCTTGAGCAGGGTGACTCAAGGTCAGAAAATATTTGTAGCCAGGACTTTCTGATGGTGGAGCCCTGAAGAAATCATCCCTTCTTTCCTGCCATCTAGATCACCAAGCTTAACTGAACTACCCCATATATCCTTCCAGTAAAATTCCCTTTTACTTAAATATGCCTACATTGACTGCTGTTGCTTGTGCCCAAAGAATCCTAATATACTTACCGATATAAATAGATTGGAGAATGTAATAAATAATTATCAGACCTTTAAAAATGCATTTGTTGAGACTGACAAAGATGAGAATTAATTTTGTTTTTCCTTGAGTCATCCAAAAGTTCACTCCCCAGGGCACAAAAACACAGTTTAAATATATACTCAAACAGCATAACTTTTCTTAATGTATTGAGAAAAACTGTATTCTTAAAAAAACACATTATTTTATTTATTTATTTTTAAAAAACCATTATTTTAAAAAAGGAATTATAAATATACTGGCCTTTTAATGTAAAACTGTTAATGTTCAAATAAATTCTGCAATGCATGTAAACTCCAGCTTCCAAAATGAGATTCTTAGAGCAGAAATAAAATGAATCACTGCAATAGCTGCCTTTGGGAGCTACTGTCATAGTCCCTTCACTAAGAAAGGCCATATATGTATATATGTGTGTATAGACACACATATATTTACATCTGTACAAAAACAATATCTACTTATTCTACTTTTAGGCACCCATTCCTTGAAGATGTAGAGTTTAATTGTGATTGGAAATCTTTCCATTCTGATAATTACTTAGCTTTGTCACCATTTCCTAATTTATAAAGAGGAAGCACATCAGATCCAGGTGCACCTTAATCAACATAACCTTGCTCACTGGCTTCTCATTTTTTAATTTCTGGCTGGCACAATGTTTAGATGAATCAGGTAAGTTTTGCAAACTTCAGAATATAGTGTTGATTGTGAAAATGTGGACAAATAATAATAAGTACCACTAATTTGATGACTTTTTTTTTTTTTTCTAATTTTGGCTGCGCCGGCTCTTAGGTGCGGCATGTGGGATCTTTTAGCTGCAACATGCAGGATCTTAGTTGTGGCATGCGGGTTCTTAGTTGCGTCATGCGGACTTCTTAGTTGCTGTGAGATCTAGTTCCCCGAACCCGGGCCCCCTGCATTGGGAGCGCAGAGTCTGACCCACTGGATCACCAGGGAAGTCCCTGATGACATATTTTTATAGATAGCGTTTTATAGTTTTCAAATATTTTTGAATACTGTACCCATGAGGTTCTGAGGAAAAAAACATAATTTGCTCAGAAGATTCAATGAAAAGAGTTTAATGAAGGGTCTACTTACAGAGGTTATAGAGAGGTTATAGAGCAAACAAGGGATGTGGAGGCCACCAGAGACTAGCGAGAGCAGAAAGCCGTTACTTCCTCTAGAGCCTAACGTCTAAAAGATGAAAACAGCATTACCAGAGCCCCATGGAAAGTTAAGAGCCAAGGAAGAGGGGTCACCCTGCTGATGCCACAGATGTAGTATGGAAGCTGTAAGAGAAGGCAGAATTATCTTGCTCCTTCTTCCCACCTTCTGATCTACTGAACCAGAAGCCAGATGGCAAGGGGGTCCTGGCAATGGAGTTAGTAGGAGACAGCAAATCCTTAGGGCACAGAGAAAGCAGAGGAGGGGGGGGAAATGTGTCTGGGGGAAAATCCGGAGAATAACCAACCACATATATTAACTCAGAATAGAACAGGCTCAAGAGAGATTAAGTGCCTGATTAAATTGACACAACTCATAATCCCTGATCTGAGACTTAAATACAAGTTTCCAGACCCACTGAAGCCAGTGTTTTTTTCCCAATACACTTAGTTAATGGCTTAGTTGCTGATGATTGAGAATTATTGTATTGTTTGGGTCAAATATAATATTCTGTTTCAAACTGAGTTACTTCAATGAAGATCCCTAAGGAGGTCCTTTGCTGCATATCCACCATGAGAATTTGGCTCCCAAGGCAGATTGTCCAATGAATCTGGTGAACACAGTGAAGACGACTGTCCTGTGCTGGTGAGGTCAACTGAGAGATATGGGGAGTCGTGGGAGCAATAGAGAGGAACAAGACAGCAAGATGAGGACCCTGATGGCTGTCAGAGGGAAGCATCACCAGTGTGGGTAAGAGCCTGGCCATAGGAGTCAGCCAGCCTGAGTCTGAATCCACTCTCTCTCTCACTATCCGGGGTGTCGGGTAATTAACCTAAGTCTCCATTTGCTCATCTACTGTTGGGGGTAAAAATACCTACCTCAGAGGGTTGATAGGAGGACTAACATACTGCTTATAAAGTGCTTCGTGTGATGCTTGACATAGTAGTTCTAATTAACATTAGTATCTACCATTTATTGAGTTTTTGACATGATATTGCTTTCCATAAAACAGACTTAAGGTAGGTCTTAATTCCCCTCATTTTACAGGTATGGAGATTGAGGCTTAGAGGATTACTTGCCTACGATCACAAAGCTAACACGAGTGTTAAGATCTGAATTTAAAAGCACACGCGTCTACTCCATTATACACTTCCAGGCAAGATGGGTTTCCAGTAGTTTTCCTGGTGGAAAGCTTTTAAAGTGTGCCTAGACACACTTTTTCTTGAACTTTTCAAGAGAGTTGATGCAATGTGCGCGACACGGGTTACACACCCTTTTCTGGTTATAGCTCTCATCCGCTTGTTGAGTTCGTTGTTCACATTTCAGGGCTAGCTCCTGTGATGTTACTGTTTTTTAAATAAAGCCCAGCGTGCCCTCGAGGACTATGCCTTTCGCCAGGGGATAATTGGCTTGGAATCCTGATGCCATTATTTGTCATCACGTGGAGCTGATTTACGAGGAATATGGCTTTGATGCTTGAGGATTGGCTTTGCGCCAAGAAGTCATTGTTGGGATTGTTGGGGATTCTGGCTGTTTGATGTTAAGATGCAATCTGCTGAGGAGCTGACTCGGCCTATTAATAGGAGTTCAAACACAGTGTCACAAGCTTAACTATGAGGGCCTGGAAAGAGAGGCCTGAATACCAATTCTGAGAGCCAGGAGGTGTTATTGGACAGGACAGTGTGACCTCAACACCACGATAAGAACTCACAAAGGCAACTGAAACATACCTCTGCACACCCACTCTCACTCAAACGCACTTTTGGGCACTGACACAGCACGGTACGTCACAATTAGGTGTCCGCCTTTCCCACAGAATAGAGATCCTTAGAGGCAGGGATTAGGTCATTAATTCCAAAAGCATTCATCAGGGGTCTCTTGCCACTGCCAGGCACTGTGTGAGGAGCCAGGAGCCTTATTCATCTTTGTACCCAGCATCTCATCCAGAGGCCAACACATGGCAGGCATTCAATAAGTGCCATGGGTAAAATATGACTCACTGAGGGGGCTAAACACAAACACTGTGGTCGTGGTCACTTGAATGTGTTTTCTCAAAATATGCTATAATACCCAAGCTTTTTGAATTAGGAAAATCAACCTGTGGCAATTAGACAACTGTTTAATACGTTCCTATTTATCTAGTGGTTAAAGGCTAGAGCATTCCAATTAATTAAATATTTTGTTATGTAATAGAGAAGTCTGTATTTGCCAACATCAAGTATTTTTTTTTAATTATTTTTTGGCTGCGTTGGGTCTTCGTTGCTGCGTGCAGGCTTTCTCTAGTTGCGGTGCTCGTACTTCTCATTGTGGTGGCTTCTCTTGTTGTGGAGCATGGGCTCTAGGTGCCCGGGCTTCCGTAGTTGCAGCACATGAGCTCAGTAGTTGTGGCAAGTGGGCCCTAGAGCGCGTGGGCTTCAGTAGTTGTGGCTCACGGGTTCTAGAGCGCAGGCTCAGTAGTTGTGGCGCATGGGCTTAGTTGCTCCTTGGCATGTGGGATCTTCCCAGAAGAGGGCTTGAACCGTGTCCCCTGCATTGGCAGGCAGATTCTTAACCACTGTGCTACCAGGGAAGTCCTGGTAATATCAATTTAAAAATAAACTCAATACCTAAACAAAACATAAATCATTCCTTGATGATTAAAAGGCAATATGTATCTCACAGTTGTCATTAAGGAACCATTTACCATTGCACAAGCTCTATCTGTACATGGGGTTAAGAGCTTGGATTAGTAAATACTCTTCCTCTTACTGATATTTATTTTTTATACTCAATTGATAATACATAATTATGATTAGACACCTAGACTACAGTTAATCATTTAAAAAATAATTAAGAAAAAAGAAAAGAACCCTATGTTAAATGAATGTTTGTGAAAGCAACAGAAACTAACTCTGACTAAATTAAATATAAAAGAAATTCATTTGAAAGATAATGATAAACCATCAACAAAATGAAAAGTCAACCTACTGAATGAGAGAAAATATTTGCAAATTATATATCTGATAAGAGGTTAATATCCCAAATATATAAAGAACTCAATACAACACAATAGCAAAGAAACAACCCAATTAAAAAATGGACAGAACATCTGACTAGACATTTTTCCAAAGAAGACATACAGATGGCCAACAGGTACATGAAAAATGCTCAATGTCACTAATCATTAAGGAAATGTAAATCAAGACTACAGTGAAATAGTACCTCACACCTGTGAGAATGGCTATTATCAAAAAGACAATGAATAACAAGTGCTGGCAAGAATGTGGAGAAAAAGGAACCCTTGTGCATTGTTGGTGGGAATGTAATAAATTGGTGCAACCACTATGGAAAACAGTATGGAACTTCATCCAGCAATTCCACTTCTGGTATTTATCCTAAGAAAACAAAAAATACTAAATTGAAAAGATATATTACCCCCATGTTCATTGCAGCATTATTTACAATAGCCAAGATATGGAAACAACCTAATTGTCCGTGAAGGGTTGAATGGATAAAGAAAATATACTGTAAATATATGTATATATAGGAATATTATTTAGCCATAAAAAGAAGGAAATCTTGCCATTTTCAACAACAAGGCTGGACCTCAAGGGCATTATGCTAAGTGAAATAAGTCAGACAGAGACAAATACTGTATGATCTCACTTATATGTGGAATCTAAAAAAAAGAAGAAAGAAAGAAATAGAAAAACAAACAAAAAAAAGCTTATAGATACAGAGAACAGATTAGTGGTCGCCAGAGGCTGGAGTGTGGGAGAAATGATGGAGGGGCCTCAAAAGGTAAAAGCTTCATAAAATAAATAAATCATGGGGATGTAGTGTACTGGTTGGTGGCTATAGTTAATAACACTGTATTGCATATTTGAAAGTTGCGAAGAGAGTAGCTCTTAAAAGTTCTCATCACAAGAAAAAAAATTTTTTTGTAACTATACAAGGTAATAGATGTTAACTAAACTTATTGCGGTGATCATTTGGCAATGTATACAATATTGAATCATGATATACACCTGAACCAATACAATGTTATATGTTGATTATACTTCAATTTTTAAAAATCAGCCAAAGGAGATTAGACAGCAGAAATCACAGCTGACGTCATTCTACAGGAGCTGTATGGATTTGTTGCCATTGGACCCTGGCCGTCCCACCCTACTGTAAAGAATGTCTAAATGGCTTCTGTATATGGAACTGGAGTCCACATGGGCTGAACCAAAGTCACAGAACAACAGCCCAGATGCCAGGGCATGCGGGAAGGGAGAATCAGGCCCCCTGAGCTTCTGTAGCAAGAATTTGGGCTCTGACTCTCATAAGCTTATCTATTAAGGGAGTCAAAAGAGGCACTGTCCATTATATAAACTGGGTGATTTTAAAACAAATCCAAGGTATATTGTTTGTTACAATACCTAATTATAAAAAAATAAATGTACAAAAGTATAATGCCATAGGATAAAAATAGAGATGTCAATAAGGGTATGGTAGGTTAAGTAATGCCTCCCCACCAAAGATATCCACATCCTAACCCTTGAAACTTCTGAATATGATGTTTATATGGCAAAAGGGACTCTGCACATGCAATTAGGTTAAGGATTTTGAGATGGGGAGATTAACATGGATTATTTGAGTGGGTCTAATGTAATCACATGGGCCTCTATAAGAAGGAGCTGATGGATCAAATTCAGTACAAGGATATGTGCGGGTGGAAGGAAGAGGCTGGAGAGATGGAAGAGGCCCGGAGCCAAGGAATGCAGGCAGCATTTAGAAGCTGGAAAAAGCAGGAAATAGATTCTCCCCTAGAGCGTTCAGAAAAAAACCGACCCTGCTGACACTTGATTTTAACCCCATGAGACCCAATTTTGGACTTCTCACATACGGAATTATGAAAGAATAAATTGTGTTGTTTTAAGCCACTAACTTTGTGGTGACTTATTATAGCAGCCATAGGAAACTACCTCAAAGGGAAGAGGGGAACCCTAGCTATTTAAACTCTTTAGTAAAAAACAGAATTCAGATAAATAGGAGATTTCCGAAAATGGAAGATAGAATACAAAGAATTCATATTCTTTCATGGCAGTTCTTCAATATTGTCAACACAATATTTAAGTGGCTTACTTTACCTTATTCTATCAGCCAAATTCTTGGATAATGGGATTAACATGGTGGTATTTGGGACACAACTCAAGAGCCCACATGTTTCTATGACCTAGGATTATGCCTACCAGGTACATAAGAGAGTATATCTATTAACAAATAAAAAATAAGGATAAAAATTAGGGAAAAAAAATGCTCTGTACTATGCTTGTCACCGGGCTTTGATGAAATTTCTAATATTATTAAACTTCTTTTACAGTGGTGAGCTCATAGAATGTACTAGTTTGAGCATGTAAGAGAAACAAAGCAAGAAGGATAAATACTTAAATTTCATATATTTTTAAATAACTCAAAAAGCCATAGAAATTGGGCTTCCCTGGTGGCGCAGTGGTTGAGAGTCTGCCTGCCAACGCGGGGAACACAGGTTCGAGCCCTGGTCAGGGAAGATCCCACATGCCGCGGAACAACTAAGCCCGTGAGCCACAACTACTGATCCTGCACGTCTGGAGCCTGTGCTCCGCAACAGGAGAGGCCGCGACAGTGAGAGGCCTGCTCACCACGATGAAGAGTGGCCCCCACTCGCCGCAACTGGAGAAAGCCCTCGCAAGGAAACGAAGACCCAACACAGCCAAAAATAAATAAATAAATTAATTAATTAATTTTAAAAAAAGCCATAGAAATTAACAACAAAATTGACCATTAAAAGAGATATAATCTTTTTCAGGCTTCCCTGGTGGCCCAGTGGTTAAGAACCCGCCTGTCAATGCAGGGGACACGGGTTTGAGCCCTGCTCCGGGAAGATCCCACCTGCCACGGAGCAACTACCCCCGTGTGCCACAACTACTGAGCCCACATGCCAGAACTACTAAAGCCCGCGTGCCTAAAGCCCATGCTCCGCAACAGGAGAAGCCACCGCAATGAGAAACCCACGCAATGAAGAGTAGTCCCTGCTCGCCGCAACTAGAGAAAGCCCGCACACAGCAACGAAGACCCAACGCAGCTAAAAATAAATAAATAAATAAATATTTAAAAGTAAAAATAATAAAATGAAACTGAAATACTGTATTTTTAAAAAATAAATAAATAAAAGAGATATAATCTTTTTCAAAACTATGTTTTTCAATATGTGTATTTTTAAAAAGTTGTATTTAATTAAGCTTTTTTGAAGGAAGAAAACTTCTCATTCTATTATAAAACTCGTTCCCTTTTCCTCCCTTGGCAATCATTAAAATTGTTTCTATCCATAAGAATTCTTAGTCATCTTATGATAGCCAGCTTCCCTACCCCCATCCTCTCAAATAGAAACCTGAGATTCTGATTTTTTGTCCAGAGTGATATCAAAACACTGTATCAAAATTAATTGTGTCCCTGAAGGTAAAACATATTTCTGGATGCCAATTGCCTCCCCTCATTTGTCCACATGCCATGGTTATGAGTAAAGATGTCCCAACAGCCTTTTACCACCTGTGGTAGTCGAGTTAGGAGTAAACACTTTAATACTTAAAATAATCCTCTTACTGCAGTGAAGTGACAATAGAGGGCTTAGTTGTTTTAAATTTGAAAAACTATATACAATGAAATACAGTATTCTGTCATACAGAGGTAAAGGAATGAAAAGCATATCAGTAGTACAGATGTATCATATAAAATGAAAATGCTTAGCACTTTTGAAAGGAAATGAACAAGTTGATAGGAAATGTTCCTTATTTTACATTAATGGATTTGTTTTTTGTGTAGAAATCAACTCTAGTTTTCTGCTTTCCTTTCCATAATGGGTAGGTGAGATGAATTAACTTTTTGCTACTGTTCTTTGAGTTTAACAAGTCCATACCCTCTTCTTTCAGAAACAAATTGGACATCTAATTCAAAGAAAAAAAATTTTAAGTTACATTTGATTAAGTCACATAAAACTCACTGAGTTATATAGCGGTTTTAAAGAGTTAAAGTCTAGTGTTAATCTCCCCAAATTGTAAAATTATAAAAGCATCTAATCACATCATTGATAAAAGTCAGAGTTTACAAAGAATAAAACAATTATTCTCATTTCTCTGAGCAAAACTTTACTGAAATAATATTTTGGCTTTTAGTGAATCTTGGAAGGAAGAGTTTAGCTTTCATGGAATTATTATATATTGATGTATTCAGTGAAAATGATTACTTTCTATGGTAGTGGAAAGTACCACTTATATTTTCAGGTGATTCAACAGACTTGAACTTCCTAGAATTAGGAGCAACTTTTGGCTATACTGATACTTGCTCTCCAGAGTTGAGAATTACTCTTCATTCCAAAATCAACTAATTGGAGGCAGGTAGTATAGATTAGGAGCATCAATCACATTGTGCGGGTGAAGCCTGGAACTGAGTCTTGCTGTGGACAGCCTGTGTATCTGGTGTACCCAGAAGTAGGCCTGGATGCAGGAAGCCTCTGAACTCTAGCATTACCTGCATCCTTGTACTCATGTCTCACTTCCCTTACCTAACCCTCCATCTGCCACCAAGGACTAGAGTTTAATCCTGAATATCAACTTTGCAATTACATATCTTTTATCAATCCTTTCCCTCAATCCTGCCCTCTAGGTCCCTTGACTATTGGGGTGCATCAGGAATTGCCAGAGAGACATGATACTACTGCCCTCCCTGACTTTTAGCACCATTTCCACCTCATCTTCCTTTACCTAGCTTTAGGAGCTATGACAGAGGTCTGCAGAAGACCTATTTTAAGTAGAGTAACTTTACAACACCCAATCTGGGTGCTACAGACTGAACTGTGTCCCCCCAAATTCATATGTTGAATTCCTAACTCCTAGTACGTCAGAATGTGACTGCATTTGGAGAGAAGACCCTCAGAGAGGTCATTAAGTTAAAATGAGGCCCTTAGGGTGGGCCTTAATCTAATCTGACTGGTGTTCTTAAGAGGAGATTAGGACACAGGGAGAGACACCAGAGATACACACCCACAGAGAGAAGACCACGTGAGCACACAGGAGGCCATCTGCAAGCCAAGGAGAGGGGCCTCAGGAAAGACCAAACCTGCCTACACCTTGATTTTGGACTTCCAGCCTCCAGAACTGTAGGAAAATTAATTTCTGTTGTTTTGAGCAACCTCAGTGTCTGGTGGTATTTTGTTATAGCAGCCCTAGCAAGTATGTACAATGGGAAACTTTTGAGAATGGCCAAAGGGTAGTTATCAGTAAATATGCAGAGACAACATGATAAATCGGGATTGTTCTGGACAAATCAGGATGAATAGTCAAATTAATGTTAAGCTCTAAGATAGCCTGCCCCAAGGAGAGGATGGGAGAAAGGAAGTGGAAGGTATTCCAGGCTAAGGGAGCTCTTGAGCATCAAACAACCTGGGTACATTTAAAAAATACCATAATGAGATTTATGTTTTCAAAAGACTACTCTGGTGGCATGTGGCAGAGGGATTGTTGATTGAGTATGGAGGGAGACTGAAGCAGGAGGCTATTGCAAAGGTCTTGAAAAAAGGTGATGAGAGCTTGCCTGATATATGGGAGCTACAGAGAGGTTGGTAGGAGGAAACAGATGCAAGGAATACTAAGAAAATAGAACTAATAGGCCCTGGTCACAGAGTATACATAGGGGACAAGAGAGGGGTCAAGAAAACAAGTTTTGGTGTGGATTACTCAGTCAATGAAGATGCCATTTTTAAAATTAATTAATTAATTTATACCTATTTTTGGCTGTGTTGGTTCTTCACTGCTGCGCGCGGGCTTTGTCTAGTTGCTGCGAGCAGGGGTTACTCTTCGTTGCGGTGCGTGGGCTTCTTGTGGTGGCTTCTCTTGTTGCGGAGCACGGGCTCTAGAACACAGGCTCAGTAGCTGTGGCACACAGGCTTACTTGCTCCATGGCATGTGGAATCTTCCCTGACCAGGACTCAAACCCGTGTCCCCTGCGTTGGCAGGCAGATTCTTAACCACTACACCACCAGGGAAGTCCTGAAGATGTCATTTACTGAGACAGGAAATAAGGAGAAAGATCAAGTTTAGAGAGGAACTTATAGGCCCTTTCTAAAATAGTTAATAGGTATATATAATTTTTAGGTTCTAATTCTAGACTATGGAATATAATAAAGTTAGAGATGATTAAAATTATTAGTTTGAAATACTTGTTAAGAGTAGAATAAATCTCCAACTCCTGTTTGAAAAGATCTGTTAATTTAAATAATCACTTAAAATGTATCAACTATGACTCTATATTACTCAGAATTACTTCTATCAGTAGTTGATCTCTCCTTTTTGTTTAGAATTCTCTTCATCCTTGGTTCCATTAAAGGCATGACCCTGGTTCTCCTCTTGCTTCTCTGGGTGACCTTCTCTGTCTCTCACTAGTTTTTCTAATATTCCAACATCCTCAAAGTAAACCGTTCCTCAAGTCTCTGTCATCATCCTTCTCTTCTTCTACACTTTCTACCACACCATCTTATCCACGCCTACATCTTTGACCATCTTCTCTGTGCAGGAACATGGATCTTCAAATGACTGGTGTTTGTTTCAGCTCAGATGACCATCTAGCAATTCAATGTCAACAACTCCCAAAACAAACCCATCGTCTTTCCTAAGGTTGCCTTCCTGATGACTTCCCTGTTTTTCTGAATGACATCATGGTAATAATGATAATTCTTATATTTAAACATCTTATTACTTATTCAGAAATGATGAGAACACTTCCCCTCACTGGGAAATGGATGCCGTCTATCCATGCTCAGTTCAGGCAGTGTTTGGCCATATCAAGTTTTGGCTGTTTGGGTGGCGGGAAGATTTGGTCAGTCAACCTTGAAACCAGTTGTTCACTTGTTTCTTGGATGATCAGTCATTGAGATCTTCTCCTTTTTATGACTCATCAGTTTTCAGTAACTTTATCAACAGTCATTGATTCATTCAGTAACTTTATCAATGAGTCATCCATTGATTCATTCAATAAATAGATATAATGAGCTTGTCTGCTGATTGGAAGGCACTGGTAGGTCTGGGGGACACGAAATTAGAGATATGACTGTTGTCCTCAAATTACTCAGCTTCTCACGAGGGAACCATCAAGAAAGTTGATGATTTCCAAGAGTGACAATTGCCTTAATATAATAGAACTATGCACAGAGAGCTCTAGTAAATCCTTAGACAAGAGGCAGGCTTGGGCTTCCCTGGTGGCGCAGTGGTTAAGAATCCGCCTGCCAATGCAGGAGACATGGGTTCGAGCCCTGGTCTGGGAAGATCCCACATGCCGCGGAGCAACTAAGCCCGTGTGCCACAACTACTGAGCCTGCGCTCAAGAGCCTTCGAGCCACAGCTACTGAAGCCCACACGCCTAGAGCTCGTGCTCCACAACAAGAGAAGCCACCGCAATAAGAAGACCCCACGCAGCCATAAATAAATTAATTAATTAATTTAAAAAAAAAAAAGAAGGAGGCTTACTTCTCACTACCCCAGTTCAACCACATATGCATATTTTAAAGATCAAGCTTATAAATCCTCATATTTCTCAGTGGGAAGGTTATGATAGTGTCTAAGTTAATTAAGAAGTAACAACATAAACATATTTAAAGATATGGAGTTAACCACTAGAAGAACTAAAAATAGAAAACGTTTCAAGTGTTGGCCCTGGGAAAGTAACTGGTGGTTGGGAAAGGTAGAGCAGGGGATTGTTGCTTTTCATTATACACCCTTTTATTTTATCTTGTATCATATGTATGCACATGATAAAAATAAGGAAAATAAAAAACCAGTTTAGCTCTTTCTCTTCAGTCCTTTCTTCCATCCATGGCTTTCACAACTAGCCCTCAATTTTTGGAATGGAGGACACACTCACTCAGGAGCTCCCTGGTCGACTGTGTACAATTCTATTCATCTCAACATATTTGTTGCCTGATCACTACATGTCAGGCATGGGGGATATGGTGGTGGGCAAGAGGGACGTGGTCCTTGCTCTCATGGAGCTTACATTGGTGGGAAGGATGAGTATAAGACAGTTGTTATTTAATTTTGACCTCCACTCCTTCTCTACTTAGCTGAGTAGTATGATATGCAGTACTACCAAGTAGTCATTCAAACGATGTGAGCAGTTAGTGAGGTTTGAGCCCAGAAACGCAGCACCTACCATCACACTGGAGGAGAAACTATGAGGATATAATCACAAGCCCTGAATTATTTAACAGGGTCATTAAAGGCATGACCCTGGTTCATGAAGTTTCTTGCCTTAGTGAAGGAATGATGCACAGGTAGAGTGGAGTGTTTAAGGGTGCAGGCTCTGGAGCCAGAATTCCTGGGTCAGAATTCCAGTTTTTCCATTTGTGAGCTGGAAGTATGATTCCAGATAAATTACCAAACTTTGATGGGGCTACAATACCTCATCTCTGTAAAGAGGATAACAATAGTAGCTACCTCATGGTTGTAAGAATTCACTTACCTGAAGCACTTAGAAGAGTGGCTGGCAAGAATAAATGTCCAGGGCTTCCCTGGTGGCTCAGTGGTTAAGAATCCACCTGCCAATGCAGGGGTCATGGGTTCGAGCCCTGGTCTGGGAAGATCCCACATACCGAGGAGCAACTAAGCCTGTGAGCCACAACTACTGAGCCCATGTGCCACAACTACTGAAGCCCCCACGCCTAAAGCCCGTGCTCCGCAACAAGAGAAGCCACCAAAAAGAGAAGTCCACGTACCGCAACGAAGAGTAGCCCCGCTCACTGCAACTAGAGAAAGCCCGCATGCAGCAACAAAGACCCAATGTAGCCAAAAATAAATAAATAAATAAGTTAAAAAAAAAAAAGAGTAAATGTCCAATGAATGTAGCATTATTATTGGGTGCACCTACATACTTAAAATGATTAAAAGAATGATACTGAGTATGACTATTTCATATCCTTGTGTAAATTGGTTTTTAAATTTAGAATTCAGTATTCTTATTACAGAGCATAAGTTGATTCACCATTTATGTATGTAACTACTTGTTTGAATAGGGACACAAATGCACAGAAACAGATCTGGAAAGATACATATGATGCGGCTGACAGTAATTCCCTTTTTGGAGAACCAGATTGGAAATAGTGAAGAAACCTTTAGCAATTTATCAATTGTTCGACTTCCTTTTTATGATGAAAATATATTCATGAATTTAAAAATAATTTTTAAAATGTAAGGAAAAATGTCCTATTAAAAGAAATGCTGGGCTTCCCTGGTGGCGCAGCGGTCGAGAATCTGCCTGCCAATGCAGGGGACACGGGTTCAAGCCCTGGTCTGGGAAGATCCCACATGCCGCGGAGCAACTGGGTCCGTGAGCCACAATTACTGAGCCTGCGCGTCTGGAGCCTGTGCTCCGCAACAAGAGAGGCTGCGATAGTGAGAGGCCCGCGCACTGTGATTAAGAGTGGCCCCCGCTTGCCGCAACTAGAGAAAGCCCTTGCACAGAAACGAAGACCCAACACAGCCATAAATAAATAAATAAAAATTTAAAAAAAAAAGAATATAAAAAATTAAAAAAAAAAAAAAAGAAAAAAAAAAAAGAAATGCTGAGGGCTTCCCTGGTGGCGCAGTGGTTGAGAATCTGCCTGCCAATGCTGGGGACTGGGTTCGAGCCCTGGTCTGGGAAGATCCCACATGCCGCGGAGCAACTAGGCCTGTGAGCCACAACGACTGAGCCTGCGCGTCTGGAGCCTGTGCTCCGCAACAAGAGAGGCCGCGACAGTGAGAGGCCCGCGCACCGCGATGAAGAGTGGCCCCCGCTCGCCACAACTAGAGAAAGCCCTCGCACAGAAACAAAGACCCAACACAGCCAAAAAAATAAAAATAAAAAGAAATAAATTAATTAATTAAAAAATAAAAAGAAATGCCGGCAGTCAGTTGGAGATGTAAAAGAAGGTATATTTACATTCAGATAACATTTTTACCTTCATTGATTGAAAACTCAGTTTGCACTAGGCATTGTACTAGGTTCTTTAGAGTATGCAAAGTACATGTAGAGTTACCCAATCTCTTGCAAAGGCCCGTTTCCCTCAATTTGGAACTGGCATGTCGTGAATTTGAGCTGGACCGTGTCAAATGAAGGGGTTTCAACTGGAGTATCTAATCATGGCAGGCAGTGTAAGCAAAAGCATGGGGGTAAGAGAGTGTGAGAAATGTCCAGGAAACAGCAAGTAGTTGAGTTTGGACAGATCACAGGGTACTGGAAAGAGAGTGATGAGACAGACTTGGAGAGGTAGATTGGATTCAGTATACGAGAGCCTCAAATTCAGGCAGAAGGCATTTGGCTTTATTTTTTCAACTGAATGGGAATCACTGAAGGATTTTGAGTAGAGGACTAACACAATGTCTTAAGAAGAATATTTTTGTAGCAGTATAATGGATGGATTCAACTGAGCTCCTTTATAGAATTTAAATGGTCCATTTAAGAGAGGATGAGGATGTTGGAATATTAGAAAAACTAGTGAGAGACAGAGAAGGTCACCCAGAGGAGCAAGAGGAGAACCAGGGTCATGACTTTAATGGGACCAAGGAAGAAGAGAATTCTAAAAAAATCAAGAGGTCAACAGAATCAATGTAGCAAAAGAGTTAAGGAAAACAAGGACGGAGGATGTTACTTCCTTCTCTGTCATCAGAAATGCCTTAGTAAAAGGCAATTTGAAAAGCAGATGAGCCTGAAGGGCGATTGACACAAGTCGCCACACTTTTTAAAAGTGGATGGAAAAGTCAAGTGAAGAAGAGAATGTGAAGATACAACTGGAATAGATTCAGAATAAAGATATAAAAAGGTCTGGAATGAAAACAGGGCCATGGCTGCATGAAAATCTGATTACCCAGAGCTGGGACATTTTTCTTTGACCCATGTCCCAGAAGGCCTTGTTAAGGAGGATATACTGAAAACACTCTATGCCTCAAACTGTGAGTCACATAAACCAATGATTCTGCAGTGGAATGTTGGGGGAGAGGGCAGATTTCCTTTAAAAAACACAGATCACATACTTCTTCTGCTCAACCACTTTCAATAGGTCCTTGCTGCCCTTACAGTACTTTCTAAACTTCTTATCTTGACAATGAAAAGCCTCCATAAATTGGGTCCCTCTCAATATTACTTTCCACTGTTTCTTCAAATAAATCCAGGCCAGTCTACTCACTGTCTCCCCAAAAGTTCTTTTCATTCTCACATCAGCACCTTTGCTCACACTATTTCCCTTGCCTAGAATCTTCCGCCTCTCTCTGTTTCTTCAGTCTATTAAACCCCTAATGCTTAAATCAAGGGCCCTCTTCTCTGTGAAGTTGTTTTTTTTTTAACGATCCAATTCCTATAACATTTATTTGGAGGCTACTCACTTAGCACTTAGATGTTATCTGCTATTGTTTGCTATTATACCTTCTTCAGATTATAAGCTTCTTGAGGGCAAAAAAAATTTTTTTATTTGAAAAGCACCTAGCATAATATCATTTTTCAATATGAGGTATTTTAAAATTGAGATACTAAGTGTATAGTTTGATGAGTATTGAAAAACGTATGTACCTGTGTAACCACCTACCCTAGCAATCAAGACAGACAGCATTTCTAGCAAAGTAAGTGCTCAGTAGACATCAGGCTCAGCTCAGGGAGGACGAGACAAGACCAGGAGGGTGAATCTTAAGTTTGAGGCCTGTCTAAAGGGATTGGATCATCCCAAGTCAGATAAAGTGAAAAGGCAAATACTAAGGTGGGATGATGCAGACAAGGGGGCAGTATTTTGTTAATCTGAGCAAGTCTGGGATTGTTCAATCTTGTGTGTTATGCAGAAAAGGTCCAGCAACCAACAGGCAGCGGTGGAGGCAGGGGCACTGGGGTGGCAATGCCAAAGTCAGCTTTAATTCTCTAGCTGGGAGAATCTGCCCTCTTAGAAACCCTAGAAAGTTGAGGGTTGCAGTACATGGTACTCTGACCTGAGGTCCGAGGTGATGAGATTCCTGGGAGTTTCTTACTAAAAACATTTGCTCACTAACGGACAAATTGCTGATAAAAGTGATATCTTGTCTGACTTGCATGTTTGGCTGCGTTATTAGTAAACTATCCCATTCGATTTCCCAAATGGAAATTGCATTTGACTAAGAATATGTGAAAAGACTGAGAGACTGATCCCAAGACAATATTTCTCGAACATTATACTACATTATTTCTACCTTATATTTAAACAGAAGTTTTAAAAACAGAAATCATATCAAGCCATTCACCTGTACAAAACCCTACAATAGCTTCCCAATCGCAAAAGAAATCCAAAGTTCTTACCATGGCCAACAAGGCCCAAGCTGGTCTGGCTTCACACCTACAGCTCTCTCTTTGCACTGGTCTTCACGTAAATTTTCCCTTCCTACTGATTTTCAGATATGCCAAGTCATTCCAGGACCTTTGCACTTGCTGTCCTCCTTTACAGGAATGCTCTTCAGCAAGCCCTTTGCATTAAAGCATCCTCACTTCATTCAGCTCTATCAGCTACTTAAAGAAATCTGCCCAAATCATTGTATCTTTTCCTTGCCCATTTTATTTTTCTTCCTATTTCTTAGCAGTACCTGAAAATACACTATAACTTACATGGTTTACTTGTTTATGGTCTGTTTCCATCACTGCAATGTCAGCTTTTATAATCTGTCTGGTTCATCTTTATGTCCCAGTGACTAAAATAGTAACTGAACATCATAGAAAGTTGATAAATATTTGTTGAATGAATGAATGGGTGAATTTTCATATCTTCTCATACTCTCCATCCATCCACCCACTGCTCCAAATTAAACACCACAGAGATCATCTAGCTCAACACTCTCATTTCATAGGGGGAAGAAACCTATCAGCTGATGTGAAGGTTATCTTGGGACTACCTCTTGCTCTTTTTCCAGAACTCTTCTGCAAACCAAGCAACCAGTCACCTTCTTCCATCCAAACTCTACTGCACCTTGGTGCTATTGACAATGCATAATAAGTTGAGTACAGGTAACTAAAGGGATATTATTCAAAGGCCCTTCTCTTTTACCTTCAATCTCTCTGGAGTCTCTCCATCTCTTCTCTGTCTCTTCTCCCTCTACCTTTCCTTCAGCTAATCCTGAGTTCCACTCTTGGCCCACCTTCCCCACTGGTCCCCTAAGTAGTCAAGTCCATTGCCATAACTTCAACTACCATCTACATGCTGGTGAATCTCTCCCCCCGGCCCAGATTCCTCTCCTCATCTCCAACTCACACTTCCAACATACTTATAGACAACTCTGTCTAGATGCCCCTGGGCATCACACACTCAGTATTTCCAAAGCAGATTTTATTCTCCATCAAAAGAGCTCCTCCTCCAGTGCTCCCTGTCCAATGAATGAGGTCATCCAGCTTGGCAAACTCCTCATTCTCTCTTCCCCTCATGCAGTCTTAAGGACCTGTTGATTCTACTTCCCAAATAATTATTGCATCTATTTCTCTCGTCTTCACTGCTACTACTTTAGTTATACCTATCATCTCTTCTTACATGGATGAATATAACAATCACCTAATTATTTCTCAAAATGTGGTTCGTGACCCATTAATGAGACATCAAGTCAATTTAGTGGGTCATAACAAGCTTTTGAAAAAATCTCAATATTATTTGTTTCTACAAGCCAGAAATCAGCAGGATCAAAATTAGTAGCAACACAGAGACGTTTACTGGCAGCCTTTCCTTTTTTGTAAAGGTCAGAGCACTTGAAACATTTTGAAGGAGCACAAAGACACGTCTAAGAGAGAAAGCCAGTCCCCTGCCCCCATACACTTAAACTGAGTGGAGAAATGTTTTATATGAATAGCACTTAGTGGATAGCATTATCAAATACAGCGGCAATTTAGTTTTAATGTGATTTACATATGCATCGTGATGGTGAAAAACATTTAATTTCTCTGCAATGTTATTTGCGTCCATATTCGTCATGTTTCCTGCCCCAAAGGGATGAGCTCCTTGGAATAAATTCTTCACCTTCTCTGAACATTAGCTCTAGCAGTCATCTTGGATTTGAAATAACAGTCAGGCACTCTTGCTTCAGGTTGGTCAGTGCAGTTTTATTTTCTAGTTCCATGGTCTAGTCAGGAGCTAAATTTTCCACTCACCATGAAATTTTCCCCAGTGTCAACAAGTTCAGTAATCGCGTCTCTGTCAAATTTTTCCCCTTCCTGAAGCAACCTCTTACTTTGGACAGGAGTTCTTCCAAGCCTCTCCATACCTGCTTTGTGGCCTTGGAGGAAACACTTTTCACTGTCTCAGTTTCTTCCTGTTCTGCGTAAAGCCAGGCAAACAGGCATTCCCAGGAAAGGTACTGACTCACTGCAGCAGGGGCCATCCTAAGGTCTCCAGACCTACCTAGCCTGGCAGCCCTGACCACTGGGCCAGCCCAAGGCTGTGGCCATGTGGGGAACGGTCCTCAGCACCTCAAGGCCCAGCAAGACCACTAGGGCAAGGACCATGACCAGGTGAGGAGGCTGAGACATGGAGAGAGGCCATGCCCTGACTTTCGTCGTGAGGGGGGGGTCCTTGCTGCCAGGTGGCTTGTGCCTGAGGTCTGATGTCCTAAACACCCCTATGACACCTCGCCAGCAGGCTGCTCAGCTCGCTAGAATCAGAATTTATTTTTAAGCGTGAAATAGAGTAGAAAATATCTGAGTGCAGCGCATGCGGCAAAATTCAACAGTTTTGTATAGTTGTGTATATTCAGGGTGTACAATGTAACACTGTGGGTCATGGACAAAAAATTTGAAAGATTCTATTCTAATTTGTTACCCTACCTTCATTTTGGATCCCCTCGTGTTCCTTCAAGGGCCAGAGCAATATAGGCAATCTCTAAGCACTGCATACAAAGTCAGACAAAGCTGGGTTTGAAACCAGGCCCTAGCATTTAATGGTGCTGTGATGGTGGGAGAGTTACTTCAACATTGACCCCTCAATCTTCTCATCTTTAAAGTGGGAATAATAACATCATGAATTCAGGGGCTGCGGGGCAGCCTCATGCAGGCCTCTTTAAATCATTTACCTCTAATCTTTGCAAGAATCCCAAGTTACTTATTATTATCCTCATTTTGTTAAAGAAACTGAAGCTCAGAAAAGTCAAGTAACTCCCTCAAGGTCATGTTGCTAATATGTTCCTGAACAAGGAGTTCATTTTTCAAGGTTCCCCCTGCTCTTTCCACTGAGTATAAATTTCTACCCACGTGATGTCTGAGGCTTGTCATCTCATGGCAATTTATATCGACTTCTCACACATTCACATAATTCAATCAATTCAATATTTATTAAGCACTAATTAAGTGCATGGGAAATGGAAGAGTAAAATGTGGTCTGTTCTCCTGGGATGTGCATTTAACTTGGAAAGAAAACACCAAGAGACACAAAGCAGCAGCAAGCTTATTAGTGGTGTGAGTACCTAAAGCGGTTAGATATTTAAAAATTGTAACAGGTGTTATCCTACAATAAATTTAAATGACAGCTAAGGAAAGAAATAAATTTATATTTCATACAATGCCTAAAGGGTTTAGTGTATGGATCTAATTTATAGATGAAGAATCTACATGGATATGAATGAGTATAAGTTGCTTATTTTAAAATTTAGCAGTAGATGTCCATTTCAGAGACTATGATTATTGGAATAACATAATCTCTTTTGCATTTAAAAAATAAATCCCATATATTTGCGTTTTACCTAACTATCAGCACTCTGTTCAAACAAATTGGTCTGCTTTCCAGTTAGGAACTGTTAGGGAAGAACAGCTTTTAAAAAATCATTCTTTAAAGCTCTCACGGGAAGCTGCCTACTTAGTCACTCATCAGAACAAGCCGCGCCCTTCCACGTTTTGTTTACTCTTTCTGCTTTCCCTATTTATTGTTTTAAATTGATTTTCCATTCCTCTAGTGAGGACCATGTTCCAAGCAAAGCTGGGAAATTCAGCCTATATACACACTACCGACTTATCAGTTTTTCTATCAGGAGTTATTGAATATGAATAAGATGTACGGCAGGGTGGAAAAGGATTCAGTAGGAGAGCTGAAGAGTGGAGCACGTGGACTTGGAGGCGGTGTCCCTAAAGGGTGCTGTTTCTCTGCCACAGCCGGTCACTACAGCGTGAGGGGGTGGGAGGAGCCATCAGTATGCCCTCCCACCTCTGCAGTGATTGACATGAAAGAAAAAGTCACACAGGACTTCTCTTTAAAGTATTGAGGAAAAAAAAAACCTAACATGAGCTCTATCATTACCTTGGCTTAACGGATACTTAAGAACTATCTTCTGTTGTTATCATTTCCAGAAACTAAGCTCTATTGTATCTTAGCTACAACCTATGAGAAAACTCAAAGAAGAAATCCCAGGAAGAATTGAGCTTTCAATTTTCTGTCTTTCAATTTCTTTGCTTGCAAATAAAATTAGTATTAGAGGCTCCAGAACAAAATCTGTACTACTCATATCCTGTTTAGGTAAGCCAAATGACATTCATGTTTATTCAGAAACCAAAAGTTCCTTTCGCTTTTATTATTTTCCACACTAGAGTTTCAAAGGATCCTAGAATATTTCTCAAATAAACGGGAATTTGCCATGTAGGTACATACACCCAGAGGTACATGACAAATGAGGTTCTCTGGTTTATGAGCTGAAGGGTTGAATATTTTTAAATTCCTTGAAAAATTATCAGATCCAAGATGAAGTATACAGAAAGCATCTTTAAAAACATTGTCATGGTATGAAAACTAGACAACACATTTGACAAGAAAAAGACGACTTGTGCTGTAACACAGACAAAGCTCCCAGCTGCCACAATATCCCCAGCCAGCCCAAGATAACAGGATTCCATTCTCGTGATGTGTAGGAGTTAATACGTACAAAAGAAAACAATGGGGACTTCCCTGCTGGTGCAGTGGTTAAGAATCCGCCTGCCAACGCAGGGGACACGGGTTCGAGCCCTGCTCCAGGAAGATCCCACCTGCCGTGGAGCAACTAAGTCCGTGTGCCGCAACTACTGAGCCTGCACTCTAGAGCCCGCAAGCCACAACTACTGAGCACGTGTGCCAAAACCACTGAAGCCCGCGCGTCTAGAGCCCGTGCTCTGCAACAAGAGAAGCCACCGCAATGAGAAGCCTGCGCACCGCAAAGAAGAGAAGCCCCTGCTCTCTGCAACTAGAGAAAGCCCGTGCACAGCAACGAAGACCCAATGAAGACAGAAAGAAAGGAAGGAAGAAAGAAAGAAAGATGGCTTAGGGTTAGTGGAGGTACAGTGGCAACATTTACACATCATATCATACTTCACAGGAAGATAGTATGGATCAGGTTTAATCCACTGTGATTTATATTATGAGGTATATGGTACTAGGCTCTATGGGACTGTGGAATAAAAACAGTTCTCCCCTAGGGTATGATAGTTAAACATGCAAAATAATAAGCCAGAAACTAAGAAATGGAAAATAGTCACCCATCCCTTCTCTGAAATAATTAAAAAGATCTAGGCTATGTAGAACCAAAGAAAATGATTAAAATATAAAGGCACACACATTAAAAAAGAAAAAGATATTAATGAACTTTACAAAAATTACAATCATATTAAGCGTATGTTACCTTGAAGGAAGTGAAAACATTGGCTTGTCAGGTGTGCCAAAGTGAGGTGACATGACACCAGAGAAGACGCAATCACAGAGGAGAACGTTTTGTGTCATTCACTTGAAAAATATACACTGAGTGCCTCCTATGTGTATATCATGGTGCTGTATGTGAAACAGTCTTTTTTAAAAAGTTAAAAGATGTGATTTTGTGACATTCTTGGGTTCGCAATTTTATACGCACCATTAAATAGTTCTGAGGTTGGCCTATAATGATATTTTTAAACTATTTTTAATTTTAATCCTTTTTAGATATATAAAGAAAACTAGATGGTAATGTGGAGCAATTGCTGAACTAATGTAAATGAGTGTGTGTATGCACCTACGGGCGTGTGTGTTGAGGGGGGGGCAGCCTCCAGTCTAACCAAGCATATTAGAGGAATTCAGCAGATCCTCTCTCTCGTCTTCTTGTTCAGCACTTCAGAAGAGCTGCTCTTCAGCTTCGTTTTCCAGATTATTTGGCCACCAATTTTGGTGAGAGGAGAGTCTTTTACCAAATGTCTCATTTATATTCCCTTAAATATAGGTTTGCTGGTGAACTTCACATATCACTTGCTTTTTGTTGGTAACTTCAAAGGAAAATGGCTTTGGTTATTAGCAAAGTTTTAGTCTGAGGCACAGTGAACAATTATACTTAAAAAGTTGAGGGCTTCCCTGGTGGCGCAGCGGTTGAGAATCTGCCTGCCAATGCAGGGGACACAGGTTCGAGCCCTGGTCTGGGAAGATCCCACACGCCGCGGAGCAACTAGGCCCGTGAGCCACAACGACTGAGCCTGCGCGTCTGGAGCCTGTGCTCCGCAACAAGAGAGGCCGCGATAGTGAGAGGCCCGCGCACCGCGATGAAGAGTGGCCCCCGCTTGCCGCAACTAGAGAAAGCCCTCGCACAGAAAGGAAGACCCAACACAGCCAAAAATAATAAAAAAATAAATAAATAAATAAAATTAAAAATAAAAAAAGTTGAGCATCACTTTCACTGCTAATATTTACAATGCATATGGTTTCATGTAAATAAATACAAGGTTTTTTATGTGTAACAAGTTTGATTACATACAAAATATGATTGAACGTTTTACATCCAGTTTTCCAAATAATTATGCTGAGTGAAAGAAGTCAGACAAAAAAGAGTATATGCCATATGATTACATTTGTATACAATTCTAGACAATGTCAAGTAATCTCTAGTGACAGAAAGTGGATCAGTGGTAGCCTGGGAGAGAGGGCAGGGAAGGAGCAGAGGCAGGGATTACCAAGGGACACAAAGAAAGTTTTGGGGTGCTGGAAATATTTGTTACCTTGATTGTGATGATGGTTTCACAAATGTAGAAATAGGTTAAAACTTATCAGAATTGTATACTTTAAATCTATGCAGCTTATTGTATGTCAATTATACCTGAATAAAGCTTTTTTAAAAAGTCCATTCTTGACTGTCAAGTTATTCCTCTCTACACGAACTGTGATAATATAACTACTATATATTACACAAATCTGAGGATTAAGGTGAAAATTCAAAATAAGAAAGAGAACCCAGGCATATGATTGGCACGAGGACAGGTCTTTCTTGCTGTATCTGGAGGTCACGTCTCTAATGACTTATCACTTTAAGCTTTTCCAGCAGCACTGAAGTTTGCTTTCATCGCCACAGAACAAATAAGTATCCAAGCCCTCACATAATACTATTTCCTATGGGCTCTCAAGAAGCTAATATCAGATAATATCTCATAGGATTGTAACTGCATGAAACATGGAGCAGATTTAGTAGCTTTTATTGATAAAGGAAAGGGGAATGAAAAACAATGATTCAAGGATAGGAAAGACAGTTTGGTACCTTTATTTTACCATTACTATCTGAAAGAAGAAAAAACTTTTTTTGAAATATATGAATTTGGTATTCAAAGCACCCCTGCCATCCATTGCATATTCCAAAACTATAAATTTAATCATGTCATTCCTGCTTCATATCCTATTATGGCTTCCTATTGGCCACTGCCTTCAGGAAAAATCCTTAGCATGTTTTACCAGGAGCTCAGGATCTGACCCTTATCTACCTTTTCAGCTTCGGCTCGTCTCTCTGTCTCTCTCAAACTACAGCCATTCCAAATGCCTTAATTCGTCAAAGCTTTTCATGTTGTCAGGCAGTTTGGGTGCTCCAGGAAGCAGACTCAGGCAGGGTTTAGTGTTCAGGATGTTTATTAGGGAGTGTTCTTGAGATCAACACCCATGGAAGGGAGGGGGTGGGAGCAGGATTGGGAAGAAGGCGAAATCAAGCTGTGATGCAAGCCTGACAGCCTCAGCCAACTGTGTGGGTAGCTATGAAACAGAAATGGCCCATCAGAGTCGGCCTGCACGTACAGGGAGGACGTGACCTTGGGCAAGGGGGCTCTCTGCAGCTGAGGCAGTGCCTGAAGAGGTTGCCAGCACTGCCAGAGCCTGGGGAATCAAGTCTTTCCTTAAAGGGAGATCTGGGTGGGGCATTTGTATGTCCACCTTACCTTAGTATTCGTGAAGCTCTTCTCCTCCAGTTCACCCAGGTAATTTCTGCTCATCCCTCAGATCTCAGTGTAATTCTTACTTCTCAGAGAGGGATTCCCAATTCCCAAACATGGTTGGCTTCCGTCAAACTTCCTATATTTCTTTAGTACCATCCTTTTCATAATCCTTATCATACTTAATTGATTAGTCACTTATTTCTTTTTATTTATTTATTTATTTATTTTTGGCTGGGTTGGGTCTTCATTGCTGCGCACAGGCTTTCTCTAGTTGTGGAGAGTTGGGGCTACCCTTAGTTGTGGCATGTGGGCTCAGTAGTTGCGGCTCGCGGGTTCTAGAGCTCAGGCTCAGTAGTTGTGGTGCACTGGCTTAGTTGCTTCGCAGCATGTGGGATCTTCCCGGACCAGGGCTCGAACCCCTGTCCCATGCATTGGCAGGCGGATTCTTAACCACTGCGCCACTCCATGAGGGCAGAGATAACTTCTATAGCATTCACCTCTGATCCTCAATGCCTACCACAGTTTTGGCACATAGTAGGTACTCAGTAAATATTGACTGAATAAATGAATGAGTCCAAGGTTTAAAGACCACTTCAAGGGCTTCCCTGGTGGCGCAGTGGTTGAGAATCTGCCTGCTAATGCAGGGGACACGGGTTCGAGCCCTGGTCTGGGAAGATCCCACATGCCACGGAGCGGCTGGGCCCGTGAGCCACAACTACTGAGCCTGCGCGTCTGGAGCCTGTGCCCCGCAACGGGAGGGGCCGCGATAGTGAAAGGCCCGCGCACCGCGATGAAGAGCGGTCCCCGCACCGCGATGAAGAGTGGCCCCCGCTTGCCGCAACTGGAGAAAGCCCTCGCACGAACCGAAGACCCAACACAGCCAAAAATAAATAAATAAATAAATAAAGTAAAAAAAAAAAAAAAAAAAAAAAAAGACCACTTCAAGGCGCAAAGGCCCTCACCAACACGTCTGTTTTGACGTATACTAAGACTTGCTGCCTCATGATGTTGAGGCAGACTTCATTTAGGCTCTATAGTCAGACTGCCCAGTCCTTCAGTCCTAGCTTGACCACACCCTAGCTGTGTGATAAGTTAAGTAAACTCTCTAAGCCTCAATTTATTTATCAATAATAATAATAACAGCAGCAATAATAGTATATTCCCCAAATGGCTGTTGGGAGGGTTCAATGAAATAGTCTACGTAGAGGGTTTATCAAAGCTCCTAGAATACAGTATGGCATCAGTAAAAGCTAGCTATAATTATGATTATTATTATTTGGCTTTTAGCTGTAAGTTCTTAACATACCTTAAAAAAGAGAAAAATATTAGGAAAACATTTTTTTTAATACTTTCCATTAAACATGCACCAAAATAGTAATCCTAGAAAAATTAGAAATTTGTTGGATTTCCCTACATTTATCTTACAGTTTAGAATTGGTTTTTATTTTGTTTTTTATATATAGAAGTTGGAGAACAGCATTATCTTCTCATTACTTAGGGTCTTCTAAGGTTTTAAGTAAGTCCTGTTCCTGTCTTCTCACACAACCTAGGAATTTATGACTCAGCATAGTTTACAAGTAGTGGGGGGATGGGGAGGGGGGACAGCAGTGAGAAACATGCTTTTGCCTTGTCTGAAATTCCTTTTCCTACCTTAGGAGATTTCTACTTGAGTATGAATTGACTCATCAGCTCCAGAAACACCTCCTGCACAAAGTCTTGCCTAACTTCTTCCATGCTGCTCCTGCATTTTTACCCTAAAACCATTTACACACCTGGACATTTGTTTTAATCCCCCCGCATTGCTCCTCCTCCTTAGACTGAGCTTCTAGAAGGCAGATCTTCTTCATCTTTTGTATCTGGCACGTTCAGAAGCTCAATAAATGTTTGTTGAATTCTTTTTAATTAGAAGAAAAACATCAGACCTCTTCAGAAAGATACAAATGATGAAGGGGTTTAGGTAATCTGTGATATGCTCAAAAACACAGAATTTAATAAGCTAGAAATCAAATACGTTCTTTTTAATTTAAATATTACCAGCATCCATCTTTATAGACTGTTTTCTTTTATACCAGAAACCTTATCTGAGCCTTCAGAGGTTAAACTTTTCCTTTGAGAAAACAGTAATCGTCCCACCCTGCTTTCTTTATGGGCTACCATGGCAATTGACTGCCAGTCACTTAGTTCCTCCATCCTTCCACTGGCATGCATTTTCAAATTCTCTCATCTTCTTAAAGAAATACATACATTTACCACCCCGCTTCTATGCCTTTATGACTCCTATTTCTGGGGCCTCCACTTCCTCTGTCTCCTTTTACTGTGTGTTCTTGGTCCCCTCTTCTTCCTAATTGAAACACTTCACCCGGATACTATGAATCATCTGATCTCTCTCTTCTTCTAACTCCTTCATTACATGCTTTAAAAATTCTCCAACAGGAATAGAAGTTTTGATGAGTACTAAAATAAGATCCAAATGTGAATTCTTTATTTACTTCTGACTGTAAATATTAAGAGAACATAATATATTAAGATAGGTCAATAACACAGTAGAAAAGATGACAAATTTAGAGAAAGTGATGACTTTTCTGGGTGCCAGGCGAAAGAACATAAGAAACTGAAACCACTGACAACCTCAAAAGGGTTAATAGTAAGAATTGTGCTCAGGATACATATGCCACAGTGAAATAAACAACACCCTACAGAAAGTTTTAAAAGGTCCAGCTGACTGAAAATCCTATTTATTAGTCAGTCTAGAAGGAAGAAAATTAATAGTGAAAAGAACGAACTGATTTTCTGGAAATGTCTCATTTCTTTATGTGTCACTGTACTTTAACTTTTTCTTTTTTCATTATTCTTAACAGTTCTTTCCATTTCTTGACAATCTTATGTAATTTAAAGAATTGGTATTTGCTGAGATTTGTGATAACAAGACCTTGCACACAAGGACTCAAAGTACTTATCTTAAATCTTAATGAGATGCCTTTAATTATATTCTGAACTTTAAAAAAAAGTTAAAAAAATTATATCATACATAAGGGATAAAAGACTGATCTGGGAAATGTAGTGCTGAGAATACATGGTTACTACAATTAAAAAGAATAAATTCTGAAATCTGACAGTGCTCGCATAATTTAACAATAGTTCAGTAAAGTGTCCAGAATAAATTATTCCTCCCACTTGGAAAATATATGAAAGGTGATGCTGTTACAAAAAACCCACCTAGGATATAAATCTTTATATTGTGTCTATTCATACAAGTATCTGTCTCCCTGATAGATTTTGAAAACCTCAAGGAAGAAAATATGTTTTATTCATCCACAGCACCTAGAATGGTGCTTAAAATATGGAAGATGTTTCAGGCTTCCTAAATTAAAGTCTCAGTTGTCAGTTTCTCTCTCTCACTGATTCCAACAGCCACAAAATATTTACCTCAGAAGAGAAAGATTTTTTTTTTTTTTTTTTTTTTTTTTTTAATTTTTGGCTGCGTTGGGTCTTCGTTGCTGCACGTGGGCTTTCTCTAGTTGCGGTGAGCGGGGACTACTCTTCATTGCGGTGCGCGGGCTTCTCATTGCAGTGGCTTCTCTTGTTGCGGAGCACTGGCTCTAGGCGCACAGGCTTCAGTAGTTGTGGCTCACGGGCTCTAGAGCACAGGCTCAGTAGCTGTGGCGCACGGGCCCAGTTGCTGCGCGGCATGTGGGATCTTCCCAGACCAGGGCTCGAACCCGTGTCCCTTGCATTGGCAGGCAGATTCTCAACCACTGCGCCACCAGGGAAGCCCCGAGAAAGATCTTTGAAATCTCACCTTGCTTCGTCACTCCCAATTCTGTGCTAAATGTTATATCCTCTAGGTCAATTGCATTGGCCCGCTCACTGGTCCCAGTACTCCTATCTATTTATTGCAGTCTATCTTCCTCACTGCCCTCAGAGATTCCTTTTTGCATAGAGAGGAGAGAGGAACCTTTTCAAGATAACAATATGCCAAGCACAATGTCAAGCATTTAAAATACATTATCTCTAATACAACACGCAGCAGAGTTGTATTACCTTAGTATTTCTAAGTGAGGAAATTAAGGGGGATTAAATAATTGATTCTAGGAAACATGGCTGTTACAGTACCAGAGCTGGCATTTAAACTTCCCTCTTTCTGACACTAGCTATCTCACTCACTTCCTGGTCATGTCATCTTTTTCTTAAAAAAATCACTACTGGAAAAAAGTTTTTACTACTGGCTCTCACTTACAGAATAAAATATAAACTCTTTGATCTGACATAGAAAAAGAAATCCTCCCCAATATGTCTCTGCTTTTTAAGCTTCCTTTACCTCCACTCCTATGGTGTCTTGTAAGCTCCAGCAGGTCTGGACTTCTCACAATTCCTCAGACTTCCAGGCCATTCCACGACTCTATGCCTTTGCATGTGCTTACTTCTATCTGGAATGACCTTTCTACTTTCTTGCCTAGTAAGTTCCCATTCAATCTTTAAGACTCAACTCATGCAAAAGTCAATTGCTCAGAGGTTTCCTTGACTTTTCCAGGCTACTAAATTGCTCTATCCTATAGAGCACATGTACATAACAACACATTCCACATCACCTTGTAATCCATTGGACAGAGATCTTGTGTTTTTGACTCTCTCTCTGTGAGATCTTCAAAGCTGTAGGCTGTATGTTTATTCAAATTGGTATCTGTCCTAGTCAGTTTGGGCTGCTATAACAAAAATACCATTGACTGGATGGTTTAAACAACAGAAATTTATTTCTCACAGTTCTGGAGGCTGGGATGTCCAAGATCCAGGTGCCGGCTGATTCAGTTCCTAGCGAGAGCCATTTTCCTGGTTTGCAGACGGATGCCTTCATGCTGTATCCTCACATGATAGAGAGAGATCATCTCTCCCATGTCTCTTCTTATGAAGTCACTAATCCCATTCATGAGAGCTCCACCCTCATATCCTAATTACCTCCCAAAGGCCTTACTTCTAAATACCATCACAATGAAGATTAGGCTTCCACATATAAATGGAATACAAACATTTAGTCCATAGCAGTATCTCTAACACATGGTTTTAAATCTTTACTGAAGAAGGGTGGAAGGATTAAATTCTGGTATGGAAAAATGAAATTTTCCTGCCCCCTCTTCCTTTTTTATCCCCAGAAAGCAGCTTAGAAACAAGCTTATCGATGAAAGCTCGCTGCTTACATGATTTTCAAAATGTGATTGCTTCAATAGGCATTTAGTAAAATCATTAAGAAGATACAATTAGCAAAGAATGAAAGCTATTAAATCTAAATAAACAATGCAACAAAAACAACAGCTAACATTTATTGCTTAATTACCATGTTCTAAGAATTGTCCTATTGCTTTTTATGAGCAAGCTCATTTAATCCTCACAAAAACCCTATTAAGTGGTTATTACTATTGTTAGCCCCTTTTGAAATTGAGGAAACTGAGACACAGAAAAGTTCCCCATGAATACGGAGGTAGTTAGTGGTACAACTAGGATTTGAACCCAAGTAGTCTGGTTCCAGAGCCAGAACCTCCATACTACACGAATAAAGAGCCATGAAGAAACAAATGACAGAGAGAGATCTTTTCAGAAAGATTACATGATCCCTTCTCATTTTAATTCTTAGGGGAAAGATTTAAATCAGAAAGACCTATGTACAAATAACCAGTAATGCTGTTTAAGACTAAACTAAACCACAGGAAAGTCTATAATGATTCTATAGCATGTGGTTAAGGAGAGCAAGTAAGACTCAGTTATAAGAATTAACCTGAAAGAATATAACAAACACTGATTTATCAAGGAAGCCTCTACAAACATTATGTTTAACACTGAAGTACAGGATTTAGGGATATAAAAAAACCATAAAACGCGATTCCTGCCCCAAAGAACAAACACTGTTATTGCAAAAGATGTGACTCTCACACACAAAGTAATTAGAGAATATATAAAATCTTAAATTTTGTGGTACAGAAATAAAAGCAATTATAGAACAACAAATATATGTTAAATAGTCAAGTTATTTATTTTTAAAAGTAATTTTGAAAATTAAACTAGGATTTCTTTTTCTCAAATACTATCAAAATCATCCCACCAACAGAAGTTTTATAAAATAAAATTGCTACTACTATAAAACTCCATAGAAATTAAGCTTAAGAGACAAAGAACAAAACTGAAACACACAGTTCTAGATTGAATTTTGATTAAAAAAAAGAAAAAAAAACAACAAGCTTTGTTTTAGGGTATGAGTTAAATGGAATAGTATTAGGAAAACTGCCTCAGGAAGTCAGAACACAATATAAATCAGTCAAACTTTCCATACCTTTCTAGTTGCAGGAAATCTTAAAATATCATTCCATTCTGCCTGTGTGTGCAGCAAAGACAAAGTTTCTGAGACATTCAAATATTTTCAAAGGTAGAGAATATATGTTTTATCAAATTAAAGTAACAACTTACATTGAACCTCATTTATAAATGTCAGGAGAGTACATTATAAAAGACATAAGAAGTCTTACCAAAATTGAATGAAAGAAGAAAAAGACAAGAAAAGAAAATTAACTAAATAAAGGGAATAAAAGAAAACAAGATCTTTCCTGGTCGCTAAGTGTTATAAGGTTTCAAGCTTGTTCAAAAGATAATTAACTACAGAATCAGGACTAAATAGTAGATTTGCCATTGTGCTACTGGAAATGTAAAGAACAGTGGACTTTAAGGGCCGAAGGACAAGGAGAGAGACTGAGAAAAACAGAGGCAGCCATGAGAATATAAGATAGAGGATACCTTGGCCAAAAATATTCTGGAACTTAGATCTTGAACTATGTGAGAAGTTCAGAGGTGTTCTGGATTAATTATCTGGCCGCCAGATAGTTTGGCATCACTTGCTTGATTAGGTATCTCAAAGGTCATTGCAGGCATTGGGTCCTCAATCTCTTGAGAAACCTTGCTAAAAAAAATTCAATGTCTTTGAATAGACCTCTAGGAGTTAATCTTATTTCCCATCTTAATTACTAAGGTCTTATGTTTGCATATTATTTTATACTTGAACATTCATTATAATTATTCTTAAATTTTTTCATAGGGATATGTTTATCTCCATATATGTGTGTTTATTTATAAATATCCCCTAAATAAATTGCTGTACTTTCAATTTCTTCCTTCCCTATATCTACTCCCTTGAATCTGGGCTGGTTTATAACAGCTTTGCCTAATAAAATGTAGTGAAAGTGATGCTGCATGACTTCCCACACTAGTTCCCAGGATTTGAAGCTTCTGCTTGGGTCTCTTGGAATGCTTGCTCCTTAAGTCGTCATGTGGTTGAAGCCCAAGCCAGACTTGTAGAGTGGCCACATGGAGAAAAGAGAGAAATGCCCCACCAGTCCCCAGCTGTTGTAGATATCTCAGCCAAGCAATGAGACGTGAGTAAAGAAGCTTTCACAGGACTCCAACCTCAGCTGTCAACTGACTGCAACTGTTTGAAGGACCCCAGCTGAGAAGTGCCCAGCTCTGTCCATTAACAACCAGAAAAGTGAAACATAATAATAAATTATTGTTTTAACCTACCAAGTTTTGGGGTGGTTTGTTAACACAGCAATAAAATAACTGGAACACGTAATAAGCATCTAAAAACAGATCTAATACTTCTTTATTTATCTATAGTACTTAGTATAAAATTCAGCACCATCCTGTCATTCTGAAATGCAACTAATTCTAAATATATATCTATCATATATATATATATATATATTTTAAATTAATTAATTAATTAATTTTATTTTTGGCTGCATTGGGTCTTCATTGCTGCACGTGGGCTTTCTCTAGTTGAGGCGAGCGGGGGCTACTCTTCATTGTGGTGCACAGGCTTATTGTGGTGGCTTCTCTTGTTGCGGAGCACGGGCTCTAGGTGTGCGGCCTTCTGTAGTTGTGGCACGTGGGCTCAGTAGTTGTGGCTCGTGGGCCTTAGAGCGCAGGCTCAGTAGTTGTGGCGCACGGGCTTAGTTGCTCCACAGCATGTGGGATCTTCCCGGACCAGGGCTCGAACCCATGTCCCCTGCATTGGCAGGAAGATTCCTAACCACTGTGCCACCAGGGAAGTCCCTCTATCATATATTTAACTGAATAGCACCACCATACTCTCTTTACTTCATTGGGCACAAAAATAAGTTGGTATATTTTGTTGAAATTTGTAAGGGCTATAAAATAGTACAATAAGAGTGATATATACATGAATAGAATCCAGAAGTTTATATTAATGAAAAATGGTTATATACTCATTTTAAAAATTAGACTTTATTTTTTAGAGCAGTTTTAGGTTCACAGGAAAATTGAGTGAAAAGTACAGAGCGTTCCCATATACCCCTTGTCTCCACATAAACACAGAACTCTCTCCCGTCAACATCCCACATCACAGTGGTACATTTGTTAACAATGGACAAGCCTACACTGACACATCATTATGATGCAAATCCATAGTTTACATTACAATCACTCTTGGAGCTGTACATTCTATGGGTTTGGGCAAGTGTATAATGACATGTATTCACCATTAAAGTACCATACATTGCCCTAAAAATCCTCTGTGCTCCACCTATACGTCTCTGCCTCCCTTCTAACCCTTGGAAACAACTGATCCTTTTACTGTCTCCATAATTTTGCCTTCTCCAGAATGTCATATAGTTGGAATCATACAATATGCAGCCTTTTCAAATTGGCTTCTCTTACTTAGTAATATGCATTTAAGATACTTCCATGTCTTTAAATGGCTTGATTAGATATTCTTTTTGAAAAAATACTCTGTCATATTTCCTTATCCCTCATTCATTCCTTTTTTTTTTTTTTTTGATGTGGACCATTTTTAAAGTCTTTATTGAATTTGTTACAACATTGCTTCTGTTTTATGTTTTGGTTTTTTGGCCCCAAGGCACGTGGGATCTTAGCTCCCTGACCAGGAATCGAACCCACACCCCCAGCATTGGAAGGCGAAGTCTTAACCACTGGACCACCAAGGAAGTCCCAGAACCCTGTGCTCTTAAAGTTCACAAAACACCTCCTAGTCACGAAATCCAGAGCTATTTCTGCAACACTGAATATTGTTACCACTATCTCCTTAAACTCTTTCCTATGGCTTTGTGAGACTGTTCCTTTCCTTCTCTAGCCTTCTCTGCTCAATCCTTCCTACAGACGCTTCAAGGGTAAGTATTCCTCAAAAGGCTGTCCTTGGCCTTCTCTGTACTCTGTATTACCATCTCAGCATCTTCTTCTCACACCCATATTATCTTCTATCTAAAATGTCTAAGCATAATCTTGGATAATCTCTCTTTCTTCTTACATTCAGCCAGTTACCAAAATCCATCAATTTTCCCTCCCTGTTACATCTTGCAATTGTCCCATCTTTCTGATTCTTTGGTCTCTTTCCTAGTTGAGGAACTCATTAACTCCTGTTTAAATAATGGTAATAGAATTGTAGCCAATATATCTCTGCATTAAGCCTATTTCCTTAGTCCATTCTATTCAGTCCTGCTACATTAATTTTCCTGGACTGCCTTGCTGATTAATGTCTACTTCAATGTCATTTGAAATATAAATGGATATTTATTATTTCAGGAGTAAAATGCTGGAATAATTACTGATGATTGTGAAAACTGTTATTTTTATACACAATTATTAATAACTTGTAAATGGATACAAATAGTTAAGTATTTATTTATTTTAATTAATTAATTAATTATGGGGGGTGCTGTGTTGGGTCTTCATTGTTGTGCACCAGCTCTCTCCAGCTGCAGTGAGCAGGGGCTACTCTTCATTGCAGTGCATGGGCCTCTCATTGTCATGGCTTCTCTTGTGGAGCACAGGCTCTAGGCATGCAGGCTTCAGTAGTTGTGGAACATGGGTTCAATAGTTGTGGCTCATGGGCTCTAGAGCTCAGGCCCAGTAGTTGTGGTGCACGGGCTTAGTTGCTCCATGGCATGTGGGATCTTCCCGTGTCCCCTGCATTGGCAGGCAGATTCTCAACCACTGTGTCACTGGGGAAGCCCAAAAACTAGTTAAGTTTTTAAATTGACATCAGATAAAATTTATCAGATGAAATAAACTGACAACATGTTCAATAAATTGAACATCAGGAGAGAGTGACTTAGATGACACAAAGAAGAATATTGTATCTTTTTTGAGCCAACAAATATTAATAAAATTACAAATTAAAATGCAAGACAGAATTATACATATTATATTATATCATAATTCTAATCTTTTAAATAGTGCTGTGTACTGGCATTCTAATTCTAATAAAATTTTTGTTATTTTATTCAGTTTAGGTTGTGAAGGTTTAAGAAAAAGCCCTCTTTGGTATTATTCATATCTTGAGAGTTTGTTTGATAAAGCAGAATTTTAGTCCCTCAAAATTTCCTCAAGGGGCTTCCCTGGTGGTGCAGTGGAAGAAAGCCCGCCACAAGTAGAGAAAGCCTGCATGAAGCAACAAAGACCCAATGCAGCCATAAATAAATAAATAAATAAATAAATAAATAAATAAATAAATAAATAAATTTATTTATTTTTAAAAATTTCCTCAAAATATAGAAAAAGCTATAAATTCATGTACAATGTACCTGTTATCTTTGAGCCAAAATAAAGCATGTATAAAGAAAAGTTGAAAGAATTAGAAAAACATCAAGTATTCAATATACATTTAAAATTTTTTAAAGAATATTACTAATTTGAGATTGAGTACATGGAGGTTGCAAATTTAAATTAAAAACTTGCCCCCAAATTGTCTTTTCTATAGTTGACAATGAAGAATATTAGAGATTCTTTTCTAAGCACAAATCATGGGTAAAAAATCCCTTCTAGACAATATATCAATGAAAACCTTGCTTTCTTATTTGTGTTTTGCCTTACACAAAAAGATTAATGTAGAGGCAGATAGTAGAAGCAAGAAGAACTACAATCCTGCAGCCTGTGGAACAAAAACTACATTCACAGAAAGATAGACAAGATGAAAAGGCAGAGGGCTATGTACCAGATGAAGGAACATGATAAAACCCCAGAAAAACAATGAAATGAAGTGGAGATAGGCAACCTTCCAGAAAAAGAATTCAGAATAATGATAGTGAAGATGATCCAGGACCTAGGAAAAAGAATGGAGACAAAGATGGAGAAGATGCAAGAAATGTTTAACAAAGACCTAGAAGAATTAAGAACACACAAAACAGAGATGAACAATACAATAACTGAAATGAAAACTACACTAGAAGGAATCAATAGCAGAATAACTGAGGCAGAAGAACGGATAAGTGACCTGGAAGACAGAATGGTTGGAATTCACTTGCTGCAGAACAGAATAGAGAAAAAAGAATGAAAAGAAATGAAGACAGCCTAAGAGACCTCTGGGACAACATTAAACGCAACAACATTCAAATTATAGGGGTCCCAGAAGGAGAAGAGAGAGAGAAAGGACCCGAGAAAATATTTGAAGAGATTATAGTCGAAAGCTTCCCTAACGTGGGAAAGGAAATAGCCACCCAAGTCCAGGAAGGGCAGAGAGTCCCATACAGGATAAACCCAAGGAGAAACACGCCAAGACACATAGTAATCAAATTGGCAAAAATTAACACAAAGAAAAAATTATTAAAAGCAGCAAGCGAAAATGACAAAAAAACATACAAGAAAACTCCCATAAGGTTAACAGCTGATTTCTCAGCAGAAACTCTACAAACCAGAAGAGAGTGGCATGATATACTTAAAGTGATGAAAGGGAAGAACCTACAACCAAGATTACTCTACCCAGCAAGGATCTCATTCAGATTCGATGGAGAAATCAAAAGCTTTACAGAAAAGCAAAAGCTAAGAGAATTCAGCGCCACCAAACCAGCTCTACAACAAATGCTAAAGGAACTTCTCTAAGTGGGAAACACAAGAAAAGGGCCTACAAAAACAAACCCAAAACAATTAAGAAAATGGTCATAGGAACATACATATCGATAATTACCTTAAATGTGAATGGATTAAATGCTCCAACCAAAAGACACAGGCTTGCTGAATGGATACAAAAACAAGACCTGTCTACAAGAGACCCACTTCAGACCTAGGGACACATTCAGACTGAAAGTGAGGGGATGGAAAAAGATATTCCATGCAAATGGAATTCAAAAGAAAGCTGGAGTAGCAATACTCATATCAGATAAAATAGACTTTAAAATAAAAAATGTTACAAGAGACAAGGAAGGACAGTACATAACAATCAAGGGATCAATCCAAGAAGATTTAACAATTATAAGTATATATGCACCCAACACAGGAGCACCTCAATACATAAGGCAACTGCTAAGAGCTATAAAAGAGGAAATTGACAGTAACACAATAACAGTGGGGGACTTTAACACCTCACTTACACCAATGGACAGATCACCCAAAATGAAAATAAATAAGGAAACAGAAGCTTTAAATGACACAATAGACCAGATAGATTTAATTGATATTTGTAGGACATTGCATCCAAAAACAGCAGATTACACGTTCTTCTCAAGTGCGCACGGAACATTCTCCAGGATAGGTCACATCTTGGGTCACAAATCAAGCCTTGGTAAATTTAAGAAAATTGAAATCATATCAAGCATCTTTTCTGACCACAATGCTATGAGATTAGAAATGAATTACAGGGAAAAAAACATAAAAAACACAAACACATGGAGGCTAAACAATACGTTACTAAATAACCAAGAGATCACTGAAGAAATCAAAGAGGAAATCAAAAAATACCTAGAGACAAATGACAATGAAAACACGATGATCCAAAACCTATGGGATGCAGTGAAAGCAGTTCTAAGAGGGAAGTTTATAGCTATACAAGCCCACCTCAAGAAACAAGAAAAATCTCAAACAATCTAACCTTACACCTAAAGGAACTAGAGAAAGAAGAACAAAAAAACCCCAAAGTTAGTAGAAGGAAAGAAATCATAAAGATCAGAGCAGAAATAAATGAAATAGAAACAAAGAAAACAATAGCAAAGATCAATAAAACTAAAAGCTGGTTCTTTGAGAAGATAAACAAAATTGATAAACAATTAGCCAGACTTATCAAGAAAAAGAGGGAGAGGATTCAAATCAATAAAATTAGAAATGAAAAAGGAGAAGTAACAACAGACACTGCAGAAATACAAAGCATCCTAAGAGACTACTACAAGCAACTCTATGCCAATAAAATGGACAACCTGGAAGAAATGGACAAATTCTTAGAAAGGTATAACCTCCCAAGACTGAACCAGGAAGCAATAGAAAATATGAACAGACCAATCACAAGTAATGAAATTGAAACTGTGATTAAAAATCTTCCAACGAGCAAAAGTCCAGGACCAGATGGCTTCACAGGTGAGTTCTCTCATTTAGAGAAGAGCTAACACCTATCCTTCTCAAACTCTTCCAAAAAATTGTGCAGGAAGGAACACTCCCACACTCATCCTATGAGGCCACCATCACCCTGATACCAAAACCAGACAAAGACACTACAAAAAAAGAAAATTACAGACCAATATCACTGATGAATATAGACGCAAAAATCCTCAACAAAATACTAGCAAACAGAATTCAGCAACACATTAAAAGGATCATACACCATGATCAAGTGGGATCTATCCCAGGGTTTCAAGGATTCTTCAGTATACACAAATCAATCAATGTGATACACCATATTAACAAATTGAAGAATGAAAACCATATGATCATCTCAATAGATGCAGAAAAAGCTTTTGACAAAATTCAACACCCATTAATAATAAAATCTCTCCATAAAGTGGGCATAGAGGAAACCCACCTCAACATAATAAAGGCCATATACGACAAAAAAAAAAAAAAAAAAGATTAATGGTAATATTTGATGTGCTGCTTCAGCTTCTTGCACCTCAGCATTTTGAAATGAAGAACCAAGTAGTAATAATTTTTAATAGACCGCATGGTGGATCAAGGATGAATTCAATCGCATATTGTATTGGGAATATAGCCAATATTTTATAATAACTTTAAATGGAGTATAATCTATAAAAATTTTGAATCACTATGTTGTACACTTAAAACTAATATAATATTGTAAATCAACTATACCTCAAATAAAAAAAAAAAAAGGTAGCGTGACCAAACATCCCAATTTGTCCTTGACAATCCAGATTTATGCCTGTGGTCCCAGTATAATGTTAATGGAAATCCCCTTTCAGTATTAAAAGTTTCCTAGTTTAGATAATAAATTTTATATTCACCTTACCTAAGAGACATATTAATCAAATGAACTGTATTGGCATAGTTGGGATATTGTTAAAAATTAACCAACTGTAATAAAACACTTGAATGCTGAAAAAAAAAAAATCAAACAAAAAAGGATGAATTCAATTTTGCTTTACTTGCCTGCTGAGAGATTTCTTGGTCTCAGTCAACTAATAATAGTGAATTTGACTGAACCAATATTAATAGCATAAAAAATTAGTAAAGAAAATTATCATGCAGTTGTCATCAACACTGAAACAAACATGGCTGTTATCTATTTGGCATCATACTTTCCCATTTGTGATCTGTGAATCTCAGAGGAGAAACTGAGAACTATTGTTCCCAGAATCCCCTTCCCTAGATGGTTCTAGAGTCTGCCAGCTACAGGCACTTATGTGACATTGGAATGGGGAGGAACAGAAGCTACTACTCTCCCAGGGTAGTGACAGATAGATGTGTAGGCTGAGAGTAGACATGAAGTTCACAGTAGCTTCTGGATGAGTACCTTGCAAGTTACCCTCTTTGATCCCATAGACAATTGAGATGGCTAGTGGCGGCTGCTGGAGAATTATGTGATTTGGTGCTGCAAGCTTATACAGTTTGTAGGAGCTTCCTGGAGATTCTTGAGAAAAACAGAGGCTTCCAAGAAAGTTCTCAGAGCCAACCACCTTGGCAATGCAAACTGAGACTATTGGACCAACTTCCCTGATCTTTAATTTCCCAACTCTTCCAATGATTGTGGAAGCCTCTAATTCCCACATTAAAACCCTTCATATTTAGTGTACATAGAATACCTCTGTTTTTCTATATGTACTTTGTTTAATGCAGTGTGGAGGTTACTATGCATTGCCTACACTGTTTTGATAGGGTGTTCAAAAATTACTATGCATTGTAATATAGTAATAGAATTATTAGCCAAAGCCAACAAAGCATATTACGTATGAGAGCTTTTTAAACTACCCTATCATGCACTTACACAATGTATTAAGGCAAGATGGAGTAGGAGCTGTAACTTTTAAAAAGAATGTTTAAACAAAACAAAGTCTTAAAAACTTTTCAGATAAAAATATTAACATAGCAGGCCTTATAAAACTAAATACTGGCTGCTTTCAGAAAAAGTAACACATATGCTGAAATCCCCTAAAGAAAGAAAACTGATATGCCTCAAGAACACAAATGTTTCTTAGATAATAGGTGCTAACTATTCTCCATTCTACTGTGGATGCAAACTTTTTAACCTTCTTGATTTGTACTGTAAAGTGCTTTCTAGACAGATTCTAACAACCCATATTCCTGCTAGCATTGTTTGAGAATGTCCATTTCACTATATCCTTGCCTACATTATGATCATTTTTTCAACATTTTAACTAGTAAGATTGATATAACATTTGAAAGAAAGTTGTTTCCCTTGGCCTTTGAGTCACTGGCATTCTAGGTAAGAAAACACAAATCTAAGAACTAGGAAACATAATATTATTCTTGGTTCTGTTGTGGATTTTTCAATCTGGCCAAATATTTATGTTTTCCATTTAAAAAAAGAGATTAAAAAAAGGACTGCTAGCTCTCACTCTTCTTTCTCAAAATAGTAACATATAAAAAATAAGAACAGAGCACTGACAAGATGGTACCACCGGTGCAGGTCTCTCCGCTCCTCAAGCTTGGCGGCTACTCTGCCCTGTTCCTCAGTGTGGCCTACAGAGAGAGCCAAGCGCTGCAATTACCTGAAACCCAGGCAGAAGAGGAGAGGAGGATAGCAGCTGAGGGGAAAACGAAGCAGGATGAGCTGAAACGCATTGAGAGAACTGGCAGGAACCCGAGAGGACGGCATATTAAAGTGAGCCTGCATTTCTCCGGAGCAATGTGGTTGAGTAAAGCTTTCTGTGCTGCATGAAATAAATAAATAAATAAGCGAGCAGAGAAAGTCGATAAACTTAAATATGCTAAATTGATAGTGAATACTAATTTGCTTATGCCTTGGTTCAACATTTGTTGAGACCCATTAGATGCCAGCAGGTATAAGGAATCGGGACTAACTCCAGAGACCTCACCCGCGGGTGGGGGACGCAGACTAGCAATCAGGCGACAGTGCAGCGCCATGTGCCTTTATCCAAACCATTTGGGCCACAGGTGTTTCAGAAGCAGCACTATTTGTGGATTTTTAGAAAGGTAAGACAATACATGTTACGTGTAACATGTAACACCTCCCGATAGAGCCTGAGGCAGCCTCCTATGCGCGAATACAGCAACATTTCTGTTGTAAAACAATGTTATAAATAGCCTCATGTCCGTTCTGGTCAGATTTTGCTGCCAATAAGTTTTGGCACCAGTTATAAAATAAACTTCTGGTTTTCAGAGCTTTTTGGATTTGGGAATTGCAGATAAGGGACTGTGGACTTGAAAAAAATGATGTCACATTCTAGGAGAGAGGTAAGAACAGAGTACTATGGAAATGTATGTGTATGGCACCCAACCCAGACTGGCAGGGGGCAGGAAGGTGAGTGGAGAGAAAATAGAGGTTGGCTTATAGGTGCCAATGAAATGCAAATATTTTATTGTATTATAGTTCCAGGGAGATTAGAGAGAAGTGGAGGAAGAGATGATTGTCTGATGATGAACTCTGACAGACTGTTTTTGAGTTTTCTTACTTTACTGTTGTGCTACAAAGTTAACAATGAAAATATTATTGTCTGGTCTATTCAATTTCCTTACTGATAGATTAAAAAAATATTGCAAACAACATGGGAAATAGCAGTACTTCATTTGAACACTCAGCTATTTCTTGCACGTCTATGCTAGAGTTCAAGGTTTTTATACTTTCTCACACCGTTCTCTCTCTGGTCTCTCTGGCCTCAGACAGGCTGTATGCTACACCACCATACAGAAATGGTTATCTCACTCTCATGCCTGAAAACCTTTAAGAACTCCCCACTGCGGGGGGAAAAAAATCTATATTGCTGTCTCTCTCTCTCTCCATATATGCTGTAGAGACCAGGAATGGGTCATCAACTTACAAACAAACTTGAGTAGCAGCACAAATACAAGGAAGCTTTATGAGGGTGGCAAGCTTGGACAGAGGAGCAAATAGAACAAATGCCAAGCTCAGGAGAGATGTATGAAGCAACATGAGACAGGCCAGTCAAGAACTTAACTCTGAAGATGCTTCTTGGAACTGAAGTGTATGGAAAGCAGATCTAGAACTAGAATCCCTTTAATATGGGCCTAGAATATCTCAACGTGTGAAATATTTACATGTGAAGAGTCACTCTAAAGTTTGTTTTGCTTAATATTTTTAAGATTCTGCTTTTCCCAGCTTACTTGCACAAATTATTTGCACTATTTTTCAAGGCAGCCTTTCCTAAGTACATGCAAATTCAGGACCCGATCAAGTTATACATTAGTCAATCAAAAGTATCCATTGGGAATCTATTAAAAAAGTGACCAGCACACGAGAGAAATCTTGAAGGTAGTCATTAGAAAATAGAATCAGGGAAATTTGAACCAGTATGGTTTTACTATATTGTCTTATCATCTTATTGGATATAAAAAATATTTTTTAAAATCCTAGAAAACTATCAAATAGTTCAATAAGTAGACTACCTTTAAAATATTTAAAAGCTTAAGGGCATTCCTTAGTTTCCACACAGCAACGTATTTACAAATACAAAGTACAAAACATCATCTATTCATTTTGCCTAGCTGGGACAAAGGGCACTGAATATTAAAGCTTCAAAAATGGTCATTTGAATTGTATTATGACTATGCAAACCAGAGGAGCTTGGCTAAACATGAAAAATGAAAAATGCTTTTCATTTCTTGTTCCTTTACTCAAACTCTAAGATGAAGGCAAGGATAGAAAGAAAGGTATCTAATGTCTCTTTCCCATTTCCTTTTCATACACCCTAAAATATGATGGACCCTAATTCTGCTAGTGTAATGCCTCCCATCTCTGGATACAATATTTACCTAATTGGGAATTTATTTCAGTGACAATTAAAAAACAATCTCTTCCATATGGAACCTAATTTTCCTGAAATAAGGTTGACATAAACCTTTGATTGTGAGTATACTGGGGAGGTAGGGGGTAAGGAGGAATTAAATTCCTTCTTTGTGCAAACATAGGACTGCACTCCCTGAAATAATCTTATAATATTTGAAGACTGGTATAGCCCTGCAAGATAGGTTTTAAAGATTAGGAAAATAAGGCTCAGAGATGGAACTACTAGCCCACATGGAAGACACAGTTCATAGACGGCCCAGTCAAAACCAGAATTCAGATCCTTGACTTCCTGCACAGTATGCTTTTATATCATATATGGTAGGAAATGCATTTTCTCAAATGCATTCATGCATTCCCTCAGGCATTCATTCAAACAAATATTTATTAAGTAGTGATTTAGTCTTTATTTAGTAGTACCTACTGAATGTCAGACACTGCACAGGAGATATAGCAGTAAACAAGTGATATAATAATCCCTGACCTTATAGACTACATTTAGGCAAAGACAGAAAATAAACAAGAGAAATAAGTAAAATATATAATGACTTCATTGGTGGAAGTACTACGAAGAAAGATAAAGCAAGAAGGGAGCCAAGGCCCAAAACAAAGGGAGACTGTAAGTTTAAATAGCCTGGTTAGAATAGCCACACTGGCAATGGCATTTGAACAAAGACTTAAAGGAGATGAGAGACTGGACATGTGGATATCCATCTGAAGAGCATTTTGGGAAGGGAAACAAGTGCAGAAGCCCTGAGTTGAGAGTGTGTTTAGCATATTTAAGGAAAAGCAAGGAGAGCCATGGCTGGAGCAAGGAGCAAGGCAGATAGTATAGGAGATTAGGCCACATTGTGTAGGACTTGTCTGGTTTTCATTCTAGGTGAGGTTGGAAGCCAGTGGAGAGTTTTCTTGTTTTCTTGCTTTTTTTTTTTTTTAAGTTGAATCTTTTGTGGTTATACATCATTTCATAGTGGAGGGTTTTTTTTAAATTTTATTTATTTATTTTTGGCTGCGTTGGGTCTTCATTGCTGAGCGCAAGCTTTCTCTAGTTGCGGCGAGCAGGAGCTACTCTTCATTGCGGTGCATGGGCTTCTTATTGTGGAGGCTTCTCTTGTTGCGGAGCACAGGCTCTAGGTGCGCAGGCTTCAGTAATTGCACCACGTGGGCCCTAGAGTGCACAGGTTTCTGTAGTTGCGGCGCTTGGGCTCAGTAGTTGTGGCACACGGACTTAGTTGCTCTGCGGCATGTGAGATCTTCCTGGACCAGGGATCGAACCTGTGTCCCCTGCATTGGCAGGCAGATTCTTAACCACTGCACCACCAAGGAAGTCCCTGCCAGTGGAGAGTTTTGAGCAGGAGATTGACAGGATGTAAATTACATTATAGTTGTATCATGTTGGCTGCTCTTTGAGAATAGTCTGGAGATGCGATGGTAGAAGAAAGAAGACTGGTTAGAAAATTTCAACAGTAATCAAGGTGAAATGTGGGAGAGGCCAGAGTTACAGAAGAGAAAGTGTTGATAAGTGGTTAATTCTGGAGAGATTTTGAAGGTTGAGTCAACAGTATTTCTTGACCGTTTGGGAATGGGTATGAGAAATGAAGAAAGGAGTCAAGGGTGGTTCCAGAGTTTTTATCTGAGCAGCTAAATGAGGGAGTTGTCATTTACTGAAATGGGGAAGGTTGTATGAGTAACAGATTTGTGAATAGACCAGAGAATTCCATTTTAGACATGCTGAGTTTGAGGTAGCATCTAAGACATCCAGGTAGAGATCAAGAAGGGAGTAGTATATACAAGTCTGGAGTTCAGGCAGGAGGTCTGGACTGGAGATATAAATTTGGGGCATCGGTAGCTTATATGTGATATTCAAGCTCAAAGACCGAATAAGGTCACCAGGGGAGTGATTATGGATAGAGAAGAGGCCAGAGGACTGAGCTCAGAAGCACTCCAATGTTTAGAGATTAGAAAAATGAGAAAGAGCAGTCAGTGGAATGCAAGATTAACTATTTCAAATGCTGCTGCTTGCTTAACTGAAATAAGGATAGAAAACTGGCCACTGCATTTAGCAATGTGAATATCATTGGTCATCTGATCAAGTGCAGTGTCAGTGGAATTCTGGTTTGCCTGAGAGGAGTGGGTTCAGGAGTGAGGGGCAGGGGAAAGGAGTGGGAGATGGCCCAGTGTCAGTTCCTATGCATTTGCCTTGATATTTGTACATGGTTGTTAAGTATAAAAAGTGTTTTAGAAATTATAACAATAACTTTTTATTGAATGCCCTTTATATTATAGGCCCTGAGCTATGCACTTTATACATTTAAAAAAGAATAATTCCTTGCAACAAAATGTAGTTTACAAATGAGCAAAGTGATGATTACAGAGGTTAAGTAACTTTCCCAAGGTCCCATGTTTGGTAAGCAGCAGAGTTGGAATTTGAGTTTAGGTCTGTTTGACTCCAACCCTTCATCCTTAATCTCTGTGTTATGTTGCCTTTAAATATTACATAGCCACGTTACATAGCCAATTAGCTATTAAAAAGCCGCATAAAACTGATTCTTTCCTGAGGTTAAATACTAACTTGGAAGAAAGAATCCAGAAAGGTAAAGGAAGCTCCTCTCTCCTTGTTGCTTAAGGTATTCTTAGCCTCTGGCAGGCATACCAGGCAGAACTGAACAGGGTTGTACATCATTTCAGCTGTCAGCCAACTCCCAGCAGGTCACTATATATGAAGCCCTCTTCAATATAAAATGGCTTGATAAACCAATTTTAGCAATATGGTTAAATTCAAATAACAACTTCCATTGGAAACAATTCAGCCCTACGGCCATTAATGAAAAAGGAGAACCGTGGTATGTCTGTAAGTCCAATAAGCCAAATATAAAGAAAGAAAGTAGTTTGTTTTCTTATCTGATTGTCTATTTGCATGAAAAACAATGATATGCCTCAGCAGAGGAGGGTTTGTGGTAAACTGGGAAGGACAAATCTCATAAAACCCTATAGGCCCACTCCCTATCCACACCCTCCATTCCATTTCGACTGGTATTTTAATTGACCCTCAGACTCAGCTATTGAACCTTCTGGCTTGGGCCCAGTGGCATAAGAGGAAGGTAACATCAAACAGAATTGTGATGGAACTCCACATGGCTATTAAGAGAAACGTGTGAGTATCATAATTGTCTCTGTTCCGAAAGCCTGAGTTTTATAATTCTGTTACATCTTGGCCCAAAATGAAAGCAAGAAAAATGTTAAAGTATCAAATAGATGTTTGTTAGGAACTAGTAAAGAAAATTATATCAGCTGGCTTTGTATTTTTTTGTGTGGTATTAGGGGGAAAAAAGCCCACTGCAATTCAATATGATAATCACATATTAAGACAAGAAAAAGAGAAGAGGGCTTCCCTGGTGGCGCAGTGGATAAGAATCCGCCTGCCAATGCAGGGAACACAGGTTCGAGCCTTGGTCCGGGAAGATCCCACATGCCGCAGAGCAGCTAAGCCCGTGCACCACAACTACTGAGCCTGAGCTCTAGAGCCCGTGAGCCACAACTGCTGAAGCCTGTGCACCTAGAGCCCCGGCGCCACAACAAGAGAAGCCACCGCAATGAGAAGCCCGCGCACCGCAACAAAGAGTAACCCCTGCTCGTCGCAACTAGAGAAAGCCCGCACACAGCAGCAGAGACCCAATACAGCCAAAAATAAATAAACAAAATAAATATTTATAAAAAAAAAAAAAAAAAAAGAAAAGAAAAACAGAAGAGCTAGTGAAAACATTTGGGGAGTTCTGAAAAGTTTACAATACATTACATTACATTTTGTTTACCTTTTCATTGCTACACGGTCATGAAAGTGTTTCCCTGACTTACCTGGTTGCTCCAGCATATACAGAGCTGGGCAGGAATTTTTTCATACTTCTTTGCCAGCTAGAGAACATTTGGATGAATCAAGACCTCCCCTCTGGCTAATGGTCAGTAGTCATCCAAAATATGTTTACTTTTTAACAACAATCTGGTAGCTTTTGAGGTCTTGAGAAAGGATAAAATGCAACCTGTTAGGACTCGGGGAGGAGGGAGAGGAATCCTTGAAATATAAAGATTTGTCATATTTATAATTTACTGATTTCACAGTTTAATGTGAGAAAAGGCAAAATGAAACTATTATGATTTAGTTAAAATAACGGATTACATTTACGCTTAGCTGAGGCGGTTCAGGAAAATGTGCACAGAGCCCTCTGACATAAGACTTCCTCTTACTCCGATGTCCTTGCTACCCACCCCACCCCCCGCTCGAAAGCAAGACACCCGTTGACCTCATTTGTTTCCAAAATGGCTATTTTTTAAAAAATGAAACTGTTTCTCATTGAAAACTTTTTACTATATAGCTACATAATAAAAACTCAACCATCAACGTACGTAAAATATATACACGCAGTGAATTCAACTTAAGAAAATTTCCCAAAATATTCATATAGGTTGTTTGGGACTAGACAGACAAAACAATAGCTAATTGAATTTTTCCCTTTCACCTAATTGTTTTTGGTCTTGGAAAGACATAGGCAGAGCTTGGCTGAACACCAGTCATTTATTATCTATAGCTACAAAGAATTCACCTTGCCCAGAGTGTGCTAGAATAAAGAAGTTCAAATTGACATTAGAAACAATGCTACTAGTGATAGCATTTTAGCTGGAGAAAAAACTTTCTGGGATTCTACAATATTGTCTATAGAAAAAGAAGAACTGAAAAATGGGATGAAATGGAGTTTGTCAGATACATAGCATATAGGTCGAAAAAAGATCATGGATACAAACTTATATAAAACAAGAATATGAACCTACTTATAATAAATGAAAGAGAAGGAAAGACATGGCCATACCTGAATTAAGATCTCTACTTCTTGATGTCATATATATAAAATCAAATCTCGCACTTAAATATGCTAGAGGACTAAATAACTGGTTGGCTTCTGCTTTGCTCTAAGCCGAAGACAGTGTACAGTGGTTGGGGAAAAGCTTGTAATTACCGTTTCTTTTCTTCATAAAATACAGCTCATTTCTTTTCACTTCTCAGGAAAAAAAGTACCAGATATTTTAGGGCTTTTTCCTCCTCACCTCATCCCTAGACCCAGTTTAAGCCTTAATCCTCATCCCTTCAAAGAGTGCAGCATTTCAATTCATTTCAAAGCATTGTATTGGTGCTGATGAGAGTAGGACCAAAATAAAAAAGAGATTAGCTATGCTGAGAAATGCCCATTGTAAGTTCTGCAAGAACAGTGAACCAACCAGCCAGCATATATTGAAGTTGCTTACTGCTATTTACAGGAAATTGTACAAAGCATGGTACTGGAACAGAAGGGAATGGGGCATATGTCATAGACTTTGAAGATGGAGAAAAAATTTATGTGTAAAATAAATTAAGGACCCTCCAAAGAAAATAAAAATTAATACATTCAAATATACATGCTTCACACATACACACAAACTGAGCAAATAAAAAAACTCCTTAAAACCTAATTTGAAAATACTATAAAACCTTATTTTGGCAGTTACAGTGTTCTATTCCTCTAAAAGAGTGATAATAAGTTTTACGCTATGCCCATGACAGCAAAGAAAATTAATTGTTCCAAAGATCTGACCACTAAACAGTTTTTAAAAATATGAAAATAATTACATCAGCGTATGGACTCTGGAAAATTTCTTCTCTGGTAATAAGGTCAGATAGACATTTCCTGTTTCACATTTCTAGTACACTTTGTCTTTTATACAATAATAGTATGAAACAATAGTTTGGCATGAGTTCAATGCATACTAAGAAATGCCCTGGCCCTTGAAGGCTGGGATGAGTCAGCCTCAAATGGCAAAAATCTCAATGATGACAAGAAAGGCAGACTGTCTGGGGTGTGGTGGCCCTAGAGAATAAGATTCAAGGAGCCAACCCATCTAGACTTCAATCTTTGATGTTTCTTGACCAGTGAAGAGCTCTTATGTTTAACAGCTACATGTACACAGCATTTAGGCTTGTGTCTACATAACCTGGCTTTTTTTTTTTTTTTAATTGTTTGCAAGGCAAACCTGCAATACAGAAAAAGAATGAGTTGGCATTTCCTCCTAAATTGTTAACCCAGATTGGCCATTGCTTCCACTACTCAACCTCCTGCTCTTGCTTTAAACAATCCAGGTGACAATGAGCTCTTTCCTACCCTTCACCAAACCTTGCCACCAACTGGGAATCCTTACTCTGTATCCATGGGCCTTTCTTACCACTACTTTGAACACCATGAGACAGAGCCACCCAGCACTGGGCCCCTCAGAAACTTGGTAATTCACACACCCATCTTCTCTGATGCCAAACTGGGATCCTCGGTACATGCTGGCATCAAAACAACTCGTGCCAACTTGAGAATATTTAGGCCAGTCATTTCCAATGATATCTCTCATCTCTAATCTTCTGTTACTCACTTATGGAAAGTAGATGAAGAAAGCATTCTAAAATAAAGCAGAGGATGCAGGTTAACAATGGGACAAGCATACAGAGTTAGGAGGGGCAGAATCTGAGCTGAGAAGTTACAAACCGGAAGGAATGACAATGGGGGAAAAGGGTAGGCAACTGGGAGGAGGTTGCCTTTCTTCCAGTGCCAGAGAATGATAGGGATGAGAAAGCTGGAGGTCCTCCTTGACCAAGCCTTCTCCTTCACTCTCCACATGCAACTCGTCATCAAGTCTTCCTTGTTTTTTACTACAAGGGATAAAACACCTGCTGTTTTCTTTTTCCCCCAAATAATAAAATTTTATTTACTTATAAATAATACATATCTATTTTTAAATTACAAAACAATATAAAAAGATAGAGAAAAAAACTAAAAATCATCTCCAACCCTACTACCCAGAAATAAGCACTGTTTTAATATTTAGTGGAAAAGCCTTATAGATATCTCTATACACACACGTGCACACTCCTGAACACACATACAATTTTATAGAAAGTGAGGCATGTTATACAAGGAGTTGGGTAACATTCTGTTTTCACTTAACAGGTCACAGGTATCTTTCTATTTCAATAAGTATAGTTATACACAATCATTTTTAATGGTTGCATAATGTTCCATTGATGGGGATATGTCATAATTTAACAAATCTTTCATTGAAGGAAATTTTTTTCAATTTTGACTGTTAATGACAGCACTGATACTGATACCTTGTACATATGTATGTGCTATTATGAGAGTTTCTTTACTAATCTAATAATGAAAAATAGCTCTTGTCCTTTTATTTCTACTTTTTGATCTTTGGTGAAGCACTTTGTAGGCCAATTATATTATTTGATACATTGCTGTGTCCATTTTTTCTGTCAGAAAGCTTTTTATCTTACTGAGGCATAGACCTCTTTGACTATTAGGACTATCAACCCTCTTTTTTTTTTTTTTTAGATTTTATTTATTTATTTATGGCTGTGTTGGGTCTTCGTTTCTGTGCGAGGGCTTTCTCTAGTTGTGACAAGCGGGGGCCACTCTTCATCGCGGTGCGCGGGCCTCTCACTATTGCGGCCTCTCTTGTTGCGGAGCACAGGCTCCAGACGCGCAGGATCAGTAATTGTGGCTCACGGGCCCAGTTGCTCCGCGGCATGTGGGATCTTCCCAGACCAGGGCTCGAACCCGTGTCCCCTGCATTAGCAGGCAGATTTTCAACCACTGCGCCATCAGAGAAGCCCACATTATTCTTATTTTAAGAAAAACACAAATATGGAGCAGGATGCAAACTTCAAATGAATTTTTAAGTTAAGCAAGAAGGTTTCAAAAACATATTTTTATTTAGGTGGAAATATTTAAAAAGCAATGGATATAGAGGATAACTCTTTAGTGCCTTAATATGTGTGGCAAGGAGTGCCTTGCCTTCACCAAAATCCATTGCCCTTTCCCAATTAGGTTGTCACATAATCCTTCTGATCACATAGATTTCCCAGCCTCCTTTGAGGTTAGGTGTGACTGTGTGATTGAATTCTGGCCCATGAAGATGGAAGACATTACTGTGATCATACAATTTATTGTCCAAATCAGGACACTGTTGAGAGTGCAAGAAGACACTATTAATTGTTGTTCTAGGAATTCAGGCATAAATTGGGGCATCTGATCACCATGGGGAGAAGTGAAGTATGTCACCCCAAGGTGGGCCCAGGCCTAACTCCCCCCTCTCTTCTGCAGTCTGTTGACAGATGTGGAACATGCTAGTAGAAGATTCAGTGTCCTGGATAGAGCCAGGGTGTGGAATGCTTGAACTAAACTGTTCCGAGAGTGAGAACACCACTTCCAGCATTTCAAACCATTGTAGGTGACAGCAGTTCTTATCCTGACCAGTGCAACGTGGAACACAAAGATTTCCATGAAATGGCCTTTCCTTAGCTCTCCAGCCTTACCTTTCATCATTCTCTAGCTTGAATTTAAGCTCTAGCAAACTGAACTACTTGATCATACATTTTTAAATACCTATTTATGTGTCAGTCTCTCCCACTAATCAGGGAGCTCCTTGATGGCAAAAACTTAACCTTAATTATCTTTGTAGCAAGCCACTACCTGGCACATAATACATTTCATGAATATCTGTGGAGTGAAGAAATATTTAGCCAAGTAAGAAGTAAATCTTTCAACAATGGCTATTTCATGACCAGAACTAAAACTATCAGAACTATATACCAAATGGAAGATCTTATATCTGCAAAGACATATATTCAAATACAACATTTTGGAAAAATGAACTACATACTTTTATAGCCCTAAAATATGAATGCAAAAATATTCTTCCTTTTAGCCTTCCATGTTTCTTTATCTTCGCCTCATCCCGGCCCACCGTCCAGCCCTCCCCCCCCTTATACAAACACAGACACACACATATTCTTTCATTTCCTGGGGGAATTTTTGACTTAATTAACAATAGTAGAATAAGTTTGAAGAGAAAGAAAGATTTTAAGTTCAGATCCTAAGGTGTTCAATAATCCCTACGTGAGGTGCTTTTGCTCAGCAGGGGGATTTATCTCTCCTGCTTTCCAAGATGATTAAGAGTTGATGTACAATTGACAATGATGTACACTAGAGCATGTTATCAACTCAAGAAAGGGGCTTTGCCTGCATGATTTAATTAACATTAACGGTAGTTAATCTGCACACACACAGCATAATGTCCTCTTAGCTCTAAGAAAGGGAGGGGCTTTCACCACCTAGATTATGAAATATTGATTAATTCATGTATGCTGACATCCATCAAAAAATCGAATCATTCAATCTGTCACTCCTCCCCCATCCACATACAAAAACGTAATGGCGGTCCTGAGAGGAACAAAAGGAGTGATGAGGGGGTGAAAATGAGGAAGAAACATAAGAGCAGAGAAAGAAAAACATTGCAAATGAAATATGTCAGGCTACGACCACAGACACACAACATCCACACACAATCACACAAACGCACACACAAAAAACACCCACTCTACTAATTAATGCAGCTTTGCTTTCACACCAAATATTGGGAAAACACTAATTAGAGAGAAATCTCGTTAATCCATTTCCCAGTTCATTAATTATGCATCAATGCCAAGTTTTTGTTGGCCTGACATAAGACAATCCTGTTCCAATGAAGATCTGATGCTGCACATTGCACAACAGTTACGGGGCTTTCCTGACTCTGTGGGATGGTATTCAGGATCTACTCAATTCACATGTTGTATATATTTGTGTCCTCTAATAAGTATTCTGTGATTATGAAATGTTCTTCAAGCTGACTACAATTGTTTCTTAGCTAATACTTCATCCACCTCTGTCACAGGCACATTAGGAATTCTATTCAGCTGGCAAAAAAGCAACACAACATTGTGAATGTACTTAATGCCACTGAATTGTACACTTAAAAATGGTTAAAGTGGTAAATTTAATGTGATACATATTTTACCACAATAAAAAAAATTTTAAGTGAAAGAATATCTATAGATTTTTGAAAAAGTTATCTAGGGAGTCTATAGATGTAAAACAAAACAAAACAAAACAGCTTACAAGTTCTCAGTCTCGAAAGACCTCAGAATGTATTTCCTTGTGTTCAGAGAAAATATTTTGAGATGAACTTCAGAACCCAGACAAACTCAAATGTGCTGTTTGCAAAGATTTGAGGAAAGCAAGGATGTTTAATGGCCTAATCAACAAATATTAATTGAGTATCCACAAAATTCTTAGCACTGTACTAGTTAATTTGGAGCTACCTATATTTAATTACATCTAGTCTCCTAACATATTATTCCCTATACTCCTTGCTCATTTCTTTGTCAATGTCTGGATGTCACAGCTCCCTCTGACCCAAGTACAAAGAAATTTACTAGACTTGGATTAGTGAGCAGGTAAAAGTTATGGGCTGCTTCCACTGATGGATAGCTTCACTTTTTCTACAGAGAATAAGCCTCACTTTTGAGGAGTGCTTCAGATTCACAAAGTGCCTCATACTTAATAAACACTAGTGTCACCCTCTCAGTAGGGTGACAGTAAATGGCAACTAATACAGTAAACTTTTCTCAACCTTTGTATCAAGAGATCCAGTATTAAATGTTATCAAATCCTATCTTCAAGGTACAAACTGACTGACCCTGGAGTGTGCAAAGGAATTTTTTAGTCACTATCACACAACTGAATTTACTGCAATAGTTGTTGTGTAGTATCAATCTGAGGTAGAATTCTGGCCAATAAATCAAAGTGAATTTTGAAACAAAGAAAAAATAGAGAAAGATTCAATAAAGGCTCTAAGAATTATCTGATTCTTTGTCTAATTTTTCACCATGGAAATATTGGTAATTGACATTTTTATTTAAATAAAAGTAAGCCATTAATACCCAAAGACAGTTGCACACAACTGGTTGTTAAAAGTTTTCCTTAAGTCTTAATTTTATCTAGTGTATTTACTGAACAGGATAATTTACTTAAATTTTCTTCTTCATTTTATATCTGGTGGCATACATATTTATCCTATCAGCCTTCCAGTGAGTGGTTGGCTGGGATAAGTCCAGCCTGCAAGAGACCAAGGAAGAAGATGGGAGTGCTTCTTGCTCAACACTATATAATGTGTGGAATGTGAGGGAAAGCATCAAAGGCTATCTAAGGAGAGACTGCTGAGAGAAATACCTCTCGGTGTCCAAATGTTCACCAAAGAAGGGGCCCTAAGTTGGTTAGTGAGATCCTTGCTAGGAAACCAAGTGGCTGGAGAACAAGATTCAGCAGTTGGTCCAAATGGCTGCATTTTTGTATGTTTCTTAGCATCCATGCTCTGTCAGCAGAGCCAGTTTGCCTGATAAAGAGACCAAGAGGGCTGGAACTGATGGTGTTCAAATACCCTCCGCATGGATCAACTAATGTTTATGTAGTATTTTATGTTTCCTAAGAAGGTTCTTGGGAAGAAGTTTCACATGTGTCTTCTCAACTGAACCTTGAATCAGGTAGATATTAACAGTATCCACAATTTACAGATGAAGAAAGGACATGAAGAATGTGCCTCCACACTAGAAACAATATCTGGGGCTTGACCTCCACTCACCAAGTCACCTGGAAGCAAGGTTGCTTCTCCAGTTGGAGGAGCCAGGCTAAGGGTATATTGTCTGCTGACCACCTACTGACTGGCTGGTCAGAGAAGCAACAGTAACAGGAGCTGCACTCAGGCTGATGGGATGATGGGATCCCAGAGGTCTTGGTGAACCTTTTGAGAACTCATTTCTCACCTAAGTGGTCCTAGAAGAAAGGCAGTGGGAAGTAATGGTCAAGTATGAAACTTCATTAAGTTGTTCTCTGATAAATCTCCAAATTATTTTTCAGTGAAAGATTAGAGAGCAATTTGGGCATATAACTCAGAAGCAATGAAAAGAGTTTAAGTAAGCTTTCATTAAAAAAAAAAACCAAAAAGCCCTCCTTGCAGAGCTATCTACTTAAGTGTATGCCTAAGACTTCTTAGGAAATGCATCCATAAAAATAAAAACTAGAGATTTTATTGATGTTGAACCTGTCTCCTTCCAGCAAAAAGCAATAACTATTCATCAATAGATACACAAACTAATTGTAAAACAAAAGCCCCAAAACAAAAGAAAAAATAAGCAGAAATTTAAAAAGATTTTAAAGCCTAATTCACTTCACATTTATCTCATTGAGATGCATTTCTAATAAAATTATATTTACTCCCAAGAATGCAAGGATTCTTCAATATTTGCAAACCAATCAATGTGATACACCATATTAACAAACAGAAGGATAAAAACCATATGATCAACTCAATAGATGCAGAAAAAGCTTTTGACAAAATTCAACACCCATTTATGATAAAAACTCTCCAGAAAGTAGGCATAGAGGGAACCTACCTCAACATAGTAAAGGCCATATATGACAAACCCTCAGCCAACATCACTCTCAACGGTGAAAAGCTGAAACTATTTCCTCTAAGATCAGGAAAAAGACAAGGGTGCCCACTCTCACCACTATTATTCAACGTAGTTTTGGAAGTCCTAGCTACAGCAATCAGAGAAGAAAAAGAAATAAAAGGAATACAAATCAGAGGAGAAGAAGTAAAACTCACTATTTGCAGATGACATGATACTATACATAGAGAATACTAAAGGTGCTACCAGAAAACTACTAGAGCTAATCAATGAATTTGGTAAATTATCAGGATACAAAATTAATGCACAGAAATCTCTTGCATTCCTATACACTAACAATGAAAAATCTGAAAGAGAAATTAAGGAACCACTCTCATTTACCATTGTAACAAAAAGAATAAAATACCTAGGAATAAACCTACCTAAGGAGACAAAAGGCCTGTATGCAGAAAACTAAAGACACTGATGAAAGAAGTCAAAGACCATACAAACAGATGGAGAGATATACCATGTTCTTGGATTGGAAGAATCAGCATTGTGAAAATGACTATATTACCCAAAGCAATCTACAGATTCAATGCAATTCCAATCAAACTACCAATGGCATTTTACACAGAACTAGAACAAAAAATTTTACAATTTGTATGGACACACAAAAGACCCCAAATAGCCAAAGCAACATTGAGACAGAAAAACGGAGCTGGAGGAATCAGGCTCCCTGACTTCAGACTACACTACAAAGCTACAGTAATCAAGACAGTATGGTACTGGCACCAAAACAGAAATATAGATCAATGGAACAGGATAGAAAGCCCAGAGATAATCCACACATATATGGTCACCTTATCTTTGACAAAGGAGGCAAGAATATACAATGGAGAAAAGACAGCCTCTTCAATAAGTGGTGCTGGGAAAACTGGACAGCTACATGTAAAAGAATGAAAATAAAACACTCCCTAACACCATACACAAAAATAAACTCAAAATGGATTAAAGACCTAAATGTAAGTCCAGACACTATCAAACTCTTAGAGGAAAACATAGGCAGATCACTCTATGACATAAATCACAGCAAGATCCTTTTTGACCCACCTCTTAGAGAAATGGAAATAAAAACAAAAATAAACAAATGGGACCTAATGAAACTGAAAAGCTTTTGCCCAGCAAAGGAAACCATAAACAAGACGAAAAGACAACCCTCAGAATGGGAGAAAATATTTGCAAAAGAAGCAACTGACAAAGGATTAATCTCCAAAATATACAAGCAGCTCATGCAGCTCAATATCAAAAAACAAACAATCCAATCCAAAAATGGGTGGAAGACCTAAACAGACATTTCTCCAAAGAAGATAACACAGATTGCCAACAGACACATGAAAGGATCTCAACATCACTAATCATTAGAGAAATGCAAATCAAAACCACAATGAGGTATCACCTCACACCTGTCAGAATGGCCAACATCAAAAAAATCTACAAACAATAAATGCCGGAAAGGGTGTGGAGAAAAAGGAACCCTCTTGCACTGTTGGTGGGAATGCAAATTGGTATAGCCACTATGGAGAACAGTATGGAGTTTCCTTAAAAATCTAAAAATAGAACTACCATATGACCTAACAATCCCACTACTGGGCATATACCCTGGGAAAACCATAATTCAAAAAGAGACATGTACCACAACGTTCATTGCAGCACTGTTTACAATAGCCAGGACATGGAAGCAACCTAAATGTCCATCGACAGATGAATGGATAAAGAAGATGTGGCACATATATACAATGGAATATTACTCAGCCATAAAGAGAAATGAAACTGAGTTATTTGTAGTGAGGTGGATGGACCTAGAGTCTGTCATACAGAGTGAAGTAAGTCAGAAAGAGAAAAACAAATACTGTAGGCTAACACATATACATGGAATCTAAAAAAAAAAATGGTTCTGATGAGCCTAGTGGCAGGACAGGAGTAAAGATGAGGACTCGGGGTGGGTGGGGAGGGGAAACTGGAATGAAGTGAGAGAGTGGCATGGACATATGTACACTACCAAATGTAAAATAGATAGCTAGTGGGAAGCAGCTGCTTAGCACAGGGAGATCAGCTCGTGGTTTGTGACCACTTAGAGGGGTGGGATAGGGAGGGTGGAAGGGAGGCGTACGAGGTAGGGGATATGGGGATATATGTATACATATAGCTGATTCACTTTGTTATACAGCAGAAACTAACATGACATTGTAAAGCAATTATACTCCAATAAAGACTTTTTTAAAAAATTGTGTTTACTGTTAAGTCAAATCGTGGAATTTTTTTTAAAAACATCTTTATTGGAGTATAATTGCTTTACAATGGTGTGTTCGTTTCTGCTTTATAACAAAGTGAATCAGCTATACATATACATATGTCCCCACGTCTCCTCCCTCTTGTGTCTCCCTCCCACCCTTGTTATCCCACCCCTCTAGGTGGACACAAAGCACCAAGCTGATCTCCCTGTGCTATGTGGCTGCTTCCCACTAGCTATCTATTTTACATTTGGTAGTGTATATATGTCCATGCCACTCTCTCACTTCGTCCCAGCTTACCCTTCCCCCTCCCTGTGTCCTCAAGTCCATTCTCTATGTCTGCATCTTTATTTCTGTCCTGCCCCTAGGTTTTTCAGAACCTTTTTTTTTTTAGATTCCATATATATGTGTTAACATACAGTATTTGTTTTTCTCTTTCTGACTTACTTCACTCTGTATGACAGACTCTAGGTCCATCCACCTCACTACAAATGACTCAATTTCATTTCTTTTTATTGCTGAGTAATATTCCATTGTATATATGTACTACATCTTCTTTATCCATTCAAATCGTGTAATTTTTTTTAACCAACTTTTAAAAATCAACTTATATTAATAGTAACTGTAATGGTGACTTATTCTAGAGAAGTTTGGACCTCATGTTTACAGGAAATTTTTTAAATTTTAAAGTTCAATTTATATAAATATTTTTGTTGAAGTGAAACACGAGAAGGTCATTAATAAACGATGTTTGAGAATAGACATATATTTTATTAGAATAAAATTCCATGGACGAAGTGGAATGGAAACATAAGTTTAAGGGGAAAAATGATGTACATATTTGTAAAGAAAGCTTAATGATTTATTTTTAAATGGATGGTAGGAGTGTTAAATTGCTATGCTATTTAGATCACATTAGTTACTATTACAAAAGTACACATTTTAATTTTTAAGTAAAATATTTACATGAGAGAAATTATATCCTCTGCAACTATTTGCACTTACAGTAAAAATTTTCAGCTGTAACAATGTGCAAGACGGACACATACTTCTTCAATATTCTATTAGTCTGTATGTGAATAGGAAAGTTTAAAGACCACTATGCTACATGAACATATTGTTTGTCTAAATTTTGTACAGGAAATGCAGATATTTCTAAAATCTGAAGAAGGCAGAAGATTGTATCCCGAGAGTACAAAATCATAGCAATTTTTTACTAAAGGAAACATAACCTTCTGAAATATTTGTGTCTCAGCCAACACCTCCTACAGTTGTCTGCCTGGTTCTTCTACAACTACATCTTAAAACCTACTCGCCTGCTCATAATGCATATCAAGGAAGAAATAAGAATTTGGGAAGCTGATGTCATATAACACTATTAAGCCACACTGTGATAAATGATAATTCTCTTATATAATAACGGCACACCCATACACATGATCACATAATCCTTGACCCCCCCCCCAGCATAACACACATGGCTGACATGTAGGATTATATTAGTTTTCCAGGAGTTGCTCCTAATGACTAATCAGGAAGTTACTTACCCTCATGGAATGGCATATACCTAAATAAAATAGGCTGACGTTGTACACAGGAACAGCAACACATAACACAGGAAATGACCATCTCTTTGCATGTTTTAATTTATCTTTGGGACAAAGTGACAATAAACCACCAAAGTTAAAATGGAGTCAAATTTTAATGAAAATTCAGGGATAAAAGTAATTAAAACAACTTTGCTGGGGCTATTAGAACATGGAGTTCTGCTCCAAAAGTGTTCAGAAAAACCTTTACAATCTAAAAACACATTGAAACTCCCGAGTGTAAAACACTCTAAGCTAAATTATGGGAAAAGCCAATGTCGTATCAGCACCAAACAATCACCCAGCATCAGAATGAAAAGAAGGAAATGTTCTGAATAGCTTGCCAAGGCTAAAGAAAAGTAGAACAGTTGCCGAAGACGGATTGGTTGTAACAGACCAAAGGGATGCATTCTAATTTGTAACCACTTAAATTTTGAAATAGGTCATTATCTTCAAACTTTGGGTAAACATAGCTGCATTAGAGGAAAACAGAGAGGGGGAGGGAGGAAGGAAAAAGGGCTTAACAAGTAACAGTGAGAAATGCACTTTAAGTTTTAGGTTTCTTCCAATCAATACATCCTATAACGCATTACAGGTGTTTGAATGCTATGTTTTCCCCGTTTAATTTTTGCCGTGAGATAAAGATTAGGTTAAGTGTAAAAACAGTAGATCTGGGCACCCCCATATTAAATAAGTGATTGACAATGTATCGCTTATATAGTCTTTAGTAATCCATTTTAATCGCTTTTAACAGCTTGAGTATCTAATGGAAGAAGTTTTAAGCAAAATTACTTGACAATTTAATATAAAGCAGTGGTTCCTAGCCTCTTTGAGTAGGATAATTTTTAAGCTTATCATAAGGGAAAATTTCAAAAAACATAAAGTTAAAAGGAAAGCTAGTCTAAATCTCCATGTATAACAATTATCAACTCATGACCAATCTTATTTCATCTATAACCCACCTGCTTATGCCACCCCATATTATTTTTGAAGCAGATACAAATTATGAGATGATTTACTTTTGTTTCTAATGTAAAATGTTTGCGGGCCCTCCCCTATCACACTTCAGTGGTTGCACTTTTAATAACACTTGATTAAGAAAATCTACATGTACATATGGATTATTGCCTACCCCACTCCTGCTTCTTTGCTATGACTCTGTGCCACCCTCCCCATCACAAGGTTCTGCGGCCCACGGTGGGGAAACTCCCGGCATAATGAAAATAACTGGTAACATCACTTAGAAATGTGTTTATTTATTAGCGCCTTTACATATACTCACAACACAAATACAGCTTATGCGATTTTATTTCTCAGGAATATACTTGTCACTACGGGTTTATAAGCAGATTGGGAAAGATAGTGTTAGAATTAACAACACTTTTTTTCCTCTTTATCTGCCAAACTGATCATTTCTCTGCTAACATAGAAACAAAGAGCTAACACAGGCCGCTGCTTTTTAAAAGTTGTTATTCCCTAACAGCTCTTTAGGGGCTTTTATGACCTTGACATTACCTATGAAAAAAAGGCCAGATTTTTGTGGGCTGCAAATCCTTGTGCAATACAGCTTGAGAACTGGCATACCTGTTGGCAGTCTCCCGGAGAAGCTAAGGAATAAATGAGCAAAGACTGCGTTCACACATTTGGAAATGACAATAGCACACTGGAGGCCTTGATATACCCGTACATTTATTTTCTTTATATAAAAGACCAATATCCAATGCTATTAGCCAGAACTTCTCTTACATATGAAATTCACTTTTGTAGGAAGAAAGAAAAAGAAAATAAAAGCTTCTTTTTTCTCTGTATAAGAGAGATAATTTCTTTAGTTTCTTTGGTAAGGGGCTCTAAAAAAATCTTTCCTGATTTCTGCTCAGTGCATACATGTAATACTGATTAATGCTAATGGGGTTCACATATTTAAAAGAGTGCACTCAATCTCATGATTATAAATACCATTCAGAAAGTGTGTGACTGGATTTTATTGGTATGAATTTAATCCAGGTCAATTTTAAACTCCTAAACTTTTATGTTTAAATGAACCAAATTATCTCCATTAAATCATACTTGACATTGATCTTGGCTATATAAAGAGAAAAGTTATAGTAGTGTTCATTTACACTTTATTAGAGAAAAGCAATCATTTCCACTTGAATTCTCTTCCTAGTTTCATGGAATATCCGGTTTTGGAATTATAAATTTCTGAAAAAATATGTCATCACTTGAAGATTCCAATTTTGGCTTTATTTTTCTAAACATGTCCATTATGGAGCTGAGCAAATAGAATATATTAGATAACAAAATCTTGCTTACATAGTAAAATGTTTTTCTAAAACATAGTTCAAACATGAAATAAGACAATATAGTTTTCAACCAGGGAAATTATTTTCTGCTGCATATGTACTGTACTAATTAGATTATGCCTAAATCCCGGTAGTTTGCATAATTGTATTTAATTTGCCAGAGGGGTCAAATTATAGCATTGGACCTCTACGAAGAGGTAATGCTTCTTAGTCAGCAAAGCATATCACATTCTAAAGAAACTGAAATGTATTTGTAACTTTAGAGTAATAAAATGTAGTCTTTTCAGAGGCCCAATTTGAATAGAAATCCCCCCAGAAATGCACCTGGTTAAATATATATAATCATGAAATATGGTTAAACATTGGTTAGAAGCTCATTTATTTCATCCCTTCCAGTTTAGTGTCAATTTGTTAAATGCATTTTCTGGTCGTTTCACTAAACTATCATTAAAATGTAAAATTTCAGACCTTGAACTTCTGCCTATCACTTCTTTCTTATTATATTTCCTTCTTCTGGGTTTAACATGTTTTCTCTATATTAAATAATTGTTTTCGCTCCTCACCTCCACCCCTCAGAAATAGGGCACTCTTATTAACAAACTTGCTATGTTAGAAAAAGGAAAAGGCAACTGAGGAAGAACGCTTGCAATTTATTTATAAGGGAGAAAAGGAGATCACCAAAATAGTGTAAGAAGTAAAAAAAATTGCTGTACAAGAATCTGAAGATGTTCTGAAAAAACAGTATTCTTTCAGATTTCATTGGAAGTTACTTTACTCTTAGACAAAAGGTATCCAGGCAAATTTTTTGGTATTTGGTATTTTCAGTGGCTTTGGCCTACTCTGAGCTACTTGGTATTCCACCAGGTTTGTTCTTGGCTGGTGTAACCCTTATCAAAAACAGTGAAGTATTCAAACATAGATTATCACCAGAATCACTCAAGACACCTTTGACAAAATACAGGTTTCCAGAGAACCAGCCTAGATTTATTGAATGGGAATCTTAGAGGTGGGGTTCTGGAGGTAGGGTGAAGCAGAACATAAGAATCAGAATTTTTTTAAAAGTTCCCCAGAGGATTTTTTTAAAGCAGCTTCATTGAGATGTAATTGACTTACCATTTACCTATTTAAGAATACATTTCGATGGTTTTTTAGTGTATTCACAGATATGTGTGATCATCATTACTGTCAATCTTAGACCATTTTTATCATCTCTAAGAAAACTCTTCAGCTATTCTCCTACTATCCTCCCGTCTCCATCATTCCTGACTCTATAGATGTCCCTATACTGGACTTTCATACAAGTGGATTCATACAATCTGTGATCTTGTATGACTGGCTTCTTTCCCTTAGCAAAATGTTTTCAAGGTCTAACCAAATTGTTGTATATATTAGTACTTCATTCCTTTTTTATAACCAAACAATATTTCGTTGTATGGGTATATCGCATTTTGTTTATGGACATTTGGGTTCTTAGAAGATTTAATCATTAGCCATATTTGGTAACTAATGATCAAGTGCTGATCTCAGAGCAGTTTCAGGCTCCCCTCACAAAGCAGCACTGGGTCCTAAACCACAAGGAGTGAAGAGAAGCATGGCTGGAAAGGCAAGGCTTGAGACAGAACTGGCTCTGCACTTCTTAGTCATATGACCTGGGCAGTGTCTTTAATTCTCTCCACTTCCTTTTCCTCATTTGTAAAACAGGAGAAATGATTTCCCCTTCATAGAATTGTTATGAGGATACATGAGACAATTGAGTAAAGTGCTTAAAATTGCCCGGCACACAGGTATTTTACGTATGACAGCTATTATTCTTATTTTCTTTGTTGAATTAATACAAAACAGCCATTTATATACAGAGTTATAGAAGCTGGATAGGTTATTTCCTTCTAGAAAATGAATTATTATGAATAAAATAAGCAAGGCTTCCCTAGTGGCCCAGTGGTTAAGAATCCGCCTGTCAATACAGGGGACACGGGTTCGATCCCTGGTCCGGGAAGATCCCACATGCTGCGGAGCAACTAAGCCCGTTAGCCACAACTACTGAGCCTGCACTCTAGAGCCCACGAGCCACAACTACTGAGCACGTGTGCCACAACTACTGAAGCCAACTGCGCCTAGAGCCAGTGCTCCGCAACAAGAGAAGCCACTGCAATGAGAAGCCCACGCACCACAACAAAGAGTAGCCCCGGCTCGCCGCACCTAGAGAAAGCCCACGTGCAGCAACGAAGACCCAATGCAGCCAAAAATAAAGAAATTTTTAAAAATAAATAAGTTAAATAAATAAATAGATAAATAAAATAAGCCTCTCCAAGTTATAAGAGAGTAAAAGGACAGATTGGATGATGCAATTTCTTCACTTTTTTTAAACTAAAGTAAAAGTAATAATAAAAGTCCACATTTTCATTTGGAAAAAAAATAGTTGCTTCTATTTAAGAGTACAAATCAGATTTTCATTGCATTTTCAAAATCCATATATTTTGTATACTCTGAGAATCTTCTGAAAGTTCTACCCATGTAAGTGCATGTATGTATATGTACACACACACACATGTGAACACACATATAATTATAGTTAACACTTACTGAACTCTTGATATATTCCAGGCAATGTACTTTATGTGCATTAATATACCTAACCCTGCCCACAACTTTACACGATCAGCTAAGGAAATTGAAGCATAGGATAGTCAAGAATCTTGCTCTGGATCGTAAGGCAAGTAAGTAGCAGAGCCCAAGCTGTTAACCATGACATTTGTAATAGTTTTTCCTCCACGTGTTTGTATATAAGATAATGGAATAGATATTCTTCATGAACTACAGAATGATGTTTATTACAGCTCAAAGCAGTCTTTAGCAGGTACTAGTGAAATCCACCCTATACTGTTGCACTTCCAACACCGTTTAAAGATCAAACCAAAGATAGGTAGCATTGTGAAGTTTACTGGTTTTCAAATTGAGTTCTGTGCTGCCCCTTCACAGAGACCCAGGGATTCAGGAAGGAAGGGGCTCTAGGCTTCACACTCTGATTCATCAGAGCAGTTCTTTTTTTATCTATTTGGTTTATTTTCATGTCAACTTTGATCTATTTGGTTTATTTTCATTTCAATAATAAGTTACTTGACAGGAAAGAAAAGTTTTGAAAACCACTGGTATAGTTGAAAAACCTTGAGTTTTGGAGGCAGACAGTCCTGATTCTGAATCTCAGTTATAGTACTGCCATCCCAGCTGTAGAATCTTGGTTTAAATATTTAACCATTCTGGACTTCAGTTTCTACATCTGTCAAACAAGGAGAGGGCTATCTATGCCACGTGCTAGGCAAAGAGTAAATAAAATGTGAGGAGAATGGTGCCTGATACATAAAGGTTCTACAAATTAATTCCCTCCCCATTTATTATAATTACTTCTTTATTCCCCATTACTCTGCAGGGTCTTTATAATCTTTTTACCTAATAAAGGGCTAGCTCAAAACCAACACTCAATGAATGTTTGTTGAATGGAAGCAAATGTGATAGGATACTAGAATGAAATAGTTAGGGCCAGTATTGAGGTTAGAAGTGGATTATAAAGAGCTTTGAATGCTATGCTAAAATTTTAAACTGAAAGTTTTGAAAGGTAGAGATGTGATAGTATTTATTTTCTAGCAAAACAGATAATTTTAGTGCAGTGATTCTTAACAGAAGGTGCTGGGTATAGTTCAGCTTAATAGTTAGAAGTGTGGAATCTGAGTTCAAATAACAGCTCTCTCACTATCCGTGTTTGGCTGATAAAGTATAACAAATACGATTTTAACTAAATGGACTATCATTCCAAGAGTAAGTTTAGATTTTCTTCTATAAAGAATTTTCTTGAAATAACATTTGCTGCAACAAAATCTGAACTGTAATATTCATTGAGTTCCATAATATCCAGCATCAGATTATAATTGCCTTGTTTAATACAGTTGACATTCCATATGGAATTCTTTCCATTTTTATAAATATTCCATCATGGATTAGATCTCTGCTTAAGCTTATTATCTGATCAGAGCTTCCATTATAATTTGTCTGTGTATGACCCCACAGGACTGCTATGCCCAGCTTTTCTTGGCTTGTTATCAGATGAAGATGAACAGTGCAGAACTGTGAATAAATTGTATAATTGGATAAGGTCATCTTCCTTGCCTCTAGGCTGCTCTGTCCCCTTCCAGGGGCCCACACTGCCTTTTTGCCCTATAACTCTCCTCATCCATCAAAACAGGAAAGAGTGTGATATCCTATTTTATAGCTAAAACTGATTCAGATATTTGTATTTTTAAGCTCTTTAACTGTGGAATGAAATGATTTATCAACAGTTTAAAGTGATGTTTTTTCTTTTAGGCGAAACAGACTTAGTAGAAGGGAGATGCTGGATTAAGTGCTAAATCCTGAAGGCAAAACAATTTAGTTATATTAGGGTGCTGTGTGTGTTAGGGGAGGGGACGTTGTGGCGAGAGAGGTTTGTGTGGAGAAAAATAATCAGAAAGACTACCAGGATACATAAGAATCTCCCCTTTTTCCATGTTTTCTCTTCTTTTAAGCCTAACGTTTCTCCTTTTATTCTTTGGCCAAGGGTCTCAAATTTTGAAGCTCTGGAGTTCATCCATCACTAAAAAGCAGAACCTGAGGCATGAGTTAAGTTTTTAAGCCTTATAAAGGAGGCACAATCCCAGGGCAGTAAGGGTGAGGGAAAGGGAAGGTGAGGGTAGGAAGGATGAGAAGTAACACAAAGTTATCATGCTGGCCACTGCTTCATAACAAACCGTGGAGAGACTAAGGCAATCACTTTCAAGTTTCATCTGCTCGGCAACACTGGGAAACTGTGCCTGAGGATGAATGGGAGGAAGAGAGGAGGGAGAATCTATCTGTCTGGCTCCCTCTGGTCTCTTGGTATCCATTAGTTCAGGTTGACCCCACAGGGAGTTCATTCTCCTGTACTTTTGGATATAACGTCTGACTGAGCAGGAAGCCAAATCCCATGCCCTGTGGTGAGGTGTTTCATCTGAGCCCATAAATGGCAGGAGCAGCCAGAGACCATGGGCATGGTTACCTGGTTACCTGGCTACAAGGTGATGATAATCAAAGTGGAGGGTCAGTATTCTTAGTTATGCAATAAGTTAGCTCCAGACAGCAGAGCCATGTGAGGCATAGAGTAGGTACACCGTAGTTTTCGAGAAATATCTGATGGCCTAGAATGCAGGGCAGGAAAGGCCAGTGGAATCCAAGGGGGTATATAACCTATGTCTTGTGTTTTTGTTTTTGTTTTTTCTATTTTGTAAAGATTATAAGTTCATTTAGGGCAGGACTATGTATTTTCATCTTTGTGTGCTTTATAACTATAATACTACATGCTGTATCTTAGGTGAGTTTGACCTTAAGGTGTACTACGATTTCAAAGACAGCTTGCAGGGAAGGGCAAGAAGCAGGATTGAGCAAAACAGGCGAACTAGTCAGCAGTTCAAACTGGAGTTTACAAAGGAGCACGTTGAACTGGAGCTTGGTCAAAGACAAAGCTAAGGGGGGTCTAATTTGCCTGGGATATGGTAGCAATGCGGACATTAAAAATCAAGTGGCTCCACTGGAAGTGAATGATATGTAGCACCCCAGCCAGAGGCTGATGACAAAATCCAGGAATAGAGAACAAGGTGCCAGAGATCCAGCCAACTGGATTGGGGTTCAAAATAGGTTTCAGTTCCAGGCAGAGAACTGGAATAAAAATATGGGAAACCAAGGCAAAATGACCTCATATCTGGGCTGTATGAACATGGCAGGAATTTTTTGGATGAAATTATTAGTAGTATTTGTATTAATAATAATGATTTGTAGTCAATATTTATTAGGTACATTAGCTACTTCTCTAAATTACATTACTTAATTTTCCCAACAACTCTCCTAGATAGATACTTTTATTATTTCTGTTTTACAGATAAGGAAATCAAGAGTCAGGAAACTTAAATAATTTGCCCATGGTCACACAGCTAGTGAATAGGGGACTAGGATCTAACCAGAGGAGTCTTGAAAGTATTAAATGAAAGAAGGCTGACAAAGCTCTTAGCAGAGCTCCAGTCATATAGTAAGTTTTCAATGAATATTACCAATTATCATTGTTATTGTTAGTAGTTTTGTAATAGAAGCGGTACTATTAACTGTATCAGCGGTAGTCACCGCCGTAGCAGCAGTAGCACGTACATGGAATTTGGGGTCAGCTGATAAGACCTATTGACTGTTTTGGTCCACAGGAGAGGACTGATGAGATGGGAACTGTTCTAGAGCACAGGGGCTGAGAATCAGGGGCGAAGGAGTAAGAAAATATAGGGACATACAGTGAAGAACCTTGCCCTTTTAACAAAAGTAATTGAGAAGTAACATAGAATAGGAGTTAAAAGCTTGGACTTTAGAATTAAAGACCTGTGTTCTGTTATTTATTAGCAGTGAGTCCTTAGGGAAGTTACTCAACAGATGTGAGTTTCAAACAATTTGCACCTGTACCCAGCGGAGTGCCTGGCGTATAGTAATCATTCAATAAATGCTTGTAGAATTAACTCACTGCTTCATTTCCATTCCTTTCCACTCAAAAAATCTCAAAACAAACAAAACCAAAAACTATCCCAGTGCACAGCTGCTATTAAACTTCTGAAATACCAAGGCAAAGCCATCCCACTGAGAGTATCTACTTTTATAACTGATATAATTTGTCACCCACATCCGCCTAACATTTCAGGAGCCTCCCCATCCGTGCTCAAAAACTGTAGCACAACCAGTAACAACTGTGTGATGTGCTATCCCTGTCACCCTGATGCTGTGTTGCTACAGCAGGTATTCCTGTGTTATTCACTTACCTGAAGCTATTTTGATTTGACAAAGAGGAGGCAATTTTGAAGAAAGTGCCTATTTTCCCCCCCAAAGCCTGTCATTTTTAAAGAAAACATTTCTCATTTTAACTATGGTGTAATCAAACATGAAAATAAATGTATATTCAAAGGAACAGGTCATCTCTTTCCTTGGTACCTTTCACAGTAAATTTGAATTTCAGTTCCTGGGGCTCAAAAGAAAATAATGCTGTAATTCATGGGGCGGGGGGTTGGTGGGACTGGAGGAGAGAGGGAGAGAGAGAGAGAGAGAAAAAGAACGTTACTGCCACCTCTCGCTCACTTCTCTAGAACTGAGAAAATGTGGAGGAAACCTGGAATTCGCTTGCCGAAGTTTCACACAGACAGTCTGACTTTTGTTTTTACTTCCATGACCTTTAATGGCTCTCAGTGCAGCCAGACCAACTTTGCATATATGTTGACACTATGGAAACCACACAAATGAGCAGTTTGGGGTTTGCACGCTGTATTTACTTTGGCACTTAACAATGATACGCATATTTTCCTGTTAGAGCTCCCAAAGGCTTTGGGAGTTGAGTTGCCTTTTCTTTTATTCAGCTTTCAGATTGCTTCATCATTACTGCGAAAATGCAAGTATTTTTAAACTTTTGTTTTGCTAAGTGTAATTCTATTTTGTTTTGGAGGGCACTGTTTGCTTTAACAGAAGTAGGACGGGTCCTGTTCAAGCTGTGAAACACACACTCTGGAGGGCTAGGGGAGGGAGGAAGGCATCTTTGCAGTCACTGGAGGGGCAGAGCTTACAGAAGGATCACCCTCAGGTCTGTAGATGTTTTCTATTTCTTTTCACCCAGGAATTTCAAAGCGACTTTTGACATCTCGATTGTCTCTCAGAACCACTGCCTTGTACCCTTCTGCAAGAAATCACTTGCTTCACTTCGTTCATACCCCTTGTATCATTAAGAACAAAGTATATACTCCTAGAACTCTAAAGAAAGACATATCAAGAATGAAAATTTTAAAAATTCTGATAAATATATTCTAATTTTAAATGATTGCCATGGACTGAATGTTTGTGTCCCCCCAAATTCATATGTTGAAACCTAAATTCCCACTGTGATAGTATTTAGAGGTGGGGCTTTGGGGAGATAATTCAGTCATGAGGCTGGAGTCCTCATGAATGGGATTAGTGTCTTTTATAAGAAGAGAGAGAGATGATCTTTCAGCCATGTGACCATACAGCAAGAAGGCAACTGTCTACTAGCCAGAAAGTAGGACTTCACCAGACACCGAATCTGTTGGCACCTTGATCTTGGACATCCTAGCTTCCAGAACTGTGAGAAATAAATATTTATTGTTCAAGCCAACCATTCTATGGTATTTTTGTTATAGCAGGCTGAGTTGAATATAACAGTAGTAAAATATGTACAACAAAATTTAACCATTTTAACTGTTTTTAAATGTACAGTTCAGTAGCATTAAGTACATTCATATTATTATGCAACCATCACCATTATACATCTTCAGAACTTTTTCATTATCTGAAGTTGAAAATCAATACCCATTAAATAGTAACTTACTTACTATCCCTCTTCCCAGCCCCTGACAACCACCATTCTATTTTCTGTCTCTCTGAATTGGACTACTCCAGATACCTCATACAAGTGGAATCATACAATTTATCCTTTTGTGTCTGGCTTATTTCACTTATAATGCCTTCAAAGTTTATGCATGTCATACCATGTGTCAGAACTTCATTCACTTTTAAGTCTGAGTAATATTCCATTGAGAGTGCATCCATTCACCTGTCAATGGACATTTAGGTTGTTTCCACTTTTTGGCTACTGTGAATAATACTGCTATGACTATGGATGTACAAATATTTGTTCTAGTCCCTGCTTTCAATTCTTTTGTATATACACTTAGAAATGGAATCGCTGGGTCATATGGTAATTCTATGTTTAATTTTTTGAGGAACTGCTGTAAAGTTTTCCACAGCAGTTGTACCATTTTACGTGTCCACCAATACTGCACAAGGCGTTCCAGTTTCTCTTCATCTCTGCCAACACTTATTTTTTCTGTTTTTTTGATAATAGATGGCTATTATCAAAAACCCAGAAAATAACAAGCGTTATTCTGTGATGTGGTATCATATTGTTATATTTTAATTTTTCATAAAATAAAGTTTTGGCCGAAATTTCTAGATGTTTTTACAAAAGATTTGGAACTCACTACAACAGTTTTATAACACAAAGGAGTATTTTATAGGACTGTTAATATGGTGCCATCTTACTTGAGTGAGTGAGTAGCTAAAGAACCATTAGTTAAATGGCTAAAGAACCAGGCAGGATAGATAAATAAGAGAACTAGGCTTATAGACATACTTTAGTAAAATACACAAGACTTTGTGTCTAATTGGATTAGGTATATAGAAAAGGCAAGAAAAGAATCTTTTCCACGTTTTCTGACATGGACAATTGATAGATGGTAGTACTATTTACCAAGATATGGAAAATAGGGAATTATAATAAAATATGCTGCACGTCCAAGTGGACATGTTCAGTATACAGTTGAGTCTAGCCAACAGGAAAAAGCTGAGGAAAAGGGAGAATTTTGGAGTTTTCAGCTTACGGTGATGCCATCAGCCTGCAGACTTCATCAACGTGTAGGCTGAGAAGGGACCACAAAGGACAGATCAGTGGGACACACCAGTAGCTGAGGGTGGACAGAGGAAGAGTAAGAAGGAATGATTTTAGAGCTACAAGAATGATTCCACTGAAACCAGGCAAAGAAAGATTTTGGCCCTAACTGTCAAAGCTGAAGACGGATAGGATAAATAAATAATGACAACTGCCTACTGGATTTAGTACCTAAGCAACGACCGGTAACATTCATAGAGCAGTTTCATAGAGACAGGTGGGGGAAAGTGGACAAAGCGAAGAGAGCACAGGTTTTCAAGAAGCTCTGGAGTGAGGAGAAGGAGAAATTCAGGGTGGCAGCTTGAGAAATGCACTTTGTTTTTTTTTTAATTTTTTAAATTTTATTTATTTATTTATTTATTTATTTATTTATTTATGGCTGTGTTGGGTCTTCGTTTCTGTGCGAGGGCTTTCTCTAGTTGCGGCAAGTGGGGGCCACTCTTCATCGCGGTGCGTACGCCTCTCATTATCGCGGCCTCTCTTGTTGCGGAGCACAGGTTCCAGACGCGCAGGCTCAGTAGTTGTGGCTCACGGGCCCAGTTGCTCCGCGGCATGTGGGATCTTCCCAGACCAGGGCTCGAACCCGTGTCCCCTGCATTGGCAGACAGATTCTCAACCACCGCGCCACCAGGGAAGCCCTGCACTTTGTTTTTTTATGCTGAGATAGAGCTGAGCCCGTTTACAGGCTAAAGGTAAGGAGCTAAAGGAAAGGAAGAGGTTAAAGACACGGGACAGAAAAGAGGCAGCTGATGGATCCAGGTCCCAGAGGAGGTGGGAGAGAATGAGATCCAGAGCATAGGCGGCTGGATTAGGATTGGGGTTCGTAACCTCTCCTTTTAGAACAGAGAAAAGAGGCGAGGTTACAGCATTTGCAGTTGTGTTTGTAGAAGTGGGGGGAAGGGCAGGAACTTCAGAGCATTCATGCTTGATATAATCTTTGTGAAATAGGAAGTAAAGTCACCTACTAAGAAAAGGTGTTATTTTAGAAAATCAATATGGTAGAATAGTACAGTATACACTGAATGAGATGAGTTAAAAGTATAAAAAGGAAACTAACGTTAATAGTTTAGGTGTGAGTTTATATGGGACTTAAGTGGAGTGATGGCAATATGTTGGAAAAGAGAGGTGGACATCATGCTTTTTTTCTTATATTCTTCTGAAAGTGAGAAGCATTATTTTTTCTCTGAAGAACAAATCCTGATAGACAATGTCTATGCCATGGGAATTGCCACATGACACCAATATTTAAAAACATAGGCAGTAAGATCCTTGACATCAACCTTGGTGATGATTTTTTTGAACCTGATTCCAAAAGCAAGGCAACAAAAGCTAAAATAAATAAGTGGGACTATATCAAACTAAAAAGCTTCTGTACAGCAAAAAAACTATCAACAAAATGAAAAGGCAATCTACTGAATGGGAGAAAATATTTGCAAATTATATTTCTGATAAGGAGTTAATATCTAAAATATATAAAGAACTCATACAACTCAATAACAAAGAAACAACTCGATTTTTAAAAATGGACAGAGGATCTGAATAGACATTGTTCCAAAGAAGACATACAGATGGTCAACAGGTACGTGAAAAAATGCTCAATATCTGTAATCAGCAGGGTAATGCAAATCAAAACCACAGTGAGATATAACCTCACATTTGTTAGAATGGCTATTATCAAAAAGATAAGAAGTAAGAAGTGTTGGAGAGAATGTGGAGAAAAAGAAACACTTGTGCACTGTTGGTAGGAATGTAAATTGGTGCAGCCACTTTGGAAAACTGTACGAAGGTTCCTCAAAAAATTTAAAACATAACTACCGTAAGGTCCAGCAATTCCATTTTTGGTTATTTATCTGAAGAAAACAAAGAAAATGAAAATACTAACTCAAAAAGACATGCACCCCCATGTTCACTGCAGCATTTTTTATAATAGACAAGATACGATAACAATCTAAGTTTCCATCAATGGATAAGTGGATAAAGAAAATGTGGGATAAAGTATACATATTATATATATATACATATATACACACACACAATGGAATATAATTCAGCCATAATAGGAAGGAAATCTTGCCATTTGTAACCACATAAATGGGCCTTGAGGGTATTATGCTAAGTGAAATAAGTCATCAAAGAGAAATTCCGTGTGATATCACTTATATGTAGAATCTAAAAAACCAAAACAAACAAACAAAAATACCCCCCAAGCTCACAGGTTCAGAGAACAGATGATCGGTGGTTGCCACAGGCAGTGGGCGAAATACATGAAGGGGGTCAAAGGTACAAATTTCCAGTTATATAATAAATAAGTCATGGGGATGTAATGTGCAGCATGGGGACTATAGTTAATAATACTGTATTGCATATTTGAAAATTGCTAAGAGAGTAGATCATAAAAGTCCTCATCACAAGATTTAAAAAAATTGTAACTATGTATGGTGATGGATGTTAACTAGAATTATTGTGGTGGTCATTTCACAATATATGCATGATATGCACAATATATGCATTAAATATATTTCATCATACTGTACACCTGAAACTAATATAATGTTATATGTCAACTATAACTCAATAAAAACAAAAATTTTAAAAAGAACAATTGCAACTGGCCAATAAACATAAGAAAAATGCTCAGTATCATTTAAAAATACATATATAAATAAAAATAAAACATCTAGCGCTAGAACAAAGCATCCTTGGAGCAACAAGACTCTCTAAAGACAAGTTTTTAGATTGCAGAGATGAATATCAATATTAACTTGCCCTACCCACTTCAATTTTGAGCTATTTACTGTTAACACCTTCTCTGTCACACACACACACACACACACACACACACACACACACACATTCTTATGTGTGTACATATACGTGGAGAGTAGAACGCTTGATTTAGGAGGAACTAGGGTAAAGACACAAAGGAGTCTGACCAAAACCCCTAAGTAGACCAGAAATAAAGATCACAATTATGAATAATTTGCTTTTTTAAAAATTGTGGTAAAATATACATAACATAAAATTTACCATTTTAACCATTTTAAGATGTACAGTTCAGTGGCAGTAAGTACATTCACATTAATTGTGTAACCATTACCACTGTCCATCTCCAGAACTTTTTCAACATCCCAATTGAAACTCTATACCCATTAAATGATAACTTCCTACTCTCCATTCCCCTAATACCTGGTAACCTTCATTCTACTTTCGGTCTCTATGAATTGGATTATTCTAAATTCCTCAGATAATTAGAATTATACAATATTTGTCCTTTTGTGTCTGGCTTATTTCACGTAACATAATGTCTTCAAGGTTCACCCATATTGTAGCACGTATCAGAATTTCTTTCCCTTTTAAAGCTGAAGTAATATTCATATATATATATATATATATATAGTCTATTGTGAACAATGCTGCTAAGAACTGAGTGTACAAATATTTGTTCTAATCTTTGCTGTCAATTCTTTTGGATATATCTCTATAATTAGAATTACTGCACCATGATAATTCTATGCTTAATTTTTTGAGGAACCACCATACCGTTCTCTATAGCAGTTGTACAATATTATAGTCCCACCAGCAATGCACAGGGTTTCAACTTCATTACATCTTTGCCAACACCTGTTATTTTCTATTTGTTTGTTTTAATAATAATCATCCTAATGGGTGTGAAGTGGTATCTTATGATTTTAATTTGTTTTGCTAATGATTAGTGATGCTGAGCATCTTTTGATGTGCTTATTGGCCATTTGTACATTATCTTTGGGGAAATTATTCAAGTCCTTTGCCCATTTTAAAATCGGCTTGTTTGGTTTTTTTGTTGGTGGTTGTAGGAGTTGTAGGAGTCCTTTATGTATTCTGGATCTTAATCCCTTATCAGATATATGATTTGCAAATACTTTCCCTCATTCTGTGGGTTACCTTTTCAATCTCTCTCTCTCTTTTTTTATTTATTTTTATTTTTATTTTATTTTTTTGTGGCCATGCTGGGTGGCATGCGGAATGGAACCCGTGCCCACTGCAGTGGAAGTGGTGAGTCTTAACCACTGGACTGTAGGGGAGTCTCTACCTTTTCAATCTCTTGATAGTGTACTTTGAAGCACAAAAATTATGAATAGTTCACTTTTAACTTCAGGTGATACAAAGTGATGTATAAAAAAAGTTCCCTGAAGTAAATTTGAAATAAAACCTCTAGTCACAATACATTTATTGAACATCTTCATGATACCAAATTAAAGAAAATATACATTGAAAAGACACTGAAGCTTCTAAAATTTTTCATAGATACAGAATAATATATGTTCTCATTCATTCATTAATGTATTCAGCAAATATTTCCTGAGCCCAAATTTTTCTAGGTCTTCCTTCTCATAAGCCATTAGTAAAAGGCTAAAGGAACCACTCTAGTGATCTCCTTACTTAGATACAGTTTTTCTGCAGTCAACATGATCCAAATTATTTGTCCCAGACTACTGATACCTCCAGGCTCCGGTTTCCTGGATCTTCTTATTCTGGAAATGGTGTTAATTATGATAGGCTGAAGAGAAAAATGGCCAAGAATCAAAAGAACCTAGCTGGTTTCTATCATGATAACTCCTGTACAGGAACCTCTGCGGTTGCCAGAAATCCTGATACTCAACTAGCACTGAAAATCAGAGAGAGAGAAAACTAGCCTATATTTTTCACCCTTTGCTAATATCTGACTTAACTACATGAAAGTCTGTTCTATCCTACACAGGCATACCACACCGGGCATGAACCATGATCTTTCTTGCTGCAATACCAAAAAGTTCCCATAGAAATCTGGGTTTCCAGATGCTCTTGAAAAAGTAAGAGATCTAGTAAACCTGGGTCCATGTTCTCATGTGTCCAGAGTCAGAACACTTGCTTTAAAGCAGTGCTTCCAAACCTTTTAAGTAGAGGCTCAAATAAAAAATGGTAATGTTTGAATAGTACACTGGAGTCACCAGAAGAAGCTGCTTGTGGTGGAGGCGATGAACTAGGGTTCTGGCTACTTCCTCCCACCCAGATACCCCAAAGGTTGTTGTTATCAATATCTGGTCACACCACTAAACCACTGGTGAGCTATGAACCATTGAATGTTTCTAAGCAGAAAAGTGAAATGATCGGTGCTGCATTTAAAAAGATAACTCTAGCAAGAGTGTAGAGAGCAGACAGGAGGCAATCAGATCAGTTAGAAGTTTTCCTAGATGAGTGTAAGGAAACGGCTATAAAGGCTTGTCATATGGCATTGGTGAGGACAGAAAAGAGGGTATACTCTAGACACTTTTTTTTTTTTAAAGATACAAACATTTTAATATATGTAAACTGCGTACCAGCAATCAGATGAAAATATACAGATCATACGGGGCTTGTTTATAAGTTGAGCTTTATTTTGAGTTCACATGACCCCCAAGGCAGCTTTTATTTTATTTTATTTTACGTTTTTTCAAATATAATAATCCTGTTGTATCATTTTTTTAACATCTTTATTGGAGTATAATTGCTTTACAATGGTGTGTTAGTTTCTGCTTTATAACAAAGTGAATCAGTTATACATATACATATATCCCCATATCTCCTCCCTCTTGCATCTCCCTCCCACCCTCCCTATCCCACCCCTCTAGGTGGTCACAAAGCACTGAGCTGATCTCCCTGTGCTATGCGGCTGCTTCCCACAACTATCTGTTTTACATTTGGTAGTGTATATATGTCCATGCCACTCTCTCACTTCGTCCCAGCTTACCCTTCCCCCTCCCCGTGTCCTCAAGTCCATTCTCTATGTCTGACTCTAGAGACTTTTAAAGGTAGAACCAAAAGACCTGCTGCCAGTGATAGCTTCAGACTTTCCTTACCGCAGGAACTTAACGATAGAAGTAAAGTCTTGTTGGTGTGTGCAGAATGACTGACAAAAAAATTTACCTGAAGCTCATGTTGTCTTAAAAACTCAGATGTAAGCATGAGAAAAATCAATTGAGTCTTCTATTACCTTAAATGCTTCAGAAGATTTTAGCCCCATGAAAGGCAACTTGATAAGCAATAGTATTGCTTAAAATATTGTTGCAAACTTGTTAAAGACTCTGATAAATAGATTTTCATTTTAGATGTTTGATGTCTTATATACCTTTATAAGCACTGGCTTATAAATATAAGGGTTTTTTCCCTCCCTTCATCATCACGTTTTAGCCTTATCTGATCTAAAAGGGTGGGGTTCAGGATTCACAGTAACCACTAAGCCACCTGAGGAGCAGCAGCATGGTATATGAAAGTCATTTAAGTACGCAGTAGCGACTATAGGTCAAGCAGGTTATGTCTAGTGCTCTTGTACTTGATGCTGTGAACATTAATAATCTAATTAAAATATGTTCACCAAGTTCTTCTCCTGCATTATGATTTTTACTTCTCACCATGGAGGCAGCATAGGTGTGATTTTTTTTTTTTTTTTCTAAATAAAACTGTTTAGGGGATTTCCTACCTCTTTACTGCTTTACTTTCTAGAACAGAAGTTTAGAGATTTTTTTTTTTCTCTAAATGATTACATGGGTACTTTGAATTTCAAACCAAATTTGTTTTTTTACTGAAATCAAAATATGGTCAGATTTCCTTGAACTCTGGCAGTTAAGAACTCAGGGGTACCTCAAAGGAGAAGACTGCAGCTTAGGAAGGGAAGAACTGACCACACCGTTCTATTACCCTGCCCTTTGCTGTTATCTGCTACAGGCAGCTGCTGTGAGTTTTGTGCACAATTCACTTGAAGACTACAAAAACACACACTGAAGTCAGACGCGGAACACGTCAACTAAGAGAATGAGTTTGATCTACTGCCTATCTCACTAGGAGTGAGAAAAAAAAAAAAAAAACAAGGCAGGAAAATAGAGTGGTTTCAGAGAGATTCCCACCCCCACTTTACTGCAGGAAGGAAGCGTGACCCTCAGAGACCCAGAGAGGAAAGCAGCCCTAGATGGATTCTTCCACACAGAGTGCCACCACACACAGAGAAGCAAATTTGCATAGATATACAGCACTTCCTCCTCTTAAAAAGCTGCTGTGAAGATGTGCTTCTACACCAGGCTAATTGTGGTTGATCTGCCTGTGATTCAAGAATCAGAGAAGAGAGGGGTCCTCCAAACAGAACAAAGTATGACGTTGTGCTTCCCCAGCCAAGGCCAATGTCCAGAACAGATGTAATCATAGTCCCCAGAAGTATGTGTCCTGTCAAAAAGGGTCTGAAAACTCTACAGCCTTAAAAAAAAAAAATCTAATATTGATCTAATCATCACCTCCACCCCAAGATTTTCCAAATTTGCCAATATTATGCTTTTTATTAAAGTATCCAAACTCCATCCTAAAATAATTTCACCAGGCCTCAGAATGGGGTTAATTTCCATCAAAAACTTGGTATTGGTGATACAATAAATTTCCCACACAGATTCTCTCAGAAGCAGTGACATATTAGATATACGTTCATAAACAGGGAGTATATAACTAGTAATGCTACAAACTGTCAATGTATCATAACCAAGTCATAATTTCACTACAATGGGAACTCAAGCTCAGTTTCCCCCTAATTTTCTGGCCTATTTACAGCTTGACCTGAAATCAGATCAGACATCACAACCAGTAATATAAAAAAAATCTGATTTTTTTTTTAGAGATAAGATTTAATTTCTTTAAGTTGTACCACTTAAAATTCTTCATATTAGACCTTTATGTGTTAAAATATTGAAGACAATATTATAAGTGTAATTTTTCATTATTAAAAATAAGACCTAGAATTGTAGTATGTGATATGAGCAAATTGAGTGATACCTTTTTCCTGAATAATCAAGAATTATCTATTATACATTTCACCCAGAAAATCAGGATATTTTACTTTTGTTTTAATATGACAACTATAACCTTAAGTTAACTTTGGTTAAAATTATCATGCGTTAGGTAACTCAACAGTGTAAAAGTGTGGAGGGAATTAGGGAAAAGATGACCAAAAGGGAATCTGAAATATTTATGTAGATTGGGATAACTCTGATATTTTAAATCTGCAAATAAATCCCAACCTTCCATTTCAACCAATTATGTCAATCTTCTTTCTCAATATAGCTGAATTCATAGTTGAAAAAAATATAAATAGAAATATATATATTAAGCGTTGGTAGAAAGTTTAAAAACTTGAATCACATGTGTTTTTTACCAGTATATTTGGGAAATAAATTGTTCTGATTGAATGAATTTTCTAGTTTAATGAGAAAAAGAAAACTTTTTGTTTTGATCTCTGTAGTGGAAAACTTGGCTGAAAAATACAAGTTTACTATCTTCCCTTAGTAGGAAGAATATGACAACCACAAGTAAAAGATTCAGGATCATAGAATGCTGAGGGTTTTACTTTTTTCCTTTATTAATTAATTCATTTGACAAATATTTATTGAACATCAACTATGTGCCGGGTACTGTTCTGGGTAAAAGCTCTATTTGATGGTCTTTCTACAGGCTATAGAAGAAGTATAGATAACAGGGTTCAATGTGTAAAGATTCCAAGTTATACCGTGGAATGTGCTGCTCTTAAAAAATCCTATCAATCAGCTTGTTTTTGGTAATATGGGAATTTTGCCTAAAAGTTTACAATGTCTTTCCTCTGCATGCTCTTAAAATAAAATCTACTTAATTGAAGTTCTGGTTAATCATACTTTTACTGCAGTACAAGATAATCTGTAAAGTAATTACTGCAATGTCATGGGAACCAGAGATTGTTTACTTATGTATGACTGTCAGAATTACACTATGTAACCAGCAGTCTTCACTGTCTACATGAAAAGGAAGCATAGGCAGTGTGACCTAGAAACAGTACAGCCTCAGGAGCCAGACAAACCTAGCCATTTGACTAGGGGGTGAGCTCCTCCCTTTAGCCTCAGCGTACTTAACTGAAAAATAAAAATAATGTCCCACCTAATGTTATTCTGAAGATTAGAGAAGATAATTCATTCAACAAATATTCATCATGTGCTTTATCCTGAGTGCTCTGAAGAATCACTATAGGGTCTTAAACAGAAGACTATCCCTCTGGCTGCAATATGGAGAATGAATGAGGATGAGGTAAGATTGGAGGGAGCGAAATCAGTTAGGGACCTATTATTATTCAGAAACAAGTGTAACTTTCATTGAAGTAGAGGCAGTGAGGAGAAAGAGAATGAAACAGATTTCAGCATTAATAAGAAATTAAGAAAGTAATATTGACAGGAGAGGGTGACAGGCTGCATGTGGATGGTAAGAGTGTAAGGTATAAAGGAACATCTGGATCTCTCACTTGGGTATCTGAGTGGATGGTGTTGCCATTAACTGGGAGATAGAACATTGGAAAAGCAGCAGATTTTGTGGGAAAGATGACAAATTCTGTTCTAGATAGGTAGAGTTTTCTTAGGTTCCTATTGGGCACCCAACTAGTGATTTACAATATGTGGTTAGAAATACAGGTCTGGAGATAATGCAGGGGAACATGACACAGGACAGAAGCTCAATAATCAGTGGCTGCTACTGAACAGACCTCCCAGCTGGTTGTGCACATCTCTGCTTCCCTCACTGGTCTAGAAACGTCCACAGTTCAGGGACCATGAGCTATCTTATAGTGCAGTATAAGCAATTCGTCACCTGGAAATTTTTCACAACTATTAGCACTACCTGAAGAACCTGTCTAGATTCTGTTTCAGCCTCTCAGCTGTTGGAACGCTGTTCGAGAAGAGTCACTCTGTTGATTCCTTTTTAGTGTTCTATATATTAGTTTTCCACTGTGGCTTCTTAGAACTTCAAACTTTTGAATCTGTATTCCAAGATTTGCTTAAAGTATGTATGTACTCTCTCTCATTTTTTTTTCCATACAGCTATTGAGTGTAACAGGTTGAAGTCATACAGATACACCTGATAGCTGGGGAGGAGTATTCAAGCCAGAGAAAACACAAACAGCTGTGAGTTAGAACAGGTTTGGTGCATTCAAGACCAATGTGGAGTGATGGGACAGGGGTGTGAGATGACCCTGGGGAGACAAGCAGGAGTCAGATCATGCAAGGAATGTGCAAAGATCCAGAGGTAAGAACATCACTTGTTCAGAGAATTGAAATTTCAGAATTCATAAAGAGGTGAAGCTGCAGAAGTATTTGGGGGGAAAGGTTCAGATCAGGAAGGGCCTTTCGGCCACATGAGGAAGTCCGGACTTTATCCTGACACCAATGGGAAATTAGTGAAAGATTATTAGAAAGAGCATTTTAGTTGTCACATGGAGAATGGGCTGGAGGAGGCAAAAGGGGTGCCAGCCAGGAAGGAGGCTGTTACAAAATGCCAGGGGAGTTATAATGGTGGCCTAATTGATGCCACGGAAGCAGGGAAAGAAAAAAGTGGATGCATTCAGGAAATACTGAATAGGAATAATTTGCGGACTGGTGACCATCTGGATGTGGGGAGTCAGGAGAGGAAGGAACTAAGCATTGACTGTCGCCCAGGTTTCTGGTGGGGACAACGATGGTGGCACCACTCTACTCTGTCCTGTTTTCTTCTACAGAGCTTTTCTTAACCTGTGGTTGCCATTGCTCTATTTTTCTCTGTGGTGGTAATCATAAAAATACTTATTTGTCACTGGTTGGTTGATAAATAAGTGAATACCAAAAAATAAAACGCAGTTCTGCTATTGCTGCTACTTCTTCCACTGATGGAAGAAGTTCTACCCTAACAAGTCAGTGACAACTTGAGGCCTGGAAGGAAGTGAGGGAATCCATCCTGCAGGGAGGGAAACAGCCCTGGGCCTCCTCGATAATGATGGGTCCTGCATCGTCTCATTTTCAGGGAACTAGCTCCAACGGGACTAAACCTTATGCAATTTAAGTTCCCTACTCCAAAGTATATAGATTCACCATTTCTTTAAAGTGACTATTAAAGTATATTTCTTTCACCATACAACCGTGAAATTCTACAAACTGAGTTGCCATGTAGAAATACCAGTTCTCGCCAATTCTAGGATTTGATTATTTGAAACTCTAAGCATTTCTAATTTCTCACACACTGACCACTAGCCTGAGCCACAACTTTCTGTTTAACAGGTATTTTAATAGCTATTGTGGCTTACCACAGCACCTTGAAGGGGTTTTTCTATTATACTGAAGCCTGTCGTCTGTTATGTTCAGAACTACCGTTTTTTTTTTTTTTTTAATGTAAAATAGTTTTAAATTCAGTCAACCTGAAGCTCTTGCTTTTAGTTGGTTAGTATTTCTGCTTCAGACAGGATGTATTTCATTTGAAAAGAAAAAGGCAGTTAAGAAACTTCCAGGAGTTTATTTCTCTGTAAGCTTTTTAAGAAATGATAAAGATTCATTGCTTTTTTCCTAAGAACACAGAATAGTTTTTAGTAAATGTTATAAAGAAAATGTGCATAATTTTAAGAAAACACAATATTTTAGGCTCTATTTGCTAATAACTGATGGTATTTGATAACTTTTAGTGAGGAAGGAAAATACTAGGGGAGGTACTTCATGTGAGCCAAGAGATAGAAACAAGTGTATTAAATGAGACATCTTCCCTGCACAAAAGCATTTTAAGGAACACAAAATAAATGTTTTTAAAGAGACAACCTAGTTGGAATGTAGCCCTTTGTTTGTTTATTCAGTTGTAGGAGAAAAACCATGAAAAACTCATTTAAGTCCAAGAGGCTGTGTATTTTATTTATTTATTTAATTCTAGGAAGGATGATAGTGATGCTGAAACCAGAAAAACAAAGTTTTTCTTCTGTGCATCTCATGCCTCCCATTTTTTTTTTTTTTTTTTTAAAGAATATCCCTTCCCACAGGTAAGAGGGTGGACCAGGTGACTTCTCAAGGTCAGAGCATCCGTGGTTTTTTTTTGTTTTTGTTTTTTTTTATTTATATTTATTTTTGGCTGTGTTGGGTCTTCGTTTCTCTGCGAGGACTTTCTCCAGCTGCGACAAGCGGGGGCCACTCTTCATCGCAGTGCGCGAGCCCCTCACTGTCGCGGCCTCTCTTGTTGCGGGGCACAGGCTCCAGACGCGCAGGCTCAGTAATTGTGGCTCACCGGCCTAGTTGCTCCGCGGCATGTGGGATCTTCCCAGACCAGGGCTCGAACCCGTGTCCCCTGCATTGGCAGGCAGACTCTCAACCGCTGCGCCACCAGGGAAGCCCCCATTTTTTATTAAGTAGTTTCCATGATGGAAATAGCACATGTTCCATGCTCCCATTTCACTGACAGACAGAGTCAATATGTAACAGGTTAGCCTCGTCATTATTAATGCTTTTTGCACTTTAAGCATTTTCTCTACATGATAGCACTTTGAATGGTGTTTTGTTTTTTTTTTTCACTTTGGGAATATAAAGCAAAACCCTGATGTACTTTATTTCCACTGACAGCAAATATTTTGCTTTTAGAATCCTTTTACTTTTTTTTTTTAATTAATTATTTTTTGGCGGCGTTGGGTCTTCGTTGCTGCGCGTGGGCTTTTCTCTCAAGTTGCGGCGAGCAGGGGCTACTGTTCGTTGTGGTGCACGGGCTTCTCATTGCTGTGGTTTCTCTTGTTGCAGAGCACGGGCTCTAGGCGCGTGGGCTTCAGTAGTTGTAGCATGCGGACTCAGGAGTTGTGGCTCGTGGGCTCTAGAGCGCAGGCTCAGTAGTTGTGGCGCACGGGCTTAGTTGCTCCGCGGCATGTGGGATCTTCCCGGACCAGGGCTCGAACCCGTGTCCCCTGCCTTGGCAGGTAGATTCTTAACCACTGCGCCACCAGGGAAGTCCCTAGAATCCTTTTACTTTTTATCTCTGCTGAGTTGCATTGGAATAGAAAATTTTACATTTGCTAAAGTAACAGAGTTATTTTAAATATCAAAAAAGTTGAGTTCTTTATTTGGCAAAGAAATCCTTCTAAGTGTGCAGTAACTAGGACTCAGTTTAAATATATTATGTTATTTATATCTTCCATGTCACTTAGCTTTGTCTCCAGAGGATCCGACATTAGGAAATTTCATGTGCCCTTAAAGTATCTCGTTATAAAGAAATCACTGATAGTCAAGATGATTTCCTCCATTTTAGTTTTTATCATTAAAGTATACGTTAAAGTGCCATATATTAATAATTACCCTTCTTACTTTCTTTATAACCTTTGATTTTGGTAATACACAGCAGAGACTAGATATCTATCTCCCTGTTAGAAGCACTGCATATGGGATCCCGTGTACTGAAAAGTAGGTTGTACTAGGTGACCTTTCCTAACATTCTGCAGTAACAAGGAGATTATAAGGTTTTCATATATTATTTTATCTTCCTAACGTTCCTCTGAGGTAGAGGAGCAAGTACACTTTCTCTCATCTTATAGCTGAAGAAAAGAGCTATAACTTCCCCCAAATCATATTCCTTGTAGATCTGGAACCTAAGCCTTGGTCTTCTTACTCTCCTTACAGAATAACCAAAGTAGCTTATAAACAACTAATCTTTCTATTATCTGAACCTTCTTAGATGAACTCTCACTTCCTAAACTCTTGGGTTTTTTTTTTTTTCCTACTAGTAATGCTATTTCTATAATAATGCTCATAGAGTTATGAAGTTGAGCTAATCACCTGACTATAGATGAACCACCGAAGCAAGCCAGTGGAAAAATATAAAAGATGATAGAATTTAATCTTCAACTTAAAATCTGCATGGTTAATCATGCAAGTAAATGATTTATCACATTTATTTGTGATCACTGAATTAAATCCTCATGACAGTTAACACCATACATTCTTTTGATAGAACAGCATTACATTTTAGAGTTCTTTACCAAAAATTTGAAATTGAAACATGTAAAAAGGGATTTCCAGGATCAAATGAGCAGTGAGGGCATCAAAACACATTGTAGGATGCTGGTTAAATGAGGTTTGGGAATAATTTTACAAATATAAACTATTTGAGAAACTGTAAGTTCTTTGTAATAAAATCCATTATCTTTCAAAACTTAAACATTATAAAAACAAAACAGCAGTGCTATTCTAAGTAGAACTTTCCTTCTTAGGAATTAGTTGTTTTACTATCCCAGAGATATATCTGGAACAGGGTCTAGTTCACAATAACTATTCAATAAATATTTGTTGAATGAATAAATAAATGAGTCTCAAGTTCTGGAGAGAAGCATGGAATACAGACACAGATTTGAGGATTGCAGCTAAAATGGAGGGAGCTGAATTCATGCCAGATGCATGAAAGAAGAGTGTGTAGATGGAGTTCTCAAGAAGGCACACAGATAAGAAATATGAATTTCCATAGGAAGAGATTAAATTATTCTTTTTTTTTTTTTTTAATAAAGCTATTCTTTTCCTTTTTTTTTTTTTTTAATTAATTAATTTATTTAGTTTTGGCTGTGTTGGGTCTTCGTTTGTGTGCCAGGGCTCCCCCTAGTTGCGGCGAGCGGGGGCCACTCTTCATCGCGGTGCGCAGACCTCTCACTGTCGCGGCCTCTCCCGTTGCGGAGCACAGGCTCCAGACGCGCAGGCTCAGCAATTGTGGCTCACGGGCCCAGTTGCTCTGCGGCATGTGGGATCCTCCCAGACCAGGGCTCGAACCCGTGTCTCCTGCATTGGCAGGCAGATTCTCAACCACTGCGCCACCAGGGAAGCCCAAATTATTCTTATGATTATATCATGTCATCTATAATTGGAGTTCAGTAAGGCAGTCAGAAGAAAATAAATGTATAAAAATCAATAACTGTCAGACACAAATTATTCCAAAATAATTTAGAAAATGTAAATGAAATTGTGTTATTGATAATAGCATACATATATAAATAGAAATAAGTTTCACAAAAATATGCAGGATTTACATGAAAAAATTATAAATCTCCATTAAAAGACAAAAGAAAATTTAAGTAATGGAGAGCTAACCCCAAATTAAATAATAAACCTTGCAATCAACATTCTAACAGCCCACTATGCACGTATTAGAATAGCCAAAATCCAAAACACCAACACCACCAAATGCTGGCAAGGATACAGAATGCCAAGAACTCTCATTTATTGCTGGTGGAAATGCAAGACAGAATAGCCACTTTGGAAGATAGCTTGGCAGTTTCTTACAAAACTAAATAATTTCTTACCATATGGTCCAGCAATTGAACTCCTTGGTATTTACCCAAAGGAGTTGAAAACTTATGTCCACACAAAAACCTGTACACAGATGTTTATGGCAGCTTTATCCGTAATTGTTAAAACTTGGAAATAACCAAGATGTCCTTCAGGAGGTGAATGGATAAATAAACTGCTGTACATCAGACAACAGAATACTATTCAGCGGTAAAAGGAAATGAGCTATTAAGCCATGAAAAGACATGGAGGAAACTTAAATGCACATCACCAAGTGAAAGAAGCCGATCTGTAAGGGCTACAGACTATATTATTTCAATAGTATGATATTCTGGAAAAAGTAAAACTACAGAGACAGTGAAAAGATCAGTGGTTGTCAGGGGTTGGGGGGAAGGGGATGAACAGGCAGAGCACAAAAGATTTTTAGGTCAGTGAACTATTCTGTATGATACTGTAGTGGTGAACATATGTCATATATATACATATATATATGATCTCATTTGGGTCAAAAATATTTATGCACAGGTGTGATTTGAAAAGAGACAGAATTGATTCTCTCTGAGCAGTGAGATTACAGATGAGCAGGAAAGGGTACTTATACTTTCTGCTTCACATACTTCCACACGCCACACTGCATAAACTGTATAACTTAAAAGATAACTAGGGACTTCCCTGGTGGCACAGTGGTTAAGAATCCACCTGCCAATGCAGGGGACATGGGTTTGAGCCCTGGTCCGGGAGGATCCCACATGCCGCAGAGCAACTAAGCCCATGTGCCGCAACTACTGAGCCCACGAGCCACAACTACTGAAGCCTGTGTGCCACAACTACTGAAGCCAACGCGTCTAGAAGCCCGAGCTCCACAGTGAGAGGCCGCTGCTCGCTGCAACTAGAGAAAGGCTGCGCACAGCAGCGAAGACCCAACGCAGCCAAAAATCAATCAATCAATAAATTTATTTTAAAAAGTAACTAAAATGACCTTGGGAATGTTATCTACATAATCATGACAATCTGATACGAGATAGATAAGTGCTAGATGGAGTAACAAACTATAAAGTACTAAGAGGTTGATAACACAGGCAAAGCCAGACATAAAAATTCAGATTATGAACTTAGGTTTTGCCATTCCCCAGTTCACAATAACAATAATGGTAAAGTCTAAGGAACACAGTCCAATGCTGATGATGACAACGATACCAGTGATTACCGCTTAGTTGTGGCCTGTGATATGCCAAGTGTTGTGCCAGATGCTTTACATATTTTACCTAATTTAATCCTCACAATCCTTTCAGGCTTTATAAATGAGGAAACTGAAGTTAAGACAATATAAGTATTTTGCCCAAAGTCACAATGTTAGTAAGTGCCAGAGCCAGAATTAAAGTCGAAGGTAATCAGACTCTAAAGTCCATGTTCTTTTCCTTACAACAGCTGTAATGCCTCTCAATAAAATAGAAATAGAAGGATACATCAATTAAAAAAACACATCTTGAAAGAAAATTTGATTTCTAATAGTAAGAAATTTCGTGTATCTGAATGAGTAGTATTTAATTTTAACTGTAACAAGGATAGCAAACTCGTCTCTATCATGTAATTCAGCCATGGAATAGAATTCTCCATGTTTCTGCTTGAGCTTCACAGCGACTCTTTTCAGTAATCTGGCCTCCAGGCCAATGTATCAAATAAAGATGGGAAAGCAACCTAAAATCACTTTTGCATCAGTAAAGTGCTCTGGACTGGAAAAAAAAAAGAATTATCCTTCCCTGCATGTATGTGAGACGATTACATATTTGCACTCCTCATTCCTCCATAAGAACTAATCCAAACTCCATTACTGCCAAGCTTCTGAACATTTACATAAATGATAGGTTTGTTATCACTTATTACTGGATTCAGTGGATTACATGCAAAATGTGCAAAGGCATGATTAAAAATCTTTGATCTTTTAATCAAAAGAGTAAGCAATATTAATTCATTTTGGGAAGTGTGATACATATACTTTATTGTAATGCTATTTTGCATTTGAGATTACCACACTACAATAATTATTCTTCATTAATGAAGGTTTGTTGCTACGTAATTTCATTGTGGCTCTAGGCAATAATACCCTTTCTAGAGCACTGGATAAATTTGGTGTGAATTTATTTTATAAAATAATCATATTCTTTATAAAATATAAATTTTACCATCATGATATTTGATTCTGTAAAGCTCGTAGACAGAAATATCACTGAGAACTATATAAATGGGAAGAGTGAAAAATCTTCAAATTGAATAAGAAATAACCTTCAAATTCAAAAGCCCACTGTATTTCTGTTAGTATTAACTTTGTGAAGCAAGAACGAAAAAGCCTCCCAAATCTTATTGCTGTCCCACTTTAATAATGAAGATAGATTTATACATAAATAATTATAACACAAGGAAGGATGCACATTAATGTTGCAACAAAAGAAGAAGTGGCATGCTAATTATTCCTAGAAGGATCCTGGAAGACTTCATGGAAAAGATATAATTTCAATTAATCTTTGACAAATGGGCAGGATCAGGAAGTGGAGAGGAAAGGCGAGGGCTGGAGTAGGATATAAAAGGCATAGAGTCTTGATTGCTAGTCTAAATGCTGAATCTTTATTCTGCGATAAATAGAAAGCTACCGGATTTTGAGCTCAAAAGTCATATGATCAGAGCTATGAGGAGTACTCTGAGGGAACTGTGAATGGGACATGAGATTAAAAGAAAATTATGGTGGCAAAACCAGTGGTGAAGTACTTTAGTGATTGGTCTGTCTGTCTGTCCCCCCAGAGAGTTGTCATGAGCATCTCCAGGCCAGACACCATGTTTTCCACAACGCTATACTCCCCAAGCCACACATATTTAACAAGTGCTGCTGAATGCATGGATGAAAGGGAATTGGTTCTTGTACTATGCAAATAGCCGTGGGAATGAAAAGAAATGTAACAGAGACAGTATAACTGAGGAGGTGACATTGTAAAGAGATGTTATCTGGCTGGATGTAGATGCTGAGGGAGACAAAGAAATAAAATTGTTACTCAATTTACCCTGATAAAAATTTACTGGGCACTTACTCTGTGCCAGGGTGCTGTAGATATTAAATATATAAACATGAATTAATATCTGGTCCCTACTATCAAAAAACTAGGGGTGACATTAAGTGAATAGATAAATAATAATACAGAAAAATAAATAATACAGAATAATTTTGTGTATATATATATATGTAATAATGTGTGTACAAAGTTCACAAATAGCAAAGAAAAGTAATTTATTTTCTCTGCAGAGAATGAGGAAAGACTCCATTGAGCAAATGGTGGTTGAGTAGGACTTTGGAGAATAAATAGGAGTTTTCAAGGTAAGGAAGTGCAGGAGCCCATCTCACACAGAGGAATTAACATTTTTAAGTATGTGGAGGTCTCAAAAAACTTCTCTCGTGTGTGTGTATGTTTGCATGTGTGCGTATGTGTATAAGTATTTTGGTATTGCAAAAGCATAAATTGCAACATGGAACCGAGAACTAACGGGAAATGAGATTGGAGAGTTGGGTAGGGGATAAAGAGTCTCTGCATTGCAAGCTAAAGAAAATGAACTTTATTCTGTGCATAGATAGTAGTCAGTGAAGGTTACTAAGCTCTGTAGCAGCTGGTAGATCTACCCATCAGTAAAGGGCAAATGGGAAGGACGTTGATGAAAGCTTGGTGAATGGATAGGGAGGAGGAGGGGAAAGTGGGTGTGAGGATAGAATGGTAATGGCAAAGAGTCTATTGCAACAGGTCGGTTGAAAGATCGTGAAGTCCTACTAAGACGGTGATAATAGAGAAAGGATAGAGAGAATGAAATAAAGAGATATTTAGTTGACAAAATTGGACAAATTCAGTGACACGGGATGTGAAACAACCAACTCCAAGGTTTTTTGATTGAACTACTAGGCTGAGAGTTGTGTCACCAAATGAAGATTCGGTTTGGGATAAGCAGAGTCTAAAGCATCTGCGGCATACGCAAGGGAATGTTTCTGTAGACAGTGAAATTTATGTCTATGACTTAGGGGAAATGTTAGTGCTAGTGCTCAAGTTACACCCTTGGAAGCAGGGTGACATTATTTTTGTTGTTGTTGCTGTTCTTTTTTTTTTTTTAACATCTTTATTGGAGTATAATTGCTTTACAATGGTGTGTTAGTTTCTGCTTTATAACAAAGTGAATCAGTTATACATATACATATGTCCCCATATCTCTTCCCTCTTGCATCTCCCTCCCTCCCACCCTCCCTATCCCACCCCCCTAGGTGGTCACAAAGCACTGAGCTGATCTCCCTGTGCTATGTGGCTGCTTCCCACTAGCTGTCTATTTTATGTTTCGTAGTGTATATGTGTCCATGCCACTCTCTCACTTTGTCCCAGCTTACCCTTCCCCCTCCCCATATCCTCAAGTCCATTCTCGAGTAGGTCTTTGTCTTTATTCCCATCTTGCCCCTAGGTTCCTCATGACCTTATTTTTTTTTCTTTTTTTTTTAGATTCCATATATATGTGTTAGCATATGGCATTTGTTTTCCTCTTTGTGACTTACTTCACTCTGTATGACAGACTCTAGGTCCATCCACCCCACTACAAATAACTCAATTTTGTTTCCTTTTATGGCTGAGTAATATTCCATTGTATATATGTGCCACATCTTCTTTATCCATTCATCTGTCGATGGACACTTAGGTTGCTTGCATGTCCTGGCTATTGTAAATAGAGCTGCAGTGAACATTGTGGTACATGACTCTTTTTGAATTATGGTTTTCTCAGGGTATAAGCCCAGTAGTGGGATTGCTGGGTCGTATGGTAGTTCTATTTTTAGTATTTTAAGGAACCTCCATACTGTTCTCCATGGTGGCTGTATCAATTTAAAATGCCACCAACAGTGCAAGAGGGTTCCCTTTTCTCCACACCTTCTCCAGCATTTATTGTTTATAGATTTTTTGATGACGGTCATTCTGACAGGTGTGAGTTGATATCTCACTGTAGTTTTGATTTGCATTTCTCTAATGATTAGTGATGTTGAGCATCCTATCATGTGTTTGTTGGCAATCTGTATATCTTCTTTGAAGAAATGTCTATTTAGGTCTTCTGCCCATTTTTGGAATGGGTTGTTTTTTTTTTTAATATTGAGCTGCATGAGCTGCTTGTATATTTTGGAGATTAATCCTTTGTCAGTTGCTTCATTTGCAAATATTTTCTCCCATTCTGAAGGTTGTCTTTTCATCTTGTTTATGGTTTCCTTTGCTGTGCAAAAGCTTTTCAGTTTCATTAGGTCCCATTTGTTTATTTATGTTTTTATTTCCATTTCTCTAGGAGATGGGTCAGAAAGGATCTTCCTGTGATTTATGTCATAGAGTGTTCTGCCTATGTTTTCCTCTAAGAGATTGATAGTGTCTGGCCTTACATTTAGGTCTTTAATCCATTTTGAGTTTATTTTTGTGTATGGTATTAGGGATTGTTCTAATTTCATTCTTTTACATGTAGCTGTCCAGTTTTCCCAGCACCACTTATTGAAGAGGCTGTCTTTTCTCCACTGTATATGCTTGCCTCCTTTATCAAAGATAAGGTGACCATATGTGCGTGGGTTTATCTCTAGGCTTTCTATCCTGTTCCATTGATCTATATTTCTGTTTTTGTGCCAGTACCATACTGTCTTGATCACTGTAGCTTTGTAGTATAGTCTGAAGTCAGGGAGCCTGATTCCTCCAGCTCCGTTTTTCTTTCTCAAGGTTACTTTGGCTATTCAGGGTCTTTTGTGTTTCAATACAAATTGTGAAACTTTTTGTTCTAGTTCTGTGAAAAATGCCAGTGGTAGTTTGATAGGGATTGCATTGAATCTGTAGATTGCTTTGGGAAGTATAGTCATTTTCACAATGTTGATTCTTCCAATCCAAGAACACAGTATATCTCTCCATATATTTGTATCATCTTTAATTTCTTTCGTCAGTGTCTTATAATTTTCTGCATACAGTTCTTTTTAGGTAGGTTTGTTCCTAGATATTTTATTCCTTTTGTTGCAATGGTAAATGGGAGTGTTTTCTTAATTTCACTTTCAGATTTTTCATCATTAGTGTATAGGAATGCAAGAGATTTCTGTGCACTAATTTTGTATCCTGCTACTTTTCCAAATTCATTGATTAGCTCTAGTAGTTTTCTGGTGGCATCTTTAGGATGCTCTATGTATAGTATCATGTCCTCTGGAAACAGTGACAGCTTTACTTCTTCTTTTCTGATTTGGATTCCTTTCATTTCTTTTTCTTCTCTGATTGCTGTGGCTAAAACTTCCAACACTATGTTGAATAATAGTGGTGAGAGTGGGCAACCTTGTCTTGTTCCTGATCTTAGTGGAGATGGTTTCAGTTTTTCACCATTGAGGACAATGTTGGCTGTGGGTTTGTCATATATGGCCTTAATTATGTTGAGGAAAGTTCCTTCTATGTCTACTTTCTGGAGGGTTTTTATCATAAATGGGTGTTGAATTTTGTCAAAATCTTTCTCTGCGTCTATTGAGATGATCATATGGTTTTTCTCCTTCAATTTGTTAATACGGTGTATCACATTGATTGATTTGCATATATTAAAGAATCCTTGCATTCCTGGGATAAACCCCACTTGATCATGGTGTGTGATCCTTTTAATGTGCTGTTGGATTCTGTTTCCTAGTATTTTGTCGAGGATTTTTGCATCTATGTTCATCAGTGATATTAGCCTGTAGTTTGCTTTCTCTGTGACATCTTTGTCTGGTTTTGGTATCAGGGTGATGATGACCTCATAGAATGAGTTTGGGAGTGTTCTGCCCTCTGTTATATTTTGAAAGAGTGTGAGAAGGATAGGTGTTAGATCTTCTCTAAATGTTTGATAGAATTTGCCTGTGAAGCCATCTGGTCCTGGGCTTTTGTTTGTTGGAAGATTTTTAATCACAGTTTCTATTTCAGTGCTTGTGATTGGTCTGTTCATATTTTCTATTTCTTCCTGGTTCAGTCTCGGTAGGTTGTACATTTCTAAGAATCTGTCCATTTCTTCCAGGTTGTCCATTTTATTGGCATATAGTTGCTTGCAGTAATCTCTCATGATCCTTTGTGTTTCTACAGTGTCAGTTGTTACTTCTTTTTCATTTCTAATTATATTGATTTGAGTCTTCTCCCTTTTTTTCTTGATGAGTCTGGCTAATGGTTTATCAATTTTGTTTATCTTCTCAAAGAACCAGCTTTTAGTTTTATTGATCTTTGCTATCGTTTCCTTCATTTCATTTCCATTTATTTCTGATCTGCTATCTATGATTTCTTTCCTTCTGCTAACTTTGGGGGTTTTTTATTCTTCTTTCTCTAATTGCTTTAGTTGTAAGGTTAGGTTGTTTATTTGAGATGTTTCTTGTTTCTCAATGTAGGATTGTATTGCTATAAACTTCCCTCTTAGAACTGCTTTTGCTGCATCCGATAGGTTTTGGGTCATCGTGTTTTCATTGTCATTTGTTTCTAGGTATTTTTTGATTTCCTCTTTGATTTCTTCAGTGATCTCTTGGTTATTAAGTAGTGTGTTGTTTGTCCTCCATGTGTTTGTATTTTTTACAGATTTTTTCTGTAATTGATATCTAGTCTCATAGCGTTGTGGTCGGAAAAGATACTTGACATGATTTCAATTTTCTGAAATTTACCAAGGCTTGATTTGTGACCCAAGATATGATCTATCTTGGAGAATGTTCCATGAGCACTTGAGAAGAATGTGTATCCTGTTGTTTTTGGATGGAATGTCCTATAAATATCAATTAAGTCCGTCTTGTTTAACATATAATTTAAAGCTTGTGTTTCCTTATTTATCTTCATTTTGGATGATCTGTCCATTGGTGAACGTGGGGTGTTAAAGTCCCCTACTATGATTGTGTTGCTGTCAATTTCCCCTTTTATGGCTGTTAGTATTTGCCTTATGTATTGAGGTGCTCCTATGTTGGGTGCGTAAATATTTACAATTGTTATATCTTTTTCTTGGATTGATCCCTTGATCATTATGTAGTATCCTTCTTTGTCTCTTGTAATAGTCTTTGTTTTAAAGTCTATTTTGTCTGATATGAGAATTGCTACTGCAGCTTTCTTTTGATTTCCATTTGCATGGAATATCTTTTTCCATCCCCTCAATTTCAATCTGTATGTGTCCCTAGGTCTGAAGTGGGTCTCTTGTAGACAGCATATATACGGGTCTTGTTTTTGTATCCATTCAGCCAGTCTATGTCTTTTGGTTGGAGCATTTAATCCATTTACATTTAAGGTAATTATCGATATGTATGTTTCTATTACCATTTTCTTAATTGTTTTGGGTTTATTATTTTAGGTCGTTGCCTTCTCTTGTGTTTCCTGCCTAGAGAAGTTCCTTCAGCACTTGTTGTAAAGCTGGTTTGGTGGTGCTGAATTCTCTTAGCTTTTGCTTGTCTGTAAAGGTTTTAATTTCTCCATCAAATCTGAATGAGATCCTGGCTGGGTAGTGGATCTTGGTTGTAAGTTTTTCTCCTTCATCACTTTAAATATGTCCTGCCACTCCCTTCTGGCTTGCAGAGTTTCTGCTGAAAGATCAGCTGTTAACCTTATGGGGATTCCCTTGTGTGTTATTTGTTGTTTTTCCCTTGCTGCCTTTAATATGTTTTCCTTATATTTAATTTTTGACAGTTTAATTAATATGTGTCTTGGCGTGTTTCTCCTTGGGTTTATCCTGTATGGGACTCTCTGTGCTTCCAGGACTTGATTAACTATTTCCTTTCCCATATTAGGGAAATTTTCAACTATAATCTCTTCAAATATTTTCTCAGTCCCTTTCTTTTTCTCTTCTTCTTCTGGGACCCCTATAATTCGAATGTTGGTGCGTTTAATGTTGTCCCAGAGGTCTCTGAGACTGTCCTCAGTTCTTTTCATTCTTTTTTCTTTATTCTGCTCTGCAATAGTTATTTCCACTCTTTTATCTTCCAGGTTACCTATCCATTATTCTGCCTCAGTTATTCTGCTATTGATCCCTTCTAGAGAATTTTTAATTTCCTTTATTGTGTTGTTCATCACTGTTTGCTCTTTAGTTCTTCTAGGTCCTTGTTAAATGTTTCTTGTATTTTCTCCATTCTATTTCCAAGATTTTGGATCATCTTTACTATCATTATTCTGAATTCTTTTTCAGGTAGACTGCCTATTTCCTCTTCATTTTTTAGGTCTGGTGGGTTCTTGCCTTGCTCCTTCATCTGCTGTGTGTTTCTATGTCTTCTCATTTTGCTTAACTTACTGTGTTTGGAGTCTCCTTTTCACAGGCTGCAGGTTCATAGTTCCCATTGTTTTTGTTGTCTGTCCCCAGCGGCTAAAGTTGCTTCAGTGGGTTGTGTAGGCTTCCTGGTGAAGGGGACTAGTGCCTGTGTTCTGGTGGATGAGGCTGGATCTTGCCTTTCTGGTGGGCAGGTCCACATCTGGTGGTGTGTTTTGGGGTGTCTGTGGCCTTATTATGATTTTAGGCAGCCTCTCTGGTAATGGATGGGGTTGTGGTCCTGTCTTGCTGGTTGTTTGGCATAGGGTGTCCAGCATTGTAGCTTGCTGGCCGTTGAGTGGAGCTGGGTCTTGGTGTTGAGATGGAGATCTCTGGGAGTTTTTCCCCATTTGCTATTACGTGGAGCTGGGAGGTCTCTTCTGGACCAGTGTTCTGAACTTGGCTCTTCCACCTCAGAGGCACAGCCCTGATGCCTGGCTGGAGCACCAAGAGCCTGTCCTCCACACAGCTTAGAATAAAAGGGAGAAAAAAAGAAAGAAAGAAGGAAGAAGATAAAATAAAATAAAATAAAGTAAAGTAAAATAATATAAAGTTATTAAAATAAAAAATAATTAAAAAAAATTTTTTTAAGCAATAAAAAAAAAAATCAAGAAAGAAAGAAGAGAGTAACCAAACCAAAAAACAAATCCACCCATGATAACAAGTGCTAAAAACTGTACTAAAAAAAAAAGAAATATATATATATATATATATATGGACAGACAGAACCCTAGGACAAATGGTAAAAACAAAGCTATACAGACAAAATCACACACAGAAGCATACACATACACACTCACAAAAAGAGAAAAAGTTAAAATATATATATATATATATATATATATATATATATATATCGTTGCTCTCAAAGTCCATCTCCTCAATTTGGGATGATTCGTTGTCTATTCAGGTGTTCCACAGATGCAGGTACATCAAGTTGATTGTGGACATTTAATCTGCTGCTCCTGAGGCTGCTGGGAGATAGTTCCCTTTCTCTTCTTTGTTCGCACAGCTCCTGGGGTTCAGCTTTGGATTTGGACCCGCCTCTGTGTGTAGGTCACCTGAGGGCGTCTGTTCCCCACCCAGACAGAACGGGGTTAAAGGAGCAGCTGCTTTGGGGGCTCTGGCTCACTCAGGCCGGGGGGAGGGAAGGGTACGGGGAGGAGGCATGGCGAGCCTGCGGCGGCAGAGGCCGGCGTGACGTTGCAGCAGCCTGAGGCGCGCCGTGCATTCTCCCGGGGAAGTTGTCCCCAGATCACGGGAGCCTGGCAGTGGCGGGCTGCACCGGCTCCCGGGAGGGGCGGTGTGGAGAGTGACCTGTGCTCGCACACAGGCTTCTTGGTGGCGGCAGCAGCAGCCTTAGCGTCTCCTGCCTGTCTCTGGGGTCCGCGCTGATAGCCGCGGCTCACGCCCGTCTCTGGAGCTCCTTTAAGCAACGCTCTGAATCCCCTCTTCTCGCGCACCTGGAAACAAAGAGGCAAGAAAAAGTCTCTTGCCTGTTCGGCAGCTCCAGACCTTTTCCCAGACTCCCTCCCGGCCAGCTGTGGCGCACTAACCCCTTCAGGCTGTGTTCACGCAGCCAACCCCAGTCCTCTCCCTGGGATCTGACTGAAGCCCGAGCCTCAGCTCCCAGTCCCACCCGTCCTGGCGGCTGAGCAGACAAGCCTCTCGGGCTGGTGAGTGCTACTCGGCGCCGAGCCTCTGTGCGGGAATCTCTCCACTTTGCCCTCCGCACCCCTGTGGCTGCGCTCTCCTCCATGGCTCCGAAGCTTCCCCCCTCTGCCACCCGCAGTCTCTGCCCACGAAGGGGCTTCCTAGTGTGTGGAAGCCTTTCCTCCTTCACAGCTCCCTCCCACTGGTGCAGGTCCCGTCCCTATTCTTTTGTCTCTGTTATTTCTTTTTTCTTTTGCCCTACCCAGGTACGTGGGGAGTTTCTTGCCTTTTGGGAAGTCTGAGGTCTTCTGCCAGTGTTCAGTAGGTGTTCCGTAGGAGTTGTTCCACGTGTAGATGTATTTCTGATGTATTTGTGGGGAGGAAGGTGATCTCCGCCTCTTACTCTTCCGCCATCTTGAAGCTCCTCTCAGGGTGACATTATTAACCAAGGAAGGGAATACAGTTTAGAGATACACAACAGTTAACAATGAAAATTATATATTTTTTTGCTGTTGCATTTCATTAGCTGGTGGTATAACCATGTGGATATGTCCATAAGGAGTTTAGAAGTATGATACTTCCATACTGTGAAATACTATGCAGACTTTTAAAGGATTAGATAGCTCCATATGCATCAATTACAAAAGATATTCATGGTTTATTATAAAGAAAAAATACAAGTTGTAGACCAATGTTTAATGTGATCCAACTTTCATAACAAAATATATATGTAAATGCATATATATATGAATATATTATATACATATGTGTAAAAGCAAATAACATACATATACATACTTATAGACATATATACAGAAAAAATATATGGGAGGAGGGAAGACAACTAATCTTTTACTGGATAGTCCACTGTGTTCTTTGTATTGTTATAATGCACATTCATTGCTTCTGTTTTAAGTTCTTTTTAGAGTAAAAAAAAAAAAAAGCTGTGGAAAAAAAATAAGATTGTCAAGCGAGCGTATAGAGGGAGGAAAGAAGAGGACCAAAGGCAGGAACCTGAGAAATGCTCTAAGCACAAATGTAATTTGAGAGTCAGATAGAAAGGGGAAAAAGAGGAATGAAAGATACCTGAGGGTTAACAGTTAAGAGAAGAGTGCTTAGCTAGGAGGTGCTGAAGACTTCAAAAAAACGTGCATAGAATGATGACCTGAAAGTGGCAAATGGGGTTGGGAGATTGGCAAATTTTGATTAAGCAGTTTTTAAAAAATATAAATGTATTTATTTATTTATTTACTTACTTATTTTTGGCTGTGTTGGCTCTTTGTTGCTGTGCATGGGCTTTCTCTAGTTGCGGTGAGCGGGGGCTACTCTTCGTTGCGGTGCGCGGGCTTCTCATTGTCGTGGCTTCTCTTGTTGTGGAGCACGGGCTCTAGGCTCCTGGGCTTCAGTAGTTGCAGCACTCAGTAGTTGTCACGCATGGGCTTAGTTGCTCCGCGGCATGTGGGATCTTCCCGGGCCAGGGCTCGAACCCATGTCCCCTGCATTGGCAGGCGGATTCTTAACCACTGCGCCACCAGGCAAGCCCTAAGCAGTTTTTTGAGAGCAGAGTTGGATTGCATTTGGTGAAGCATGAGATTAAAGTGAGGACATAGAGATAGCAGTGCAGTTAGTTACCAAGGAGAGTGTCTCAGGCAAAGGGAAACTAGAACATGCTTGTCATTGAAGGCCAGAGAGGCAGTGTTCTGATAAAGGTTGAAAACACAAAAGGGAGAGAGAGTAACTGTGCTATTTCATCAGATATAATTAAATTTCTTTTAAAAAGGAAATAATACTGTGTACTTTCATATTTGATACCAAACCAAGTATGCTTTTCTTTATATTGACTTTTGATGATAAAGAATCACATTTACGGGCTTTTACAACTATTTTTTTAATTCCCAACGTTGCCATTTTTCAGATAAAAACAGGAACCGGAAAGAAGTGGCTGGGCAAGCTGTCTGTGGTCTGACGCACGCTGCTGGTCCAGACAGCTAGAGTATATGTTGTCTTGGTTCTCATGAAACGCAGTCTTCTAACGTTGGATCAAACAACCTTAATCGTTCAAAGTGACAGTAAGTGTTAGAGTAAACCACAACAACTGAACCGTTGGCAGTGATATAACTCCACCCAAAGGTCGGTTCTAAGACACACTTGTGAACACTGCTATTGCATGTATCGTAGACTTTTTTGGTTGGAGTTATTTTTCTGCAAGTTGTTCACATCTTGACTACATGTACCTAGACACACACACATGAAAACAATAAAACAGCCATTTATATTTATTTGGTTATTCATGTGGGGATTATGCAAGACAAATTTTAGTCCTTAGTTTCCTTCCTCATCATCCATCAGAAACCTATCAACACTGTCATGTGTTTAGGAGATACATGTTAATTTTAAATTTTAAATGTTGACAGCCTAAAAAAGGGAAAACCTATAGAGTATACCTCCTAGGGTAGATGGTAGAGCAGAAAAGCAAAAAACGCTTTCTAAATCTAACTATACATGATTTTAAAATTACCTGTGAAACTAAATTTAGATTATTTACCATTTGGGATTATACATAGTGCTGGTAGAAGGTTGACTATATTTAACACAAAGGTATTGTATCAAATTTCCTCCCTAAAACAAATCAATCTTAACTCATAACCTTGAATTATGAGACTTTATAGAACGTACAAGCTGCTGCCATAGCGGCATTTGGTGTGCGTTTACTATAAGAAAATGCCCCCTACCCCAAATAAAAACTGTCTAAAATTCCTGATGAACATTTTCTGTGGTAGTCTCACATATGGTTGGAGTTTAGAGTGTAAAATTACATAAAGAAATAAAGTTGGAAAAGATAGAGTGGGCAGGTTATAGAAAGCCTTGCATGAAATATTTAACATTTCAGGATTTAGTCAGGCACTACTTGCCAACTTTAAGACTGAAGACCCCCTCTCCTCTGCTATTGGACCTGTGCTTATTTCTATTGACACATTTATTTTATTATTTTATAATTATCATTCATGGCAGTATCTCTCCTTCCCAGATTATGGGCAATCTGAAGAGCAGGAAAAATGTCTTTGTTCTCAAATCTTTTTATCCCAGAGCCTAGCATAGTGATTGAGCTCAGTAGGTGCTCAAAGGAATAAATGAAAGGAAGAATGCGTGCATGTGTGAACATATGTGGTACACAAGACTATGAAAAGTGGCTCTAAAACGAAGACATGTTTATAGGTAAAACTGGCAAGGTTGCACTCTGGACTCTCCCATGACTCTGCTTTTTTTTTCTCTCTCTTGGAATTAAACTGATATTCATTTTGGCATTGCCTAAAATGTCCTTATCTTTAGTCCTGACCCCAAGAACAATATGGCCCATGAGAGCCAACACTGAGGCATGGTCCAGGGGTCAAAGGCTCATGCAGTAGTGTGATGAATAGCATGGAGAAGATAGAATAAACCCTGTGTAAGGAGAAACACGGAGATTCACAACTGAATAAACCAAGACCATTGTTAAGCCTTTGAGGCAAGTCCTAGGCTAGAAATGGGAGCTGAGCGCAGTTTGTATTCTAGATAAATGCAATAAGGCAACAAAAATTAGGGAGAGCATAACAGGGTCAGGATGTATGCTCACTCTCTCAACTTCTAGAGTTTCCTAAGGTCTCATCTTCATCCAGGGGTTTCATTCAGTGAAGCACACTTCATTTGTTTACCAAAGAAACATGTTTTGTTGCCTATGGTGTACCAGGCACTAAATGAACGCAGTGAGAAGACGAAACTCTGAATGAACCACAGTCCCTGCTCCCAATCCAAAAGGCAAAACAGGCATATGAACAAACAATGAGAGTAAGTAAACAGTGTAGGGAAGTATGTGCAAGTGTTATGGGAGTTCAGGCGAAAGGCTTGAGTTTACTTGGGGATAGTGACGGCTGGGATGGGAAGGTCTTCAGAAAAAATTCAAAAAACAAAGTCTGGAAGGCTGGAGTAGAAGTTTAGCAGGCACACTAAGAGAACAAGCCTGATAGAAGCAGGTGGAAAGATTAACTAATTAAAAATCAGCACATTAAAATCTGAAGTACAGGAAAAAACAGGATATATTCAGAATTCAGGTTGTTCAGGTAAGATGGGAAGAAGCAATGGTATATACGGATAGAATTGTAGCCAGTGGCCAAAACTTGAAAACCTGTGGGACCTACTAAAATTAATCAAAACTGGAAGATATGTTAGGTGGTGAGAAATACAGATGTCATGAATTTGAACCAAGACACTGGCAAGGGGGAATGAAGAGAAAGGCATAGATTTGAAAAGCAATTTGGAGGAAGAATGTTTGGTGATATGACTGCGTGTGTGGGGTGAAGTATGGAATAGTCATATATGAGTGCCAAGTTTCTGGATTGGGTGGCTAGATTGAATGGTGGTACACCTATCAAGATTGGGAAAAACAGGAGAAGTAGATGGTGTGAAGAGATAAGTTTTGTTTTGGACATGTTGAGTTAGAGTTCAAATTCAGTAGGTCCAAAATTAAATTCATTGGCATGGAAAACCATATGAAGAGGCCAATAGGTAGGTTGAAAATGTGACTGGGTCATGACCTGAATGAAACAAACCTCTCTACTTCTGCCAAGATCATGGATGCATTCTGGGCTTTTGATTCTGACAAGTTCGTGTCACACATGACTTATTCACAAATGTTCATCATGTATTTTGCTATTCAGTGAGAATACGCAGGGGTTTTTTCTTGTTTAATGCTTATGTCAAAATAAGAGTGTTTGGCTAGAGGAAGAATAAAGTCCCTTCTAATGTTCTGATCCCTATATTTGGGTAAAATCTATGTATTTTTAAAAAATATTTATTTATTTATTTATTTATTTATTTTGGCTGCGCCAGGCCTTGGTTGCAGCACATGGGATCTCTGTTGCCGCGTGCGGGATCTTTAGTTGCGGCATGTGGGATCTAGTTCCCTGACCAGGGATAGAACCCCGGCTCTCTGCATTGGGACCATGGAGTCTTAACCGCTGGACCACCAGGGAAGTCCCTAAAATCTATGTCTTTAACAAAGTTCTAAAATCCCAAAATAAGAAACGGTGAAAACATACATTTTTGGTTTTCCCTACATAAATATAAAAGACATTCTTTTTTTTTGGCTTCCCAGCATTCACATCTCCAATTTCCTTCTGGGAAATTAACTGTGTGCAGTTTCAATGTCAGAATTGAAACTTGGGCAGTCTAGCACATGAGCTAGGTTAATCAGATGCTTTCTCATGGGATTTTGTATTTCATGAGCAATGCAAGGGCGGGGGACAAGGGTGGTATTGCGGTGGCACCCTGATCAGGCCAACCAGTGATGAAGCAGTAACGGTGCGGCTGTTTCTGGCTTTTGACTCGAGTGACCTTTTGGTTCCTGTCTATTTTGAAGCTTCCCATGCTCCAGTCTTCTGTTTGTTCTGTGAGCTTGATGTCCTCTCAACAAATCCCCCTTGCTTCAATTAGCTTATTAATTTCTGCCACTTTTGATAAGAAACTTAGCTGAACATCAGATTAAATTAAGTCATTCAACCAAAAAGAAAATACTGGATATTTATTTCCTAACTAATTGAAATAATGGTTACTACTAAAGCCATGGAATGTAGTCCAGAATCAAAAAGGATCTCAAAATGAGTTCTTATGAAAAAGAGAACTTAGCCACATTCTTTCCTGTCTGGTTATCTTCACAGTAAATTGAGCACAGGCAGGATTTTTCTAGTAAAACCTAAGCTGACTGAGGAGTAATTAAAGTAGTTTTGTTTCATTTAGTTTTAAATTGTAAGGGATTTATTTTTCTGCAGGTAAGTATCTGAATAGGAAAGATACATTATTCTTATTAATTTGGTAGCATTGATTGAGTAGTTATTGTGTGCAAAACAATGTGCTAGATGCTGAAAGAGTATTCTTTTTCATCATTTTGTATTTTGACGCATTTAGCATATTGACGTTTCTATAGTAAGTTCCTGTCCTTATGGAGCTTACATTCTAGTGAGAGAGGGAGGAAAAAGATAAAAATAATAACAGTACGTCATGTGTGTGTACTATGAAGCACACAGACTAGCAGCTGAGATGGTGACCAACAATGAGACCTACCTTAGGTACAGTGGCCAGAGAAGTCTTCCCCAAGGATGGAATTGATATGCTGAGACCTAGAGGATGAGAAGAGACTGCTATACAAAGAGTGTGTAGAAGCTCATCTTACTGTCATCAAGTACAAACTGTGGGACTTTGGGAAATTTATTTAACCTCTCTGTCTTTGTTTCCTCAGCTGTAAAATGTGAATCACAATAGTACCTACTCCATACTGCTTTTGTGAGGATTAAATGTGTGCATATACAGAGGGTACTTAGAACAGTGCCTAGCATGTAGCAAGAGCAAAATAAATACTAGTTATTCTTACTATTCCAAAAAGAAGGACCTGCATGTGCAAAAGCCTGAGGCAGGAAAGATTTTTGGCAGATTAATTAAACTGAGATAAGACTAGTGTGGCTAGAGCAGAGTAGGCAAAGAGGTGAGCAGCACAAGATGAGGCTAGAAACATAGGGTCAGATCACGCAGGGTCTTGTGGTTCATAGTAAAGAGTTTGGCTTTTTTTCTTAGTGAAAAGGGAAGTCACTGAAGAATTTAAGCAGGAGATTGATGTTATTGGATGGATGTTATTTATGTGGGTTTTCTTTAAGATTTAATTTTTTTTTAATTTATTTTTGGTCTGTGATGGGTTTTTGTTGATGAGTGCAGGCTTTCTCTAGTTGCAGTGAGTGGGGGCTACACTTCATTGGGTGCACGGGCTTCTCATTGTGGCTTCTCTTGTTGCGGAGCATGGGCTCTAGGCGCACGGGCTTCAGTAGTTGCGGCACGTGGGCTCAGTAGTTGTGGCTCGCAGGCTCTAGAGCGCAGGCTCAGTAATTGTGGTGCATGGGCTTCGCTGCTCCGTGGCATGTGGGATTTTCCTGGACCAGGGATCGAACCAGTGTCCCCTGCATTGGCAGGCAGATTCTTATCCACTGTGCCACTGGGGAAGTCCCAGGATTTATGTTTTAAGATGATCATTTCACCTGCTGTGTGGAGAATAGATTGGAGGAGGTAAGTGTAGACACAGAGTGACCAGAGAGGAGGGTGTTGTACAGTAGTCAGGGTGGGACATGATGGTGGCTAAGCTAAGGTGGAAAGAGTGGAAAAGATATACTTTGGAGACACTTGGCAGTATTTGTGAATTAATCGAATTGGGGGAAAAGAGAAAAAAGGGGGAAGATCAAGGCAGTGCTGCCACATACAGTTGTATAGGATGTTCACTGACTAAGTGTGCCTAGCTGACAAAGGCACATGGAAGCGGACATCCAGCACACACTTAGTTCACAAAGTCCTGTCCCCTGGCATGGAGCTACATACATTTGCAAGGAGTGCCTTTTTCTGATTTCTACAAAGGAAGTACATAAGCTGGAAGCAGTCTCACCTTTAATTCTGGCTTGGCTAAGAGGTAAATGATGTTGCCGCTGACAGAAATCCGTTTTCCATAATAGTTATAAGACTATTCAGATTTTCCTATTTTTTCTCTTTCTTTACTTTTAGTGAATTATATTTTCCTAGGAATCTGTCCATTCCATCTAAATTTTTGGATTTATTGACAAAGTTGTTAATAATAATGATGACGATGATAATGATATTCTCTTATTATCCCTTTAAAATCTGCATTTGTGTCTTCTCTCTTTTTCGTGGTCAGCCTAGTCAGAGGCTTATCTCAAAGAACCAGCTTTCGGGGCATGACTGTTATTGGTACAGGGTTTCTTTTGGGGATAATGAGAATGTTCTGAAATTAAATATTGGTGATGGTTGTGCAATTGTGAATATACTAAAAACCACTGAATTGTTCATGTTAAAAGGATGAATTGTATGCATTTGAATTACATATAATACATTTGTTATTTTATGTATATGTATATACATTTGTTGTTTTATATATATGTATACAAACTAACACAACCAGTATAACCTGTATAAGTATCAGTGAAGTTTATAATACTTGCCTACATCAAGGCTCCAGTAATATTGCTTGTCTTAGTTTTTGTACACTGTAGTGTTCTTTATGTCACATAGCTGTTGACAAATTAACCACCTTTAGTATTGTCAGGAAGGTAAGATTCATTAATATATGATTTCTTTAAAACCTTCCAATTTTAAATAACTAATAGTTTCCAGAGGATACTGGTACATGTTCTATCCATAGAGACCAAATGAATCTAAGGAAAGTAGGTCACAGAGCACAATCTAATTCAAACTTGGCACTAATTGATGCAATGTTTTTTCTTCACATAATCATGATGTTCTAATCATTCTATGATTCTGACCTTTAAGTCAGTGGGTAGTCTATTATTACTTGGTAGCTGCTGAATCCAGAGTCAACATTTTGGAAGCCAAAGAATGCCCATCTTCTTTCAAAATCATTTGGCTTACAAAAAGCTGAGCCCAGCTAAAAACTCTTGCCAAGGTTTAGTTATTTCATGCATATGAACTAAACAACAAACAGAATACAATTAGCAGAGGATTAAAAAAATAGAGAATACACTTCTTTTCTAACATATTAAACATATTAAAAACATTAAATACATTAAAACATTTAAAAAGAAATTACCTTCAAGCATATTATACTCTTTTTTTAATTAATTTATTTTATTTTATTATTTATTTTTGGCTGCGTTGGGTCTTCGTTGCTGCGCACGGGCTTTCTCTAGTTGGGGAGAGCAGAGGCTACTCTTTGTTGCAGTGCACGGGCCTTTCATTGCGGTGGCTTGTCTTTGTGGCTGAGAACAGGCTCTAGGTGATGGGCTTCAGTAGCTGTGGCACGTGGGCTCAGTAGTTGCAGCTCACCGGCTCTAGAGCGCAGGCTCAGTAGTTGTGGCACACAGGCTTAGTGGCTCTGTGGCATGTGGGATCTTCCCCAAACAGGGCTTGAACCCGTGTCCCTTGCATTGGCAGGTGGATTCTTAACCACTGCACCACCAGGGAAGTCCCAAGCATATTATAATTTTAAGAAATTATAGATCAGATTTTCCTATTTCTCAAAATGTTATTCTTCCTTTTTTCTATAGATAGAGGCCAAAATAAAATTTTAGTCAAGTTAGAAATTTTAAATTTTAAAAATTATCAAATGACAGAATATCTTTCCTATCTGCAGGCTACAAGTAAGATAGATTCCTTGCTTCTCAAAGGTACATAATCCATAAATTTAAACGGAAAAGATGTCATCAGAGATTGGCACAACATTGTATATCAACTATACTTCAATTAAAAAAATAAAACATCTTTAAAAAGGAAAAGTGGAAAAATTATCTATGGTTCTAATTTAATACCTTTTGCAAAAGTGTGTGTGTGTCCTTTTCTGATTTTTTGTAAGAGTAAAGTCAAGCATAGTTTCCTCTCTAACAGGAACAATTATTCATTTATATTAACAATAGAGTGTTCAAATAATTTTTAAATATTGTCAGCTTTTCTAGGATACTTATCACCTTTCCATCACATCCAAAGTTGAATCTTAACAAAAGATTCAAGAAACATAAAATACCAAGAGAAGGTTAGTGGTATATATAAAAACCTTTAAGAAAGGTGATTTGAAGTCTTAACTCTTAACTTTAAACTAATGTAATTTCCCCTTTACTGAGGAATATGCAGCTTCTATATAGTGATTTATTTAGTATAGTAATAAATAGCCTCTTTGGAAAACTAGATACACAACTCTAAAATGGTCTCCATGGACTATAAGGTTCTTTTTTTTTTTTTTTTGAGGTACAGTTTATGTATAGTATAAGTTTCACATGTACAACATGGTGATTCACAATTTTTAAAGGTCATACTCCATTTATAGTTATTATAAAATTTTGCTATATGCCCTATGTTGTATAATATATCCTTGTAGCTTTTTTATTTTATACATAGTAGTTCAGACTATAATGTTCTTAACAATTAACAATTTAACAGCTTCTGTCTATGAGAAATGAAAATAATTAAGTGCAAATGACTTAAAATGCAGGTGCATGTCGAGGAATGGAAACCCAAAATGATAAATACAATTTTAGATTCAACAATCCATGTTCTTGATGCAAGACGGAGGAGATATGGGGATATATGTATATGTATAGCTGATTCACTTTGTTATAAAGCAGAAACTAACACACCATTGTAAAGCAATTATACTCCAATAAAGATGTTAAAAAAAAATTCCATGTTCTTTAAATAACCTTTGCTGTGAGAAGTTAAGATACTGTGAGAAAATGGAAGTGTGAAAAAATGGTTTATTAAATATTCATTCTTGAACCTCAAGGCACCTGCTTTCATGCATTCAATGATGCATTAAAAAAACTTTAAAATTACACCCAAAAGAAAATCCTTCTGCCTCATAACTGACAGGTGATTTATATATCTGTTTTATAAAAAATTCCTACAAATTAGTAAGGAAACATATACAAATCAATAGAATAATGGGTTTGGGGTATAAACAGGCAATTCACCAACGAAGTACAAATACATAATAAACATATGAAACAAGGCTGAACTTCACCAGTTAAAACATATAAATTAAAATAAATATGATATTTTTTCTAATCAGATTAGAAAAATTTAAAAGATTGATATCAATAACTTTTGGATAGTGTGAAGTGTGGGGAAATGAGCTTTACATGTTTTTTTTAATTTGAGTTGATAATTTGTATCAAAATGAGCTTTACATTTTTGATGGAAATATAATTTGTACAAACTTTTGGAGGATAATGGAATTTTCCTTATTAAAATCTGAAAAGTAACATACCCATACCCTGTTACCTAATGATCCCACTTCTAGGAATCCATCCTATAGATATGGTTTCATGAGAATGTAAAAATAAAATAGAATATGGTCATTACAACATTGTTAGTAGTAGCAAAAATTTAGGAACAGCTTATGTATCTATTGATAAGTGAATGGTTCAATGAATGAAGGGGTAGACATAAAAATTGCAGCCCTTTCAAAGGGCACTGATAGGATTTCCAACGTCCTGGCAATGTTCTTTTTCTCAACCTGAGTAATGGACGTCTGGATGCTCACTATGCATATATTTATTTGCATATGTAATTGTACATATTTCTACATGCTTCTGAATTTTCACCAAAAAATGAAAAGGAAAGAATGAGGATAAATCTATATGTATTAATATAGTAAGATGTATGGGATATATTAAGAAAAAAACATGAGACCATAAAGACCATTAGACATGGTATAATCCTTATTTTATGAGAAAAAATGTACCATGTATGCATGCATATGGACATGTCACCATGCTTATATAGTATATAAAAAACCATGGAGAATATGTAGCAAATCTCTGGAGAATGGGATTTAAGGATGCTTTTGGGAGAAATAGAGTGACATTGGAGAGATTTCATACCTTTCCTAAAATATATTTTTGGTGGTATATACGTATATATATGTAACACATATATTTACTTTTATGTGTTTTAATTGACAAAAAAAAAACTTGTCCAAGACAGTTTAGCAAGAAAAGCAAATTAAAAGAGACCAAATTTGAATATGTTCCAATAAATATTTATCCAGCAATAGAAAGTGAATTATATAGTAAATCAAGTGTTTTATGAGCAAATAATAAAAAAATTGTCCCATATGCTTGATGAGGGATAGTTTATAGAAAAGTTTAAGACACTGTGATTAAACTTATGCTTCTCACATTGTAGTTAGAGAAATGAAATTATTGTATCAACTACAGCTGATCCATTTTTATATAAAACTTGTAATAAATCTAAATTCAACTAATATTTTAGAAATAATACATTAAAATTTTCCCCAAATAGTAATAAAAGAAGATACTTATTTAATTCTAATTAAGTTCTAGGCATGATTCTAAGTGTTTTATATGTATTAATTCATTTAATTATTACAACCAATTATTATAATTATGTATATTTTATAGATGAGATACAGAGAGGTTAAGTAACTTGACAGAGGTCATACAGCTTGTAAGTGGGAACAGGATTCAAACCCAGGTATTTTGATTCTAGTTTTCCACCGTTCTATACTGGATCTCAAGGAATTTCAGCTAAAACCTAATATTCATTATTAAATGATGTACTGTAACATTAAAGTGTATTTTGTGCCTACCTCCCGCAAGATACATGAAAACATTTTGAAATATATATAACATTATAAAATGTAAAATATTATGATTGTAAAGCTTTAGTTATTACATCCCTCTCCATGAGTCAAAGATTCTTACACTTTGAACCTACAGTAGATTACATGAAATGTTACACTTGTCAAGAAAAAGTTTATTTTTGAAGGAAATAATATATAATTTTGAGAAACTGATCAGAACTAACTTTCTTATTTACTTCATAGACGAATATGAATTGCCCCATCAGTTGTGTTTATACATTCTAGTGCGAAGGAACTATAGAGCTAGTTAAGTCAGAGTTTATCTATTAAGATTTATTCTGTGTTAATAGATAAAATTTTGAGAGTAAATGAGAGTGTACAGTCCTTTTTTTCCCAGCAAATTAAAATTCACTTTAGAAGACGAAAGGCATTTAAAAAAAATTCTAGAGAACAATTACAACATTGTACATAAGAAGGATTAGAATGAGTGTCATAAGATACATGAGATATACAACAATTCAGAGAGGGTAGAAACTTTGGGGATATGAAATAATTGCAGGAGTTTTTATGCTTAATGAAGCTGGGTCTGCAAGGAAGGAAAAGAATCAAGGGTTCATAAAAGAGGATACTTTACTTTCTGTTTTTAATAAATTAAATATAATTATGGTTTTATTTTACCTACTTTGTTAGAACTGTTGAAAAATCACTATAATTATGGAGGTACATTTTGAAAAAATATCTTATAATACTCAGTAAAAACGTTGCTAGCTTTTTAAAACTATTCATGTGATAATATTTGAAAAAACTGTTCTCCCTTTTCTTCAATCCAAGCCAATTAAATGATGAGAATCCCTTGCTTTGTAATTCTTTTAGCATTAATTTCTAGTACTTAATTACTGTTTCTCTGACTTTAGACAAGCCCAAACAAGCATATAGATCATTTGATTACTAGTTATTATACATAAATTTTACCAGTAAGAAATGTAGAGGTCATTGATTGGTCAAAGGTTATCTGGTAACATTCAGGACTTCTAACTTACATTTCAAAACTTTACTACACTCAGGTTATCATAGCATGGAAATATGAAAGTGAAAACACTAGGAATCTGGACCCTCAAACGAATAGTGGGATGTAGAAAAAGAGCAGGGGACTACAATGAGTTACATCTCCCAATTCCCTAAAAAGCAAATGTAATTTATACCAGGAAAAGTCATTTAAGTAAAATACTACATACGGTAGAAGGGGAAAAGGAAGTTGTATAAGAATTGACTATTGGGACTTCCCTGGTGGTGCAGTGGTTTACGAATCTGCCTGCCAATGCAGGGGCCACAGGCTCGAGCCCTGGTCCGGGAAGATCTCACATGCTGGGGAGCAACTAAGCCCGTGCGCCACAACTACTGAGCCTGCGCTCTAGAGCCCAGGAGCCACAACTACTGAGCCCGAGTGCTGCAACTATTGAAGCCTAAGCACCTAGGGCCTGTGCTCCGCAACAAGAGAAGCCACCGCAATGAGAAGCCTGCGCACGCTGAAGAAGAGTAGCCCCCACTCACCGCAACCAAAGAAAAGCCCCTGTGCAGCAACGAAGACCCAATGCAGCCAAAAAAAATAAATTAATTAATTTTTTAAAAAAAGAATTGACTATTAAGGAAAGTTTAGTTAGCGGCAACTCTAGTGATGGAACTGCAAGGAAGTGGTTTAAAAATATTTCCTTTAAAAAAATTAGTACAGTAACTAATTTTATTATCCTTAATAAGTTTCCTGGGCCTTATTTATGTTTACCCAGAAATATTCTAGATATACTTAAATTTACAGAGATTCTTAAAAGAACTCCCATCCTTCCCAGTACATGGTGGGAAAAGAGTGGGTGTATGTCATATTATGGGTAGGAAAGGGTAGGACAGGGCAATAGTTAGGTTTTAGTGCTAACAGACTGAGAACTGTCCCAGAATAAATGCCTGGAAGGAATCCAAACTTTCAGTAATCAACGTTCAGTCCCTATCCCACACAAGCAAAAAGGAGTAAACTAAACAATAAGAACAGCAGACAAATTAAAAGAGAAACTATTAGAGACCCCCCAAAATGGTTTATTTTTAAAGTGCATTGGAGAAGAGGTCAAGGTCAGATTATTTTAAAATATGGATTATCCTTCTGATGATCTAAGGCTACACCAATAGCAATATGGAGCAGTTACCTAAACAATTATATAGGAAGTGGAGGAAATATTGTTCACTAAGGTTGTCCTCAGGAAACTGAATAATACTGAAATTTGGGTGCACTAGGGCATGAACCCAAATGCAAATTGCACACTAAAAAAATTCAGCTTGAACTAGCTAGGATGCTCAGATCAGCAATTGGGTTTTTTATGCATGTGGATTTTTCAATTAGGATTATATTGTTTCTGTCAGTGAAAGGACTGCTTGACTTTTTTTTTTTTTAACATCTTCATTGGAGTATAATTGCTTTACAATGGTGTGTTAGTTTCTGCTTTATAACAAAGTGAATCAGCTATACACATACATATATCCCCATATCTCCTCCCTCTTGCGTCTCCCTCCCACCCTCCCTATCCCACCCCTCTAGGTGGTCACAAAGCACTGAGCTGATCTCCCTGAGCTATGTGGCTGCTTCCCACTGGCTATCTATTTTACATTTGGGACTGGAAATGATACATCATTACCCATTAGCTAGGTCAACAGTATAAGTAGCAGTTAATACTACTGTTTTCTTGAAACAAGAGAGTGTTTTAATTCAGATATATTTTTTCTACTCTTTCTTCCAATATCTCCTCCTTCTCAGAGGGAGAGAGAAACGGTACCTTTATTTAACACACAATAAAATCTTCTCTGATGCTCAGGCTCTTCTCTCAGTTGTGCACATGTGGATGTGAAAAGGACATCCTGTCGTCTACAATGAAGACGAAAAAAAATTATTTCTCAAACTTGGTTAATAAAATGCAAAATAATATACTTTATGATGAGGCTTTAAAAGATTGATGAACAATATGATAAAAAGCATAAAGAACTAGAACCCAGGAAATTAGTCCACTGTCTAGTTTTGTTACCTTGTGCAGATGACACTTTCTGGGGTTCAGTTTTGTCATTTATGTACCTACTTTAAGAGTGGTTTTGAGGAACTAGATGAGATTAATATCTTGAAACAAATAACAGAACTGTATACAAAAACAGGCTATTATTGACTTGTATTCTATCTTATTACTTGTCAATTAGTATGTAAATGCAGTCTCTTACGAAGCACATTGGACCTAGAATCTGAATTGAAACGTCTCTGGTCCTTATTTTTTTAATCTATAAATAGGGAGTAATGCTGCATATGGTTTCTTTGATGAAATGCTATTGGTAGGGGCTGGTTATGCGTGGCAAATAACAAGCTTATAGGGACCATCTTAGAAATTCCAGATTCAATAGCTGTATTAGCTAAGATTAAGTTTGGGAGAAAATGACAGAAACAATAGCTTAATAAAGATGGAAATTTATTTTTGTCTCATAGAAATGTCCAGGAAGTGGTTCGTGACTGGCATGGTGACCCATGCCGCCAGGAACCCAGGATGCATGCATCTTGATGTTCTGAACTGCAAGGCTTCAACCTCATAGTCCAAGATGATAGCATCACATTCCAGAGGAGCAAACAGGAAAAGAGTCAGAGGACAAGAGTAAAGGGACCTACACCTCACTCTCTCCTGAAGAATGTTCATGAAAACTGCCACAAGACACTTCCTTTTGCATGCTACTGGCCATGCCTGGTTGCAAGCTGGAAATGGAATGTCCACTGCAGATGGTCACAAATCTGAGCTTCTAGAACCTGGGAAAAACTACTAGGGGATAACTACCAGTCTCTGCCATTTATCATTTAATTTATATAATTATTTTAGTTTAGAAACTTTTTCTTCTTGAATGAGTAGAAAGAGAATGGGCTAAGAAATATGTCAGAAAATTGAAATAAAGCTGCTCTGTGAATGTTTATTATTGTCTTTTTAATTTTGAAAAGTAGTAAGCTCCAATAAGTTTACAGGTTTAAAATGCTGATTATTTTTATCATTATGTAATTATTATTCCTATACTTCTGAATATCTAAAATGCTTATTTCTCTGTCTTCACATTGACCTAAAACATACTAAACAAAACTAAAAATAATGTAAACATAAATAACAAGAATATGAAAATTCACAAAACATATTAAAAAAAACCACTAAGGGGAGGCAGTATGAAATGTGGTAAGAACACAAGCCTTGTAAAGAAAGTCTTGAGATAGAAGCCCATCATTCACTCATTCATTCATTCATTCATAGCATCTATTGCTGTTATGTTTGTATGTTTCAGGTAGTGTGCGTTAGGCATGGAATGTACAATTTACTTAGGAAGACAGGTATAAAACCTACAATTTTATAAATAATAATTCAAATTACAATTGTGAAAGTAATTCAAAGTGAGAGTATAGGGTACTGTCAACAGCTAAAAGCAAGATCTAGCAACTAAACAGACTAAGGAAATTTTATATTTACTAGTTGAAAGATCTTTTACACTTAAAAGTTTAGATACATTATGTGAAAAAAAAATTGCAAACTAGGGAGCGCATTATGATTCAATTTCATTTAAAAGGTTGCACCTCAAAGTTGTAACAATATTATTATGCATATATAAATCCACAGAAAAAAATTGTAGGAATATACTCTGAACTATCAACAGAAGTTATCTCTGGTATTTTTGTTAAATATTTTTATAATGATTAAATTGTTTGCAATGAGCATACATATTTCTTTTGTGCTCAGAAAAAATAACAAATAAAAATGTATTAAAAAAATAAAATTTACTCCAATTTAAAAAATAATAATAATACTGCATTGCACATTTGAAAGTTGCTAAGAGAGTAAACTGCAAAAGTTCTCATTAAAAATAAAAAATAAATAAAATAAAATTTAAGGTTGTAAAACTGACTGCAGCATGAATCTGACACCTGGACATTGACCTGCATCTAGTAAATGCTCAGTGAAAGCTTTTATTACATTGGTAGAAAAACATTTACAAACAAAAGAATAAATATTCTTCTATTTATAAAGGGTTTTTACCATAATTCAAAAAGAGTCATGTACCACAATGTTCATTGCAGCTCTATTTACAATAGCCAGGACACGGAAGCAACCTAAGTGTCCATCGACAGATGAATGGATAAAGAAGATGTGGCACATATATATACAATGGAATATTACTCAGCCATAAAAAGAAACGAAATTGAGTTATCTGTAGTGAGGTGGATGGACCTAGAGTCTGTCATACAGAGTGAAGTAAGTCAGAAAGAGAAAGATAAATACTGTATGCTAACACATATATATGGAATCTAAAAAAAAAAAAAAAGGTTCTGAAGAACCTAGGGCCTGGCAGGACAAGAATAAAGACACAGACGTAGAGAATGGACTTGAGGACACAGGGAGGGGGTAGGGTAAGCTGGGACAAAGTGAGGGAGTAGCATTGACATATATATACTACCAAATGTAAAATAGATAGCTAGTGGGAAGCAGCTACATAGCACAGGGAGATCAGCTTGGTGCTTTGTGACCGCTAGAGGGGTGGGATAGGGAGGGTGGGAGGGAGACGCAAAAGGAAGGGGATATGGGGATATATGTATATGTACAGCTGATTCACTTTGTTATAAAGCAGAAACTAACACACCGTTGTGGGGCAATTGTACGCCAATGAAGATGTTGAGAGAAAATAAATAAATAAATAAATAAATAAATAAATAAATAGGATTTTTAGGGACTTCCCTGGTGGTGCAGTGGTTAAGAATCTGCCTGCCAATGCAGGGGACACGGGTTCGAGCCCTGGTCCAGGAAAATCCCACATGCCGCAGAACAGCGAAGCCCGTGCGCCACAACTACTGAGTCTGCGCTCTAGAGCCCACAAGCCACAACTCCTGAAGCCCGCGCGCCTAGAGCCCGTGCTCTGCAACAAGAGAAGCCACCGCAATGAGAAGGCCACGCACCGCAACGAAGAATAGCCCCTGCTCACCGCAACTAGAGAAAGCCCGCGTGCAGCAACAAAGACCCAACACAGACAAAAATAAATAAATAAATAAATTTATATGTATATTAAAAAAAGGGGTTTTAAAATATATTAACTAGTTTATTTCTTTCATAGTACAAATTCAAGATTTGGTATCCAACATTAAAGATAATTATATTTTTCCATTTACAAAACAATGAAAATAAATTCTGATTTTCCTTAGTTTATAGGAATACTGAAGGAGTTAAAGTGGAGACGGTTTTGGCTCTCAGAAAATAAACATACACACACTGAGTATTTAACAAAACACTGCTTAATGCTTTTGGGAAAATCTCCATAAGAAATAGTTTACTAATTCAGCAAATATATACTGGGTACCTACTCTGTACCAGATCCAAAATGAAAAAGGACATAGAACCTGCTTTCAAAATACTTTTGATTTAGTGATAGAGACAGATACATAAATAACTTTCTAAATATATGACTAGAAAAATCAAGTAATCATAGGCAATTTTTAGATGTAGACGTAACTAACATGCTAGCACATGCACATTCGTCTATAGAGTGTCACAGAGTTATACACTTTACTATGAGGGAAGCCAAGGGCAAAGAGCTTCAGTGACTTCCTCTGTTGCAAAAACAATGAAAACACAGAAAAATAAATTTGAGTTGAGGAGACAAGAAAGAGGAGAAAGACAAATTTTGCTCAAATAGCTATCATACTTATAAAGTTTCATGGCTTTTGTTTAAAAAGTCACTTTCCAGTCTTTATGATCCTGAATTGTGAAACAGTTTAGCTGCTGACAATGTAAACCATTGCAGAAAAAGTTCTTCTCACATCTCAAAAAAGTTCTGCTTTTCTCTTTTTGTCAGTTTTTCTAGTGGTGACTGCGGTAACAAAAGAAAGCCTTAGATTCTAGTGATAAGATGGAGTGGTTATTTTTCTTTCTTGGCAGCCAGCATGGTCATTTATATTGAGAGCTCACTAATAAGCATTTTTCATTATCAGTGTAATGAAACTCCTTTGTAATGGGTTTGGAGACAGAACTAGCTCTCACTGAGACATTCACTAATTCATCTAACCAACACCTTCTATCACCTACAATATCGCTGGGCTCTGAGCTTAATAAATGAGGAAGCCATAGTCCAGGCCCTTGAATTTACATAGAGGCTTACCATACAGACAACAAATTTCCTATAACCTGACATTCTATGGTTGATAGAATCAACCATACTGTTAACCACATAGTCTTCATTTCTCCGTTCATTTAATAAATATGTACTGAGCTCCTTCTAAGTACCTAGAATTGTGCTACACACAAAACAGTATGAAAAAACTGCCATGCCCTCTGTTCTAAAAGAACATATAGTCTGGCTGGGGCAGACTGAGGCAGAAATTGTTAGTTTCCTAAACAATTTCCATTCTCTCTTCTTCTCTAAAAGAAACCTGATTCTTGTACGGGGAGCCATACGTCCAGCCCCACATAATGGACCATGATTAGTTTAAACCCATGATTCCCAAACCGTGTGCCCAGTCTCCAAGGGTGCCAGAGTAAGCTCACTGGGCACGGGGGAATAGCATATTTTAATTTTCAAGGGAAACGCAGTGGGACTCGACATCTATTGGACAGCACGTACCACTAGCTTAGGGTACAGTTTTCATATGCGATCACTACATACCTTTAGACTGTGCCCTATCATTGCCAAACTGGATTTTCAGTGGTTGCTGTGACTAAAAAACAAAGAAAGTATGGCACGAAAAGCATGTAGAACGAGAAATGGCACTATCCAATCTGATGCCAATGTTTGAGAAGTTACGGAATACCCCACAGGTGATACCCATTTAACAACACATGGTTCTTTAAGAATGAAAAAGGTATTACTTTTCTTTCAATTTATGTGCATAATTTATTCAAACAGCTACTAAGTTGTAAATAGAACTTTTACGTATTTCTTTTGGCACCATGAAAATATCTACTGAGATCCCAAGGGAGCTGTGAACCATGAAAGTTGGAAACCTTTGGTGAAAGCCAATCATGTAAATCCTGTTTCCTGTTTCCTCAGCTTCCTTGCATCTAGAGGTGACCATATGAGCCAATTCCAGCCTAAGCAGAAATCTGCTGGGGGTGAGGGAGGAAGGAAGGTGCTGAGAGAGCATTTACTTTCCTGATAAAAGGGGAAAATGACTAAGACTGTTAGTTGTCCTTCAAAAGTCCAATTCCTTTAGTCATAAAATCCTACAAGTTTTAGCTACAGACTACATGCTCCAGTCTCCTTTCCAGCTACATGTGACCAACTGACTAAGCTCTGGCCAAAGGTACAGGAGCAGAAGTGATACATGCAAATTCTGGAGCATACTCTAAAAAGGAATGGGTGTGCCTTCTAGTTCTTTTCCCTTTCTTGCCAAGGCCCAGAGAATTTAAACAATTAGCCTCAAATACACATAGATAATATCAGCAGAACTCAGATAAGAATGTTAGGCCTCCTTATTTCTAATCCACTGTACTTTCTATATACTACACTCATTGGGGTCTTAGAAATCTCTGCTATAACTCTATACACCATATTTGGTATGTTAGTATACTAAAGTCTCTTTGATATGATGCCATACTATTGATTCAAAATAATAACAGGATAAATTCACGTTATTATAATGCATAAACCATAGCACCTCAGTTAATAAGCAAGACTTAGTTAGTGAGTTTCTGAGAACTGAGAAACTGAGAAACTGAGAAACTGAGAAACTGAGTTTCTTAACCTGAACAACTTAGGACTGGACTGCAGCTCATGGTAGGTTACCTCTCCAAGGTGCAGGTCATATGATACTTAGACAGTTCTAGGACTAGGAGTAGCAAAGAGGTGGAGATTTAACCATTGCTCCATGAATGAGAGTTTCTCTTAATTGAGGTGGGAATATGAAAAAGTGACATAAAGACAAATGGACATAAAGACAAAAGGATGGGGTGCAGGGACCCGGCTGGGCTACAGCAGGACCGCAGGCAGGGAGGCCATGGGCCCCGGGGCCGCCACCAAGGTTGTGACAAAGGATGCAGATGAGTGGAAAGAATTTGAGCAAAAAGAGGTTGATTACAGCAGCCTAAGAGTTCAAGCAATGCAAATAAGTGGAAAGAAAGAAGATGAAAATGAAAAAAGAGAAGATCCAGGTGATAATTGGGAAGAAGGTAGAGGTAGTGGTGGTGATGTAGAAAAATCTTCAGGTACCTAGAATAAAACAGCTCGGGTTAAAAAAAAAAAAAAAAGCTTCCTATTACCAAATGTATATATCAAGTAGAAATTATTTTACATTTTATTTGTGGTGGTTACTTTCACGTGTCAAGTTGGCTAGGCTATCATACCCCATTATTTAATCAAACACTGATCTCAGTATTCCTGTGGAGATATTTTGTAGATGTGGTTAAAATTTACAATAAACTGACTTTAAGTAAAAAAAAAAAAAAAAAAAAAAACAGCTCCCATACAAGCATCTCCTGGTCCAGTAGTTGTTACAGAAACCCCAGAACTGACAATGACTAGAGGCGTGTATAGGCCTCTGGGGGTCAGGTTGACCACAGCAAGGAAAGCACCACAAGGGCCACTAGAAATCTACAGTGATGCACAGTTCCCACCCCTGCAGCCCACTGCCAAGCATGTAGAAAAAGCCAGAGCAGGTACTTCAAATGAAAGCTACCTGGAGTCAAATGACCACATATGGCACATCCACATCTTATTTAGGGACATGATGTTTTTACCAAGCAAATAAAATGGGAAGAAATGTAAATGACCTCAGATGGAAATTTTTGAGGGTGGCTTTTAAATTAAATCCCAGCCTTTTTGCCTCTTTGAGAGCACAGCTGGCTTGAATTTCAACCTCCACTTTGACTTGTTCCTCTGCTCTGTCCTACAGTGATTCACCACACTCATCTTTATCTGATCCACTCCCATAAAGTAGAAGTGTGGGGAGGTCTTTGAATAATGAGTGGAACTTTACTTGAATGAGGAAATTGTTGTCCTTACTTTATGCATAGAGAAAGAGATATATATTGTCTATTATTTGCTAAGAGTAAAAGTGAGTCTTAGAAGGAACCACCATGTCATTATACAGCTTTTTAACTTTCCAGTTGTCTTGAAGTCGGTCCCAAAACAGGTTTTCAGTTAATAGTATTCAGTAGATTTGCTACCACAGAAAATAGGACTGTAGAGCTTCAGTACAGTATTCTATATTTTCTGTTCAACTGAAGCCTTAAAAATGGTTTTGATAAGGATTTATAAACCAGTTTCCCCCTCCTGTCACTTCCTCAAGATTTTTCTAAGGGGTAGCTTTTTTTTTTTAATTCAAGGAAGGATATTTTCAAAACAACCTAGTGAAGAAGAAATACTTACTGATCACATTTCTTTTCCCTTAGGGATAAAGAAATGGAAAAGAGCTTTGAAGTAGTAAGACACAAAACTAGAGGTAAGGATGAGGGTTCAATAAACCAGACCCTTAAACTTCAGCTAGACAACCAGCATGCTGTGCTTGAGAATCAGAAAAGCAGACACACACAGTACAGTTAAGGAATGGTGTTTGCTAGCCCTTCCAAGGTAACTAGACCACAGCTAACCACCACGGACAGCCATCCATCGTCTATCTGATCTCTGCTGGATCTACAACTGATGCAGACCGCTCGGTATATGCAATCAGCCCTATTGCACTATGGAAGTTTAAAGTCTCACAACTGCTCTTTATGTGTATTGGATTTAGGGGGATTTTCATTGTTATATAGATGTGTGAACTAGATTCAGCAGTGTTCTTTCATAATTATTCTGCAATTACAAAAAACCAAAAACTGCAGCCAGTGGTCATTTCAAAATCTTTTTATGTTCAGATACTAAGCCTTCGTCAGGGTTGACTGCCTCAGATTTGCTGCACTCATTGTGGACTTCATGTGGATCACAACGTCTGGATAAGAAGGTTACAGCTTTTAAGTGCTGATGAGAAACTTGAAACCAGCTCTACTGGATTCCTATCAGAAATCCTGCAGAAAGTCAGCCATCTGGGTTCTGATCTGCTGTAAAAGATGAAGATTTAAGTGACCTTAATTAACCTGTCCTGTGCCCCATCCATAAGGAACACTCTGTAGTGGGCTGTGGCTATGTTAGACTTCCTGGAACATGCTGCTCTCGAAAGAATTGATGTGTTCAGATAATCTGTGTAGGGCTGTGATTTATAATTTAAACTTTGAGCTGTATTCTGAGGTAAACACAAATTAAATTCAACCAAACTCGGTCACCAAGTGGGAAAAGGGGTGGGGGGGAAATAATCTTATTTCTTTTAGTAATTTTTTATTCGGGTAGTGCTCTTTCTGTGTTCCATATTAAGGCTTTTTGGGGGGTTTTTTTTTGTTTCTTTTGCTTTGACTTGGAATAGTTCTTTGACAGAGCATATTGCTTGACAAAGTAACCTGAAATATGCATTGGAATTGTGAAATGTCTCATGAATACGCCAATCCCTAGGTTAGAACCAAATGGCCTTTGATGTAAAGGGCAGTAGATGCAGGGGGCTGTACTTCAGGTGATGCTAAAGCCTCCTCTAATCAGGTCTAAGTTGTATAGTAAACTGTGGTGGGAAGAGTATGGTTTTTGCTCAGGCCAAGGGAGTCACAGACGTGTCCTTATAAATTCAAAGCAGTGAGAGCAGAACCTCAACCTAAAACCCACTGAAGTTTCATGGATCTTGCATGGTCTCTGACAAGAATTCCAGATGCACTTGTGCCCAAACGTTTAAGGTATTAGACATTCTGTAGATGCAGTGATTGTCCCAGCCTAGCTCTGTCATCAACCTTCTGGTGTGTCTTTTTACGTTGTTCATTTGGAGAGTCGGGGCAAAAGACAGGTGATGTAGCACTTCTGTTTTTAATAATTACAACTTAAACTATCCAGTAATTTTTAGTCCTGAAAAAGGACATCAGGACGCTACCCAGGATTACTGAAAAGTCTTTCCATCTAATGAGATAGTCTGGTAATTTCCTAGTTTTGTATCTTCGGTTTAATAGAAATATTTCAAAGTGGCATGTGACCACTTGATGCAGAGTCTGGGTTTCTCTATTATAAAATCCCTTTGCCAAATGTAGGAGTTGCAGACTTGCTACTGGCAAGAGTGAAGCAAATGGGTGAGTAAAACTATCCTGATACAGGAGCATTTTCCTCCAGGAGTTCAGTCTTGATAAAAGTGTCGATGCAGGAATCGCACTCCTAGAAGGGTTACAGAGTCATCTGACAGGACCTGCGAACCATATCTGGGCAATAACGTTGGCATTATTTGAAGTGGCAGGCAGGACGCCTATGTTCTCATGTACTTGGGTAGTTGCTGAGTCAGCCAAGGAAAGGTTGGATGATTGAGAAACAAAGGATTCTTGGTTAATCTGAAAACTTCATTTGGGAGCCAAAAATCTTTTAACAAATTATCTCTTGGACCTTGAGCCACATATTTCCCCTGAAAAGTATGCATTTTTTTCCAGCAAAATTTTTTGGGGGTTACGTTATTAAGGAATGAACTGAGATGAATATGTGGAAATGTTACTTAATGGCACAGAAATCTGAAGACCTGCAGGAGATTTAAAAATTCCAACCCTTGATATAACTTTTTAAAAGATTATGAAATTATCAAAATGCACATGAATCAAGTTTTAATATGCTGTATGATGGGTGGATGAGACTGTCCACTGTAGCATTTCTTTCTTTGAATTCTCAGGCATGGTTTGGCAGTGCAAAAACTCTGTAACATTAACAAATTCAATAAAAAGTAAATATATGGAAAAAAAAGACAAAAGATTACTTAAGGACAGACGTGAATCAAAAGATTATAAAATAGCAAAAGAATTCATAAAAAGCTGAGCAAGGGCTAAGACATCACATCTGAGACAGTTGACTTTGTAACTAAGTTACTGGGAGCTGTATAAGAAGACATCAAAAGGGATTTCAAAGCACAATAAAATTTATTTCTTTAAAAACACATCACAATATTTATTCTGACATCTGCCATGCTCAGAGTCACACTACATCCAAAATTATTTAATCCCCTAAAAATACATAAAAGAATGGTTGAATCTCTAAGAAGATGATAATGACCAATGATGTCTACAGTGCACACCTATGTACTCCAAGCCACAGGATTTCAGACAGGACTGTACAGTGTTTTCAAAGCCACAGTTACTGAGCTAAAATTTTGTGATGATCCAGAGATTCTCATGTTTCATGGCACTGTCCTGGATGGCTTCTCCCAAGAGACATTCATACCCATGTGTTTTGGCCATACCAATATGATGAGCATCACATTCTTTCAGTGTGTATATCACAGCTTCATCGCAATAACCACCCTTAGGGTGTACCTAGGAAAACAAGAAAAGGAAGGTGATGATCACTGATACTTTAGGAGGGTTACATTTTTACTATTGTTTCCCATTAACTTTGGGTCCCTCATGTCATGTGGATGACTTCTTTGTGTAATAAAAATCTTTTTAAAACATGAGGCTGAAAATGAACATATGATAAGTTTATTTAACATCTAACTGAAAAAAAAGGGACATCTGGGGACTTCCCTCATGGTGTAGTGGTTAAGAATCTGCCTGCCAATGCACGGGACACGGGTTCGATCCCTTGTCCAGGAAGATCCCACATGCCGCAGAGCAACTAAGCCCATGTGCCACAATTACTGAGCCTGCACTCTAGAGCCCACGAGCCAACATTACTGAGCCTGTGTGCTGCAACTACTGAAGCCCGTGCACCTAGAGCCCATGCTCCACAACAAGAGAAGCCCTGCAAGGAGAAACCCGCACACCGCAACAAAGAGTAGCCCCTGCTTGTCGCAACTAGAGAAAGCCTGCACACAGCAATGAAGACCCAATGCAGCCCAAAATAAAATTTTTAAAAAATAAATAAAGGGGAACATCCTGTCTGTATCCAAGTATGGTAAATATACAAAGAAAGTAGACATCAGACTCAATGAAAATGTAGGAGAAACACAAAGGTGTAATTAAAAGAGACACTTTACTATACTACCCAAGGCAATTTACAGATTCAATGCAATCTATATCAAATTTCCAATGGCATTTTTCACAGAACTGGAACAAAAAATTTTTAAATTTGTACAAAAACACAAGAGAACCCCAAATAGCCAAAACAATCTTGAGAAAGAAGAACGGAGCTGGATGAATCACACTCCCTGACTTCAAACTATACTACAAAGCTACAGTAATCAAAACAGTATGGTACTGGTACAAAAACAGACATATAGATCAGTGGAACAGGGTAGAAAGCCCAGAAATAAAACCACACACCTATGGTCAATTAATCTATAACAAAGAAGGCAAGAATATAAAATGGAGAAAAAACAGTCTCTTCAATAAGCGGTGCTGGGAAAATTGGACAACTACATGTAAAAGAATGAAATTAGAACATTTTCTAACACCACATACAAAAATAAACTCAAGATGGATTAAAGACCTAAATGTAAGACAGGCTACTATAAACCTCCTAGAGGAAAATATAGGCAGAACACTCTTTGACATAAATCACAGCAATTTTTTTTGGATCCATCTCCTAGAGTAATGGAAATAAAAACAAACTAACTAACTAACTAACAAAAATAAATGGGACCTAATTAAACTTGAAAGCTTTTGCTCAGTAAAGGAAACCATAAACAAAGTGAAAAGGCAACCTATGGACTGGGAGAAAATATTTGTAAACTATGCTACTGACAAGGGATTAATTTCCAAAATATACAAAGAGCTCATAAGCTTAATTAAAAAAAAAAAAAAAGACAACCCAGTCAAAAAATAGGCAGAAGACCTGAATAGACATTTCTCCAAAGAAGACATACAGGTGGCCAACAGGCACATGAAAAGATGCTCAATATCATGAACTATTAGAGAAATGCAAATCAAAACTGCAAAGAGGTATCACCTCACACTAGTCAGAATGCCCATCATTAAAAAGTCTACACATAATAATGCTGGAGAGGGAATGGAGAAAAAGAAACCCTCCTACACTGTTGGTGGGACTGTAAACTGGTACAGCCACTATGGAGAACAGTATGGAAGTTCCTTAAAAAACTAATAGAGTTATCATATGATCCTGCAATCCTACTCCTGGTTATATATCTGGAGAAAACTCTAATTCAAAAAGATACATGCACCTCAATGTTCACAGCAGCACTATTTACAATAGCCAAGACATGGAAGCAACCTAAGTGTCCATCAACAGATGAATGGATAAAGAGGATGTGTTATATATGCACAGTGGAATATTACTCAGCCATAAAAAAGAATGAAATAATGTCATTTGCAGCAACATGGAGGGACCTAGAGATTATCATATTAAGTGAAGTCAGACAGAGAAAGACAAATATGATATGATATCACTTATATGTGGAATCTTAAAAAAATGATATAAATGAACTTATTTAAAAAATAGAAATAGACTTACCAAAATAAAAAACAAACTTTGGTTACCAGAGTGGATAGTGGCAGGGGGAATAAATTAGAAGTTTGGGATTAACATATACACATTACTATGTGTAAAATAGATAAACAACAAAGACCTACTGTATAACACATGGAACTATATTCAGTGTCTTGTAATAAACTATAATGGCAAAGAATCTGAAGAATATACATATATATACATATATTATTATTATGTACTTATATACATATACATATATGTATATATATATATAACTGAATCACTTTACTGTACACCAGAAGCTAACTTAACATTATAAATTAACTATCCTTCAATTTTAAAAAATGGTTGAAAAAAGACACTTTAAGTGAAGAGTACTTTATTTCATTTGTTTAGGTTATAATAGTCCTAATGACTCATTTCTGAAAATGGCTTAGTATATACACACTCATTTTCATAAACTGAAGCAATCCTACTAGAAAAAAAGGAATTCTTAGTGGAGAAATGAAGAAAAGTTCGATAACTTGGCTAAACATCAAGGGTGCTAAGAAGCTGGAAATATGAGCTACTGAATCCTACCACTGATTTTCTGTCCCCTTTGAGTTCCCATTTTCTTTGCAATTCTGTGAATGGACCTAGACATACTAACACTTCCTACATTTTGAAAGATTAAGGGGACTCAAGGAAATAGCTTCATTTACTCACTCAAAAATTGTTTTGTAGGGGGGCTTCCCTGGTGGCGCAGTGGTTAAAAATCTGCCTGCCAATGCAGGGGACACGGGTTCGAGCCCTGGTCTGGGAAGATCCCACATGCTGCGGAGCGGCTAAGCCCGTGAGCCACAACTACTGAGCCTGCGCATCTGGAGCCTGTGCTCCGCAATGGGAGAGGCCGCGATAGTGAGAGGCCCACATACCGCGATGAAGAGTGGCCCCCACTCGCCGCAACTGGAGAAAGCCCTCGCACAGAAAAGAAGACCCAACACAGCCAAAAATAAATATAAATAAATAAATTAAAAAAAAAAAAAAAGAATCAGGAGGCTTGCTCCTTGCCTTTAAAAAAAAAAATTGTTTTGTAGTAGTTTGTTTTTTGGTTTTGGTGCCTTTCTTTAGGCCTGCTAAAATGTCATGCGCCAAGTGGCATTCAGTATCTGCCAAATGACATAAAAGATGAGTTTGAACATAAAATGGAGGGGAAGAAACCTCTATTTAATGATCAAAGAAAGAAATAAGTACAGCAGCGAAAACATCTTTACTTGTAAATATTGGCCCATATTATTAATAATTATTATTAACCTATAATAAGAACCCAGGTAATATAATTTAGTATCAAGAATAAGACAATTATATAAATAACTATAAAATATGACAGAATACAGGAAGTGAGCATGTATTACAAGTTTTAATGAGAAATGAGATATGGAACTCACTGACCAAAATGTTCCATCCTTGAACTTTTATTACTATCCTTCTTCTTCAGTCTCATCCGAGTCTCCAAGCATTGTTTCTTCCACCCCCTCCCTGTTTTTCTCTACCCTCTCTCCTTTCTTCAGTTCCAATCCATTTTAGAGCCCCTGGGTTATCAATCCCTTTTTTGCTAATATCTCAATTTCTCCTATTCAATTATTCATGTTACATCCATTTGGCTATCCATACTGGCCTTCCCTCAGTTCTTCAAAAGTGCCATGCTCATTCCCACTTCATGGCCTTTGCATATGTTGTTTGCTCTGCCTAGAACACTCTTTCATGTCCCCAAATTCCTTTAATCCCCTCCCACTTTGCCTAGCTAGTTCTTCATTCTCCAGATATCTTTCTGCACCTCAACTCAGGGAAACCATACTTGACTCTCAGTTTAAGTTACACCCTTTTAAACATGCTGTACAGACCCTTGTAAAACCCTTGACACCTGAAATTAGTTATCAAGTCTTCTTTTATGTTAGATTATAACCTCCACTAAGGTGGGTTCCAGTTCTGTCCCAGTCATTGCTAAATCCCCAGCGCTGTTTTCTCATTTGATACACCTAAGACATTTGATAAATATTTGTTCCATGAATGAATAAACAAATGGAAAAAGAAACCCTATACATTCAATTGGAATGATCACTCAAGGATTTATGGTGGAGGAAGCCTTGTGAGATAGGCTTTGAAAATGGACACAATAGTGAGAGGCTGTGGAAATAGTTGGTGCTGAGGCTTGGAGACAAGAGAGCTTGAGGGTGCTTGGGGAAGAGTAGACAGTTCAGTTTGGCTGTAGAGTATGGACCATATAGGAGAGCAGGAAAAGATTACATTGGAAAGGAAGGTCAACATAATATGGTGGAGGAAGGCCTGTCTTGAAAATAAATACTTAATTTTGTATCTGCTGATGAGACAATGAAGGAATTGGCTACATAGGCTAAATGAAAAGGGAAAGAGAATGCATGGAGGAAACCTGTTCAAGAACTAAGTGACAGTCCAGCAAAAAGTAATAAAAAACTGGACAGCTGACTGCAGAACATAAATGAAAAAGAAAAAGCAGTAATCAAAAGAATTATACGGGGCTTCCCTGGTGGCACAGTGGTTAAGAATCCGCCTGCCAATGCACGGGACACGGGTTCGAGCCCTGGTCTGGGAAGATCGCACATGCCGTGGAGCGACTAAGTCCATGCACCACAACTACTGAGCCTGCGCTCTAGAGCCCACGGGCCACAACTACTGAAGCCCGCTCACCTAGAGTCTGTGCTCCGCAACAAGAGAAGCCACCGCAATGAGAAGCCCATGCATCACAATGAAGAATAGCCTCCGCTCACCACAACTAGAGAAAGCCCGCGCGCAACAACGAAGACCCAACGCAGCCAAAAATAAATAAATAAAATAAAAATAAAAAAAAGAATTATATGTTTAAGGTGTATTCTGTGGAGAAAGACTAAAATGTTTAACTAAAGTATTTGGGGGGGAGATAAGAAAAAGAGATAAGCCAGGGTGCTTCCTGAGGTTTCTATAAGAGTAACTGGAAAAATGGTGAAGCCAGGAAAGTTAGGATAATCTGGCTTTAGGGATGGTGAGGGAGGGAAATGATGAGTTTATTTTGTAACATTATTGAGCTGGATTTTTTAAAAACTCGCCTAGAATACTGTAGTCTTGGAGTGAACACTGTAGATCAGTGGCTGAAGATTAATGCAGAACTTCTGCGCTAATGAGATTTTATAGTTACATTTCTGGTAATTCCCTTAGTCTGTTTTTCACATGCTTCAAGCCATAGGATAAACATAGTGTGTTGTTTTGGAGAAATAACTGTGCAGAAAATTTGAGGCAATAACCACCAACCAACTTAATCCCTTAACTTAAAAATATTTTATGTTAAAATAGACAGAAATGTGGTAGAAGAGAAAGCAAGATTCACTTGGATTTTTAAATGACACTCTCAAACTCAAAGAAATGTCATGCTTGGCAAACTGCTTTAGGGTCTATCTTCCTTGCCCCATCTCTCCACCCCTCATCTGGAGTTTCTTTTGCTAAATAAGTTGTCTAAATAGCTTGTCCACATCCATTATTGCTGGTAAGTGGTATAGCAAGAATTTTAAACCAGATCTCTCTAGAGTGTGCACTCTTAAAACTACTTCACTATATATTATTAAATAATTCAATGGTATTCGAGTTTTTGTTAACATTTTATTTAGCATCATTCACCAAGTAAATGACAACATAATGACAAATACTGGCAGCTGGTATTTTTCAATAATGAATTAGCAGGGTCTCCAAGAATGCCATCAGAGCAAGTGATTTTTCACTGTGCTTGGGAGAGACCAAAGACGGGATCATCAAAAGGATTAGTGTGCTATTTCCTAGTTCAGTGACCATTAATTACATGGGTATGTTAAACCATCCTTCAAACTTTTAAAACATAAAGCTGACATCATTTTCCTGTTCAAAATCTTGAAAGCACAGTTTAGAAAGTCCTTCACAATCTGGTTCCAAACTGTCATTCAACGATGAATCCCCACAGAATCAGCCTCAAATACGCTGGACTTTCAATTAATTAGTTATTTAAGACAACTAAAAGTCTTCCAGAAAAAGTAACCTAAAGTTAAGACTTCAAGAGTTAGTAAGGGTTGTTCAGATTAAAATGGGGAAACAGGGTTGGGAAGGAGAGAGCTCCAGGCAAGAACAGGCAGAAACAACATTATGTGGAAGAAAGAGCCAAGTCCCCTGAATAGAGCTCACTGAGGGAAGGATGGTAGGAGATGAGGCTGAAAAGGCAGGTAGGCAAAAGCCAGAAGCCTGTAAGAGGACTTTGTAAGTCATGCGGGATGTGGGCTTTCCCTTCAAGGGCAATGGGAAGTCCACAAATGGTACTGAGCAAGGGGTGACATGCTTAGATCAGACATGCACTTAAGAAAGTTCACTTGGAAATGGTATTAACAGGCACTGTACCACGACTGCTACTTCCAGATGTACACCCTCCACTGACTTCTACAGGTAAATGTGGAAACTGATTAGTGGATTTACTTAACAAAATTGTAGTTTGAATTCTAATCAGATTTTAAAATACGGTAATGAAAAACACAAAGTCTTTTCCCTTAAAGACTTGGGGTGCATGTTAGTGTGTTTTTTATAAACTTTAGTAACTGTAATAAGCAAATTACTTTGAAGTATTCCATTTTCAAAATGTCACTCAGTGCATGAAATGTGATATTACAGCATTGTCAAACTACTTTATAATCTTTTTAAAAGGTGTTTATTTGAATACACAAATATGATCAATGAATACAGAAGTATATAATCACCAAGAGAAGTTACTAGAGTTTTCATAATGATCTTTTGGCTTTTCCTCTGCTGATATTGGTGCCAAAGAAATTAGGTTATAACTATTGTTTCTCTTTGTGCCTGAAGAAACATTTCCAAATACAGAATGAATGGAGTTCATTCAGAGGCCTTGCAAATGGGCTGTGGCCCCTTATTATGCATAATGGGCCCCAGCAAGGATATTTAGAACAAAACCAACTTTTACTTTTTAACCCATTGACAAGGTCCTACATTTTAAAGGAGCTCTACACACTGGATTTACTTAGGTTTATCTGTTCCTTTATCACAATTTCTATAGAAGAATATTAAGGATGCTAGACAGTCTTCCACTCAGAGAAGGCAGCTGAATTTTTTTTTTTTTAATAACAGGGTAAATCACATGTTGTTTAAAACTTAAATTACAGAGGACATAGGATTTTCCAATAGACTAAGCCAGACACAATGACATGCAATAATATTTGAGAAAAAAATAAAGAGAAAGAGAGCTTGGTGGAGAGGGCGAGTCCCTATGAAAGAACAAAGGTGAAAAAGTCATGCATCTTTCAATAAACCTAAGTTTTTGGTTGTTACTGTTGCCCCTGAATATATCAGGGCTTCGTGTACTTTAACTGATTTTTTAAAAGGCAAGAGATGACACTACAACAGTTGGGAGAAGAAGAGGTTATAGCCCACTTCCTCCACACCCTCTTGATACTTACCATCAATCCTTTGTGTGGTCTTGGCTTATGCAGTATCCTGTCTCATTATGACTGAACTATGAAGAGTCAAATAACTGTCATCAACAGTGTAGTATCAAACTGAGGGTCCCAGATTTTTGTTAAACATACCCATTTTGTCAACTTAGTCTTTTTTCCTCCCCGTTTAAACCACAGAACAACCTCCTAGAGGTGGCAAGTTCACAGCTGGCAAATTAGCAGAGAAGTAAACTGTAATCTAACGCAATGGCTTCAGAAAAAGTCAAAAGATTTTAATCTGAGAGGAAAGGAATTCCAAATTTTTGACCCACAAGTTCAATGTTTAAAGTTTCCCAAGTATTTTTTTTAGGAAGGGAACTAATTTATTCCTAGATTGGCCCGGCAGTGGATTTCTCTTTGTCTCAAAGTAATTTGCTGGTTGGACTACAAAGGACACACAGAAACCCAAAGAAAAGAGAGTAACGAGGTAGAAAGGAGATGGGTTCTTGGCATGTGCTTGCACGTCAGCCTGCATTTCTGAGGGCACATCCAGGGTCTGGCTGAGGACTCTACCTCCCCTGTTTCACTCACCAGCAGGGGATCAGCAATGCTCCCTCACATTGTATACTTTTTTTTTTTAGCAGATACTGCTGCTTTTTTAATTTTACTTATTTATTTATTTATGGCTGTGTTGGGTCTTCGTTTCTGTGCGAGGGCTTTCTCTAGTTGCGGCAAGTGGGGGCCGCTCTTCATCGCGGTGCGCGGGCCTCTCACTATCGCGGCCTCTCCCGTTGCGGAGCACAGGCTCCAGTCGCGCAGGCTCAGTAGTTGTGGCTCATGGGCTTAGTTGCTCCGCGGCATGTGGGATCTTCCCAGACCAGGGCTTGAACCCGTGTCCCCTGCATTGGCAGGCAGATTCTCAACCACTGCGCCACCAGGGAAGCCCACATTGTATACTTTTGAAGCACTTGACAGAAACTCTTCTTAATGGAGATATTAAAGATTAAAGAACATTTCTGAGACTGAATCATTTTGGGAAGAAAGAAAACTGTCTGAGTCAAGTGAAACCACCTCTGACAGAGCTCAGCTCTTCTTCTCCCAGGAGCTCTTCAAGGGCTAAAGGCTGCAGAGAGATAATTGCTAATTAACCCCTTCATGTTTTCATGTAAATATTTATGCAACTTGTCACATATCCAGAGTTGTATTTTTATTATATAAATATTGTATAATGACTGTACGTATATTCTAAGCATTTTATTATATAACAATATTATATAATTACAGTAAAAATAATGGTAGTTTACCTCATTGGGTTGTGGAGAGGATAAAATGAGATCATAAGTATAAAGTGCGCATAGCCATATTCCTGGTGCACTGTAATTGCTCAGTATATGGTCACTACTATAATTATTGCTGTTATGGAAGCTGTTCATGTAAAGCTTTATCTCTTCATCCAGCTACAAATACCTTTTAATGGAGATACCAGAGGCTAAATAGTAACTGAGATTTAAGTGGAATCTGGAAAAAAAAGATAAACTTTTGATCCAGAGGTATTTATACAGTTTCGAACCACCCCAGGACTTAGAATTTTTGTAGGTGCCTTAGTTCCTGAAGTTTCTGAAGAGATTTGCACTTTCAAGAATTTAGGCTTTGGGCTTCCCTGGTGGCGCAGTGGTTGAGAATCTGCCTGCCAATGCAGGGGACATGGGTTCGAGCCCTGGTCTGGGAAGATCCCGCATGCCGCGGAGCAACTAGGCCCGTGAGCCACAACTACTGAGCCTGCACGTCTGGAGCCTGTGCTCCGCAACAAGAGAGGCCACGATAGTGAGAGGCCCGCGCACCGCGATGAAGAGTGGCCCCCATTTGCTGCAACTAGAGAAAGCCCTCGCACAGAAACGAAGACCCAACACAGCCAAAAATAAATAAATAAATAAAAATTAAAAAAAAAACAGAATTTAGGCTTTGATAATGAATTAGGCAATTTGAATCCTGACTAATCCATGACTTAGTCTCTCTATTCCTTAGTTTTCTTGTGTGTAAGATGGAACTAATAGCTCTACCTACACCTCAGGGCTGTTGTGAAAATTTTGTAGACCCCTGCTCTTCGGCACAATTACCCATGCATTGAGAATTCCTCAATACCATGATCCATCTGTTTGAGAAATAGCTCCCTCAATCTTTCCTAACTCCCTCTTTACTTGCAAAAGTCTAGGATGACTCACTCCACAGTTACAACATCCAAGATGCCCATGCACCTTACTTCAGTTCCTGGCATACTCCAGAGCCCACAATTAGCACCTATATGTACCCTATCTTTCCCTCTAGAGTCACAGTGAAAAAAGAGAAACCAGAAGTGGTGGTTTCTATATAGTTATTAGAAGTTAAACAACAACAACAACCAAAAATAACTTAGACCAAAATAGTAAAAAAAAAAAAAAAAAAAAAGTTACTAAAAAAAAAAGTAGCTGGTTCTGGCTTCTGAAACAGAGGAAGGAAGAAAAGTTATGAGATAATAATCTGTTATATTCTACAGGGAGTAGACATACCTAGGTCAAAAGTAAAGAAAATTGGTTGGGTTACTCCCTAGAAAATGACAAGAAAACTGAGGTTCAGAAAAGTTAAATGAAGAAGTAAGTATTCAAAGCAAAACAACAAAAACAAAACACAAACAAACATGCAAAAAGTTAAATGAGAGTTCCGCATAGATGTGTTATGAAATTCTTGCTCACTATGCCCACCTTGAAGCAAGAGAAGGGGATTATTGTAACATCCCAAGTTGGAAATATGAATATATTTTCTGAGTAAAGTTATTAAATAGAGTGATTATTTATATATTGGGTTTAATAGAATTTTGCAAGTGGCCTAAAAATGCATACAGTAATAATAACTGCCATTTAATTAAATGCCAATGTAGTAGATGTTTTTCTGATTTTGCCATCCAACATTCATTCTCCTTTCTTCTGATAACACTACCTACATCTCCTTTGGGGAACCATGTTCCCTGTGCCTTCTGTCCTTATGCTTTGGATGGAGATGAAATCATCCCTGATTCTGGAGTTAGGTATGTGATCTAGGTCTGGACAATCAAAACATTGAAGTTCCCTGGACCTACAATTATTTCATGGCTGGAAACATGCAAAAGTGGATTTAATCAAAGTGAGGCCAGGACTTTTGCAGGTATTTCTGAGGAGAGTTGACCCTTTTTTCTGTTAGATTGGAAATCGGGAAGATGTTAATATAGAGTTGCTAGGAGTCAGCATTAAGAACTTCTTTCAAAATAAAGCAAATATCAAGAAAAGCAGGCTGAAGAAATGCATCAAGATCAAATCCTGAGAGTATTGTTTGAACCCTTACTATCTTGGTAAAGAAAGGTAATTAATTTTTTTAAATTTTAACCAGTTTTTTTTCCTTCCTTCCTTCCTTCCTTCTTTCCTTCTTTCCTTTTTCCTTCCGCCTTCCCTCACTTCCTCCCTTCCTTCTTTCCTTCATTTCTTTTATGCCTGCAACTGAGAGTGTTAATACAATCTATTTTATGTTAGCCAGTATATATACTTTTTCTTTAACCCACAAAACAATCCTGTGGCTGGGCATAATTATTCTCATTTTCAGATCACAACTGAGGAATTCCATGGTCATGCACCTAATATGCCACAATGCTACGATTTAACTTCAGGCCAGTCCAAAGCAGGTGGTCTTCACTACACTCCCTGCTCTCAGAGAACAGGGCTCCTAAGGGACCAAGCCTTGAGGTTTCAACAACTCACATATCCCAATAATTTAGGGGCCATATCTATATGAGAGACATGATGTGACAATAACACATTTGCTTTGGCCTGTGATTGAAAATAAATGCTTTACTCTTGAAAATGTAGTGATTCCTTGACCAGGCCACATTTTTTAAAAATTTATTTTATTGGAGTGTAGTTGATTTACTATGTTGTGTTAGTTTCTGGTGTGCATACAGGCACTTTTTAGAATATTACTGAAATAATTGCCATAGACAAGTCATTTATAAAATGTATTTCTTTAAAGCAAATTGTATTTTCCACTTTTAGCCTAATGTCAGGTATATGTCCAAGAGAAAATTTTTATACTCATTCATCCTATAACAGACATTTAGAGATGTTTAGACATTTAGAGCATATCAGGCACTAAGCAATGGAGTATCTGTACTGGGTTGCCTAGAACAAAAATTTGCCTGAAGTGGTTATATCCACTTCAGGATATATGTGTTATATCCTGTGTGGCAATGTAATGCTTTCCTTTACATGTGAAACTTCATAGGGAATCACTTTTTTTCAAAGGATAAGACCCTGAGAGGCAGTACTGAATAAACCTCTCTGTGTCTCAGTTTCCTCATCAGTAAAATGAGGATGATACTAAGAGTACTATTATTAGTAGTACCCCATCCTCTGCTAAGTTTCCCAGTTAAGTGAATTTCTGACTTAACTATCTAGCTTTTAAGTTTGAATATTTATAGATTTGATTTTCACAGGATTCGATTCACTTTTATCTCTCTCATGCTCTTTCACACACATACGAATATGCTACATAAATTATCTCCCAAAATGAGCAAGTTATAATACATGCCCAGCATTGAAATATAAGCTAAATTGTATTTTGTCAAAGAACCAAAGATTGTTGATATGTAAAATGAATAAGGAAATATATCAACACAGTTTTCATTATAAAAATACATTGTTTAAAATACCTCTCTTCTCAAATTTTCTGTTAAAGTTAATGTAGCCATGTGGCTTATATAAGTTTTAACAAAACCAAAGCCAAGTATAACCACTTAAAGTATGGTGACTTCAGAACAGTGACAGTATGGTTATTTAAATAATGTTATGTTGTGTGCACATATTCTGTCTTTCTATCTATTTAGACGAGAGAGGATAGGCTAAGGCAATAGGAAATCTCTCAAATAAACTTGGAAATTAGAGAAATTTCCCTTTATTCTTCTCACCATAATAAGCTAGAATGGATCATTGGAATCTATTTCAAACAAATCAAAAGTCTCCTAGTATATTTGTATTGCAAAGACCAAAACGTCTAAGTTGTCACCTCAGAGCAGCAGATAGCTTAGAAAACAAACACATTGATTTTCCAGCTTTCTTGAGTTATGAGTCACAGATAAAAATTATGTATATTTAGATTATACAACATGATTTTTTAAAGGTGTACAATGTGATGATTTCAGATATTATACATTGTGGAATGATTACCACAACCAAGTTAACATATCCATCACCTCGCAGAGTTACCTGTTTTGTGTGTGTGGTGAGAACACTTAAGGTCTACTCTCTTAGCAAATTTCAAGTATACATTATGGTATCATTGACTATAATCACCATGCTGTACAATGGATCCTCAGAACTTATTCATCTTATAAATGAAAATTTGTACCCTTTGACCAACATCTCCCCGCTCTTCCCCAGTCCCTGGCAACCACCAGTCTACTCTCTGATTCTATGAATTTGATTTTTTTAAATTCCACGTATATGTGAGATCATACACTATTTGTCTTTCTGTGTCTGGCTTATTTCACTTAGCATAATGCCTTCTAGTTTTATCCGTGTTGTTACAAATGGCAGGATTCCTTTTTTATGGCTGAATAATATTCATATATATATTAGTAATATATATATATATATACTATGTAATTTATACTGTCTATATATATATATATAATTTTCTTATTCATTCATTCATACACAGAAGTTGTTTCCATATCTTGGCTACTGTGAATAATGCTGCAATGAACATGAGAGTGCAGATATCTCTCCAAGAGACTGATTTCATGTCCCATCCAGAAGTGGAATTGCTGGGTCATGCGATGGTTCTATTTTTAACTTTCTGAGGAACACTCCTACTGTTTTCCATAATGGCTGTATCAATCTACATTTCCAATAACAGTGCACAAGGGTTCCCCTTCTCTACATTCTTGTCAATGCTTATCTCTAGTACTTTTGATAATAGCTGTCCTAAAACCTCTGTGGTGATATCTCATTGTGGTTTTTTTTTAATTAATTAATTAATTTATTAATTAATTAATTTATTTATTTATGGCTGTTTTGGGTCTTCGGTGATGCACGCAGGCTTTCTCTAGTTGCGGCGAGAGGGGGCTGCCCTTGGTTGCAGTGTGCAGGCTTCTCATTGCGGTGGCTTCTCTTGTTGTGCAGCACGGGCTCTAGGCGCGCGGGCTTCAGTAGTTGTGGCACACGAGCTCAGTAGTTGTGGCTCGCGGGCTCTAACCACAGGCTCAGTAGTTGTGGCACACAGGCTTAGTTGCTCCGTGGCATGTGGGATCTTCCCCGACCAGGGCTCAAACCCGTGTCCCCTGCATTGGCAGGCGGATTCTTAACCACTATGCCACCAGGGAAGTCCGGAGTGTGGTTTTGATTTCCATTTCTCTGACAATTAGTGATATTGAGCACCTTTTCATATACCTGTTAGCCATTTTTGTCTCTCTTTGGAAAAATGTCTCTTCAGGTCCTTTGCCTATTTTTCAACCAGGTTATTTGTTTTTTTGCTGTTGAGTTGTATGAGTTCTTTGAATATTTTGTATACTAATCCCTTATCAGATATATGGTTTGCAAATATTTTTTTTCCCATTTTGTAGGTTGCCTCTTCATATTAATTTTTTCCTTTGCTGTATAGATTTTTAGTTTGATATACTCTCAGTTGTTTATTTTTGCCTTTGTTGCCTGTGATTTTTGTGTCATATCCAAAAAATCATTGTGCAGACCAATGCCAGGAAGCTTTTCCCCTATGCTTTCTTCTAGGAGTTTTATGGTTTCAGGACATACATTTAAGTCTTTAATCCATATTAAGTTGATTTTTGTGTAAGGTGTAAGATAAAGGTCCAGTTTCATTCTTTTTTTTTTTTTGAATTTTATTTTATTTATTTTTTTATACAGCAGGTTCTCATTAGTTATCCACCTTATACATATTAGTGTATACATGTCAATCCCAATCTCCCAACTTATCACACCACTCCCCCCCAGCGCCACTTTCCCCCTTGGTGTCCATACGTTTGTTCTCTACTTCTGTGTCTCAGTTTCTGCCCTGCAAACTGGTTCAACTGGACCATTTTTCTAGGTTCCACATATATGTGTTAATATACTATATTTGTTTTTCTCTTTCTGACTTACTTCACTCTGTATGACAGTCTCTAGATCCATCCACATCTCTACAAATGACCCAGTTTCGTTCCTTTTTATGTCTGAGTATTATTCCATTGTATATATGTACCACATCTTCTTTATCCATTCATCTGTCAATGGGCATTTAGGTTGCTTCCATGTCCTGGCTATTGTAAATAGTGCTGCAATAAACATTGGGGTGCATGTGTCTTTCTGAATTATGGTTTTGTCTGGGTATATGCCCAGTAGTGGGATTGCTGGGTCATATGGTAATTCTATTTTTAGTTTTTTAAGGAACCTCCATACTGTTCTCCATAGTGGCTGTATCAATTTACATTCCCATCAATAGTGCAAGAGGGTTGCCTTTTCTCCACACCCTCTCCAGCATTTTTGTTTGTAGATTTTCTGATGATACCCATTCTAACTGGTGTGAGGTGATACCTCATTGTAGTTTTGATTTTCATTTCTCTAATAATTAGTGATGATGAGCAGCTTTTCATGTGCTTCTTGACCATCTGTATGTCCTCTTCGGAGAAATGTTTATTTAGGTCTTCTGCCCATTTATTGATTGGGTTGTATGTTTTTTTAATGTTGAGCTGCATGAGCTGTTTACATATTTTGGAGATTAATCCTTTGTTGATTCATTTGCAAATATTTTCTCCCATTCTGAGGGTTGTCTTTTCGTCTTGTTTGTAGTTTCCTTTGCTGTGCAAAAGCTTTTAAGTTTCATTAGGTCCCATTTGTTTATTTTTGTTTTTATTTCCATTACTATAGGAGGTGGATCAAAAAAGATCTTGCTGTGATTTATGTCAAAGAGTGTTCTTCCTATGTTTTCCTCTAAGAGTTTTATAGTGTCCGGTCTTACATTTAGGTGTCTAATCCATTTTGAGTTTATTTTGTGTATGGTGTTAGGGAGTGTTCTCATTTCATTCTTTTACATGTAGCTGTCCAGTTTTCCCAGCACCACTTATTGAAGAGACTGTCTTTTCTCCAGTGTATATCCTTGCCTCCTTTGTCATAGATTAGTTGACCATAGGTGCATGGGTTTTTCTCTGGGCTTTCTATCCTGTTCCATTGATCTATATTTCTGTTTTTGTACCAATACCATATTGTCTTGATTACTGTAGCTTTGTAGTATAGTCTGAAGTCAGGGAGTCTGATTCCTCCAGCTCCATTTTTTCCCTCAGAACTGCTTTGACTATTCAGGATCTTTTGTGTCTCCATACAAATTTTAAGATTTTTTTTGTTCTTGTTCTGTAAAAAATGCCATTGGTAATTTGATAGGGATTGCATTGAATTTGTAGATTGCTTTGGGTAGTATAGTCATTTTCACAATATTGACTCTTCCAATCCAAGAACATCGTATATCTCTCCATCTGTATCATATTTAATTACTTTCATCGTGTCTTATAGTTTTCTGAATACAGGTCTTTTTTTTCCCTAGGTAGGTTTATTCCTAGGTATTTTATTCTTTTTGTTGCAATGGTAAATGGGAGTGTTTCCTTAATTTCTCTTTCAGATTATTCATCATTAGTGTATAGAAATGCAAGAGATTTCTGTGCATTAATTTTGTATCCTGCAACTTTACCAGATTCATTGATTAGCTCTAGTAGTTTTTTGGTGGCATCTTTAGGATTCTGTATGTATAGTATCATGTCATCTGCAAACAGTGACAGCTTTGCTTCTTCTCTTCCAATTTGTATTCCTTTTATTTCTTTTTCTTCTCTGATTGCCGTGGCTAGGACTTCCAAAACTATGTTGAATAATAGTGGTGAGAGTGGACGTTCTTGTCTTGTTCCTGATCTTAGAGGAAATGCTTTCAGTTTTTCACCATTGAGAATAATGTTTGCTGTGGGTTTGTCATATATGGCCTTTATTATGTTGAGGTAAGTTCCCTCTATGCCCACTTTCTGGAGAGTTTTTATCATAAATAGTGTTGAATTTTGTCAAAAGCTTTTTCTGCATCTATTGAGATGATCATATGGTTTTCATTCTTCAATTTGTTAATATGGTGTATCACTTTGATTGATTTGTGCATATTGAAGAATCCTTAAATCCCACTTGACTATGGTGTATGATCCTTTTAATGTGTTGCTAGATTCTGTTTGCTAGTATTTTGTTGAGGATTTTTGCATCTATATTCATCAGTGATATTGGTCTGTAATTTTCTTTTTTTGTAGTATCTTTGTCTGATTTTGGTATCAGGGTGATGGTGGCCTCATAGAATGAGTTTGGGAGTGTTCCTTCCTCTGCAACTTTTGGAAGAGTTTGAGAAGGATGGGTGTTAGCTCTTCTCTAAATGTTTGATAGAATTCACCTGTGAAGCCATCTGGTCCTGGACTTTTGTTTGTTGGAAGATTTTTAATCACAGTTTCAATTTCATTACTTGTGATTGGTCTGTTCATATTTTCTATTTCTTCCTGGTTCAGTCTTGGAAGATTATACCTTTCTAAGAATTTGTCCATTTCTTCCAGGTTGTCCATTTTATTGTCCTAGAGTTGCTTTTAGTAGTCTCTTAGGATGTTTTATATTTCTGCAGTGTCTGTTGTTACTTCTCCTTTTTCATTTCTAATTTTATTGATTTGAGTCCTCTCCCTCTTTTTCTTGATGAGTCTGGCTAATGGTTTATCAATTTTGTTTATCTTCTCAAAGAACCAGCTTTTAGTTTCATTGATCTTTGCTATTGTTTTCTTTGTTTCTACTTCATTTATTTCTGCTCTGATCTTTATGATTTCTTTCCTTCTACTAAGTTTGGGTTTTGTTTGTTCTTCTTTCTCTAGTTCCTTTAGTGTAAGGTTAGATTGTTTACTTGAGATTTTTCTTGTTTCTTGAGATAAGATTGTATTGTTATAAACTTCCCTCTTAGAACGGCTTTTGCTGCATCCCATAGGTTTTGGATCGTCGTGTTTTCATTCTCATTTGTCTCTAGGTATTTTTTGATTTCCTCTTTGATTTCTTCAGTGATCTCTTGGTTATTTAGTAACGTATTGTTTAGCCTCCATGTGTTTGTGTTTTTTATGTTTTTTTCCCTGTAATTCATTTTTAATCTCATAGCATTGTGGTCAGAAAAGATGCTTGATATGATTTCGATTTTCTTAAATTTACTGAGGCTTGATTTGTGACCCAAGATGTGATCTATCCTGGAGAATGTTCCATGCGCACTCGAGAAGAACGTGTAATATGCTGTTTTTGGATGGAATGTCCTATAAATATCAATTAAATCTATCTGGTCTATTGTGTCATTTAAAGCTTCTGTTTCCTTATTTATTTTCATTTTGGATGATCTGTCCATTGATGTAAGTGAGGTGTTAAAGTCCCCCACTATTATTGTGTTACTGTCAATTTCCTCTTTTATAGCTGTTAGCAGTTGCCTTATGTATTGAGGTGCTCCTATGCTGGGTGCATATATATTCATAATTGTTATATCTTCTTCTTGGATTGATCCCTTGATCATTATGTAGTGTTGTTCCTTGTCTCTTGTAACATTCTTTACCTTAAAGTCTATTTTATCTGATATGAGTATTGCTACTGCAGCTTTCTTTTGATTTCCATTTGCATGGAATATCTTTTTCCATCCCCTCACTTTCAGTCTGTATGTGTCCCTAGGTCTGAAGTGGGTCTCTTGCACACAGCATACATATGCGTCTTGTTTTTGTAACCATTCAGCGAGCCTGTGTCTTTTGGTTGGAGCATTTAGTCCATTTACGTTTAAGGTAATTATCGATATGTATGTTCCTATGACCATTTTCTTAATTGTTTTGGGTTTGTTTTTGTAGGTCCTTTATTTCTCTTGTGTTTCCCACTTAGAGAAGTTCCTTTAGCATTTGTTGTAGAGCTGGTTTGGTGGTGCTGAATTCTCTTAGCTTTTGCTTTTCTGTAAAGGTTTTAATTTCTCCATCGAATCTGAATGAGATCCTTGCTGGGTAGAGTAATCTTGGTTGTAGGTTCTTCCCTTTCATCCCTTTAAATATATCATGGCACTCCCTTCTGGCTTGTAGAGTTTCTGATGAGAAATCAGCTGTTAACCTTATGGAAGTTCCCTTGTATGTTATTTGTTGTTTTTCCTTTGCTGCTTTCCATAATTTCTCTATGTTTTTAATTTTTGCCAATTTGATTACTATGTGTCTCGGCGTGTTTCTCCTTGGTTTTATCCTGTATGGGACTCTCTGCCCTTCCTGGACTTGGGTGGCTATTTCCTTTCCCATGTCAGGGAAGTTTTCGACTATAATCTCTTCAAATATTTTCTCGGGTCCTTTCTCTCTCTCTTCTCCTTCTGGGACCCCTATAATGCGAATGTTGCTGCATCTAATGTTGTCCCAGAGGTCTCTTAGGCTGTCTTCATTTATTTTCATTCTTTTTTCTTTATTCTGTTCCACAGCAGTGAATTCCTCAATTCTGTCTTCCAGGTCACTTATCCGTTCTTCTGCCTCAGTTATTCTGCTATTGATTCCTTCTAGTGTAGTTTTCATTTCAGTTTTTGTATTATCCATCTCTGTTTGTTTGTTCTTTAATTCTTCTAGGTCTTTGTTAAACATTTCTTGCATCTTCTCCATCTTTGCCTCCATTCTTTTTCCGAGGTCCTGGATCATCTTCACTATCATTATTCTGAATTCTTTTTCTGGAAGGTTGCCTATCTCCACTTCTTTTAGTTGTTTTTCTGGGGTTTTATCTTGTTCCTTCATCTGGTATATAGCCCTCTGTCTTTTCATCTCGTCTATCTTTCTGTGAATGTGGTTTTAGTTCCACAGGCTGCAGGATTGTAGTTCTCTTGTTTCTGCTGTCTGCCCTCTGGTGGATGAGGCTATCTAAGAGGCTTGTGCAAGTTTCCTGATGGGAGGGACTGGTGGTGGGTAGAGCTGGCTGTTGCTCTGGTGGGCAGAGCTCAGTAAAACTTTAATCTGCTTGTCTGCTGATGAGTGGGGCTGGGTCCCTTCCCTGTTGGTTGTTTGGACTGAGGCGACCCAACACTGGAGCCTACTCGTGGACTTTGATGGGGTTAATGGTGGACTCTGGGAGGGCTCACACCAAGGAGTACTTCCCAGAACTTCTGCTGCCAGTGTCCTTGTCCTCACGGTGAGACACAGCCACCCCCTGCCTCTGCATGAGACCCTCCAACATTAGCAGGTAGGTCTGGTTCAGTCTCCTATGGGGTCATTGCTCCTTCTCCTGGGTCCTGATGCACACACTACTTTGTGTGTGCCCTCCAAGTGTGGAGTCTCTGTTTCCCCCAATCCTGTCAAAGTCCTGCAGTCAAATCCTGCTAACCTTCAAGGTCTGATTCTCTTGGAATTCCTCCTCCCATTGCGGGACCCCCAGGTTTGGAAGCCTGACGTGGGGCTCAGAACCTTCACCCCAGTGGGTGGATTTCTGTGGTATAAGTGTTCTCCAGTTTGTGAGTCACCGACCCAGCAGTTATGGGATTTGATTTTATTGTGATTTCGCCCCTCCTACCATCTCATTGTGGCTTCTCCTTTGTTTTTGGATGTGGGGTATCTTTTTTGGTGAGTTCCAGTGTCTTCTTGTCGATGATTGTTCAGCAGTTAGTTGTGATTCCGGTGCTCTCACAAGAGGGAGTGAGGGCACGTCCTTCTACTCCGCCATCTTGAACCAATCTCCAGTTTCATTCTTTTTCATGAAATATACATTTCTTTTCGTGCTCATACAATGCTGAATGGAGCCATATGGTGTAATGATTAAGAAAATGAACACTGGTGCCAGACAAGTGTGGATTCAGATTCATGTTCTGGAACTCACTGTGTAACTCTTGCTAAGGTTCTTAGACTAAACATTTAACATGGTTCTTGGTATTTGGTAAGCACTCAATAACAGTAGCTTATATATGTCCATATAAGTATATATGTATAACAATGCTAGATTTATAAAATAAAAATCTCCATAGTAGACTTCAGTGATAAATGAAATACTAAAAGTAAAAACAACTATTCATCATTGAAGTTTCTTTATTAGTAACACATAGAGAACCATAAAATTCAGATCCTTAATATAGCTTTATGAATTAAGAGGTGAATCACTTAAGCATATACAAAGGGCTAGATAAATGCCAGGAAGATGTTACACTGCTAGAGAGTAGTTCTTTATATTACTGTTTAACTATTTTAACTATATTAGCCTGACATCAGTTCAAATTCAGTATTAAATATTATGTTGTATGTTGCTCTATACTTGATTTTAAATGAATCATAATGTTCAATTATAGGATTTGGCATTATTACTTTTTAAGGTTTTTATATCCTTGATAATATGAACATTCAGTTTAGCTTCAGTTACACAATATAAGATCTTTTTTATCACACAATTATTCTTTCAAAGTTGAATGTGCATGCACAAATGTCCAGAGTGTAGACAGCTGTCCAAACAATAAGACTTCTATGTATCAGGACAGGTGCTGTTATTATCCTGCAAACCCATAACACAAGTGTTCATTTATAAAAGATTTGGAGGAAAAAGACTTAATAAACATAAAAAATAAATAATTCAGTATCTCAGTAGTAAAACAAAGTGATGAATTTCAATTTATTCCATGCACAAGAAACAAAGAAATTTCAAAGAAAATTTATAGAAAATTATAGGAGGTTGTCCACTGCTATGGAAGTATTTTGATACCACATAGTAATACCTGATTTGGGATATTTATTACAGCTAGCTAAGAAGTCCAAGGCACTGCTTCAAAGTGTTACTAAGAATCACTTGGTACATTTACAAAACCTAAAGAATCAACTTAATTTACCAATTTTGAGACAAGAGCTACTACAGGGCAAGGGTAAACTTACTCATCATGGTTTGCCAGTACCTCTCACAAATTAGGCACTGAATGTAAGAAGGAGCACGGCTGACTGAAGACCCACACATACTGGAAGAAAAGCTGCACCGTGGTCAATCTGCACTTTCCCATAGGTGTAAAATCAATGGCCAGATGATCAAAAACAGTGGTCCTCATTTAGGGGTGATTTTGCCCCCCAGGGGACATTTGACATTATCTGGGGTCATTTTGGGGGGTCACAAATGACAAGGGGGCTGTCACCTAGAGGGTAGACGCTAAGGATGCTGCCAAACAACCTTTAATGCACTGGTCAGCTCCACACAACAAAAACTTATCTGGCCCAAAATGTCAATAGTGCTAAGGTTGAGAAACCCCTCTAATATTCAGAAGTAAACTGAATATTAATGACAGCATTAGACAGTCATTCAGAGTCAAACCCACCAAACCCTGCCTCGTTTAAATAAAAAAGTTTCATTATACAGTTGAGTACATATTTTCCAAAAATGAAAAGCTACCGAAATGGAAATGTGCAAGTAAAGTGAAAAGCCTTCCATTTTCTCTCAGCTAATAGACAATTTTTCATATATCTTTGTTTATCACCACATGTGATATTTAGGAACTGTGGCTGAACATAAGTTACAATGGAATGCTAACACATAAGACATTTCATTTCTACTAGAAAATACATTGACTTCTGTTAGTAAGACATCGAAAAAGGTCAAACATGGAAGGGCTAGATTTGTACTCAATATTGGCATGAGAATACTGAAATAGGAAAGGTAAAGACGATAATGATAATGAAGATAGTTAACATCTTTTGAGTGCTTTCAATTTGCCAGGTACAATACTAAGCACTTTCCATGTGTTTTCACGTAATTGGTAAGTTCTATCAATTTCAGAAATTAAGTGTTCCAATAAGAACATTATTTGCTCATTTATACAAAATTGTATTATAATTTCTCTTGTACATATTCCTCCCCTCCTCTAGACTGAGATCTTCTGGAGGATATGGTCTCTTGTCTTATTCATCACTGTGTTCCCAAGGACCTAGCACCTTATCACAAAATAGTGCATTCATTAGAAGTTTGTTACATGAAGAAGGGTATCACTGCTCAATAAAACAGCTTCTTTCTCTTCATGGACTAATATTTACAAAATACTCTCATATACATGTTTGTCTATAATATACCATTCTGAGAAAGGTAAATAAAGAAGTTTCTGCCCTCTGAGTTTCTGTATTATAGGGAATAAGGGAGAATAGAAAAGAAGGTCATATTCCCTCCCTCTAAATGTCACAATCAAAAATAATATACAAATTATTATTGTAACCAAGCAATATTGGCAATAGTATAGGTCTGACCAAACTGAATGGAGATTATATGCTCTCAGAGTATGGACTGGGTGAGTAAACATAAAATATAACACCTTCCAACTTCTTTCAACACAAACGATTTCTGTGTTTGTTTTCTTTTCTTTTTTTAAAAATTTATTTAATTAATTTATTTTTGGCTGCTTTGGGTCTTCGTTGCTGCCTGCGGACTTTCTCTAGTGGCCATGAGCGGGGGCTACTTTTCGTTGCAGTGCGCGGGCTTCTCATTGCGGTGGCTTCTCTTGTTGCAGAACACAGGCTCTAGGCACGCGGGCTCGGTAGTTGTGGCGCCCAAGCTTTCTTGCTCCATGGCATGTGGGATCTTCCCGGACCAGGGCTCGAACCTATGTCCCCTGCATTGGCAGGCAGATTCTTAACTACTGCACCACCAGGGAAATCCCTGTGTTTGTTTTCTTAGATGAGAAAAAAAGTCCTCTGGGATAGTCTCTGGTCACTTTGAGTTAGTCTCCAGCAGCCGATCCCTTCTCAGTCTGCTACCCAATGAGTGGAAAGACCCCAAAGTGGGCTGCCAGAGAGCTGCAACACATGCAAAGCACTTGTAGTCCTTCTTGTTTTCTTATTTTTCCTGTTTTCGTTGGCATAATTTTTCCCCTGCCCAAAGCAGAGCTGCAAATGAAAGCAGCTGCCCAAAGTGGAAGAAATTCAAAGACCAGGGAAGAAAGAGAGAGGAGGTAGGGTCAAATGAGGAAAACAACTGAGGACAACAAGAAGACTCTTGGCAACTCTGCCTTGTACAAAAGTCTAAACAGAAAAACATACCAGGGGACAGATGGACAGGTAACAGCCATGGCAAAGTGATGCACCCATAGGCTTTCAAGTGACAATAACTGAGTATTACATTTTTACACTGATTCACAAACTTTTCATGCCAGAAGTATTTCTATGTATTTTCCTCTGAACTCCTGGTGTTTACTCTTTGGGTTCCTGTCATATATTCATTCGTGTTTCTGAATCATGCCACAGATGAAAATCTATTTGAAATTATTGTATAAATTTCTTTTTTTGGTTTTATAACTTAAAGGTTATCAAGGAAATATAGGTATGTTTATTTTGGAATCTGAATTCAATAAGTACATTTAGAGAAATTAGTGTATATCCTAGCATTTATTATTTTAACTACAAGGTTTAGTGCTTTATTAGATATTAAAATTTAATCTTGAAATTATTATAAAGGGATTATTGTTAAAATATTGTAAATACTTTCTTTTGAGGAAGAACTTAAAAGAAGTAAAATACATACAACTTATGGGACATTTCAGAATGTATTTTTAAAGTAGATTTAAAGAATATATAAATATCTCACTGTATCTTAGGATTTTTGGAAGACTTTTATGTTGTAAATTAATTTTATATACTTATAATTCAAGGCCAAATGTATATGAATTCTAGCATGCTGGAATTCCAAACAGATTGGAAAAAATGATGGAGCACACAGATTCTGGGAAGCAACTTGTCTGAATATATTTGCAAGCTCAAGTATCTACATTTTTAGCACAAAAACTCTTCTATTTCTCCTTTAAAGAATATATTTACAAGAAAGAACAACTGTGAAATAAGATGAACAAATATTTAATCTATGTAGAAATTTCAGGAACGTAACTGTAGAACAGTAAACACTTTTTACAGACTGACTGCCAAATCTAGAAGCCTTTTCTTTCAGTCAACACTTTCCCACCATCGTGAGAACCATTTCTCATTAACAACCAAATTGTTTTCAGATGCTGTGCTATAAGGCGTTTCCTTAGAAACCATTTGGTAAAAGACTGTGGCTTTCTTCCATAGAAATCTCAGCAGTGAAAAGGCAGATTTTCTGGCATAAATCAAACCCAATTTCTAGGGTTCACTAAACCCTTTCTCCTCAAAATAATGTTCTGTGACTTGATCTTAGCAGTTTATAGTACATGCAGGAGAGCTGGTGTGAACCAGTTTTAAGTGAATTTTATTCCACTTCTTTTGTCATTCAATAGAAATCACTCCCAGGGCTTGTTATACCTTGATGAAGGTTTGACTGCACAACTAATGAACAAAATAGTACATTTTACTGTATGGCAAAATCTGATATTTTTTCCCCACTAAGTTTGCCCAGGTGAATTAATCTTTGTATTTTTAGGATAATATTATCTGTTCTGATTTCAGAGTTGTTCTTACAAGTATAATTTTTAAAAAAGAAATTGGGCAACAAAGTTTTTTGTACTAAAAATGTAACTATTTCAACTGGCTAATATGCATATAGACTGATAATGTTTTAGGAAGTTTCTAGATGCATACAAATTCATAAGAAATACACCATAAAGAAGCATGTGTATAAATAATTATGTCTCAAGTGTGGACTTGGCAGAGTACTTTAAATGGAAATCTAAAATTATTACTGGGATAGAATTATGCTTTTCCACATCTTCATACCTTTTACACACATTGTTCTCTTTGCCAGCAATGTGCACCTGCCTCCCAAACAAATCTTATTCCTTCTTCAGATGCTGCTCAACCACCTCCTCATCTAGTCATTCATTGATCCATTCAATAAACTTTTACTGAGCACCCATAATTTGCTTGATACTGTACTAGAGGCAGACAATGTCTTATCCTCATGAAGTTGATGGTTGACTGTAAATCATTTCTCCTTCCCTGACTTCCTCAAACAGAACTAAATACTTCCTTCTTAGTGCTACCATTATTTATCAATCAGATACTTGTTAAGTATCTAACAAGCACCTACTAAGTACTAGGCACTTGCCATATCATAGTACAATTATTTATTTGTGAATCTGCTTCACCTATTTGACTGTGAGCTCTTTAAGGAAAGAGCCTTTATACATCTTTGTTCCCAACTAACACAATTCCTGGAATACAGTAGGTACAAAGTAAATGCTTGCTGAATAAATAACTGAAGTAAACAAAAATATTCTAGCTAACAGAACAGGCTTTCTGCTATTTGAAACTCTCTATAACGTACCGTGGGTTTACAAAAGTATTGGCCCTGATTTGCTAAAAACTTCAGCCAAACATTTTTAGATGTGAAAGATAAAAATCTGAGAAATGGTCAATAATAATAAGCTTATAGCATGATCCATTTAAGTTCAAAAAATAATTCAAAGTGGAAATTGGTCTACTTAATTTGGTAACACAAGTCTTGTGGTAATTTGGTTTGAGGGTACTTGAATTGAAAATGCAACCTTTTGCTTCCCAAGGTATCTCACTGGTCATAAATGCCCCAACACCTACTTTAACCTGTAAAACGCTGTAAGATCTGCCGCCCTGCCCCCAGCTCTCTGACCTCATCTCCTGCCTCTCTCCCCTTTCTCTCCCTGCTTCTACCAGACTAACCTCCTTGCTATTCCTTGAATATCCAAGCAATTCTGCCTTGGACCTTGGTACCCGTCCACTCTGCCTGGACAGTTCTTCCTCAGATACCTTCAAGGCAGACTCTCTCCTTCCTTCAGGTCCCTGCTCAAATGTTACCTTTTCAGTGAGCCTTTCCTTAACACCTTATCTCAAACAGCAGGCCCACACCCTCTACTCCCAATCACTCCCTAACTTCTTTACCCTGTTTTAAATTATTCAGAGTACTTATCACAATCTGACATATTGTGCATTTACTTGTTTCTCTTTTTCTTTTGGTCTGTCACCCTACTAGAATCTAAACTCGATAGCCTAGGTATTTTTACTATATCCTTAGTAATGAGAAATATGCCTCACATATAAAAGACACCCTATAAATGTTTGTTGAATGAGTGGATTTGATCAACCTGTCAATAACTGCATCTTCAGCATTTACTCTATATACTATACTTGCTGATGACTGTGGACTACAAATATGGTAATAGAAACCCCCTAAATTTGTGGATTCAAAATTTACTATTTCGATTATCTGATATGCACCCTGAGACTGATTCAGAAGCCCAAACCCACCTAGTATAACTACTGCTGCATTTTTTGTCCCCTCAGATCTTCTTGCCTCCCAATCACTACAATAGAAAAGGCAGCTTTGTGAACATCAACAGAATTCTAAGCATTTCATAAATGTCTGCATGAAAATGGGGATGGAAGTAGAGACACGATCCCTTCCCTAAGGTAGTTTTAACCTAGTTGGGGACCTCAAAGTGAGAGTACCATTTCCTCTATAGAGAAATTCTTGTGAGAAAGTCTCAAGCATAGATAATTATTTCTAAGTGAAAAAAAAGAGCTTTAAATTAGGAAACTCATTTCATTGACTATTGAGGGATATTTTCATTTTATAAAATTATTTATGGAAAGGAATCAGTGGTTGTAGTGTGTTTAGTCTGTCATCAAATGCAAGAAAGGACCAATTATTATAAGGTTGTCAAGAAAAAGAATATAAAAAATTGAAGACATTTAAGACTCATTTAAAAAATTCAGTTGCCCACATGCTCTAAATAAAAGCATCTAGTCATCTTCTTTCTTTCCCTACTTCTGACAAATACACAATGCATCTCAAAATTCCCTGTGCAATATTGATGTATTAAGTTAGAAATAACCAGTTCTCTGATTTGAGTTTGTATCAGACATTATCTTATACTGCAATCTCATAGATATGTAATAAAAACACCTAACGGCTTGCTTAAGTTTATGATAAAAATAAAATTAAGCATATTCTATTAATTAATTAATTCTTCCAGTTATTAAGCTACTCCTTACCTGTTATATCCAGTTATTGCCTTAATTCTACTGATTTTTCCAACATTTTTTTCATAGCATTTAACCCCCCAAACATACACATACAGGCACGCATATATATCCATGCGCATGCATGCATGTGCACAAACATGCACATATACACATACAAGAAAAAAAACTTCTTGGTCAAAACCTACTTTTCAGCATTATCTATGACATCATATAAACCTGTCACTTAAACCATTTGGCTTCCTTTCCTGGTCCCTGAATTTTTTTAAGTGGCAGGGTGTTCTAATTTGTAAACCTAGTATTGCTTTTAATTTGAAACTGACTTGGCATTCTCACTCAGTACACACTAATATACTTTGAGAACTCAGTTCTTATGTATATCTATATATATAATATCTTTTAATTCTCAACGTTTTAAGACTATTAAACATGGATTAAGCTGCAGATACGTTGAGACTTCAACAACAAGGGCTAGAGGAATAGCAGAGGTCTGGACCACACTGGTGGTAGGATGACCAATTTATCCTGCCCCAGTTGGGATTTTCCCAGTTTAGCACTGCAATTCCCATGTCCCAGTAATCCCCTCAGTCCTAGGAAAACCAAGACAGGCAAACTTCATGGGTGACAGGCTAAAGGAAACTGAACTAACAAGAGCCTGATCTCTTAGGGCAGTCTAGTGAGCTACTTACTTCCAAAGGAATGGTAAATAAGGTGTGGCCCTGAGAATAGTCAGGGCCAATGAAATCTAATTTAGTTGGTGATAGAGAATGGGCAATGCCTGTAGACAGTAGTAAGAACTGGAGTCCAATAATCCGGACTTGGGTTAATGTGGCCTTACGGAGTATTTATAGAGCACAGGATACAAAACCTGTGGTAGGAAAGCTGCTTAGGCTCCATACTGATGGTAGTGCAGTGCTTTCTGACCTCCTGGGAATGAGTGTGCTGGTAAAGAGTTTTCAGTTATATCTGTGAATTACAATGGAAGACAGACATGGATGAAATTAAGACTCAAATGGGCCCAGGTTTATATAGCTAGGAAGAGACACAGCTAAATTTTAAACCTAGATCTTTCTGACTCCAGGTCTGTTGCTCAAGCATTTAAGTAAAGGTTATGGTAAAATTTTATTCATAGAAATCCATTCTCTTGTAGTAGTTGTGTCCATGTCATTTCCCGCTTCCCAGACTGATAAATTCTATGAGGTTGTAATGGCCATTCTTTATTTATCTTTGTATCTCTTAATTACTCATAAGAGAATAAACTTTTGATAAATGTTGTTGAATTAAATAAAATTAAAGGAGACTTGCATATTCCTACCTTGTTGCCCTTACACTTATTGGGTATTTTTGCTTGCCCAATGGAATGCCCTTCTTCAAATTCTATTCAACCTTCAAAGCCCAGCTTAAGTTTTAGAATCTTTACCTGAGGTCATAAGGATCTCTCCCTTCTCTGAACTCCACCTCAGCATTTTATCTTTTCATGCATTTAAATCTTATTATTCTCAAAGGTATCAGCAGATCTTGTGAATCCTTCTATTATGCTTACAACAGACAGTCAATTTCAGTTACTTGAAATCCAGAAGCAAAAGACTGCCAATTAGTCTGTATTCTTAGTCAACAATTCAAAACAGGAATGAACATTCAAAACAGGAAAAGAATTCTAAACTTCCTAACAGCAGCCAGACATTACCATAGTCTGGGTGTTGCTACTTAGTGCACAAAAAAAATGCCTTTTTCCTTTATGAGGCACTTAGCTCAACCATATCTAAAACACGGAGACTTGGACTTCCCTGGTGGCGCAGTGGTTAAGAATCTGCCTGCCAACGCAGGAGACACGGGTTCAAGCCCTGGTCCGGGAAGATCTCATATGCTGAAGAGTAACAAAGCCCGTGTGCCACAACTACTGAGCCTGCGCTGTAGACCCGAGGAGCCCCAACTGCCAAAGCCCATGTGCCCCAACTACTGAAGCCCATGCACCTAGAACCCGTTCTCCACAAGAAGAGAAGCCACCGCAGTGAGAAGCCTGTGCACTGCAACAAAGAGTAGCCCCTGCTCACCGCAACTAGAGAAAGCCCACCCACAGCAGCAAAGACCCAACACAGCCAAAAATAAATAAATTAAATAAATTAATTTAAATAAATAAATAAATAAAACACGGAGACTGTCAGCATATGGATAAAGTTTTTTTTTTCAAAAAGAAGAAAGCATTTCTTTACAAAAAGAAATTCTCAGCATTTTCCAGAAGAGAAAAATATTAATAAACAGTTCATATAAATACAGTTAAAGATAGAATACTTACAATAAAAACTAATAAAAGCTCAATTACTTTTGGGGAGCTACAGTGCAGCAAACCTTGTTATGAAAATCAAGTTTATAGCCTCATTATTTCTAAGTGATGTATTGGGGCAAACAGATGAGACAACAAACATATAAGAACTACACCACTTACTAAAAGTATAAAAGTAAAAACAAATGACTACTTTCTACTTTTGAATCAAGATATTTGCTTATTTGTTTTTGTTTTGCAATCGTGAAGATTATGTATTGCAAAAAAAGGCTGGATTTTTTTCTCAATTCAAATCTTTAGTAAATCCATTTTTTTTTCTACAGGAGTGGGGAAACTTAGTACGTAACTGATTTTTGTCAGCATCAGATAGCTGTGAAAAAGAATCACACCAAAAACATGTTCCTGATTCCCATTTTTAGTGCCAAAAGAAGAAGAATTTTTTTCCAGTTCAAGATTATAGTTCTGAATGCTAATTCCAAAACCTTACCGTCTGTATATAATACAGAATGATCATGCATTTAAAAAACTGATGGTAGGGGCGGAGTCAAGATGGTGTACTAGGAGGATGCGGAATTCACATCTCCTCACAACTAGGGCACCTACCAGACACCAGTGGTGGACCACGGACACCTAAGGGGGCGGGAGGAGCCCCCAGCAACCAGGTAGGACGTGGGGTGTAGCGGGGAGTGAGGGGGAGGAGAAATGGAGGCAGGACCGGACTGGTGCCCCAAGGGGCAGCTGGGGGAGGGGAAGATTTCCCACGCCTGAAGGGGGAAACTGGGGAACCATTGGGAGAGCAGAGGATCAAAAGGGAGCATGGTTTCCCCTTCCCACTTGCACCCCCAGGAACCTGTTGAGATTCCCGGGCCTGATCCTCTGCCCATCTAGGCCCCCTCCAGCCACACGGGTCCTGAGGGAGTGGGAGGGAGGGTAGGGGGAGTGAAAGTAAAGGCTGGACCTCTGGGATCGGCACCCCTGAGGGGCAGCTGGGGGAGGGGAGGAGTTCCTACATCCAGCGGGACCCACCCATGGTTAAGGGTCCAGCGGCAATGGGGGAGACCCTGGGGGAGATGGTGGGGGAGGGGCATGAAGGAATGAAAGGGAATGTGGCCAGTGCTTTCCCCGTCCACTTAGGCACCAGGGAGCCTCTTGGGCTCCCAGGCTTAATCCTCTGCGTTCAGAGCCTCCCTCCTGCGGTGCAGAGCCCAAGCCACACCCCTACACCCCCACCCAGGGCGCTACCTCTACACTCAGAGACACCCTCTGAGACCCCCTCCAACATGCTGGGCCTAAACCCCACCCACACACCCTCACTCAGGGCCCTACCTCCAAACTCTGGAACTCCACACTCCAGAAGCCCTCCTTTCCACGTGCTGCCACTTCCCTTCTGCACAGATCCTAAGCAGAGGCCCCGCCCTACGCTCAAAAGTCACACCCCCACCCACCTAGGTCCTGTCCTACCCTAAAACCCACCCCTGCCTAAGTTCCGCCCCCGCCTACACTCCTCCCCCATAGCGAGGGCTTTTTATTTTATTTTTTATTTTTTTCCTTTTCTTTTTTCCTCTTTTAGATTGGGGTTCTGTTTAACCTTATTGATTCATTGTTGTTGATACTTTCATTTTTTTATATCATAATAAATCTTTTATTATTCTAATTTTATTTTATTCTTTATACGTTGTTAGTGATCTCTCCTTATGATTTGTCCCTGCCCCCCCCCCCTTTTTTTTTTCTTTTTTCTGTTCTGGTTTTATTTTACCTTGTTGCAGTTGTTTCAATTATAGTTTCATTTTTCCTAATATATTTTTTATCTTTCTAGTTTTATTTTGTTTTTTATTCTTTGATATTTTACTGCTCCTTTTTTTCTTTCTTTATTCCTTTTTTTTTTTTTTTAACCACACCATGAAACTAGCAGGATCTTGGTTCCCAGGCCAGAGGTTGGGCCCAAGCTCCTGTGGTGGGAGCTCTGAGTCCAAACTGCTGGACTAACAGAGAACCACAGACCCCAGGAAATATCAGTTGGAGTGAGGCCTCCTAGAGGTCCTCATCTCATCACCAAGACCCATCTCTATCCAACTGCTTGCAAACTCCAGTGCTGGATGTCTCAGGACAAACAACCAGTAAGACAGGAATACAGCACCACCGTCAAAAAAAAAAAAAAAAAGAAATGACAAAAAAATTTCTTACAGACGAATGAGCAAGGTAAAAACCTACAAGACTAAATAAATGAAGATGAAATAAGCAACTTACCTGAAAAAGAATTCAGAGTAATGATAGTAAAGATGATCCAAAATCTCTGAAACAGAATGGAGAAAACATAAGAAACATTTAACAAGGATCTAGAAGAATTAAAGAGCAAACAAATAGTGATGAACAACACAATTACTGAAATTAAAAATACTCTAGAAGGAATCAATAACAGAATAACTGAGGCAAAAGGACAGATAAGTGAGCTGGTAGATAAAATGGTGGAAAAAACTGCCAGGGAGCAGAATAAATTAAAAAGAATGCAAAGAATTGAGGACAGTCTCAGAGACCTATGGGATACATTCAATGCACCAACATTCGAGTTATAAGGGTCCCAGAAGAAGAAGAGAAAAAGAAAGGGTCTGAGAAATATTTGAAGAGATTATAGTTGAAAACTTCCATAATATGGGAAAGGAAATAGTCAATCAAGTCCAGGAAACACAGAGAGTCCCATACAGGATAAACCTAAGGAGAAACTTGCCAAGACACATAGTAATCAAATTGGCAAAAAATAAACAAAAAGAAAAATTATTGAAAGCAGCAAGGGGAAAACAACAAATAACATACAAGGGAACTCCCAAAAGGTTAACAGCTGATTTCTCAGCAGAAACTCTACAAGCCAGAAGGGAGTGGCATGATATACTTAAAGTGATGAAAGGGAAGAACCTACAACCAAGATTACTCTATCCAGCAAGGATCTCATTCAGATTCGATGGAGAAATTAAAACCTGTACAGAGAAACATAAGTTAAGAGAACTCAGCACCACCAAACCAGCTTTACAACAAGTGCTAAAGAAACTTCTCTAGGCAGGAAACACAAGAGAATGAAAAGACCTACAATAACAAACCCAAAACAATTAAGAAAATGGTAATAGGAACATACATATCAATAATTACTTTAAATGTAAATGGATTAAAAGTTCCAACCAAAAGACACAGACTGGCTGAATGGATACAAAAACAAGACCCATACATATGCTGTCTACAAGAGACCACTTCAGACCTAGGAACACATACAGACTGAAAGTGAGGGGATGGAAAAAGATATTCCATGCAAATGGAAGTCAAAAGAAAGCTGGAGTAGCAATTCTCATATCAGACAAAATAGATTATAAAATAAAGACTATTAAAGAGACAAAGACACTACATAATTATCAAGGGATCAATTCAAGAAGAAGATATAACAATTGTGAATACTTATGCACCCAACATAGGAGCACCTCAATACATAAGGCAAATGCTAACAGCCATAATAGGGGAAATTGACAGTAACACAATAATAGTAAGGGACTTTAACACCCATTTTCACCAATAGACAGATCATCCAAAATGAAAATAAATAAGGAAACACAAGCTTTAAATGACACATTAAACAAGATAGACTTAGTTGATATTTATAGGACATTCCATCAAAAACCACAGAATACACTTTCTTTTCAAATGCTCATGGAACATTCTCCAGGATAGATCATATCTTGGATCACAAATCAAGCCTTGGTAAATTTAAGAAAATTGAAATCATATCAGTATCTTTTCCAACCACAATATTATGAGACAAGATATCAATTACAGGGAAAAACCTGTAAAAAATACAAACACATGGAGACTAAACAATATGCTACTAAATAACCAAGAGATCACTGGAGCAATCAAAGAGGAAATCAAAAAATACCTAGAAACAAATGACAGTGAAAACACAACGACCCAAAACCTGTGGGATGCAACAAAAACAGTTCTAAGAGGGAAGTTTATAGCAATACAATCCTACCTCAAGAAACAAGAAACATCTCAAATAAACAACCTAACCTTACACCTAAAGCAATTAGAGAGAGAAGAACAAAAAAAACCTCCAAAGTTAGCAGAAGGAAAGAAATCTTAAAGATCAGATCAGAAATAAATGAAAAAGAAATGAAGGAAACAATAGCAAAGATCAATAAAACTAAAAGCTGGTTCTTTGAGAAGATAAACAAAATTGATAAACCATTAGCCAGACTCATCAAGAAAAAGAGGGAGAGGACTCAAATCCATAAAATTAGAAATGAAAGAGGAGAAGTAACAACTGACACTGCAGAAATACAAAGGATCATGAGAGATTACTACAAGCAAATATATGCCAATAAAATGGACAACCACAAAGAAATGGACAAATTCTTAGAAAAGCACAACCTTCCGTGACTAAACCAGGAAGAAATAGAAAATATAAACAGACCAATCACAAACATTGATATTGAAACTGTGATATAAAATCTTCCAACAAACAAAAGCTCAGGGCCAGATGGCTTCACAGGTGAATTCTATCAAACATTTAGAGAAGAGCTAACACCTATCCTTCTCAAACTCTTCCCAAATATAGCAGAAGGAGGAACACTCCCAAACCCATTCTACAAGGACACCATCACCCTGATACCAAAACCAGACAAAGATGTCACAAAAAAGAAAACTACAGCCAATATCTCTGATGAACATAGATGCAAAAATCCTCAACAAATACTAGCAAACAGAATCCAACAGCACATTAAAAGGATCATACACCATGATCAAGTGGGGTTTATCCCAGGAAGGCAAGGATTCTTCAATATTCGCAAATCAATCAATGTGATACACCATATTAATAAATTGAAGAAGAAAAACCATATGATAATTTCAAGAGATATAGAAAAAGCTTTTGACAAAATTCAACACCTATTTGTGATAAAAACTCTCCAGAAAGTAAGGCATAGAGGGAATCTACCTCAACATAATAAAGGCCATATATGACAAACCCACAGCCAACATCCTTCTCAATGGTGAAAAACTGAAACCATTTTCACTAAGATCAGGAACAAGACAAGGTGCCCACTCTCACCACTATTATTCAACATAGTTTTGGAAGTCCTAGCCATAGCAATCAGAGAAGAAAAAGAAATAAAAGGAATCCAAATCAGAAAAGAAGAAGTAAAACTGTCACTGTTTGCAGATGACATGATACTATACATAGAGAATCCTAAAGGTGCTACCAGAAAACTACTAGAGCTAATCAATGAATTTGGTAGAGTAGCAGGATACAAAATTAACACACAGAAATCTCTTGTATTCCTATACACTAACAACGAAAAATCTGAAGAGAAATTAAGGAACCACTCCCAATTACCATTGCAACAAAAAAAGTAAAATACCTATGAATAAACCTACCTAAGGAGACTAAAGGCCTGTATGCAGAAAACTATAAGACACTGATGAAAGAAATTAAAGATGATACCAACAGATGGAGAGATATACTATGATCTTGGATTGGAAGAATCAACATTGTGAAAATGACTATATTACACAAAGCAATCTACAGATTCAGTACAATCCCTATCAAACTACCAATGGCATTTTTCACAGAACTAGAACAAAAAATTTCACAATTTGTATGGAAACACAAAAGACCCCGAATAAACAAAACAATCTTGAGAAAGAAAAACGGAGCTGGAGGAATCAGGCTCCCTGACTTCAGACTATACTACAAAGCTATAGTAATCAAGGCAGTATGGTACTGACACAAAAACAGACATATAGATCAATGGAACAGGATAGAAAGCACAGAGATAAACCCACACACATATGGTTGCCTTATCTTTGACAAAAGAGGCAAGAGTATACAATGGAGAAAAGACAGCCTCTTTAATAAGTGGTGCTGGGAAAACTGGACAGCTACATGTTAAAGAAAGAAATTAGAACACTTCCTAACAGCACACACAAAAATAAACTCAAAATGGATTAAAGACCTAAATGTAAGGGCAGACACTATAAAACTCATAGAGGAAAACATAGGCAGAACACTCTATGACATAAATCACAGCAAGATCCTTTTTGACCCACCTCCTAGAGAAATGGAAATAAAAACAAAAATAAACAAATGGGACCTAATGAAACTTAAAAGCTTTTGCACAGCAAAGGAAACCATAAAAAATACAAAAAGACAACCCTCAGAATGGGAGAAAATATTTGCAAAAGAATCAACTGACAAAGGATTAATCTCCAAAATATACAAGCAGCTCATGCAGTTCATATCAAAAAAACAAACAACCCAATCCAAAAACGGGCAGAAGACCTAAATAGACATTTCTCCATAGAAGATATACAGATTGCTAACAAACACATGAAAAGATGCTCAACATCACTAATTGTTAGAGAAATGCAAATCAAAACTACAATGAGGTATCACCTCACACCAGTCAGAATGGCCATCGTCAAGAAATCTAGAAACAATAATTGCTGGAGAGGGTGTGGAGAAAAGGGAACCCTCTTGCACTGTTGGCGGGAATGTAAATTGGTACAGCCACTATGGAGAACAGTATGGAGTTTCCTTAAAAAACTAAAAATAGGACTACCATATCACCCAGCAATCCCACTACTGGGCATATACCCTGAACAAACCATAATTCAAAAAGTGTCATGTACCACAATGTTCATGGCAGAACTATTTGCAATAACCAGGACATGGAAGCTACCTAGGTGTCCATCAACAGATGAATGGATAAAGAAGATGTGGCACATATATACAATGGAATATTACTCAGCCATAAAAAGAAAGGAAATTGAGTTATTTGTAGTGAGGTAGATGGATCTAGAGTCTGTCATACAGAATGAAGTAAGTCAGAAAGAGAAAAACAGATACCATATGCTAACACATATATATGGAATCTAAAAAAAAAAAAAAGGTTCTGATGAACCTAGGGGCAGGACAGAAATAAAGACACAGATGTAAGGAATGGACTTGAGGACCCAGGGAGGGGAAAGGGTAAGCTGGGATGAAGTGAGAGAGTAGCATTGACATATATGCAATACCAAATGTAAAATAGATACCTAGAGGGAAGCAGCTGCATGGCACAGGGAGATCAGCTCGGTGCTTGGCGAGCACCCAGAGTGGTGGGATAAGGAGGTGGGAGGGAGATGCAAGAGGGATGGGATAAGGGAATATACGTATGCATATAGCTGATTCAGTTTGTTATACAGCAGAAACTAACACAACACTGTAAAGCAATTATACTCCAATAAAGATGTTAAAAAAAAAACTGATGGTAAAATCAGAGGCAAAATTCCTGTGAAGCTAAGGGAACACAAGTTCCTTAGCTACATGCATATTAGAATCCAGCTAAGAGGAGGTTGCGTTAGGGATATATTAACTTGAATTTGGTGGGATAGGATTACATGGTCTGCAGCGTTTTATGTATAAGTAAATTATAACTAGTCAAGGAAGTTCAAGACTAGCTTCCAGCAATACTCTTATCACCCTGTGTATAATAAGGTCATCCATAATCATGACACAAAGATGGCGGTCCAAAGGTCATATTATGATATGAATGTGTCTTATGTTGACTGTATTGGAAGTATTTAGCTAAGTCAAGAAGAAATTTGACAGAGGTTTTCTCAAATTTGACAACAATCTTAAAAATTTAGAAGACATTATTAACAAGTTTAATAATGAGTTGTAAACTTAAAAAAAAAAAAAGCTTTCCTTCTATCAATATTTAAAAAAATACGACTTCTAATTCCACTCATGAAAGATTACATCCAAAGGGTATTGTCCTCCCACTGTAAACAACTAGAAAACCAGAAAAATATATGTAGGTAATTTTATAATTTTCAGGTATTGCACAAAAGACGGTGAAGAACTGTGATCTCTGAAAAAAAAGGGTCATGAATTAGTAGTGAAGCTAAATTAGTTCCAAAATAAAGCCGCACAATAACAAAGCTTAAAGGCAAACCTTGAAAGGATAAAATGGATGTAATTAACTGCACACCAGAACAAACCCAACACTCTTTAAAGAATGCAACAAAATCCAGCAACCAACAGTAAAATCCAGTGCCCAACAGTAAAATTCACAAGGTCTAGCATCCAGTCAAAATTTATCAGGTGCAAAGGTGTGAGAAATTATAACCCATAACCAGTAAAAACTTAAGCAATTAGAAGCATACCTAGAAACATAGCATGGACCTACACCAAGGAATTGGATTACTGGAAATGGTAAATATGTGAACAAATGCAAAAGATACATTTTCTCATTTTTAATCTCTTTAAAAGATAATTATTTGTCTGTTTATATTATTTATAATATAAAATCTAATAAAATATATAGAATTGGGGCTTCCCTGGTGGCACAGTGGTTAAGAATCTGCCTGCCAATGCAGGGGACAGGGGTTCGAGCCCTGATCCGGGAAGATACCACATGCCATGGAGCAACTAAGCCTGTGCACCACAACTACTCAGCCTGTGCTCTATAGCCTGTGAGCCACAACAACTGAAGCCCACGCGCCTAGAGCTCGTGCTCTGCAGGAAGAGAAGCCACCGCAATGAGAAGCCCGTGCACGGCTACAAAGAGTAGCCCCCACTCGCCACAACTAGAGAAAGCCCACGCACAACAATGAAGACCCAATGCAGCCAAAAATAAAAGAATAAATATAAATAAATTTATAAAAAATATATATAGAGAGAGAATTAAAATGTATGACAATAAGTACAAAGGATAGGGAGGAATATTATTATGTTATTTGAATGTAGACTGTGATGTAAAGATATGTACTGAAAAACCTAGCACAGCTACTAAAAAAATAAAACCAGCCAATTGGTAGGGATAAAATCCCCAATTAATAATTATTTTAAGGCAGGAAAAGAGAGAAAAAGGGGGAAATATAAAAAGAGGTAAATATAAAACAAATAGTAAGATGGTAGACATATACCAAATAGTATCAGTACTAATATTAATTGTAATGGTCTAAACACTATAATTTAAAACAGAGATGTCAGATTAGATTTAAAAGGCAAGATTCAACTGCATACTGTCTATAAGAAATCCACCTTAAATACACAGAGAGGTAGGTTAAAAGTAAAAGGATGGAAAATATATATACCTTGTAAGCCCTACTCAAAAGAAAGGTGAATGCTTATTGGCGGACAGGCTTGTGAGACCTTCTGCTGTAAGTCTGTGGCCTGCCACTTACTTTGATGACATAGTAATCTAGTATAAAGCACTAGTGAAATCATAGGCTATAGGAACCCCTTCTCCCCCTCTCACCTCCATCTCCCTGGGTCTGAAGGTACTTCAGAGAAAACTTGTAGCCTTGAGTTGAATGGATTTTGTCTTTCAGATAGGCTGGAAATATGGTGATACCTCTTTGCTTGCATTTATTTGCTGTTTGGTGATTCTAGCAGTTATTCCTGGTTACTCCCTTGATTTTCTCCTTTACACAGCATGGCCCCTGAAAAGAATTAGACGAATCTTTCCCAAAGAGAGAGGAAGAGAGAGGGCTGAGGCTTTACATCTTGAACTATTCTAGAGGGTTGGGGGAAAATTTTGTCAACCTGAACCAAAATGACTTTGTTGAACCTGAAGAATAGAAGATAACATTAAAAGACAATTAAATGTGGCACTAGTTGCTCTTCAAAAAAGAAAGGTGGAATAACTATATTAATATCAGTTAAAGTAAGAACAAATAAGATTTAAGAACAAGGAAAACACCAGAGCTAAAGAGATATATTTCACAATAACAAAGAGTCAATTGTTCAGGAAGATATAACAGTCTTAATGTGTAGGTATCTAAGAGCTTCAAAATACATCAAGCTAAAATTAATAGCAATGGGGGGAAATATACAAATTTCAGTTATAGTTAGATATTCTAACAAATCTTCCTAGCAAATGAAACAAACAAAACAAAACCTTCAGTGTGCAGAAAGACCTAAACAACATTATCAACCAACTTGACCTAATTGACATATATAGAACACTCTACCTAACAACAGAGGATTATCCGTTCTTTTCAAGAGCCAATGGAACTTCATCAAGAAAGAACATATTCTGGGCCAGAAAACAAGTCTCAATGAATTTTAAAAGAATGAAATGAAATAGAGTATTTTCTCTAACTGCAATTCAATCTATTGATTAAACTAGAAATTAATAACAAAAGATATCTTTGGAAAAAGATCCCTAAGTATTTGGAAGTTAAACAAAACACTTCTAAATAATTATGGGTCATAGAATAAATCCTGAAAAAAAAACAGTATATTTTGCACTGAATAAAATGGAAACATCAAAACCTTGTTGGACATTGCTAAAGCAGTACTTAGATGGAAATTTATAGCATTAAATGTTACATTAAGAAAGAAGAAAGCTCTAAGATTAATGACCTATGCATATAACTGAAGAAACCAAGAAAAGAAGAACAGATGAAAGCCAAAGAAAGCAGAAGAAAGGAAATAAAATGATGGCTTAAATAAGTAAAAGAGAAAATGAACAAACAAAACAAGATAAAATCAATAAAAGCAAATGCTTTGAAAATGTAAATCAAATTAATAAACTTAAAATTAGAACAAACTAGAAAAAAAAAAAGACACACATGACCAATATCAGAAAGAAAAAAAGAGGTGTAATTACAGACCTTACACACATTTCTAGATTTCTCTATTTCATTATTCTGGTCACTGTAGTTCAAGGCCATAGTACTGTTGTGCTTTCTCTCTTGCTCACAGCAATCAGTCTATCACCAAGTGCAATCTGCAATGTTTTCCTCATCTGTTCAGTTTTTCTCCCTATCAAAATCACTTGGGTTTTAGATTTTATTACCCCCCAAGGAGGAAGCACTCTACTTTAACTTGTCTCCATGCTTCTAGACTATTATCCTAAAATCCCTCCATGCATTAATTAATTCATTTATTTACCCAAATAAGTATTATGCAGCACTCTCCATGTATCAAATAATGAACTTCATTGAGGATACATGGTTCCTGTTATCAAAGATGTCAGTCTAGTGAAGGAGACTGACATTTACATAAATGAGTACAATGCAGATAATAAGTAAACTGCAGATATGTATAAAGTTTAATAAGATAAACACAGAAGATGTAATGAACCCTATCTAGGAGAGGAGGACATGCAAGGCTTCAGAGAGGTCATGATGTTTAAGCTGTATCTTAAGGAACAAGTAATTCTCAGGCAAAGGGAATAACATAGATAAAGATACAAACCACATAAAAAGCTTGGCATGATGTTCAAAGAATGGTGAATAGTGGGTATGGTGTGGCTGGAGTGTAGGATTTGTAGGGCACTGTGGCAGAAGGTAAGGGTAGATAGGTGGAAAGAGCCAAAGTACAAGAATTTGTATGTTATGATTAAAAGTTCAAACTTGGTTCTATAAGTACTAGGAAACCATTTTTAAAAAATTACAGTGACATGATCAAATGTGTATTTTAAAAAAGAACAGCTGATGAATATGGAAAGAAACTAGAGATGGAAAAAGACTAAAGCATGTGAGACAAGTTGGGCACTTTCTACAGTGGTCTAAGCAAGGAGATGATACAGGCAGCAAGAATGAAGAAGAGTCCGATTTAAAAGATATTTTTGAAAGAGCAGCACTTGGTAACAGAGTGCTGCCAATGCCAGGGGTAAAAGAAGTCAAAGATGACACCTAGGGGCTTCCCTGGTGGCGCAGTGGTTGAGAATCCGCCTGCCAGTGCAGGGGACACGGGTTCGAGCCCTGGTCTGGGAAGATCCCACATGCCGTGGAGCAACTAAGCCTGTGCGCCACAGCTACCGAGCCTGCGCTCTGGATCCCACGAGCCACAGCTACTGAGCCCGCAGGCCACAACTACTGATGCCTGTGCACCTAGAGCCCATGCTCCAGAACAAGAGAAGCCACCACAATGAGAAGCCCTCACACCGCAACAAAGAGTAGCCCCCTGCTCACCACAACTAGAGAAAACCTGCACACAGCAACAAAGACCCAATGCAGCCAAAAATAAATTAATTAAATAAATGAATAAAAACAAGATAATTATATACATATAAAAAAAAGATGACACCTAGGTTTCTGGCTTGGCCAAATGGAAATATATACTGGAGCCATTAACATAGAAATAAGTGTAAAAGGAGACAAAAATTACGGGAAAAGAGCCTAGTTTTGAACATGTTGAGACAGGTACCTTTGTACATCCATATGGAGTTATCTAATAGCAGTCAAATATAGATCTTTAAGTACTATCATCCTTCCTAAAACGTGCTTTAATTGTCACTCCCTGTCTTAGAACTTTCCCATGGCTTCCCACTACGTGCAGGACTAAGTCCAGATGTTTATCTTGGTACTGAAACTTCTCCACAATCTGGATCTAACACATCCTTTAAGTCTTTACTTCCACTACTCTTGTATTGCCTGTTATAGTCATTCTCAAAATATGATATTTGCACCAGCAGCAGCAACGGCCCCTATGAACTTGTTAGAAATGAAATTTCACAGGTACCACCTGGAGACCTATAAAAACAGGAATCAGAAACTTTGGAGGTGAGATCCAGCAATCTGTGTTTTAATAAGCCCTCCAGGTAATTCCAATGCATGATCAAGTTTAAGAACTACTGACATATATAAACTTTAAAATCCAACAAAAAGGGACTACTTGCCATTCACCCAAGATGCTCCCCTCTTGTCTCTGACTTATGCCATAATCATTAAAAGACTTGCATCAGCAGAGCAAGTGTCCAAAGACAATAGCTTATTATAACTGATGACCCACATCACTAACTTTGCTAAAAGGTACCGATTTTCACATTTATATAATCATTTAGTATTCCTAAGAGGATTACATTTGTTAAGTATTACTTAGAACAGTTTTCTGAAAAACTATGTCAGTGAAATCTACATAATACCACATACAAACAAGTCATAGGCATAAAACATATCTTCATAAAGATGCATATGTACCTAGTCAAAGAAATGACAGTACAAAGGATTCTTATGGTCTCTATGAAAGCAGCTGACAGCCTAAGCAGCTCATTTTGGTTAGAAAATGTAAGAGTGACTTCCCTCTAGCTCATACTTAGAGCAAATGCCTGAAATGTTTCCAGCCTAAGCATAGATCAAAGAGCTTCTTTTCTTTCCTCTCTTCTTAGTTTCACTGGAATTTGAAAATGACAACTTTTCTTCTCACTGGGTTGTTTTAAAAAGAATAAGACAGTTTATGAGTCTCAAACTGCCCTTTCCAGAAACTGGGAGCAGAGCAAATGCACTGACTCACAGGCAGACCATCTGGGTTCGAAGCCCAGTGGCATCACTTACTAGGTGGGTATTCTTAGGTGATTTAACGTCTGAGTGTCTATTTCCTCATCTTTAAAATGGTGATTTTAAGAATTCAGTAAGTGTAGTTTCAGTCCAACATGGTGACATAGGAGACCCCTGAACTCACCTCCTCCCACAGATACACCAAATCTTACAGCCACACGTGGAGCAATTCTCTCTTAGAGAAATCCAGATATCTGCTGAGTGACTCCTACATACTGAGTGAATGAGAAAATACCCACGTAAAAAGGGGTAGGAAAGACTGAGAAACACTCTTGCCATAAAATACACCCCTGGAACAATGCCATACAGTAGGAGGGATCTCACAACTCCCAGCTTGTCCCTGAGAAGTGAAGGGTTTGGACTCATCATCTAGTGCCCCAATTTTTAGGTTTCCACTGAGGAAAGCGTCTCCCAAAAAAAGCTAGCTCTGAAAGCCAATTAGACTTATGTGCATGAGACCCACATGGCTATAGCAAAGAAAGAAACAGTTCTTTTTATCATATTTTACCTTATTTTAATCAAGATCTAATTGACATAAAACATTGTACAACCTAATTATTTGATATATGTATATATCATAAAATGATTACCACAATAATTTTAGTGAACATCTATCATCACACAGTTATATAATTTTTTCTTGTGATAACTTTAAATATTTACTCTCTTAACAACTTTCAAATATATAATATTGTTAAATATAGTCATCATGCTATACATACCATCCCCAAGGCTTATCTGTTTGTACATTTTGACCACCTTTAAATATTGCACCCACTCCCCACTCCCTACTCCCCACCTCTGGCAACCACCGATCTGTTCTCCTTAAAATTAGTTCTTTTTTTTTTTTCAAAAATGGATTCCACATATAAGTGAGATCATACAGTATTTGTCTTTCTCTGATTTATTTCGCTTAGCACAGTGCCCTCAAGGTCCATGCATGTTGTTACAAATGGCAGGATTTCTTTTCTTTTCTTTTTTTTTTAAAATAAATTTATTTATTTATTTATTTTTGGCTGCATTGGGTCTTCATTGCTGCGCGCAGGCTTTCTCTAGTTCCAGTGAGCGGGGACTACTCTTTGTTGCAGTGCGCGGGCTTCTCATTGCAGTGGCTTTTCTTGTTGAGGAGCACGGGCTCTAGGCACACGGGCTCAGTAGTTGTAGATCGCAGGCTCTAGAGCACAGGCTCAGTAGTTGTGGTGCACAGGCTTAGTTGTTACTCAGCATGTGGAATCTTCCCAGACCAGGGCTCAAACCCGTGTCCCCTGCATTGGCAGGCAGATTCTTAACCACTGCGCTACCAGGGAAGTCCCAGTTCTATTTTTAAAAACATTTTTTGAGGAACCTCCATACTGTTTTCCATAGTGGCTGCACCAATTTACATTCCCACCAACCATACAAAAGTGTTCCCATTCCTCCATGTCCTAACACCACTTCCTATTTCTTGTCTTTTTGATGATAGCCATTCTAACAGGTGTGAGGTGATCTCTCACTGTGATTTTTAACTTGCATTTCCCTAATGATTAGTGATGTTGAGCATCTTTTCATGGGTCTGTTAGTCATCTGTATGTCTTCTTTGCAAAAATGTCTATGCAGGTCTTCTGGCCATTTTTTAATCAGGTTTTTTGGTGTTTTGTTGTTGAGTTGTATGAGTTCTTTGTATATTTTGGATATTAATCCCTTATGGGTATATCATTTGCCAATATCTTCTCCCATTCAATAGGCTGCCTTTTCATTTTGCTTATAGTTTCCTTCACTGTGAAAAGCTGTTTAGTTTGATGTAGTTCCATTTGTTTATTTTTGCCTATGTTTCCCTTGTCTGAGGAGACATACCTAAAAAAAAACTTTGCTGAGACCAATGTTAAAGAGTGCACTGCTAATATTTTCTTCTAGAAAGGTATGGTTTCAGGTCTTATATTTAAATATTTAACTCATTTTGAGTTTATTTTTCTATATAGTGTGAGAAAGTAGTTCAGTTTGATTCTTCTACATGTAGCTGTCCATTTTTCCCAGCACCATTTATTGAAGAGGCTGTCTATTCCTCATTGCATATTCTCTCCTCCTTTGTTGCAAATTAATTGACCATATAAGTTTGGGTTTATTTCTGGACTCTCTATTCTGTTCCATTGATCTATGTGTCTGTTTTTGTGCCATTATTATACTGTCTTTTTTTTTTTTAAACATCTTTATTGGAGTATAATTGCTTTACAATGGTGTGTTAGTTTCTGCTCTATAACAAAGTGAATCAGTCATACATATACATATCTTCCCACATCTCCTCCCTCCTGCATCTCCCTCCCTCCCACCCTCCCCATCCCACCCCCACCCCCCCCCCGGCAGTCACAAAGCACAGAGCTGATCTCCCTGCGCTATGCGGTTGCTTCCCACTAGCTATCTATTTTACGTTTGGTAGTGTATATATGTCCATGCCACTCTCTCACTTTGTCCCAGCTTACCCTTCCCCCTCCCCATATCCTCAAATCCATTCTCTAGTAGGTCTGTGTCTTTATTCCCTTCCTGCCACTAGGTTCTTCATGATCTTTTTTTTTTTTTTATCCCTTAGATTCCATATATATGTGTTAGCATACTGTATTTGTTTTTCTCTTTCTGACATACTTCACTCTGTATGACAGACTCTAACTCCAGCCACCTCACTACAAATAACTCCATTTCGTTTCTCTTCATGGCTGAGTAATATTCCATTGTATATACGTGCCACATCTTCTTTATCCATTCATCCGATGATGGACATTTAGGTTGCTTCCATGTCCTGGCTATTGTAAATAGAGCTGCAATGAACATTTTGGTACCTGACTTTTTTCAAATTATGGTTTTCTTAGGGTATATGCCCAGTAGTGGGATTGCTGGGTCATATGGTAGTTCTATTTTTAGTTTTTTAAGGAACCTCCATACTGTTCTCCATAGTGGCTGTATCAATTTACATTCCCACCAACAGTGCAAGAGGGTTCCCTTTTCTCCACACCCTCTCCAGCATTTATTGTTTCTAGATTTTTTGATGATGGCCATTCTGACTGGTGTGAGATGATATCTCATTGTAGTTTTGATTTGCATTTCTCTAATGATTAATGATGTTGAGCATTCTTTCATGCGTTTGTTGGCAATCTGTATATCTTCTTTGGAGAAATGTCTATTTAGGTCTTCTGCCCATTTTTGGATTGGGTTGTTTGTTTTTTTGTTATTGAGCTGCATGAGCTGCTTGTAAATCTTGGAGATTAATCCTTTGTCAGCTGCTTCATTTGCAAATATTTTCTCCCATTGAGAGGGTTGTCTTTTCGTCTTGTTTATGGTTTCCTTTGCTGTGCAAAAGCTTTTAAGTTTCATTAGGTCCCATTTGTTTATTTTTGTTTTTATTTCCATTTCTCTCGGAGCTGGGTCAAAAATGATCTTGCTGTGATTTATGTCATACAGTGTTCAGCCTATGTTTTCGTCTAAGAGTTTGATAATGTCTGGCCTTACATTTAGGTCTCTAATCCATTTTGAGTTTATTTTTGTGTATGGTGTTAGGGAGTGTTCTAATTTCATACTTTTACATGTACCTGTCCAGTTTTCCCAGCACCACTTATTGAAGAGGCTGTCTTTTCTCCACTGTATATGCTTGCCTCCTTTATCAAAGATAAGGTGACCATATGTGTGTGGGTTTATCTCTGGGCTTTCTATCCTGTTCCATTGATCTATGTTTCTGTTTTTGTGCCAGTACCATATTGTCTTGATTACTGTAGCTTTGTAGTATAGTCTGAAGTCAGGGAGTCTGATTCCTCCAGCTCCATTTTTCGTTCTCAAGATTGCTTTGGCTATTCGGGGTCTTTTGTGTTTCCATACAAATTGTGAATTTTTTTGTTCTAGTTCTGTGAAAAATGCCAGTGGTAGTTTGATAGGGATTGCATTGAATCTGTAGATTGCTTTGGGTAATAGAGTCATTTTCACAATGTTGATTCTTCCAATCCAAGAACATGGTATATCTCTCCATCTATCTGTATCATCTTTAATTTCTTTCATCAGTGTCTTATAATTTTCTGCATACAGGTCTTTTGTCTCCTTAGGTAGGTTTATTCCTAGATATTTTATTCTTTTTGTTGCAGTGGTAAATGGGAGTGTTTTCTTAATTTCACTTTCAGATTTTTCATCATTAGTGTATAGGAATGCAAGAGATTTCTGTGCATTAATTTTCTATCCTGCTACTTTACCAAATTCATTGATTAGCTCTAGTAGTTTTCTGGTAGCATCTTTAGGATTCTCTATGTATAGTATCATGTCATCTGCAAACAGTGACAGCTTTGCTTCTTCTTTTCCTATTTGGATTCCTTTTATTTCTTTGTCTTCTCTGATTGCTGTGGCTAACACTTCCAAAACTACGTTGAATAATAGTGGTGAGAGTGGGCAACCTTGTCTTGTTCCTGCTCTTAGTGGAAATGGTTTCAGTTTTTTACCATTGAGGATGATGTTGGCTGTGGGTTTGTCATATATAGCCTTAATTATGTTGAGGAAAGGTCCCTCTATGCCTACTTTCTGCAGGGCTTTTATCATAAAAGGGTGTTGAATTTTGTCAAAAGCTTTCTCTGCATCTATTGAGATGATCATATGGTTTTTCTCCTTCAATTTGTTAATATGGTGTATCACATTGATTGATTTGCGTATATTGAAGAATCCTTGCATTCCTGTAGTAAACCCCACTTGATCATGGTGTATGATCCTTTTAATGTGCTGTTGGATTCTGTTTGCTAGTATTTTGTTGAGGATTTTTGCATCTATGTTCATCAGTGATATTGGCCTGTAGTTTTCTTTCTTTGTGACATCTTTGTCTGGTTTTGGTATCAGGGTGATGTTGGCCTTAAAGAATGAGTTTGGGAGTGTTCCTCCCTCTGCAATATTTTGGAAGAGTTTGAGAAGGATAGGTGTTAGCTCTTCTCTAAATGTTTGATAGAGTTCGCCTGTGAAGCCATCTGGTCCTGGGCTTTTGTTTGTTGGAAGATTTTTAATCACAGTTTCAATTTCAGTGCTTGTGATTGGTCTGTTCATATTTTCTATTTCTTCCTGGTTCAGTCTCAGCAGGTTGTGCATTTCTAAGAATTTGTCCATTTCTTCCAGGTTGTCCATTTTATTGGCATAGAGTTGCTTGTAGTAATCTCTCATGATCGTTTGTATTTCTGCAGTGTCAGTGGTTACTTCTCCTTTTTCATTTCTAATTCTATTGATTTGAGTCTTCTCCCTTTTTTTCTTGATGAGTCTGGCTAATGGTTTATTAATTTTGTTTATCTTCTCAAGGAACCAGCTTTTAGTTTTGTTGATCTTTGCTATTGTTTCCTTCATTTCTTTTTCATTTATTTCTGATCTGATCTTTATGATTTCTTTCCTTCTGCTAGCTTTGGGGTTTTTTTGCTCTTCTTTCTCTAATTGCTTTAGGTGCAAGGTTAGGTTGTTTATTCGAGATGTGTCCTGTTTCTTGAGGTAGCCTTGTATTGCTATAAACTTCCCTCTTAGAACTGCTTTTGCTGCATCCCATAGGTTTTCAGTCGTCGTGTCTCCATTGTCATTTGTTTCTAGGTATTTTTTGATTTCCCCTGTGATTTCTTCAGTGATCACTTCGTTATTAAGTAGTGTATTGTGTAGCTTCCATGTGTTTGTATTTTTTACAGATCTTTTCCTGTAATTGATATCTAGTCTCATAGCGTTGTGGTCAGAAAAGATACTTGATACGATTTCAATTTTCTTAAATTTACCAAGGCTTGATTTGTGATCCAAGATATGATCTATCCTGGAGAATGTTCCATGAGCACTTGAGAAAAATGTGTATTCTGTTGGTTTTGGGTGGAATGTCCTATAAATATCAATTAAGTCCATCTTGTTTAATGTATCATTTAAAACTTGTGTTTCCTTATTTATTTTCATTTTGGATGATCTGTCCATTGGTGAAAGTGGGGTGTTAAAGTCCCCTACTGTGATTGTGTTACTGTCGATTTCCCCTTTTATGGCTGTTAGTATTTGCCTTATGTATTGAGGTGTTCCTATGTTGGGTGCATAAATATTTACAATTGTTATATCTTCTTCTTGAATTGATCCCTGATCATTATATAGTGTCCTTCTTTGTCTCTTGTAATAGTCTTTATTTTAAAGTCTATTTTGTCTGATATGAGAATTGCTACTCCAGCTTTCTTTTGATTTCCATTTGCATGGAATATCTTTTTCCATCCCCTCACTTTCAGTCTGTATGTGTCTCTATGTCTGAAGTGGGTCTCTTGTAGACAGCATATATATGGGTCTTGTTTTTGTATCCATTCAGCCAGTCTGTGTCTTTTGGTGGGAGCATTTAATCCATTTACATTTAAGGTAATTATCGGTATGTATGTTCCTATTCCCATTTTCTTAAATGTTTTGGCTTTGTTATTGTAGGTGTTTTCCTTCTCTTGTGTTTCTTGCCTAGAGAAGTTCCTTTAACATTTGTTGTAAAGCTGGTTTGGTGGTGCTGAACTCTCTCAGCTTTTGCTTGTCTGTAAAGGTTTTAATTTCTCTGTCAAATCTGAATGAGATCCTTGCTGGGTAGAGAAATCTTGGTTGTAGGGTTTTCTCCTTCATCACTTTAAATATGTTCTGCCACTCCCTTCTGGCTTGCAGAGTTTCTGCTGAAAGATCAGCTGTTAACCTTATGGGGATTCCCTTGTGTGTTATTTGTTGTTTTTCCCTTGCTGCTTTTAATATGTTTTCTTTATATTTAATTTTTGATAGTTTGATTAATGTGTGTCTTGGCCTGTTTCTCCTTGGATTTATCCTGTATGGGACTCTCTGTGCTTCCAGGACTTGATTAACTATTTCCTTTCCCATATTAGGGAAGTTTTCAACTATAATCTCTTCAAATATTTTCTCAGTCCCTTTCTTTTTCTCTTCTTCTTCTGGGACCCCTATAATTCGAATGTTGGTGCGTTTAATGTTGTCCCAGAGGTCTCTGAGACTGTCCTCAGTTCTTTTCATTCTTTTTTCTTTATTCTGCTCTGCAGTAGTTCTTTCCACTATTTTATCTTCCAGGTCACTTATCCGTTCTTCTGCCTCAGTTATTCTGCTATTGATCCCATCCAGAGTATTTTTAATTTCATTTATTGTGTTTTTCATCATTGCTTTGTTCCTCTTTAGTTCTTCTAGGTCCTTGTTAAATGTTTCTTGCATTTTGTCTATTCTATTTCCAAGATTTTGGATCATCTTTACTATCATTATTCTGAATTCTTTTTCAGGTAGACTGCCTATTTCCACTTCATTTGTTAGGTCTGGTGTGTTTTTACCTTGTCCCTTCATCTGCTGTGTGTTTTTCTGTCTTCTCATTTTGCTTATCTTACTCTGTTTGGGATCTCCTTTTCACAGGCTGCAGGTTTGTAGTTCCTGTTGTTTTTGGTGTCTGTCCCCAGTAGCTAAGGTTGGTTCAGTGGGTTGTGTAGGCTTCCTGGTGGAGGGGACTAGTGCCTCTGTTCTGGTGGATGAGGCTGGATCTTTTCTTTCTGGTGGGCATGTCCACATCTGGTGGTGTGTTTTGGGGTGTCTGTGGCCTTATTATGATTTTAGGCAGCCTCTCTGCTAATAGATGGGGCTGTGTTCCTGTCTTGCTAGTTGTTTGGCATAGGGTGTCCAGCACTGTAGCTTGCTGGCCGTTGAGTGAAGCTAGGTCTTGGCATTGAGATGGAGATCTCTGAGAGATTTTCACCATATGGTATTACATGGAGCTGGGAGGTCTCTTGTGGACCAGTGCCCTGAAGTTGGCTCTCCCACCTCAGAAGCACAGCCCCGATGCCTGTCTGGAGCACCAAGAACCTTTCCTCCACACGGCTCAGAATAAAAGGGAGAAGAAATAGAAAGAAAGAAAGAAAGAGGATAAAATAAAATAAAATACAATAAAGTAAGATTAAATAAAATAAAGCTATTAAAATAAAGAATAAGAAAAAAATTAAGAAAAAATTTATTAAGAAAAAACTTTTTAAATTTTTTAATATAAATTTTTAAATTTTTTAAAATAAAAAATAAGAAAAAAATTATTAAAATATGTATTAGGAAAAAAATTTTTTTAATTTTTTAAAATAAAAAATAAGGGAAAAATTATTAAGAAAAAATTTATTAAGAAAAATTTTTTTTAAGTAAAAAAAAAAACAAAAAAACTGACAGACCGAACCCTAGGACAGATGGTGAAAACAAAGCTATACAGACAAAATCTCACACAGAAGCATACACATACACACTCACAAAAAGAGGAAAAGGGAAAAAAATAGTATGTCCTGCTCCCAAAGTCCACCTCCTCAATTTGGGATGATTCGTTGTCTATTCAGGTATTCAACAGATGCAGGTACATCAAGTTGTTTGTGGAGCTTTAATCCGCTGCTTCTGAGGCTGCTGGGAGAGATTTCCCTTTCTCTTCTTTGTTCACACAGCTCCCGGGGTTCAGCTTTGGATTTGGACCTGCCTCTGCGTGTAGGTCACCTGAGGGCGTCTGTTCTTTGCTCAGACAGGATGGGGTTAAAGGAGCAGCTGATTCGGGGGCTCTGGCTCACTCAGGCCAGGGGGAGGGAGGGGTACGGAGGAGGCGGGGCTAGCCTGCGGCGGCAGAGGCCGGCATGACGTTGCACCAGCCTGAGGCGCGCCGTTCGTTCTCCCGGGAAAGTTGTCCCCGGATCACGGGACCCTGGCAGTGGCGGGCTGCACCGGCTCCCGGGAGGGGCGGTGTGGATAGTGACCTGTGCTCGCACACAGGCTTCTTGGTGGCGGCAGCAGCAGCCTTAGCATTTCATGCCCGTCTCTGGGGTCCGTGCTGATAGCCGCAGCTCGCACCCGTCTCTGGAGCTCGTTTAGGTGGCGCTCTGAATCCCCTCTCCTCGCACACCAGGAAACAAAGAGGCAAGAAAATGTCTCTTGCCTGTTCGGCAGCTCCAGACCTTTTCCTGGACTCCCTCCCGGCTAGCTGTGGTGCGCTAACCCCTTCAGGCTGTGTTCACGCAGCCAACCCCAGTCCTCTCCCTGCAATCCGACCGAAGCCCGAGCCTCAGCTCCCAGCCCCGCCCGCCCTGGCGGGTGAGCAGACAAGCCTCTCGGGCTGGTGAGTGCTGCTCGGCGCCGAGCCTCTGTGCGGGAATCTCCCTGCTTTGCCCTCCGCACCCCTGTGGCTGCACTCTCCTCCGTGGCTCCAAAGATCCCCCGCTCCGCCATCCGCAGTCTCCGCCCGCAAAGGGGCTTCCTAGTGTGTGGAAACCTTTCCTCCTTCACAGCTCCTTCCCACTGGTGCAGGTCCCGTCCCTATTCTTTTGTCTCTGTTATTTCTTTTTTCTTTCGCCCTACCCAGGTACGTGGGGAGTTTCTTGCCTTTTGGGAGGTCTGACGTCTTCTGCCAGCGTTCAGTGGGTGTTCTATAGGAGCAGTTCCACGTGTAGATGTATTTCTGATGTATCTGTGGGGAGGAAGGTGATCTCCGCGTCTTACTCTTTCGCCATCTTGCCCAGCCACCCTATTATACTGTCTTGATTACCATAGCTTTCATTATAGTTTGAAATCAAGGAGCATGATACCTCCAGCTTTGTTCTTCTTTCTCAAGATTGCTTTGGCTATTTGGGGTCTTTTGTGTTTCCATACAAATTTTAGAATTATTTGTTCTAGTGTGAAAAATGCCATTGGTATTTTTATAGGGATTGCATTGAACCTGTAGAGTGCCTTGGGTAGTACAGAACTACCCAATCCATTAGCACGGTATATCTTTCCATTTGTTTCTCTTGCCTTCAATTTCTTTCATCAGTATCTTATAGATTGCTGAGCACAAGTCTTCTACTTCCTTGTTTAGGTTTATTTTTAGGCATTTTATTCTTTTTGATGAAATTATAAATGGGATTGTTTTCTTAATTTCTCTTTCTGATCTGCAACAGATTTCTGTATATTAATTTTGTATCCTGCAACTTTGCTGAGTTCATTTATTAGTTCTAACAGTTGTTTGTTGGTGTCCTAAGGATTTTCTATGTGTAGTATTTTGTCATCTGCAAGCAGTGACAGTTTTACTTCTCCCTTTCCAATTTGGATTCCTTTTATTTTATTTTATTTTTCTTGCATGATTGCTGTGGCTAGGACTTCCAATACTATGTTGAATAAAAGTGGTGAGAATGGGCATCCTTGTCTTGTACCTGATCTTAGAGGAAATGCTTTCAGCTTTTTCCCATTAAGTATGATGTTGGCTGTAGATTTGTTACATATGGCATTTCTTTCTTTCTTTTTTTTTTAATTAATTTTTTTGGCTGCACCATGCAGGTTTCAGGATCTTAGTTCCCTGACCAGGGATCAAACCCAGGTCTCTAGCAGTGGAGGCGTGGAGTTCTAACCACTGGACTGCCAGGGAATTCCCTATATGGTCTTTCTTATGCAGAGGTATGTTTCCTCTAATGCACTTTGTTGACAAATTTTATCATAAATTGATGTTGAATTTTGTCAAAAGCCTTTCTGCATTTATTGAAATGATCATATAATTTTTACTCTTCAATTTGTTAATGTGGTATATTACATTGGCTGATTTGCAGGTATTGAAACCATCCTTTCATCCCTTGGATATATCCCACTCGATCATGGTGTACTAGTCTTTTAACATATTATTGAATTCAGTTTCTAATATTTTGTTGAGGATTTTTACATCATGTTCATCAGTGATACTGGTCTGTAATTTTCTTTTCTGTGTAGTGTCTGTCTGGTTTTGGTATCAGGGTGATACTGGCCTTGTAGAATGAGTTTGGAAGCATTCCTTCCTCTTCAATTTGTTGGAATAGTTTGAGAAGAATAGTTGTTAGCTCTTCTTTAAGTGTTTGATAGAATTCACCTGTGAAACTATGTGGTTCTGGACTTTTGTTCACTGGGAGGTTTTTTATTATTATTATTATTACTGATTCAATTTCATTACTGGTAACCAGTCTGTTTATATTTTCTACTCCCTCCTTATTCAGTCTTGGGAGAGTGTATGTTTATAGAAATTTATCAATTTCTTTTAGGTTGTTCTTTTTTTTTTTAATTTTATTTTTGGCTGTGTTGGGTCTTAGTTTCTGTGCGAGGGCTTCCTCTAGCTGAGGCAAGCGGGGGCCACTCTTCATCACGGTGTGCGGGCCTCTCACTATCGTGGCCTCTCTTGTTGCAGAGCACAGGCTCCAGACGCGCAGGCTCAGTAGTTGTGGCTCACTGGCCTAGTTGTTCCGCGGCATGTGGGATCTTCCCAGACCAGGGCTCGAACCCGTGTCCCCTGCATTAGCAGGCAGATTCTCAACCACTGTACCACTAGGGAAGCCCTAAGTTGTTCATTTTATTGACATATAATTGTTCACAGTAATCTCTTATGGTCCTTTGTATTTCTGTACTGTCCGTGGTAACTTCTCCTCTTTCATTTCTGATTTTATTGATTTGGACCATCTCTCTTTTTTTCTTGATGAGTCTGGCTAAAGCCCTATTGATTTTGCTCATCTTTTCAAAGAAATAGCTCCTAGTTTCATTGATATTTTCTATTTTTTTGTCTTTACTTTATTTATTTACGCTCTGATCTTTATTATTTCTTTCCTTCCACTAACTTTGGGTTTTGTTTGTTTTTCTTTTTCTAGTTCCTTTAGGTGTAAGGTTAGATTGTTTATCTGAGATGTTTCCTGAGGTAGGCTTGTATTGCTATAAACTTCTCTCTTAGAACTGTTTTTGCTGTAGGCCATAGATTTTGGATCACTGTGTTTCTAATTTTCGTTTGTCGCCAGGTATTTTTTATATCTTCACTCACTGACCCATTGATTGTTTAGTAACATATTATTTAGACTCCACGTGTTTGTTTTTGTTGTTTTTTTCCTTGTATTTGATTTCTATTCTCATACCTTTGTGGTTGGGAAAGATGCTTGATATGATTTCAATCTTCTTAAACTTATTGAGACTCGTTTTGTGGCCTAGCCTGTGATCTATCCTGGAGAATGTTTCACGTACACTTGAAAAGAATTCTGCTGCTTTTGGATGGAATGTTCTCTATATATCTATTAAGTGCATTGGATCTAATGTGTCATTTAAGGCCACAATTCTTACTCATTTTCTGTCTGGATAATCTGTCCAATGATGTAAGTGTGATGTTAAATTCCCCTAATATTGTGTTACTCTTAATTTCTTCCTTTATATTTGTTAATATTTGCTTTATGTATTTAGGTGATCCCATGTTGGGTGCATATACAGTTACAATTGTTAACTATTGGATCAATGATCTGTTTGGACCGATGATCCCTTTATCATTATGTAATGTTCTTCTTCATCTCATTACAGTCTTCTTTTTAAAGTCTATTTTGTCTGATATAAGTATTGCTACCCCAGTTTTCTTTTCATTTCCATTTGCATGGAATACCTTTTTCCATCCCCTTACTTTCAGTCACAGATGCTGTCTCAGAGGTCTCTTAAACTATCCTCATTTTTTAAAATTCTTTTTTCTCTTTTTGTTCAGCTTGGGTGATCTCCACTACTCTTTCAGTTTGCTGACCTGTTCCTCAGTATCATCTAATCTACTGTTGATTCCATCTAGTGTATTTTTTATTTCAGTTATTGCATTCTTAAGCTCTGTTTTGTTCTATTTTATATTTTCTAACTCTTTGTTAAACTTCTCACAGTGTTCATCCATTCTTCTTCCATGTGTTGAGCATCTTTATGATCATTACCTTTAATTCTTTACCAGGTAGATTGTTTATCTCCACTTCACTTAGTTCTTCTTCTGGAGTTTTGTCTTGTTCCTTCATTTGCAACATATTCCTCTGTCTCCTCATTTTACCTAATTCTCTATGTTTATTTCTATGTATTAGACATGTCAGTTACATTTCCCAATCTTGAATATGTGGCCTTATGTAGGAGATGTTCTATGAGGACAGCAGCACACTTCCCTCTGGTCACCAGAGCTCTACGCTCTAGGGATGATCCCTGTGTGGACTGCATGAGTTGTAGCAGGGTTGACTACCATGTGTTGCTGGTATGCAGAGCTGGCCCCTGCCCTGATTTGTTACCAGGCCCTGCCTTGTGTGGTGGCAGCAAGCCCACTGGTGGGCAGGGCAGGGTCCTGGCATACCTGGCTGTGGAGTCAGCAGCGGTGGATCCTGGTGTGACTGGCAGCATGGCCTGAGGGGTTCTGGGACTGGTGCAGGCCTGCTAATAGGCTAGAGGGAGCACTCCACAATAGTGCTTGCCAGCACCATAGTAGAACAAGCTCCCTAAAATGTCTGCTGCCACTGTCTATGTCTCCAGGGGGAGTGTCAGTTGCCTCCTGCCCCTCCAGAAGTTTTTCCAAGATCAGCAAGTAGGTCTGACACAAGCTCCTTTTAAGTTATTGCCTCTGTACTGAAAGAGAGCATGTGAGATTTTGCATGCACCCTTCAAGAGTGGAGTCTCTGTTTCCTATAGCCTTCCTATAGCTCTTCCATATGTAAGTCCCACTAACCTTCAAAGTCAGACATTCTGGGGGTTCGCCTTCCAAGTGGAGGACCACCAGTTTGGTCAGCTCGATGTGGGGTTATGATCCTTCTCTCCTATGGGAGAACCTCTTTAATTGTGATTATTTTCCCATTTGAGAGTTGCCTACCTAGGGCTGTGGGTCTTGACTATATGTGTGTCTCCATCCCTCCTACCCATCTCATTGTGGTTCCTTCTTTATATTTTTAGTTTTGGAAATTTTTTTCTGCTAGTCCTCAGGTCATTCTCATAGATACTTTCTCTGTAAATAGTTGTAATTTTGATGTGCCCATGGAAGGAGGTAAGCTCAGGGTCTTCCTACTCTGCCATCTTGGCTACCATCTGCTCATTTTAAAATCAGATTTTTTTCAGCTATTGAGTTGTATGTGTTCTATATATTTTGGATATTAACCCCTTATCAGATATATGATTAGCAAATATTTTCTCTCATTCAGTAGGTTGCTTTTTTTCATTTTGTTGTTAGATTCTTAGATTCCTTTGCTGTGAATAAGCTTTTTAGAGATGTAGTCCCATTTGTTTATTTTTGCCTTTGTTGCCCTTGCTTTTAGTGTCAAATCCAACAAATAATTGCCAAGACCACTGCCATGGAGCTGGGCTCTCTATTCTTTTCCATTAATGTATGTGTCCACTTTTGTGCCAATATCATACTGTTCTGATTACTATAGTTTTGTAATATAGTATGAAATCAGGAAGCATGATGCCTCCAGCTTTGTTCTTTTCTATCAAGATTGCTTTGGCTATTCAGTGTCTTTTGCAGTTTCATACATATTTTTGGATTGTTTTTTCTATTTCTGTGAAAAATGCCTCTTCCAAAAAAAAAAAAAAAATAGGAGAAGAGGGAACACTTCCACATTCATTTTAAAGGGCCAGGATTACCCTGACACAAAAACCAGACAAGCACATAAAAAGAAAAAACTTACAGGCCAATATCCCTGATGAATATGATGCAAAAATCCTCAATAAAACATTAACAAACTGAATTCAACACTACATTAAAAGGATCATACACCACGATCAAATGGGATTTATTCCAGGGACGCAAACCTGATTCACATCCTCAAATCAATCAATATGATACACCACGTTAACAAAATGAAGGATAAATATTGTATAATCATCTCAATAGATGCAGAAAAAGCATTGGACAAATTCAACATCCATTTGTAATAAAAACTCTTACAAAGTTGGTATAGGGGGAACATACCTCAACATAACAGCCATGTATGACAAGCTCACAGCTAGCATCATATTCAATGGTGAAAAACTAAAAGCTTTTGTCTAAGATCAGGAACAAGACAAGGATGCCCAATCTTGCCACTCTTATTAAACATAGTACTGGAAGTCCTAGCCAGAGCAATTAGGCAAGAAAAAGAAATAAAAGCCATCCAAATCAGAAAGAAGTAAACCTATCACATTTGCATATGACATGCTGTTATATTAGAAAACCCTAATGACTCCAACAAAAAACTGTTAGAACTAATAAACAAATTGAGTAAAGTTGCAGGATACAAAATCAAATACAAAAATCTGTTGAGCTTCTATATACTAAGAATGAACTATCAGAAAGAGAAATTAAGAAAACAATCTCATTTACAATTGTATCAAAAACAATAAAATACATAGGAATAAATTTAAGCAAGGATGCAAAAGATCTATACACTGAAAACTGTAAGACATTGATGAAAGAAATTGAAGAAGACACAAATAAATGAAAAGATAATCTGCGCTCATGGATGAGAAGAATTAATGTTGTTAAAATATCCATACTACCCAAAGCAATCTGCAGACTCAGTGCAATCCCTATTAAAATTTCAATAACATTTTCATAGAAATAGAACTAACAATCTTAAAATTTATATGGAATCACAAAAGCCCCCAAATCACCAAAGCAATGTTGAGAAAAAAGAGCAAAGCTGGAGACAGCATACCTCTGGATTTCAAACTCCATTACAGAGCTGTAGTAATCAATACAGGGTGATATTGGCATAAAAATAGACACATAGATCAATGGAACAGAACAGGGTCCAGATATAAACCCTTGCATATATGGTTAATTAATTCACTACTATGGAGTAAAGAATATACAGTGGGGAATGGATATTCTCTTCAATAAATAGTGTTTGCAAAACTGGACAGACACATGAAAAAGAATGAAATGGGCCACTATTTTGTACTATAAGCAAAAATCAACTCAAAATGGATTAAAAACTTGAACATAAGACCTGAAACCATAAAACTCCAAGAAGAAAATATAGGGGGTAGTAAGCTCCTTAACATCAGTCTTGGTGATGATTTTTGGATTTGACACCAAAAACAAATGCAACAAAAGCAAACATAAATAAGTGAGAGCACATCAAGCTAAAAAGCTTATGCACAGCAAAGGAAACCATAAACAAAATGAAAAGACAACCTTCTGAATGGAAGGAAATATTTTCAAATCATATATCTGATAAGTGGTTAATATCCAAAATATATAAAGAACTCATATAACTCAATAGCAAAAAAAAACGCTGAACAATCTGATTTAAAAATTGGCAGAGGATTTGAATAGACATTTTTCCAAAGAAAACATACAAATGGCCAACAGGTACATGAAAAAAATGCTCAAAATCACTAATCATCAGGGAGATGCAAGTCAAAACCACAATGAGATAGTATTGCACACCTGTTAGAGTGGCTGTCATCAAAAAAATAATAAACAATAAGTGTTGAGGATGTGGAGAAAGGAGAATACTTGTGGACTATTGGTGGGAATGTACATTGGTTCAGCCACTATAGAAAACAATATGGGGGTTCCTCAAAAAATATTAAAAATAGAACTACCATATGATCCAGCAATCCCACTTTTTAGTGCATACCCAAAGGAAATGGAAACAGGACCTCAGAGGGATATCTGCCTTCCGATGTTCATTGCAACATTATTCATAACAGTCAAGTTATGGAAACAACCTAAGTGTCTATCAATGGTTGAATGGATAAAGAAGATATGAGATATATATATACACACATATATATATACAATAATGATATATATGACATATATATGATATACCATATGTATGGTATATGATGGTCACAAAATATTACTCAGCCATAAGAAAATAGGAAATCATGCCATCTGCAACAATATGGATGGAACTTGGGGGCATTATGCTAAGTGAAATAAGCCAGACAGAGATAGATAAATCTTGCATGGTATTAATTATATGTGGAATTTAAAGAAAAAAAATCAAACTGATAGAAACAGAGAGTAGAAAAGTGGTTGAAAGGGGCTGGGGGGTGGTGAGGGAAATAGGGAGAGGTTGGTTGAAAGGTATAAACTTTCAGCTATAAGATGAATGAGGTTTGAGGATCTAATGTAAAACATGTGACTATAATTGATAACACTATTGTATAATTGAAATTTGCTAAAAGGACAGAACTTAAATTTTCTCATCAAAAAAAAAAAAAGTTAGGTAATGTATGTTCTAATTAACCAGACGTGGGGAATTCTTTCACAGTAGGAAGCAGCTGCATAGCACAGGGAGATCAGCTTGGTGCTTTGTGACAACCTAGAGAGGTGAGATAGGGAAAGTGGGAGGGAGGCGTAAGAGGGAGGGAATATATGTACACATATAGCTGATTCACTTTGTTATACAGCAGAACCTAACACAACATTGTATAGCAATTATACTCCAATAAAGATGTAAAAAAAAAAAAAGAAAAAGAAAACAAAAAGCTAAAAAGGAAGTTTTTATAAATAAATGTATAATCTTAATACTTTTAGTCTCCATACATGTTTATTTATTAGTCAATTTGCATAAAAGAATAAAACTAAATCAGGATCCACAGAAACAAAGCTATTTCACTATAAGGAAACTTCACTTATTTAAGCTCTCCTCTGTCTTAGGAAGATTCCCACAGAAGTGATATTACATTGAATCTAACCAGGAAAAGGAAGAACCTGAAATGGCACTTTAACACTGCCAAAGCTTTGAACAACACATGCCATCTTAGACATACACATCTTGTTATTGGCTAGGATCCAACTATGTAAGTACTTTTATTAAAAGGATCATTTTGAAATATGCTTACTCTTTTTTTAAAAATTAATTAATTAATTTAGTTTTGGCTGCGTTGGGTCTTCGTTGCTGCGCGAGGGCTTTCTCTGGTTGCGCAAGCAGGGGCTACTCTTCATTGCGGTGCATGGGCTTCTCACTGCGGTGGCTCCTCTTGTTGCAGAGCACAGGCTCTAGGCTCGCAGGCTTCAGTAGTTGCAGCACACAGGCTCAGTAGTTGTGGCTTGTGGGCTCTAGAGTGCAGACTCAGTAGTTGTGGTGCACGGGCTTAGTTGCTCCGCAGGATGTGGGAATCTTCCCGGACCAGGACTCGAACCCATGTCCCCTGCATTGGCAGGCAGATTCTTAACCACTGCACCACCAGGGAAGTCCCTGCTTACTCTTAATATAGTAGGAAACTATAGGTTCCAACCCTGATGTGCCTAAAAAGATATCTCTGTTAAGAAAACTATAAAACAATTTGGATTCAAACATGTTTATGTTGGTTACATTCAATTTTAATTACAGGCGATTCTTTTAGGATTTGCTTTGAAAAAAAAAAAGAATCTTGTTGAGAAATATATAACTGACATCTACAAGGTGAAAATAGACAAAACAATGTAAAAACAGTGCATACTATTCTAAAGACTGTATGATTAATAACAGTCATTTGTTTCTCAAGCTGTTACTGGAACTGCAAAATAGAGTCTGTCCTCTTATCTCAGAAACAGTTATCCTGTCTCCTTTCCAGCTAACCTACCACCACTATACTTGATAACCTTTCCTTCTGTCACCCCCACTTATGCCTAAAAACTATTCTTACATTTTATAGCTACATCTGTTTCTGTGTGTGTATCTCTATTTCTGACTCTGTCTTGATATAATTTATCACCATGTCTCTCTTCCTCAATGTAGTTCTTGCCTCAAACTACAACCCTATTTTTCTTTTAGTAAGAAATCTCCAGGGGGAAAAAGTCATTTCCACGTTAATCACTCACTAACTTATTTCTGAGTACCTTGCAGTATAGCCTCCTACTTTACCACTTCTCTGAAGTAACTAGAGTTCTTTGTACTGGGATGAATGGTATTCCCCCAGATTTCATGCTCACCCAGAACCTGTGAATGTGACCTTATTTGGAAATAGGGTCTTTGCAGATGTAATCAAGTTAAGATTAGAACATACTAGATTAGAGTAGGTCTTAAATCCAGAGACTAATGTTCTAATAAAAAGAGGGGAATTTCAACACAGAGACACAGATGCTCAGAGGGAAAATGGCCATGAGAAAAAGGAGCCAGAAATTAGAGTGATGCAGTGATAAGCCAGCAGCACCCAGGGCTGCCAGTAACCACCAGAAACTAGAAGAGACAAGGAACGATTTTTCCCTAGAGCCTTTGGAGGGACCAGGGCCCTGCTGACACCTTGATTTCGGGCTTCTGTCCTCCAAAACTATGACAGAATAAATTTCATTTGTGTTAAGCCATCCAGTTTGTAGCAGTTTGTTTCTAGGAAGCTAATAGATCCTCCTAGTCACAAAATCCAGTCGTCTCTTTATTCCTCTTTTTCCTTGACTTAAGGAAGGCTTAATTTGTACCTTTGATAGTAAAATTCCTTCATTGGAGCTGAACACTCTACTAACATCTTCATGAGCTCTTTTCTCTGTTTTCACCTTACTACGGGCTTATCTTACTATGAGTTTACTCCAAAACTTTTTGCCCTTCTTTTCATTCTTTATCCCATAGAACCACTCCTACTTTTGTGATTTCAACTACTGCTTCTATGTAGGTAATTTTGGAACCTAAATCTTCAACTCTTGCTTATCTTTTGAGATTTAGCTCCTACATTTTCAACAATAATAGTTTTTAAATTCTGTATTTTGTTTTATTTTATTTTTATTTTTACAGGCATTTTTTATAGTAAGAGCCACACAGCCACTTATGTGTGCCAAGCACTTTACATACATTAACTTGCTAATATTCACAACAACCTTATGAAGCCGTTACTATTTTTATGCCACAATTTAAAGATGAGAAAGCTGTGTAAGGCCCTGAGTGGTTAAATAACTTGTCTGAGGTCCCACAGTCAGTAAGTGGTAGAGCTGGGATACAAACCCACACAGTTTCACTAAGCACAATGAGTCTTAAGCATTTAGGAAACTCAGACTTCTTTGAGAATTTGGTGAAAAGTATGGTCATTCACCAAAGAAAAATATGCAAAATGTTTTCCATAAAATTTTAGTGAGTTCATGGCATCCCTTAGAAGTCCATTTGTGGATCCCAAGTTAAGAACACCTGTATTGGAAAGAACTGAAATATTGGAAAGAATTGGAAATATACTAGTAATAAGAAAAAAATGGATTCAATAGTCTAATTTGATTCCTTAAATTGATTCTCTAGGAAAATATAATTTCTGCTACAGGCAGCAAATTACTAGATCTTTTTTGTAAAGAAAATTGTGCCCATCATGCTCATTCATTCAACACAAATGTTATAAATGACATCCAGTATAGAAGGGAGGACAAGGCATGTAAACAAGTAATTACAATATGATGCAATAGCTCTGACAAGACAAGGACCTTTGTGGATCTGTGGATAATGATATAGAAGAAAAAGACAGTGGTGAACAAGATCAAGAATATGCAAGAGGTGATTAGAAGTTCTAACCTAAGGCAGTGGAAGAAGTAAGAAAGGAGTAGATTCAAGGGTTGCCAAGGAGGAAAAAACTGTCCAAGTTTAGGGGCTGATTAGTTGGACAAGACGAGAGAGAGAGATGAATCAAGAACAACTCTGAGATTTCTAAATAAGATGATTAGGTGTAGATATGGCATTAATTGAGATAGAAAAAAGGAGAGAAAGGGGTTGAGGTTCTATTTGGACATGTTTGGTTTAGATGGGACTGAGGCAACGATATAGAGATGCTTACTATTTGGAAATATAATTACGAGTTCAGACAAGAGCCTGGGATAAATATTCTGGGGTCAAAGATGTATTATGGACATAGTTGAAGAAGTGAAATGGATGAATTATATGGAACATGACAAATGACAAAGTGATCTGTAATCAGTCAGAATTCTCCAGAGAAACAGAACCAATAGATGTGTGTGTATGTGTTTTTTGTTTGTTTGCTTTTTTGTCCACGCTGTGCAGCATGTGGTATCTTAGTTCCCTGCCAGGGATCAAACCTGTGTCCCCTGCATGGGAAGCACGGGGTCTTAACCACTGGACCATCAGGGGAGTCTCTATGTGTGTTTTAAAGAGATTTATTTCAAAGCTTGGCTCGTGCTTGTTGGGGCTTGGCGTTCTGAAATCTGAAGGGCAGGCAAGTCAGAAATTTTTAGGGTGGGCAGGCCAGCAGGCTGGAAACTCAGAAATTCAGGGAAACATTGATGTTACAGTCTTGAGGCAGAATTTCTTTTCCTCCAGGAAACCTCAGTTTTTGCTCTTAAGGCTTTCTAACTAATTAGATGAGGCCCAACCGCATTATCTCTTTAAAGTCAACTGATTATAGATGTTAACTGTATCTACAAAATACTTTGACAGCAGCATCTAGATTAGTGTTTGATTAAATAATGGTATACTATAAAGTAGCCAAGTTTACACATACAGGCGGGAAGACAACACCCAACAATCAAGGGAAAAACATAAGTCTGTAAATACCAACAAGTAGTCAGAGAGGTAGAAGAAAGGGATCACAGAAGTCGAAAAAGAAGAGACCGTTAAGAATATAATCAAAAGTATCAAGCACTGTGCAGGGGTCACATGCTGAAACCTATTCTCAGAACTTAACATTTAGTAGTTAATTGTGACCCCAGTAATATCTGTTTCAGTGGAATTTAGGGAAGGGAGCAAGATTGCAGTGATTTGAAAAGTGAAAGGGAGTTGAGGAAGTAAAGCCCTGATTGCAGCATATTAGTAGAAACAATAATTGAAATGTTCCAAAAAACGTTTTCCCCTTCCTTCAGTTGGGGCCTCCCCACTACCAAATTATTTGGGTCTTCCCCAAGGCTAAACCCACTCCCTGAGGGGCCACCTGACAACAGGTGCAGTCACAGCTGTTTAGATGCCAGGCGTTATGGAAATTAACTTCATGTCACAGACGACAAATTAGACATTACATTGGAAATTCTGGTAATACTCCTAGGAGCTATAAGGGAATCAAATCCCTAGAAAAATTTTAATTTTTTTTTTTGGTAGAAAGAAATGTGAATGAATTCATTATTAAATATTACTTAAAAAAATAATTGGTAATCTATGAACTTTTCTGGTACCAGAAAAGATTCAATCTGTCACATGTCCAGTTTTGTTCAATGGTCATATTTAAAGTTTGACTGAATAAGATAAGCACACTTAATAAAGAGGGCATTTATAAGAAATGGGCACATAGAATTATTTCATTATGATAGTTAAATAGAACTTAAGTGGGTTGTTTATCAAGGTAACTCTTAGTTTGTCTCTGTGAAGCCCAGGAGAAGTATCACTTGGAATGAAAATACCATCTAAAATATTGGAATTTCACATTTGTTAGAAATTTGTTTAGCATGTAATCTTCATATTTATTTGAGAACATAATAATCTTAATTGTGTTTCTTAACTAATAATATAAATACAAATTATTTGTGCCTCTCCGAGACTAAAACTACTCTCAGAAGGGCTTCTGTTGGCATTTGGGAGAGAGGCCATTGGACCTATAAGTTAAAGCCAAAATTTTACAAAATATTTATTTTTTAACACTGGTATTGCAATAGAGGACCTACACTTAATTTATAAGCTAATTATGATATATATGGTTTTATTGCTGATGAAGATTTTATTTAATTCAATAAATATTTCTGCAGGCCCAATATATGCAAATACTTTCATAAATGAGCTGCCCCTAATTTCTATTTCCCATTTAAAAGTAAAAGATACAAGATTACATGAAATAAAATTACTTTAAAAAAGGAAGAGAAATACTTTTTAAAGGTAACAGTAAGAACAAACACTATCCAGGAGCACAACCCAGGGCAGGGCAAGTGCCCCTGTGATAAAGAGCCCAGGTGACCTTGTCAAGTGGAAAGGTGGAGGGATAATGCAGGAAGAGCTTCTCAATCATAGCCGAAAGTTCTGAAGTTTTCACCATCAGAGAAACTAAGACTTGGTCTTTGAAGGAGGTATTGTTTGTCCTGCAGGCCGGCGCACTGGTAGGCGGCATCAACTGTTCTTCTTCCAGCCATCGTTGTTGTCATGGGTGGCAGCAGCAGACTCCCTGGCTCTGAAAGGTCACTTTTTTTTTTGACTGTGCCTCGCAGCTTGTGAGATCTTAGTTCCCCGACCAGGGATCAAACCCGGGGCCCATTGCTGTGAAAGCCCCGATGTCTAACCACTGGACGGCCAGGGAATTCCCTGAAAGGTCACTTTTTTTTTTTTTTTGAATTTTTGAATTTTATTTTATTTATTTTTTTATACAGCATGTTCTTATTAGTTATCCATTTTATACATACTAGTGTATATATGTCAATCCCAATCCCCCAAAACATCCCACCACCACCACTTTTCCCCCTTGGTGTCCATACGTTTGTTCTCTACATCTGTGTCTCTATTTCTGCCCTGCAAACTGGTTCATCTGTACCATTTTTCTAGGTTCCACATATATGCGTTAATATATGATATTTGTTTTTCTCTGAAAGGTCACTCTTAACCTCAGACCCTTGGCTTATTATCAGTTCCTCTATGTTAAACAGATGGGTTTAGATGAAAGCTTTGAGTATAACTTTTTTTTTTTTACCAAGCAGAATTGATCACTGTTGAATCTTTTCCACCCGTAGTGAGTCAAAAATTACTGCATGTGTATGATGTGCAAAATACCATGCTAAATACAGTGGAAAGAGGGAAGAGTGGTCAGCAGAGTGAAAAAATAGAATATAATCCCTCTCCTTAAGAAGATGATTAATTTGTTTTGTTCTTTTTGCTTGAATTCAGCCAGGCCTAAAATGTGCTTGGCATTGGAGATAAAGAGAAAAGTAAGGTACTAAATCAAGTTCTCTGGTTTTCAAGGATTCACACCTAATTCAACATCTATTTATTGATCTGATTGGAATAGAATCTAAGCATATTAAAGTTGAAGGACCCATAGATAGGCAGGATAACATAGTGGTTAAAATCTTTGGACCAAATGGAGTCAGGGTTCAATCCCAGACCTAAACACTCTTTTCTCTAGTTTGCTCATTTATAAAATAGGCAATATCACATATATCACAAAAGGCTGTTGTGCCAATTAAATGAGAAAACCTATTTCAAAACATTTCAAAGTACAGTTCCTATCATATGACAGAAGATTTTTAAAAGTTAGTGATTACTATTCCTAAATAATAATAATAATAAAGCATCTAGTCTAAATCTCTCACTTATTAGATGAAAATGCTGAAACTCCAAAAGAATGTCTAAGGCAAGTGAGCGGACAAGTTTTGTCTAAAGGTAAAGCTAGTGATCAGACAAGTTAGGACTAAAATCTGGAATGATTTAACAGAGGGGACCAGTCGTCACTCTGAGAACTAAGCATTTCCAGAAAGCCTGCTAAGGTTTATTTTATAATGGCTTAAGCATTCAAAAATTTTAATCAGACAATACTACTTTTACGAAAATAACAATATGCCACAATTTTCTTTACTGCCTTTTCAAGACATGCACAAATATCAATTGCTTGTTTCAATGCCAACAACTAACATAATCCTTTCCTATATTTTCACTAGAATATAGTTTTTTTTAAAGCTAAACTTAAAGGGGAATACAACTTTTTCAGTATACTTACAGTTGCCTTTGAGTTTACCTTCTCTTTTGCTCTTTTTTTCTCATCTGCTATTCTGCACCACAATACAGGGACACAGTCTTTTGCCCTGCTTTTGAAGAATGTACTGCACTAACTTACGTTCACTCTTCCCCTTGGCTCTTCTCTATTTTCGGTATTGGTAGAACTGTAACTGAACTACTGATCAATGGGCCAGTCCGTGACTTTCATAGTACCCAAAGGACACAGATGAGCTACAGAGATTACTTGGGGGCCTGGGTCAGGCAGTGGAAGAGACATCTAAAGGGGCAGCCAAGAAGTCAAGATGCTTAGGCCTCACTGGAGTGATCAGTCTACTGGACTCTATTGTATTACAGCCTGGAAATCTTAACTATGCTGCTTTTCCATCCCTTCCTTGCTGAAACCTGAAACAGTGGGTACTGTGGAAAGAGCTTAAGTTTTGGAGTCAGTTGAACTAAGTTCAAATCTGTGTTCTACCATTTAGTAGCTTTGTGTCTTTGATTAAGCTACTTAGCCTTCCTAAACCTTAATATACTTGTCTGTAAAATGGACCTTATGCTTCTTTACCAGGATTATGGTAAAGAAAACTGAACTAATGAACATAAAACACCTAACTTGTAGCAAGCTCTTAGCAAGACTCCTCCTGTGATCCTGATTTTGACTTGACAGTCTGATGCTGATCTCCTGTATTCTTTGTTTTTTGTAATGCATTTAAAGATAGGCTTTAAAAAAAAAAAAAAAAAGGATAGGCTTTTAATTTACGATGAAGGCGTAGACAAGTGGCTTTCTATTTAGAAAAGAAATGATTTTAGATCCTATCACACAATATAAAATAAAATGTCATTTTGAAAAATACTGTAGTATGTACAATGGTTTACAGAGGTACTAGTAACTAGTGTTAAGCAAGCACTTTGGGTTAGCTTCAGGAATGTTTTCACTGAAAGTTATGTGTGTGCTGATTTTTTTTGTTTCTAGTAAAGTTACTTACAGTGAAATAAGTGTAAAATTAGACAGGCTTTGACAAATGCATAAATTCATGTAACCAACAACCAGTTAAGATATCACCCCAAAAAGTTCTATAGAGCAACTTTCCAGGCAAGTGCCACTCCCCATAGACACCATAGATTAGTTTTGCTCAGTTTTTAGTTTCACATAAATGAGAGCAAGCAATATGTATCCATTTGTGTCTGGCTTCTTTTGATCAATATGTTTCTGATATTCACTCATCTTGCTATGTGAATCAGTAGTTCATTTTTTTTTTGAACTTTTGAATTATATATTTTTTATTTTTTATACAGCAGGTTCTTATTAGTCATCCATTGTATACACATCAGTGTATACATGTGAATCCCAATCTGCCAATTCATCACACCACCACCCCCACCCGCCACTGCTTCCCCCCCTTGGTGTCCATACGTTTGTTCTCTGCATCTGGGTCTCAATTTCTGCCTGCAAATCAGTTCATCTGTACCATTTTTCTAGGTTCCACATATATGTGTTAATATGTGATATTTGTTTTTCTCTATCTGACTTACTTCACTCTGTATGACAGTCTCTAGATTCATCCACGTCCCTACAAATGACCCACTTTCATTCCTTTATATGGCTGAGTAATATTCCATTATATATATGTACCACATCTTCTTTATCCATTCATCTGTCAATGGGCATTAAGGTTGCTTCCCTGGCTACTGTAAATAGTGCTGCAATGAACATTTGGGTGCATGTTTCTTTTTGAATTATGGTTTTCTCTGGGTATATGCCCAGTAGTGGGATTGCTGGGTCACATGGTAATTCTAACTTTAGTTTTTAAGGAACTTCCATACAGTTCTCCATAGTGGCTGTATCAATTTACATTCCCACCAACAGTGCAAGAGGGTTCCCTTTTTTCCACACCCTCTCCAGCATTTATTGTTTGTAGATTTTGTGATGATGACCATTCTGACTGGTGTGAGGTGATACCTCATTGTACTTTTGACTTGCATTTCTCTAATAACTAGTGATGTTGAGCAGTTTTTCATGTGCCTCTTGGCCATCTGTATGTCTTCTTTGGAGAAATGTCTATTTAGGTCTTCTGCCCATTTTTGGATTGGGCTGTTTGTTTTTTTAATATTGAGCTGCATGAGTTGTTTATATAATTGGAGATTAATCCTTTGTCCGTTGAAACGTTTGCAAATATTTTTTCCCATTCTGAGGGTTGTCTTTTCTTGTTGTTTGTAGTTTCCTTTGCTTTGCAAAAGCTTTTAAGTTTCATTAGGTCCCATTTGTTTATTTTTGTTTTTATTTCCATTACTCTAGGAGGTGGGTCAAAAAAGATCTTTCTGTGATTTATGTCAGAGTGTTCTTCCTATGTTTTACTCTAAGAGTTTTATAGTGTCCAGTCTTACATTTAGGTCTCTAATCCATTTTGAGTTTATTTTTGTGTATGGTGTTAGGGAGTGTTCTAATTTCATTCTCTTACATGTAGATGTCCAGTTTTCCCAGCACCACTTATTGAAGAGATTGTCTTTTCTCCGTTGTATATCCTTGCCTCCTTTGTCATAGATTAGTTGACCATAGGTGCATGGGTTTATCTCTGGGCTTTCTATCCTGTTCCATTGATCTATATTTCTGTTTTTGTGCCAGTACCATATTGTCTTGATTACTGTAGCTTTGTAGTATAGTCTGAAGTCAGGGAGTCTGATTCCTCCAGCTCTGTTTTTTTCCCTCAAGACTGCTTTGGCTATTTGGGGTCTTTTGTATCTCCATACAAATTTTAAGATTTTTTGTTCTAGTTCTGTAAAAAATGCCATTGGTAATTTGATAGGGATTGCATTGAATCTGTAGACTGCTTTGGGTAGTATAGTCATTTTCACAATATTGATTCTTCCAATCCAAGAACATGGTATATCTCTCCATCTGTTGGTATCATTTTTAATTTCTTTCAACAGTGTATTATAGTTTTCTGCATACAGGTCTTTTGTCTCCCTAGGTAGGTTTATTCCTAGGTATTTTATTCTTTTTCTTGCAATGGTAAATGGGAGTGTTTCCTTAATTTCTCTTTCAGATTTTTCATCATTAGTGTATAAGAATGCAAGAGATTTCTGTGCATTAATTTTGTATCCTGCAACTTTACCAAATTCATTGATTAGCTCTAGTAGTTTTCTGGTGGCATCTTTAGGATTCTCTATGTATAGTATCATGTCATCTGCAAACAGTGACAGTTTTACTTCTTCTTTTCCAATTTGTATTCCTTTTATTTCTTTTTCTTCTCTGATTGCGGTACCAAGTACTGGCAAGGAAATGGGGGAACAGGAACTCTCATCTCTTGTTGGTGAGAATGTAAATTGTACAAACACTTTGGAAAACTGTTTGGCACCATCTGCTGAAGTAAAAACACATGCATCCTATAACCTAGCAATTCCAATTCCTGGGTATATACCGAGAGAAATGAGTGCTTATGTCCAACAAAAGTCAGATACAATGTTCAGAGCAGATTTATCAAATTGTACCCTTAAGATTTTGTGGACTTTGCTGTATGTAAGCTATATCCCATCTCCAAGGTACTCATTTACTTATCCATGTTGAGATTCTGAGATTCATCCATGTTGTTTTATGTAGCAGTAGTTCATTTTTTTCATTGCTGTATAATATTGTATTGTATGAATGTACCACAATTATTTTTTTAATTGTTGTTGAGTATCTAAAATTTTTAAAAGTTAATTGTTTAGAACCCAAGTGAACATCTTCTCTGCTCAACAGTAGATTTTGTTTACTAGAATACTAAGGAACAAAGTCCATCTGCATGCTAGCCATCTTCTATTTTAAGTATTAACATATTGCCAAGCAACATTTATTTGGTGTCAATCAAGTTTACAGTGATAAACTCAATTAAATGATAGAAACAAAGTTTTTCTCAGAAAGAGTACCTCAGAGTATAATAATAATGTTTGCTTAAGATGACCCTTTGTGAATCAATAAAATAGTCCATCTAGAGGACTGGTCTATAATGAACTATGTAATGATTTCAGAGGACTATTGTGAATGAGGAAAAGAATGAGAACCAATCTAGGTGGGAGATAAGGGCTGATTCTCATAATCTGATGGACATTGTAGATTACTATAAAATTAATTTCAAACTCCATATCTGCCAGTGTTGACGGAATCTTTCCTAATTGCCTGACACTATGCTAAGTCCTTAATATGTATTCTTTCATTTATCCTCACAATAATCCTATGAGGGATGGTATTATTATCTCTATTTCCACAGATGAGAAAACTGAGGTTTAGAAAGGGAATGAACTACTGAAACCATATACAAGCCCCTGTGTCCCTGTCCTTTGAAGTAAAAGGCTTTTGCTTTAGTTTCCCAGGCCTCCCTTGAGTCTCAAAAGGCTGACTCAAGAGTTAATGATTAGGAAATGTGAAGATGTAGAGACAAATAGCCATTGGGCTGGGAAACTGGTAACAGTTTAGACTATAAATCTGCCACATGGCAGAATCACTGAACTCCCAGTTCCCTAAAAGATATAAAGGCCTGACACACATTCCTACGTTGTTTTTAGAGGAAGCAGACCCCCACCAGTTGAAAAAACACTGACCACCCGCACATAGACCCTAGACCCATTGAAACCCAAAGGTTGATGATGCTTGAAACTTTACCTTGATGCCAACCAATCTGAGAACTACGCATGAGCTGATCATGTACCCTGCAGTCCCCTCCCTCACAGTGCCTTTAAACCCCTTCCTTGAAAGCCATTGGGGAGTTTGGGTCTTTTGAGCATGAGCTGCCTGTTCTCCTCGCTTGGCACCCTGCAATAAATGCTGCACTTCCCATCACCACAACTCATTGTCAGTAGATTGGCTTTATTGTGCGCAGGTAAGCAGACCCAAGTTTGGTTCAGTAACACTACTGAACAGAAAACACCTAAACTTAAACCAAGGTCTGAATGACATGAAAACCTGAGTTCTTAATAATTATGCAAACTTCTCTCTGCACAGTTCTTCCCTTATGAATAAAAAATGTATTTATAATATATTACCATATGTAGATATGCACTCATTCATTCAACATATATAAAGTTTACACACACAGGGAAACATCTTGGGGAGTTACTTGACACAAAAATATAGGGCTGTAAGTGATTTTCTTACAATCAGTCCACACGGTTGCTCTTTCAATCTATTAAGCTAGGGTTAAAAATAACAGTAAAAGTTCCATATTTTTCACAGAAAATCACTATGGATATGGAGGGTTTTTAAAAAAAATATATTATTGTGCATTTTACACGATCACATCATGTAAAATGTGTAGATGAGCAAGATCACTGAATAAACAATTACCCTTTTGCCCCCTGAGTAAGCAAATGCACAATAATGTAACTTCAGAACTTTTCTTGATCTTAGTAAATATAACTCTGTCTTCTGAAGCAATGCTATCTTTAATTATAACTTATTTGTGAATTGTTAGAAAATAATGACTATCAATCAATTCAGGGTTTCTAAGCTCTACGAATATTAATCAAAATTTCCTCTAACAAAGAGGCAATCTCTGGGAACAGCTTCAGAGTAAAATAATACTCTCTATTCACAATAAGGTCAGATGGAGTTTACTCAGTAGCCCTGATATCTTCTTTTCAAAAGACACACAATGAACTCAAATAGGAAAATTGAAGGATGAGTCCTTTCAGATGAAAGGTAATTACAATTTGTTCATAATGTAATGCAGTGTCTCAACTATGCTGTTATCACTTTAATATAAAACTACTATATGATGTGTTTATGACAATGGAATGGAAAACCCATCAGCATTAACTTCTTATGACTATCTGCATCTCTTTTTCACATTTTATGACTACTGCTTGAAGGTCTTAGATTAGCTATAAGAACAATTTCTGACAGTGAAGGTACTAAAAATGAGTTACTAACAAAGGTTATAAAAGCATCTTAAAGATCTTTCAGGAAAGGCATGAATGTTTACCCTCAGGGATGATTTGGTATTGTCCTACATGAAAGGAGAAATAGAAAGCAGAAAACTCTTCAAGCCCCCCATGTATCCTTGTTATTCTTTACACTAAAAAGGCTTTTACCCACCCCCCTTTTTTTCCCCTAGAATAATGGTTCTCTATAACCATGCCCCTCTCTTCTGCTACGTATGAAATTTCATATTTGCTATGACATTAGAAATAAATATTCTATTTGCTTTCATTATCATCAAAATAATGTTACAGTGTTGATTAAAAACTAATTTGAAACTGTTTTAAAGCAAAATTCTCAAGGCCCTGCCGAAATTAGATGAAGAAATGATATCATTTAATCAGCTATATGCTTAGGTATGTTTGTTTTGTTAATCTGTTACCTAGATGAGGGGTTTATCTTTCACACAAAATGCAATCATATGTATACTTATGTCTGTAACTCCCTTGGAAATGCAACAAAATAATAACATGTGTTGATAGCTGAGTGGATGGATAAATATATGATTGAAAAAATACAGCAAAATGTTAAAACTGTAGAACCTAGGAGGTCACTATATGGACATTTACTGTAAAATTGTTTTAACTTTTCTATATATTTGAAATTTTTAACGATAAATTGTTGGGGAAAATGCAATCATACTTGAAACCTGTTTTACATGGCAAGGGAGAAACCAAATCACACAGAATAATTCTGCAAAAAAAGATGAGACCAGTTTTTGCCGCTTATACTGAGTTGAGGAGGAAAAAGACTGCCATAACACCTTTATCAATCTACCTCCAGAAAAGTCCTCCAAATTCACACTGCTATTGAGAAATGAAGGCAGGCAGAAAGGTTTGTTTGTTCAAGAATTATATAATTATAATTATATAATTATAATTGAGTAAGTTCCTTTGACTGAATTTTGAAAAGTAAGACTTGAAATTACTTCTGTATCTAAAAATACAATATTTCTTTACCTACTCAGAATAACTTCATTTTCAATATAGATTTCCTGAAAGGAGATAAAGTATACCTTCCTTTGGATTACTAATTATTCTTTTTGGCAATGCCCTTTCCCTGTGAAGCTGTTTGAAATCACTCAAAGAAAATCAAAACAAAAACATGTTAAAAAATGACCAGTACATTGGAAAATTTACATACTAAATATGATATCATTTAATCAGCTATATGCTTAGGTATGTATGTTTTGTGCGTATAAAGTATATGTGATATGTGTCATAAGCCTTTCAACATAAATGACTTTCTAAAGTGTCATAAGCAAGGCATCTTTATGTTTGATAATTCCATCGATGATTTTTTGGTAATCATCAAAAGCATATCACTCCCTGCATTTCGTAAAGACAGAAAAAGACATCATCTCAAAGAAATTGCTCAGCTAGTAGTGGATAATGACCTATTTAATAAAGATTTATTGAATACCTACCATGTGCCAGACACTGTGCTAAGGCTTAGGGATGAGAATATAAATGAAATACAGTCCCTGACTTCATGAAATTCACGGTTTGGTAAAGAAGATACACAATTACAAAACACTTAAATTGACCAATAAGTATATGTGTGGAGTGTTACTGTAAGAAAAAGGAGATACCTAACCTAGCTGGGGGATCTCTGGGACTGCTTGCTGAGTTTAGTCTTAAAGAATGGGTATAGCAGTGATTTAGGCAGGAGAAAATGGGAGAGGGTATTCCATGCTGAGGTGGCCGCCTGACTAAAGGCACAGAGCAGCATGTTGTGGGCACAGAACTGTACTGTTAGAGAAAAACTCATGGTATGTAATGGAGACAGATGAAGCTATGGAGGTAGGCAGTTGTCATATCATGGATGATCTTGTGGGGTATATAAAGGAGCCTGGACTTTCTCTTGGCCTGATAAGGATTTAGAAGTGGAGTGACATTTTCAGATTGTATCTTAGCTAGATCTCCCTGGCTCCTGACAGAAGGATGAATGTGAGGGAGACATGGTGACCAGCTGCAGGAGTGACATAATGAGGACCTGAATCAAGATTGTGACGGTAGGTGTGGTTTCTACTGAGAAAGACCAGCAGACTGTCAGATTAAAATGTGAGGTGATTTCTAGGTGTCTGGATTGGATAAGAGTCAATAGATAACAACGTCTTCCAATCAAAGTAGATAACACAGAAGGAAAAGCCAAGTTGAAAGCTGATGGATTCAGCTTTGGATGTGTTGGATTTGACATGCCTCTGGGTTATCTAGATGCTTTCCAGAAGGAAGTTAAATACAGGATGCTGAGGAGGAGGTCTGAATGGGAGGTTGAAATTTGAGTCAGCAAAACATAAGAGATATTTGAAATCGTGAGACTGGATATTTGGGATTTTGTTTTTGTTTTTGATTTTAGCCATTCAAACAGGTGTGTAGTAGTAGCTCATGGTGGTTTTAATTTTTATTTCCCTAATGTCTAATGATGTTTTGCATATTTTCAAATGTTTATTTGCTATTCATATTAACTTCTTTGGGGATGTGTCTGCTCATAATTTTTCCCCATTTAAAAATTTAATTTGTTTTCTTATTATTGTGTTTTGAGAGTTATTTGTATGTTCTCAATATGTCTTCTACCAGATATATGCTTTGCAAATATTTTCTCCCAGTGTGTGGCTTCAGTGTTTTCTGAAGACCATAGTTTTTATTTTGTTTAAGTATCATTTTTTCATTTTATCTTTTCTGCATCATGCTTTTGGTGTTGCACCTAAGAAATCTTTGCCTAAGGTCACAAATATTTTCTCCTGTTTTCCTTTGGAAGTTTCAAGTTTTTCACTTACATCTATGAGACATTTTGAGTTTATTTTTGTTTATTGAGGAATGGATTGATATAATGTGAGTGGATAGAACCAATCACTAAGAGTGTACACAATGAGAAGGCCAAAAGATGGATGAAATTCGGGGAGAAAGGATAAGCCTAGGCTAAAGGAAGCGGAGTTGAGCAAAAAAGACACAAGGCATTGTCAGAGAAGCACAAGGAAAACTCTGAATAATCAACAGTCTACTGAGATAAGCAATGGAACTTGTCTTCTGAACTTGGATGAGGTCATTAGTGACCTTAGGAAGAGCATATTCAGTCAAAACAAATCATTTCGACATTGGAACTGCCATTTAACCAACCACTTTAAGAATTCCCCCTGTGGAAGCATTGGGACGAGGTCTGAAATCCCTGAGCATTCTTAAAGGTCACTTCTCGGGGCACAGGAGGGTCTTGGGCTTCCCGACACTGACGATGACTGAGGCAGATTCCCGTCACGCCCCTTGGGGCACTCCAGAATGAGGTCTTGGGGACAGACCCAAGGAATCACCGCCCCGCTGGGAAATCTGAACTAACACTCACCAACGGGTTTGCCAAGCTGGCAGCTCACGAGGGAGGCAGCTGGTGAAACTACGGCCGAATGAAAAGGCGAGGATGGGAACCTGAGCACTTGGGCAATCCCAGGGCAGACTAGGGAAACCCCTTCCACCCGCCAACCCCTCGTGTGTCTGGAGGAGGAGAGGGGGAGGGCGTGGGGCTCCTCGGGCCAACTTCGCGGCCGGCTCTCCTCGCGAGCGAAGAGCTCCTGCACTTAGCCGGTCCCAGGCTGCGGGCTTAAACATAGGGGATCGCAGGCAGGCCTCGTCCCTTCCCAAATGTCATGCTGGGGGCACTGGTCAGACTCCCTCTGACCGGCTAACCTTTCGCCTCCCCGCCCCAGCATCCTGCGTATCATTCTTAGTCGCGGCTGGACAACGTCGCCCCGCCAGGTGCCGGAACGAGCCATCCCTTCCAGCTAGTCGTAAAGTGCCGCAAAGCGCAGCGCCGGCGCTTTGCGGCACCGTAGGTGAGGCTGCAGCGTGGATCCTCGCTCCGCGCAAATCCTCCGGTTGGGCAGCTGTTTCTGGGAAACCGCGGCAGATAGGAGTTTGGGGAGGACGGTGATCCAGCTACGATTCTCTCAAAGGGTAATTGCTCCTAGGTTTGTGTAACAAGAGAGAAAGCGAGTAGGGTTGTTTAAAAACAATACAATCCTTATTTAAAAGGCTTGAAGTAAGATTCTTAAACCTCCCTCCTTGTGACATGCCGTCCCTCCTCGTGCTATTTTGGCTTTCGTCTAAGTGTTCATCACTAGATTTTAGGCATCCTCTATGTAGCTGACACTTGATTTTCTTATTCATTTCGTCCTGCAGTCGCCCTCCCCCTGGACTTTGAAATGCTTTACATGATCGGTTTGGGCCTGGGAGATGCCAAGGACATCACAGTCAAGGGGCTGGAAGTTGTAAGACGCTGCAGTCGAGTGTATCTGGAAGCCTATACCTCAGTCCTGACTGTAGGGAAGGAAGTTCTGGTAGGTGCTTAAGGCTTTCCAGCCTCCTGGGAAGAACGATATTTAACAGCTGGTTTTTATTACACCAAGCTGAGCCGAATTTTTCAGGTCTGTTGGTTCAAACCCTTTAAAACACATGCCCTGCTTATTATTAAGAATCTGAGGAGTACAAGAATGGAAATAACACACTAACCAAGTGACTTGGAAAATGAAAGCGTGCTTTTTCTTACTTTACAAGTCTAACTGTGTAGCTTTCTCCATTAAATAGGAAAGTTATTTTACACTCCTGGGGATAATTATCAGAATCCCATATTTCATGAGATAGCCAAGAAATCCTTTCTGAGTTGAGTGCTAATGAGGTGCTAACACAGCCTTAATGAGCTGGTTAGGTATTCAGGAACCAAGCTGAAAACCTCCCCCCTTTGAAGTATTTCCATAGGGAGTGGTAATCGCCTTTCTGTCTGTATCATATCCAGAGAGATCTAACCTTTGAATAGACATCTCCCAGTAAGGCTTATACTCATACACTTGGATGTATTGAGTGAGCCTGGAACTTAGTAACCGTAGAATTTGCTAGTATATCATACATTTACCTGGCTTTGCTAAGGGCTCAGTAAATTTTGGAGGAGAGGTCAAATTCAGGTTCATTGTCAAATTTCAAATAGAATGTAAATTAAGATGAAAAGATTGATGGACATGTTATAGGAGGAGGGAGAACATTTTAGGATTGGTGTATCAAGTCTTCCAGAGAAAAAGGTGACCTAGAGAATTTCAGGTCTTCTGGCCTCTCAGATTCACAGCCCAGAGAATTCTGAAGGTCTCAGAGTTTCTTTAAAATCTTAAAGAAGGACTGCTACTTGATTGGCCATGCATTGAAATAAAAGTTGTGTCTAATGACCAGCTTTGATTTGTTGGCTCCAGTTTATTAGGATGGAGCCAAAATATCCAAGTTCAAGATGATAGAAATGTTCCTCTCTAGTGGTAAAGGACAATTAGAATGAACTTAAAATCTTTTTAGAGAATATAGACAAATAAATCAGTAGTTTTATAGAATTGGACCTGGTTTTATGTCTTTGCTCTGTCACATGTTAACATGTGACCTTGGACAAGCCCTTTAACTGTAGTTTCTTACTTTGTAAAAAGAGGACAGAAATGCCTACCTTATAGGATTTTAGCATAGCGTCTGGCACAAAAGTGTTCAGAAAACATGAGTTGTTAACAGATACATTTCCAAACGTCTCTAAACCTCATTTTCTTCATTTGTCAAATGGAGATAATAATCAGTTGGAAGGCTATTAAGATTATATCATTTATTAAGATGATGTATGTGAAAGTGCTTTGCAAATTTAAGTGCTAGCTAAATGTTAATTTCGGTTGCTATGATTTTTTTTAAGTATTATATTTTTTCCCCAAAAACATATCTGTAGAGTTACTACATACAGGGTCAAGATCTGGGGCTGAGCTCAACCTCACAGGTAAATCATATGTACTTTGTTAAGGTACTAGAATTCTATTCCTCAACAATAAAAAGTGCTAATATTTTTAGAACACTTATTATGCACTGTTTTAAACACTTTACATGTAGAACAGGATTATTACTCTTTAATTACTGTTCACAGTTTTAGAGGCACAGAGAAACTTGTCCAGGGTCATACAGATAGTGAATGATAGAGCCAGAATATGGGCCAAAGCAGTCCTCAGTTGAGATCCACCACTTTTGACCATACTGTGTCTCTGTACTCCTAGGGATAGGTAATAGCTTCACAAAATATAACGTCACAGAACACCTACAGAGAAGTTAGAATTCAAGTAAAGTGGTCAATCCTGGATCCCTCCCTGTCACAAAATTCCACTGATCTGCTCTCCATGAGCCCCTCTGGGTCCTCAATTCATGTTCTTCCCTGAACAACTTTCCATACATCAGCCACCTTAAATGAATCCTTTCTGGAATAAAGTAAGGTATAAATAAATACTATCATGCCTTATATTGCCCAGTAAAATTTTAGAACCACTTTATCTTCAGCCACTTTCTTTCTTCCTTTAATTTCTACCTTTTCTTTCTTCTTTAAACAAATTACTTAAAAAGTTGTTAAGATGTGCTCGTACAATCTGGTCTCAATAAGTCTAGACAGTTATTATACAGTGAAAAAAAGATGGGAAAATTCTGTTTTCTGTAATGAATATATGCTTTCTTTTATCACTAATTACACAAAATAATTTTTTTAAAAGCACACATGGATGTTGCTAAAGAAATCTAGAATTTATCTGTTCTTACATTGAAAGCTATTATTTTCAAATTGCCAGATGGGTAGTATCGTTTATATATTCCCTATTATTCAGAAGTTAATTAAACTAGAGACAGTGAATCCAGGAAAGAGTTTTAGTTTTGGTATATACAGTTTGGATTTCTTTAGGCACTTTCTGTGGCTAAATTATTATCTTATGTGCCTATCTGATATAACGCACCTATATACGTTATACAATGAGATATAAGCTATGATCTTTGTTCTCAAGTGGGTCATGATTCATCTGCGTTTACCCAGGAAAACTTAAATAATACTGGAAGATGTAAATAACAATTCATGACAGTAGTGGAAGAGAGAAACTATAAAATTATATTGCTGACAAGAACTTGATTATTTTATTTAAGCCAACACTTTTTCACCAATTAAGTAGTAGAAGCTATCTCAAATAGGTACTAGTTATTAATTACAATTGGGGTACATGTAAGAGAGAAGGTCACTTCAGGCTGTGCTGGTCAGGGAATACTATGGAACAGATGGAATTTGAGCTATGTTTTAAAACGACACATCTCAATTGTTTTATTTTTGTTTTGTTTCTTTTGTTTAAATCATGGTCCAAATACAAAATGATAATATTTGTATAGCTCTTCAGGATAAATGGAGGAAGCTGCTCATGGCCGGCGAGGACTAACTTTGGGGCCCTAGCTACCCTGCATAAAGCAGAGGAGATCATTCATCTCTGCTTGTCTATGCCCCATTTGCAGTTCTGTGAAGTCCTGCAATCAACTAATGTTCTGTGTCCTTGGGCAGTCATTTAAATTTTCTTTGCTCTTTTTCTTATCTGTAAAACAGGAATAAAAATAGTGCCTATGTCATAAATTGTGGTAAAGATTAAATGAATTCATATGCATAAGTTCTTAGAAGACCACAGAGTAAGCCCATTGTAAATGTATTATTACAGATATTGTTATTATAGATGATATTTGATAAAGGGAAGAGCAAGAGATAGTTATTATTATAGATAAGATTTGATAAGGGGAAGAGAAAGAACATTCCTTGCTGAAGAAAAAATAATAGTGAGCAAAAGCAGGGAGGAGAAAAACAAATACTTGCTATAACTTGTTCTTGGGCAACACCGAAATAACTTTCATTTTCCTCTGGTGTATCTTTTCCCACTTTTTCTCCTTCCAGTTTTATTGAGATATAATTGATATACAGCACTGTAAAAGTTTAAAGTGTATAAGTGACATAATGATTTGACTTTCTCACATCATGAAATGATCACAATAAGTTTAGTTAACATCCATCATCTCATATAGATACAAAGTAAAAGAAAAAGAAAAAGAATTGTTTTCCTTGTGATGAGAACTCTTCGGATTTACTCTTGTAACAACTTTCATATGTAGAGTACAGCAGTGTTAATTATATTTATCATTGTTCCTTCTCTTTTCTTCCTAACCTACTTCACCTGGGTATACCAGCCAACTCTGTTTCCTTGTCCTCCTATCTAACTGCTGTGGGTTGAGATTGGAGGGATAGGAGAGAACAGTAAAGAACTTTGCATTGAGAAAAATGAGGCCATCAGCTATGACCTTTATTAGCTTCCTATTTATCCTTACCCTAAATCTGAATCTGTCCTCCCTCCAGTCTTAGAAAATGACTTGTAAGATGAGGTTCTCTTCCTGTTCAAGTCTAATGCCATCTAGATGGGTTTTCTTTCAAACTTCTTCTCTCCATTCCTCTGGAACCTTACTCCTGTCAATTATTCTTTCTTCTTTACGTTTGATCTATATTAATATCCTTTTGTCCTCTCAAGGGTCAAATACAGTTGACCCTTGAACAGCTTGAGTTTGAACTGCACAGATCCACTTATATTTGGGGTTTTTTTCCATAGTAAATACTACAGTACTACTTGATTCGAGGTTGGTTGAATCCACGGTTATGGAGGAATCACGGATATGGAGGGCTGACTATAGGTTATACTCAGATTTTTGACTTTGTGAAGGGTCGGCACCCCTAACCCCTGCATTCTTCAAGGATCAAGTGTATTGTCCATTCTGAAAACTCTCCTTTTTTAAACCTCTTTTCCCCATAGTTATTATTCTGTTTCTCTCTCCTTTTTCCAAAGCTTTTTGAAAAAGCAGTATACTTCTCTTGTCCCCCCACGTCCCCTTATGTCTCAAGACTCCTACAAGCTGACTTCCATTTCTCTGAAATACTTCTGTTTGTTGAACAATTATTTAGTAGCAAGAACTCCAGAGGATGGTTTTGAATTCTTGTCTGGTTTACTTCTTTTGACATAGTTGACTATTCCTTGAAACCGACTTTCAAGACATGGCTCTCTATTGGTTTTATTCCTGCTTTTCCATTTTTCTCAGTCCCCTTTGTAAGCTCCTTACTTTTCCATTCCTACTTTAAATGTTAGTGTTTTTGTTTTCTTTTTAAGATTTTGTTCTTGCATTTGTTTCCATATGCTACTTTGAGCCTCTGCTCTTCTACTTTTTGACTAGGTAATATGTTAAATAGTTTGAAACTCAGAAGATACTAAAAGGTATATACATCAAAAGATTTCTATCCCAGTTCTTCCTTCTGGAGGCAATCATTACTAATTTCTTGTGTATCCTTCCAGAAACACCCAAAAGTAATTTTAGCTGTTAGTTTTTACTTTCTTCCCGATATACAAAGCCCACCAATGTAAAACTAAGAACGAATTTTGAGTTTTACCTTCATTTTCACGAATGGAGAAGATTAGAGCTGAGATTGTACAAAAACTGTCTAATCAATCATTGGATAATATATAGTATAAATTTAAAATCATTTGTTAAATGGTGCTGCTTGTTTTTTAAATTTTCCTTTCCTGACCCTGACTAGCTTTGATGTTCCTATAGCACATATAATGTGGTAGTTAATTCCCCACTAGACATTATGCTCTATAGGGCAGAGGTCATGTGTGTCTCATTCACACAGTTTCCCAGCATCATGCATAGAGCTTGGCATGGAGGTCGTACACAGAAATATTTTTCAAATGAGTGGATGAACGAATACATAAATAAGTGGTTAAGATAAAAATAATGTAGTACCAGTCTATTTCTGCTTTAGCAATCTCTTCCTTTTTTTAAACATTCTTTTTAAAGAGGATCAACCATTTGATTATATTGAGGTGTTAATGTGTGTTTCTCTTTAAGGAGGATGTTTTAAAAAAATAATCTGTTGTTTCAATTAGATAATGAAATATTTCTTGGGTTAGGGTAAGTAATAAATATGAAGTGATCATGATAAAAGTCTTGAGGAGAGAGTGGGTTTTCTGTTGTTAAGTCATTTATAAAATATTGGATAGGATTACTGCCAGCATTAACCTAGTAACATGTGACTGCTTGATTTTTAAGAAATGTTAGAAGTTCAGAAAAGAACATTGTTTCCTTCAGTTTTCAGTAATCATATGTGTGTTCTCTTACATATGTGAATATAAATGTTCCGCAGTTGTTTTTTGTTTGTTTGTTTTGTTTTGTTTTTGGCTGCATTGGGTCTTTGTTGCTGCACGCGGGCTTTCTCTACTTGCGGCGAGCAGGGGCTACTCTTGGTTGCAGTGTGAGGGCTTCTCATTGCGGTGGCTTCTCGTTGCGGAGCACAGTCTCTAGGCGTGTGGGCTTCAGTAGTTGTGGCACGTGGACTCAGTAGTTGTGGCTCGCAGGCTCTAGAGCACAGGCTCAGTAGTTGTGGCGCATGGGCTTAGTTGCTCCACGGCACGTGGGATCTTCCCTAACCAGGGATCAAACCCGTGTCCCCTGCATTGGCAGGTGGATTCTTAACCACTGCACCACCAGGGAAGTCCCCTCTGCAACTGTTAAGTTTATTGGGCTTACAAAATTAAAGTAAGATGTATAAAAATGAAGGATTAAGAAAAAATATGTGGTACAAGTGAAAATAAAACATTTTCATCTATGAAAACATCATTGTCATTGGGAACTTCTGGAACATTATCTCTAAGAAGATATTCAGAGAAAAGGAAAGAATCTTTTTTCACATTTGAGGAACAGATTCTAGTTAAGTATTAGGAAATAATTATCACAGTTGGAACTATAGCCTTTATCTTCAAATGCTTAATCATTTGTTCATTTACTCATTTGCTTGACAAATATTACTGAGTAGCAGATACTCTTCCATTACAGCAATCCTTATAACTTTTGACATATGATATAATCCTTATGGCAAAAATAAACTTCTCAGCATGTAAGAAATAGTATTATTTATCTGTGCATCCACTTTTACTATATTTGAGTTATATTCAACATGTTACTCCACAGGAAATCAGTTATAAGATTCATGATCTTGCATAATAGGTTGTAACCACTGCCCCGTGACCACTAGCACACTCTTACTTACATGCTGCCATTCCAGTTAAGGTCAGCCTCCTGGGTTTGTGCTTTAGAGTTGAACTTCTGGGGATTCGTTCACAAAGCAGTTTGTATGGAGACTTATTATATATTCAGAATTCTTTTCTTGCTCCTGCAACTCTGCCTTTTTTAGCAGGAACTAGGAAATACAGTTTTAAATTAGTCTTTCCTGCAATTATGCAGGAATGTTTGCTGGTTCTGTAAACAACTAAATCTTAATTTTCTACTGTTTCTCATTGAAATTATCTTTTTTTTTAGTCAAGGTCCCATAGATTTCCTAAGGAAAATTTAATCAAACCCAACTACCATGTATGTGTATAATTATTGTTTAATATATTTATTCTGCAGTACTGTGTTTCTGAAGTCAGGCTCATGCATACATGTTCTCTATTCATCCTACAATGTTTGGCCTGGTCTATTGGACCCAAATTTAGAGGTTAATTTAAAATGCAAAGAGCCTGAGGTATTAGGAGGTCTACCTCCTCTTGGGATATTAAGATAGCCCCAAAGACAGAGTTTAATTGCAACATGATACAGAGGGCTAGCTCATTGAAGAGTTGTAGTCAATGATCTCTGTTTGGATGGTTGCCAAGATTTGCACTGGCCCCAGACAAAGACTGTTTTGTGTGTGTGAGAGAGGTGTGTGTGTGTGTGTGTGTGTGTGTGTGTGTGTGTGTGTTGAAATGGTCACCTGTGTCTCATTTTTATATTGGACTTAAATCTATAGGAAGAGTTTTATGGAAGAAAATTGATTCTCGCTGATAGAGAAGAAGTGGAACAGGAAGCAAATAATATTTTAAAGGATGCTGATATCAGTGATGTCGCATTCCTTGTAGTTGGTGATCCATTTGGGTAAGTCAAAGGAGATATTTTGAGTTTTAATTTATTTACTTTTTTAATCATTAAGAATTCTTTTATTACATTTAAAACTTTATCTTCCAGGTCCTGATAGGGGACTGTTTACCTAGGCTCTGTCTAAAATTTTGTAGTTTAAACTTTCATTATCTTTGATATTAATGAAGAAACTTTATTTGGGAAGGATGTCATCATGCATCACTTACATTGATTATCAAGTGTCAACTCTAAAGTTTATATTGTTGCTTCAGCTATTTTTTTAGAAAGTCACTTAGGGCATCAACCTAAACTAGTATATCATTATTAAATAAGTATATTACATTATCAAGAGTTGTACCTGCCATTTATTTTGCAGGTAAGTGCAAGTATCTTCTGCTTGCTTTGTCCTAGGCTTTTTTTTTTCTTTTTTAATCATCTACTATTTAGCAATACTGTTGTCACTTTACTTGCCTTGAATTTATTATTTATCAAGCCTCAGATTTCAATTTCTTATATCCATTGGGAGCTCTGTTCTTCCCCATTACTAAAAAGATGGGCTTATACTTGTCTAGTGAAGCATCATCAATCTCTAATGTCAAGCCAAACAGAACAGTTCTTTTTCTCCAGCTGGTGACCCAGGATTTATGTCACAGGTTTAAGGAACATAAGGACAATTAAATCACTGTGAGCCCACCACCAAGGATATTTTTCAAAACAATGGAGTTACATGTGCATGTGTCTGTCAAAAAGAAAGTAATTTATATCAATATGAGGTGCCAGAGATTATGTATCATTATTATACTTAGTTGCAAATGGTATCCAGTCACTGATGAAGTCCAGTAAACCAATGCTGCTTGAAGTGAGATTTGCAGGCTATTGCCAGCCCACAAACTTACCAGTCCATGATGAGATAACTACAGAAACTGAAAGTAAGCATTTAGAAACTTTTATAGCAATTTTACAAAATAATTTTATCTCTGCTGAAACTAATAATAAAAATTTGGAGCTTGTATTTTGTATTATTTTATATTTTATTTTTCTAATAGTTAATTTTTTTGCATTTTACAAAACTAATGTTCCATGACAATTTAGAACTTAAAAAATATTGGCCTTTCACACAGTTTGAGAAGCACTGCTGTTGACTTTTGTTTTACCAAGTTTTTCATATCCTTTCATTCCTTTCCTCTGTGGCAGCCACTATTCTACCTAATCCAAGCTCTCATTATACTAATTTAATATAGTAGCCTTTTACCTGGTCCAGGTGTAGATCCTTAACTCATTACCTTTGCTGTGATCAAATTCATGTTTGTAGATCCACAATTTTAAAATCTCACGCGGGCTCAAAATTAGACTATTATTAGCTCCATCTTTGGCCAGACATGAAAAATACTGTCTAGCCTGCTCTTCTACTGGTGTCCTGCCGGTCTTGTACTGAAACCCACACTCACGCCAACCAGTTTGCCCTTCCCTGATCGTCATGCTTTCTCACCATCACACATTTGTTCAAACTGTTTTCCTCATCTGTAATGCCCTTTGCCCTATTTGTGACTGTCAGAAACCTACTCATTTTTCAAAGCCCAACTCAAACATCACATTCTCTGTGATATAGTTCCTAATTAACCCAACCAGAAGTTATATCTCTTCCTAACTGCTGACATATTATTCATATTAGTTTTCATATATTACTTCACAAAGTATTTTTTTATTTGTATGTTTACTCTTTAGATTTGTAGGCTGTCCTTCACATTTTTATCTCCCTAGCTTCCTTCACAATACTTGGCTTATAGTAGGCATCAATTAAATATTAATTGAAAGAATTGTTAATATTTTGCCTGAGGTCATGACAAAGGAGGACCAGGTGTATTTGGACTGACATCCATTCAGCAAATATCTTTTGAGCACCTATCTCATGACAGGCATTCCTATGTGCTGGATATATATTAGATGATAACTCATGGGGTTTACAGTTTCGTAAGGGAGACTGACATTAGTTGAAGAAAAAATAATAAATTAAAAAAATCAATAAATCTATAAAGGAAAAAAAAATAGAGACTAACAGGAACAGACTTATTTATGCAGGGTCATACGGAAAATCCTTCATGTGGAGGTGATATTCAAGCAGGTATCTAAAAAGTAAAAGGAAAAGCAGAAGGGAAGAACATTCTAAGCAGAGGGAACAGCAAGAATGTATTCAAGGAACTGAAAGGCCAGAGTGGTTGGAGCTCAGTGAGTGAAGGAAAAAGGGACCTGAGAAGGAGTTAAATAGATAGGTGGGATCCAGACATGTAAGCCTTTGGAGGGAGTAGGGGTTTTGTTTGAAGTACAGTGGTAAACTTTTAGAGGATTATAAGCAGCAAATAATCACAATCTCATTGACATTCTTAAAAGATCACTCTAAATGCTTGAGTGAATGGGTTTTAGGGAGGCAAGGGTAGCTCTGGTAGAAGAAAGAAAAAGACAAACTGGGAAAAGTTTAGAAGGAAAAATGCTCGGATGTATATAGTAGATGAGGAAAAGGAAAGAAGTAAGTCTTCAAGGATTCTGGCTTTAGTAACTGAGTAGTTGATGATGCCATTTTTTGAAATGATGAAAACCAGCAGGAAAAAGGGCTGGGGGAAACAAGAATTGGTTCTGGAAATGTTTTAAGTTTTGGATGTCATACAGACAATTTGATATCTGCTACTGGAGCTCAAGGGAGGATTTATCCTGGTTATATGACTTTTGAAGTCATCAGTATCTAGATGGTATTTAAAACCTGAGTAGTGGATGGAATCACATTAGGAAGGAACAAGAACAAGAACAGAAGACCTAGGATGATCAATCCCTAGGAAACTGGCATTTCATGGTCTCTCAAGAGCAGAGGAGGAGGAAAACCGATAGAGTGTGCTGTCACAGAAGCCAAGAAAACAGAGTGTTTTAGAAAAGAAAGAGTGGTCAGCTTTGATGTACTGCTGAAAGGTTAAGTAGAAGATGAGGATAGAAAAGTGTGTGTAAACTTAAAGGCTTTATTTTATGGAGGAGTTGGTCCTTGAGCAAGGTCTGGTTTAATAGTTGAAGATTGTGGGGTAAGATTGTGGGGTAGGATGGGGGGGGTTGGGTGGAAGGAGGGGTGGAAGGGAAACTTCAATGTAAATGAAAAAACTGAGGCGCAGAGAAAGTGCTGTGACGCTACTCAGAATCCTTCAGTGACTTCGTGGCCTTAAATCTTTTAACAGTTTATCTACTTCTTCCTTTGGCTACTCTTCTTTTTGACTGTGGTAGAGCCAAATTGTATAACTTTGCCATTTTGTAAATGTTTTGCAGTATTCGTTCTCCATGTCTTTGCTCATGCTTTTTCCTTAAACAGACTGTTCTTCCTAGTTTCTATTTAGTGAAATAGTAGATTCTTTAAGACCCAGCTTAGATGCCACCTCTTCCATGAATCCTCCCTTATTTTATTCAGGAGTAAGTGCTTTTTTTTTTTTTTAAACTTCTAGCCAGTTAATTTTCCCTGTGTCAGTGACTAATCATACATAACCTTGTATTTGGATTTATGTAATATTTACTGTAACTGTAGTTATTTTTCATTTATCCGCTGGATTACTGTTGGGATATAGTAGCTGGAGACAGGGTGGTAAGGAATGTGTAAATTTTAATTGGGCCTTGAAGAATTAGAATTTGAATTAATTAAATGGATAAACCAGGAAGGGAATACACAATGCAACAAGGCACTGAAATTCTTCCATGTATATATATGATCAAAAAAATGTACTTTGTTTAATTTTAAGCCCCTTTCTACTTATTTGAATAAAAATTTCAAAAAGAAGGGAAAATTGTTTACTCAATCTTAAATTCTTTTTTCTAATTTTTAAAAATTTTCTAATATTTTAAAATTCTAATATTTTTAAAATATTTAAAAATTTATTATTTTAACCGTTTTTGAGTGTACAGTTCAGTGGCATTAAGAACATTCACACTGTTGTGCATCCATCAGCACCATCTGTCTCCAGCAATCTTAAATTCATGGAGAAGGTAATTGAAAGTAAGTTAAGTCAGTTGGTGTAGTTCTCATCTTTGCCTTTTTATCTAGGTTATTAAAAGGAATGTGGAAGTTAATCACATAAATAACGTAAATGACTCTAAAAATATACTGCATCAGTAGATCTGACTCAGTCATGTGAGAGATGACAGTCTTAAGCTTTCTGTCCCCATAAAGAGCAGTTGAACAGGGTCATCATTAAACAGATTCTTTCTGGACTTCCCTGGTGGCGCAGTGGTTAAGAATCCGCCTGCCAATGCAGGGATCACGGGTTCGATCCCTGGTCCGGGAAGATCCCACATGCTGCGGGGTAACTAAGCCCATGCACCACAACTGCTGAGCCCGTGTGCTGCAGCTACTGAAACCCGTGTGCCTAGAGCCCGTGCTCCGCAACAAGAGAAGCCACCGCAATGAGAGCCCACGCACTGCAGCAAAGAGTAGCCCCCACTCACTGCAACTAGAGAAAGCCCACGCAACAACGAAGACCCAACACAGCCAAAAATAAATAAATTAAAAAACAAAAAACAAATTCTTTCTAAAGATGGTTCTGTTTTTATTCCATTCGCTATTTTAATATGCTCTGTAATATGTTCATGGTACACGCACACACATACACACACACAAATATACCTTTATTCCCCTGTCTCCTATGTGCCTTAATGTGGATCATTTAATTGCTTCCATTCTGCAAATTAATGTTACTATAAAATAAAATTTAAAATAGACATACCAAGCCTTATACATTCAAATTGTCACCTTTATGAACTTCGTTTTATTGATTCCATTGATCACAACATTCTAGAATCTCCTCTTTTGAAATTGCCTTCAGAGCAATTCCAAGTATATTATTAAGAAACATTTACTATTTCTGGGCATGTGGCTCTATCTAGAACCATATGTGTGTGTATATAAGTATATATGATTTTAGATAGAGCCACATGCCCAGAAATAGTAATAAATTTGTCTTTACACACGGCAGTGCACATGCGTGCACACGCACACACGCACTTTCCCAGTCACTACAGTGAAACATTTTCATGAGCCACGGACCTAGAGGAATGCCCAGTATAAGGGTGTTAAGCCCATGGTTCGTACAGTTCTTTTCTTTTTTTTTTAATGAAGCAATATAATCTAGGTAATTGTGATGATAAAATACCAATTTTATCACAGTTTTTCATAGCAGAAATCTGAAAGGCGAATTTAATCACATTTATATCAGTTTCACAAAACCAAATCACTTTGCCAGGTCATTAAATCTTCATAGTACACCAACCACATCTGGTCGTTTTAAATGAACTTGTGATAAAAAGAGAATAATTTTAAACCAGTTTTTCTTTCTGCTCATCTACTTAAATAGCTCACCAAGTAACTAATTCAGTTTTCCCTTAGCTTAGTGTTAAATAGTGAAATTCTGTTGAAAGTGATATTAAAAACTTATAACTGGCATTTATATTATTTTTTAAAAGCTTACTTTAAATCAAATTCATGATTATTTTTATAGTAGTTTGTATTTTACGTGTGTGATTTAAAACAGACTTCCCTGGTGGGCATTCTTTAATCTGTTTCTGACTGCCTCATGGGGTGAAAGCCCTTGATCTTCCTACTTGGTATGCATTGACCAGTTGACAGGTTCTGCTTGTTTGTATGTAGTTTCTCAAACATGCTAATGTTGCTTTCCCCAGTAGGGCCTGGAGTTTTCATCAAGGGGGAAAAATGCCTTTAATAATGCAGTTCTAAATTGATATGGGGTTAAGTTTCACAGTATCCATATTTATATTTACATGTATTCTCTCTTTACCCCAGTCTATCTAATTATAATCTTTAGATCTATCTCAAAAAAGGGAAGGCAGCAGGCAGAATAGGCACACCCTTACACATATTAATTATGCACGGTAACAACCAGGCTGAAAACAGTTATAAATAAAATGACTGCTAGACAGATAAAATCCAACTAGGAATGTATCAGTCAGAACGCTGATCTACAGGCTGTGAAAATGTTCTGCAAATTGTGCCTTATACAGAAACAAAGCCTTCAAAATAGAGCAGAAATCAAGGAGGAAGTCTAGTGCCATAATTTGGAACTCTGTAGCAGAAATTTTAAGAGTTTAAAGGGACCCTAAGACCAAAACATTTGAGAACTGCTACTCAGGAGTTCAGTTGCTGAGTAATATTCCACAGATGTCTTTTGCAGGTGTTAACAGGACGAAAAGAGCAAGTTAAAAGTTCCCTTTTTTCTGTAGCTGCCAAGGCTGCTTTAAGAGTGTTAAAGGTGCAGTTCAGCATTGTACAGGGCCTGTGTAAACTTACACTTTTCTTGCCCAAAAGCCCAGATGAAAGTGTTATGCAGGTGCCTCGAAATATTTGAGGGAAAGCAGTGTCCTTGACCCTTTGATTGACTTGAGCTCATGAAATGTTGTGGCTTTACTGTCTTAAAAAGTTAGCCGTGGTTAGTTTAATCCAACCTGATCTTTTCTCACTACAGAGCTACAACACATAGCGATCTTATTCTGAGAGCAACAAAACTGGGAATCCCTTACCGAGTTATTCACAATGCTTCCATAATGAATGCTGTAGGCTGCTGCGGTTTACAGGTAATACTACAAAAGAACGGGTTTTTTTAATGGTATTTAGCAAAAATGTTTTAGTTTTCTACAAATTTCCAGAGATTTTATTGTATTTCATGAATTATAAGACATTATCATTTTATATAAGACTGTGTATTAAGTTTTTTAATACTAGATTTTTTTATAATAATTTTCCCGTAGCTTAGACTTCTTTCCCCCTCATTGGAATAGATCATTGAAATTTAGCTAGAGAAAGATTTTAATTTTATATCCAAATTGTAATGTACAAAAAAGGGAATATAACCCAATTAAATTGGTTAAGTATTCCTAAAACCTTTTTAAATTATTCCAAATGACTTACTCTGCATTGCTGAGGCCCATGTTTTTCCACCCAATATTGTTTTCTGTGCTATTGAGAGCACAGTGATGCAGCATTTCTTAAAATAATCCATGAAAGAGCTAAAAGCCAGTGATATTAGGCTTTTAAGCCAGCTTTGCAATTATTAATATGTAAAGTTAGTTGTTTTTAACCCAAAAATCTTGGTTCTGAGGAGTTAAAGGAGCACTCCATAACTGTGTTTAATATTTTCTTCCAGGCTGCTGACATTCATTTTACAAGTTTGATATCTGTGTTCTGATGTTCACACATATATAATCCATGACAATTGTGACTGCTTGTGGCCAACAGTAGTTTTAAGACTTTATTGATTGTTAAGACACATTCCTATTTCAGATGTATTATAACAGGAAAAAATTTGCATCTTAGAATCCATGAAATAGGTATTTCCCATATATCTTCCTGGAATGCATAATTTAAAATGGCTGTTTACAAAGTAAAGGACAGCATGAACTGAGAACTGTTGGCCTGTATTGGTTGGTTTCCTCTCTGTGAATATGAAACAGGCATTTTATTTTAATGAAATCTTAAATATTTTGATCATATATATGGAGAGTACATTAGAAAAGTAGTCAAGAGTCTCTCAAATATTCTCAAAATCAAATAAAAGAAAAAATAGTAAAGATTTTTTGAGAATCATTTATGTATTTCCAATCTCTTGGGAAATATAAAGATAGCTTGATCCTTTCTGCGCATGTATTTTAAAGGAAATATAATCCCATAAAATTTAATTAATACTTCTATGCTTTAGTGAAGCCCATGGATAAAAGCTACTATCAGTTATGAAGTACTGGCATGATTATTCTGATAAATGCAGTTTTTAATTTTCTACACACTAATTAGGTGTCCCAAATTAAAGGTGTGATACCACACAGAATAAGAGCTGCTGATTATTAGGCGCAAAGAGACAACTCACAGCCAGTGGATCACCTAGACTCTGAATTCAATTGCTAGTTGTATATATAGGAAATCTCAAAAAACACAACTTTTTCTTTTCTTTTGTTCTGAGGATCAATAAAATGCTATTTAATTCATCCATTAAAAAAAGAAATAGTTGTTTACAGCAAGAAGCTACATTAGCCTTGGTACCCAATGCTGTGTCTGTGGCTTTAGAGGGACCTGTATTTTCTGTATTACCTGTGAAGAATAGCTCACTTTAATTGACTAATCCTGGCCAGGCATCCCAGAAATATTGCCTTTGGTTCTGAAGAACCAGAGAAAAAGTATAAATGATTCACCTTTCAGTATTCATTACTTCCTCTTAGTTATGACTACGTCTAAATTGGCAAAGAACTTTGCTGTCTGTTTTGTCTTCTAAAAACATGCATACTTAAAAAAAACCTTGCCAATTCAAGTCTTTTTTACACTTAAAATTTTTTCCAAACATTTCTGTGTTGGAATAAATTGAATTCTTGACTCTCAGATTCTTGAGTGATTCTCAGTCCAATATTCTTTCCTCTAGACATTCTCTCTTTTAATCATTTAAGAATGATTGCCAGGAGAAAGGAAAAAAAGAGAGGAATAAATTATGTGATAGACAAAGACATATAAATCTTAAACTAATGGACTATATATAAGAGACTATGTATATTTTTTCATATTGGTTTAATTTTTATTTCTGGTGAAGAAGGTTAGTTAGCCCCTTTCCATCATATTTTGCTCTAAATTATCTTCTAATATCTATTATTTAGAGTTTTTTGCTTTTTAAGCATAAAATTTTTTTTAACATCTTTATTGGAGTATAATTGCTTTACAATGTTGTGTTAGTTTCTGCTGTATAACAAAGTGAATCAGCTATATGCATATGTATATCCCCATATCCCCTCCCTCTTGCGTCTCCCTCCCACCCCTCTAGGTAGTCACAGAGCACTGAGCTGATCTCCCTGTGCTATGCAGCTGCTTCCCACTAGCTTTCTATTTTACATTTGGTAGTGTATATATGTCAGTGCTACTCTTTCACTCTGTCCCAGCTTACCCTTCCCCCTCCCCGTGTCCTCAAGTCCATTCTCTGTGTCTGTGTCTTTGTCTTTATTGCTGTCCTGCCCCTAGGTTCATCAGAACCATTTTTTTTTTTAGATTCCATATATATGCATTAGCATACGGTATTTGTTTTTCTCTTTCTGACTTTCTTCACTCTGTATGACAGACACTAGGTCCATCCACCTCACTACAAATAACTCAATTTCGTTTCTTTTTATGGCTGAGTAATATTCCATTTTATAAATGTGCCACATCTTCTTTATCCATTCGTCTGTCGATGGACACTTAGGTTGCTTCCATGTCCTGGCTATTGTAAATAGTGCTGCAGTGAACATTGTGGTACATGACTCTTTTTGAATTATGGTTTTCTCAGGGTATAAGGCATAAAAATTTTAAAAGATCTTTGTCTTTATTATGTAAATCTGTTATCCAGACTGGGTAAAGCTAGACTAGGGTGACGCTTTCCCTCTGATCCCCTACACTGATAAAGAAGTACGGTATTATTGTTCTCATATTTAAAATGGGTGAAGGTATTTGAGAGGGAATTTACTATGATAATTGACGGTCTCCATACATATAAGCCCCCAAAATCATATCCACATTTACATATATTATTATTATTTTAAATTTAGCTTTCTCTCAGTTTTATATGGGATTTCTCTAAGCAGCCACAAAGTGCTGTTTCCCCATCTTGGTTCTGTTCCCTAATCTGGATATGAAATGACTTACTACTAGTGTGAAAAACAGGAAGTACCTTTCTATTTTCTGTTTTTCGTATTTATGAAATCTCTATGAAAGTGTAATTCTTGTACCACCCAAGGTATTCATATCCCAGGAGAAGGAGGTAATTATTGATTCCTTTGTATAGCTTTCTAAGATAAAAGACATTAAAAAATTAATCATATGCATAGCACACTTAAATTTTAAAATAAATGTATATGGATATCCTGCATAATGCAAAAATTTTGGCCAAGTCCCCTTCCTTATAATAGCTAGTCTTTTTCTCTTTACTCTTTGGACTAGCATTTATGGAAAAAACAATAACCTGTACCAGTGATTCTCAGACTTTAGTATTCATCAGAATCACCTAAAGGGATTATTAAAGAGTTTCCTGGGCCTTCCCTTCAGATTTTCTGATACAGTGTATATCTGCAGTAGGGGTCTGAGAATTTGCATTTCTGAAAAGTTCTCAGGTGATGCTGAAGCTGCTGGTACAGGCACCACACTTTGAGATTCATCAACCTAGACAGATAAAAAATTTCTTAGAAAGTTAAAAACTGCACTGTCATTCTTTTAGTATGGCAGAATTGGAAAAGTAGATTTTAGTTCCCAGAAATATGCTTGCTCAATGTAGAGTGTTAACAGGTCACCTTGCCATGCTCTCTTGCTCAATTTTCTAAAAAGGAAGTGGGCACCACTTTCGAAAGGCATTCTGTCATCTATGTGAAAGAGCTTTCCTATGAATTGAAAAACAGCCATCCAGTTGTTAAACAGAAGTTCTACTTGGGTAAGGTTACAGACCTGAACAGTATATACTTTCCAACATCTTCACCTTAGGTTAAAGAGGAGTAGTATGAAATTCCTAACCTGAGAATGGGTACAATTTTTTTAGCTATCATTTATCAGCTCCTTTTGAACTATCTTTTTTGTTTTTGTTGTTTTCTAAAGCAGCATAGTTCAGAATCGACCACTGAGTATTTTTTATTAACTTTGTAGTTTATTAACCAACAGAAGATTCTTGATTATCAGTATCTATGAAGGTAAGTAGTTGCATAGACTAACACTTCTACACACACACACACATACACACACAGCCAGTTGATATGCATTCTATTCTAGGCATGCCATAAATACAGTTCCTTACCACAAACCCCATATACCTAATGAAATTTTGGTTTTGTTGTTATATGCAAAGTATATTAGAGGTTGCCAAGTTAGACATCATTAGTCGGAATAGTGATCTGTTTATTCAACAAATACTGTTTGTCTTCTTATTGTTTGCCTACTGAGTTTCTTTGAATATGGTGGTAAACCTGACCAAGAAGGTCTCTGCTCTCAAAGAGCTTACATTCTAGTAGGAAAGAGAGGCAATAACAAATTTAAAAAATAAAGTCAGGTAGTGGCAAGTATAAGAAATTCAAGTAGACTGCTAGTTTAGAGTGTGACTAGGTCACTACTGTAGTTGGGTAGTCAGGGGAGGTCTCTCAGGGTGGTAACATTTAAGATATGAATCAAGAAGGAACAACCATATCCCAGTCAGAAGGAACAGTTTGGACAAAGACCCTAAAGCGGAGATGAGCTTGGCTTGTTAAAGGAACCAAAGGAAGGCTTGCTGGAGAGTAGTAGGCAAGGAGAGGAGTGATCTGAGGCTGGATAGGTGGGTAAGGTTGGACCACTAGACTAATACACTGTCAGGAATTTGGATTTTATTCTAAGTGATATAGACTAACTGCCTTTAGAGGGATTTAAACAGAGCAAATACTTGATCTGGTAAGTGTTTTAAAAAGATATCTCTGGCTGGTATGTGGAGATTGAATTTCTGCCAGGCAAGACTAGAAGTGAGGAAATCAATTAGTAGGTTTATTGCAGTCTTTTAGAGAAGAGGTGATGGGGGCTTGGACTTCATGGAGAGGGTAGGGTGCAGTAGACGATTAAAAGAAGTAGATACATAGGAGCAGTGTTTATTAAGAGAATTGAGATTTAGGGAGATGTAGAGAGCCATTTGTGCCTTACTGATAATCCTAGGAAAGGAAACGGACTCTGTATGCTAATGGATCCTACCATCTCACTACCACAGTTATCATGGTCCTTACCCCCATAGACTTGTCCATGGGGCTGGACCCTCCGAAAACCATTGCCCAGGTGTTCTCTCATTTTGCTTGGTTGTGTTAACTTGTCATTTCTAGAGAAGTTGCCTCCTGTCCTAAGAACCCTGTGCCAGTCTTCCTATGCTTTCAGGACCATTATCAATCTTAGAACTGATTATGTAGAAGAATAGGATTGGGTTTGTCTTATTCCCAGACTCTCAAAGGCATGATGTTTCCCTGAAGTATCTCCTTTTTTTCTTATGAACAGTTGGTAGTCCCAGCATAGATAATAAGTGTATGTATGTTAAGTGAAAGAAGTGAGACATAGAAGACCACATAATTTATGATTCCGTTTACATAAAGTGTCCAGAAAAAGCAAATCTATAGAGACAGAAAGCAATTAGTGGTTGGCTGGGGCTGGGGATGAGAACAAGGATTAAGTAGAAATGGACATAAGGGATCTGGAGTGATAAAAATTCTCTAAAACTGGATATAGTGATGGTTGCACAACTTAGATTTACTAAAAATCATTTCATGTACACTTGGAATGGGTGAATGTTATGGTATGATAATTATACCTCAATAAAGTGGTTTAGAAAAGGAATTCTAAGGGGTTTTCTAGATGGACAAGAAGTTAAAAGACATTCCCAAAAGCGAGAAAGGTAGAGTTAGAGAGTCATGGAGGCACTTTGGGGCATCTGCAAGGTATTACAGAAACACGAGTGAATCCATACATACATACCACAGAAACCTTGGCTATCTAGAGATTAGTTAACACAAGACTTAAAATACATATGTTGGGTAAAAACTGACTACATATTGGGAAGAATTAGTAAAGGAAAGGTATAATGGATGTAATGGAAAAGGTTTAGAGTTTAACTGTAAATTAAAAGGTTTTGGTTTTACTTTTTGCTCAGGTGGTAACTAAGGAGTCATCTAACTGCTCTGGATCTTAAGTTTCTTAACTACAAGGGGATGAGGTGGGAACAGGGAGGAATGTTGGACAAAACTAGTGGCTTTCAAAGTGCACCATGATTTATGAAGATGCTTTAGGGTTCTGCAGATAATGAAGTAATTGACACCAAAACACAAAGGATAAATCCCTGAGGAGCCAGGTCATTATCTTTAACTCAGTTTTTAACATCAGTGATGTTCTATGTAAGAATTCATTTGGAAAAAAGATTTGTCACTAAAAAGTATGAAGAATACTAAACTAGCTAAGTTCTAATATCCTGTAGTTTTGGAAGCTAAAAAGCTGGCCTGTTGGGACCTCCCTGGTGGCGCAGTGGTTAAGAATCCACCTGCCAATGCAGGGGACACAGGTTCAAGCCCTGGTCTGGGAAGATCCCACATGCTGTGGAGCAACTAAGCCCGTGCGCCACAACTACTGAGCCTGTGCTCTAGAGCCCGCGAGCCACAACTACTGACCCCACGTGCCACAACTACTGAGCCTGCGCGTCTAAAGCCCGTGCTCTGCAACAAGAGAAGCCACCACAATGAGAAGCCCGCACACCACAACGAAGAGCAGCCCCCACTCGCAGCAACTGGAGAAAGCCCACGTGCAACAACAAAGACCCAATGCAGCCAAAAATAAATAAATAATTAAAAAAAAAAAGATTTATTAAAAAAAAAAGCGGGCCTGTTTTCCAGCTTTAGGCAAAGGATACATAGACCAAGATATATTAGATACTCAAATTTTCATTGAGTTAATTTTAAGATATTTTGCAATTAAAATATTAGTTATAAACACGTATACTTTAAAATCATGTTACTTGAAATTCCTAAGTAACAGATATTTCTAACACTTATTTGTATTTTGAGGATTTTTCTAGTCAAAGAAAAATCCATTTATTTGTCGAGAGCCAGGCAAGGTGGTTGTATTTAGACATTCCTGATAATGAAAAGTCAAGGATTTTTCTCAGTACACAAAAGACAAGAGGAACAAGTCCTTCTTCTCTTGAAATCTTCAAGTTAGGCATTTAGCAGCTTAATCATGCAGAATCAGAATTGCTTTTATTATTGTTGCTGCTTTTGAAGAGCCACTTACAAAATAACGTTTTTTCGTGATAACAAGTGACATATATACGCATAGAAAATCAGGAAAATACAGTAAGTATAAAGAAGAAAATAAAAGCATCCGTGGTCTCACCACCTGAAGGTAACCATAGTTACCATTTTGGTATGTTTTCTTTCAGTCTTTTTACTTAGCACTTACTGTGTGTACATTCTCCTGAATCTGACAGGCTAAAAAAGAATTACAGATCCTAAAATAATTTTTTTGCATGGTACTTTCATTTATTGTTAGCCATTTGTGTGATAGAATGTGTTAATTCTTTTGTAAAAGTTTGGTGACTGAAATGATTTTGAGACATTTTTAAAGGAAAGATAAATAAGACAGTTTGAAACCAGGTAGCAATGGTTTCTGCATTAAAAACTGCATTATCAGTTGTGGCTGACTTCAGGGAAAAAGGTTGTATAATTTTCTCATCATTATGAAATTCTTCCACTTTCGCTGACTGTTGCGTGAGTGACCTTGATTATTGCCATATGTTCCTCTGTTTATATAATACATATCTACTTTGGGAAAAAATGTATATTACTTTCAAAAAATAAGAACTCATTTCCTTCCTTTTTTTTAAATAACACAACACTCATTGTGATAGTCAGCATTTTTGACCTTGTAGTAGTTCTTACTGTTAGTTTTCAGAAGCATTAAATTGCTTTCATTGTTGTCCAGGCACTATTGTAGAAATGATAAAACCTAACGAGTACAAAGAACACTTAACAAGGTAATAAGGGTATTAGAGCTCTACATTACTATGTAACCTTAGAAGAATTCATCTAATAAGTTCTCTGTTCTTTTAGTCACTTTGGAATTATTTTTGACCACCTGTTAAATCATGAGCAGGTTAAAATTTTTTTCCTTCCTTTCCATTTCCTTTTTTTAGTCACTAGTTTAATAGCCACCTTCCCATCATTCTCTTCCACTTTATAGTTTTCTGCTTAAATTGTAGATCTGATTGTGCCGTTATTCTACTCAAACAATCCTGGTAAATCTCTATCCTATAAGAGTATTCAGTTGCTTGCATATGTTTATGTGCTTACCATATTATAAACTCCTTAATTTACTTATCTTCACATCTTCCATGGTACTTTATTGCAGTGCCATGCACATATAATCAATGTGTGACAAATATTTGCTGAGTTGAATTGCTTATTTATTTATTCCCCCCTCCCCACCCCCTACCCCAAGTTGGATCTTGTCTTTGGAATTGTATGCTTTAAATTGTAATTCTTTCACTTAATTTGTATGTGGGTTCTCTCATTTATATGTGAAAATATAAATCTAGCTGCTCTTCTGTCTAGTCATTCAGCTTTATCTGTGTACCTAGTGTGTAGCCATGTGTATAATCTTTCTTACTGTTAGCAAAAGTCAGTGTTTTATCAATGTTAAGCAAAATGCATGTGAAGATTAAAAACAGCAAGTATTCTATATAAAAAACTAGTAACTCTTGATTATATGGTTTTGTGGTACATTTTTTGACAACTCTGCTGGCTCAGCTTTCTTTTACCTCACAGATTTAAGTGATCTGATTAGGATATACATATATAAAAGATACATGGGCTTGATAGAGTTCTTAGCAAATTAAATTTTCTAATTTTTCCATATCCAGAAAAGATACTTTTTAACCTAAAAATCACAAAATATTTTCATTTGAATATAAAATACCAAAGCATTAAAATCTAATTATAAAATGGAGTTTACAAAGCATCTGTGCTTCTGAAAGAAAGGAAATACTGGCAGCGAGATGAATTAAGACTATTAAGGTCATTCAGGCAGGTGGTACTGAGAACTCAAACTAAGGTAGAGGGAAAAGAAATTAATAGTTTCTAGATAAACTGTAGAGCTAGAATTGACAGGAATTGGTACCTGGTAAGGTGTCAGGAATTAGAGATACTTGTTAGAGGCAAAGTGAGGCGATACTTATTTCTAGATACTTGCTTAATGCCATTGTAAATACTGCCCAGGATTTCCCACCTCTGTTACTTTGTTCACATCATCTCATTCTTCTGCATGTTCAACTTCCCCAGGCTAAATCTTACCCGTCCTTTAAGGTCCAGCTTATATCCTGTCTATTCAGAAGTTACCTTCAGGTGCGCTCTCGGTGGGGGAAATGCTGAACTCTTATACAATCTATATCTAATTTTTTATTATTATTAATTACCTCATATTTGTCTTGTGCATCTTTTCACTCTTAACTAGTGCCTTATATATAATTAAGTAAATCATTTTGAATTGAGTTTTTGTCTTCAGTTGATAAAAAACATGATCCAGCATCAAGTTAGATAAACTGCTTTCCTTGTAACTTACTCTAGGTTAAAACACACACAAAAAGCCTGTATTTACCTACTGTTTTTGAAAACAGTTCTTTTTGTAATCTTTAAATGTAGATCTGCATCAATAATGGTTTGGGGGAAAATGATCACAAGCACAAAGGCTTACATTTTTAGGATGGTAGGTGCTTAGGCTTCTGTAACCTCAGTTCTCGTCACTGTATGATTTTGTTCCAGTTTCTTTTTGTAATTTACTGGTAAGTCCTTGAATTGTGAAACACAAAGGAATTGGCCCTTCTGTTCTTTGAGGTACTGACATCTAAATGGTGAAACTGTTTGCATAATGTTCCAGAATTCATTGAAGAAGTTTGTACCACAGCCATGGAAATGGTTACAGTCTATAAATCAGGGTCCTAGGAAGCAGTGCTTATGTGAGGTTTTCTTTAATCCCCCAAATTAGACAATTGAAAGAGGCTTTTACATAAAGTGTTTCAACTAATGTTTATATGTGACTAGCATCTCAATTCTCTTTTAAATCATCTATCCCCTTCTTTTTGAATGAAGAATTTACCTCCATGACTATATTTTCATGACTCTTAAAATATTGAAAAGTATTTTAGTATAAAAATATTTAGTATAAAAATATTTAAAGTACTTATATATGGTTGCATATGAAATTTTCTTTAATGGTTTTCCTTTAAAGTTTTTTTTAATAGAGTAATGTTAATATTTTAAAATCTGATCAGAGATGCCAAAAATCCTTTTAAGAATGTAAACGATTGAACTTGTCAGAATTAAATCATAAACATAGTTTCAAATGTTTGGTAATATTTTTGAGCTCACTCCAGTAAGGAGAGCAGTTGGATTATAGCACAACACAGCATTTTAGAACATCTTCATATCATCATTATAAACATTATCGTTGTTACATTATCAAATTCCTAACATTTATTGAGTCTTTACTATGGCACTAGGCACTACATACAGTATGTCATTTAATCCTTAACAAAACACATTATTAGGTTTATAATTATTATATCCATTTTGCAAGGGGGTTCCTCCTGAAAGTCACCGAACTAGTCACCATGATCATCCAACTAGTAGGAACCAGAGCCATGACTCCAGAGCTTTTGCCTGCTATGTAAGGTATAAGTGAGACTGCATACTTCGTGAGGACCGGAGCTCTGCTTTGCTTCTCACTTTATGCCTGTGCATAGCGTAATGCCTGGCACATAGTGGATGATTTATAATAAATATTTGTTGGACAGATTTGCCTCTTATAGAACAACAGCAATAACAGAAGCCCTCAACAGAGCTAGGCTTAGTCCTTGTAGCTTGGGTGAATGTATTCCAGGGATCTTACATTGGAACTCTAAATACATTTATTACAGAGAAACCATGTTAGGTGTGGCTGGAAGGTTTATGACTGAATTCTGAGAGTTACATGGGTCTTTGTACACTAATCTATGAATTCGACTGCCACTGGATAGCATGGCTTCTCTGGGAAAATACCTTTTCATACAATTTTCAAATGGACTTTGGGAATAAAGCCTATTGGTAGGTAGGTTGGAGGTTGTGGCCATATAAGGAATATGATGAACCTTCCCTTGGGATCTCAAAGTCACCATTATGAGTATCGGTGATAGTTTTTAAGCCCTCAACATATAAAAATTGAGAAAAGTTGAGGTTCTTTAGTGATGGAGGGATGGAGGACTTTGAATGTCCTAGCTTCTCTCTTTCCTCCCTATATGCCTCTTGCAGCAGCTTCTGAAAACTGAGAAGCCTGGGGACAATAATCCCTTCTCCAGACCAGTTTCTTCATTTTTGAAATGAAGAAGTTTAGGCTTAGAAAAGTTAGGTGATTTCCTGAAGTCACATAGCTGTTTCAATCACACAGCTAACTTACGGCAGAGGACTAGATGTAATTTCCAGCATTTAGTGCTTTCCAGCTCTATTAAAAATTCTTTCAGGCACTCTTTAAGTTGAATAATTAAATCTTTACATAACAACTTCAGTGTTACGTTTTACCATATATTAAGTCTTTGAAAATAAAATCCTTTGTGCAGTACCTAGATAAGAACTAATATAAGCATATTATTCACAGTTTGAATAACTTTTTACATGTTATTTGATTCATACAACCTTATGGGTCGGAAGGGCATATGTTATCACTGTTCCTATTTTAAGGATTAAGACTTAGAAAGAATAACGTCACACAGCTAACAAGTTGAGGAACCAAAATTCAAAACTAGATTTTCTCAGCATAAGATTTGGAGTTGGACTCACTTAGTGAGATGTGCAGCCAGCCTGGAAGCAAGTTGGAACAAAGCAAGCTTCTTGGTTGTGTGATGGTCAAGTGAAGTGGGTGGGCCTCTTGGGGGGAAAGGAGGAGGTCTGGGAAAAGGCCTATCACTGAACTCTATAGTGAGGGAATAAACAGTGGGTAAAGTAAGGGAGTAGGTTTTGGGATACGGCTGCAGTGAGTATACAGTGCCTGAATTTTACTGAGACGTCATGGTAGAAAGGAGCTCTTCCTCAGACCTGGGTTTGAGTTTCTTTTTCACTACTAACTGGCTGTGTGACCTTAGGCAAGTCAGTTGATCTTGACAGTGGACTCATCTGTAAAGTGAGGGTAATATTAACTTTGTGAACTGTGCTCTGACTGCTCAAAAGGCTTTTTTTTTTTGGCTTTCTTCTGGGTTCTTTGTATTTCAGTATTTTTAGCAGCTACCTAGCTAAATCATGAAGTAGTTACATATGTTCCCATACTGAATGCAGAAATACTAGAAATCTCTTACTGAAAGGGCATCAGAATGACACCAGCTGCTGTGGATCAAAGAGAATTTTTATTACCTTTTTTTTTTTGTGACAGACTTGATCCCCAGTCCATCTCAAGTTTGGTTCTCGCTTTTTATTTTTATTGTTATCTATGAAATAGTAGTTAGTGAATTGTTCCATCATTAATTAATTTTAGTTTTCATTTTTTCTAGTTGTATAGGTTTGGAGAGACAGTGTCTGTTGTTTTTTGGACGGACACTTGGAGACCAGAAAGCTTCTTTGACAAAGTGAAGAAGAACAGACAAAACGGCATGCACACATTATGCTTACTAGGTAAGGGCTGTGGAGTTTCTTTCGGGTGACAGTATGGAGTAGTCATATTGTTCTCATTTTGATTTTGTGTGAAGGTGAAACTGTTCTGTGGGATACAGGCTAGCTACTCTATGCATGGCATGCTCTCCCCCCGTACTCTGTGGAGAAATGAATTTTCTGTTCCAAATACGGCATGGCTCTTCCTACATACATGCCATAGTTCATGCTGGTGCCTACTTATGCCCTAACAGATCCTCTCCAGCATGCCATCTTTTACCCATTTGTCCATTAAGACCCTGTTCTGGTCAATTTACAGCAATTCAGTAGACGTATTGAGCATTTATTCTTACCACGTTCCATCCTGTCTTCCTTAAGGTGTCCTTTGAATACTGCAGTATAAATGCTATCAGAATCACAGAATTATAGATCTGAAAGAGACTCTTGAGATCATCTTACTGAAGCCCTATTTTACAGATGAAGTTGAGGCCCAGAGATATTGAATCATTTTCCCACTGTCACCCAGATTATTAGTTGCAGAATTCGTAGAATCCAAATAGCCTGTTATTCACAGCTCTTTTCACTGTATTATGCTGCCAAATTCTGTTTCCTACCTAGTGTGGAAATGGCTGGGATCACTGTCTTTGTACACTAAGCTGGTGGTACTGATAGAGCTTCAGAAGGGATGGGCTGCGTTTGTCAGCAGAGGTACTGGAATTGTACTGATTCACATTTGCTATCAGTTCCTATTCTACAGTGTGTGTTGTAAAAATGCTATAATCAGAGCTTTAATCTGTGGCTGGTCAACAGAAAAGAAATAACTGGCATCTTTGATAACTTTGAAATGACACATACTTGGAATCAGAAGACAAAATCTGAGTGCTACTATATACTAGATAGAGAATATTGTAAACAGTCCTTACCTTTGCCTTCATTTTTATCAAATAGGAATAATCTTTTCTTGCCTCATGGAAGTGTTTAAAGCAGTACTTCTCAAACTATTTGTGATGAAGGACCAAGTTTTGTTCTTTTATTTTTATATGTGTGTGTGTATATACACACACATATATAAAATAAATATATGTAAAAATAAATACATATATTTATTTACTTTTAAATTTCTAATCTTTTGTGTCAAAGTCAAATTACTGCAAGTGTTTGTAAACACTTCTTCTCACTCCTGTAGTTTTTTTTTTTTATCATTTATTGGGAACAAAATTCTCACATACTGGCATCAGTCCTCGGATCATACATTGAATTGCACTGTTTTAGTGATACTGTGTGTGAAGTCACAGCAGAAGAATGTCTGCCACATAGCACAGAATCAGGGCAAAGATGAACTCTGTAGTAAGTACAGATATTCAGAACATTAGAAAAGATTCCTATTTGCCAAAGGCATTTAGGTTATTTGTATAATATAGACAGTTCTCTATTATTCAATAATATATAATTTGTACATTATCAGAACCTCAATCAATATGTCTCTTTTAAAAGAGAAGACTGTAGAAAAGTTTTACTAATGGTTAGCATTTCTTATAGGGTAGAAATCGGAAATTATCTAGCAGGGGTTAGCAAACTAGCACCCGTGGATCAAATCTAGCCTACTGCCTGTTTTATAAATAAAGTTTAATTGGAACACAGCCATGCTACTTCATTTATGTATTATCTGTGGCTGCTTTCATGCTCCACTGGCAGCAATAAGTAATTTTGACAGAGACCTTGTGGCCCTCAGAACCTAAAATATTTACTACCTACTTCTTTACAGAACAAGTTTACTGACTCCTGATCTAAAGTGAAATTTTACCTAATCTGATGTGGTACACCCTGTATCCCCCAGTGATTCTGTTTCCCATTACCTTGTATTATTTCTTTTAAGTCTTACCATCCATCTGAATTGTTTTATTAACTTGTTGGTTTTCTTCCCTGCTTCATAAGAGCAGGGACTTTATCTTGCTCATTCCCCTCTTCCAAATGTCTAGAAGTCTGGCACAGTGTAGCTGTTCAACAAATATGTAATGGAAGGTAATTGGTTGAAGTTTACTTTTAGCGTATTTTCTCAGACTTGATCTTATTACCCATTGGCACAGAAAATGTTTAACTCTTGCTAGCTCATTCAGTTCCAGCTGGAATACATTCCTTTTACTCCATTAACATTGACACCTAATTAATTCTAGATCTAGATCAGGCCATGCATGCTTCTCTAACATTTTTTTGGCTTATGCCTATGTCCCACAATTAACTGGTATAATAATGTTTTCTTATTTTAGTTTATTATCAGGGCAATTTAGTAATTCATTATTAATTAGCTTTATAGTTTTATGTTTGGATATTCCATGTGGAAAGATACTAGTTTTCCTTTTTTTGTAGTTCCTACTGGCAGACCGACTGTAACACACTTGTTAATTCATGTGGAATATGCCATTAGATATATCCATCATGTTATCTTAAACTTAGATCCAATTAAGGCCAGCAGTATGTAGAAGGATGTGAGAAGGACAGCCATTAAAAGGACTTTTATTAAAGGCAGAAGTAGAAGTATATGCAACTGAGGGATAAAAAATAGGGATTCATTGGAGCTCAGGTACTAAAAAGCACGTGTGTGTGTGTTTTACAACAGAACTGAGAGGTTTTAAAACAGAACGGGGAGAAAAGTAGTCTTAAGAGGCAAGCTACCTGATAACATCTTCATGTATCATAAAAAATGGGGGAAAGGAGGAAAAATAGGATTTATCTTTTGGAAGCTTTGGAAGGACAGAAAATCAGTTTACAGTATTTATTGAGTATTTACTGTATGCCCAATGTGGAGTTAGGTTCTTCTGGAATACTAAGGAAGTATTAGACATAGGTCCTGCCCTCAGGGTTTTGAAATCTAGTTGGAACTAATGTGCTGTGTACATGAAAGTTTATAGAACAGTTAAGTTCTATTGTATGGAGAGGCAGGAAGGACAAACCAGAACTTTGGCTCTTGAACTCTCTCTAAGAGCTGCCTCTTTTCTTGGCTTTCCTGGGAAAAGACAAACAAGGTTAAACAATATATCTTCCTTGCTCCATTAACAAAAACAGGAACAAGGTGTGAAGTATAAGATATCATGATTCCAAATTCTCAAACCATAGATCTCATCATTTAATCACCTGGAATTCTCATTATTCAAATTAGTACGTATTTATTGAATGCCTGCTGTGGGCCATGCCCTGTAGGGATTAGTGAGACTATGTCATGGTAAGAAACCATAGAGAATTTAAAATTTACTTGGAAGGATAAGACTGATATATATAATGTAATTAGAGATTAATAAAATACAGCATTAATTGTATGGATATTTCAGAGGACAAAGAGCATTTAAGAGGAAGTCAGTAAAGGCTTTCTGAAGGAGCTGGGACTTTTACTCTACTGAAGGGGTAGATAGTTTAAGATGGGCTGGTGGTAGTAGAACCATGTGAACAAATTTATTCAGTAGAATTTATGGAGTATCTACTAGGTACTTCGCATTATGCTAGGTGCTGGTACTAAGATGAATAGGAGAAGCTTACATTCTAGCAAGTAGAAGTAGAAAGGAATAATTATGGCCTGTGTGAAGACAAGGGAAAAGTATCAAGATAGGTCTGGCTTGAGATTAATTCACTAATGCAGTCTTATGTTCAATTAAAAAGCATTTGCCTGTAAAAAGTCTCCCCAACCCGCTTAATTTTTAAAATCAAATTCTGTAGAGCATATCAGTAAAAATGTAAAAATATTGCAGACATTAAATTAAAAACTTAAGTATGACAACATTTCAGAAGCTCAAGGTGAATACATTAATAAATGTGTTTAATTTTTTAAAAATATTACAACTATTGAGTAAAGGAGCTCAAAGTTGACTTATATATCATTAATTGTATTGCAGGCCATATTTCAATAACAGATATACATTTTTTTCCTATATGTGCCAGACAAGTGGAAATATTAAATAATTAATGATATTTCGAACCTGAAAAATATATTCACTGCTGGTTCCAAGAACATTTAGAAATACATGTAAGGGATTATCTCTGGAGTATTTTCCAAGCAAATACTTAGTATCCTTTATAAGAAAAACTTTTATAATCACTTGGGAAAGCTGTAGAAGTCTATCAGAAAGACCCCTCAGTTGCACTATATTTATTTTTGCAAAAACAAACTTTGACCGAACCATTTGTTTTCAGCATGTAGAACAGGAAGCAGCTGTCGCTCTTGCTGTTGTGTGCTGAGTTCCTGTGAGGATGTAGAGTGATTCTGCTTTTTTACCTTCTACTGAATTGTTTAGCTGAGCATCAGTGATTAAAAAGTGTAAAGGATCAAATCTTTGTGATGCTTGCATTGTAAAGCTTTATTAGAGCAAAGACTACGTGGGTTTTGGCCGCTGTGGTAGCCCTGTACCTGGCTACCCGTCAGTGCTCAGGAAATCCCAATTAAAGTATGAATACTTGGTATTATTCATAAGTTATTAGGCATGTCTTACCATTCACAAGAAAGCAAAAGTCTCTTTTCAAAATGTGGTAAGAATTTTCTTTTATTTATGTTACATGCATTGAAGCTTATATTCTAGTGCCTGGAAAATAGGTAAGAAGAGGAACATAACAAGACTTTTCAGTTGGTTCTATGCAGTTACCACCTAATAGAAATGAACACAAAAATTTTGATTAGCTGTTTGGTAGTGTATATGCCAATATTTATCTAACTCTTTCCTGTGTCTTCTTTTCCAAGAGGAAATTCAATCCTTTCAGGATGGTCTCAGGGCCAACTTCATGTTTGTTTTCTAACTAATGACCTTTACACAACCACAAGCTTCCCTTTTTCTTCATATTTCCTTTAAAAAGTGGCCAGATACAAGTGTGAGGAACGATTGTCGTAGACTCAATCAAATTAGCATTTTGGAGACTTGAGAATAATGTCTACCACAAACTTAGGTGACTCAGTTGAAGTTTACACGTAGGATTTTGGATAAAGTAGTTAATTAAAAGAGAACTATGTTTTACTTCCTACAGACATCAAAGTAAAGGAGCAGTCTTTGGAAAATCTAATCAAGTAAGTTCTTATTCTGAGAATGCTTACATCTACTTTAATTCCGTGAACAATAAGTTCTACTTAAATAACATGAGTTCTAAAGATTGTTGAAAATCAGTTTTCAGTAACAGTGCAAAATTAAATACTTTCAGTCTTATGAAATGATAAGTAGTGTGATAGATAGAGTGGAAACAGCAATAGATTTCTTGGGTCAGTACTGAGAACAGTGGTTGGCACCTGATAGGCACTCAGTAAATATTTGTGGAATGAGTTAATTGGGAGTCAGAAGACACGGGTTTGAGTCTTGAGTTGGCCTCTGGTTATGTGCTCTTGGGCAAGTTACTTCCATTTCTGAGCTGTATTTTCTTCATTTGTATAATGGGAGTACTAACCCCTTTTGCTTATAGATGCAGTGTCCCATACAGTAGCTGCTACCCACATGTAACTAATGAACACTTTAAATATGTATGGCTAATGTAACTGAGGAACTGAATTTATAATTTAATTTTAATTAAATTAAAACATACTCAACTTAGTTAATAGAAAACATTTAAGTATATTTAGAACAATTCAGTATGTAAATCTACTTTTACAACCATGAATTTTATGAAATCTAAATACAGATCAAATATTTCCAATGAAAATTTAACATTTGAATTAAGATGTGCTAAAATATAAAATACGTTCCAGATTTCAAAGACTTAGTACAAAAACAATCTTTAATAATTTTTATAGGAATAAATGTTGAAATATAACATTCTGGATCTATTGGGTTAAATAAACATACTAAAGTTAATTTTTTCTTTTTTTTTTACATTTGTTAATGTAGAGACTATAGAAAATTTTAAATTATGTTTACTGCTTGCGTTATATTCCTCTTGGAGAGTGCTGACTTATAGAATTGTTCTGAGAGTCAGTAAAATAATCTATATGAACTGTTTTGTAAACTGCAAAAACAGTGTTTTTATTTTGATCATTGGGCAAATGTGGTAGGCTTTTGAGGCATATGGAAGTAAACATATCTTATCCTCCAAGATTTTGAGATATTTATCGCTTTAGTTTACTGTTTTTAGAGGAAGATGTGAAAAGAGGGATATGTGGTTTAAACATGGTAATAAAAATGAACACTGTGGAACCTGATTAAACTAAGGTATAGAACAAATTGCCACTTATTTTGAATTATTTTTGCCTGAAGTATCACTTTGAATAAAAGTAACTTTGATTTAAACATTTATCTTTTAAGTTGGTGGACTTTTATTTCTGCCAGCATTTCAGTGAGATGAGAGGGCATTTGAAGTAGAACAATGAAAAAAGCTTAAGAAACTTAAGATAAATGATCACTGTATCCATGCTTTAATGTATACTTAAAGTGGGTAACAAGTGACTGCTTCAAACATAATGTAGACTATGGTAATTGAGTATACCTGGGGGAGTAACTGTGTTAAAAATGTATTGTGTAATCTCATGGCTAAGAACAGTGGCATCTAGTTTTACACTTACAGGGGAAGAAAGATCTATGAACCTCCTCGTTATATGAGTGTAAACCAAGCGGCCCAGCAACTTCTGGAGATTGTTCAGAATCAGCGAATACGAGGAGAAGAACCAGGTACTGAAGAACCTTAAAAGGGCTCTCGTATCCCCTACTGTTACACTGAGATGCGTATGTAACGTCTGCCATACACACACACATATATATTCCAACACCACTGAAGTGAGAGTCAGTGTGTTTGCATTGTATTTTTCCTTGTCACTTTTTTCAACTTCACCTTAAATCTCATAAGCTGAATGTTCTGCTGAAAGAAAAATAATGGAGTTGCGTCTAGTAAATTAATATCATTCTAGAAAGTAAGGATTTTTTACAAATTAACTATAAATCAGCTTTTATGTAAATATGTTAACATATAAATATTTTGGTAAAATACAGAACTTCCATTTTAGCCCAAATCTATGGTAAACTCTGTCCTGTAAAAGTATACTTATTCTACTTTTTCTCATTCTCAACACTGAGACCAGGTATAGTTTTCTTCAGGATAAAGACAAGAGAATTTATACTTATATTCCTAATATCTAGACATAGTATTAATAGATGTGGTATATAATAAAATGTTCATCGTCAGTAGATTTTTATTGAGACGTTCTTAAATGAATCTGTCATTATATTCTGTTGTAAGGTGCTGACTGGCTTTGAGCACCTATTTCTTGATAGAAAAGATACATGAAGAGATTCTTGAATAACATTGGCCTCAGTAGGCCTTGTTAAAGTCATGCAACAAATAATCTGCAAGGGTGCTCTATATCCACACCTTTGCACAGAGTGCCTTACATGCCTGCTTGTCCTTGTAGAAATCATTTGCCCCATTTTGACCATTTTTCAATCAGGACAGCTTTCCCAGCTAAACAAAACCACAAGAGGGTCAGCCCTTCAGCTGTCAGGCCAGAGTGAATAATACTAAAGTTCACTAATGTTGGTTATTTTGAACTTAAAAGCATAAGGAATGTCATAATGCCTATTATTTGTTAAGGGCTATGTACTTTACTAAGTACTTTCATATCTATTATCTTAGCCCTTAAACCACCATTTATGACAGATAGTATTCCACTAAAAAAAATAAATAAATGAAAAAACTGAAGTTTGTCACATAGCTAGGTGGCCAAGCACAGACTCAAATCTGTGTATTTAGCTCATAATCCCCTGGTTTTTCCAGTATATCTTGGCCAATGTGAATATATCTCAAACATTTTATTTAAAATATAAGCATGTAATAAACATTGTTCACTCAGAATCTACTTAAAGACATATGCTATGCAATAGAGTATGGATACAGGAATTATTCAAGTCCTAAAAATTTAAACTAAGGTAAGTCTTTGGAATTTTGAAAGGGTAAAGTTAGGAAGTACTACTTTACTTTATATGTCAGGTAGTACAAATAATTTAGAAAAGCCTTAGATAAATCAATAGATAGTGTGTCCATAATGAGTGACTAAGGGGATTTAATATATTTGGGTCTTATTTAAATGTATTTTTGGTACTAGTGTTAGTTTGAATGGATTCAGGATAACGCATTTGCTGAATTGAATGGTGGTATCTTTTTTTTGTTTTAATAGCAGTCACCGAGGAGACACTCTGTGTTGGCTTAGCCAGGGTTGGAGCTGAAGACCAGAAAATTGCAGCAGGCACTTTGCAGCAAATGTGTACTGTGGACTTGGGAGGACCATTACATTCCTTGATTATCACAGGAGGCAGCTTACATCCACTGGAGATGGAGATGCTAAGTCTGTTTTCTGTACCAGAAAATAGCTCAGAATCCCAAAGCACTGATGGACTCTGAACATAGGCATTTCTATTGTTAGATGTTAATTTCAGTTATATATGCACATACACATATTTGTGTAACAAATCAAACAGGTCTTTTGGTTTACCTAATAAGTATAAAACGAGTGACCAAGAAGAAAGATGCTGACTCAACAGTGCTTGGTTTCCTTTGTCAGTGAGTTTTTTCCCTATGATATCATCAGTTTTTGCTGCTATTTTGGCAGTTTTTCAGGATGTACATACATGGAGCAGACCAAGCTGGAAAACTTACAGATAGACATCCATCGACAGAATCATTTAAAAGCAATTTTTGTTTATGAAATCAGTTTATACAAGGTGGAACTTTCTTCTTTCTTAAAAAGTCAGATGTCCTGACTGCAAGATAAGTTGTCCTGACAGCATTTGGTATTAATGCATATAAACAGAGGTGGGAAGAATAAGTCCCCACCCAACAGCCCTACTTACTTAAAGCTCAGCTGAGCACATGCCACAAAATGACATCCTTTTGAATTGCCTTGTCTTGTTTAGCTGACATCCTAATTATGTGCCTCATATTCTGCTGTATTTTGGAGGTTATATAACTGTTGAATTATAAATGTTCAGCCAGCCATGTAGAGTTGCTGTTTGGTTTTAAATAGCATCTTTCACATCCAAGCTGACAAATGGAAAACTTGCTGACTGCAAAATAAAATTTTTAAAAATTTAGGTTTGAAAACAACAGTGGATTGGTCAAGATTTATCATATCACTTAACAGTTAATATGCCTCTGTATGTATGCAAGTAGCCACATTCTTCTTCCTAGTTGTAAATCACACTCCATTTATTATGTTTCATGACTATGAAGTCTCATACTTTTATCAGTTTATAACAGAAATAACTTTGCTACATGTTAGTTTAGTTGGTCTAACTCTGAGTACAGTTGACCCTTGAACAACACAGGTTTGAACTGTGTAGGTCTGCATATACGCAGATTTTTTTTTCACTAAATACATACTACAGTACTACACAATCCATGGTTGGTTGAATCCTCAGATGGTTAAATCCATGGATGTGGAACCAGGGATGTTTTCAACTGCATGGAGGGTCAGTGTCCCTAACCCTGACATTGTTCAAGGTCAATCAACTGTGTTTTCATGGCCTAATCAACTTATCTGAACTCTGTTCAGTAGATTCATAGGAAGTTGAGCAACTACTTCCCTACTTTCTGGAAGCATCAATTAAGAAGAGATTATTTTGAGTTATTTCATTTCATTTGAGATAAAAGATATTTTAATGTATGTGAAACATTCTATTTTCACTCTGTTGGATGAAAAAGAGGAGAGAGACAAGGACATTTAAGTACCAGTTCTGTATTGTTTTTTTCTAAGGTGTTAAATTAAACAATGAAGAATTATAAGGTGAAGGCCTTCTGGTTTTGGTAGTGGTGGAATAGCTTGTAATGTACAAACCCTCCCAATTATAAACTTGGAAAAATATAATAAATAAGTGTCTAAAGGCACTGGGAAGTGACCAGAAGCAGCCTGAGAACTATGCTTATATGACTTTTCCCTCAAGGCATTCACCAGTCTGTCTGGTGAGGGGGTGGCTAGAACTGAAGAGAAAGTTGCAGTCTTAATGACTTGAGGTATTGGAGGAATTGGGGGCTGCTTGAGGAGCTGTAAATTGAAGGAGGAAATTCTAGAAACGAAGGTGGCACTGATGGAGGAGACTTCCAATCTGCGTATGATTTCCTCTTAAGTCTTTGACTAACTCCTGCATTGTGCATGTGCAGGGAAGATTCTAGTGAACCAGGTGGAAAGCCATAGCTGGAAGGCTGAAAAAGCTAAGCAAAGATTGTTGCTCTCAGTTGCAAGAGAAAACAGAGTTTGAATCCCAACAAGCTAGAAGGCTTGGTAAGTACCTTAGGCTTTCCCTCAAATCCCTAGAATGGTTGTGTATTATCAGTAAAGGCTGTGCCCAGCACTGAGGATTTGTGCTAAAACTAAAGACAAAATCTTTAACATAATGTAAAATCAAGCTTCCATAAAATCAAGGTGATTAGCCAATAATTTAACTGCCTACTAGAACAAAGCTTATTACTTCCGGAACATAACAAAATGAATCAATATATCGACAATGCCTAGAATACTATAAAATATTATGAGGCATGCAGTGAAACAGGAAAATATGACTTATGGTCAAAAAGAGAAAAGCACACAGTAAAAAGAGATCCCAACATAATCCAGATATTGGAATTCGCAGACAAGGATTTCAAAGCAGCTATTAGAACTATGTTTGAGGATGAAAAGGAAAAGTGGTTGTAATGAATTAATATAAATGGTACTCTCAGCAGAGAATTGGAAACAAACAAACAAAAAACCCCAAACGGTTGGACTTAACAACAGAGTGCAGATGATAGATGAATAGAAATTATTGCTATCTATCTGAGGAATAAAGAAAAAAGGTCGGAGGGAAGGAAAAAAAAAGCAAAGAACCTCAGTGCCATGTGGGGCAATATCAAGCAGTCCAACAAAGATGTAACTGGATCCCCAGAAGAAGAACAGAAAGGAAATAGGGTAGAAAAAATACGAGTAAGTAAAGGCCAAAGTTTACCCAAGTTTGGTGAAACTATGAATATACAGATCCAATAAATTTAGTGAACTCCAAGCAGAATAAATGTAGAGAAAACCACACCTAACACATCATAGTTAAAACTGATGAAAACCAAAGATAAGAGAGAATCTTAAAAACCACCAAAAGTGGTATTGGGGAACCCACCAGGGAATAATAAAAATTGACTACTTCTCATCAGAAATAGTGGAGGTCATAAGACAATGGAAAGACAAAATCTTTACACAAATTCAAAAGCAAAACAAAACTCTTATCAATCCAGTGTTCTATATCCAGTAAAAATATCCTTCAAAAATAAAGGCAAAATAAAGCAATCTTCATGAAAACAGAATTTGTCACTAGCAGACCTGCACTGCAAGGAAAGCCAAGGGAGAATTTTTGGGCTGAAGGTAAATGGCATCAGCTAGAAGGAAGGAAATAATAAGTATGTAAGTATAAATGACTATCATCAGGTTTTCTTTGCTTCATGTTTTTAAAAGACAACTGACAGTTTAACATAGCATTGTGGCATATATGTAGCTGTAAAGTATATGCAAACAATAACACAAGTTGCAGGGGGTAAAGGGAATTATACAGTTGCATAATTATAATTATGCAGGTTGTTACATTTTATTTGAAGTAGTAGAATACTAACTGTAAGTAGACTGATAAGGGTATGTATTGTAATCCCTTGTCAACTACTATCAAAAAAACACACATGGCAGAAATAAAAAAGAAAAAATTAAGGAATTAAAATTGAATACTGAAAGATATATGGTTAACCAAAAGAGGGCAGGAAAGGAGGAAATAAAGGTCAAAAAACATAGGACAAAGAGAAAACAAATAGTAGAATGGTAGAGTTAAATTCAAACAAACCAATAATTGCTTAAATGTAAATTAGGTAGTCTGATGAAAAGGACTAGGTTTTTTTTTTTTAAAGGCTCAACTAAATGTCTATAAGCGTTAAACTTTAAATATAAAGATACAGGATGAAAGTAGAAGAATGGGGAAAAAATAGACCATACAAACAGTAAGCATAAGAAAACAAAGGGCTGTATTAACATAAAACAAAATGGACTTCAAAAGAAAGAGTATACTAGAAATAAAGAAAGACTTTTCATAAAGAGGAAAGGTGCAGTACATGAAGCCATATCCTAAATGTGTATGCATTGAATACCAGCTTGAAAATACATGAGGCAAAAATTGACAAAACTGAAGGACGATATAGACAAATCTACAAAGTTGGGGATTTTAACAATCTTCTCTCAGCAACTGATAGAAGTAAACAAAACCAGTAAAAATATTGATTGGACAACACCAACAATTTGGGTCAAACTGATCACTACAGTTAACAGTGGTAGACTAGACATTATTTTCAAGCACATATGAAACATTCACCTAAGTAGACCATATACTTGGCCATTGACCACAATGGAATTAAATTTTAAATTGCTGACAAAAAGATGTCTATAAAAGTCCCAAATACTTGGAGATAAAACAGTATTTATTTTTAACTGAATAAAAACAAACGTAAAATGTGAAAATTTCTGGGATGCAGACCTTAGAAATTTATGCAGATGCAGTGCTTAGAAATTTATTGCTTTAGAATAGAAAAGAAAGTTTTAAAGTCAACGATCTGTTTTCATTTTAGAAAGCTAGAAAAAGAAAAGCGTATTAAGCACTAACTAGAAGGAAGCAAATACTGAACATAAGAGCAGAAATTGGTGAAATAGGAAATGGACAAACAAACAGTAAAGAAAATTAAAGCCAATAGAATGTCAGAATTTTTAAAGGCTAACAGTAGTGAAAGCTACCAGGATATGGAGTAACTGAAAATCTCAGTATTGGTAGGAATATAAATCGGCACAACTACTTTGGAAAATAACTGCCAGTTTCTTATAAATTAAACATACAACTGCCCCCTGAACTAGCAAAACCAGTCCTACGTATTGACTCAAAAGAAATGAAAACATATGACAAAAAATAGTCTGTGAATGTTTATAATTTTGTATATTTATTCATTTATAGCCCCAAACTGGAACCAAGCCATGTGTCCATTACAAGAGAATGCATTTAAAAACTGTGTGTTTTACGATGGAATATTACTTGGCCATAAAACAGAATGAGCTATTGACTCACACACAGACATGAGTGAATTTCAAAAACATGTTAGGTGAAAGAAACCAATGGGAACATATGTATATGTATAACTGATTCACCTTGTTATAAAGCAGAAACTAACACACCATTGTAAAGCAATTATACTTCAATAAAGATGTTTAAAAAAAAAAAAAAAGAAAGAAACCAGATACAAAATAGTACTGTACACTTCCATTTACATGAAGTACAGCAACAGGCAAAACTAATTAAAAGAAAATAGTGGTTACTTATGGAGAGAGTGAAGAGTGACTGGAAAGGGACAGAAAGGAACCAGGGTCATGGAAAGTTTCTGTATCTTGATGGAGTTTTGGTTGTATGAGTATAAACATTTATCAGAATTCACTCAGTTATATAGATATAGGATCTGTGCATTTTTCTGTGTTATAATTACCAGATAAAACGGTACGCATTTAAATTGAATCTCAGATAAACAATGAGTAATTTTTTTAAATACAAATATGTCCCATTCAATATTTGGGACACATTTATACTAAAAAAAAAAAAAAGATTATTTATTTGAAATTGAATTGAGTGCCTGTGCTTTTATTTGCTAAATCTGGTAACTCTAATCTGTATGTAATTTAACCTCAATTTAAATGAAATTGTAAAATGAAAAATGTGCACTATTCATCAGCAGAAAAAGGATGAATGATATTGGTTTTGGTCTACTATTGTGGAATGCCAGTGTTTTGGCCATTAAAGTTGAAACACCTAAACACTACATTCATTTGTTTGTTTAATAGTTGTTAGCCCTTTAATACTATTAATACTATTATTTTTAATGCTATTTTAAACTATCATACAGTGAAATCACTCTCATAATCCAGACACAGAATAGTTCTATCACCCAGAAAAACTCCTTCGCCTTATCCCTTCATATTCACCCCTCTACCCACCTATAATCCCTTGTAACCATTGAGCTGATCTTTCTCTATAGTTTTGTCTTTTTGAGCGTGTCATATAAATGAAACCGGCTTCTTTCAAAACAAAATGCTTTTAAAATTCATCCAAGTTATTGCATGTATCAAAAGTTCATTCTTTTTTATTGCTAAGTAGTAGTCTCATGTATAGATACACTGTAGTTTGTTTATCCATTCACTATTTGAACGAGATTTGGATTTTTCCAATTTTTAGCAATTACATATAGAGTTGTTAAAATATTCACATACAGGCTTTTGTGTGAACGTAAGTTTTTATTTCTCTAGAGAAGATAGGCAGGAGTGCAATTGCTGGGGCATATGGTAAATGCACATTTAAGTTTATAAGAAACTGCCAAAATGATTTCCAGAGTGGCTGTGTCATTTTGCATTGCTGCAAGCAGTGTGAGTGCCCATTGCTCTGTATTTTTGTCAGCACTTCATACTGGCAATATTTTTATTTTAGCTATTCTGATAGGTGTGTTGTGGTATGTCATCATAGTTTTAATTTGCATTTTCCTTATGGCTAATGATGTTGAACATCTTTTCATGTGCTTATCTACCATTTTATATCTTATTTAATGAAGCATCTGTTCATGCCTTCTGCCCACTTTTAATTTGAATTGTTTTCTTATGGTTAAGGTTTGAATGTTGTTTCTTGCTTTAGGCTGTGTTGGGTCTTCGTCGCGGCACATGGGCTCTTCGTTGCAGTGCACATGCTCTCAAGTTGCAGCGTGTGGGCTTTCTCTAGTTGCAGCATGGGCTGTAGAGCATGTGGACTCAGTATTTGCGGTGTGCCGGCTTAGTTGCAGTATGTGGGATCCTAGTTCCCCGACCGGGGATAGAACCCAGGCCCCCTCCATTGGGAGCGTGGAGTCTTAGCCACTGGACCACCAGGGAAGTCCCAAGTTTTCAGTACTTTATAAATTCTGGATACAAGTTCTTTGTCAGATTGTGATTTGCAAATATTTCCTCCCAATCTCTGGCTTGTCCTTTCATTCCCTTAACCATGTCTTTGGCAAAGCAAAAGTTTTTCATTTTGATGAAATCCGGTTTATTGCTTTTTCTTGTATAGATCATGTTGCTGTTACCATGTATAAGAACCTATCACCAAACTCGAGGACATGTAGATTTTATCCTATGTTTTCTTCTAAAATTTTTACAGTTTTGCAGTTTACATTTAGATCTGTAATACATTTTGTTAATTTTTTTATGAAGTGTGAGTTTTAGATGAAGGTTCGTCCTTTGTTTGTTTTTGTTTTTGTTTTGCGTATAGATACTCAATTGCTCCAACACCATTTGTTTAAAAAGACCATCTCTATTGAATTGTTTCTGCCCTGTTGTCAAAAATCAGTTGGCCATATTTGTTTTGACCATATTTGTGTGAATCTATTTCTGAACTCTTTGCTATTCTGTCAGTATATGTCTCTTTCCCTTCTATAATACTACACTGTCTTGATTTCTTAGTTTTATGGTAAACCTTAAAAACAGCTAGTGTAATTCCTCTAGTTTTTTTCTTTTTTCAAAATTGCATCTGGTTCAGTTCCTTTGCCTTTCTATATAAATGTTAGAATTAGCTTCTTGACATCTATATAAAGCTTGCGAATTTTGATTGTAATTATTTGATAATGTTGCATTTCATGTGGATATTTTAGGGTTTATCCTTTGGGGGTTTGCTCAGCTTCTTGAATCTGTAGTTTTATGTCACCAAATTCAGGAAGTTACCAGCCATTATTTCTTCAAATATTTTTTCAGCAGTGTATGTATGCTTCATCACTGTATGCAGAGTCCTTTCTTTCTGGGCCTCTGAGAACAAAATGTTAAGACATTTCTTATTGTCCCACAGGTCTCTGAGCTCTGTTCTTTTTTTTTTTTTTTTTTCAATCTATTTTCTCTGTTATTTAGTGTGGATAATTTTTATTGATATATTTTCTTTCTTTATTTTCATTTATTTATTTTTTTAAACATCTTTGTTGGAGTATAATTGCTTGACATTGTTGTGTTAGTTTCTGCTGTATAACAAAGTGAATCAACTATACATATATATATATCCCCATATCCCCTCCCTCTTGCGTCTCCCTCCCACCCTCCCTATCCCACCCCTCTAGGTGGTCACAAAGGTCCAAGCTGATCTCCCTGTGCTATGTGGCTGCTTCTCACTAGCTATCTATTTTACATTTGGTAGTGTATATATGTCCATGCCACTCTCTCACTTCGTCCCAGCTTACCCTTCCCCCTCCCCATGTCCTCAAGTCCATTCTCTACATCTACGTCTTTATTCCTGTCCTGCCCCTAGGTTCTTCAGAACCATTTTTCTTTGTTTTAGATTCCATATATATGTGTTAGCGTATGGTATTTATTTTTCTCTTTCTGACTTACTTCACTCTGTATGACAGACTCTAGGTCCATCCACCTCACTACAAATAACTCGATTTCGTTTCTTTTTATGGCTGAGTAGTATTCCATTGTATATATGTGCCACATCTTTATCCATTCATCTGTCGATGGACACTTAGGTTGCTTCCATGTCCTGGCTATTGTAAATAGAGAGGCAATGAACATTGTGGTACATGACTCTTTTTGAATTATGGTTTTCTCAGGGTATATGCCCAGTAGTGGGATTGCTGTGTCATATGGTAGTTCTATTTTTAGTTTTTTAAGGAACCTCCATACTGTTCTCCATAGTGGCTGTATCAATTTACATTCCCACCAGCAGTGCAAGATGGTTCCCTTTTCTCCACACCCTCTCCAGCATTTACTGTTTGTAGATTTTTTGATGATGGTCATTCTGACCGGTGTGAGAACCTCATTGTAGTTTTGATTTGCATTTCTCTAGTGATTAGTGATGTTGAGCATCCTATCATGTGTTTGTTGGCAATCTGTATATCTTCTTTGGAGAAATGTCTATTTAGGTCTTCTGCCCATTTTTGGATTGGGTTGTTTGTTTTTTTGATATTGAGCTGCATAAGCTGCTTGTATATTTTGGAGATTAATCCTTTGTCAGTTGATTCTTTTGCAAATATTTTCTCCCATTCTGAGGGTTGTCTTTTCATCTTTTTTATGATTTCCTTTGCTGTGCAAAAGCTTTTAAGTTTCGTTAGTTCCCATATGTTTTTGTTTTTATTTCTATTACTCTAGGAGATGGGTCAGAAAGGATCTTGTTGTGATTTATGTCATAAGAGTGTTCTGCCTATGTTTTCCTCTGAGATTTTTATAGCGTCTGGTCTTACATTTAGGTCTCTAATCCATTTTGAGTTTATTTTTGTGTATGGTGTTAGGGAGTGTTCTAATTTCATTCTTTTACATGTAGCTGTCCAGTTTTCCCAGCACCACTTATTGAAGAGGCTGTCTTTTCTCCATTGTATATTCTTGCCTCCTTTATCAAAGATAAGGTGACCATATGTGCGTGGGTTTATCTCTGGGCTTTCTATCCTGTTCCATTGATCTATATTTCTGGTTTTGTGCCAGTACCATTCACTCACTCTTGCCTCTGTCTTCTCCATTCTGTTGTTGAGTTCATTTTGTACGTTTTTATTTTGGTTACTGTTCTAAAATTTCCATTTGGTTCTTTTTTATACCTTCAATTTTCCATTTTAACATTTGTCGCAAGGTAAGTGACTGTTCAAGCATTTTTGTAATAGCTGCTTTAACGTCTTTGTTGGATAATTCCAACATTGATGTCATTTCAGCCTTGGTATCTGCTGATTGTTTTTCATCTGTTTTCATTCATTTACATGTTGGCAGTTGAAATTTTTGTGGCACTTTACCAAGTAATTTGGATTGTAGCTTGGACATTTTGAATATTCTATCATGAGATTCTGGGTCTTGTTTAGCTTCTATGGTGAATGGCATTCTTTCTGTTTTAACAGGCAATGAACCTGATTAGATGCAGAATGCCGTCACCAGCCCACCTTCTGTGGACTGTGGTTCCAGTGTCAGTTCGGTTTTCAAGAACTGCAGTCCTTGTGATCTAAGATTTATGTGACCTGGTCTGGAACCTAGGCAATCTGGGACCTAGTCAATTGGATAATTTAGTTCTGAAGTTCTTTGGGTATGCTAACTAGGATCAGATCCAAGCATTAGTGACTTGAGAGTGAACTTTGGGGTTCATAATCAACTTTACAACGTTGCTTTCCTCCCTCTCTATGATCTCCTCACTACTTCCTGGTTCCCTAGTCTCCCTTTCTTTAGTCCTCTGGCCAGAAACTTGGAGTTCTGTTTACTCTGTTGCTCTGTGTCTCATACCTTCATGATTGGGCCTACATCCTGACCTATATGGAGGGGGGGATAGAGGAAAAAAGCAAGAGAGGTTTTCGCTACCCTCTTGAAATCATAACTCTGTCAAACAGAGAAAAATTCTCCTCTCTCAGTTGTAGTTCTTGTGGGTTTCCGTAGTTGCTGGCCATTACTACAGGATTGTCTAGCGGAAGTCTTTGGAAGCCAATGGGAAGCCTTTGCTCCAAATGATATAACTACAAATGTAGTAACTTTGTCTTGATTTGAAGTTCTGAGGAAATCAGTATGACCTGTGTACAAATCATTGCTCAAGGGGAAGTAGTATGATGCTCATACAGGACAGAGAACCCCTGTAAAGTTGAACAACAGTCTGATCTAACTTAATGCCTAGGGTGGAAAAACAGTGATGGCTAATCAGACAGACCTTATTTATAATTTTAGAAGCAGTTACAATGTTTTCAAAAGTCCAGGCCAAATGGCAGGGTTCTAATTGCTGTGAAACTATACCTGTGCTTAGATGTGAATCTTAACTTCTTGTTTACTTGTACAGTGAGTGTCACCCTTTTAAAATATTATATGTACCTAAAGTCAGGAAATACTTTGGGGAATGCTTTTGTTTTCGTATTATTTTCAATCCTTTGACTTTAGCAGGGACTGTCTTTCAAAGAGTACAATTCACTTTAACAATCCATACAGAACCATTTTTCAAAGAGGTGCTAAACTTTATATTGTAAGCATAATTCATCCATTGTTTTCAATAAATTTTGATTGTTTAAACTGTGCCAGACTTGATGCCTTTGAGTACTGTCACACTGTTACCATTATTACTCCTCTTGGTTATAGGAATTTATTAGATAAAGTTGAATTATTCATTTACATGTTGGTAGCTTGTGCTAAGCCTGAACTTCATGGTAGATTTTTTTTTAAGTCTGGAAGTAGAGCTGGATGAGCTGACAGAGTGTTTGAATGAGCTTGAATCCTATTAAAATGATGTTTTCTTGTTTTCTTTTTCTTTTTTGCATACGGAATGAAAAGTACTAAATTGCTGTCATTTTATCTACATCTGTTAGACCTGCTTGCTTCTCTCTGTCTTTGCTGTTTCTCTGGTCTAGAGTAATGAAAAGTTTGCTTATTGCCATATCATGGGAAATGAGATTGAATAAGGAGGGAAGGCAAAGCATTATGAGTTGCTAAAGTTGTTCAGAGGAATTTGTATTTGATGAGCACTTAGAGAGCCACTCGATTCCTGAGCTGAAGGAATAAAAATGGAAACTGGGAAGCTTACTCTGTTAGTATAACACAGGGTGGCTTCTGGGGGGAAGGAAGCCAAAAACTCTAGATAAAGAAAGATTGGGTAGTGAACTATTTTAGTAAATAACTTGCCTAAACCTGTATGTAAACAGAAGAGGCTGCTCTAAAGGGGTGTTGATAGGCCACTGTGGACTTCCACTAGGCCAGAGGCTAATTCCAGAGGACACAGGAAAGGCAGGGCAGGGAGACCCTGGCAGGTGCTCTAGCTCTAGCAGGTCAAAGTCCACTATGCAGAAGGGCAAGCAGAAGGTAATCAGGAAACCAGGTTAGGGGAAATGTTTTCAAAGGGCCTGGACAGGAGTCTGATTCAGCAGAAATTCCTTGTACTTCCTGCCTAAGGCCAGAATTGTTTTTGTGGTGTGTGGTGTGTGTGTGTGTGCTGAAATGGAGGTGGCTAAAGCTGGGCATGGAATAGACGGGAAGTCAGGCAGTTCCTCAGAGTGACTCTGCGTACAGTTATCAGTGAAGTACTAGAGCAGGGCAGTGGGAATGGAAAGGGGAATTTAAAAGATTTGCAAAGAATTGTTGCAGGGAGGGGGACCCCTTCCGGGGCCCGAGAGTGGGCTGTTGTCTAATACTCGGAAATGAATTGTCCAAGGAGACACATGTGCTGACAAAGCAAGAGACTTTGCTGGGAAGGGGCGCCTGGGTGGAGAGCAGGAGGGTAAGGGAACCCAGGAGAACTGCTCTGCCACGTGGCTTGCCGTCTCGGGTTTTAGGGTAATTGGTTTAGTTTCCGGGTTGTCTCTGGCCAGTCACTCTGCCTCAGGGTCCTTCCTGGTGGCGCGTGCATCGCTCAGCCAAGATGGATTCCAGCGAGGAGGATTCTGGGAGGGTGGTAGGACATACGGACTGGCGTCTCCTCTCTCCTTTTGACCCTTCCCGAATTCTTCCGGTTGGTGGTAGCTTGTTAGTTCCGCGTTCCTTACCAGGACCTCCTGTTGTAGGAGAACTCATGCAAGTGGTTACTGTGATGCCTGGGCAGGGCGGGCGGTTTCAGTCAGTGGTTCCCCTAACAGAATGAGGAGGACTTTGTGATAGGGGATTCAGGAAACGGGGGTGTGGCAAAGGCGACGTTTAGATTTCTAAGAATTCTGTAAGGAATTCTGACAGAAATGGTAGTTCAAAAGAGATCTGAGTGGGAAAGGTAAATGTATTCTTTTCTTTTTGTTGAATTTGAGATGCTGGTAGTTCTGCCACAGTTGTGACAAGAATCAAGCCACCGATGGCCTTTGATTAACTCCACAAACTAGGGAAGAGTGAATCAATAATACTAGGAGCTACAGAAATGGTTAGAAAGGAAGTGGAAGAAGCACATGTAGACCACATGTAAGATGCTTGACAACAGACACACTGAGGACGAAGCCCTCATTGTGTGGCAAAGATTGATAGTAGGAAGACGCTGCCTTGTAAGAGTATGTCTCAGAAGGTGGGATGAGTGGGATCTGGGGTTTTGTGGAGAAGTTACTTAAAAAAAAGAATTTCTTCTGATTAGAGGGAAAACATTTGGAAGGATAATGGAGGCTCATGTCAGATGTTTGTGGTCTTCATTTCCTATAAGCTGAGATCATAGGGAATGAGGTGAGAGAACAATTTGGGGTTAATGGTAATGTCTGGAAATACTTCAAGACTTGTTTATGAGGTAAAATAATGAGTAGGAGGATCCACAATGAGGATCTTCACAATGTCAAGACATTTCCAACTCTCCTACCATCTCCTCTTTCCTGATCAATTTTGCTGTTTCTGGGCCCCGAGAAGCATTCTTTCCCTTCCGTTCCTTAAGTCCTCCAGAATCTGTTCCAATAACTGTTAAATTCACAGTGTTCTTTTCAGTTCATCAAACTAATAGACACAATTCAGGTAAAGATTTTTAAACAGAAATTTTATTGGAAGAATTTTGATACAATTGTTTATCATTCTTTTTAAATACATCTGAGGTTAAACAAAATATATACATGAATGTCTTCAAGTAGAAAAAAGTGAAATATGCATTATGAATTTGTTGTGTTGTTCTTAGGCAAATCATAATTGCTCACTTTAGCATATTCAAACCAAATTACAACATAGTCTTTGACATTCCAACCTAGCCTTGTACTCAAACGTTTATTTAGAAATGTTTTGATGCCATACTCTTCACCATAGGAATCAAACCCAAATTCAAACTTGGCCATATGTTTAGAAACCATTAAAGACAGGGAGGTAAAGAGTTGTAGGGGTGTTTAGAATAGGATTTGGCAGTTTTTCATTCACAGTATTTCTGATATAAAAGACCCATTCTGTGTATTGATCAAAGTCACAAATGTTGGGGCAAAATATCACTTGGGCAGAAATATCACTGAATTTGCTATTAGAGGAAGCAATGAGATGATTACTTGGCAAGCTCTTGACAGGATATGTCTAGTTCAGAATAGAATCTTCATTGAGCCTAATCGATGCATGATATATGATACATAAAACTCAAATACTAAAATTCAAAATAAAGCTTTTTTTTTTTTCCACTAGTGAAAAAGGGAAGTTTTACATTGGAAGCAGCAATGAAAAGAGATGGAAAATAAGTAAAGAAATACAGAGAAGCTCTACTGAAATTTAGTATTTATAGGGGAAAAAGAGAAGATAAAAGCTATCTTAGGAATGTTTAAATCACTTAATGAATACATGTAGTGTTGTTTTTATAGAAGTACCTTCAAGATATACCTTTGAAAGAGTTTTGGATGAAAATACACCTGGGATAAGTGAAATAGAATGTTATACACAGGTCCTTAAAGTAATAGGAATATGGCAATTTTCTATAAAAACAAAGGAGAGTGTGGTTTCTCATTTGGCTATACAAAATATAAAAATTCAAGTGACCCAGGTTCCACAGTCCCAGTTCTACGAAATTCCTGTCCAACACAGCACGCAAAATGGAAAACATCTCGATATTTCCACTGTTCCTGTATTAAAATGAAGGAGCAGCTAGCTTACAGGGCTACTTGAAAAAAAAAAAAATAGCCAAAGTGAATATAAAGTCACTTATTTGTGCAAAAATGCCAAAGAAAAGCTGAGATGTCTTCTGTAATAAACAATAAATTACTGGTTTACCTGTCCCCAGTCCTTACTTGTGTATCCACTGCTGTCTACAATATTTACTCACTGGTTATCCAAACATTTACTAAGTGTGTAAGTGTAAATTCATGCTAAGTTTGGTGACAATAGGATGTATGAGACAAAGACATTCTTTTTTACAGACTTTCCATCAGGATCGAAATTACAAATATTAAATTTTCAAAGCCATGGGAAGAGTTCAAAGTTAAATATTATTAAGTTTAAGCATAGATTACTACTAATTGCGAAATATATTTCTTCCTTTTGAAAAGGTGTCTATAAAATGTAATGTTGTAAATCAAATCCTATGTATCCCTCTCATGCAGTGCAAAATTATTTGTACTTCTTGGAAGACAACTTCCTACTAACTAGGTTAATGTCTCTTGGCCAGGAGTTCAGTTTCTCTTCACACACTGGCGCTGACACTATTGAATCGGTCCCTTTTAAGCAGCTTACTCTGTGAGTGTCAAGAAAACTTTTTACTTTCTTTTTTTAAAAAAAGTTCTTAAAAGTGCTTAAAAGAGCTCTGATTGCTCTTTTTAGCCTGCACAGTTTAAGTTAAATGGCAAAGGTAATAAGCATAAGAGAGCATCCAAAGAAGGAATGAGTCTAACCAATGTATATATATAACAACTATTCCCCTATATCAATTTTTTCATGGTGATGGTTCATGATTTTAAAGGAGAGTGTGTTTAGATCTGCTACAACTTCTTGGACCTTTAAATCATTGTAGAATGACATACAAAACAGAGTAGTTGTCACCAAGAAGTACTGGATCTAGAGTCAGCGCTCTACCACTGGCTATGCCCCAGTTCGGTCATTTACATTCTCTCGCAACAGCTTCCTTATCTGTAAGATGGAGTTATGAATTAATTCCTTCCTCACAAGAATGTTAGGAGAATCAGAAGGTAAAATATATCTGAAAAAGATCTATGGATCAAAATCATGGAAAAATCCTTCTTTATAAAAATATGAGGATTTTAAATGTGATAACATGAAAAAGGCCAAAGAGCCTGATACATAAACACTTAATAAAAGTAACCCCACCCTTTCTGTATAATTTGTAGTTAGGAAATGGTTAAACATAAACCAAAGACACCCTCAAAGACATCTATTTGACCTTTAAATAGAACTATACTTCTCTGCAAATACTTTTTTTGATACATAATTTTTCATTGTCTAGAGTCTATGATAGAAGTCTGGATCACTAAGGCTTTTGGGGATTGTGTCTTGAAAGAATCCTCTACGAATAAAACTTTTATTGAATGTTCTTTAAAGAATAAAATAATTTCCTTTTTTGTCAAAGTTCTGGTGAAGTGGAAAATAATTTGTTTCGAAGATAGTGACAGAAAGAAAAAAAGTTTCTTTCTCTTTTATTTTTTTTAACTTCTCAAGGTAATGCTTTTAATGAAGAGTTGAAAGTAGCAGTTTAGCATTTGGGATTCTGATAAGACTTCAAAATTTTACCCTATTAAAAATTGTTTTATTCTATACAACATTTAATGCCCAGTTTTGTGCGGCTCTGAGAAAAACGTTAAGAATTCAAGAGCTCTCCGGTGACTGAAAACTTAACAAGGATGAAATGATATGACCTATGAATTAGCCTGGTTTCTAAAAAGCACCAATTCACAGAATTTAAACAAAATAAAGAAATTAAACAATCCTTAAATTGGATTTAGTCTTGGGCAATTAACAGAAAAATTTACTCACAAGTTAAAAGTATCCAATGCACACCTGTCACTATTTTTAAAAAAAAAATCAGAAACTGGTTCCAGAAGAGTAAAAAAGTAAAAAAGAGTAAAAAAGTTAATCGTATCTTTCATGAAGAATACTATGGAAATAATATTCTAACTCTCATAATTAGCTATGAAAAATAAGACAATAAAAAAACTCCATTTATAAAGTGCCTTAATGTACCAAAAATGGAGGTCAGACGTCCTTTATTTAAAAATGCCTCTTCAACACATTTACAGAATTACACTGGAGACAAAGCACAGTAAGTCAGAAAACCTGGATTCTGGTCTTGGCTTTGTCACTCATTATCTCTGTGACCTTGAATAAATGACAGCATTTCTGCGCTTCAATTTTCTCATCTGTAAAGTGAGAGGTAGAATGAGACTGCTTCTAAGGACAGTCTACTTGGATGTAAAATTCTATGTTAAGCAATGAATTATTTTTGTTCTTAAATCCCAGCATTATATAAGAGGATGCTACCATATTAATAATTCTGTAAGACTGATTATACCATGGTAGGTAAAAACATTATAGAACTCTGATCACCTGCATCTGGAGTCAACGATTTGGCTGCTTTACAAAGATGCACAAAAGTCACAGTATTTTGGTTATTGGTGTTTACCAGTAGGCTTTGAAGAACACTGGAGCATTCCAGGTACATGGAAAATGCCAGTAACATCTGTTACCACTTCCTTATGCCTCTGCAGAAGATGCCGTGGGGATATGTGAGGAACACTGAGCTACAGATAAACTAGATACTGTCCTTCACAAAGTGCACAAGGAGTAAGCAAAATAAGGGAGCCGTACATAGGTTAAGCCCTTCATCTCGATCAATAGAATCTAGATTTTAAAACACAAAACTAGTATAGGTATATTTCTCTTTGGGGAAGTTTACTTGGCAAGGTAAACATTCCCTGAGCAATACAATTTTTTTCTCCAGAGAATATTTGGTTTTTAAAATATTAGCAAAGTTATACTCAGATATTTTTCCCCCAAGAATTAGGCCAACAATAGGGACATTCTAAATTTATAAGAATAATCAAGGAGTATTTCTCAGTGAAATTATCTACTTTAGCAATACATCTGTGCCAAGAACATTGAATTCTAAATTTATAAGAATAATCAAGGAGTATTTCTCAGTGAAATTATCTACTTCAGCAATACATCTGTGCCAAGAACATTGAGAAGACAAAGTATTTCCTAAGAGGGAGAAAAAAATTCCTTTTTGTCCTGCTGCACACACAGGTTTAAGAACATTTCATTAAAGCATAAATGTTAATGCCAACCTGCTAAATGATATGAACTGGAGCTCTCTTGTAACAGGTGCAAAACTAAGAGTTTCATCTCAGTCAAATGTCCTATATATATACTCTGTTCCTTATCAAACAAAAAAACCATACTCATGCACTTGTGTATTGAGAGCATAGTTAAATAAAGTGATGCATATTTTGACAAGAAACTTCACTTGGAATGGAGGCCTCAGTGAAAGGCAGAATTGGATCTTCAATGTGCACTGTAAATTTTACAGGCCAGTGCAAATATTATCTCTGTATGTGAAATATCAGTACAATTTCACATAATTAGTTTTTAAACGCACACCTCTAAAATCCCCGCCTTCATCTAGATCTGTCATTTTCCACAATATGCCAAAACCTATAGAATATCGCAGGCTTCTCTCAGGCTTGGTAGTGGATGCAAACTTCCAAGTGACTACTTATAATGAAAAAGCAGTACCATTATCAGGACATTTCCTTTTATATTTCCCTCCTGAAACATCTTAACAATTGTTTCAGTTAAATGCATTCTATTGCAGGAATTCTTAGCTTTAGAACTGCCTGGCAGTAAGTAAAAATGTTTTGAAAATACTACTTAATCTGCAAAAAGGGGACTATCAACAGTTCATGGCAATCTGCAGCGGTTTAGAAAAGCATGAAGAAAGCAGTCTATAGTTTTCCTAACACAGTATATTTCATAAATTGTAGGTCAGAAATAGGGAAACAGATACTCTGAAACTTAGACAAAATCAACAGTGATTTCTGCCACATCAGTGAAAAAGTGCTTATTACTGATCTACATTCTAAACATTCATTTCCATCCTGCAGGGTTTTCCCCCCAACAATTTTAATTTTTCCCTTTCAGCTAAAAGGGAATATACACTGTGATAAAATGAAGTACAATGGGAAAATGTCTATCCAGAACAATTTCTTCATAAAACACAGAGAATATTTAAGTAGAACATTCAAGCACTTATCTCAAATTGCAATTTTATTTTTCAAACACACAAGAGCCTAGAAATCAACTTATTTATTAACTTCCAAGATACCTGTGTTAGGAAGAGTTCTATGTTACCACATTTACTCCGTACCTTTAATACTTCAAAGTCAATAAAATGCTGCTTTAGGATTCCTGAAAGCAACTGTATTTGTGTAACACTTGCACAGGAAAACGTATGACTTGGCGTTTGAAGAATGAAAAAGCAAAATAACATTGTCACAACCATTTCTGCCTTCACTCTACATGCCTTTTCCTTTCATTAACAGAATCTATAAAAACAGCAAGGAGAGATATACGAAAGTTTATCACAGACACAGTAGCTTTTATAGAAATTTGGAATTTAGCAGATGTTTTAAGTAAGTCAAAACACCCATCTGTATAACAGAAGCATTTGCAAAGTTTTGAAAACACAGTACACAAAATAATTTAATGTAATAACTGAATTTGATTTAAAAAGCAAAATAACACCTTTTATTTTTTGATGGGATAAAGCAAGAAAAGGCAGGTTTTTATATATCTAAACCTATGCTGCAAGTACACAAAAAGACATCTGTATACATTACTAACAAGAGTCTTATTTTGTACAGAATACCCATTAAAAAAAAAACATATACATGACCTTCGATGGTACATTTCTATGCTGGCAAATACATTTTCTGATACAAAGGCACTTTGAAAACCCAATATGGTTTGGTTCATAAGTTTGCAAGGTACAAACAATTTTACAAACGTGATTATATTGAAAAACGTCAACGACTGTGACATTACATATAAAGCAGATTTCCATTTTTCTTTTTCTTTTTTTTTTTTTAAATAACACTGGTTTTCTGGGAATGAAAGCAGTGGTTTCCAGCAGCTTCAGTGAAGACATTCCAGATGATTAGAGGCCCACTGTCTGAATTTCTTACTGGCTAGGATGAGGGGTGGGAGTGAGGGCATTTGAAATGAAAAACAAAGGAAACAAACAAACAGAAAACAATACCCTGGAACAAAACTAGAAACCTCAGAAATCAAAATGGTTTGGAGGGAAGAAGCACAGAAGACCACAAGTCCAGGAGAGATCCTCTTAATTCTGATCCCTTAGTTGTAAACTCCTGGCAGAGCACAATCGGCTGACTCTACCTGGTCTACTTGGTGCTGGGGAGTCGTAGTGATGATTTCTCTTTTTAAAAAGCTAGGTACAATGATTAGGATTGTACAGTACCAGAAAAACTTAGGTCCCCCAAAAAGCATAATTTCTTTTCATTCAGTTACATGGCCGCAAAGTCAATCTGTACATAAAGCTGTCTCACTCCGGCCTGAAAAGTTAAAAAAAAAAAAAAAAAAAAATTAGAAAATCAAACAAACCAATAATAGACTATACATTTCAGAAAAGTAGTAGGAAAAAAAATTTCTTTTCTTTTTTTGTTTTTTGAAACAGGGAAGAATTATTTTTCTTTTCTGTCTTTGGGAAAGAATTCTCCATTTTTCATCATAAAGTGCCAATAATTTTATTTTAGAAACAAGTATGTTAATAAGTTACAAAAAAGATCCTCCATTTAGCCCTACAAAAGAAAGCTATGCTACTAATTACATGCCCTGCCCAAGTGAATTTTTGAAAAAGAAGGTTACCCAGCTACCATTATTCTGCTAGAAAACACCACAGTGCTTGACTAGTTGGCTACTAAAATCATAAATCTATCCAGTCTAAATCTTCCTATGATAAATGATTTTAAACACTGAAATAAGCATAACCATCTACTGGTTATTGAATTACTTTACACTCCAACTCCTCTTTTCAATTTTGGATATAAACTTGCTATTCAAGAACACTGCTCTCAAAATTGCCCCCATCTCTCCTGTTTTATCAATTTTTCTATATTTGTTGTCTATAATTCCTTTACTCTCTTCTCTCTTGAACTCATTTCAACCAAACTTTTGCTGCCAACCACTTCCCAAAACTGTCAAGGTCACCTCTAAATTGCTTAGACCAGTGCTCAATTCTCAGTCCTCATCTTAGTAATTAATCTAGCAGCAAGGACACGGACGATCACTTCCTCCTACTGAAACACTTTTCCTGCTCTTGGCTTCCAGAGAATACTCGCTGGTTGCCCTTTTACCTCACTTATCAATCTTTCTCAGTCTCCTTTGCGGGTTCTTCCTCCTGTCTTTTAATACTAAACACTCAAATACCCAAAGGCTCAGTCCTCAGATCCCTTCTTTTTTGACACTTGTCCCCTAGATGGTCTCACCCAGTATCCAGACTTTCAGTACCGTCTACATGTTCATACCTTTTGTAGACTGGAACCTACCTACCATCTACCTGATAGTTCTACTTGGATGTCTGACAAGCATCGAAACACAGCCAAATTGATCCCTATTTCCTCCCCTCAAAACTGTTGAGCCTGTATCTTCTCAGGCTCAATTCCTTCCTCAATGCTGCAACTTAAAGACCTTTCTTTCTCTCATACCCAACCCATTAGCAAAACCTGTTTGCCTTACCTTCAAAATAATGCAAATACAGAATCTGATCACTTTACATCACCTCCAGTGCTATCCCCTGGCCCAAGTCACTATCATCTCTTGCCTACATTTTGTAACGGCCTCTGACCTCGTTTTCACTCTTTTACCTTTGCACTCCTTCGGTCTGTTTCCAGCAGAGCAACTATAGTGATGTCACTCCATCACTCAAACCCTACAACAGCTTACCTTCCTCAGTCCTTAGCCCAGAGCCCTACAATGGCCTTCAAAGCTTTCCCATCATCTGGCCCCTATTACCTCTCTGATCTCATCTCTTACTTCTCTCCCTTTGTTGACTCTCTTCCAGCCACACTGGGCCCTCTGCCTGGAACAATGTTCCTCGAGATTGCCACATGACATACTCCCTTTCCTGTCACATCTCTACTCAGATGTCAGTGAGGCTTACCCTGACCACCCTATTAAAAAATGCATTCAATTCATTCACCCAACAAATATATTTTGTGCATCTATTGGAATCCAGGCACTCTTCTGTCCCCCGGGAATACAACAGCCAACAAAATAGGTAAAAAATACCCTTGCCCTCCTGGAGTTTATAAGCTGTTGGGAACTAGGAAGGAGGGGAGATGATAAACAAGCAAGGAAATATAGTATGTCAGATGAGATGATGAGATAGATATTATCTATCTATCTCTATCTATCAAAAGAACAAAAACAAAGCTTGGTGCAAGAGATGGTAAATGCCTCAGCACCCCCAGTCTCCCTACCCTGCTCTCCCTATCTATAACACTTATCACTTTCTAATATATCATAAAACTTATTTGCTGTGATGCTGTTGATTGTCACTCTCCAATGATAATGTCCAAGATAAAAGGACTTTGTCTCTTTTCCTGCTGACTCCCAGAACCTCAAGCAGTGCCCAGCACACAGTAAGTGATCAATAAATACCTTTTGGATGAACTGAAATTCTATTAATTTCCTTCTTTCAAATAAAAAAACAATTTTTAAAAATTAAAGCATACAATCAGTTACAGTAAGCACTTTCTTGTCAGCAACACAGAATGAAGAGCAAAGCGGAACATCTAAGAGAAAGAAAGGCCGGAGTGGGGGATAAAATAATAACGCTACCTTCTCCCAGGAATTTCTGGGCTCCTGAAAGCATTACTTTCTAGCATGGCTTTTTTTCTAGCACTCCAGTCGGAGGGCTCTGCCCAGCACTAATGAATGTCTAAGGAGTCAGGAGCTGCTCTAGTGGAATAAAAAGCTGGAAAAGACCCCAGGAGCTTCCGGCACAGAAAACATGCTAGCGTTTTTGCCTCATTAAAAAAAAAAAAGAAAAAGAGAGAAAGAAAAGAAAAATCCTTGCTGTGGTAAAGTTAAAGTTCTCTGAAAATACATTGAATTGCACGCACTCAAAGAGTTCTGTGGCAGAAAAAAGATAGAACTTAACATCTGTATGATTTTAAGCTAAAAACTGAAACAGAATCTCAGTTTTCCTAATTTTAAAAGTGTTGATAAATACCAATCCTACTTATCTCGCAAAATTGTTATATATTCATCCAGTATTTGACAAACATTTAATAAATCCTTGCTACATATCAGGCGCTATTGTAAGGATCATATGTGAATATACCAGAAAGGATTCTTACATGCTATAAAAAACAAATTATTATGATTGATTATATTTGATTTACTCAACCCAGATGGGCCCCATAATAACTATACTTAGGAGCCCTTCTGCAAAATTCTTGTGTATCTAACCTTAGGAGAAAACAACTATTGCCCAAATAAATTGGCTTAATTTATTTTCTCTTTAACAAAATTGTTAATGAAAGAAAAATGGACAAAATAAGTTGGGCTCCCATTATTATCTCTGCCACTTTCCTAACCCCCCCCCCCATATACAGTGAAGATGGTAATAAGAAATGAGGTAGCCCAAGGCAATAAAAAAGAAAGAGGAAAAACAAAGAGGCTAGGTAAATTGATCTTTGCATAATCACAATTACTCAAGCTGAAATCTTTCCCCAGAGGGCCTACTGCTTTACACAGAAGCCCAGTCTAACAGAAAAAGTCATTTTGTTTCATCCATCTGGCTGGATGGGAACACCTTTAAGTCTTCCAGCTTCCCATTTTCCTTTCTCAATTTCCTTCAATGTAGAGAGAAAAAGTGGAATTTCCAAAGACTCCTTTAGTAAGTCACCTACTTCCTGAATGCAAACTAGGTTTTCCGTACAGTTTATCCACACGACAAAGACATGACAATAACTCCAGCAGATCAAAACAGTGCTCCGTTCCATTAAATATTCTACCTACCACTGGGATGACACTAAGGCCGGCTGAGGGTTGTCCTCAAAAAAAGTGAAAACCATAGAATACTTGTTGTGTCTTATATTCTGAGAATCATGTATAAGCCATAATTCAGTTAACACTTTTTTAAGTTGGAAAGACAGCTAGTTATTTTTAACATCCATGCTTCTAAGAAAATAAGTGTTAACCTGAAATCATAGACTTAGAATACTCTCCATAAATACTCATTGTTCTGGAAAGGAAAACAAATCAGCAGTAAAAATTTAGAAAAATAAACAAGAATATGGCTAAAGAAAATGACTGGGTTGTTTGTATTTCTCTACCAATTCTCAAAAACTGCAGAAACTTTCTACTCTAATTTTTGACTCAATGTAGAATATTAGTCTTTATCCCTTAAAAATTAATTCTTGAAAAACTGCCTTACTCTTCCATGTGAAAACTGAATCATCTCAGAATTCGTGAAATAGTGACTTAATATGATGAAATTACAAGTCATGAACAATAACTTGGGTCTGGGTTCCTTTTTCTGTAAACTGGGGATAATACTCCACCTGTCTTGCAGGTAGATTAATATGTTAGGTGCCTACCACAGTGCCTGGCATGTGGCGGGCTCTCAATAAGGCTAGCTGCTGCTGCTGCCGTTATTATTTCCACCACCATCAACCAATGAACACTTAACCCCTGTGGATTAATTAAGAACAATCAATAATTATAAAAGATTAAAACCCCCTACAAACAGGAAGGGTGGAAAACTAGCTAGCCACCTGGAAAGGCACAGATAGCTTCTCCTACTCCCTACTGTCAGAGACAGGAAGGGATCACGCCCGCAGGACAGCGGTGGAGGTGGCTCTGAATCTTGGGGAACTCCCATTTGGGTTAGTGAGGAGGCTTGTTGGTTCCTTCCTGGCTATCAGTGTTAACTTCTACTTTGAGGCTAGAAAATAGAGCACAGAAAGCTGAAGCAGGAAGCTAAGGGTTTAGGACTTAATAGGTATAACAGAAACAGGCAGAAGAGAAGATGGAAGATATCACGGTACAATTTCTATCAAGGAGTAAATAACATGCATTAGCCTTGATTGTCTTTTCTGCTCTGTGGAACTGAGGAGGGTAATGAACCCAAGCATATTCTAGATTTTTCTTCAAACTTTATTTCTAACAAAAGTGTATTAAAAAAATTAACAGATGATATCAGCCAGTTTAAAACAAGAAACATAAATGATAAATTGCCTTCCTCATCCAGTATCCCACATCCACTTCCTGTTCATACACTAAACATAAATAATAAGTTTTCTATTTCATCTGTTCCCAAATGATAAATCATTTTTAAGAAGTTAGTGCATGCGGTGGAAAGGAGAGGGACTTCTTCTATGTCAACAAAAAACCCTGTAGTTTAAAAGCTGGATTATCACTTAACTAATAATCCCAAAGGAATCAAAGTACTGAAGAGACTTCTACCAATTCACTAGTATTGCTCTATATTCGTGATAGCAAGCCAACTGCCTTAGCCATTCATGATTAAGTGACAACTATGGAACATGAGAATAAAAAGACATGCTTAATGTACAGTTCCAAAACAGTCGCAAAGCTTATAGTTTTATAAACAAAACAAAATGTTATAATTCTCAAACTTATGTTAACCTTTTCAAAGCTATCCCCATAAAAATTTTAACGAGAACAGCTTTTTAAGCAAAAAAAAAAAAAATTTAAATTCCAATTTAAGATCAGCTATAAGAAAAATACATTAAAATGTCATAGAACCACAAAGTATTGAGAAAATCCTTCTTTTGGTCTTTTGGAACTAAGGCCACCAGTATTTCAAGTCTTTCTACAAGAAATGTACTTAAAGGATTAGTGTAATTTTTTTCTCAAAAATGGAGCAATTTGAGTTTTATTACTTTTGATAAGTAAAATCTATGATTAAGATATAATTTAAAATTTTTTAAAATGTAAAAAAATTTAAATTTCATTTCGTGAACTGCAAATGTTACTGCAAGGCCTTGGGTATACTCATAGCATAATGAATATGCATGACTAGGGCATAAGCAGAAAAGGAAAATAAATTAATAAAAAACTTCAATTTTGCATATGTCAGAACCAAAACAACTATCACAAAACAACTCTACAATCATTAAATGTATGGAATGAAAATCATGAGAAGGATGACTTCCCTCTGCCCGCTGGGAAAAATGTGTTGAACCATTTTCACTGCAAGCCTAAGAGAGTCCCTAGTCTCTGCAAGGAATGAAATCAAGTGGGCTTGACCTTAGCTGATAAAAAGGCTTAAAATATGTTTTAGAGCTTAAAATTTTCAAAACCCAAATACAGTTTCCAAAACCAAGGAAGCAGCTGAGTAAACTTTCAACTTCAGCCATTGTAAAAGCCAAGATTTCTAAGGTTACCAGAAGAACCTCCCTCCACATACTTCAATTACAACTTCAGCAGTTCTAAGCACAGACACAGCTGCTCGCACATTTCTAAACCTATAAATTGCATTCCTTCTCAGAGGGAAAATTAAGTGACTTAAGTGCCAAAGTCTTAGGACGGTATGAGGTATCCTAGAGGTGGGCAGAAGCTCAGACTGTGAGGGTGGAAGGACATGGTACAACTAGGAGAAAATCGAGGCTGAAGGAGAGAAGAATGATCTAGAAATGGCAGTGAAAAGCAAGGTTGTTGCTGCTAGTCATGTTCTCCTTTTTGCCTCTGAAAAAGGGAGGAGGTGTGAGAAGGATTCAGACATATTGTGAAGGTTTTGCATGCTGCATTATGAAACTCATGGTGGTACAGACTTCTTATAATGTCTGTTAAGAAAAGACAGTTCTTAAAAGTCTAGAGTAAATAAGTGGTACCAGCATATTGTTTTGTAGTAGAGGAAGTCTGGCTGTTGCCTACACTGTAAGATTATTTCATTAATTATTCCAAAGGAACATAACCATACATCTCTATTAGAGAAGAGAGATCGTTTAATTTATGCTAAGGTCCTGAATTTAAACTGTCAGTCTGCCCCTCTCTCTTTCTCTATATATATGATGCTTAGAAGGGTCTTTAAGGCTTCAGAGAGAAAGTAACAATTGAATTGGACCTTTACATTAGAGTAGGATTTTTGTCTCACACAGATAAGTAAATAGTCTGGTGGGGCTGGCGTATGAAGTACATGGCAATGAATAATAGTAGGAGAGAGGCTTGAAAAGTTAATTGTGTCATGCTAGAAGGTTTGGGCTTTATCCTGGTGGCAATGAGGAGCCACCAAACTTTTATTTTTTAACTTTTTATTTTGAAAAGCCTTAAAGTCAAAAGAATAGCACAATAAATGCATATCTACCCATCACCTATGTAAACCGATCGCAAACATTTTGCCCCATTTGCCTTATTTCTCTATATATGTATTTATTTATAATCCTTTTTACTTTTGCTGAAACATTTGAAAATTAGTTAGACATCCTGATACTTTGCCACTAAAGCCTTCAGCATGTATCTCCTAAGAATACGAGCATCCTTCTATAACAATCCCATTATCGTACCCAAGAAGTTTAACACCTGCACAATTATATGAGCTATTATGTAGTCCATATTCTAATTACCCAATAGTTCCCTTTGTGGCTGTTTCTCCCCAGTCCAAGATCCAATCAAGGACCACACATTGCATTTAACTGTGAAGTCTCCTCTAATCTAGAAGGATCCCCCGTCGTTCCTTTTTTTCCTTTCATGACACTCACACTTTTTAAGAATCCAGGGTAACAGTCCACAAGGTGGGTCTGTCTGGTTGTTTATTAGTGACGGGATTCACATTAACCATTTCTGGCAAGACTGCCACACAGGTCATGCTGTGTACTTCCCACTGCATCACATCAGGAGGGCTGGGTCCGTTTTTAAGCACAGATTTTTTTTTTTAACATCTTTATTGGAGTATAATTGCTTTACATTGGTGTGTTAGTTTCTGCTGTATAACAAAGTGAATCAGCTATACGTATACATATATCACCATATCTCCTCCCTCTTGCATCTCCCTCCCACCCTCCCTATCCCACGCCTCTAGGTGGTCACAAAGCACCGAGCTGATCTCCCTGTGCTATGCAGCTGCTTCCCACTAGCTATCTATTTTACGTTTGGTAGTGTATATATGTCCATGCCACTCTCTCACTTCGTCCCAGCTTACCCTTCCCCCTCCCCATGTCCTCAAGTCCATTCTCTACGTCTGTGTCTTTATTCCTGTCCTGCCCGTAGGTTCTTCAGAACCATTTTTTTTTTTAGATTCCATAAATATGTGTTAGCCTACGGTATTTGTTTTTCTCTTTCTGACTTACTTCACTCTGTATAACAGATTCTAGGTCCATCCACCTCACTACAAATAACTCAATTTCGTTTCTTTTTATGGCTGAGTAATATTCCATTGTATATATGTGCCACATCTTCTTTATCCATTCATCTGTCAATGGACACTTAGGTAGCTTCCATGTCCTGGCTATTGTAAACAGTGCTGCAATGAACACTGAAGCACAGATTTTTAAGGCATGGAATCAGTTTCCTCATTAGATTTATGTGTTAGATAATTTTGGAAGCAGTGTCAACATCTAGATTTTTTGCCAAATATTTCCAGCAAGCTAGACCAAAAAAAAAAAAATCTGTGGTCTCTTTCCTCAGACATTCTTGACATGATGTTCTTATTCTCCCAGTATATACAGAATAACCTAGTAATCACTTTTACTTTATCAGTCACCGACTATGTCAACTCATGATGGCATAAACATTACCTGATATAATTTGGTTGCAATCATGCACTGACTAATTCATGATTCCATATACAGAATTAAGAAAAACTCAACAGCATATTAAGCCATTAAATGGCACAGAAGTAGAGATGGCTTTGCTATCAACAAAAATGTTAACATAGTTTGCTTTTAGCTAACGCCACTGACCAGACATTATTCTTATTTCAAATGCTATCTTAGAATTCCTAGCTTCAAATATCATATAACATGTCTTATAAGGAGTGTACAGTAAGGGAGAATCTACTTTTTCTTAAAGGAGCTCAAATCAGTACAGCAATGAGTAAACAGGACTATCTTCATTAACAGTATTCACTAAAGCAAGGATCTCCCAAATTTGACTCTGGTTGAAAAAAGACTTTCACTTACCTCACAGTGTAGTATATATATATTCAATATGTTAAATAGTAAATATTTTTAAGACTAGTAGATACAATAAATTCCTAGACCCTTAAAAGAAGTTAGTAAAAAAATCATACCTGAGTAAAAATATTATGCGTTTGGCTTAAAATCCACCTGGCATCAGCATCAGGTGCTACTACTAATTTCAAGGTCCCAACATAAACATCAGAACATAAGGTCCAGAAATGCTGTTCTTGTAAACTGTAAACTCCTTGCAACTGCTGCACCTAAAATATAAAGAGCACACATTACCATGGACTCAAGTATAAGTACACCCAACTTAAATTATGCAACACATCAGTAAACATGGATTCTACTCTCTAATGAAAAAAGTGGGCTGGTGGTGGGGAGGGCAGTTTGAATTGATTAACAAATACCTACTGAGTACTTACTATATGCTGGTACCATGACAGGTGTTTGGGAAATATAAATAAACACATATCAAAATTTGTAGGGCACAGCTGAGAGAGCGCCTAAGTGAAATTTACATTTCCAAATACAGTTGACCCGAGAACAGCACAGGGGTTAGGGACGCCAGCCCTCTTCTCAGTCGAAAACCTGAGGATGCAACCAACCATGGATCATGCAGTACTGTGGTTATTTACTATTGAAAAATATCCATGTATAAGTAGAACATGCAGTTCAAACCTGTGTTGTTCAAGGGTCAACTGTACATCGATCAGAAGACAAATATAAATACAAATGAGCTAAGAAATTAGGAAAAAAACAAAGTCAACTTAAGAAATAAAAAGGAAGGAAATAAAGGATGGAAATCAATGATCCACAAATTTAGAAATGACAGAGTTCACAATATCAAAAAACTAGTTCTCTGAAAAGATTAACGAGCTAGAGAGTCAGTGTTTCGTACGTAATGGGGGCATGTTTTAGACAGGACGATTCTTCATCGTGTACAAGTGTCAGGAACTACAGGATCTTTGCATCCCCAAGACCCAGGGAACTACATGCCAACATATACCCTTCCCCAACTCATGTGACAACCAAAAAAGGGAGGGATGTCTCAAAGTTTTTCCAGTGGCTCCTTAAGTGTTCCATACCCTTAGGTTGACAACCACTGGCAAGACAAACTCTGATGGCAGTAAAAAAATAAAATAAATGAACATGCAATTAAACAAAGTACAAAATGAAAAAGGAAAAGAACTACAAACAACAGATTTTAAAAACCATAAAATGGAATACTATATGAATGGATCAATATGTGAGTGTACCAAATACTACAGCTGAGTAGAATCCAAACACTTCTCACCACCTCTACTGCTGTCAGGCTAGTTGAAGCCACCTTAGTTTGGATTATTGTAATACCTTATTAACTGGTCTCTCTATTTCTAGCCTTGCACCTCTTCATCTATTCTCAAAACAGTAGCCCAAGTAAGAATCTGTTACTTTAGATCAGATGCTTTCACTCTGCTCAGAATCCTCCAGTAGATTCCCATCTTACTCTGAACAAAAACCAGTGCTTTCACGATGACCTACATGGACCCACGTCATGTGGCCCCTTGCTATTTACCTTATTTACCTCATCTCCTACTGCTCCTCCCCTTGCTCCCTCTTCCTCAGCTACAGCAGCCTCCTCACCACTCTGAAAAGTCAGGCACACTCCTGTCTCAGGGTATTTGCTATTCCCTCTGCCTGGAGTGTCTTTCCTTACAGATTTCTGCCTGGCCTACTTTGTTTGGGTCTTGACTCAAATGTCATCTTCTCAGGAGGCCCTTCTACTGTTATTCCATCTAAAACTAAAATGCTTTTATTTTTACATTTCTCTGCTTTGTTTTACTTTTCGGCATGTAATGTCGCACACTACATTACTTATGTTATTTATATTGTTTCTTGCCTGTCTCCTCTGGCAGAACTCAAGCTCAATAAAGGCAGGGATTTATTTTCGATTTTTATGTTTTGTATCCTCAGCACCTAAAACTGTAAGGACCTAAGCCTGGCCCAAGTAAATGCTCAGTAAATAGTACATGTATGTATATAAAATGAATATAAATTCAATTTTGGTGTTTGCTTTGGTAGCACATATACTAAAATTAGAATGATCAGAGAAGATTAACATGGCCCTTGTGCAAGAATGACATGCAAATTCATGAAGTGTTCCATGGTCATTTCACAATGTACATGTATATCAAAACAACACATTGTACACTTTAAATATACATAATTTTCATTTATCAATTTTATCTCACTAAAGCTGGAAAAAATAAATAAATAATAAAATCAGAAAAGCAACAACAAAAAACACAATTTCAAAAATCCAGACAAAATGAATAAATTTCTGGAAATACAGAAAATGCTGTAATATAAGAAAAAAACCAGAAAATATAAAAGGGCCATTAAAAACTGAAAAGGTAATAAAAGTTCTCTTTCATAAAGCACCTCCCCAACCCCAGTCCCAGAGGGCAGACTTTCAAGAAACTTAACATAACCTCTTAGTTTTGCCAGAAAATAAAAAAGAGGTGCTATCTCATATAAGTAAGAATTAATCTTGATCCCCAACCAGATAAAGACAATAAATCATAAGCTAATTTCTCTTATGAATTAAATAAGCTAACTCCAACAGTATATTAAAAAATAACATATCATGACTAAGTTAGGTTTATCCCAAGAGGGAAAGATTAAGCACCAGAAACTCTATTACTGTTATTCTTCAATTAGTGAAGCAAAGGAGAAAAATCACATAGTCATTTCAATAAAAGCATTACAATTATTTAATAAAATTCAACCCCTATTTATGATTAGAAGGACACTTCCTTAACTTAATAAAAGCTATCTACCCAAAATGTACAGAAAACACTTAAGGAAAAAACGTTAGATGTATTCTCTTGAAGATCAGGAAAATCTTTACAAAGATGTCCATATCACCACTATTGTTTAATATCTCTGTATAGATCTGGAGGAGATGAACTAAGATCAGAACCCAGAAGTTAAAACAAAGGCTCAATGTAAAAAGATCTTTATAACAATTACAGCAATTTAAAAGAGAAAGAGGTTACTCTGTGAAGGGGTTAACTACTGATTCCTGGAAATAGTCAAGAAGCTCAATGACCAACTGAATGTCGCAAAGGAGATTCTTCCAACAGACAGAAGTCTGGGCCAAATGAATAATAAGATCTTTTTGAATTCTGAGATTCCCTGATTCTTAAGTTATCTATTTGGGATGTCAATTAAGAAAAAGTTGAACTTATATCTATCAAAAATATTTATTTTTATCAGAATTTGATGCATGTAGGATTACTTTCTATAAGCTCCAAGACACTTGGTGGGAAATGTGAGACAATAACCATTGTGCCCTTTAAAAAATCTGCTTTTACTAGGGAAAGAGGTCAAGGTGGACTTCCTCTTCCTCTTTCAGGACTCTGATGACACAGTGGTTTGAACCTGATATCCCTCCACACTTTTCTAAATGGAAATGGTATACCGCTAGGGAAACAACACCCTGACTGAACAGATTTCTTCTACCTCCATAGATAGAGCAGTACAAGCACATTCCTGCAGTTATCCTAAAGCATAAGTTAAGGAATGATTCTTATAGAAACTGGCATTAACTTTACTCAAATTAAAAAAAGTGGGGAAAGTGTAGCTACAGAAGAAAATCTGTGTTGCTCTTCCAGCTCTGACAGTGTAGTTTAACAGAAAGAGCATGAGCTTTTAAAGCCAGAATGACATGGATTCAAATCCAGATTCAGCCACTACCATCTGTGACTTTAGATGAGTTACTTAAATCCTTGAACCTCAATTTTACTCAATTTTCCTAGGGAAAGGAAGATGAAACTTACCCTGTATGGTTAATGTGAAGAAAAGAAACAATATATGTAAATCACTTAATATAGGTACCAGCTTAGAGTAGGCATTCAATAAATTGCCCCTTTCTCTTCCACAACTATGCTGACTGGTCCTACCTTAAAATCATAAAACCACAAATGTCAAATGGGCAGCACTTCACTTTCCCTATCTCAAAAAGAACTATTCTATACCTTCTCTTTTCTCCTCTGGTCTTCTAATTTCTCTGCATGATTACTCTGCCCTGTAAATCAAAGAGAAAATAGAAGCACACAGAAAATCCCTTATCCTGCACCACCAAATCCACCAGTCAGCCCTCATCTCTTTCAGCACTTTCTGTTTTCCCTTGGGGGATACAGTACCCCTGCCTCCTATCTACAATTAATTCCTCCATAGTGCTTTGGGTTCTATCCTTTTTCACCTTCTCAAGAACTTCATTCCTTCAGCAGGTAGTGAAGTAACCTGCTTCACTACCATACCATCAATTTCTTCCTGTCAGTCGGACTGTTCCCATCAGTAACACACAGGCTCCAGAACTGCACTGTGTAATATGGAAGTCACTAGACACATGTGACTAAATATATGAAAATGAAATGAAATTTAAAAATTAGTTGCGCTAGCTCAAATTATTAAGCTTCAAGCGCTCAATAGCCACATGTTCCTTGTGACTTCCATACTGGACAATGTAGATTATTGAACATCTCCATTATTGGGGAAAGTTCTCTGGGATGCTGTTTTAAAAAATCTTATTTTAAAAACAAATTCCCTCACCATTGTTACTATATCTACAGCCAAGCTATCAGCTCATTTCTTTGTTCCCTTTAACAACACTTCTTAAAAAAAGTTGACTGTAACCACTATCTCTACCTCCCCAATTCATTTTCTCCTTAATCTGCTATTATCATGCTTTCTCCAAACTCTACTGAAAATGCTTTTATCAATGCCATTAATGCTGTTCATGATCCCAATCAATGGTCACTTCTCTGTTCCTACTGTAATTGCCTCACAGAAATATTTGGCACCGTTGATTACTTCCTCCTTCTTCAACTTCTTCTGGGTTTTCCAGCTCCCATTCCTGGCTTTCCCACCTGTGCTCTAAATCTGGAGTTGAAACTTGACCTAAAGATTAGAGCTTAATCCTCCCAAGGTAATCTCACATAATCCTAATGTTTTAAATGCTAGTCATATACTGATGACTCAAAACTCCTCCTAGTTCTAATCAGTCCCTAAAATTCCAGATGTGCATATCCAACCACTTAAGTGACATTTCCCCTAGAGGTGCAGTAGGCATTTCATTTTTAACATATCCAGAATAGAACTCTCGATCTGGGAGGATCTTCCACCCTCACACCTGCATCAACCTCAACAAATGGTATTAGCATCTACCTAGTTGCGATTCAACACTTTTTCTCCCCTCTGCTAATATAATCCATCTCCAAAAACTTATCCAAAATATCTACTTAGCTCCATTTTCACTTCTACCACTGTAGTCCAGGCCACGATTTTTCAGATTAGAAGATAACAGCCTCTTAACTGGTTTTCTTTGCTTTCATTCTCCCTAGAGTTTATTCTCTAATAGCAAGCAGAATAAGCTTTTAAAAACTTAAATTTTGTGACACTCTACCTGCCTAAAAGCTTTCTAATGCTTCCCACTGAATAGAATTAAATCTAAACCTCTTAGTAAGACCAAAACCTCTATATGATCTGTCCTCTGCCATTCTCCCCAGCCTTTCCAGCCCCTCTTCCCTTTATTATGCTTCAGCCACAATGGCTTTTTTTTTCCTGTTTTTCAAACACACTAAATTAGTTCCAGTCATAGACCTTTTTGCATTAGCATTTTCCTTTGCTTGGAATACTCTTCTCCAAGATTTTCATGTCTGGCTCCTTCTTGTCAACAAGATTTCAATTTCCTTGAATATGACTTCCTGGATAAATCTGACGTAGCCATCCATGTCTCACATGACTTTGTTTTATTTCTGTTATAGTAATCATCACTGATATTTTCTTATTTATTTATTGTTTAGTGCCTGTGTTTCCCCACCAGACCATAAATTCTTTGATAGATCCTGACTACCTTATTTACCATTACACTCCCTAGTACCTTAGAAGAATATATGGCATAAAAGGGGAGCTCACAAAATCTATGCTGAAGAAATGCTTATATCATCTGCTATTCGTATGTATATTTTAAAAGAGCTGCTTGATTTCTAGATGAGGACAACTTCTACCACATTTTCTTTAGTGACGCTCAATATTTTCCAATGATTTTATTCTGGTTTGTATAAATGGCATTCATGGTCAGCATTCAGTCTTGGCAGAAATACTAAATTATACACACATGCTACCCATATTTATAAAAGTTATAACCCCTAACAGCTTGGAAACAACCAAAACCCAATGGTTTGGAAGCTTTGAAACTTACCCTCTGATAGCACTGAGGGAGAGTATTTTCCAAAAGGGGAGGAGTTCTCTGCATTAATATTCCAACAGACTCTCTTAAAAGAGGAATAACACTATAGAAAAGGAAGACATCAAACTTATTAAAGCCACATTCTGACAATCCCATCCTGCAAGAAAGTAATAATATACCTCCCAATAGAATATAACAAAGATTTGTCAGAATAATATGAGGAAAAAGAATCCAGCCATTGCTCCAAATTTTTCATGGGACAAATAAGTTATTTAAAGTAAAAGTAAAAGAGCTAAATGAAATACATCAATGTATGAAACAATAAACATACTACTGAACAGTACTGGAGCATCTAAAATTTAAACACAGCAGTCGTTCAACTGTCATTTAAAATATGACTTCAAATGGCTAGAATCTTCAAGGATAATCTATAAAGCATATCATGGCCAACTGGTCCTTGACGTTTATCAAATATTTACATTCATTTATCTGAACAGTACTGTTAAGGAAAATACAAAAAAATTAATACAGTATATTAAGTTCATTCGTCCAGTGTTTTTCCAACCCGATGATATATCAGTCTTCTTTGATTATTAAAAAAAATAGGAGCCTGGATATAGCCACAGATCTAGTGAATCAGCACCTCTAGTGATAGGGCCCCAAAGCCTGTATGAATTGATGTAATTAGTCCTCAACCAGTATTTGGAAATTATGGCTTTAGGCTACTTGGATGGTTAAATGCACAGAAAGCAATTAATAGTGTAATGGTGAGGGTGACTCTAATGCAGTAGTTTTCTAAACCAGCTACATATCAAATTCACCTTACAGTCTTGTTTGTTGTCATTTCTAACATACTGAATGAGAATCTCTGAGGGAGAGTTGAGGCATCTATGTTTTTAAAAAGCTCTTCAGGGAGAGTCCAATGAGTCAGGGGGTGAGGCACTGCTCTATTTCTTGAAGCAGACTGAGAGGGAAGGTCAAGAATAGCTTCATTACACTTAATAGCTTAAGCCAGTTCTTTCTTTTAAACTTGTAGAATCTCAATATTTCTAGAGTAAAACCCCTCCTGATTATAGCTATAGGAGATAGAGATAAAAACAAAACAAAACAAAACATATACCTTTTTAAGGAAGGTAGAAGGTGAAGTGTACCTTAAAAGATTAGTAGTACTTCTGACAGATAGAAAAGAAAGAGAAGATATTAATGAAGACGCAAAGGAACAGGGACAATGCTTGTCTTGTTCACTGTTATATTCCCAAGGAGGCCTAGTAAAGTGCTGGTCACAAAGTGGGCCCACAATAAATACTTGTTGGTTAAATGAATGATAAATGCATAGATATTAGATGTTTTAGAATCTAGATTAAAGAAAGGAAAGGCCCCAGGGAAGAAATTAGGAGACTGTTCCATACTTTGTGTTCAGTGATAAGTACTTGGATAGGGAGGGTACAAACAGGAACAGAAACAAATAGAAAAATTAAACAGATACTGAGAGATATTGAGAAACTGGTGTCCAGGGAAGCAACACCAAGGGCAAGCTTAGAAAACTGAAAGTGTGGAGGGAATAGCAGTAATGAATATAAAAGCTCAACGTAGACAGGAGTTTAAGTCACATTCAAATGAAAATATTCTTCAGTCAGATAGTGATTTACGAGCCAAGAATAATTAGATGCCACCTTTAATTGCTTCTTCTCCCTTAAAACCCTCATCCTCTAAATCACCAAGTTATCATGACTTAACATTCTAAACATTTCTAAACTCCATCACCTCCCCGTCACTCTATTACATATGTCTACAATAATCTCCATATCACTTCACTTGGATTATTATAATAGCCTCCTAAATGGTCCCTTTACCTCTAGTCTTATTTCCTTAAGTCTGCTGTGACAGGCAGCTTTAAAGATGGATCCCAATGACCCCTGCCTCCCTAGCGTTCATGCTCTTGTGTAATCCCTTCCCCTTGAGTGTGGGCTGGATCTAGTGACTTGCTCCTAATGAGTTAAGTATGGCAAAAGTGACAAGATGTCAATTCTAAATTAAAGTAGTCTGGCTTCCATCTTGTTCACCCTCCTCTCTTGCTCTCTCACTTGCTTGCTCAAAGCTGCCACGCTGTGAGCTGTCCTATGGAGAGGCCCAGGGCAAGGAACTGAGAGATGCCTCTGGAGAGGAACTGAGACCCTCAGTCCAACAGCCCAAAAGAAACTCAATACCGTCAACAGCCACTTCAGTGAGCTTGGAAGTGGATTCTCTTCCAGACGAGCACTGGAATGACTGCAGCCCTGGCTGACACCTTGACTGTCACCTTGTTAGAGACCCTGAGCCAGAGCCAGTTAGCCACGCTCAGGTTCCTGAACCAAGGCAAAGATAATAATGTGTGTTATCTCAGCTACGAGGTTTTTGTGTTAAGTTCTTATGCATTCATAGATAACTAATATAACCATTCTTTACAAAGCCATTAGACTAATCTACCTAAAAGCAGTATCTGACTCTATCCCTTCCCCCTTTAAAAAAAATCCATTAAGAGCTCCCTACTGCCTAGGGGATTAAGTGTAAGCTCTTTCACATGGTATATTTTTTGATCTGCCCTCCTCTTTTGATCTCCACCTCCTATCATTTTTGCTTCACATTTTAAACTCTCTAAAACGTAAGCATGTTTGTACTTTCACTTTCTGCTGTTTTTCCTTTCATGCTTTGGCTCATGCTGTAACCTCTCTAGAATGTCCCTAAACTGCCCTGTAATCTGGCTTCTATTCCTTCTTTAAAATCTCAAGTGTCACCCCTTTTAGGGTATATTCCCTGATCCCAAACTGTCCTCCAAACTGTATAAATGTCCTCTCTGTGCTCCTGTAAAACATCTGTGATACCTATAGTAACACTGGAGGAAAAATGGGTGGAAAGCAACTGGAATCAGGGTTAAGGATTTTGACAGTGAAAGAACATCTGTTATTCCTTCATCTAACCTGAAGAGTAGTGTCTGTTTCTATCTACTGTGCTGTGATTAAATAGGTGAGGACTCCCTGGATTTACCAAAAAGGCAAAGAAAAACAACACAGTAGAATAATAAGGCATAATTCAACCATTACATTTTTTCTTTCCTCTCTCCATCCTCATTTCTCAGGAAAAAGAAAGGATCAGTCACTAAATGTTTCTATATATCTAATTTACACAATGTTTATGTTTTCCTACTTTCCTTATTGTACTTCTCAGAAAATGAGGCACAAAAATGGTTCCCCTAGAATAACTGTTCGAGAATAAGCAATTTAAAAAAATGTTTTATACAGCAGGTTCTTATTAGTTATCTATTTTATACATATTGGTGTATATATGTCAATCCCAATCTCCCAAATCATCACACCACCCCCACCAGAGAATAAGAAAAGAATTTCCATGTGCCCACTAAATTTAGCTATTTTGATAATTTCTTCTCCAATCTTTACCTCAAGAAACTGCTAATAATCTGGAGATATCTGAGGTGGAAAAATCACTCAAATGTAAAAATCATGAGACTTGGGTTCTAATTCTACCATTAAATAGCTTCAGGCAAATAGTATAACATTCCAGAGCATCAGTTTTCTCATCTATAAAATGAGGAAGTAGATTAAATATCTAGGCAATTTCTTCCATCTTTAATTTATTTTCATTCAAAAAGAAAAAAAAAAAGGTCAATCTACAAGGAATACTGAGAGAGAATATATTTGGAAATGAAAGAAAATAAGTCGCCTTTCTATTCTAAACAGCAGCAACAACAATGCACAGCAGCATCCTCAAATGAGGTACACTTCGCCAACGAATTTAATCTATTACTACTTAGGTAATCCTGCCAATGGATTTTATTATGCAATCAATACAAATAAGCAATAATTAAGCACTACATGCTTTGCTTGGAATCAGATTTTCTCGAATCAGATGGAATCTTACTCTAGAGTTGTGGTAATGGAGACCTAGTGCACCGAAGTAACTTGCCCAAGGACATAGCCAGTGAATGGGAGAGCTAGAATAATAAGAACAGGTCTTTTGACTCCAAACTCAATCTTGAAAAGTTCAAGTCAACATTTACTATATGCCTACCATGTGCCAGACATGTGCTAGGCACCAGAAATAAAAAGATAAATAATACACAATGCCTTACCTCAAAGGAATTCACAACTATTGAAAAAGCCTGTAGAGATCAATGGAAATCAGGCAACAAACACTTATTTAGGACCCACCATTTGGAGGAAGGCACATATGAATTCAAAACAACTGTAGATTAAAAGCCTGTATCCAATTTCATTTCCCATGAACTTTTGGTGAACTTTTTTTTATTAGTATGTTGACAACTTACTATTGAATATACCTTTAAAAATAAAAAGTATAACTTTCAAAATAAAGTGGGGGGAAAAGGAATAGAAGAGAACATGGACTCTACTGTAACAGGCATGCAATATGAGCAATGATGTTACTTAAGCAATAGTTGCAAAATATCACCTTGCAAACAACTTTTAAAATATTTATTGTCTTAGAATACCTAGGGCTAGTCTAGCTTTCCTTGCAAAGAGCTAAAGCACAATTAATACAAAAGAGTTGAGTCCAATCTAAAATAATCCTTAAGGAGATCAGCTTTAAAACATTAAAGACATTCCCTTAATACAGTCTCTTAATAAGTCACCCAAAATAACCATCTACAAATTTATCCAAACCTTTGTTCAAATTTTTATGTGTTAACCCACGTGTATTGCCTCTCAAAGACTGCTACTCCCTTGTAAGAACAACAATAACAACAACTAGTACGGCCCTTTTTCTCCTAAAATTTACTTTCACCTGTGGCCCTTAGTTTGAGGATTCTAGAACTGGTGAAGTTCCATGATCACAGATTACACACTATTAGAATTAACAGAGGGGACTTCCCTGGTGGCACAGTGGTTAAGAATCCGCCTGCCAATGCAGGGGACACGGGTTTGAGCCCTGGTCTGGGAAGATCCCATGTGCCGTGGAGCAACTAAACCCATGCACCACAACTACTGAGCCTGCGCTCTAGAGCCCACGAGCCACAACTACTGAGCCCGTGTGCCACAACTACTGAAGCCCGTGTGCCTAGAGCCCGTGCTCTGCAACAAGAGAAGCCACCGCAATGAGAAGCCAGCACACCACAACGAAGAATAGCCTCCGCTCGCCGCAACTAGAGAAGCCCACGAGCAGCAAAGAAGACCCAACGCAGCCAAAAATAAATAAATAAATTTATAAAAAAAGAATTAACAGAGAATTTATAGATCACTCATTTTAACACAATTCAAGAACCATAATGCAGGTAAATATTTTAATAATAAAATTAATGTTAGAAGCAAGCATCTATTTTAAAATAACTAAATAAAAGATATAACTGATACATATAAGGAAATAATATATAGAGAGTGTACCAACAGGTTCTTACTGATTTTGTTATACTATAAAATTTGGAATGGTTGCCTACTTAGGTAGAATTTTAATAAAATGTTTACATTCAACAGCAGCAAGCATTTCACCAAAGCACATGGAAGCATCACACTAATTTTCTCCAATAATAATTTTAAAATATTGTTAAGAATTTCAGATGTAGGAGCTATATAACTAGGTTATGAAACTGGGGCGGGGAGAAAAAGATGCTTGCTAAATCACATGGTGATAAGCAATTTAGAACCAAAGCCAATTTCTATAACAATCTCAGAGGTCATAAAAATGTAAAAGAAACCTGTAGAACCTCTATTTTTGCTTTTTTAAAATTGTGTTTAGCTCAGGAGTTTGCGCCCATATTTTTCTGATTAACTATTGTAATAGGGAATCATAAAATAGATTTTAGCATGGATCTATCTAGCCATAATGAAAGGATACGGGGAAAAAGACAAACTTAGCAAATTCCTGACTGAGCTAAGACTTAGAGCTGCATCCAAACCCCAAAAGTAAGCATTTGGAAACAATTAGAGGTTCACTTCTGGTTGACTAACTCAATTCTAGCTTTAACAGTGAAATAGCATTTTCCTAGCATATATAAAAAGAATGAGTCATTAGGTACATGAGTTTACCAGTAAAACATGGTAATAGTTTTATTCCTCAAAAGCTGAAGATAAATCAAATTTACAATCATACAATCAGAAACTTAAAATTAATATGAAAGCTTAAATGCTAGCAGATTAAATAAGCAACAGTTATTACTCTTTATTGCCAGTAACTTTGTAAATGAAAAAATATTCAAATCTAACTTCAAAAGCAGCATATTTAGTGAGTCTCACCATTTCAACAGTACGTAAAATTACCTAGCAATAATTATAAGCAAACCAAACCAAAGAAAAGGGTACACATTATGAAAACTTTTGAAGAACAATCAGACTGGTGATAATCATAATCATTAACAATAAAAAATTTCAGAGAGTTGAAACTATTACTTAGATCTGAGAATAAATATCTATTAATAATAATTAAAACATAATTACTGATTCACCTTTTTTGAATTGGCTAACGGGCTTAAGTCCTCCTGCATATTACCAGTGGTTCTTATAATCTACAAGCATATAGATAGCTGTACTTTATAAAAGGACCCATAAATTTGAAGGTGTAGTATATATCATATACTCAAAAGTGCTTAGTGGACAAAAAAACCAAAGAAAATTGGCCCCCAAAAGCAATGTATTCTGCATTCAGATATGGTGGTCCTATGACAAGCTGTAAATATGCAGTCATATTTACACAAATAAAATGATTCCGTAGTAAAAAACAATTACCCATTAACCCAGAATTTCATGAGCCTAATATAGAACAGATAACCCAGAACCACAGGAATTGTGGTTTGCCTTATAATTATTCTGAGTTTCTGAAACCTATGGTTTAAATCAATGCATATTTACAGAGTACCTACTTTACTCAATAATGGAGACAGTAAGATATCCTAAAATACCCTTAGAACTTAGAGCCAAAGTCATGAAAAGGTCACTCTTTTCCTTAAACTTCTGGAACTTAGTTATAACACTTAATGCATTTGGTCTTTGGACTAAAAGCATTAGTAAATAATGTCAAGTTAGTAAATAGTAATGTCTTTCTTTAGACAACACTTAATAGTTTTTAAAGTATTTAATAAATTTTTTCCAATTTGATCCTCACAACAACCTTAAGTAACTTTCAGAAAACGTTGGAATCACAGATGTAAGCAAGATCATAAGAGATCATTTAGGCCAACCCCCTCATTTTACAGAAAAGAAAACCATCTCAGAGAGATTAAGACAACTTGTTCTTTGTTACACACACCAGCGTGGCAGAGCTGGGTGGGATAACTCCAAGACTATAGCTCCCTGCACTACACTGCAGAGTCTCATCATGATCGAGTCCTCTGGAGTCAGAGACCATATTATATTCTTTTAATTCCCAGTGCCCAGCACAGTGTATGGAATATAATAAGTGCTTGACATATGACTGCTGAATGCATAGTCTATTTTAAAATTTCAAACACTAGCGGAAGATTAAAATGTAAAACATCCCTTGTTTGACATGACTTTCAGCCCTTCACAATAACAGCTAAATAACAAAACAAGGAAAGAGCCCCTCAATTTAGTCATTTCCCCAAAAGAATCTCCAATAAATAGAAGCAAAAGTATCTTATCCTCTATTCAAGTATAGGTGAGAAAGAACTAATCACACTTAGGCAGAAGTAATTAACATTCCCAGCTCTTGATGTGCAATTTGTTACCTTAATAAAGGCTCTTTATTCTCATGAATAAGAATATTCTCATAAATAAGAAACTAAAATCACACCAACAATATAAGTAAAAAAAAAAATTACTAAGTGATACATATGTATCCATGAAGAGCAAAGGTGCAAATAAATAAGAAAAATGAATGAGAATTCATAATACCCTGTCAAGAGGGAGGGAAATGGGGAAAAACAATGGAATAAAAGAAGTAAGAAGAGAGGACTTCCCTGGTGGCGCAGTGGTTAAGAGTCCACCTGCCAATGCAGGGGACACGGGTTCGAGCCCTGGTCCGGGAAGATCCCACATGCCGCGGAGCAACTAAGCCCATGTGCCACAACTACTGAGCTTGCGCTCTAGAGCCCACGAGCCACAACTACTGAAACCATGTGCCACAACTACTGAAGCCTGTGTGCCTAGAGCCTGTGCTCTGCAACAAGAGAAGCCACCGCAATGAGAAGCCCACGCACTGCAATGAAGAGTAGTCCCCACTCGCCGCAACCAGAGAAAGCCCGCGCACAGCAACGAAGACCCAAGGCAGCCAAAAATAAATAAATATTTTTTTTTAAAAAAGGAAAAGCAGAGAAAAAGGTGAAAGGATTTAAAAAAAAGAAAAAGACGAGGACAAAGAGCACCACAAGATATACATAGTTTTGAGAGAAGACTGGAATAAATCTTCTTCTTCTTATTATTAAATATGGTAACATTTGTATTGAAAAGATCATGAGACTTGGAGGTACCTCCCCATTACCTCTGCAACTCACTGAAAGCAGTGGCGAGGCTAAGATGGACAAAGGCAGGAGATGAAGCTCTTTAAGGAAATCTGCATTTTAAAAAGTACAGAAGTGAAGAAACAGGACTTTATTTAGGAAAACCAGATAAGAGGGCAAGAAATATTTATTAATCACTTCAGTGATCACAAGTTTTAACTCAGAACAAAAAGGCCTTAAGATCAGCAAGAAAAATTCAAAAGGAATGGGACCAGAGTGCTGATCAAATACCTAGGTTCAACAAGGCTATTAGGAATCTGAGCTAAACAGTGTCTATCTGGTTTTAGGTTAAGCAATTAACACACAATGCTTGCCAAGTGGCAGGTCTGTTCTAGGCTTGGTATATCTTAACCTATTTAATCCACATATAACAAATTATGAGGAAGATATAACTATCATTGCCACTTTAAAGATGAAAAATTGAGGCTAAATGGCTTGTCCAAGGTCACACAGATAAAAGGTAAAAACAGGATTTGAACCCAGGCAGTTCTGCTCCACAGTAAATGCTCTTAACTTCTCTGCAAGACTCCTTCCAATTAAGTCATCAGCGTGGCTTTGCTAGTGCTCCCAAAGCACCTTTACCAAAAGGAGAATTCTGACATTAGGAGATGCTGACCTTCAAAGTGTATAGGAGGCCTGGACCACAAAAAGAAATTTAAAAGCTCTGAAAAAGATGATCAGTAATAACAATATGAAAGTTTTCTGCCATCTGAGAGCTGACTGGTATAGTCAAAAGTTGAACAGAAGCAAACCCCTGACACCTAGTTTCTGTTCTGGGCCCATCCTCAATGATAACTTCCAAAGTCACACGTCTGAGAAGCAAACCTAATGTAGGAAATGAAAAGCAAAGGAAAAAGTACCCTTACTTGCTTACCCAAATTAAACTTAAAATATCACTGTGAGGGCTTCCCTGGCGGCACAGTGGTTGAGAATCTGCCTGCTAATGCAGGGGACACGGGTTCGAGCCCTGGTCTGGGAAGATCCCACATGCCACGGAGCAACTAGGCCCGTGAGCCACAACTACTGAGCCTGCATGTCTGGAGCCTGTGCTCCGCAACAAGAGAGGCTGCGATAGTGAGAGGCCCACGCACCGCGATGAAGAGTGGCCCTCGCTTGCCACAACTAGAGAAAGCCCTCGCACAGAAATGAAGACCCAACACAACCAAAAATAAATAAATAAATAAATAAATAAAAATAAAATTAAAAAAATATACATATCACTGTGAGAGTATAATTTTTATTAAATATCTCAAAGTAGGTTTCTAATTGCTACAGTGCTACATTGGATGCTGACTACATTAAAATATTTAGTTACTGAGGTAGGAGTAGAAATCATGTTTTCAAAGGATAAATTAAGCAAGAGAACAGAGTAACAAGTGCAGACTATACCTAGTGGTGGAGAATTTCAAATTAATTACACACAAATTAACAATGAACAATGAATAATCAAAGGGACTAATAGTTTTTCTTTTGGCAGGAGTAAATTAAGAGTAGAAAAAAAATATGCTTTCAACCTTTTAAATTTTACTTTTATTTTTTTAAAGGCTAAAAATGTCTATGATTCCGAAGTCAAAAGTATATTTAAGATATACATTCAAAGTCTCACTTCTAATCCCTTCCCTCTGCCTAGAGGTAACTATATTTATTATATTTGTTTTTGGTTTATTCTTTCTGTTTCTTTTCAAAATTATAAGAAAACATGCAGATTATATGTGTATCTCTTCTCCTTATGGAAAAGGTAATAGTACTACTTTTTGCCTATCTTATGCTATACTCCTATATATCATTTGCTACATATCAAGCGCTATTTTGTTTTCTTAACAATACATATTGAAAATAACGTCACATTACCATATAGAGATATTCCTTTTTCTTTTTTTATTATTATTATTACGGTAAAAAAAACATGTAACACTAAATTTATCATCTTAACCATTTTAAAATGTATAGTTCAGTAGTGTTAAGTAACATTGTTGTGCAAAAGATCTCTAGACCTTTTTCACAGTGCAACACTGAAACTCTTTACCCATTAAACACTATAATTCCCGTCCCTCCTGCCCCCAGCCCTTGGCAACCACCTTTCTACTTTGTTTCCACAATTTTGACTACTTTATATATTTCATGTGAGTAGACTCATACAATATTTGATCTTTGGGATTGGATTATTTAGCTTAGCATAATGTCTTTGAGTTTCATCCATGATGTAGTGTGTGACAGAACTTCCTTCTTTTTAAAGGCTACATAATATTCCATTGTATGCATATACATTTTCTTTATCCATTCATTTGTTGACAGATATCTGGGTTACTTCTACCTCTTGGCTACTGTGAATAATGCTGCAATGAACATGGATATATGAAAATATTTTTGCAATCCTGCTCTGAGTTCTTCTGGACATGTACCCAGAAGTGGAATTGCTAGATCATATGGTACTCTATTTTTAACTTTCCATAATGGTGGCATCATTTTACATTCCTATTAACAGTGCACAAAGGCTCCAAATTCTCCACATCCTTGCCAGCACTTGTTACCTATTCTTTTGATAGCAGACATCCTGATGGGTGTGAGGTGATGTCTTGTCATTTTGATTTGCATTTCCCTAGTGATTAGTAATGCTGAGCATCTTTTTACGTGCCTATTGGCCAGGTGTAAATCTTCTTTGGAGAAATGTTTATTAAAATCCTTTGCTTATTTTTATATTGGTTTGTTTTGTTGTTGTTGTTGAGTTGTAGACCTTCCTTATATATTCTGAATATTAACATCTTACAAGATACATATGACTTGCAATTATTTGCTCCAATTCCATAGGGTGCCTTTTCACTCTGCTGATTGCTCCTTTTGATGAGCAGAAGTTCTTAAGCTTGGTAAAGTCCAATTTGTCTATTTTTTATTTTTTTTGCCTGTCTTCTTTGGTTAGTATCCAAGAAATCATTCCCAAAACCAATATTCTGAAACTTTTCTCCTAGGAGAAAAGTTTTTGTCTAGGAGTTTAATAGTTTTAGATCATATGTTTAAGGTCTTTAATCCATTTGGAGTTAATTTTTTTATGTGGTGTAAAGTAAGGGCCCAACTTCATTATTTTGCATGTGGATATCCATTTTCTCAAAACCATTTGTTGAGGAGACTGCTTTATCCCCATTGTGTAGTCCAGGCATCCCTGTCAAAAATCATTTGGCTATATATATGCAAATGTTTACTTCTGGGCTCTTTACTCTGTTTACTGGTCTATATATCTGTCTTTATGCCAGGACCACACCATATAAATCACTGTTTCTTTGTTGTTATGTTTTGAAATCAGAGAGTGTAAGGCCTCCAACTTTGTTCTTCTTTCTTAAGATTGTTTTGGCTATCATAGTCTCTTCACATTCCATACAAGTTTTAGGATTTTTAAAAAATTTATTTCTGAAAAAAAAAATGTCATTAGGATTTTGATAGGGATTGCACTGAATCTGTAGATGACTTTGGGCAGCATACACATTTTAACGATATTGAAGTCTTCTGATCCATGCATGAGATGTCTTTCCATTTATTTATATCTTTGATTTCTTTTAGCAATGCTTTATAGTTTTCAATGTACACATGTTTCACCTCCTTGGTGAAATTTATTCTTAAGTATTTTATCCTTTTTGGTGCTATGGTAAATGGGATTGTTTTTAAAATTTCCTTTTCTGATTGGTCATTGTTATTATATAAGAATGCAACTGGGTTTTGAGTGCTGATTTTGTATTCTGCAACTTTGCTGAATTCTTTTATTAGTTCTAACAGTTTTTGTGTGTATGTGTAATATTTAGGATTTTCTACATATAAGATCATGCCATGTGTGAACAGGGATAATTTTAATATTTCTTTTCCAATTTGTATGCCTTTTCTTTTTCTTGCCTGATTGCTCTAGCTAGAACTTTCAGTACTATGGCGAATAGTAGTGGGAAAATTGGGCATCCTTGCCTCATTCTTGATCTTAGAGGAAAAGTTTTCATTCCTCCCCAGGTGTGGGTTTTTCACATATGGCTTTTTTTATGTTGAAGTAGTTTCCTTCTAGTCTTGGTTTGTTAAGTGTTTTTAATCATGAAAGGGTGTTGAATTTTGTCACTTTTCTGCATTGTTTGAGATGACCACATCTTTTCTTCCTTCATTTTGTTCATATGGTGTATAATACTGATTGATTTTCATTATGTTGAACCATCCTTACGTTCCAAGTATAAATCTCCCCTAGTCATGGTGTATGATGCTTTTAATGTGCTACTGAACTTGGTTTGCTACTGTTTGGCTTAGGATTCTTAAATCAACACTCATCAGGGATACTGGTCTATAGTTTTCCTGCTGTGTATTTGTCTGGTTTTGATATCCAGTTAATGCTGGCCTCATGAGTTTGGGATTCTCCTCTCCTCTTCAATTCTTTGGAAAAGTCTGAAAAGAACTGGTACTAATACTTCTATAAATTTTTGGTAAGATTCACCAGTGAAACCATCTGATCCTGGGCTTTTCTTTGTTGAGAGGTTTTCGATTACTGCTTCAATCTCCTCACTAGTAATAGGTTTGTTCAGATCTTTAAAATTTCTTCATGATTCAGCCATGGTAGGTTGTATGTTTCTAGAAATTTATCAATTTCTTCTAGGTTATCCAATTTGTTGGCATACAACTGTTCATAGTAGTCCCCTATAATTCTTTTTATTTCTGTGGTATCAGTTGTAATATCTATTTCATTTCCTATTTTAGATATTTGAGTCTTCTCTTTCTTTTTCTTAGTTGGTCTAGCAAAGTTTTATCAATTTTGTTATCTTTTCAAAAAACCAACTCTAGGTTTTGTTGACTTTTTTCTATTGTTTTTCTATTCTCATTTCATTTATCTCTGCTCTAACCTTTAGTATTTCCTCCCTTCTGCTGACTTCGAGTTTAGTTTGTTCTTCTTTTTCTAGCTCCTTGAGTTGTAAGGTTAGGTTGTTGACCTGAGATCTTTCTTTCGTTTTTTAAAAATGTGGGGCTTCCCTGGCGGCGCAGTGGTTGAGAATCTGCCTGCTAATGCAGGGGACACAGGTTCGAGCCCTGGTCTGGGAAGATCCCACATGCCGCAGAGCAACTAAGCCTGTGTGCCACAACTACTGAGCCTGCACGTCTGGAGCCTTTGCTCCACAACAAGAGAGGCCACGATAGTGAGAGGCCCACGCACCGCGATGAAGAGTGGCCCCTGCTCGCCGCAACTAGAGAAAGCCCTCGCACAGAAACGAAGACCCAACACAGCCAAAAATAAATAAATAAATAAATTAATTAAAAAAAAAAATGTATGTGTTTATAGCTATGAACTTCCCTCTTTGTACTGCTTTTGCTGAATCCCATATGTTTTGGTATGTTGTGTTTTTGTTTGTTTTCATTTGTCTCCATATATTTTCTAAATTCTCTTGTGATTTCTTCCGTGATCCATTGGTTGTTAAAGAGCCTGTTGTTTAATTTCCACATATTTTTGGATTTTCAAGTTTTCCTTCTGCTATTGATTTCTAGTTTCATTCCACTGTGGTCAGAGAAAATATTTTATATAATTTCAATGTTCTAAACTTTGTTAGGACCTCTTTTGTGACATGACATATCATCTTTCTGGGAGAATGTTCCATGTGCACTTGTGTATTCTGCTGTAGTTGGGCCGGGCTCAACAACAACCTGTTAGGCCCAACTGGTCTATAGTGTTCAAGTCTTCTCTTTCCCTATTGAGTCTCTAATGAATGACTGCTTGATTTCCTAGTTCCTCTAAGGTACTGAAGTCTCCTACTATTACTATGTTGCTGTCTGTTTCTCCCTTTTTGTCAATGTTTGCTTTATATATTTGAGTGCTCTCATGTTAGCGGCATATGTATTTACAATTGTTATATCTTCCTGGTGAACTGACCCTTTTATCCTTACAATGTTTCTTCTTTGTCTCTTGTGACAGTTTTTGTTGTCTATTTTGGCTAAGTATGGCTACCACTGCTCTCTTCAGGTTCCTGTTTGTATGAAGCATCTTTTGCTACCCTTTCACTTTTAGTCTATGTGAGTCCTTACATCTAAAGTGAATCTCTTGTAGGCAGAATAAAGATGAATCTTTTTTTTTTTTAATCCATTCAGCCAATGTTTTTGAAATGGTAATGTTTAATCCCTTTACATATAATTACTGGCATGGAAGGACTTACTACTACCATTTTGTTCAGTTTTCTGTCTATCTTGTAGCTTTTTCATCTTTCACCTTTTTTCCCTCTTTTACTTCTTCCTTTGTGTTTCATTGATTTTCTTGTAGTGACATGTTCTGGTTCCCTTCTCATTTTCCCTTTGTGTATATTCTATTAATATTTCCCTTGTGGTTATCACTGCATGTGACAAGTTGCTCTTCTTTTGCTGCTTTCAAGATTCTCACATTATATGTAATTTTTGACAGCTTGATTATGATGTGTCTCAGTGTAGGTTTCTTTATATTATATTTACCCAAGTTGAAGTTCTTTACATTTCTTGAATTTGTAATATCTGTTTTTCTTCTCAGATCTGGGAAAGTTTCAGCCACTGTTTCTTTAGCTAGGTATTCTGCACCTTTCTCCCTTTCTTTACTTTCTGAGACTCCCATAATGCATTTGTTGTTCTGCTTGTCCATAAATCCCTCAGGCTCTCCTCATTTTTTTTCTTCTTTTTTTTTGCTCCTCTGCCTCAATAATTTTTGTTAAGTCCTGCCTTCAGTCTCACTGAGTCTTTCTTCTGCCTGGTCAAATCTGCTGTTGAGTCCCTCCAGTGAAATTTTCAATTCAGTTATTGTTGTTCTTTTGTTTGGCTCTTCTCCACAGTTTCTATCTCTTTGATGATATTCCCATTTTGTTCATGCACCATTTTCCTGATTTTGTTTAGTGTCTACCTGTGCTTTCTTTTAATTAATTGGGCATCTTTATGATGGTAATTTTGAATTCTTTACCTGGCAATTCATATGTCACCTTTTTTCAGGTTTGGTTTCTGGATATCTAATTGTTTCCATGGTTGGCTGTTTCTTTGTATGTCTTATTTTTCATTGTTGGGATTTCAGCACCTGAAGAATCAGTCAACTCTCCAGATTTTGTGGTCTGGTTTCATGCAGGGAGGACTTACTCTATATAGCCTGGCTGGAGATTCAGGAGACCTCTCAAGTCTTTTCTGGTACATGCCCTCTCTGAGCTTGTGCATGTAATCTCCTATTTGAAAAAGGATGCTGGCTCCTATTCAAGAGCTCCTCCTGGTGTCTATCTGCAATACTGCTGCCTCCTGGAGCTGTAGTAAATCACAGTCCTGGGGTTCCGCCTAGTGTCTGTCTGTGGTACTGCAGACTGTAATGCACAACTGACGTCTGTTCCCAGGGATGCCCAACCAGGCACCCATTTTTGTCAGTACTTGGATACAAGCAAGACAAATCTCTTAGGCAGCACCCCCCTAAAAGTCAGTTAATGTTAAACTCCTTTCCCCCCGCAGGAAGATGGGAATTGGGGGTTTCCTCCCGAACAGTCCACCATGTGCAGGCTTGGGTGGTGGGAGTGGTTATGAGGAGAGAAAGTGGGGAGTGTCATGAATTTCCTGTCAAGCTTCCATGTGGTTGGCTTTCCATTAGCCTGGTGTGCAGGAACCTTTTAACTAGTTTCTGGATTTCTCACAGAGGCATTTTGTCACTTTGTTGTGTTAAATCTGTCTCCATGGAGGAAAGAGAGTCTAGGGCTTCCTATTCTGCCATCTTGCTGATTTCACTTCCTGTCTCCCTTTATTCTTTTTTTTAGGGATACATAGAAGTCCCTTACTGATGTACATATGTGTTCTTTCCAATCTTTGGCACAAACACATAAAACCACAAAGAATGGCCTTAAAATATATCTTTATGTATTTTTGCCAATTTATATTTAGGATATATTCCTAGAAGTGGAACTGCTTAATCAAAGGTAAACATACATTTAATTATGCTAGATGTTTGTCAAAGTTCTCTCCACAAAGATAGTACCACTCTCATTTCTATCCACAATGTATGAGAGTACTTATTTTACCTACAGCCTTGCCAAAAGGTTATGCAAATTTTTGGATATTTATCCACCTGATTGGTGAGAAGTGGTGTTACAATATAGTTTTAATTTGCATTTCTTTTTTTATGAGTGAGGCTTAACTACTTTTACATGTTTAAAAGTCATCTGTATTTCTTTTCCTTTGAACTAAATGACCTTATACTTTTGCCCATTTTTCTATCAGGCTTTTAATTTTTTAAATTTAATTTTTATTTTTAAGAGCACTCTCTATATTAGGGAGGTTAGCCCTTTATGATCTAAGTGGCAAATATGTATCCCAATTGATTATGCTTTTTGACTTCCCTTATGGTGCTCTTTTTTCTATGCCAAAGTTCTTTTTTTTTTAAATGTAACTTAATTCATCAATCTTTTCTCTCACTGATTCTAGGTTTTGAGCCATAGCTGTTTCCCTAATATTCCCATGTTGTAAAAATAATTCAGACATGCTTTTTTTCTAGTATTAGCATGGGTTCGAGTTTTACTTTTAGAGCTCCAATCCATTTAGAATTTATCCAGGTATATAGTATGAGGTACAGTTCCAAATTTATCATTCTCCACATGGTTGGTTATCCACTAAGTAGAAAGCTCATCTTTTCCCCACTGACTCAAAATGCTGCCTTTATCCCTATAAAATTTCTGTTTGCATATAAATCTATTTCTGGAATTTCTAATCTGCTCCATTAGTCTGTTTGCTTTTTTAGGCATCTCACTATTTTAATTGTAAAGGCTTGGGACTTCCCTGGTGGTCCAGCAGTTAAGCCTCCATGCTCCCAATGCAGGGGGCCTGGGTTCAATCCCTGGTCAGGGAACTAGATCCCGCACGTTGCAACTAAAGATCCTGCATGCCAAAAGGAAGATCCCGCACGTGGCAACAAAGATCCACATGCCACAACTAAGACCCAGTGCAGCCAAATAAATAAATATTAAAAAAAAACCAAAACTGTGAAGGCTTTACACTTTACATCTTCTTTTCCAAGGTTTTCTTGGCTATTCCTCCTGCTTCCTCGTTTTTCCTTATAAACTTTAAATTTAACTTTTATTACCTCCTCTCTAGAAAAAAAAACCTGTTGGTATTTTTATTAGAATAGTTTAAAATTTATAAATAAGAGTTAACATGTTTATAATGTTGATTCTTTAAAAACACCATAATTGACAAAAAAAAGGCTCTGTTCAAGTCTACTTTTGTTTTTCAGAAGTGTTTAAATTTTTTCTCCTACAAGTTTTACTCATTTTATCTCTAGATTGTCTTTGTTATTGCTACTGAAAAGGTGTCTTCTCTTTAATTATAACATTCAACTGGATTTTGCTTATATATAAAGGGTACTAATTTTATACATTAGTTTTGCATCTGTAACTTTACTAAATTACCTGTTTGTCATAGTTTTTCCATTGATTCTTAGAGGGTTTAAAGAAATATAGTCATATATTTTACATAAAAGAATAATCTCTTCTTTCCAATTTTTAAGTCTCAAATACTTTCTCTTATCTAATGTTATTGGCTTATGATCACTAATACATTACCACACTTGCTCTGTTACTTCTAATATTTCTAAGACTGTCTGCCAGCCTTTCTTAATTGGGATCCCTCTTCCGAACCATTGAACACAAAATGATTTCAGTGACTATTTCTCAATGCCCACAAGAATAGTACATAACCAGTACTTTTCTAGATGCAGAGGTGAAGTTAATAATTGCATACAAATGGATACTTTACAGCATTAGGGTATTCTCTCCCAGAATGCTGGTTGAGAACAGCTGTTACACTATTCAGTATTTATAAATGCTCTTACTAACTATGATGGTTTTACATATGATTAAAAAATACAATTACCATACAATAATATTCCCATACGTTTGATTTTACAATATGGGTACAAACACCAAGTTAAAATCTTGGGAAACTGTTTATCTTTATCTTAGTCTCCAAAAGTATAGTGCACAAATTATAACCACTTGAAAGACAAACCGCAAAGGAAATTGTTAGGCAACACCCAAAACCATTCTCGAAAAAAAAAATCCGTAATTTCTCATATATATAACTATTTGAAGATATGGTAGCATCTTACTTGTTTAAAAAAATGTTTTTTTGACTTAATATAGGCTATAAATAATTATCTATTTAACCACAAAATCAACAAGGTTTATCAAAATCAGTATCTGATCCAAATCCTGTATTCTTGAACAATGATAACCATCTAGATAATCATTTAGAATTTCAACTTTATAAATTTTGTTTCATTACTGTATATTCTTTCCATTTCATACTGCAGCTAATGACCACTACGTGTTATTTCTAAAGCCTGTACCTTGGTTTGCTTCTAAAAATTGGGCTATTTTTTTCTTCTATATGATAATAAATAAATATATTATTTGAAATACTTTTGCCCCTAACAAAAAGATAATTTTTTTTAAGAAAACTTTTCTTTGTATTTACAAATGATTAGTGAAAGTCACAGAGCACCACAAGATAGTAACTTGTGAGTTGCAGAAAACTGATTAAAAAAAAAAAAAAGGCTTCAGAAATACCACACCAGTAACGAAGCTTTTTTCTGCATCCTGTTTATATATTTTTTCCCATCATGCACAGGTACCCTTTTTATTTAAGTGAATCAAAAATCAAGCTACAGATTTATGTAGCTTTTAAATCACAGTGCAATTCAAAGCTACAACTAATTGTTCAGATTTCTGTTCTCTAAGTTATGAATCTACTTTCCATTCCAATTCAACTTACTAAGGGGGGAAAAAAAAGTGAAATCACACTGAAATCTCCTATATTTTCAGATGATAAAAGATTATACTCTTGCTATTATACTCAATCTCCTGCTTTTCATTAGGAAAAAAAAAATCCATCACAGTACAACCGAGTTTCACACAGAAGTTTAAATTACTCTTTGCATGTTAGGAAATGTTTAGAGAAAAAAATGTCTTTTTCTAGGAAATCACTTTCACTTGAAAGTGATACTGCAACACTGGGCAGCCTAGAAGGGACAGACGTCTATTTCCATGGCACGTTCTCAATTGAGGAACATTTAGATCTAGAGAATATATAAAGAGTACCATTATTTCTCTTGTTTTTAGTGAATTGAGAATATATGAAAAAATTAACGGTAAGGAAAATTACTTCTCTATACTCCATTTTGTTGAGTGCTTAAAAGTTTTAATCTACTTCCTAAAATTAGCTTTGACTAATTAGGCAAACTCTTAATCAATTTGAGAAGTGTCTCAAAGTTATCTGCTTGCAAATACTTCATTATCATGTAAATATTTAAGTAAAATAAGTTTGCTTTCTTAACAGAAAAACAGACTGAATTGGAATGTCTTAATTTTGTACTTTGGAGCTACCTGGGTTTTTACTGCCTGCCATTAAAAAAATATATATATATATATATATACATATATATATATGCTTTTAAAAGGCAAAGTCACAATTATTGATTTACTTTAGAAAAATTAGGAAAGAAGCATAATTTTAAAATTACATCACCCAGAGAGATCCAATTAACATTCAGGGATATATATATATATATATATATTTTTTTTTTCCCCCCATCCTACATGTAAAGAGAAATATATACTTCAGATATGGACTGTTTACAATAATGACTCGTACTTATGCATTGCCCTGTATCTTGTCATTTATTGTCATTGAATTAAGACCTTGCTACCTAATAAACCATCCCAAAACTTTACTGACTTAAAACAATAACTGTACTATTATCTTTCATCTAGAACCTGCGAATGCTCTACTACTGACCAAACTTAATAAATCAGCACATGTAGTAGAAACTCAAAAATGGAAAAAAAGAGAAGGCCTAAAAATGACTAAAAAAATACTGTTAAAGTGATAATGTGACCCCTGCGTGTTGTGATCCTGACTGATCTTTCTTGACTTCTTTATATTTTCATCATTTCCCAAGTTTTCTATAATGACTACATATTTATTATCAGAAAAAGCTAAAAAAATTTTCTTACTCAGAATATAATCTTGTATACATGATACAGATAAAAATACTATATATTATATTTATATATATATATATATATATAAATAAATAAAAAGAGACTCAGAATAAAAGAAAAAGCCAAACCCATAAAAATATTAACATAGCTCTCTTGGCTGGTGGAACTATGGGTAATTTTTTTCCTTATTCTTTTTCATATTTTACCAAGTTTCTTTATCAACATAACTATTTCCATAATTTTAAAAAACTACTTTTAAATATGTAATTTTCATTAAATCTTCAGCCTCTCCTCTAAATAGCCACAGAATGTTCATGCTCTACCTGAAAACTGGCTATCACCTGAGGACACTTTTCCTTACAGCACTTTCTCTCCCACGCTCCCTGTACTACTGGGACTTATCGGGAGGTAAATGTCCTCCTCACTTATCACTACTACTGTTCCTCCTACTTCTCCCCAACACAGTTCCTTTAAGGCCCATGCCTTCAGATTATGCCACCTTCTACCCATCCTAATTACTAGTGATACAATTCTTGATAGCTCCTCTTCAGTCACTGAATAGTTCAGCAACAGGCTTATTCTCTTTCCATCTCTACGTTTTTCATTACTCTTAATTGAAATATCCACGTGGACAATCCATCCAACATTTGGCCTCTATATGATGATCTTTTCCTGGATCCACCCCTATGATCAGACCTTAGACCTTAAGATCTCAATTTCAAGCCTCTCAATAAACCTTCCTACTTCTGGATTTCTTCCCCCAATCCATCTTTAACACTTTTCCCAGAATTCCAATCCAATCCACTCCCATCATTTTCATTTTCAGAATCTATTATTACCTTTAAATCTTAGTTTCCCATGTCTATAATCCCTGCCTTGCTCCTTTCTCACTCTGCCAGTACTCCCCCAACAAAACCTCAAACCTTTTAAATCCAGCTCTCTGCCTATTCCATACCTTTTACCAAGTAGCTGAACAAGACTAGAAAAAAAGAAAAAGAAAAAAAAAAAACACAACTGTGCTGGTTGCTTTCACTTTAAATTCATGACCACAAACCTCAAAGTGAGCCCTCAGTGTCGCCAGCAGTCACTGCTCCCCTTTACAGCAAAGGGCCTTGAAAAGGAGTTGACTACAGTTACTTCCATTTCCTCCCCTCCCATTCTCTCTTGAAGCTACTCTGATCAGGCTTTAATTCTCATCACTCCTCTGGGCATGTTATCTAAGTTACCAATTATCAGCCCAAAAGCATTTAATAGGCTTAATTATTCCTTCTTGTTTAAAACACTTGCTTTACATGGCTCCTAAAACAAGGCACGCCCATGTCTCTCCTCGCTCCTCACTGGCCACTCCACTTCCCTCTCCTCTGCTGGAGTTGCCTCTGTTCCCCACCTCCCCTAGGGTTCAGTCCTCAGGCCACTTCTCTCTATCAGTGCTCATTCTCTGGGCAAACTCATCCAATCTCATGGCTTTAAATACCATGCATAAGCTGATGACACCCAAATTTCTATCTTTCACCTCAACCCCTTCCCCAAACTCTAGATACACATACCTGCCACTCTCTGCCCTACTCACTGCACTCCCCTCTCGCCATTCCTCACACGTCAGGCATGCTCCCACCTCAGTGTGTTTACTTGAAGTTCCCTCTATCAGGAATGCTCTTCCTTTGACCAGTCCCAAGCCCCTCTCCTTCAATATTAAGGTCTCTGCTCAAATGTCACCTCATGCAGAGGACTTTCCAAGTCCTTCTAAAATACAGCCCCTTCCCCTACTTCATAGTATTTATCACCATATGACGTTACATTATCTATTTGCATGTGCATCTGCTTTATTGACTATACCCCCTATTAGAATATAAGCTCCATGAGGGTAGGGTATTTGCTATATTGTTTACTGACTAGCACAGAGTGGGCACTAAAACATTTGTTAAATGTTTTAAAGATTCGTTAAAGTTTTCTGCTTTATCTCCAAGTGGTGGGATTGAAAGGACATTTCAATAGACAAGTTGCACATTTCAATAACGTTTGAGTTTTTTACAATCAACATGTGTTACTTTTGATATGAGAACAAAGGAAAAGAACAAGTAAAAATGTTAAAGCTTAACAAAAATGAAAAAGAATCAAATTATATGAATTTGAGAATATATATTTATGTAAACTACTGAGAAAAAGTTTTAAAAACAGGTCAGTAGGACTTAGACAAGGATGACACCTAAGTTTTATAGGTTTATCTTGAAAGTCAACTGTAGTTGGTTGTGGCTGCCTGAAGCATTATCCCCTTTAGCTAAACTGGGTTCAGCAGAAAAGAGGGTTGCTTTCCAGGAGAATGGAAGGGGTAGGAATTGTGGTATTCATGGCAGATAAATGCTACTCCATGACTTTAAATCTGTATGTGAACTATTTCCAATCCTTTATATTCAGCTGAGTGCTCCCAAGAATTCTGTACTTGTACTTGCACCACCTACTCGAGATCACCATATAAATGTCTAATGAGAGACCTCAAACCTAGCAACAACGAAAACAGAACTTCTGATCAGCAATGCCCTTTGAATCAGATAAAACAACTCTTCCCCTAGTCTTCCCTCTTTCAGTAGAGGAACCTTCATTCACTCAGTTGCTCATGTAAAAACTCTAGGAATTATCCTTAATTTTCCCCCTTTCACTCAACCCTTCACCTAAACATTCATATCTAGGAGCAAATCTTATTAATTCTAGGCCCAAAGCATTTTCTAACTTTAGCTATGTCTTTCTACCTCCTAGATTATTAGTACCTTAGACCAAGGAACCCTGGCCTCTTATTTGGTCCACTCTAATAGCTTTCTAGTTGGTCTGCCTGTGTGCCCTCTTACCCCCTTTTAATCTTATTACCTACAAAGCAGCCAAAATTATTTTTAACGATACAAATCAAATAATGTCACCCCCTATGGTTTCCTCCTCCACCTAAAATAAAATCCAAACTCCTAACCCTGGCTAATTTTCCCAGGCCTATCCCTCCAGCTTTATTTCAAACCACTCTCCCCTTACTCCCTATACTTCTGCCATAATGACCTACTTTCAGTGCTAACGTTCTTTTCACTACAGGGCTTTTATACTAGCTGTTCCTTAGACTAGAATGTTCTCTTCGACACTCTGATCTCAATTTAAATCCTCCCTCTTCAAAAGTCTTCCCTTATGACTCGATCTAAAATGGTACCTCAGTTACTAACATCCCATCTTAACTCTCTGCACAATTGACTGCTAGATACTTGAGTGGTTTATTGATTAATTTGTTTGTATCTCTCTCTTTTACTATAATGTAAGATCAAAACAGTAAGTTATCTTGTCCTTTCACCACCCTGGTGAGAGGGTCTACTTAATAAATATTTGCTGAAAATAATTTGTGTAGCTTTTTAATGTGTTATATTTCAGCAAAAAAAAAAAAAGTTCTCTTGTCCTCTGTGTGTGTTTATTTATTTATTCATATTTGTGGAACAACTGAATGGGACTAGAACTAAGTAAGAATTCCCGATTTAGGATTAGAGAAAATAATTCTCTGAGACTGAAAAAACACAAATTTATTTTGATTCAAATCGAAAATGCACCAACTTTTGCCTGGCAGAGTTAGGTGCTGACTTTACAACAATGAAAAAACAGTTTGCCCTCATGGAGCTTAAGGAAGGCAATAAGACAGGCTATTTCAATATAGTTAGTAAATGCCACAAGAGGAGCAGCAGGCGGTGTTATAGGTATACTTAACCCCTCCTGGGAGGTAGACGATCAGGAAACGCTTCCTCAAGGAAGTGCCATTTAAACTGAAATCTAATCTCAAGGATGAGAATTGTGATCTATGCACTTGTGGGGATGAAGGGGAAAGGAGAAGGGCACTCAGTGTAAGAGTATTTTATTTTGGAGAGAGGAAACACGAGCAAAGCTCTGAATCCAGAAAGCTCATAACATGTTTTCAGGGAACTGAGAGTTATTTACTGTGGCTGGAGAGCAGAATAGAAATTGAGACAGGGTGAGAGAAAGACTGAAGAGATAAATGGGTACCAATGTGAAGGCCTACTAAGGAGTTCAGACTTCAGCCTGAGGGCAAGAAAGCCATGGCAGGATTTAAAGCAAGATTATTTTTCCATGTACCATAATCTTCATTAAAGAAAGATCACTTTGGCCACAATGTGGAAAAGAAATTAGAGGGAGACAGAAAGGTCAGTCTCTTCCAAGCAACAAATGATAGAATTAGGATAATAAGAGTGGAGACAAAGGAAAATAAAGATTAAGATCCTACTCTAAGAAGTATTAGAAGCAACCACAAATTATAACACAAAATAAAATGAACATGCAAATAAAGAGGTACAGATGTAAGTTACCAAATCTATCAGGAATTAAGTTTCATAGAATATGTGAATCCAAGCTGAACTTTCAAGGAAGTATATAAGATTTCCAAAGATGAAGAAAAGAGATTCCAAGTTTTATAAAAGATTTTTACATAGCAGAGATGCTTCCTAGTACAAATAATTTAAAGAATATTTTAAAGTAATCTGCATGTTTAAAATGTATACTGTATCCTATTTTTTAAGCAAAAACTTAAAAACCTACGTTTATGACTAATTTATAAGATTATAATTTCATTGTAATTTTTAAAGTCTATTCTATTCAACTACAAGCTATAAATATCATCACAGTCTGCCCTCTAATAGGTCTTTGTTATCGTTACAAAGATAGCTTTACTAACAGTAAAATCGTATGGATAAATTAGACAAAAACAGTTCAATCAAGACATATCTATATAAATAATTCAAGATTGTGAAATAAAGGCACATAATATTCCATTATTCTGATAAAAATTAAAATAATAATAAATTGACACGAATTTAAAAGATAGTAACCATACACTAATTCAGAAAATATTTATTGAGAATTTATACACACTCACACACACTTTTACATACACATTGGTACTATGACAGGCAACAGAGAGCCAAAGAGCTAAAAGACAGATCCTTCCTCAAGAATTTATAATCTAGATAGGGAGAAGGACATAAATGTACTTCAGTAAGCACTTTTGTAAGACTTCTGCAATGATAATATAACTTTATAAATTAAAAATAGTTCTAGAAGAGATTTTAATATTCTTTTGCATTTGATAGTGCAAAATACAGATGTCAAAGGAATAATATTCTAACATTAATTCATTTTGTATTTCCAATGTTCTACTCTACAGATATAGTGTTGGATTTAAGAAAATTACTACTGATTTGATTTACAGAAGATCAATTACTAAATACCAAAAAGAAATATCAAACCTTAGGTAAACACAGAAAAAAATAGTAAGATGAAAAGAGAAATAATCTATGTAGGAATTTGTTAAAGACCAAAAAACCCCCAACATAATAATAATTTAGATCTGTAATTTAAGTAGTATATATATCACCTCTCATTTTAATACCTGAAAGTAACGTACCAACACTTACCTTAAAACTATGAGCATGGCTATCAGGATTGAACAAATAGGATCTGCTATCATTAGACCAAAATTCTGCATCATGATGGCAGAGACAATTACACCGATACTCCCAAGTGTATCTGCTAGAATGTGTAAAAATACACCTAGAAATAAAGCATAATGAAAATCAAAATAACATTTTCTGATCAACTGAAAATGCAAATATTTCTTAAAACTATATTCTTGTTATTATATATATAAAACTAAATACCAATTTGAAAATCAGTAAGAATGCAGATTCACTGTTTAGTAAAGAAGTAATACTGATAGTATCTTTGGGAATTGAAATAATCTTTCCTTTTAAAAAACAGCAGGGGTTAAGATATTTGACTCATAAGTTATGCTTGCTCTTAATGATCCTTAGTATTTTGCTATAATATAAATGAAGAATTAGAGAAATAACTGATTTAAAAAATTTTTTGTGCACATTCATCTCTGGTTAAGAGTCCAGAAGTTAATTAATAATTTGTTAGAAGAAAACTGCATTAGGCTGAAAGAATCAGTCAAGAAAACATTGTTTATAACTACAAATACATGTACACACAGAGCCCTCTTCTGGTAATTAAAATTATTACCATTTGAGACTAGAATTTCCTATGGACCATACTGCTAATCCTAGTAAAGTAATTATCCTGAAGGTATTGTTACCTAAAGTTACACACTAAACTCAAACCTGATATGAAAGAAAGTAGAGATTTGAATATTTTAAAGTGGATGTAAATATATTTTGAACTTTTAATAATTAAATATTACATTAGTAGGATACTGATACTCTAACTGCCCAAGAACCTAGATATATTAACATTTAATAATTGATACTTGAGTGGAAAACCATTAAAAAAATGTCAAAAATTAAGTTTAGTATACATTATATAAAAAAATTTTAAGTAAGACAAATTATTCAACATTTAGATCTGTAAGAGGTAAAATTTACTGTATAGCAAAACACTGTATCTTAAACCTCAACCACATGTTGCTAGAAGTAGAACATTCTTCAACAGCATCAACTACTCTATCTGAAAAGAAATATCTAATGTGTGAAACCATGTGTCTACTTTAGAAATACTTATTTTTCTTTATTATTATTCAATAAGCAATTAAAGGTAACCCAATTATGTTTTAGGTATAAAACAGATTTATTTAAACTTGAAAACACTTTCTAATAATTTAAAAATGGACTATTAAGTTGTTAATCGAATCCTAATACACTTGAATTGAATCTTAACACACTCTACGAAAATATGCTTCAATCAATCTGCTAATGTGGAATTTTATATCATGTATTAATACCAAATGTAATTGATTCCTCAGTACCTAATATGCTTTTTCATTTGTACAGAGTATTGACCTTTACAACAACTCTTCAAAAAGTTAACAGCTCTTTTTTCTGTAATAAAAAATATGTTAGAAGCACACTTATTAAAAAAATATTCTATTTCTCTATGGTGTTTCAAATAACAAAGAATTAAATAGGTTAATAAACGTTGGGACCACTTTAAGTTTTAAAATTAAAACTGGAGGAAGATACACATGGAAGTGGATTGAGGGTCCCTAACCTTCAAAACTCTTAAGTGATAATGTGATCTTAAATTTTTATACATTCTTTAATCAATGCTTTGGTAGGACCAGAATTGAAAACAGCTCTAAACACTGAGAGGAAAAAGAAAAGAATCCTTTGTTCTTGATTTTCCTTTGATTGGCAAGTCCCTGGCTACATCTCATTTGCTGACCTGAAAACTGGCTTTACTAGCAAGTGTCATTAACTAACTAAGCCCTTCTTACTTTCCAGTAACTGTTTGAAGAAGAAAATCAATACAGAAAGAAATCTAAAGTAACATGTTTAACTTATATAAAAGTTAAAACCCTTAAAACACTTGGTAGGATACTGATATTTTAACTGCCCAAGAAAGCCAGGGGTCATATTGAAAATGCAGCAAATAACTGAAAAATTCAGTAAAGTCAGTTTTTCATGTGTGAGTATCTATATGAAAAAGTTTTAGTACCTGGCAGTTATCCTAACTTTCAGCTTTCTACTGGGCTGCTTCAGCCACCGTAAATTAATGGATACTCTGAAAATATAAGCTAATTTTCAGAACAGCTTGTATAAAACTTAATTAGGAAGGCAAATCTGACCTCCCTTCCCTCAACTTGTGATGATTTCCAAGACTAAAACTAAATTCTTATTATCAAGGCTAAATTTGTAGCATTGGATACAGATGCATTACATATGCATGATTACAAGCTATTTCAGCAAATGCTGTCCTAAAACAATTTTGTGTATTTCACAAATGGAAAACTAGTGACTACAAGACACATTTAAGCCTCCTGAAATAAGCTCTTCAGTATGGAGGAACATATTCACAGTGAAAAAATAAAAAGCAAGAACTATATCAAAGAAAAGAGGAGAAAATAAGTACAGTTGAAGTTGGATCACAAGCTAGTGAGAAAGTCAGACTGCAGTCAAAAGTTAATAAAGGCAGGAAAATGGGGAGCTGCAAATTAGGAACTGTGACAGTGAAGTTTATATGGAAATCCAGAGCCAAAGATTGGTTCACATCCCAAAAAAGAAACTACCATATTTCATAGACAAGACTGATTTTCTCTAGCTTGTAAAATTCTGTAATATATAATTTTACATAATATGTAAGCTCCTCTTTACGTGTCATCATTTGATGCCTATGGATATGAGAAAGATCTCCCTTTGCATTACATTTTTAAAAAATATAACAGACTTTACTTTTGAGAGCAGTTTTAGGTTCACAGCAAAACTAAGTGGAAGATAGAGATTTCCCTTACGCCCACTGTTCCAGCTCAGGCATAGCCTCCCTCATTGTCAACCTCCCCCACCAGAGTAGTATATTTGTTACAACTGACACATCATTATGACCCAAGTTCATAGTTTACATTAGGATTCACTCTTAGCTCTGTACATTTTTTGAGTTTGGATGCATTACATTTTTACCATTAAATTTTTCCACAACATAAATACATGTTGAATATTATTCTTGGAAAAATTATTTAATAATTCTACAAAGGCAAACATACTATTATTTATTACTAATATATTTATTACTAAATATTATGGTGTTACTAGAGTCACTGGCATGAGTATTTATTTAGATTTAAGCAGTATAGTTTCTGAATATTTTAATCTTCTTATTAAATCTGAGAAAACAGCCTAGTGACAGTTAAAAGAACACCTGCTAATATACCTAATAGTATATATTAAAAAATCGACTAGGAAGGCTAACATTTTAAACACAAATACTGTGTTATACATTTTTCTTAAAGGAAAACTTCAGATAGCTCAAAACTACGAAACCAGTTTCATAAAACTGAGAAATATACAAATTGCTTGTCATACCTTGTAAAATCTGTCTACTGGGTCCTGTTGTTTCTTTTAAGGAGGGGCCATCTGTAGAGAGTTAAGTTAAATTATTTTAAAACATGTCTTCATTCCTGATTCAATTTTTGCAATTCAGAGTACTTTTCATTCAAATGTATCATGAAGGATGCATGACTATATAGCCACATCAGACCTACAAAATTATTTTTAAAATTTAATATGGTAATTAAATGAAGAGAGACATAGGAAATTTCAAATTGCATCAACAGTACAGAGTATTTAGGAAATTATTATATTAAGCAATCTGGTAAAAAAAACCAGTAAATTAAAAACATTGTGAATCTTCTAATATTCATAACATACCTTACAGAGCCTGCTGCGCCAATTTTACAATTGGAAAATCCAGAAAAAAGAAAACTACTGCTTGATATTATAAGAAGACCAAGAAATGAAGCCAGGACAGCATCCAGGAAAACTGGACTATGGCAAACAGTTTCCCAATAGCTTCTAGATGAATGCGGCAAGCTTTTCATACAGAAGAGATAAAAATACTTTTTCATATTGCTTTTATAATGATGAAATGAAAAAAATACTGCAATTTTTATACTTAAATACTTGGAAGATTACTAATCAGCTTTAACATCAAAGCAGAAAATACAGGTAAACAATGTAAAAGATCAGCAATATTTGTTATGGGATCATCAGGTGGACTGATGAGCTTTCTGATCATGACTAACAGAGTCATGGCTCTTGGCCCACAGCACCAAACAGTGGACACACCCTTGTTACTACATCTTTGATGGAACACTGTAACAATGCCAGAAGAAGTATAAAAGCATAAGGCTACACAATGACTTCTGTCTTAATATGGCACTGCTGCGTGGGGAGAAAGATGGAGCTACCTTGAAAATCCTGATAGTGAAAAGTGTAACTCTTCTAAAAATCCAGCTCCTGATCAGAGCATGAGATTTCTGTCTATACATAGTTGGTCGAGATAAAGACAGTCTTTTTTTTTTCCTTTTCCATTATGGTTTATTATAAGATACTGAACACAGTTTCCTGTGCTATACAGTAGGACTTTATTGTTTATCTATTTTATATATAGTAGTTTGTATCTGCTAATCCCAAACTCCTAATTTATCCCTCCCCCACCCCCTTTCCCCTTTGGTAACCATAAGTCTGTTTTCTATGTCTGTGAGTCTGTTTCTATTTTGTAAATAAGTTCATTTCTGTCATATTTTAGATTCCACATATAAGTGGAACTGAAACTGCTATAACAGAATTCCTTATATTTAAAGTTTCTTAGTATTGATACTTACATTATAAGGATGGAAAATAGGAACAGAATTGATGCCAAACCTGCTTTATGCTAATAAGCGTTATTTATCCATAAACTAATTGAGAAAAAAAGACTTCCAGTCATATCATTAAGATATGCATTTCAGGGACTTCCCTGGTGGTGCAGTGGTTAAGAATCTGCCTGCCAATGCAGGGGACATGGGTTCGAGCCCTGGTCTGGGAAGATCCCATATGCCACAGAGCAACTAAGCCCGCGTGCCACAACTACTGAGCCTGCGCAGTAGAGCCTGCAAGCCACAACTACTAAGCCCGCGTGCCACAACTACTGAAGCCCATGTGCCGAGAGCCCGTGCTCCACAACAAGAGAAGCCACCGCAATGAGAAGTCTGCGCACCGCAAAGAAGAGTAGCCCCCGCTTGCCACAACTAGAGAAAGCCCATGTGCAGCAACGAAGACCCAACACAGCCAAATAAAAAAAAAAAGAAAGATATGTATTTCAAATAAAATGTTGCTTTTTTATGTTTATATACATATCAAAAATCAAAATAGAATTATTTCTATTGACTTTATACTAGTAAAAGCTACAATAACTCCATCCAAAAGAAATGTTTAAATGTTGTCTTATGTTCCTAAGAAATAAAATATTTTAATTTATATACATATTTTGTTGCAAAGAAATATAACAGATGGTCAACTAAGGACTTAAATATACTCCATTTTATAAAATTCTAGAAAGGAAGTGGAATAGAAATAAGAATTCGAGGAGAAACAGGATGCTGTAAAATTTATAACTGTTTATGCATTTTTGAATGGGTGACAGTGGGTCTCAAATCACTAAGGTATTTAGAGTCCACTGACTGACTATATTCAATAGAGTAATATGGAAGTTTCATTCTAAATATAATCTATAAGGTATCAGAAATTACATTCTTTGCAATTATTTAAACAAACAAATTTTTTTAGAAATCATCTTAAAAATGTGAGCAATATACAGTTTTTCAAAATTATTTTGGGATGCATGTGAGCAAAAAACTTAGAGAAGCAGGTTTTAAAGCATACCAGTGTAATAGTTACAAAAATAAAGCAAATGTTAGAGACTGAAAAAATTAGGGGCTTAGCATTCAATCTATAAGGGCCATTTCATATTTCCAAATTGAAAGCTTTAGGATTTGGTCTGTGTGCCAAGTACAGACAATTTTTAAGCATATAATTTATTTAAAGATTAATCAAACGGTATCACCTAAACAGCTTCTATCTATTAATCTATATTCTAAAATTTCGTGAATAAACTATTTAAATATAATTTTAAAATACAATGTTAATTAAGTTGATAAATACCTTATAACTTAGTACCCAATACTATATAAGTTAGCATATAAAGATTTCTAAGGAAACATGGAGGTAAATATCAGGTGATAGCTATCAAAATTACAAGAAAAATGTGAAAAATTGAAAACTCCTGTCATATTTTTATAAGCCTATATATGGCACAAAAGGCCTCATTATACTTCAAAAAAATCATTTGCTAAAATGCAATAGTTCTGCATTCACTGACACTCATTTAAAATAGCATTTTATTATGATAAACTCACTGAAAAAAGCTACATCCACTACCTATGCCAAGTTAATTTTATTATATACTAAAAATAAACTAGTCCAGGAAACCATTCAGTCTGACTCATTAGAAAGGAACTTGATTGCAATATTTTTAACAGATTATTTCAACTACAAAAATTAATCTACGCAATTTCTGTTTATTTAAAAAGCTGTCCACTTGAAAGTATTTAGGCTGTACTCACCATGAGAATGAAAGTGTCCATGTCCATGAGCGTGATCATGGCTATGTGCAGCACCATGTTTCAATTCATGACTATGGCAATGATCTCCATGGCCATGTGCCTGATCCAGAGCACCGTTAAAGAGGGAATGACTGTGTCCATGGCCTAAAAACAAAGAGTGTTAGAACAAAAGTTATGTAAGAATATATTACTTAATGGTTACAATAATACTGACATTAGTGAAAAGAATTAGCTCTAAAACCAGATTCGATTCAATAAACATTTACTTGTAGAAAGTGCTACAGATTCATTAAAACAATACTGAGTTTCTAGTATAAAGTACAGGAAGGAAATAAAAGCATGGAAGGAAGTGGTAGACTTTACTGGAGATGAAAATAAGTGAGAAGTACACAGAAATATTTAAAGAGATTAGACAATGTTGTTCATTTATTCAAGAAGTACTTATTTGGAACACATTATGTTACAGCATCATCCTAGGCACCGGGGATAAAGCAGTGAACAATACAGACAAAAATCTTGGCCAAAACTTTGCCAAGTACTATTATATATACTAACAAAGATAAAACAATGCATGCATATGGTCACATTAAGGCAGAGGCAGGGAAGCGGCGGCATTTGGTAAAAGGATCAGTAAAATTAAAGCAGGTAGAATCCTTAGGGGAAAAAAAGCACAAAATAGTGGGGAATCATTTCTCCATAGCAGACCTAAAAACTACTAAACCATCATAGAAACATCTTCTACAAACTATTCCAAAGCATAGAAAAAGACTGGATGTTACCTAATTCAAAACTATCACTTATATTTACAAAAATCCTAAATACCAGAAAATCAAATTCAGCACTGCATTATATGAAAAATCATGAATAATGGGGAAATCAACTTCCAGAATGTTGGACAGAGGATGTGGGCACACTAGCTCTCCTAAAACAACAAAAATATGTGGAACAAACTAAAAAATTTCAGAACTCTGACAATTAACCAAAACCACAAAAGGAACTGAAAATCATCTACCCAAGAAACTACCAAGCCTCAGTAAGATGGCAGGGTCTTGATGTTTTAACTTGGGGCTATGCCATTCCACTTCCTGCCTCAGCTCAGTTGAGATTAGCCAAAAGCCAGCAGCTGTGCAGACAATAGAGAGATCTGATTTCTTCTGAAGCACTGTTAAAAGCACCATGTCCAGAGCACAGTCAATATTTTGTCCAAACTTGCAGTTCCCTGAAAAAAATCTCTATTCTCAACGTGGTAACTATCAGACTCAGAGTTCAGCTTTGAGAATTCAATGGCCACACACTGCAGGAAATGAATTAATCCAAGGAAGTCATACAACAGAAAAAAAAACTACAATAATATCAGCAACAACAAACTCTGAGAGGGTGAAGTAATCTGGTATCAGTGTCATTTTAATATAAAAGGTCCAGTTTTCAACAAAAAAACTGTAAGACATGGAAAAAAAGAGGAAAGTATGCCACACATACAGGAGAAAAACCAGCCAACAGAAGATATTCCTGAAGGGGACTCAGATTTCGAACTTAATAAACAAAAACTTTAGATCAGCTCTTATAAATATGGTCAAAGAACTAAAGGAAACCATGTCTAAAGGATGAAAGTATAATAATGATGACTCATCAAGTAGAGAAAATTAACAAAGAGACAGAAATTATCTATCTATTAGAAAACCAAACAGAGAACTTCCCTGGTGGTGCTGTGGTTAAGAATCCGCCAGCTGATGCAGGGACACAGGTTCGAGCCCTGGTCCAGGAAGATCCCCCATGCCGTGGAGCAACTAAGCCCACGCGCCACAACTATTGAAGCCTGCATGCCTAGAGCCCGTACTTTGCAACAAGAGAAGCCACCACCATAAGAAGCCCACGCACTGCAACGAAGAGTAGCCCCTGCTCGCCACAACTAGAGAAAGCCCGCGTGCAGCAATGAAGACCCAACACGGCCAGAAGTAAATAAATAAAATAAATTTTAAAAAAAAGAAAAGAAAAGAAAACCAAACAGAAACCCTGGAGTTAAAAAAAATAATAACTAAAATAAAATATCCACTTTAGAAGGGCTCAAGCACAGATCTGGGCTGCAACAACAGCAAACTTGAAGATGGATCAATAGAGATTATCCACTCTGAAAAGCAGGGAAAGAAAAGAAAATCAAGAAAAATGAACCTTAGAGACCTGTGAAAATATCAAGGGTACCAAATTAAGCATAAAGGGAGTCCCAAAGACAGAAGAGAAAGAAAAAGAGATAGAAAAAGTATCTGAAGAAATAATGGCTGGAAACTCCCCGAATTTGATGAAAAATATTATCTACACATTCAAGAAGCTCAGGAAACTCCAAGTAGAATAAACTCAAATAGAGCCATATCTAAAGACATCGTAGTCAAGTGGATGAACATCAAAAAGAAATCTTGAAAATTGAATAGCAAGATAAAAATGACTTATCACGTACAAGGGAACTTGAACAAGATGAAATGCTGACTTCACCACAAAATCATGGAGGCCAAAAGACAACAGGATGACAAAACTAAAATAAAAAAAGACTCAACCAAGAATTCTAAATTCAACTAAAGTCTCCTTTAAACATAAAGGAAAAATTAGACATTTCCACATAAACAAAAGTATTCCCTACAAATGAAATGAAAGGACACTTAAACAGTAACTCAAATCCACGCAAAAAAATAAAGAACACCAGTAAAGGTAATTATGAAAGAGAGGATAAACATATTTTTTTATTTGTAACTTGTTTCTTCTCCTATATATTTTATTGGGTTGGCCAAAAAGTTCGTTCAGGTTTGTCCATAACATCTTACAGAAAAACCCAAATAGACTTTTTGGCCAACCCAATAAAAGACAATTGCATAAAGGAATAATTATAAAACTGTATCGATGGGCTTATAACATAAAACATGTAATTCATCTGACAATAATAGTACAAAGAAGAGAGGTGGGAATCGAGGTATATCAGAGCAAAGTTTTTGTGTATTATTAAATTACTATTAATCTGAATTATTAAGTTACTATTAATATGTTTTAAGTTAAGATGATACTTGTAATCCCCAGGGCAACAGTTAAGAAAATAACTAAAAAATATACAGTGAAAGAAACAAGAGAATTAAAAAAGTACACTAAAAAATATCTATTTAATTTAAAAGACAAGAATCGAGGAACAGAGTAACAAAAAGGACAAATGATACAGACAACAAATATTAAAATGGCAGATATAAATCCTACCTTAGTAGTAATTACATGAAATGTAAATTTTTTAAAAACCCCAATCAAAAGGCAGAGGTTGTCAGAATGGATTAAAAACAAAAATGATCCAGCTGTATTCTGTCAGCAAATTCTAGGTTCAAAGACACAAATAAGTTGCAAGTAAAAGGACAGAAAGGAAAGTATACCAATACCACGCATTACAGCATGCACGTGCCATAATGGCTATCATAATACAATAAGCCAGAAATTATTGTGAGTGAAAAAGAACATCTTATATAACAAGTTCAACCCCTCAGGAAGATATCCCACGATTATAGAAATATATGAACTGAACAACGTACCTCCAAAATACATAGAGCAAAAACTAAAAAAATTAACTGGGAAAATAAACAACAATAATAGTTGAAGACTTCAACACCCTACTTTCAATAATGGATAGATAACTAGGCAGAAGATCAACAATGAAACGGAAGATTGAACAACTATGAACAAATCAGACCTAACAGACAGCTACAGAACAACAACATCACCTAACAACAGCAGAATGCATATTCTTCTCACATGCACATGGAAGAGTCTCCAGGAGAGACCAAGTGCTAGGTCATAAAACAAGACTCAGTAAAACTTCTAAAATTTGAAATAATAAAAAGTATGTCATCTGATCACAATGAAATTAAATCAGAAATCAACAACAGAAGAAAATTAGGGAAATTCACGAATATGAAAAAAATCGAAAAACACACCCCTGAATAACTAATGGATCAAAGAAGAAATCAGAAGGGAAATTTAAAAATACTTTGAGATGAACAAAAATGAAAACATGACACACCCAAACTTACATTATAGCAATGCTTAGAAAAAAATTTTTAGTTATTATGCCTGTGCTAAAAAAAAAAAAAAAAAAATCAAATCAATAATCTAATCTTCCACCTTAAAAAAATTAGACAAAGAAGAAAAAAATTAAACCCAAAAGCAAGGAGAAGAAAGTGCATAATAAATATTACAGCAGAAATAAAATGAAATGAAGACAAGAAAATCAATGGAGAAAAACCAATAAAACCAAAGGGAAAAATAACTAGACTGACCAAGAAAAAAAATGAGAGAAGGCAAAAATTGCTAAAATCACCGCTGATCTTATGAGAAAAAAAAAGGCACACTTTTAAATACGTATCTATAAACAGAATAAGTCATTTAGATGAAATGGACAAATTCAAACTGCTGAAACTGACTCAATAGGAAACAGAAATCATAATAGACCTACAACAAGCAAAAAAACTGAAGTAATAATTTTAGAACTGCCAACAAAGAAAAGCCCAGGATTCACAAGTGAATTCTGCCAAACATTTAAAAAGTACCGGTACTTCACAAACTCTCTCCCAACTATGCCCTCCAAATAACAGAAGAGAAAGGAACATTTCCCAACTCATTATATAAGGCCAGTATTACCCTGATACCAACACCAGCCAAAGGTATCAAAAGAAAACTACAGACAGATATCCCTTAAGAATATAAACACGAAAGTCCTCAACAAAATGCTAGCAAACCAAATCTAGCAATATGTCAAAAGGATTATAAACCATGGCCAAATGGGATTTATCCTAAGAAGGCAAAGTTGCTTTAATATCTGAAAATCAAGCAACGTAATATACCATATTAACAGAATAAAGAGTAAAACCCAACTGATCATCTTCAAAAATGAAGAAAAAAATCACTAATAAAATCCAATACCCTTTCATGATGAAAACGCCCAGTAAACTAGGAATAAAAAGAAAACTTCCTCAATCTAAAGGGCATTTCTGAAAAACCCATAGCTAACACAGCTAAAATCATATTTAATAAAGAAAGGTTGAATGCTTTCACCCTAAAATCAGGAAAAAGAAAAGAATGCCCATTCTCACTACTTCTATTTAACACTGTAGGATCTGGCCAGGGCATTTAGACAAGTTAAAAAAAAAGGCATTCAGATTGGCATTCATCTGGGCCTTCAGCAAGTCACAGTAGTAACATCAAAGATCACTGATCACAGAGCATCATAACAAACATAATAATAATGAAAAAGTTTGATATATTGGAAGAATTACCAAAATGAGACACAGAGACATGAAGTGAGCAAATGCTGTTGGAAAAATAGTGCTGATAGGTTTGATGCAAGGTTGCCACAAACCTTCAATTTGTAAAAAACGCAAAATCTGCAAAGCTCAATAAAATAAGTATGCTTGTATTTAGAAAATTCTAAAGAATCCACCAAAAACCTATTAGAATAATGAGCTATTTCAGCAATGTGGCAGGACACAATATCAATATACAAAAATGAGCTGTATCCCTTATCCCATTTTGCAATCCAAAGAAAACAATCCCACTGATAATGGCAGCCAAAAAAAAAGAAGCCCTACAAGTAAAGTTAACAAAAGAAGTGTGAGACTTGTACCCTAACAACTACAAAACATTGTTGCAAGAAACTAAAGAAGCTACAAATAAATGGAAAGGCATCCCATGCTCATGGATCAGGAGACTTAACATTGTTAAGATGACAATAATTCCCAAATTGACCTACAGATTCAGTACAATTCCTATCAAAACCCTAGCTGCCTTTTTTTGGGCAGAAATTGACAAACTGATCCTAAAATTTATATGGAAATGCAAGAAGAGACCCAGAGTAACCAAAACAACCTTAAAAAAGAATAAAGTTGGACAATTCACATGTTCCAATTTCAAAACGTACCCAAAGCTACCTTAATCAAGACTGTGTGGTTCTAGCCCTAAGGACAGACATATAGATCCATGAAATAGAATTGAGAGCCCAGAAGTAAACTCTCAATTGATTGTTGACAAGGATGCCAAGACAATTCAATGAAGAAAAGCAATCTTTTTAGCAAATTCTGTTGAGAAAAGCAGACATTTATATACAAGAAAATGACATTGGACCCAGACCTCACACCATACACAAAATTGACACAAAATGGATCGCAGACCTAAATTTTAACCCCCAAATTTAAGGACGGTTCCTCATGAGAAAATCTATCAATGTAATTACTAATTTTAAATTAACTAAAGCAGGAAAAAAAATGATTACTTCAGTAGATGCAGAAAAAAAAGAAATATCCTTAATTTGATAAAGCTGTTTTATCAGAAACAGACCACAAACATCAGACCCAATGGTAAAACTTTAGTAGCATCCTTTTATTAAAGCAATGGTTCTGAACCTTTACTGCACACTAAAGTTGACTGGAGAGCTTCAACACATGCTGATGTTTGGGTCTCTTCCTCCAGAGATTCTGATGTAAATATTCTGGGATTAAACCTGGGCATCAACATTTCTTTAAAAGCTACCCAGGTGATTATCCAGGTTGACACAATGATATAAGCTGTAAGTATTTCTAATGAACATTGTTCTAGAGGTCCTGGCTATGTAATTAAGACAAGCAGGAATAATAGTTTTCATTCTTAATAGTGAGAAAAACTTTTCAAATACCTAAAAATGAATCAAATGAAAAATATAAAGATCTTTATTAAAGTGCCTAAGACAATTTAATAAAGGACTCAAAATATAAGATGTTAATTCTCCTCAATTAAACATAAAGACAATGCATTCCCAATCAAATCCCAAAAAGATTTTTCATAAAACTTGACTAGCTGATGAAAAATACCAAATGAGCAAGACAGGCCCAAACAACTTCGGAGGAAAATAAAGAGAGAGAGAGAGAGAGAGATGGGATTAACCCTACCAGATATTAAAACATAAAGTTTACAGCAATTATTCCAGTGTGATACTGGGGTGGCCAAAAATAAACAGGCCAGATCTGATACATAAAGCAATTTAATATAGGGTAAAAGTGTCCTTTTATATCAGTGATGTAAAGAGCAGATTAATAAATGGTGCTTAGAAAACTGCTTATTCATTCACACTGAGAAAAAATAGTCCTAACTCACCCCATCACAAAAATAAATTACACACAGATGAAGGACCAGAGTAGATGGGAAAAAACCATAAAACCAAAATTTTCACAGTATTAAATAATAAGAGAATATGTTTATGACCCAGGGACAGAAAACTCCTTAAACAAAGCAGAAAACATACCACAAAATATACGACAGAAAAACTAGACTATATCCAAATTAAAAACCCCTATATAAAAGCTTAAATAGACAAGCCATAGACTGGGAAAAGATATTTGCAACACATAAAACAAAGAATTAGTATACAAAATATGTTAAAAATGCTTGTATGGGGTTCTTAAAAAAATGCTTGTAAGGGTTTCCAGAAAAGGAAAAAATCTGAATGGCCTAAAAACATACAGAAAGATATTCAACCACACTACTAGGCAAAGAAATACCAAATAAAATGATACCATTTTTATCAAAATATAACCAAAATTGTTTTAAACCCATAATATTAAGTTTTGATATGGGCGAGAAAATACTAGTACTTGCATTTTTTGCTGGGGTAAATGGGAATGAGTCATTTGGAGGGCAAACTGCTAACATCTATTGAAACTAAAAACTAGATATCCTGTGTTCCAGCAATTCTACTCATATTGCAGCAGACTGCAATTCAAAGAACTTTCTGTGATGATGGAAATCTTCTATATTTGCTGTCCAAATGGTAGCCCTATGTGGCTACAGAGCACTTGAAATGTCATTAGTATAACTGAGGAACTGAATTCTTAATTTTATTAAATTTAATTATCCATAATTTAAACTTAAATAGTCACGTGTGACTAATGACTACTGTACAGGATAGCACAGCTTTGGAAAAACACTTGCATGTGTTCACAAGGATATGCTTCATATGGAAGTGTGAAAAACAAGAAACGACCTAAATCCATAGAAGACTGGTTAAATAAACCATGGTAACCCACACCATGGAGTTTTGTGTTTCTGTTAACAAGAGAAGGTACAATGATGGATACCAGATGGAAGGATCTCAAAGACAGATTGTACGATAAATTTCATACCCCCATACACTGTAACTTTTTAGTAACTAGATTTGTACTGTGGTTTTGATATTTGTTTGTTTTATATAAATGATATCATACTAAACAGATGAGCTCCAGATGTCTGGAAGTATCCACACCAAGCTGATAACATGTACGACTCTGAGAAGCCACTAAGAGGGAGGGACATGGAGAAGCGGGAAGGATTGTTCAGGAAGACATTAATATGGGTCTATTAACATATTACTTTCTTTATTAAAAGTCAGTATAGTAAGTTAAACTTTCAAAATTTTCAATTTTCAAAAGTGACTAATTATGACAGAAACCAGAAATGAAGAAACAAAGGGTTCTAACCATCATACCAGAGCCATGAGAATGTCCATGACCTCCATGCTTGAAAACAAATATTCCTACTAGGTTTACCGCAAACCCAAGAATTGAAACAAGAAGCAGCCTCTCATGGTGTACATCTGGAGGGGCTAATGCTCTCTAGAAAATACAGAATACAAACAAATTGCATTGATATAATTTCTGACTGATCAACTGGTAAACTTAAAAAAATTTTTAGTTATTTTCAGAATTAAAATCACTCCAAAATTATCTGCCAAAACAGTTAATAAAAATAAAACCATTGCTCACATACTGCAGAAAACGTAACAGTTACTATTCTTAAATAAATACATTTAAAAGCATGAACATCTGGACTAAAACCATCCTTCTTCAGAATCTTAAAATACTGTCATTAATTTTAAGTTGATTAATCTTTAAATTTTCTCTTTACTTGTTTTAATATACAAAACATTCAAGATTCATTGGCAAAATCCTCACATTCTATCTTAAGAACTCTTCCAACAGACCTCACTACAGGGATTGTGTGTTTACTTTTCATTAAGTGTCAACACTTCATTCACAGCTTGTAAAGCACTATTATTTGTTTTCAATTTGAAGTAGTTTCACATATAAGTTTTTCAATTACTTTATAAGTTCCTCCTGTACACACATAATATTTTATCTAATCCAAGACTGGCCTCAATAAATAATGATAATGTGAAAAATAGCTCTATTACAAGTATCTTTAGTTAGTAAACATTTTCATTATAGAAACATAATTTACTGACTCTAATTATTATCTACTATACCTCAACTCCTTCTGAGAAAATAAAAAAAGCAGTGAAGATCAAAAACAGGCCGTTGACAAAACCAGCCAGAACTTCCGCTCTAACATACCTAAAGAAGAGCAAAGTAAACAACTGAATTAAGTTATTTCTTAAAAATCAAATCACAAATTCACATATATTCAGAGGTCCTAAACCATACTATATGGTTATAAGCAGCCAACAAAGTCCCAGTGTTTATAGTATGTTTTATTGTACATATATCATAAACTTGAGAAAATAAATTTAATTATTATGAGTTATATTTAACAGCAGAATGCCATAAAATATATAGATTTCTACAAAAGACCTTTTTAGAGTAAGTAGGTTTAGAGAGACCTTTCACAGAAATGTAAATCTCAAGCTGCCACTGGAGAAGGAAGAACAGGACTAGATAAGTGGGCAAAGAAGGAAGGATACAAAGATAAAAAGTAGAAGAAGAGAGCTTGAAAAAGGGGTTTTTATAACTTGTTAATTCCTTCTTTTCTAAGAACTCCTTATGTTTTCTGCTTTGTACCTTTCAGCTTTCAAATCTTTGGCAAGGGGAGCTTTGACTGAAGGAAAATATAATTATTTCTGAATTATCCCAGAGACAACTTGAGATTTATATTTCTATCACTCTTCTTCTAAGATTAATAAATTTAACAAAAATTTTCCAATTACCTATTTTTAGAATCAATTCTAGCTTCACATAATTCTAATTAAACTATTTTTAAAATACCTCTCTTTTTCTCCATGGACTTCTGAAGCTTTCTGCTTCCTACCTGTGTGAAGCATTGGGGAAAGATTTTATTTTTCCATGAGGTATATTTGGCTTAGTTAAAGTCATTAAAACAACTTGAACTTGGCAGTTTTACACGTTCAGACATTATTCAAAGGGTGCTGACAGCAGTTAATCACTCTGGTTCTTGAACAATGTAACAGGAGCATCAAAAAGCTAGACTTCCTAGCTTTCTATGTTAATTTCTAGATAATACAATTTTCACTGCAAAAAATATTTTTAAAGAGAAAACACTCTTTAAAATATACTCCATATGGTTATGTTGAAGCTTGTCTGTTAAGTACATTCCAACATAGTGTATATTTCTACACTCAGAAATACTGCATATGTCTACCTTCTAATACATATAAGTGAATTAAATTAATATCTTATTTGTCAAAGCAAACACTTTTTTTTCATTAAATTCAAAGAATTCACTGCCTGCTTTCCACAATCCACACTTAGGAATTTATCTAATATATCAACAGTGTTACTGCCCAAGAAATAAAAAACACTTTCTTTTAACCCACCCTTCTAATCCCATAGCTAATGCTTGATGGAAAGCCTTTTGTCCTTGAGTTCCATTAGATTTCAAGATCAAAGGCAGGAGTGTTTTTCAGGCATCTTTTTGTCCCTAATGCTTAGCTTAGTAGGTGCTCCATAAATTCTGATAAATTGTTGGGCTAAAGTGATTTTAATTAGGTTTAATATATTTGCTAAACTTGACTGCAGGATTAAAATGAAAAACTTGTGAAATCTAGACACACTTGCTTTTCCAAACACACTGTGTTTACCTGAACAGACTGAGTCTTGGAATTAAAACATATGATCCATGGATGTGCTATTGCCTATTTAGTATGATGGTATCTGGATTCTTTAGCCAGGGCGAAAAAGATACAAATATATGTACATATGTATATAAGCATGCACATATGCATCTATCTACCTATCAGATATGTATTACTTTTATTCTAGCTTTGCTATTTCAAAATTAGGAGTGTGACAAGACACAGATAACTTTACATAAAATAATACTGAAAAGTCTTTGCTGCCTTTCAGATTCTGCCTATGGTTTCTACTATTGCAGTCAGCCTGCTATTCTGATCATACTGAATTAGGGGTTTGGGGATTCATCACTGGCTTAGCCTACTCAGTGTCATTTTGTTATACTGGCACCTACATTTACTGCTGCTACTTACTACTATAGCAATTACTAATAGTTTCAAATGTTACATAAGCTTTTTTCCCCTAATTTTTCCCTTCTCAAAAGAAAAAAAAGCAAATAAGGAGAAGACAGGATAAACAAATTAAAAAATGTCAAGAATATTACTCTTGTATATTTTAGTTAAAGTTGAATCAGTAAAACCTGCTATGGTACTGAAGGTATTCAAAGCTATTTCTAAAAACTGTCTTATACCAGGAGATTATGCATTCTAAATAGAAAACAATAGATACCCTAAGAATTAAGGAATTGAGGAGAATTCTTATAGTTAGTACTGTTTATCCAGGAAGACTGCTTAATAAGATACTCTAATTAGATTTTTTTATGTAAAATATGTATGAAGTACTAATTTTCCAACACAAAATTATAACTTCACATACAACCTTTAGTAATTCAAAATATACTTAAGAGTCTTTTGATTATACAGTGCCATGGAATAGGTTCTTTCCTGAGCTTTTGAGCTGTTTGGATTTATAAATAAATAGGATCTCTTGCTCTATAAAAATAACATAATAGTATTTTTTGTCTCACTTTTTATAATGTTACAAGTAATCATATCACTTGGGTTATACCCCAAATCAGCAAGTCCTGTCACAGAATTTCACATATCTCTCTTTTAGCACTTGTCACACAATGTATAGTTATCAGAGGATTTTTACAGAGCTGTTTCCCCATCAGACCACAAGCTCCTCCGAGGCAGATGTCATATCTTATTCATTTTTATATCATTACAAGTAGCAAAGTATTCGAATCATATTGGGCCCTCGATAAACATCTGAAGAGAACAAGAGCACGTGCAAGAAGCAGAGAGTGTGTAATTACTCAAGAACAAAAGCAAAGCTAGAAAGAAAGAGGAAGTAGTGGGGGAGCACCAGTAGAAGAGAGAACCAGGGGCACAAGAGACAGTGCATGTAAGAGGGTGGATGTGAATGGAAGAGAGAGAGAATGAGAGGAACTGCACAGGAAAGAAGGTGCACAGGGAAGGAGAATCAGAGAAAGAAAGAAAGAGAGCCTGGGAAAGGAAGAGAAAAAAAAAAAAAACAACTGCAGCTGAAGAGGTTAAGGGGTGGGGAAGATGGGATGAGAAAGTCTTAGGGATACAGTGCTACAGCATAGAGGGAGAGAGTAGGAGAAAGCAAAGAATAAGAGAAAAGATGTGAGAGAGGGAGAAAGAGAGAATGGAGAGTAGAAGGGAGAGGGAGAAAAAAAGACCATGAGCACAGACCCAAGTAACTAGAAAGAAAGAACGGGAAAGGAGAGAAGGGAGTTTAGAAGTAAAAGGGAGAGAATGAGTATGAGGATGGGGAGACGAATGAGAGATGGAGTGAAAACAGGAAAGACAGCAAAGAAAGGAGGGAGTGCAAGACAGCACTCACAAGGGGAAGGGAGGGGGAGGGGAAAAGACAGGGCAAGAGTCAATAAGTAAGCAGGTGAGAGAGCGGGAGCAGGAACGAGAAAGTGGGTGGGAGAGAGAAAGCGAAAGAGGATATTAGTTCTGAGCGCTACTTATTTACACATAAATATAATCACATTGTAAAATAGTCTATGAGCTCAAAAAAAGAGAAAACACTCAGGCAGAGTAAATCAAATAATGGAAATTCCATTGCTGCCCCCAATCAGAGATGGCAAAAAGCAAACTCTGCCTCTAAGGTTACTAGGCTCAGAAGTGAGACCAGCCCCTTCCGCATAAAAACACTTTCCAAATATTTAGTTAATTGTGCATATTCAGCAAAAGTAGGAGAAGTATTTTACATAAAAGCAGAGCTGAAGACAATAAGTAAACAAAATATCAACCAAAAAAGAAAAATAAAGAAACATGACCATTTTCATATACTGAAACTTTCTTTTTCCTCTTTCTTCAAAAAAAAAAAAAAAAAATAGATTAAGAGTTGAGAAATTTCCCTATCTAGTAACAATCTCACCTGAAAATTTTTGGTAAAATCAAGATGCAAAAGAACTCAGATGCAAAAAAAAAAAAAGTACACATTGTAGATTCCAATTATATATTGTCCAAAAACAGGCAAAACTAACCTATGGAGTTAGGAAAGCGGGAAGGTGAGTGTAAAGAACTAGAAGGAGGCATGAGGGGTTTTCAAGGGTTCAAGTTAGACAAGTGTATTCAATTGTGAAAATTCATTGAGCCTGAGTTTTATGTATTATTTTCTGTATTTCTTATACTTCAATAAAAATGTTTTTAAAAAGTCTTACCCGTAAGAGAAAGCATCATTATCTCTCCATTTTGAAATAACAGATGCTGCCAATCCAGCCAAAATGGCAGTGCTATCAAAAAACATGTGAAAAGAGTCGGAAATCAAACCTAAGCTGGAAAAGAACAAACACATTGGCATATTATAATAATAACCAAATAGCAGTCATCCTTTTCTAAAAATCTAAGATCAAGCCTCTGCTCATCAGGAACTAATCTTCTAAAAAGACAACATTAAAATATGATATATTGAAAATATTAAAGATAATTTTTAAGCATCTAAGAAGAAACCCTCATACCCCTTGCCAAAGGAAAAGCCCAGCTGCTACTGAAAGAAGGATAGGCATCTGCCTGCCCTCTGATGACTAGCAAAGGTCAGCTGTCACTGAAAGAGAAACAGAAAAAACAGCCATCTGCTACCGGGGGCAAGGCTAAAAAAGCCAGCTTGGGCCCAGGATCTTACACTGATACAAAGCAAAGGTCTGCTGTTGGAAGAGGAGCAGGACCCTTGCTCCTTTTCTTGATATGAGGCTGGGGGGGAGGGGTGGGGAAAGGGGCAGGAACATTAATAACACCCACTCTGACACTCAGGGGTAAAGGGCCTACCTAATATTGAGGCTGCAACAGGAGAATGAAATATTCATCCCCCCACTTCCCCAACCAAAGCCTTGGCTAAAGTAAAAGACAACAGCAATCTACCTCTGAGAGTCAAGCAAGAGCACAGAGAGACTCCCTTGTGGCACAGGTATGCAGGGCTTGCTGAAAGCTGAGAGTGAAACAAGAACACTGAAAAAACCCACCAGTACTCAAAATCCTACACTAAGCACAAAGTGGTAGAAGCCTCTGGAAATGTGACGTCTGTGGCTTGTTGACATTAACTAGCAATATACCAAAACACAAAAGCCCAGCTCGACTATTGATCAGATAGGTTCAAAACCCCCATGCTGACAAAACAAAACAAAACAAAACAAAAAGGGCGTGCACATTTCTGGGCATAAATACTACTAACCTCAGTCTCTATTATTCTTTTAAACATAATATCCAGCACTCAATAAATATTTATAAGGCATATAACAAGATCAAGGAAAAAAAAATAATAAGACCCATTGTTAAGAGCTGAAACAGTCAACAGAATCAGAAGCAGAAAAGTCCCAGAGATTAGACTGTAATAGGGGCTTTAAAACAAATATGATTAATATGTTAAAGGATGTGGTACAAACCTGGAGAAAATTTATGAACAAACAGGGACTTTCCACAGAGATAGAAACTATAAAATAATCAAATGGAAATGATAAAAATTTTTAAAATATTGTAGTATTGAAGATTAAAAATAACATACATGGGCTTCTGAGCAGACAGGACACAGAGAGAAAGAATCAGTTAGGTCAAAAGAAATTATCCAAAGTAAAACACAAAGAAGAAAAGGAATGAAAAAGAAAAAAAAAAAAACAGAACAGAACATTCAAAACCTATCAAAGCATCAAACAGACTAAAATACATGTATTTGGATTCTCAGTAATAGAGAAGAATAGGGTAGAAAGAGTATTGAAAGAGAAAATGCTTGAAGAGTTTTCCAAAATTAATGAAAAACAAAAAACAAATCACATATCCAAGAAGCTTAATGAAGTACTAGCAAGGGAAAAACCCTACATACCTCACAAATTGCTGAACACCCAACAGAAAGAGAAAATCTTGAAAACAGCCAAAAAAAAGAAAGAAAACTTGGATACAGAAAAACAAAGGTAAGATTAATAGCATATTTTGCATCAGAAACTACTCAAGGCAGAAGGCAATGAAGCAATGTCTTTAAAGTACTGAAAGAAAAAAAAGCGTCAACCTAAAATTCTATATCTAGCAAAATATCTTTCAAAAATGAAGATAAAATAGACTTTTTCAGACAACCAAAACTGAGAGAATTCACTGCCAGCAGATCTGAACTACAAGAATAAAAAGTCCTTTAAGTCCAAATATGATACCAGATGGAAACTTAGCCTTGTATGATGATCACTGAAAATGATAAATAGGTGTAAAAATATTAAAAATAACTTTCTAACTTTTAGTATCTTTAAAAGATAATTGAGAATAGAAAAAAAGAGGAAAAAACAATAACCCAAGAGTTGGTTCTTTGGAAATATCAGTAAAATTCACAACCTTTAAATAAACTGACCAAGAAAAAAGAGAAAGGGCTCAATGTACTAAAATCAGCAATGAAAGTGAGATACTACTACTGACTTTATAGAAATAAGAAGGATTATAAGAAAATACTATGAACAACTAAATATAAACCAATAAATTAGATAACTTAGATGAAATAAACAAATTCCTAGAAACAATTTAGCAAAACTGGGTCAAAAAAAATCTAAATAGATTTATAACAAGTAAACAGATTAAATTAATAATTTTAAAACTTTCAACAAAGAAAAGCCTAGGCCCAGATGGCTTCACTGGTAAATCCTACCAAACATTTGAAGAACAATAAATATCAATCCCTTACAAACTCTTCCAAAAAACAGAAGATGAAGGAATACTTCCCAACTCATTGTATAAGATAAGCATTACCCTGATACCAAAATCAGACAAAAGACACCACAAGAAAAGAAACTACAGACAAGTATTTTTTGCAAATACACACACAAGAATCTTCAACAAAATACTAGCAAATTAAATTCAGCAATATATAAAAAAAGAGTATACACCACAACCAAGTGGGATTTATCCCAACAATGCAAGGTTGGTTAACTATACGAAAATCAATCCATATACTACATCATATCAATGGAATGAAGGACAAAACCCACATAATCATCTTAATAGATGCAGAAAAGCATTTCACAAAATCCAACACTTTTACGATGAAAACACTCAACAAACTTGCAGTGGAGGGAACTTCCTGAACTGATAAATGGCATCTACGAAAACCCCACAGCTAACATCAGCATCACTAGTGGCCAAAGACTGAATGCTTTCCCCTAAGATCAGGTACAAGATAAAAATGTCCCCTTACCACTTCTATTTAACATTGTACTAGAGGGTGTAACAAGGGCAATTAGGCAGGAAATGAAATAAAAAATTAGGCACCCAGACTGGAAGGGAAGGAGTAAAACTATCTCTATTTGCAAATGGCATGATCTTGTACATACAAAATCTTAAGGACTCTACTAAAAAACTATTAGAACTAATAAATGAGTCTGGAAGGTTGCAGGATACAAGATCAACATACAAAACTGAATTATATTCCTATATAATGTGATGCACAAAAATGAAATTTAAAAAATTTCCATTTACAATAGCATCAAAAAGAATAAAATAATTAGGAATAAATTTAACAAAAAAAAGTACAAAAGCTATACTCTGGAAACTATACAATATTGTTGGAAAAAAATTAAAGAAGACCTAAATAAATGGAAAGACATCCATGTTTATGGATCAGAAGACAATACTGTTAAGATGGCAATACTTCCTCAATTGATCTACAGATTCAACTCACTCTCCATCAAAGTCCCAGCTGACTCCTTTAGAGAAATTGACAAGCTGATCTTAAAACTCATATGGAAAAGCAAGAGATATAGAATAGCCAAAACAATGTTGAAAAAGAAAAGCAAAGTTGGAGGACTCACACTTCCCAATTTCAAAACTTATTATAAAGCTACAGAAATCAAAACAATGTGGTACTGGAATAAGAATAAACGTATAGATCAGTAGAATAGAATTTAGAGTTCAGAAATAAACCCTCACACATTTATGGTCAACTGTTTGTTGACAAGGATGCCAAAATAGTTCAATGGTGGAAAGAATAGTGTTTGCAACACTGACACAACTGGATATCCACATGCAGGAAATGATTTTTGACCCTTACTTCATATTATACACAAGGGTTAACCTAAAATGGATCAAAGACCTAAACATAAAAGCTAACGTATTCACAACCTTGGATTGGGCAATGGTTTCTTATATATGATATCAAAAGCACAAGCGACAAAAAAAAAGAGTAACAGACTGGACATCATTGAAATTTTAAAACTTTCACACGTCAAAGGACATATCAAGAAAGTGAAATGACAGTGCACAAGTGGGAGGAAATATCTGCTAATCATATATCTGACAAGGGGCTTGTATCCAGAATATATGAAGAATTCTTAAAACTCTTCAAAAAGAGAAATTATCCAACTTTTTAAATGAACAAGGGATCTGAATAGACATTTCTCCAAAGAAGACGTACAAATGGCCAATCAGCACAAGAAAAGTTACTCAGCATCATTAACTACAATGCAGGGAAATGCAAATCAAAACAATGAGAAACAACTTCACATCCACTATGATGACTACAATAAAAAAGCCCAATAATCCCAAGTGTTGGTGGAGAAACTGGAACCCTCACACACTGCAGGAATATTATTTGGTAACAAAAATAAATGAAATACTGATACATGTAGAACATGGATAACCCTTGAAACCATTATGCTAAGTGAAATAAACTGTCACAAAAGATCATATGCAAATGATTCCATTTATATGAAATGTTCAGAATAGGCAAATATACAGAGACAGAAAATAGATTAGTGATTGCCCAGAATTGGGGCAGATCAGGAGATGAGGGAATTGGAGGGTGATGGCTAGGGGTGCAAGGTTTCCTTTTGCAGTAATAAAAATGTTCCAGTATGGACTGTTGTGATGTTTTACAACTCTGTGAATACTATACTAAAAGCCATTCAATAGCAGACTATAAATGGGAGAATTTTAAGGTATATGAATTATATCTCAATAAAGCTGTTTTAAAAAAACATATCTGACAATCTAAGGCAGGGTGAGCAAGCTATGGCCCACAAGCCAAATCTGGACCACCATTCATTTTTGTAAATAAAGTTTTACTGAAACACAGTTATGCTCACCTGCTTATATACTATCTATGGCTGCTTCCGTGCTATAACAGTAGAATGGAGAAACTGTGACAGAGACCTTATGACCCTTAAAGCCTAAAATATTTACTATCTGCTGTCAACAGAAAAGGTTTGCTAACCTCCGGTATAAAGCCAAAATAGGAACACTGTATTGTAGGGTTTACATAAACGTGAAGTGTATGACAATAATAGCACACAGGGACTTCCCTGGTGGCACAGTGGTTGGGAGTCCACCTGCCAATGCAGGGGACATGGGTTTGATCCCTGGTCCAGGAGGATCCCACATGCCGCAGAGCAACTAAGCCCGTGCGCCACAACTACTGAGCCTGCGCTCTAGAGCCTGCAAGCCACAACTACTGAAGCCCGCACACCTAGAGCCCATGCTCCGCAACAGGAGAAGCCACCGCAATGAGGAGCCCACCCACCGCAATGAGAAGCCCACGCACCGCGATGAGAAGCCCACACACAGCAATGAAGACCCAACACAGCCAAAAAAAAGAAAATTAATAATAATAATAGCACACAGGATAGAAGGAAATGGAAGTGTATTATTATAAAGCTCTTACAAGATACATGAAGCGACATATTATTTGAGATGTTAAAGATCTGTATTATACATGCTTTAAAAAAAAGCCACTAAGTGGGGGTGGGGCAGGAAATCCTATTGGGCAGAGGATCCTGTACCAACACAAAGCAGATGTTCTGCTCTGACCAAAGAAGGAGCAGGAAACTCACTCTCACCTAAGACCACCTACATAAATGTGACAGACTTTGGCTGTCACCAAAGGAAGGGAAAAATGTTAAAAACAAACAAACAAACAAAAGAAAAACAAACAAACCAAAAAACATACCCTTGAGGCCCAGGCTCACAGGGCCTGCCTAAGACTGAGGCTTGGTCAAGTTAATGAATGCCCCTCTGCCCTCACCACAAACCTCACACTGAGTAACAATCAATAGCAGTCTATAGCTCGGCAGGAGGAGGACGCATTGAGTATGAAGAGAGAACTTCTGTGACACATGCAAACAAAGAATACTGGAAGCAAAAGGCCTAATCGCCTGTCGGAAGATGCATGCTTATTCCTAGTCATAAATACTACTACCTCAATATCTACTGATCTCTACTCACAATGTCAAGGCTTTGATCAAAAATTTCAAGAAACACAAAAAATAGCACGCAAAATAACTCGTTGTGAAGAGATAAAGCAGTCAACAGAACCAGACCAAGATACTGGCCCAGATATTGGAACTATCAGAACTATAATTAATACGTTAAAGGATCTATGGAAAAGGTGGGGAAAAATGCATGAATAAATGCAAAATTTCAGCAGAGAAATGGGAAGTACAAAAAAAAAAGATTAAATGGAAATGCTAGAAACAAAAAACAAGGCGTCAGAGATGAATTCTTCCAATTGACTTATCAGCAGACTGGACAGAGCTGAGGAAAGAAATCAGGAAACTTTAGGATAGGTCAACAGAAATATTCTGAAAGCAAGCAAATCAGCAGCTCAATCTTTAAAAAGCAAGAAGTATCAGAATGGTTAAGAGCACTACTTCTGAAGTCAGAGTACCTGGGTTCAAATCCCAGCTCTACCATTTACTAATTCTATGACTGTGAAGTTCTTTAACTACTTTGGACCTCAATTTTTTAGCCATCATTTAAACAGGTAACAGTAAAAAATGTCATAAACGTTATAAGTGAATTAATATACGTGAAACACTTATCACAGTGCTTGTCACATTAAAACCACATCGATATTCCCATTATTACTATTATTATTAATACCTTATAATATCTAGTGTTCCCAGCATGATCCAGAGCTCTCAGTATTTGGTTATATGCTACAGCTTTCTTCAATTGTAAGTGCTACAAACTAAAAGTCAAAAACATTCTTCACAGAAGTAGAAAAAGCAGTTTTTACATTTCCTTATAATTTAGGATAATTATAAAATTAGAAACTGAAGTAAAGCACATTACTCACCCACACAGAAAAGAACAAAAATTTATAAATTTCTCAAAAATCATTATAAAGTATTTTGAAAATGTCTTAAGTTTTATCATGAACCTTGTATATTTTATTCAACTATATATAGATGCATAAGATAGTTTAAGTACTGTCTATACTTATCTGATACCCAACTCAAAGCAGAATAAGAAATAGTGAATAAATGAAAAGGCTGAGTGAGAAAATCAAAACCTGAGGAGAACAAGGTAAGGCTCTTGCTATCCAAGCAATCCTCTCAGATTTATAGTTATTTTAAGATTTTCCTTGGATAGTTAGATCACCATAAAACTACACATTTGGCCCTTAATAGCTTTGTAACACGGAAAATAATAATTTAATTATATTTTGAGGTATGAAAGACCCATTTGAAGAATATCTCTGTAATGTGTTATAAAACCAATAAAAACATTGTTTATGATTTTTTCTATGCTCTGATAAAGGACAGATATGGTAAGCTATTTTTAAAATTTGGTTTCAGAAAACTCTGTCTCTATTCTGATAAAACAATATAGTTGTGGTGTTGCAGTAAAACCTGACAATGAGAATCTTTACCCACCCTGCCTTGATTTCATGAGATTTTATAACCAAATTTAAAAGTAAATTTCAGCAACGACATTAGTCTACATATTTAACAGGTTCATTTTTTTCTCTGTATATGTGGTTTTTAAAGTTTTTATTTCTTAATTGGAGGGTTTTATTATATATATGACTTTTATTCTAAATAACTGTAAATTAGTTGTAGAAGAAGGCAAGTATTCATGCTAAATAAATATAAATTTTAAAATTTACTGATTTATTGATATACATATATAGTTAGTAAAAACTGTTATGGGTTGAATTGTATCCTTCCTAAAATGTCTATGTTGAAGTCCTATATCTCCAGTAACTCAGAATGTGACCTTATTTGGAAATAGGGTCACTGCAGACATAATTTATTAAAATTAAGTCAGTAAGGTGGGCCCAAATCCAGTATGTCTGCTGTCCTTATAAAAAGGGGAAATTTGAAGGCAGACATGTACACAGGGAGAGCACCAAGTGAAGATAAGACAGAGATTAGGTGATGCTTCTACAGGCCAAGGAACACAAAAGATTGCCAGCAAAGCAACTGACCTCACAGACCTCAGAAGGAACTAACCCTGCCAACACCTTAATCTCAGACTTTTAGGCTCCAGAACTACAAGACAACAAATTTTGTTGTTTAAGTCACCCAGCTTGTGGTACTTTGTTAGCAGCCCTAGCAAATTACTACACACTTTCTTTTTTATAACAGATTTATTTTATATACATTCAATAGACACCAAACACTGCTACAATAGTGCAAGAAAAGGGTAAACCTCTACTGTATACTAGAGCAATCAAGTTCCCTTTTAAAGAGGCTTAGGTATAGCATGGCAATTTTAATACTCATCAAAATGAGATTTTGATTTTATCTAAACTTTAAGTAAATTTAATTGTCATTAAAGTGTTATTTTATTTTTAGCATATCATAAAACATGATTCTACCTGAAAAAATATTTCCTCTTCTGAGGTGGTAGAACATCACGTTCTCTTCAAGCATTGTGATATGAGACCTTTTCATTTAAACCTGGTATCATGATTTGAAAATTACTTAGTTACAACTATGTAGGCAAACTCATGTGAAAAAAGTCTACTTCTAGTTCTCTGCTCACCTATTATATGTCAAAATAGTGTTCATGAGGAATGTCAACTTTGCTGCTCATCTTCAATATCAGCAAATGTTTCTGATTATGAATTATCACTTAAACTACATGGCATAAAATTCCTTAGAAAATAAAGGTAGCATAGAGAATATTTAAGGTTATATGATTTACACATCAAATGTGACTTGACTAAAAAAATTAGTTGCTAAAAGCAGCCTACTCGTTTTAGGCTTCTATCTTTAAACACTAAATACTAAAATGTAATTTTAAACATTTTTTTTTAAGTGACCACTTTCTAAGGACATTTTAATAAAACTTCTTAGGATATAAAAAAGAAACCTGATCACTGAAGCAAAATATAATAAATGTGAACAGAACATTTGGCAAAAGAAACTTATGAAATGGATTTTATTTACGGTCTATTGAAGGAAAAAACAAAGAAAGGGAGAAAGAACCTATAAAAAGAGTTATGAGACATATCAACCAAATACCATAGATCTTGTTTAAATTCTGATTTGTAAAACCAACTTTAAAAAGAATTTATTTAATAAGGGACATCTGAACACTCACTGGACATTTGATGTTAATAAATTATTAATTTTTATAGGTCACAATGACATCAGATTATGTTAAAAAGGGGGGCTCTTATGTTTTAGACTCAACTGACGTAGTTATGGAAGAAATTATACTATATCTGGTATCTGCATTAAAACAATTCAATGGTGACAAGTGTAACAGATGAAATAAAATAGGCCACATGTTAATAAACATTAAAGCTGGGTGATGGAGACATGAAGTCCACTAAACTCTCTACTTTTATATACATTTCCCACAATAAAAAAAATTTTTAAAGGTCTATTGGTAACTAGGCTAACAGCATATTTACAGTGGTTGTTGGATATTAATTCAAAATCGAAGATAGGGAATCATCAACTTGGGTTCCATGAGATAGAAAGGGGGAAAGAAACTATCAACTATCGATTAATTAGCAAGAATTAGAAAATCCTTAGAATCCTGATATTTGTATAAGTTGTTAAACTAATGAGAGTTACAGTGAAAAACCCACAACTCCACTACATTCCATATAACCCTTTACTGTAAAGAAAAATTCTCAGCAAAATGGAATAGAAATCTACATTTTTAAAGTAAAAAAAAAAAACTATAGAAAAGCAAAAGTCATCACCATAACCATAAGTAATGTCTTTTGGGAAGAGAAGGGAAAAGTTGATAAAAGTCTAAGACATTTAAAATTTTTAATGCTATAGAAAAATACATAACTAATGGAAGCCTTTTTCTTTACCAAGGAAGTACTTTACAAACATATGCTATGACATACTTTATAAGAAGTAGGACCAAATGAGTGACTGGTATGGCCTCAAACATTTCTTTAACACATAATTACTTTGCTAATACAAAGACATTTACCTTTAGAGTTAAATGAGTTTCCTCTATGTCTAAGGGGGAAAATGGTTGTAACAGCTTTGGTAGAAAATAACACTGAAATTAAAAATTTTAAGACAGTGAAGTAAACATAAAATAGAAGAGCATAAAAACAAAAAAAGCAAACTATATTAAGATACTAGGGAAAAAATCACTGTACAGTAGAAAATACTTGGATAACAGGTACTTCTAGGCTCTTCTGCTACTCTGGAAAGTAAAAAACTCCCTGGACCGCCTATACTTTTCCACCTGTAGAAGAGGTCCGACTGGCTTATTTCTCTTTCTAGTCTCACCTCATGAGCGTACGTATTCCCTTTCTTCATTAGTGAAAAATCCTTGACTTTCAGCAGAATACCTGGTTGACTGGAGCAAATATGGCATTTGCAATTGGACATGAACATGTGACAAAGGTTTAGCCACTGAAATATCAGTGAAAAGTGTCGTGTGTTACCGTCCAGATAAATCTCCTTAAAAGACACTGTACATACCTTTTCATTCTGGACATTCTGCTGCTAGGGATGGCTGGAACTCTAACAGCCACTTTGGAAATAAAGTTTTATCTTGTTTAGGCAATCACTAATTTGGGGTTTTTCTAAAACTTGAGAAAGAACTTAATCCTAGATGGTACAAAACACATTGTTTATATATACCATTCTACCTTGAGATTAGTCACTCAACGATAAATAAGTAAATGAAAATAAAATGCTAGAAGGAAAAGAACCCTAGAAGGAAAGATCACATATGGTATTCCTACCATTTTCCTACTAAGAATAAGAGAAAGGAGGGGTTTAATGTCCCCCTCACCCTGCCCCAAATGGGGTAGTTAGCATGGTTAGTATAGGGAGGTTAATTCCATATATTCATTATTCCTTCATTCTTTCATTCTGTAAACATGTATTAAGCATACTATGCACCAAGTACTAAGGTGCCTGAATAAGACAGAAGAGATACCACTTTAATAAAGTTTACATTCTGGTAGAAAGGTAAATGGCACTGGATATTTAATGAGGGAAAATATACAAAGAGCTTAGCTATTCTCCACTAATGACACATTGTCACCAACAAAAATATAAACCAAGTATAATTAAGTTCTTATTTAAAAAGAAAGTGTTGAATAAGAACCAAAACTATTTAACATTTGTTGCAACTAGATGAAATGTTTCTAGGAACCTTTATTCATGAAGAGAAAGAATGTTTTATCTATCTTTTAATTCCATAATGGAAAAAAACTCTTGATGTTTCATAACATCTTGAAGCTTAACTTTTACAGAATGCAAAGAAACACAGAAATGACTATGACAAAAACAAAAAAAAAGTTTTGGTAACAAATTTACTCAAGGAACTTAAACTCTAATTGAACCTTCAGGAACAGAGATAATCTAGTCATATAAAGAAACTGCTGATCAGTCAACAAAGGGGCCCAAAATTTGTTGTGTCTAAATAAGACAAAAAGCCAGATTGTGAAAAGGACCAAGCAATTTCCAAGTCTGCCAACGCTTCAACAGGAACACATTTGTACTCCCAGTTAGCTGATAAAAATTAATATTGGGGGAAAAGTGATTGTGGACGTGGAGGTTAACATAAAAATGTATACCTGCTAATTAATCTAGGCATGTGGTTCAGAGCTAGACTGCAAATCTGTAAGATACAACACAAAGAAAGGGAGTAAACTGGAGGAGAAAAGGCCTAAAATTAAAAGAACAAGCCACCTGAGGGCAGAACAAGTCATGCATCACTGATGTTTTCCTTATGTACTGATGAATATTGACTAATGGCTTAGAAAACAATGGTTTTAGTAATTTCCTCAATGGATCTCTACAGATCAAAAGAATTACTTTCCATAAAGAGATGATTTAGGCACTTCAAATATGAATCACTTGAACAAGACATTTCACATAGTAATTTATGCAATGGAAAGCACAGTGAAATATAATGTATTGTAATATAAAGTCATTGTAGCAAAACTGTACGTAGGCAAACCAAGATACAGCCTTGATACAGCCAGCATATATGCCACAATATGGCATAATTTAGGAAGAAGAAAATATAAAATATAGTATAAATATTGCATATTTATAATAAAGTATGATTATTTCAATACAAGCTAAGACAATAGAGTGCTTTTAACATGTACAATATATCGAAGGGTGTTAATATTACAGGACACATATATCGGATTCCCAGAGGATTAAAAATGGTTATTACATATATTGATATTTTATTATGTTTCAATATGCCTTTTACACTTAAGTGGTGACTAAACCAATATCCGTCATAATCTGCTGAGTATTTTTGATAAAACTGAATTGACATTTGAATTTAAAAGTCCACCTTTTCATATGAAAGTATACATGTCACAAAAACTGGTGGTATCATCTAATGTCATTGTTCAATCTCAATAGAGATAAAAATCAAGAACAGCAATTCTCTCTGAAAATGGACCTTAAAGGACAGAGACTAAGTCTATTTAATTAATAGGAAATAAAGCATAGATAGTATGGGTTCTTATTTTGGGGTCTAAGACCTATTTCAAGAAACCCAAGAAAAAACTTAAGTTTTATATAAAATTTTGAAGTGTTGGCTATTATGAGATTCTCAAGTGAGTATGATATTTAAAGAGGAATCAGTACACCTAGAAGTGAGATGATCTTATCGTTAGCTGAACAATTTTACAAGACCTTAAGTTATTCAACAGCAAACACCTGGATAACAGTACTGCATCTTCACAGTTACACTGGATAGACCTCTTTCCATTGCAGTTAAAAACAAAAACAAAAACAACCAAAGGTGACACCAAAAACCATCAACTCAAGATATGTAAGGCTTTTAGAAAACTATATGGGATCTTCCATCGCAGTCAAGACCAAAGGAAAATCATGATACAGTTTCAGCATAAAATTAAAAGAGAATGAAAACATGTTTCTTTGGATATCCCCTTTATAAACCTCTTCCTGGTTTCAAGACCTAATAACAAATTAAGTAGAACATCTCAGATATTCCCTCTCGGAATTTTAAGGGTGAATCCCAAATGCCACTCCCCCACAGAGTGGCAGGAAACGCGTTTCTCCCAATTCCAAGAAAGTGGACAAAGCTAAGGTGTGTAAAGACAAAAGACTCTCTCCATCTGTCAAAATGAGGAGGGGACTTGTCACTCCGGTTTGACGGAGTGGGGGGCGGTGGGAAAAGGAAGAGGGGACCTAAATCTTAACTGCCGCACGTGATGGCCTCGGCTCTTAAGAAATGCAACCGTGCCAGATTGGTGTGGATATGAGAAAGCAATTCAGCAGCAGAGGTGGTGGCAAAGGCAAGGGCTGAACCTCCTGGTGAGGAGCTACGTGGCACTCAGCAAACAGTACTTCGTCTCCCCCACCCGCTGCTTCCGCCCTAACCCTTTTCCCCTTTGGTTACCAGTTGCTCCAGATGCCGTAGAGTAGTTCAACAAAAGCGAAAGAGAGGTTCAGGCACAGGAAGAAAAACAGGTTCCGAGACGTCTTGTCCGACAGGATAGACCTAAGCATGAAACAAGTAGGGAATAGCCGGGAAAGTCAGAGGAGTGCCGGACCAGGAGGTTGGGTTCCCCTTTCAGGACCCTCCCAGTACACCCGTTCCTGTCCTCACACGAACGAGGGTGTCCCTGACGCTCCCTCCCTGGACCTCGGGCCATCCTTAGGTCTGGGCCTTTTCCCCTTCTGCCGGACACCCCCTTCCCGCAAATACGGCACCCCGCACCTAAACCAGCCTGAGATCTTGCCGAACAGATTGAATTTAGGTGGTTTGTATTCATCGTCCTTGATGGACAGGGGCAACATCTTCTCTGCCCGGCGAAGGGCCGGGTCTACTCCCCTCTAGTAGTGGCTCCGTGGGTGATGGTAGTGACAGTGGTGACGCCTCAGATGGGAATCTGGGAATCCCGCTTGCCCCGGGCCGCGCGCCGCTTCGAGACACAGACAGACTCAGAAACACACCCCAGAACCCGCCGACTTCCGGCCCTAGCCGCGCAACGCGTCCTGGGACGGGAAAGGGGGAAGGCGGGGCCGAGGGCGGGACTTGCGCGGTGGGGCGGGGCTTACGACGAGGGTCGGGTGGCGCGAGTTTTGCTGGGGGCAAAAAGAGTTGGCAACTACTAGGTGGTCTAAAGGGCCGACTTGGAGTGGAGTCCCGCCACCTGGACTCAGGAAGAAAATCCTGAGATGGCCACCCACAGACTGGGCTGGCTGGGAGGTTGAGAGCCCGCTCACGCCCACTCCGACTGCCTACCCCTCTTGTTCCCGGATGCGCTGGCGTCCAGCGCCTGCCCTTTCACCATTGCCCCTATTAGCATTAAATCCTGGTGCATTAGAGAGCAGTGCTTAAGAATCCAGGCGGCGACATATTCTCTCGCCGCCAGTCCGCAGGAAGCGCAAATGATGGTTTTGCTGGGTGAACTCCATGGGCGCCCAAATCCTAGTAATCCACCCCGCCCCCGAAAACAGCGCCTGACCTTTCTGTACTGCCACGCAGGAGGCAATCAATAAAGGTCTTCCGAAAGAATGTTAAGGGTATTTAAAAGAGGCTTTGAAAAGGAACTCCTACGAGACCATGTTGAAATTGAGGTTTGGTTAAGGCATTGCTTCCCCGACAATCTCAATCCGTTGATAACCCAAAACTCGAGTTCCTACACGTCCCCTTCACTTCCAGGTCATCCCGGAGGCCGCCGCCGTGGCTCTAATTCTCGTGAGAACCCCATAGCCCGTTTCAGGGAAGTGCAGGGAAAACTGACTCGTCGGTGGGATGCGAGGGCGTGCGGAGGGCCAGGGGCGAGCCCGGCGGGCCAGTGCTGGGCACCCACGGTCGTTGGAACTCTTCCAACGCCTCTCTGGGAAATTGTTTGGGTAAGGTCAGGTGGTCCATCACCTGAATGATTAAAAGTTGTTACCCTGGGGGAGAAATGGGGCAAAGGAGGACTGGCTTTTGGAGGTGGGCTAGAAACTACAAAACCGAGCTTCTTGGGAACAGCCTTTTAGTCTAACAGGAAGTGGAGCGTCACCGAAAGGGAGGGGCAGCCACCCGGGACTGCCCTCTGCTTCAGGCTCTCTCTTTGTGGGCAGCGTTTCATCCAGGTTGTCAATCCAGCGAGTAATGCCGGGTGAATGCACGCCGCTGGGTTTGGAAAAAAAACGAAAAATGAGCAAGCGAGATCCCCCTTTCGTTTCATCGTAACCAAGCTGGAAGCAAATAAATCGGCTAGGTCCCACTGCAGTCTTCTGCACTCGAGGTAAGGAAATAGGAAAATGCTCTCGTGTTAAAAATCTTTTTGCAGTGAGAATATATGTGTTTTGCACTCCTTGGAACTTTGTGAGTGTGTGGGGTAGTGATTCTGTGGTTTAATTTTTGAAAATAAAATTTACTTATTCTACAATTTTTTTTAATGTTCGTGTTAATTAAACTGCTGTGTAAAAACAGCTAGATTTCAGAAATTAAGTTCTGGAAAGGGTATTTTGTCTTTGTCTTTCTTGGCGTATATTTCATTATTTTAATTTAAACATAGAAATATTTTCAATTAGTAGCATTTACTTATATTTTTAGGAGGCTTTTATATTAGCCATAGACTGAGGTTTACTGTACTGCACTGCTGGGGAAACGTTAAGTGGGTACAAACTAGGTTGAAGATAAATATTTCCACAACGATTGAGTGTTTCTCCAAAGCTGCTTTATTTCAGTATGATGTAACTGGGGGTGGGGGTGGGGTGTGCATATATGGAAATAACTAAATTTCAGCAACTGATTTCCAGCGTTCTCTTAACTCATCCAGGTCAGCTGCGATTTGAGCCTGTGTTTTTGTATTCTGCCTTTGAAAATAAATTCTGCATTTTGTCCTATGTTGCTGCAGATGAGAAATTGTTCAACTGGGTTATGGAGAAATCTGCAATACCCTTTTTCAAATAGTTTTGAAATAAGTTGGAGAAATTGAAGTTTAATTTCAGTTACAGTGGTCCTGGAACTCCTAAATTCCCCACTGCTCACTCGCCAGAATATAAGATAGCTATTCCGGTGAGGGCCTTCTTTCAAAAAGTGGCAATGCCACTTCACATCTTTCATTCTTAGGCGACATAATTACCGACTTCAATACTAAATATTTTATTAGAAATATAAGTTGGACACTAAATCAGGAAAAGTGCTATGAGTGGAAAATGTTTGACATGTCTCACTTGATTTGTCATCTTGAAATAATGCTTGTCCCATATATGTTAACCAGTATATGTTGCCATATCAAAATTAAAGTCAGTTTCATTCATTCAACCGCCATTTACTTTGTGACCACCTAGAGGGGTGGGATAGGGAGGGAGGGAGGGAGATTCAAGAGGGAAGAGATAGGGGGACATATGTATATGTATAACTGATTCACTTTGTTATAAAGCAGAAACTGACACACCATTGTAAAACAATTATACTCTAATAAAGATGTTAAAAAATAAAAACAAAAAAACCAAAAAAACACAATCATTTAATGAGTGTCTACTATGTGCTAGGCTCTGTGCTGGGCACGGGGTGGGGGAAGGGAGGTAGGTTAAAAAGCCTGATAAACTTCTTTCCCCGGAGGAATTTTTTGGGAAGAAGAAGCGGGATGTGAGGAGAGGGCAAATCAGTTCAGGATTTTAGAACTAAATGATGTTTAAGATGTGCACAAGAGGTGCTTTTGGTGTAGCAAGGAGGAACAACTATCACCTGATGAGTCCAGATACATGCTAAGCCATCCCTTTACCCCTTCAGTAACTTGTATCATGAAAGAATATGAGTTTGGAAAATCAAAAATGATTCTTCAGGTCTATTCAGGTGGTCATTACAGATGCAGTATCTTGCGGGTCTCCAGTCAGTTCTGAATTCCTTCATATGTTATGGATTTATAAGATTATAAAATAGGTAGATATACTAATGAACATTTTAAACCAATAAATGGATTTCTACCCTGAACTTTTAAATATTTGTTTAGATCATCTACTAATTAATTGCATTAGGTTAACTGTGCAGACTATATGGGGGAAAAAACCCCTAACTTCTTAGACATGTGATTAAGGACTGTGAGAAATGAAAGCCGAGAAGATTAAGGGGCAGAAGCTCATCTCCAGCCAAGGTTCCAGCTCCTTTTGGGCAATAGTAAGGAATAGGAAGGATGCCATGTGTCATTCCTCAGTAATCAACCCTGACATTTACCTGCAACCCTATTTTAGACCCTGAGTTTTTTTAGTACTTCAAATTGAATGCCCTATGAACCTTTAGTGAAAAAAGGAGTTTGATGGTAGATAAAACTACAGATACTTAAAAATCTAGAAATTGAATACAAGTGCAAATTGGATACAAGTTGCTAATGCATTCAGAGGTCTTGCTCCATGGCATATATGTTCTGGTTTCAAAAGTGTAAACACATTAGATCATCAGGATGATGTGAGTTTATTCTGCTTCTGGATACCTAAGAGAAAGATGAAAACAAAAATATAGCAATGTTAACACCAACCTGACAGGTAGCACCTACCTAATTGCCTAAATGTAGTTTTTAGAACACAGTATAGCAAATTTTAATTTCTAAAAATAATTCAAAGCCTATGGACGATAACATTCAAAAGCATTTTTAAAAAATTTCCCGCTGATTGATAAAAACATCACAGAAAATTCTTTGATTTCCCTTAATAGTGCCAAGAGGACCTGTTCCTATCAATTACTGAAGCCATAAGGAAAATTTTTTTAAAAAATTAAAACTTTACCATAATGAGGTAAGTACCAGTATTTTTTTTTTTTTTTTACTTTTTAAAAATTGTGGTAAAATACACATAATATTTGCCATCTTAACCATTTTTAAGTGTACAGCTCAGTAGTGTTAAGTGTGTTGACATTGTTGAGCAGCCAATCTCAAGAACTTTTTCAACCTGCAAAACTGAAACTCTATAACCATTAAACAACAACTCTCCATTTCTCTGTTCCCCGGGCCCCTGGCAACCACCATTCTACTTTCTGTTTCTATGAATTTGACTACTCTGTATTCCTCATGTAAGTGAAATCATAGAGTATTTGTCCTTTTGTGCATGACTGAGCATGATGTCCTCAAGTTTCATCCATGTTATAGCATGTGTCAGAATTTCCTTCCTTTTAAAGACTGAATAATATTCCATTGTATGTCTATACCACATTTTGTTTATCCATTCATCTGTCAATGGACATTTGGGTTGCTTCCATCTTTTGACTATTGTGAATAATGCTGCTATGGACATAAGTGAAATACCAGTATTTTTATCTGAGAAAAATTGTTTCCTATAGAGGTGTTTTTGTTTCCTTGGAAATAAGAGTTTTTACTTGAGCCAGGATCTGTTAGAAAATACTGTAGTGCCTGTTTTAGATCTTATCCATTGAAATAGTATTCCAGATTATAGTATAAAGTCAATACCTACAAAGTTGAAATATTCTTGTAGACTAGAACAACGCTGAAAACAGAGACTACTTGAAAGACACTGAAAATACAAAGCAGGTCAAGTGTGAGAGTCGGGAGTTTGTTTGGACCCACCACTCTTTCTGTGGCTCAGGAAACATCATTTAACATTCTCAGTCTCAGCTAGCCCATCTACAAAATGGGGTGGATATATTTTAATTCCCGTGTCTCTGAAGGTTTGAAACATTACTGATTTGAGTTGTTAGGTAACATAAAGAGGGAAGAGGTCTGACAACTTTCATTACTATTGCTAAGCTCTGTGAGGGCAGGAATTGATGGTCTTGCTCATTACCATCCCTAGTGCCTGACACTGCTGGGCTCGTGCATGGTAAGCACCTAGGAATGTTTATGGACTGACATAACTACTATGGATATTCTGACCTTCCTCTAATAAAGTTAGGAAGCTCATATGATTACGTGTTTGTTAGGTTTAATGTCTAAAGCTATTTACAAATCATAATTCATATGTATGAAATCTGTTTCTCTTAGAGAAACGATTTTGCAGTGTGAGTTTATTGCTGAAAACCAGTGTTGTATGAAAGGGAGAGGGTTCCATAGAATATTCCAGGTTTCTGTTGCCCAGCAATCTTGCCTCCCCTCCATCCTCCTGTGACTAAAACAGAGAGAAGTTCAAGTGAAAAGCTTCAGTATCCCGGAATGGTAAAAGTAATGTATTTGCAGATGTACTTGGCTTGTTTTTGACCCATTTCTGGAACTGATTTTGCATGGCACTGTACCGAGCTAAAAATGTTTTTCTATTTCTAGGCTTTCTTCTTAGGATGCATTGACTCCTTGGATCCTTGTAAGTCGTGGATGTTCCTCTTAAGAATAAGGCCATTCCTTCTCCTGCCCTGATATATGCCCATAAGTTTGGTCATCTCCAAACACCACCATCATCATTATCATACAATTAATTGGCAATTCCTGGAGAAAGATGCAAGACGAGAAGGAACTTTCATCTAGCATAATTCAGACCTGTGCACTTTGAGGGTAGAGAAGGCCTCACTGCCTCAGTAACAAATGGCTGGATTGAAGGACACAGTGCTTTAAGAAGCCTTTATACATAATATTTATGTTATTTCCTCTTAAATCAATGATGAGAAAGCAAATCTAATTAATTGATAGTAGCTGCCTGAAGAAGTATTGAGAAGCAATTTGATGCTTTGTACAGGATGCTTAGGAGGGGAAAAAAAAAAAACGCCAGGACTGACAGGCAGCCTTTGCTACTGATAACAGGGTGAGATTAAGGAGGGAAGTGGAGACACAGGTACTTAGTGTCTGCTGTCTGTTTTAAATGCTGTCTTCGGTGTTTATTTGAACCTGATTCACCTGTAAGGCTCACTCAGTCTTGCTGCCAGGAGAAGAACTTGCTCTAATTTAATGTGACCAGTGCAGAAATTCTTTCCTTAACAGCTTGCAGTGAGAAATGACCTGTTGCAGCAACTTCTGTTTTTCAAATGTGATACTGTAGGAAATTCAGCTATTTATCAATATGTTTTAGCAACTCTGTTTCGGAACTATAGACTCAAAATGCAGTCTATAGTCCTAAGCTTTCTGAATGACAGGACTTAGATTGGCTATCGATGATCATGTATTTGTTGTAGCCAGTTATACTGTCAATAGAAAATCACTTTAACCCTAAGAGCTGGTCCATGACACTGTGGATCCAGATTGTAGTCATCTAAATGATCTGGTTGGATCACTATACAATTAGTTGTAAACACAGCGAGATCACTAGGTGAATCTGTGACGCGATGTGGGCCCTTTTATTATTTATTATTTTAAGTCTATTCCAATTCCTGCCTTTCTTATTCCTAAATAAATAATATTGTTAACATAGATAACTTATTTTGATGTATTTAGACTTGCGAAAAAAGTAATGGGAGTTGAGAAGAACCATAAAAACGTGGATGGGCTCCTTAGAAGGAAAAGTGAGGGGAAATCATTTAGAAAGGAGAGGATAGCATTGGTTGAAAATGAGAAAAACTGTATGGCACTTCTAAAATAACAGTGAAAAGAATGAATTTCCTGAATATAGGAAAATACGAAGGCAAAAACTCTTAGAATACTCTTTAGCACCTGGAAAAGACTCATAATAAAGAACAGTGACCTTTCATGTACTATTTCTGGCATTCTGGATTTTGCACTGAAGTAGATTCTAGCGTGTGCTGCTTAAAATTTTAATGGAAGAGGCTTACTCTAAACAGTAGTGAACTGACTTGGGCGGTGTTCTGACTTAGTTTTCTGTTTCTGCCAATTGTCCTGAGGTTTCTATAGGTTTTTGTCAGTTTCTGAACCCAAACTAAATTTTCATTTCTCACCTAGACAAGACTTTATTGTCTGTTTGTTTAAATCATATATGCTGCCGGATTAAGAATATAGCTTCTGGTTATTGTTACCAGAAGTCACAGGATGGGATTATCTAACAAGTGATGGTTTTCTCCCAAGGCAAATCAGCTTATTCTCCAAGAGCAGAATATCTTGGAAAAAATCAGCCTTCTAAGACATCTTTTATTAAGTAGTTTGGCCACAGAACTAAAGGTAGAAAGGTGACTCATGTGGCCTGAGCTAGAGACCACATCTCATGACTTGTCCTGGTCCCCAGATGGGGGATAATGCAGGTCTTTTATAGAGGGAAAGGTTTCTTGAGTCTTAACTGGGCCTTAATTTGCATTTAATTTGAGTTTATTCTTTTAAAATTTCAGGCATTTCTTATTCATGGCGAAGTTTAAGACCATTTAAACATAGATTCCCTCACTCCTTTCAGCCACAGTGAGTTGTGAGCACTTACTCAAAAATTGGCCAGGCACTGTTCTGGATTACAAAGCCTAACAGAAACGGCCTTCAAGGTGCAGCCAGAGTCAAAAAGGAGCTGGAGGCACGGTCAGTAGTTGTAATACCTGGACACAAAGTCTAGTAGCCCTGTGTTCCCAGTTCCCAATAGCACTGGGGATGGAGAGTGGTGAGAGAAACATCCACAGGGGAGGGGATGTTTGAAAGAGACTTGGGGGTAGAAGGGCAAGGAGTAGGGGTGTGTCAGGTGGAGAGAGAGATGGGTTTTGTAGTAGAGAAGATAGCATGTACCAATACTTGGAGTCATGGGTCAGCACGTTGGCTGTAGGTATCGTAAGAAGAGTCCTTTTGGAATTGGGTACCACATGTGCCTTTGCCTCAGTTGGAACAGTGTTTGTCATCTACATGCCATAAACCTGGCCAGAAACTGCTCATCAGGTGTATACTGTCTCTTCTGATTCTTCTTGCATGTTCATAGAAGGGAAGCCCGGGTTCTGAATTAGCCTCTGTGTTCTGCCTTGGAATGCTTTTATCTCATGGCAGCTGAGGGCACCTTTTTGAGCATCTGTCTTCTATAATCATTAGCTTTTAGGCAAGTACACATTTTGGAGGATGATGAGCCAGAGAAGAATACAATATGAGGCAAATCTCATAATCAAATGGTAGACTAGTTATTCTTCCACCATCTGTGGCATTAAAAGGAAAATGACAGCTTCTCGTGAAGCTGTTCATTGCTTTTCTACCTTATGAGTCAGAGGACATAACTAATCTTTGTTCATGCTATGCTCCGGCTATTTGTTTTCAGCTTTTGTCTGGATAATTACTGCTTTCAGTCCAAAGGAACTGGCCTGGAGAAAAGAATTCTTCATTCAATAGTGTTCCTTCTAAGGAACTTGGATAGATGTAGAAAATAACTGCAGAGTGGGTCTTTGAAAATTCAAGTTGCCTCGTTCATTTAAAGACAAACATTAGAGAATTAGTAACTGTTGCTTCATTGTATTATTTACTTTCCTACTCTATCTTATGTCCACATTTAAGAAAATTTCTTAAAATTTCAAATAATGCTTTTCCAAAAGCTACCTCAATTCTCAAATATTTAAAAATTTTGATATAATGACCCAGCCATTCCACTCCCAGTTGTATACCCAAGAGAAATGAACACATGTTCACATAAAAATTTGTACTTGAATGTTCATAACAGCGTTATTCATAATAGCAAAATGTGGAAGCAACCCAAATGTCCAGCAACTGATGAACAGATAAACAAAATGTGGTATATCTATACAATAGAATGTTATTTGGCAATTAAAAAAAAGAATTAAGTACTGATATATACTATGACATGGGTGAACCTTGAAAACATTATTCTAAGTGAAAAAAGCCAGGCACAAAGGCCATATATTGTATGATTCCATTTACATGAAATGTCCAGGATAGGCAAATCTACGGAGATAGAAAGTAGATTAGTGTTTGCCTGGTGCTGGGGTGGAGAATGAGAGGAAATGGGAATGAGGAGTTGACTGCTAACGAATGGGTCTGGGGTTTCTTTTTAGAGTATTAAAAATGTTGTAAAATTAGACTTGGTTGCACAATTCTGTGAATACACTAAAAGCTACTGAACTGTATACTTTAAATAGGTGAAATTTATGGTATGTGAAATAAATCTTAATAAAGTTGTAAAAAACCCAACATACCAATATTAATATTCATATTATCTTACAGGTACCTTAGGGACAGTCTCATATATTAATTTATGACACAGCCTTGCAGAATTTACCATAACACAGTGGAAAGAGTCGTGGACTGTGCCCTCAGAGACCTGGATTCCAGGCCTGGCTCTGCTGCTGGTTAACTGTTGTGCAGCTGCATCAGTTCAGGCAAATTCCTTATGCCTGGACCTTGGGTTCTTTAATCCATGAAACAAGGAAACTGGCTTAGGAGGGCTCTGAGGTCTCTTTCAGTTTTCTGAGTTTATGATGTGTTTGTATCATAAGGCATATAGATATTGGGGCAGTTTTGGAGACATTGCTTTATCCTTCATTGTTTGAGTGTAATAAGTAGCAGTAGGGATTTCAGGGGCCACCTGGCTAGCAGTCCCTCCCCGATCATGTTCAAGGTAAAATATATGTAGAGCAGGGCTTCTCCACCTTGGCATCACTGGCATGTTAGGCTGGATAATTCCTTGCTGTGGGGCCTGTCCTGTCCATTGTAGGATGTTTAGCAACAACACTGCCATCTACCCACCAGAGAGCAATAACATCTCCTAGCCCCAGTCACAGCAATCAAAAGTGTCTCCCGACTTTGCCCCATGTGCCCTAGAGAGCAAAATCGTCCCTGGTTAAAAACCCCTGGTCTAGGAGATGCTATGTAACCATATCAAAATAACTAAAAGGATGTGCTCTCTACTCATGAGGAACTAAATAAGTTAACATATGTGCAGAAAATATCATCTGGGGATCTTTGAATTTGCAGATGATTAGGAGAAAAAGAAGGATTTTTGTTTTGCTGACATTTACTGTGTTTATCGAAGTCACATTTAATCTACTATAGTCATAGATGGGAGAAGGGCAGAAAGGGGATAGACTAAGAACTGTCAGATCCTTTTTGGAATGAGGCAGGGTGCCAGGAAATATATATATCAATAGATATAATTTTAAATTAAATAATTTTAATTCTTGGTTCTTTCTAAGTAAGATGTAGGTTATCCAGATGTGTTCTTTTTCATATCCCCCCATTCAAAACTCAAAGCTGTGATTTAGGTGATAGATTCTTCTCTGGACAAAGAACAGAAGAAAGCTATAAACTGAAATCCAGATAGCTATGAAGTCATCATCACTCTCCAAACTGTTCTAAGGCTGTTACCAGTGGGCCTACCATAAAGTTCCAGACTTCAGCTATTCTCAAAGTACAGAGATGCCACTTGCACTGCAGTCTATAAAGTTTTTGTTCTTCTTGCTTTTCTATGTAGACTACAAATGTAACATAATTTTATCGGGCTATATCATTTAATGAATACTACATGAAATATTTACAATGTTTTTCCAAAGATATAAATTATATCTCTCAAAACATTTTTGATACAAGTAAACTAGGGGATTAGAAGCTATCTAAAGGAGGAAATTTCTATGACAGATATGGAGGGTAACTCCCACTTAAAAGTATAGATAAAAGTGAAACAGTCGTTCACGATTATCTTTGACAATGTATATTTATAGTAGGCTATAGAGATGAATCTTCATTACTTTTTCTCCACTAAAACTGCCAGGTAGCTATCAGTGTCTGTTTTAGAGACTAGAGACACTGCTATGTAGGTTTTACAGTATGTTATTCCTACTCAGCTGAAGAAAATGAACATAAAGATGTTAATCAGGGTATACTTTAATGCAGTTGTCAGAGGATTCTTAACTCTGAGTGCTTATAACCAGCCATTTTTATGCAGAACTGAAAATATGTTTTATGAGACCTGCTTTTGAGTCAGTATTAGAAGGATTATCAAGGCCTTTGAACCAAGATTATTAGTTCATAATGGTTTCTCTTTGGTTTACCACATTAACAGTATATGTTGTTTTAGTAAAAGGGTATATACAGTGAAAACATTTGTGCTCTCAAACCTTAAATTACCATCCTTGAAAAGTAATCATGGTAAAGCTGAAGTTACTTCAAAAATAATTCATTTTATTCGTGTCTTAGAGTGAGGCTATGATAAAAGGAGAAACACAAAATTTCTTTTCTTAACAGAACAGGCTGCATAGAAAGTCCAGGAGAGAATATCCTTGAAAGCTCTCCGAAAAGATTACTGCAAGGGAACATTTCTTTTCAAATCTGGACTTTTGAAAAGTGAGAGTCGCTGAATGACAATGACCATTCCCTTGTCCTTATGAATAAGTTCTTCCTTTGCTTGCACAGGCCTCAGCGCATTATCACATCATGGGGTATGTTCCCCTATAAGCCTTGGAATTCTCCAGTCCCCACTTCTGTGAACTTTAAAGAGAGATGTTAAAGGCATGGTCTATATGGCCTCTCTATGTCCTTGCTGAACTGTATAGAGAAAAACTGTTGCTGCAGTTACAAAACACACCTCACAACATGAAACAAGATCAGGGGAATGTGACTGTCACTTTAACTCCACCACTGCCAAGTTTCCTCGATGAAAAACAGAAGACTGATCGGACGTCATTTGAATAGCAAAGTGAGATTTCATTTGGAACCTAATCTGTTAGACAGAAAGACTTAGACTACAGTCTTAGGATTGTCTGTAGAATGGTGGCCTAGCTGCAGATGCCCAACTGAAACCACAAGGTGCAAAATCAAGAGCTTAGATACAGACACAGGGCACTTTTTCATGAAGGAAACCAAAATAAACTGTACAGAAGCAGTGTTATACAAGGAAGAACAGTGACAGTGGCTTGTACAGTTAGCACACCACAAGTGTGAGTTAGCAGTGAGAAGTCTTTTCCAACTTGATATTATTTATCTGTAATAAGGAATAGATAAGAGTATCTGTTTATTGTATAGCCTGAGAGGAAATATTGTATTAAAAGTAGTAAGAGTGGATAGACCATGGGTCAATTAAAGTCATCAAGAATAATAATATCTCATTCTTTCTGGTTCTGAGAGATCTATTTTTTTTTTCTTAAAGATATTTTTTATATGTCTAGAAACTCCTGGTTGATTTTACACTGGTTTTCATTACACTGGTTTTCAGTCTTTTTATAAGTAAATTTCTGTAAGCTTGCTTTTTCCTCATTTCAGGCTTTTGTACTTGAATAGAGTAGTAGAATAGATCTAGGAAAAGTGCTGAGATGTATTTGAAGGCTCAGCTGCCAGAAGAGAAAATGAGGACATTCCTCAAAACCTTGTGGAGGCTTGTGGAGGAGTAAGTAAAGTAAGTAAATCAAAAGCAGAAATAGCAGAAGAATCAAAAAACAGCAGCAATTGAAAGCCAACAGTGCTCCCAAACGAGGCAGTAGGGGTGATAATGAAACTGTATTGGAAGCCAAGAAATCAGAGTTCTGGGTATCTGTAAAACAGTATGAGATTTAACCTTTCCTTACATTTGTGACTAAGTTTTGATCAGATAAAAAATTTTGACCAATAAATCCTCCAGGCCACATTCCTCGGTTTTTGTTCACCTACTCTTCTGTAGCCGTCTCAGGCAGATCCTGTAGGTATAGTGAGGAATAGGAGAGTCCAGAGCTGATTACAATACCTGGTGATCCTCACGTTCTGTGACAGAGGGTGCTTTGGAAGCTCAAGAGCCCTACCTCAGCACAACCCGGATTTGAATCTGGCAGTACACTCCCCAGCCCATGATGATGAACCGCCTGGGCTCTGGCAGCAGTTGTTTCCTGGATAAAAATCCTAGATCCATTACTTCAGTTGTTTAGTAACCTTGAGAAAGTTAATTTAACCTCTGTAAGCATCCAAATACTATTAAATGGGAATAATAATAATAATAGTAAAATATAAACAAGATTCTGTTACTCCCCTGATCAAAACCCTCCAATGGCTTCCCATCTCACTTAGAATAAAATCCACACTCCTTACTCAGGCCAAAAAGATCCCCCGTAATCTGGCCCTTGCTTATCACGTCATTCTGATTTGTTCTCTTCGTTACCACCATGCTGAATTAGCTTTGAGTTTATTTACTTTGTTATCTGTTTGGCCCTACTATTTCCTCTGCTACTAACAGCAGAGACCTTGTCTATCTTATTCATTGCTGTATTCACAGAGTCTAAAACAGTGCGTGGTACAGTAAGTGCTCAGTGATTACTTGTTTAATTTACTGAGTAAATAAGCACATACTATGACATGCAAAGCACATAGTACAGGGCCTAGAATGTAATAAACCCACTATAATTGTTTGCTGCTGCTGCTATTACTATTATTTATTTCATATATTAGGGTTCTGCATATGATTTCACTCGGAAAAAAGTTTGCTACCAAAATGTAAGTTTAAAGTTAGTGTATTGAAATATACATATAGCAGAGCATCAAGTTGTACACCTTACATATATACAACTTTTATGTGTCAACGATATCTCAATAAAGCTGCTTAAAGAATTTGTATACTACTAAGAGAAATATAATCCTATCTGAAAAAAATAATCTCAGTTCCAAATGTTTAGTAGTGAAATGAGGGCAAATTTTAAAATGCACTGCCTAATTCTTCCTGTTCGGGGTGTAGATGACCCTTTCTCTGCAGCTGCAAAGCGAGCAGGCCCAGAAGGAAAGGTTTATTCACTGTAGTTTTTATCTTAGGCCAAGTCACCTTATCAAAGAGGCAGGGTGAACTGAACTTGAATCCGCTAAAAGATGATTAACCTCTCTCCTCAAAAAAGCAAAAACAAAAACATGGTAACTAGAAAGAATGCTAAGATTCTGCATTTTATTTCCATTTCTACTCCAGGTGTTGCCACATCTGCAAACTCCCTGGAAGAGTGATGGGGATTCGAGTACTTCGTTTCTCTTTGGTGGTAATCCTTGTGTTACTGCTGGTAGCTGGGGCTTTGACCACTTTACTTCCTAATATCAAAGAAGACAAGATGCTCACTTTGCGTAGGGAAATAAAATCCCAGGGCAAGTCCACCCAGGATTCCTTTACTCTCATAATGCAGACGTACAACAGAACAGATCTCTTATTGAGACTTTTAAATCATTATCAGGCAGTACCATATCTGCACAAAGTGATTGTGGTGTGGAACAACGTTGGGGAGAAGGGACCAGATGAATTATGGAACTCCCTAGGGCCTCACCCTGTCCCTGTGATCTTCAAAGTACAGACAACAAACAGGATGAGAAATCGACTCCAGGTCTTTCCTGAACTGGAAACCAATGGTGAGTTGCAGCTGGGTTCTTAGTCTGGCAGGGCTGCAGCTAACCAGAGCTGGGGGTGGATACGCGGCTTTTGGGCCTTCTACTTGTCTTAATTGTCTGGAGAAAATAGGGAAATTTAATCATAAGAAAGCATTTTGAAAAACTTAAGGGGCAGTTTCCAAGATGTCAAGAAGCAGTCTCCTGGGGAAGAAATCGCATATATCTTGCAACAATGACAAAGAGGTTAATATTGTGAAAGAAGATATGCTATGATTACATATTACTGCATCACAGAAGTTAGTAAAATGCCATTTAACTTACGCTTAATGTATTTTTTGCCGCCTCCTTTTCCTCCCACTCACAGCAGTTACATGAGATTGTAATTTGCTTAAAAGAACCTTGGTTTTATTTATTTATAGGTTCATTAGTTTCTAGGATAATGGATGATAAATACATGATAATTCCCCCCTCAGGGAATTACAAAAATCAATTACATTTCAAGTAAAAACTTTTTCTGCTAGACAGATCTCTCCAAGAATACATTTTTTATTTACTGAATTTCATTCAGAAAATACTTCATTTGAATGACTTATAAAAACACCACTGTGTCTTATAACTTCTGTCTTCATTTCCAAACTGTTTGATTTAAATTTTTTTCCTTTCATTTCAGCGGTGTTAATGGTAGATGATGACATGCTAATTAGCACCCAAGACCTTGTTTTTGCTTTCTCCGTGTGGCAGGTAATGTTGCTACATCCTTTATGAAATCATCAGTATAAAGTCTGATCTAGTGTTTAACCAGAGCAGCATGGTTTAATGTGAGAGTCACCCAAACCAGCGTAGACAGTTTTTATCTAAAAGGTAGATGAATTTGTCATAATCAGATTTCCTGAGCTCAGTTAAGCTAATCTGAAAGTTATAATATCTTTTATCTATATTTGATTTATATTTGGTATATTGGAAATAAGAGCTAAAACTGACTTCCAAAGAACAATGAGGAAATGATCTGGTATATGATAGAGCAAAGACTAAAATCCAGACTCACTTTCGCCTGTATCTCAAATGAGAAGTGTATTTCTGTATTAATATTGCGCAGAACTTCCTTTGAAAGAAACAATTTATTACATCCATAAAATTTAATTCTGATTCTGAGACCATTGTTTAAAAATTAATAATACTAATAATAATTCTGCATGCACCATTGTGGCGGCAGTTTCCCACCCCCCACCCCCACCCCGCTTAAATCCCAAGCTGGGATAAACAGGCATAAATTGCCTGGTATTCTATAAAAACTCCTTTTTCCTACTGAATATGTGTTAATAGTAGACAGCTTTTACAAGTTGCATTACAAGTACCTGAAACCAGAACTGCATACAAATACTCTGAAGCCCTGTCCAGTAATTAAACACTGTGCTACCCAATAAATGGTCTAATTTGCACTATAGTAACTCTCCTTAATTAGCGACCTGGGATGTAACAACATTAGGTATTAATGGTAAGTGGTCACAATACTCTGCAGATATCATCATTCTCAAAACTTCAGTTTTCAGCTTCATGCCTAGTGTACTGATCAACAGATTTTTTCCATATCAGCAGTTTTTCCAGCCCTGTAAATAAAAGCTTCCTAGGCAAAAAGTTCTAATGTAATACTCCGGCTGTGAGATTTCTATTTCAGGTAAAAAATCAATTTACTGAAAATATCAGGGTGGGGGGAAATATGAGAACTGCGGTTAATTAGAACAATCCAAGTAAACCATAATTAAAGATGCATAAATATGACTTTAGGTTTTATTCATAAAACCATCAAGAACAGTTTCAATCCACTGCGCAAGATAATCTGACTCCTAAAGTTCTGTCCCGTCAGTGCCCTGCATAGTGTAGTGATTTGGGGCCTAGAGAGAAGCAAGATTAGAGCAGACAGGTATCTGTGCCTTTGCACTCACCCATCACCTCCACTTGCCGTGCTTTTCCTTTTCCACCTCCAGTCACCCGTGAGATCTCTTTCATCGCGTAGATTGTGTAAGTGGCACATCTTCTCTGAAGCCTCCCAGCCTTTACCCCCAACCCTTGACATTCCCTCTGCTTCCCGGCAGCACAGTTGTCACCCTGTCCTCGGTGCCCCCCTGGGAATTGCGCAGCTGCATTTACAGCTTTCTCACAGTGTGGTAATTCCTGGTTCACGTATCTGTATCACACCCTCTGTAGACTATGCGTTCTTTGAAACGGGATTTAACCCAGCCTGACCTGTGTGCGTGTGTCCCTAGTTTAGTGTCTGTTCCGTAAATGAATGAAACTCAAGTTATTTGTGAGATTGAACTAAACCTTTTAATTCTATAAGTTCATGCTTCTATTCCATGATTCACTGCTTTTCTTTGCTGATTTTTGTTTCATTTTTAGTCACTCTCATCCTACTATTATTGTTTTAATACTATCCTTCAAAGATCCTGACACATCTCATCATATATCTATATATATATGTCTATATCTATCTATCTATCCATCTATCTATCTATATATATATATCTTTGAGCAACGTGGGTTTGAACTGTACAGGTCCATTTATACTCGGATTTTTTCAGTAAATACAAACCACAGTACTACACGATCAGTGGTTGGCTGAATCTGGAGATGCAGATCCGTGGATACGGAGGTCTGACTGTAAAGTTACAGACGAGTTTTCTACTACGCTCGGGGGGTCAGTGCCCCTAACCCCTGCATTGTTTAAGGCTCAACTGTATATGTGTGTGGTGTGTATATATGTGTGTATATATATATATATTATGTTTTTAAAAAAGAGACACCCAAGCTGAAAAGGGATAAAAATATAACATCGTTTAAAATCAATGGTGACTTTCAAAAACATTGAAATCAACATGGAAAAACAGTAAAATGATACATGTAAATCCATAATTTTATATACTCCTAAGAGATTAAAACAATTTTTCAAAATAATCACATTATGTCTTCTTATCTCCTATAATAAATATCATTCATACAGTCAACTTCTCTTATAGCAAACTCTGAAAAAACAGACTCTTTGGTAACTCGAATTTATTAATATTGGATAATGTGTAAATTAGGAGAATATTTGTGAGGTTAGAAATTTTGTTAGAGATTTGGGTTATGATGAATTGACCTTTAAACTTATCAGGACATAGATTTATGAACTTGTCTGGAGTTAAAGGAAATTGAGATGTAGAAGCCAGGAATAAAATAACATTGACAAATCAGTTTAATTCTTTCTGTAGTAAATCATTGCCTTTTCACCATGTCAGCTTTAAAGAAATGCCACACTTAATTGTTCTTTTTCCATCTTTTCAGCAATTTCCTGATCAAATTGTAGGATTTGTTCCAAGAAAGCATGTGTCTACTTCCTCTGGTGTCTACAGTTATGGAGGTTTTGAACTGCAAACACCGGGGTTTGGAAATGGTGACCATTACTCTCTGGTGCTGATTGGAGCCTCATTCTTCCATAGCAAATACCTTGAACTCTTTCAGAGGCAACCTGCAGCTGTCCATGCTTTGTTAGATGAAACGCAAAACTGTGATGATATTGCCATGAATTTTATCATTGCCAAGCACACTGGGAAGACTTCGGGGGTATTTGTGAAACCTGTAAACATAGACAATTTAGAAAAAGAAACCAATGGTGGCTATTCTGGAATGTGGCATCGAGCTGAGCACTTTCTGCAGAGGTCTTATTGTATAAATAAGCTTGTTAACATCTATGACGGCATGCCCTTAAAATACTCCAACATTATGATTTCTCAGTTTGGTTTTCCATATGCCAACCACAAAAGTAAAATGTGAAAGTAAAACAAACAAAAACAAACCTCAAAACTGCTTGGTATTTGAGTAGCTTCTTCATGCTATGGTCGGTTTATTTATTTATTTATTTTTAAGCACGTCATGAACTTTTTTCTACTCCAGAAGTCTCTACAAGGGGGAAAAAGTGCTTAGGGCTTCTAGCATATAAAATTTACAGGCACTTCAAAACCCAAGAAGCTGATATTACCCAGATAGGTCTTCTTGTGAGAAGTTTTCATCCACAGATATAATTCCTTGGTCAACAATTTTATTGTTTACATTCTGAGACTGTTCTACAATTTTTAAAAATTTTTTTAAATTGAAGTATAGTTGATTTACAGTGTTTTGATAATGTTCTACGATTTTTTTTGACTTCTGGCACTTGCCTTAAGGACCTTTAGCAAACTGTTTGCAGGATCAGAAACTCAAGACAAGTATTTCTCAGCTTCTTCATTAAAGGATGATTATTTTCATTTGAAGCCTGAAATGCCTCTTCAACAAAAGCCTGTGGTATAGGGAAAAGCCATGTGAGGAGAGAATAGTCTCAATCCCATATAAAAACAAGTGGGAAATTTGTGACTATCAGTACTTCCCTTGTGGTCCTTCCAGGACTAACTTATCCCAGCATGGTTTCGGTGCAACCATCAGTGCTTTTATTTCTGTGGATATCTGTTGTGACTGGGAGGGTTAATTTTAGTAGATAAAGGATGTCTAGTTGTTCACTTGGTTTTTGTGAACATTTACTGCATGGATCACAAAAACGTGCAACCTCTGTTTCTTATATGCAACTTACATGCAGTGAGGAGTAAATGTGTTACTAGATTCAGGTCGTGCACTTTGTCACTGAATCTGACTTTGAGATTGCACATTAATTCTTAGATTTTACAGAAAGTATGTATTGTTTAAGAAACATGTATAAAATAACTCTTGAAAGAGTGATTAAGTAGGAACTGGCAGAAATTACAACCCTTACTATCAAATGATCTTTATTGTTATAAAAGCATAGGTTATCTCCTGGATACTAAAACGTGTGTATTACGCACTAGGTCAATCTCTTGCGTTCAGAACTTCTTCCCTCCACCCCGCAAAAGATCCAGAGATCATTTCAATTACATAGATACGGGAAAAAATAAGAGACCTGAGTCATAGTAGAGGAATTCCACAGGGAGTCTGCACCAGTTGATTGTTAAGTTGCCCACTTTCTGTTATGTGAATTAGTATCTGTTCCACATGGCGTCTGTGTTTGGTCCTTGTTCACTATTGGTGGAAAGGAATACTCAGGCCTCTTTCTGCCACCTTCTCCTCTTCCTATGCCCCCTCCTGCTCCCATTATGCCGTTATATTCTCAAAATTGCAAAGCTATGAAAATAATCATGGTTAATGTTCCAACGATGAGGTCTCTGTGCAGTTAGCTCAGTGTATATTGTTCCTTTACATGGGCATGTGTATGTATCTTAATGCCATCAGAGAAAACCAATAGAACTCGCAGCCTCACTAAAAATTTATAGTGTTAATTATCTGCTTTGTCCAACCTTGGTAGTGACTTTTTGCCTCTTCAGATTGGCAGATAAATAAAATAAACTTTTACCATCCAGATGTTCTATGTTAATTAAGCAGACTCATGCTTTCGTGGTCGGTATTTACACAGATTTTCAAATACTCTCATATTTTGTTCAGAGTAAGATTAGAGGTATTCGCTACATTGCCCATGGGAAAATTTTCCGGTGGGAAAATATTCTCAGGTTTTATTTCTCATCTTGTATTCTTTTTATTTATTTATTTATTTTTTTAAATTTATGGCTGTATTGGGTCTTCATTTCTGTGCGAGGGCTTTCTCTAGTTGCACAAGTGGGGGCCACTCTTCATCGCGGTGCGCGGGCCTCTCACTGTCGCGGCCTCTCTTGTTGCAGAGCACAGGCTCTAAAGCGCAGGCTCAGTAGTTGTGGCTCACGGGCTTAGTTGCTCCACGGCATGTGGGATCTTCCCAGACCAGGGCTCAAACCCGTGTCCCCTGCATTGGCAGGCGGATTCTTAACCACTGCGCCACCAGGGAAGCCCTCATCTTGTATTCTTAAACTTATCTTCAGCATCACTTAAGTTGCTCATATATTTTTCAGACCTTTTAGAGCAAATATGAAAGCAAAGTGAAGTTCAGTCTGTGTTACAAAAACTCTTGCATTGATTGAGGCTAGACGTATACTAAAACTCTTTTTCCCTGCACCCTCTTATTCTTGCTCCAAATGATCTGGAGAAGAGAGGACGCTCAGGCTTAGAGCTACATCAGAAAAGCAATATAGCTCAGGGGTTAAATGTGCCAGTGGAGTCCCTGGGCTCAAATCCTTCCTGCATCTCATGTTTACTTCACCTCTTGGAGCTTCAACTTCCTCGTCTGCAAAAATGAGAATAATATCTACGTAGGGGTTTGTTTTAAGGAATAAAGGAGATAGCTTGTATAAGTATGAACACAGTGCCTTGCCCATTTTAAATGGTCAATAAAGAAAAGATGTTGGGGTGTGTCATTGACCATAAAGGCAGTTAATTCTACTCAACTCACCACTCAAGCATCAGAAAGGCCCTCGGACACACCAGGTGCGATATTTGGGAAATTGTTTCTATGTAACAAATGTTACTACATAACAGTGTTTCTGCATAATTATGGCAATTTTCATCTCATTTGCTTTATTTCAAATGCCCTTTTTCTTGTTAAAACAGTACATATTCATTCTAGCAATTTTGGCATATTCAGACCAGTACAAAGAAGAATTGAAAAGCCCCCAACCACATTAACAATGGCTAAACATTTTTGTGTCTATTCCTCCTGACTTTTCTAGGCATATATTTTAAAAGCATGATTTGTTTGGTATTTCATTGGATGGGTAAACCATAGTTTATATAATCAATCATATTGCTATTCTGTTTGATAATTTCTTATTATTGTAACAACATTTGGGTAAGTGTTCTTGCCTTGAACAGATCTCTTTGAGCCTACCTATAATGATTTCTTTAAAATCAAGTCCAGGATGTCCAATGCCTGGATCTATCTAGTCTTCGTATTTTTAGGGTTTTTAATACATATTGCTATATATCCCCAAGAAGCATTGCCATAGCTATAGTATTACCACATCTGAGAGCACCTGTTTCTCATCAGACTTCTCAACATCGCATATTATTTTAAATTTTCTTTATTTCTTTTTCCATGCACAAAATACTCAAACGCTGCAGAATTTGGAAGGACTCTGGCTGTGTTCAGAACTCCATGTTGAGAAGGCTGAAAAAACAGGCAATCAGCTGTCAAATGAAAGATTCCAGGACAGTGTAAGCTTCAGGAATCTTTTGAAGTGCTTCCAGAAATTCTTTGCTCCCAGGCTTGAGTATAGGCAATGAATTGTTGGCTCTTTACTGGTCCCAGGAAAAAAAAAATTGGAAGCAACAAAAAATACTCACAATGCTTCCTCTGAAAAAGACCTAGGGCTTTGACCACAAAGTCAGGAGTGGATTAGTGAATGTGTGTGTGTGTGTGTGCACGCGCGTGCCTACGTGCACACCTACGTGCACGTGTGGTGGCAGTGGGGAGGGTAGGAGGTAGAGGGAGTGGGAAGGAAGGGGATGGAGTGGAGGAAAATGCTGTTATGGAAGAGGAAGACAGAGGTGCTAAATCTCATTGGTAGCTATGAGGACATAAATGGTGAGATCTGATCATCCTCTACCCCATACTATTTCATAAGCCAGTTTTTTATTTTTCTGCTAGGTTCCTCCAACTTTCTCTCTCTCTCCCCTTCCACCTCCTCTCCATTCATGAAGGCTCTCTCGATATAAAACCCAAATGTCTTCAAAAATATACTTATTGTGGATGAAACGCAAAGAGTATTTGATTCATTGAAAACATGCATTGAGTCCTGGCTCCACTAAATTTCCTCATCTGCTGAGTGGGGTTGAAAATACCTGCCCTAAAATTTCACTGGTTGTTTTTGGTTTCAAAGGGCACAACGTGTAGGAAGAACTTTACAGTATCAGGAAAGTGAAAGAATTTTTTAAAAGCCATTACAAATAAAGAGCAGCTCAGCTGAGACTGAAAAAAACTTGGTTGTGAATTAGTAGCTGTGTCAAAATTATACCTTAGCGCATAAAAAGAAGTGAGAATAAATATGCAAGTACTGAAAACAATTTAAGGAGCCCACTTTATTAGCTCTGGCTCAGAATGAAATATTTAAATGAAGTATTTAAACTAGAGATGACTCAAGGCTCTTTCTCTTTTCATATGTCAATATTGTTTTTATTTGAAAAGAAAAAGGACAAAATTTTTGGTCAGAATACTTAAGTAGATTTAAAAAATAATAAATCTGAAGGAAGCAGCTTTAATTTACAGCAGTGGTTCTTCACTTGGGCTGATTTTCCTCCCAGGGGTCATCAGCAATGTCTGAAGACACATTTTTGGTTGTTACAAATGGGAGCAGTCTACTGGCCTATAGGGAGGAAGCTGCAGCACCGCCGCCCCCCAATTAACTGTCCCAAACTAACTGTTCAGTAGTGCTGAAGCTGAGAAAAAACGTGCATGACATATTATAGAATATTTGGTAATTTATCTATATAACTAACACTTTATGACACTGCCAGTTGCATTCCTAAAGTTTTATCTTATGTAACAGTGCCTATTGGAACAAAATTAAGGGGCGGGGGAAACATGTTTATATTACTATTAAGACATCTGGTGCATAATTCTGTGACCCAAAATCTGATCAAGGAGCCAGAAATTTCCCTGGTTAAGGTTTATTTCTGACTTTTTTTTTTTTTTTTTCTGATCCACTTGCCTTTTTCTATTTTCACATCTGAAGAAATAGACAATGGAGCTTCAGTTTCTGGGAAGGACCTATGAATAAACATATATTTCTGAAGAACTACAGAGCAATATTACATAATATAGTGTGTATTTTCATAATACATCTCTAGTTAGAGAAAGTCAGGATGGTTAAGTTAAAGTAAACTAAGTACAAATTTTCAAATAATCATATTTATGTATGGTCAAGTATGTTTGGTTTAAACAATAAACTTAATAAACAGCTAGTGAAGACAATTTATATAGGAAAGAATCCTGGAATGAGAGAATTAAGAGACATGTTTCTTGTATCAGTTAGGTAATGAGTTATGTAAGTTTATCAAGGTCTCAGTTTCCACATCTACAAAGGAGAGGGGTAAACTAAATGATTAGTAGCTTTCTTTCCACTTGTAAAATTCTGTGACCCTAAATCAGTGTTGAATTGGTAGGTTTTAAAGGAGCCATGTTATACTTCCTGACAAGAAAAAAGTATCCCCTAGAGTTTAGCTCTGCTGGAGCTTACAACCTTCCCTACACCCTAAGCCTATCTTTCCAGGAATCCTTTCTCAGAGTGAAAACTAACTTAATAAACATCACTACTGTTGTACTGCTTTAGGACCAAAAGACATAATCATGATGATGGGATAAAAAAGAAGTTGATGATGTCATCCTTCAGTGGTAAACACTGACTAGAAGAGGTTATGATTTAAAAGATGTTTTACAGAAACGGACTCACAGACTTAGAGAATGAACTTACGGTCACCAGGGAGGGAAGGGTGAAGGAAAGGGATAGTTAGGGAGTTTGGGATTGACATGTACACATTGCTAAATTTAAAAAGGATAACCAACAAGGACCTACTGTATAGCACAGGGAACTCTGCTCAGTGTTATGTAGCAGCCTGGATAGGAGGGGAGTCTGGGGGAGAATGGATATATGTATATGTATGGCTGAGTCACTTTGCTGTGCACCTGAAACTATCACAACATTGTTAATCGGCTATTCTCCAACATAAAAAAAAATTTTTTTTAATTAAAAAATAAAAGATGTTTTACTTCTTAACCAAGCGTCTGTTGCCACTGGCCTTTAGGAAGATCCCAAAAATAGTTGCAACAGGCTAACAAACCACTTGAATCAAATTGAACTATGAATCAGAAATCATTAGGTAAAGCCGCTAATTTGTTAAACCCAGAATGCAAATACAAGTTTTAAAGACTGAGTTAAACTATTTGATTCATTGAAATTTATAAAACACAATTTTAATGGAATTTTCTATTTTACCAGCAGATGTCAGTGCAACCTAATTAACTGAGTAAAACTTTTTTTTTTTTTTTAGCAGATTAAATACCTGCCAGTAAACTGAGTGAAAAGAGTCTTAAAATAGCAGTTAAAAAATCTACTGTCAATGTGTTTGATTAAGAATATCTTCTTAAGTGGAACTATAGAAAAAAATCAATCCTTCAGAAGTTATTAAGTTAAAATGGGCCCTTGCCTAGGTAAATCATATTACATAAGTTATAACACATTGTTATTATCGTCATAATTTATGTGACAATAGCATTTCTCAGTGACATATAAAAGACATGACCTTAAGTACAAAATGCTAATCTGGGGTAAAGTGTAAGAATAACACTATTTTTAAAAACTCACACATTACAGACACTAGAGCCAAAGGAAACTCATTTGTCTCTGGGTGACATATTTACAGCCCCTGAAGAAACACATTAATTCCTAATGAATCCCTAAAATATCTAGAGTGTGAGACCATGTCTTCTAGAATGTAGCCTTTGCTTGTAGCAAAAGTTGTTAATCTAATGGCAGTAACAGCAACGTCTATGATGAGGGGAATTTGTAACAGCCTACAATGTGGATACTTGTATCACCCACCTTTGATGATTCAATAACAGATGTTCAGAGAGGTCAGGTAATTTGCCTAATAAAGAAAAGTTACGCAGAAAGTCAAAGTGACAGAACTCAGATGGTTCCAAGGCTATATTCTTTCCTTTATGCAATATTCTGCTCCTCTAAAACTGCTATTTCATGACCTTGTATTAAAGAGGCCTCTAGTTGCATTTTTGTCACACTTGGAGTTCAAGCTATATTTTGTACAAAAGATTTCTACAACAATGGTATGGGACACAACTAGAATTAGGCTAAAAGAAGGAAAAGTAAAGAGATATGTGTAAAACCACTTTTAAAAAGCAAAAGCCAGTTTTTTAATAAAATTAAATGTGCACTTACCATATAACCTAGCAATTTCATGCCTGGACATTTACCCAAGAAATGTGAAAATATATGTATACCCACACAAAGACATGCATAAAAAATGTTTATCAAAACTTTATTCATCATCATCAAAAACCAAAAACAACTCAAATTTCCATCATCTAGTTAAAGGATAAATATATTGTGGTTTATCCATGCGATAGAATGCTACTCAACAATAAATGGGAACCAACTACTGATACATGCAACACCATGACGGAATATCAAATCATTAAGCCAAGTAAAAGAAGACAGACACAAGGCTACATACCATATGATTCCATGTGTATAACATTCTGGAAAAGGCAAAACCATAGAGACAAAACAGATCAGTGGGTGCCAGAGCCTGGGGGTAGGCGGAGGAGATTGACTACAAAAGAGCCTGAAGGAAATTTGGGGGATGATAAAAATATTCTAGATCTTGATTGTGGTGGTGTTAATGTGACTATATACATTTATCAAAACTCATAAAACTACAAACTTAAAATTGGCGACTTTTATTTTATGTAAATTTTACCTCAGTAAACCAGACTGTTAAAAAAATTGAGAGACATTGGACACAAAGTATTAATAATTTCATAAAAAGTTATGAATAGTTGAGTCAAATAACAAGAGATAGAGAAGTTAACAGCCTGAACCTTGCCTTGGAATACTTAGCCTGGTCTGGGAATGTAGGAGAAACCAGGGTACTAGTGTTAGCTGGCCAACCCACTTGTGTGTGATCCTGAGTGAGAATTACTTCTCTCCAAATCTCAGTTAAGGTACTGTTAAAGAAATTGCATTAAATATCTAAGTTATTTAAACCTTCTTGAACTTCTCAAGCCAAAAAAACAGAAACAAAAACAAAAAAAGGACCAGATTCACCATTCCAAAATATCTCCCTCCTGCTGATTAAAGGCGATTAAAGGAAATCTAATATATAATTCCTAGGTAGGAGAACAGTATTAATTACATCAGCTTTATTACTCACCATTCCTTTGGAGAGGGAAATTATATAATTTGGCCAGCAGGTGTCATGCACTCATCTATGAAAAACTGACAACTCTTTGTATCAAAATGCTTTCTTAATATTTGCCTAATATTTTCTTCTGTAATGATTATGAACATTGTTTCTCTATATAAATGCTTAAAGGAAGGAGGATGTTTGAAATATTCAATCTTTTCCTCATTTTTTTTCTTAGTTCTAATCAAGGATGGTAATTAAATCTATATATCAAGATTTGAAATCTCTCTTATTCCATTATGTTTAACGTTTCAAAGGTTTTTAGAAAACAGAGTAACAGCTTCGTGAACATTACTTGCCTAGTTTTGGCATACTCAGTCCTTTAATGGCATTCTGTTTATTCTCAATGTCACCTCTTGCATGAAGCCTTCCTCTGGTATCTCATATACCATAAAATGTTCTATGTTCTGTGTAAAGCAACCTCCACATTGTCTTATAACTGTTTATATATGTCTGTCTCTCTTCTCTTTTGACCACTCCCCAAATTATAAATTCCTAGGAGGTACCAGTGCTGCATCTCCAAGTTGTAACATAGAACCTTGTGCTCAGTAATGTTTGTTGATGGTAGGCAAATAAGTGAATGAATACTTGAATGGATTTTGCCATTTCCAAACATGTGGCTTTTCAATGACCAGGTGAAAAGTGGAAGGACCGATAGGCAATCAGATCAATAGAAAAGCACAAAGAGGCACGTGGCTATTTTCCCTGGAGGAATGTTTAGGACAATTGTGGCTTATTGAAATAAGGGCAGCAGCATATAAAAACCAAAAATTGGGGATAATGGAGTAGTACATGGCTTATGTAATGGACTAGCAAGAAGTCCTAACTGTTTAGTACCAAAAATTCTTTGACATCTGGGGAAGCCTACAGATCCCTTCTTAGAAAAGTGTTTTTAAAGAACATAAAATAAAATACATAAGACTACAAAGAAAATTAATTACATATAAATACAGTTTTCAAAATAGGTTTAAACAACTTATTAAGATTTAGCAGTAAGTTTGATAACTACCATAATTTCATAAAAGCGATGAGTGTAAATGATGTTTTGAGAAATCTGTGACAACTGTGATATGATATGAAAATATATTTTTGACAGTCACAGGCACTGCTAATCTTTTGCAGTTTTTACCTACATTCATAAAGTAGGCAAAGTTGATGAAAATGCTAAATTTCAGGCTAGTAAAATTAGAGCTGTAATTTTTTTCTCCTTTCTAAATACATAGACCCCTTAAATTCTATTCATGAACCACTTGACAGGGTCTATGGACCCAAGGTTGAGAACCTCTGGATAAAAGGGAAGTTAGCATGATGGAAAATAGGGAATTATGAAGGAAGAGGGAGCAAAAGGAGTTTCCTTCTACAGGTAGTCTTCTCTCTCTCTTTTCCTTAAGAAAGCTCATATTATTCACTTCCTAGCCTCTCATCTGTTCTTTGCCTCATTACAGTAGGGTTTGTACCCCTTTCATTCCATGAAACCATCCTTTCCCAAGTCATGCCTGCTGTCCAGGCAGGACATTAACCAATGAGTGTGTCTCGGTCCTTACCTTGTTTGATTTCTCTTTGGTTTTTGTACTGTTGACTACTCTCTTTTTAAAACTTCTTTCCTCCTTGGTCTCTTTCTTTTTCTTATATCTCTTTGGTTCCTTTTCAGCCTCCTATCCTATTTCCTCTTCTGCCTTTGGATGGGTCCCTGGAGTTCTACCTACTTTATACTTCTCTCTCACTCTGCATACTTTCTCTGGATAGTCTCTCGTCAATCTAGTTTACGTCTCTAGCCCAAGACTCTTTCCTGATCTTAAGTCCCTATATTCAACTATCTATGCCACAATTCTTCTTAAATATACCAGGGATCCCGCAAACTCAATATATCCCAAATTAAATTTATTCTCTTCCCCTCTCTGCTTCTTCTCTTATGTTCCCCATTTGGGTGAATGACACTACAATCCAAAGCTTCCTGAATCAAAGGTCTGGAAGCTCTTTTTGATTTCATCTTCTCCCTTACCCCCAGACATAAAAATATCAATAACTGCTGAATTTTTCAGAGTATCTATCTTTAAGATTGCTCAAGCTCATCCCTTTTTTCCAGTTTTACTATTATTGCCTTAGACATTTTAATAGCTACCAACTATTCATTGTTTACAATGGATCAGGTACTCTGTCAAGTATTTTACATAGCTGTTTTGGTTAATCCTCATATCGCCCCTCAGGGTAAGAACGATTATGCCTAAAATTACAAACGAGGAAATAGAAGCAAAGGGAGAGGACGAACTTGCCCAAGGTCACAAGGCTTTTCAATGGCAGAACCAGGATCAGAGCATTGGTCTGTTGGACTCCAAAGCCATATGCCTTCTTGTTGCTCTTAGGGTCTCCAGGATTGCCCTTCGAAACTCTATTCATTATAGTATCACCAAAGTTCTCTCTCTGAGAAGCAAATTTGATCACCTTATTCTGCTGCCTATACTGTTCAGTGTTCCCAAGACCCTTCCCCATAAAGCTCAAAATCCTCAGCTGGGTTCCGGGAGCTCACCCCTGCTTATGTCTCCAGCCTCTTCTCTTGTGGTCACCCAGCTTGTGCTCCACACTCAGATGCTTTTCTTCCCATATAGGCGTACTTCACTCTTCCACCTCATAGTATCAGTTTGTTTAGGCAGCCATAACAAAGTACCACAGACAGGGTGGCTTGAACAACAGAAATATATTTTATCACAGTTCCAGAGGCTAGAAGCCAGAGATCAAGGTGTTGGCAGGGTTGTTTCTTCTGAAGCTTCTCTCCTTGGCTTGCAGATGGCCGTCTTCTCACTGTGTTCTCACATGATCTTCCCTCTGCGCACATGCATCCCTGGTGTCTCTCTGAGTGTCCAAATTTTCTCTTCTTTCTTGTAAGGACATCAGTCAGATTGGATTAAGGCTTAACCAAATGGCCTCATTTTAACTTGATTACCTCTTTAAAGGCCCTAACTCCAAATACAATCACATTCAGAGCTACTAGGGGTTAGGGTTTCACCGTATGAATTTCAGGGAGGACACAGTTCAGTCCACAACACCCACTCACAGAGCCAATTTTGACTCACCGCTTTCAACTCATTCTTTCATGCCACTCGCTCTGAAAAGTCTTCTCTGGAGGCCCCAGGTCTGAGTTAAAGGCCTCTGACATTAATACTATTACAGCCTTTGAGCTTCTTCCTGTTATAGCATTTACATTTTGTATTGCAATCACTTTTTTGCTTCTCTGACACCTCCATTGGACCAAGCTCCTTGAGGGCAGGAACCGTGACTCGTTATTCATTTTTCTAGCCACAGCCCAAAACTCAGTACCTGGATCACATATGTATTTAATCAGCCAATTAGTCAGTTAACAATTTGTTAGTTAATATTTTCTGAAAGCTTATTTTGATCAGCCACTTTTCAAGAATTAAGGACTCAGTGGTGAACAAGACCAAAGAAAGTTCCTTCTCTCATGTAATTGACATTTTAGCAGGAAGTCAATAAATAGGTAAAAATAAATAGTATAATTTTGGTACTGATAAAGAAGATAAAATGGAGTAATTTTGTGGAGAACAGCTTTAGGGGACTTCTTTGGCTGGGGGGTTCAGGGAAAGCTGGAGGAGACATATGAGATGTGGCTTGAATGATGAGATGTAACCATGTATGATCTATAAGAAGAGAGTTTCAAGCAGGAAACATCAAAGGTAAAGACCCTGAGATGGGAATTAACTTGGCAAGTTTGAGGGACAATAAGAATGCCAGAGTGACTATAGGGCAGTGACTGATGATGAGAGCAGAAGGAAATGATGTCAGGAGCTTGAGCTGATTTCTAAGTGCAAAGGAAGCCACTGAAATGTTTTAAACCAGGGCTGGAGATGATATGATTTATGTCCTTAATAATATCACTCTGGCTGCTGTGTGGGGTGTAGATTTTAGAAGGACAGTGGTGGAGCTGGAAGACTAAAGAAGAGATTGATGTCAATAATAGACCAAAGGTCTCAGTGGGAGGTGATTTTGTACTCCCTAAACCCCCAGAGGACATTTGGCAATGTCTGGAGAGATTTTTGGTTTTTCACAACTGGGGAGTGGGAGTGCTACTGGCATGTAGTGGGTAGAGGCCAGGGATGCTGTTAAACAGCCTACAATGCACAGGACAGTCCCCATGACAAAGAATTTTTTGGGCAAAATGTCAGTAGTGCCAAGGTTGAGAAACTCTGATTTAGAAATGGTGGTGGTTTGACCCAGATGGTAGCAATGGAGGTTTTAAGAAGTACTTAGACTTAAGATATATTTGGAGGTAGGCAGTATGCTGTACAGGATTTGTAGACAGATTGGATGTGGGCTCTTAAGTTTGGGGCCTGAGCAATGAGGTGGATGTTGGTAATACTTACTGAGATGAAGAATACTGGGGATTAGTTATTAGAGCATAGATGACATTTAAAGCCATAAGACTGGGTGAAATCATTCAGGTGGGTAATGTAGAGAAGAAAAGAGGGCCAGGCAGAGCCCTTGGACACTCCAGCATTGGAAGTCCTGTTAGAGGAAAAGTAGCCAACACATGAGACAAGAATGAGGTCCTTGGGAAGGCCAGAGAGGATGTGCTCCAAACTGAGGGGAGGGTCGGCTGAGGAGCAAAAACGCTTCTTCCACTGGAAAAGGAGGGAAGGTAAAGTTCATGAATAGGTACATAGGCAGGTGAGTGGATTTGGTAACGGGAAGAAGGGTAGTTCCCATCTGACTGAATTTATCGTCTTTATGAACTAAGGTCTGAGTGTGAGTATCAGCTGAGTGTGAGTGTGAATGTGTGTGTGTTGTGTGTGCGTGTGTGTGTGAGAGAGAGAGATACTGGAGATTTGAGAAGGGAGGATGTTATGAGATAGCTAACTTGCAGAGAGGGAGAGTGAAGTCACCATGGAAATGAGATAGAATTCTCAGATAGTGTTATGAGCCATCTGAGATTTGTAGTCACAAATTTAAAATGAGTCTAGTCAGTATAGCTTGTGGATTAAAATAATTAATTAATAACTTTTATTGAATGAATAGAGTGTCATAGTAATAATAACATCAACATCTACAATTTCTTGCTTGTTTATAATGTAGCGTGGATCAGCCTTTGCAGAATACTCTTTTATTTATTTATTTATTTATTTATTTATGGCTGCATTGGGTCTTTGTTGCTGTGCGTGGGCTTTCTCTAGTTGCAGCGAGCGGGAGCTACTCCTCGTTGTGGTGCGCGGGCTTCTTATTGCGGTGGCTTCTCTTGTTGCGGAGCATGGGCTCTAGGCGAGCAGGCTTCAGTAGTTGTGGCACGTGGGCTCAGTAGTTGTGGCTCATGGGCTCTAGAGCGCAGGCTCAGTAGTTGTGGCGCACGGGCTTAGCTGCTCCGTGGCATCTGGGATCTTCCTGGACCAGGGCTTGAACCCGTGTCCCCTGCATTGGCAGGCGGATTCTTTTTTTTTTTTTTTTTTTAAAGATTTATTTATTGATTGATTGATTGCTATGTTGGGGCTTCGTTTCTGTGCTAGGGCTTTCTCCAGTTGTGGCAAGCGGGGGCCACTCCTCATCGCGGTGCGCGGGCCTCTGGCAGGCGGATTCTTAACCACTGTGCCACCAGGGAAGTCCCAGAATACTCTTATTTAATACTGTCAAACAACCCTGTGAGGTAGGCAATTTAATTTACTGATAAAGAAACTATAGCTCAGGGAGATTAAGTGATTTGTTCAAGGCCACACAGTAAAAGAACAGGATTTAAAGCTGGGTCCATCGACTGCAAAGCTCATATTCTTCACTAGTATTTTATATCCTACTCAGGCTATGGTTAATGAAAACCACTGCCCTGAGCAGGGCTTTGTAATTTCCCTACCTTTTGAGAAGGCCAAAGATGCTAGGAACTCAAAGAGGAAGGGTGGGACTAAATGGAGGTAGGGCTGAAAAAAATCACCTGGTGTTCATTAAAAATGCATATAATTGATGCTATAATTATAAACTCTGCTGTGATTTTTCTCTTTCAGGATTCTTCTTAAGGCTTACTTAAATTTAATTGTCCTGTTTATCCAAATGGGCTCAGGACAGCCTGTGGAGAGGGAAAAGAAACTGGAGAGGGAACAGGGCACAGGGTGTGATTTGCCCTCAGCCTCCAACCCCCCGTGGGACAGTCCTGAGTTCTGAAAAGGGACTAAAATGACTTCTACCAAGGGAACATTCCACGTTCCCCCGTGACTCCACCTTTGGTTGAAATGGAGACATGAGGGTTGAGAAAGAGGTTATCTAAAACCTCAAGAGATTCTCTGAAGAGGATGGAGATTTTCCTTTGTAATTTGACTCCTGCTGCACACCCAGCTCACTACACATTCTTGGCAGTGATGTGCTTCCTGACATGACTGCAGTTACAGATTAAGTGCAAAATATGACAGGTCCTTTCAGTCAGAACCACCAACGCAAAATGCCCCATTGTTTCCCTCATCTTAAATAGCTGTCAACCATACTCTTTATTTCCCTCCCTCCAACAATTAAAATATTTTAGGGCCTGTGTTTTTTTTTGTTTTTTGTCTTTTTCTGCAGTGGGTGGAGAGGGGACAAGGACAGAACTGGACAGTTGCTAGATCTGATGAATTTGCATATAACATTATTGATATAAATGTATATCCCATGAAAAGTTGGGTTTATTCTCTCTCTGTTTCAGTCATATTTACCTACCACTTGCCATTAACCATGCTAACGTTGCCCTATTATCAAAAAGTTGTTTCTAAAAAATAACATTTTTGACACCTTTGTTTAAATATTTATGAAAGATCAGTTAAAACTCAGCATTTATTTATTTTTTCTCTGAGCCTTGTTTCAAGCAATTGGTATATTTTGATCACATACTTTCTCACTTTATCAGTCATGATGAAACATGTCGGCTAGGACGGAGCACCTTACATGACACTAGGCAAGTTAACATCTCTCTTATACATGCACTAGGTTAAGCCCTGATGTATTTGGTTCTTCCTCTCCAGGAAAGAGTTTAAGCAATCATTTAGCATTCCACAAACATTGATTAATCACCTACTAACTAGCACTGTGTTAGGTGCTTGAGATACAAAGAAGGGTAAGAAATGGTCCTTGTTCTCAAGGAACGGAAAGAGACAAGTATATCAATTGTTACAGAGAGTAAAATAGCTTCATCTGAAGGGTAGAGTGGAACAAAAGGAAGAAACACACAACCTACATAAGGTTCTGGCCTTTCTATCCTAAGATGAAGCCACTGACCATCTCTCACTCTGACCCCTCATGACCAACTGGGCTCTGGAGAGAGAATATCGGCTGGTACCATCAGCCACCAGAAGACCTGGGCTCAGGAGTCAGATAGACCTCGTTCACATTACATATCCATCACTGAGTAAGATGTGAACTTGGCAAGTTTTTTAACCTCATTGAACCCAAATTTCTTTATCCTCAAAATAAAGCTTATTGCAAGGGAGGCAATGTTGTGAAGTGCCTAAGAGGTGAAGGTTTGCAGCTAGGCTGCCTGGATTCAACCAGGTGACCTTGGGCAAATTATTTAATCTCTCAGATTTACAAGGAAAAGGTTATCTTAATCTTCTGCAAACTCTTTCAGTTTTCTTCATTTGTAAAATGGGGACAATAATGTCTTGTATCTCATTGGTTTTGGGGTGGATTAAATGATAAAAGAGCATAGAATAGTGCCTGGTACATTGTAACTGGTCAATAAATGTTAACTATCATTATTATTATTATTATTATATCTGCCTTATAGAGCAAGTTGAAAGTTAAATGAAATAATGGGTGCACAATAGCTAGCACAGTTCCTAACACCTAATAATCACTTACTAAATTCAACAAATGAAACTAAATGAACTAAATGCAGCATTCTCACTTTTGTTTCATCAAATCTCTGACCATGACCCTAACAGAGGGAGCTTTTAAAAAGTTAAATCAGTCATATCACAGTTCTTCTCACAGCTCTCCAGTGGTTTCCTGGCTCACCCAAAATAAAAGGCAAAGTCCTCAGAGCAACCTACAAGTCCAAAAATAACCTGGTCCCACCCTCCCTCCCTGACCTCATGGCCTACCCCTCCATGCCTCACTCACCTTGCTGCAGTGGCACAGGATCTGGGCCGTCCTTTGAACACACCAAGGAGACTCTTATCTCCGACCCTGGCTCTTTCCTCTCCCTGGAAGGCCCTTCTTCCCCCAGATACTGGCACAGCTGGCATCGCTTCTTTGCTCAGTTTATCTTACCAGTGAGGCTATCCTTCATCCTGCTGTTCCCTTACTCTGCTTTATATTTCTGCTTAGGACATTGGTATCTGCTATACCATATATTTTACCTGTCTATTTTATCTAGCTCTGTCTTCCTTCCCTAGAAGGTAAAGTAACCTTAACTTTTATATAAAGTCTATACTTTGCTGAACATATCTATTTAAATACTTACCAATGCTTATTTACAAAAACTGACTACAATCTGGGCCTTGAAACAAAGCTTGACAAATTTCAAACTGTTCTCACACAAAACATGTTCTCTAAACACAACTTAAAATTAAAAGTCAACAATAAAAGACAAGCAGAAAACTTATCATATACTTGGAAAGGAGAAATTAAATTGTATAGTACAAATATTTATAACCAAAAATATTTAAAATATTACATATCGAAACTTGAGGGGACCAGAAAAAGTAGATTTTAGAAAAAAAGTATATAGCCTTCAATGCTTGTTTTAGAAATGAATAAATGAGCTGTACATGCGACCTAAAAAATTAGAAAAAGAACAGAAAAAAAATAAGAAAGAATAAGTTAAAAGCAAAATTAATGGTTTAGAAAATAGAAAATATAATAAATAGGATCTATAAAATCAAAAGTTGGTTCTTTGAAAAGACTATTAAGAGACAAACCACTAGCAAGATTGATAAAGAAAGGTAGAGATGGCACAAATAAATAATGTTAGCAATGGAAAAAGAAAATAACTTCATATCCAGCAAAATTTATAAAACATAATAAAATAATACTTTGGTTAATTTTATGCCAATAAATTTGAAAATTTAGAAAATATATACAAACTTTTAAAAGGAATTCAACAACTATTAAAAACACTGACAAAGTAGTTAAACATCTTCCTGTAAAGAAAACACCAGTCTCAGATGGTTTTATTTATGTGTTCTATAAAATTTGCAAGGAGACGTTTATTCTAATCTTTTGCAAACTCTTTCAGAAAAATAGAAAAAAGAGGGAACATTCCCTACCGTATTCTGTGAGTCCAATAGTAACCATGATAACAACCAGACAAGAATTATATGAGGAAAATAATTACTCGCCAATTTTACTTATGAATGTAGATTTAAGAATTCTAAACAAATATTAGATACATCATGATTAAGTTGGATTGTCTCATGAATAAAAGGCTGAGATATATAACTTTAGAAAATTCTAGAATGTTAGTCATCAGAAGAATAGATTAAAGGAGGTATAGCTTATACATTTTTTTTCTCAGAAATTTGATGTTATCCCAAGGAATATTTGGAAAAGCAAAAAACAATAAGTTGTTTGAATTTAAACCCAAAGTTTCTAAGTTTGCTTGGCTCTGACTAATCTATTCTTTTATCACCTGGCAGAATGAAGGAACTGAAAAAGAAAGAAAATTAGACTTTAATATCTGAGTTTTGTCCTTAAAATATCCCATTTACTAAGCCTGCCACTGGAATGGCTTTATTTTCTTATATCCATACTCATGCAAACTATGCAAGAAAAGTCTTAAGAGGCACTATTTGATTACTAAGTTTGGTGATCAGCATCTCCTCCATTCTTTTATCTTGTAATTCATAATTTTAAAATTAAAAAATTGTTAATTGTGTAGAAGGACTTGTGATTTATTTATTTTTCAGTGACCAGAATAGTTTATGATCAAGTTTCCTTTGCCAGATTAAAGTAGGAATAAAGTAAAGTAAAATATTTATTGAGCTTAACAGATGACAGGCACTAGATAAAATGCTCTACAAACATTGCTTTGTATACTCCTATAAGGTTACTTATGCTTAAAGAAGTGAAGAAACTGGCTGATGATCACTGTTTCCAGCACAGAATGTTATGGGAACTTAAGCTGAGTTCTATTTGACTTTAAGGATCAGCCTTTTTCTGCCAGATATGGGTGAGGGTGTAGGGAATGGCATACTGAAACACTTTTCTTCATAATTAGAGAAATTCTCTACTTTCTTTCTTTCACAGGTTTTTTTTTTTTTTTTTTTCCCCACTTAGGTACTTTTTGTATGGGAACCCTAACCAGATCATTTCTGTAATTTTGCTGGATACTCTATGTATCAAAGGTTTTATTGTATATAAATTCCCATTTTGATAAGCTCATTTAGCATCCATTACAAATTATGGTAATTTGTGGCAGGAATTTGATTTGATATCGAAAGGCATTGGTGAGTTTTTGTACTAGAGGAAACTTATTTGACCTCCATGTTTGATGTGTGAAAAGAATAAAAGGTAAGAGAGTTATTGTTTGACTTCGTAGCATCTTCCAGGTCTTTCAGGCTCCCCCAGTTGTATTGCATTCTACCCATTTTCTCTTGATCTTTCATACTCAGTCTATCATTAATTATTTAAAATATAGTCTTAATAGCTCATGCAACTCCTCTGCCTCTTTACCATGAACCCACCCTGCCTGTAAAAGCCCCAACCTTGGAAACCTTAAAAAATATTTCTGCTGCTATTCTATTCAGGCAGCTAAATTCTAAAGGAAAAATGTTTCCCAATCATACAGTCATCCCCTCTGTAAGTTTATGTTTTGTAAGCTTGCTGAACACTACTTACCAAATTATTTCTTATTGAAGCTAGAATTAGCTGTCTTACTCTTTTTTTCTTTGGAAACTGTCCAGTAGTTTCATTTTTCTACCCAAGCCTTCAGTTTATTTCTTCTCCACTCAGTAACAGAAAAGAATCTCCCTTTCTCTTTTTTTGGAAAACACTGAGGCCATTAGACCATCCTTTGACCTGTGCTTTAAAAGATATACTTTGCTTGTGTTGTTCATGTTTTCCATCCCAGTTAGCTGCTTAAATTTGTTTTTGTTTTCAATGACGTATCCCAAACACAATATCATCCATGGAAGAATAGTAATTACCAAGGATGTCTTCTTTCTTTTTTAGGAAGCTGTACTACTTTTTCTAGTCATCTGCATTATCCCCAGGTCTCAGTGATTCTTCAAAACTCATTTTAAATGGATTAGTTAATATGTACCCAAAGTCCCTTAATATATTATCATTAAGAGCAGTTAGACTGGTGAATCTGGTTACATCATCTTTGTTTTCTTTGCTATTATTTTATAATATTTAGAAAATATTATTTTTCAAGTGTCCATTCGTTAATATGTTTACTTGTAAGTATGGGTAAATGTTCAACCATTTATTGTAATTAGCATGATTCTTTTTATAAGATCATATTGAGTAAGTCCAAAATAAATAATTCAGTTCACCTCAGTTGCTATAACTGATGAATTCAGCCGTATGTTGGGACCTACACTGGTCTTATCTCATGAACATCATTAAAATGATCTTAGGTAATCACAACAATGGAATTTTCAGACATCAGAATGATTACACACACACACACACAAATACACACACATATTTTAAAGGTAAACTAAACCAATATAGTAGTTTAATTTATGAGCTGGAGCAGAGAATATATCGTGCTTTACCGTATGCCTCAGAGGGCCTACTGCAGGTCTGTGAATATAGTTGATAATCGATACTTGGATGCACGAGTGAAAGGGGCTGCGGGCATCAGAGATGCATCTAGATTCTGAAGCCAGCTGCTTACAGACTTATCCTGGCTCCATTAATCGGTATCTGTGTGACCCTGAGCAAATGATATAAACTCTCTGAGTCCCGGCTTCTCAATCATTAACTGTGGATAATAATTATATTCACCTCATAAAATTTTTGTGAGCATTAATGAATTAATACATATAAGTATTCAAAACAGTACCCAACACATAATAAGCATTCAATTAGTATTAGTTATTATTGTTCAGAATAGATATGTTAAAATGGAGCCTTGTATTTTAACACTTTGTGTGTAGATATTTTCCAAAACTATTACTCCAAAATGATCTGCACAGAATGATTGTTCAATGAGGTTCTTACTGCTGTGTGGGTTAAATGAATATTTAAGCTCTAGTTCAGCTCCTGACACATGGTAGACGTCAGTAATACTAGTTTCCCTCTTCCCTTTTTCTCCCCTGACCTACCATGTCCTTCACCTCATGTCTCTTTCTGACAACTGCTATTCTTATTATTGTATTATGAATAACTTTTTGGCATTGCTAATCCCACAACTTTGATCTCAAGACATCTATTTTTCTCTGGATCTTTCATGTTCATTTACAAGAAAACCTTGACTCTGTAATCAGATAAACCTGAATTTAAACCTTGGCTCTACCACTTGATCTCCTCAGGCTTTGTTTGCTCATCTGCAAAAAGGTCCTTAATCTACCTTACAGGGTTGTTGAGAGGATTAGGGCAGTTATATGCTGTGTTCCCATTATAATGCCTGGCACATAGTAAGTGATCAAAATATATTACTCTAGTTCCTTCTCTCCATGAACTGATTTCCCTCATTTTGCATTTTTCTGCATTACTTTATTTCTTTAAAGGATTGAAAGAAATCTCTAATTGACTTTGACCCATCTTTTTCACAGCATTTTGCATTTTTGTTTTCCAAAAGAACTTGAAATAGTTTTGAATCCTCCTGCTTCCTTTAAGGACTGTGCTAGGCCCTATATAGAATATAAAACTCTACAACACATCAGTTTTCCCCTCAAAACAAACCTGTAATTTATAAGCTTCATGTAAATCACTATTTGGGAGCATTAACCATCACATTTCTTACATATATCGAGTAGTGACTATGAAATTCTCAGGTCACAAATCTGAGAATTTAAGAAAATATTTTTCTGAAACAACTTAGTTTCTGTCTCAAAAATCTCCTTTTCTCTCAGTAGCCAATAAAATAATCTTGTCAATTCTGAGTAAACCAGTCCAGTTAGGGTCTTTTCTCCTTTATCTTTTCTCTGATGTAGAATTTGATTTCTGCAGGCTCATGATATTGTGGGAGCAGATGGGGATGGTTGAAGGGTATCTGGCCCATGATTGACAGCTGTCATTCATATTGGCTTCCACGGAGTTGCAATAGCCCTTTGAGCCATGCACAGCCCTCCATGTTGGCATCCATGGAGATGTCCCTGCTCCCTCCTGTACCATAGTGGTGTGATCCCAGCTGATTTCCCCTCATTACAAATCCTCTTCATTACAACTATGAGTTCCTTACCAATTTCCTGGCTAGTCTCTGCACCCTTTTCTAGGGCATAAGAAAATTATCTCCTCTCCTACATTGCTATTGGGTTTCAGGAAGCTCCATAGGACCATCTCAGGCTCTAACTGCCCCCATCCATTTCCACAACCACCTCTGCTACTGAACCTGCTCCATGACAGTAGAAAAGATTCCTGGGGACAATGTCGCCTTCAAGAATCCTCTGTGATCTTGCTATTCAAAGTGTGGACTGTAGACCAGTAGCATCGGGATCACTTGGGAACTTGTTAGAAATGCAGAATCTTGGACCCCATTCTAGAACTACTCAATCAGAAGTGCATTTTCACAAAATCTCCAGGTGATTCGTATACACATTAAAATTTGCAAAGCACTCATCCCTGAGATGCAAGACAGAGTTTCAACTTGCCCTCAGGACCCTGACCTATCTAAGGGTTCTATTGCTTTTCCCTCTCTAAGGAGCTAACTATTTTGAGGAAGGTAAGAGGAAGTAGGGTCTGGGAACCCTTCCTAGAGATCTTCACCAAGGTCTTAACAATCTTGTTTCCCATCCCCATTCAAACACTTTCTTTCCTTACCTCAGAAAAAAATTTAAACTGTCTCCTCTGGGAAGGGAAAATGCCCAGGAAATACTTGATTTAATCCTTGTATCATACAACTGGGCATTTTTAATTGAAAAGCCAAGAACTTGATATCTTTATTTTTTGGTTTGTGCTGCAACTTCCTCCCCTTCCCTTCTTCCTCACCCTGTTTCTTGGGACAATGGAACAATCCAGTCTAGTGGCCTGGATAGGGGAGGTTCAGGTAGAGGAGATACTTCACTGTATCATCCCATGACAGGGATTTTATTTATATTTTAAAATACTTCAATCTCCATTGGATCTGGGTTTTCTGGAAACCCAAAGTACATTTCTGAGACAGCAGTTCATGCTGGCATATTGAATTTCATTCTTTTAGGCTTTCTTTTCTGTCAGTAGACTTTACTAGAGAATTTTTGTGTTCAGTGAATATTGGGCAAGTAAACTCATGGAAGTAACATAAGCCTCTTCCATCTTCAATAATCTGGTTTGGTATAATATGCGATGCTTCAAATAATATGTTCTTTACTTCCTAAAGTCTTCTTTGACCCCTCAAGAGTGAGCCCTGCCTTTCCAGAATTCCAGGTATTTATTCTATGATAGCATTTAACACTCTGTTCATTATATCCCTTATTAGACTACAAGCTCACTGAGGTCAGGGTCAGTGTCTATTTCACTGTTGCGTCCCCAGTGCCTGACCCAGTACCTGGCTCGTTGGAAAAGTAGAAAAACTGCTTGGATGAATAAATGAACAAATTCACTGATATTATTCAAACTTTTCCTCACCTACCCTCATTACATGACAGGAAGAGAATAAGTATAAAAAGTGTTGTAGAGGTCTTTTAGTCCAATCACTGACTCAAAGTAAAAATCCTATATATAGAATCTCTACAGAGAGTCAAGCTTTTGCTAAAATATTTCCCGAAGAGGGAATATAATTAGCTTTTTCCATTTATGGGTAGTTCATATTTTTAGAAAGTGCTTTTTTAAACTGAATCAAAATCTGCCTCCTTGGTTTTATCTGCCCTTTGGAGTTTTATAGATTTGCATTTCTATAGTATAATTCTCCAAATGTGTTAAAAAGACACAAAATCAAAACGATTTAAAAAGTGGTAAGGATGGTTTATCTTGCCCAGAAATCACCATCAACTGGAATGCCTGCTTTTTCCTCCAATAAAATACACAGGTCTTGCTTTTGAACTAAGGTATTCACAGAAATGTCAGAAATGGAATAGGGCAGGAATAGTGGTAGGTTTTGCCACTACATTTAAGGATGGGAAATTGCCTTGAGTTTTAGCCTTGTCCTTGTTGTGAGAGAAGCATTGTTTAGGTACTTTATATGTCATATAGCATGAGATGATGATTCATTTCTGGTTGTGATCTCTTATATTAGAAAATGTTCATTAACATTTCTCTATGTGCTTTTGCTCTGTCCCCATATTGCTACTGCCTAGTTGTCATTGTCACCTCAAATCCTACATTCGAAAGACCAAAATTTCCTTCTTTTCTTAACCAACTTCTTCTACCAATTGCTCTATCATTGACACCATTATTCTCTCAGGCTTATAAAATATGGGCTTAATTTATCCTGCTCATTCTCCCTATCAGGTCAGCTACCCAGTCATGCACATTTCTCCTCTGTAGTGTTTCTCATGTCTACTTCTTCCTCTCCAGTGATGCTGACAAATGGCCTTCACTGGCCACGTGATTCTATTTCTGCTTCCCTTCCTTACTCCAGCTTCTATCCCATTTTAATCCAAAAGGCAGACCACAGCCATACTAATTTTCTTTAAGATCCCCTGTTATCAGTATGTCACCTAGTTTAAAACTTACAATGTGTTGATGTTCTACTGCATCAGAAGCTAAACTCTTCTGCCTCCATTTCAAGGTCCTTCTTCAACCCCTCTAACCCCTCAAACTGTCCAGCTTTATTTTAGCTGCTGCACTGCCCATCTACCCACCTCCCTTCCAACTCCAGGTCCACTCTTGTCGGCACCCTTTCTCCCTGAAGCCCACCTGCATCCCCACCCACTCACGACCATGCTACATTTGCATGTGTATGATCTCCTCTCTCCTCTGGGCCAATTCTGTAGGCCACCCTTAAGTCCTATTTCCCCCACGGATTTTTGTCCTAAATATTCCAGTCTTTATTCATCTCCTTCCCTCTTTCTCCTGTATTATTTTTATTGTGAATTATAAACAAAAGGAGATAAACTTATGTGTACAGTTTTACACATGGTTATAAAGAGAACACCCAGGTTGCCACCACTCAGATGGGACATAGAACATTCTGGAACCCTGGGGGCTCACCCCTGCTCCTATGTGTCCCTTCTCAATCAATTTTATAGTACTAATAGTCTGTACCTCATAATTTAGTGCTTATAGTAATTGAGTACCATCTTGCTTTGCCTTGTGGCTTAAGTGTGTTAATTTTATTCCTCCTACTCAACTGTAGGCTCTTGAAGGGCAGGGACTTTATAGATTATTCTTCAGAAACCCCACAGTGTCCTAAGCCGTGCTAGGTGTATACGGGTATTCAATAGATACCTGCTCATTGATTATAGACTAAGAAAAAGCAACACTGAGAACAAAAAAAATATGTATGTTTATGTCCACGAGTGAACATTGTGATATCACTCAAATTCATGTTAACCTTTAGAAAATGGCACAGTTCTACTTTGTTGAGTTCTTGCCCCATATATTATGCTCCCTGGTTTCAGTTTTCTTTTCTTTCATATGGCACTCAGCTTTCCTGGAGATTTCTCAGGGAATTTCTAGTTTTGCAAAACAGAATGTGGAGGAATGCCTTGTCAGTGAATAGAAATCCATGGCAACACTGCAGAAACACCAGCGATTCTCTCTCCTATTTCGGTCAAGGAACCACTGTAATCACAAAACAGCCTTTTCTCCTCCACTGCACAACTCTTCCTCTCATGAAAAAACTTTGCGTTGCATCCAAATGTCTTTAGAAATAAAAGCTTTAGCAAATGTTAGTAACATTCCCTATCTTGGAAGTTTAATCACACAGGACTTCTAACAAAGATTCTATGCCAAGAATAGAGAAGAAAAGATATATGTATAATAAATAACTAAGGAAATAGTAAACACAAAACACACATTAGTAAAAAATAAATAAATGATCTCTGAAGGAGCTCTCTGTGTATGCAAAACATTTGATTCAAGGAAATGATGCAGTGTAAACATAAAAGATGTATAAAGTATGCCAATGATGGTACAGAGAAAAACAGCATATATATTACAAGACCATAATAATTCTAGTAATTGGTGAGACCTATGAACAACTGAGCTGTTGGGTTAAATAAGCATTCTTGCATAGAAGAATCTGAGATTTAGCAGCAGAAGGAAGGAAATACACTTTTTTGTCTTATCCTAGGACTTTTATGACTGGGGCAAAAGTCATTGTATTGCAGAATTATTTCTGGCTTGGGATAGTTATAATGAGACAGTGGAGATAAGCAGGAAGGAAATCCATACTTACTGTAATGGGTTTATTTACAATAGCTTAGTTCATGCCTAGGCCCGTGAAATATCTATATCAGGCAGCATAGAAAGCTACAAATAATAGCACCTGACAATCAACCCTCAATCAGTTAAGCAACTACACTTAACTGCCAAACTTCAGATATGAAGAGAAGGACAAAAACTATTGAGAAGTCTCAGATTTTCATTCAGTCAGTTTACACATATTTGCTGAGCTTCTCCCAGGTGCCAGACCCTGCTGTCGCCACTTCGGATACAATGTTGAACAAAACAGGTGAAAGTCCTTGCTCTTGTGGAGAGACAACATTCTAGTGAAGATATGCTGATAGTGATTCATATAGTGTGATAGGAATCTGTGAATAAGAGTTTACTTTTATGAACTTCAAAAACAAAAGTAGACATTGTTTATTTCGCGGCAAAACCATAGAAAGCCTATAAGTAACCAGAAGACTCACGATGGTGGTTGACTGTAGGGAAGGAAGAGCCAGATCAATAGGATCAAGAAGGAACAAACAGGTAGCTTCAATGACATCGGTGATATTGAGGTTATGAGCTTGGGTAATGGATTGATAGGTGCTTGTTTTATTATTTTGCTTTACAATCTAAGTAAGAGTGACATAATTTCTTTTGTACATATCGAATATTACATCATAAAGTTTTTGGTTTTTTTTTAATGAAGGGAGAAAGAAGATGGCAGTGACTTTTTAAAAAGGACCAAGAGGGCAGGGCATGAAATTTATTTTCTCACAGTTCTGGAGTCTGGCAGTCCAAGATCAGGGTGACAGCGTGTCAGTTTCCGGTGAGAGCTCTCTTCCTGGCTTGCAGATGGCCACCTTCTACACGGCCGAGAGAGAGAGAGAGCAAGCTCTCTGGTGCCTTGTCTTATATAAGGACACTAATCCCATTATGAGGGCCCCACCTTCATGACCTTGTCTAAATCTAATTATCTCCCAAAGTCCCCATCTCCAAATACTACCGCATTGGGGGTTAGGGCTTCAACATATGAATTTTGAGGAGAGACAAACATTCCGTCTATAACAGACTCCGTGCAGAGGGTTTATTGAGGAATGTTCTCAGAAGATATAAGAAAATGAAAAGTCAGGACTGGGCAGAAGTAGAAACTGACCAGGAATGAGGTTGCAACTGAGGCCTCAACCTATCTGACGAGGAGATGTGGAGCTGGGATAGACCTTCAGAGATATAGTGAACTAAGGCAAAGGGGTAGTCATTGGCTGTTGGTTGCTCCCTCAGGGACATACTCCTGAGCAAGACAGTATCCAGGGAGAAATGCAGTTATGAGCCATCAGTAGCTGATGGTTCCAGCAGCTGGAGGATGGGTGTTTAAGCCCTGAAGAAGTGATCTGGGAAAAACACGACTGTAATCTCCAAAGTTTTAGGAGTTAGAATATCATGGTGATTAAAACAGATGGCAGTTAAAATCTGAGTTCTGTGTGGCCTACAGAAGTTCATTGAAATCTATTAAAATTTTTTTCTCATCTGTAAAAAATGGTTATAATAATACTATAATAATATAAAATAACATAATATATTTTATATTGTAGTTATTATATATTTTTTTCTAACAATTGTTATAAGGATTACATAAACTTAAAAATTTATAAAGAAACTTGTTGAAGTGCTTGACACATTCAGTAAATGGTAGCAATTATTATTACTATGTTAATATCTTATATACTTTCTGAAACAAGATTGAATATATACAAATAAACAGTCAGAGTCCTCAATTAGTTCATAGGATAAAAAATTTATGTGAGAAGTTTTCAGTACCTACTGATATCAGTGCCTTGGAAGTTTTCTGAATTATAGTCCCAATTCTCACACAGGTGTCTGAGATGGCAAATGGATTTAATCTCAAGCTCCAGCCAAGAGCAATCTGTAGTAGCTGCTGAGAATGTAGTGTTAGAAAACTTTCTATGGAGATTTCCACTTCCAGTTAGACTATAGGTAGATGTGAAAGAACTCCACTCCTACAGTAACAACAAGGAAAAAACCCAAGCAAAATTTAAAAGTCACACTTTTTTTATGGGGCTAGACAAGAAAGAGGGGCATAAGGAAGCCTTTAAGAACTAAGTTACTGAGCAATATGGGCCACACCTGTGTGGTCAGGAAGCTGTGGCTGTCTCCATACCTGGGTGGTGGAGGAGGTACCTGTTCTGTGTCCAGATGGACGGAAGAGCTGGCTTGTCATAGGTGGAGAAACAGCATGAATGAGGATAAATCAGCTTAGCCTTTGCCTTAAATGACAGAATGCACTAATGAAACAGAATGACATCTGGAAAAGTCCCATATCCAAAGCAAATTGCTATGTCTGACAGTCCTCTATAACCCCACTCTGAATTTGGGCTGAGAACACAGTGGGTGTTGAGGGGGTGAAAGTGTAGTCCATGGCATTCTTGCGGTAATTAGATTCCAGGGATCTGCCCAATTTTGTCCAAAAAGTGAACCAAATATATCTTAAAATTCAGCACCATTGACTGCCAGCTCAACTACCAATAAAATAAAAAGGACAGAAAGAGGCACGGGAGGATGTAAGTTGGACTAATCACAAGTGAACTTCAAAACAAAAACAAATCCCTGGAATTTCTAGAACTGAAAAGTGTAACATTTGAAATTAAAATTTCATTGGACATGTTTAACAACAGATAGATCACTGAAGAAAAAAATTAGTGAATTTTTTTTAAAAAGTTAATAGAGGGCTTCCCTGGTGGCACAGTGGTTGAGAGTCTGCCTGCTAGTGCAGGGGACACGGGTTCGAGCCCTGGTCTGGGAAGATCCTACATGCCGCGGAGCGACTAGGCCTGTGGGCCACAACTACTGAGCCTGCGCGTCTGGAGCCTGTGCTCCGCAACAAGAGAGGCCGCGATAGTGAGGGGCCCGCGCACCACGATGAAGAGTGTCCACTGCTTGCCGCAACTGGTGAAAGCCCTCGCACAGAGACGAAGACCCAACACAGCCAAAAATAAATTAAAAAAAAAAAAAAAAGTTAATAGAAATTATCTAGACTGAAGAAGAGAGGTAAAGTGATTTTAGAAAATGAACAAAGTATCCGGAATTGTGAGCTAATATCAGATGGTCTTACATGTGTTTAATTGGTGTCCCAGAAAGGGAGGAGAGAGACAAAGGGACACAAAAGATATCTGATGAAAGAGAAGCCTAAAATTTTCCAAATGTGATGAACTAATACATTTTCACTGTGGGGGGTGGCATATAGGCATCTGCTTTACCAATATATATTTTAATTTAATTTTTAAACTTTTCATATTAAAAAAGATCAATGTTGAAGAAAAGAGGTTTTGGAATTAGACTGCTTGTGCTTGAATCTCTGATCCGTAATTATCAGTGAGTCACCTTAGTCAAGTTTCTTTAGCCCTCCAAGCTCTACCTCCTGCATCTGTAAACTGGGTAGAATAGCATATTCACTTCATAGAGAACAATATGAAATAATAAATGTTAAGCTTTTAGCATAGTTCCCGGCACCTAGAAAGAACTTAATAAATGTAAAATTTCTCCTTCCCCTCCCCTTCCTCTTCCTCCTCCATAGTGTCTTTCTCTTTCTTCTTCGTCATCACCTAGGCAATTTTCAGCCAGTGGTCATGTCTATGCCCAAAGGCCAAATTCATATCTGATACAGAAAACTGTAAGGCTCTTTCCTGACCACCCTAATTCAAGGTAAAGTTGCTTCAAATACATCATAAATGAGGTACTATATATGATCATCACCCAGAGAGGGTGAGCCAGCATATAGATGATGCAAGAGACTGCAATAATCAGGTCTGTCCATATCTGAAGACTTATTCTCTGGCCAAGCACACCTCTCTGCTGAGGGCACCACAAGGCCTGGAAAATGGTATCTAGTAGCCCACTACTCAGTGACTAAGCTTTTGTTCTGGAGAGAAAGCAGAACAATTCAAGTAACCTATCAAGGACATCATGGTTTCCTACTTCCTTCCTAACCAAGTTTAGCATTCATTTTGCCTTTCTGGCAGAAAAATACACTGGAATGATGTCTGTTTGGACAGTCTAGATCAACTCTGTGTCCCTCCCTGATGATCAGTGATCCTTTATATCTGGACTATTTTTCTCTATTGCACCATCTGGCATCTGTCCCTGAGGAAAAATAGGGCTGATTTTCTTGCATACACAGCCTTAACATTTTTATCCTAAAATGACAAGGGAGAGCATTTCCAGCTTTTAGCTTTGTAAAAACCACTGTTTATACACTTTTTAAGTTAGTGTTTATTTCTACTCTAGGTTGTGATCTTTAGACCAGTTTATCAATTCAAACATTTTAATGTATTTAATTAACAACTATTTATTTACCAGACACCTTTCTTGGTGGTGGGGGGGTACATTAATGAATATAGCAAAAATATGATGAAGATCTTGCCTTTGTTGAGCTTACAGCCTAGTGAGGAAGAAAGAGAACAGTAGAACAACACCACTGACTTGAGGACAACAGCCTTACGATGACGGCACAACCAGCATCTACCATCATGTAAGGTCAAATCCTTTGGACAGATATAAGTATCTATAAAACCTCCTAATGGTTCTGCTTCTCTGATTGAACCCTGAGTGATACAAGTATTGGGCAGGTTTCCGTAGGTGTTTCTCATCTGAGAAGCTCCAGGCAAGGCAGGAAATAAGATGCACACAGAAAAAAACTATCAGTTTCCTCCTGTGCAAAACTGGCTGAAGCAGCTATCGGACAGATAGCGGCAGCAGCAGCAGGAGTAAGAGGTGAGGCTGAAAGGATTTGAAGTGGCACACAACAGGTGTCTGACACCGCATTCTATAATCAAAAAATATGCATTGGATGCTAGGGAACTACTCAATTCAATTGGGGGAGGGCACATCAAGGGAAGGATTCATGGATCTCTATCCCTGGAGAACAATGTCCTCAAATAAATGTCATCACACTTGTTATAGTCATTGTAACATTCCATTTTTATCATCATCATTTGTTCCTTACCTTAGTCTTGGATTCTTTTGGGTTTTAATTGAATATCCATCTTTGGTAAGGAGACCAATGCTTCTGCTGCTATAAAAAGTGCAACTTGTTGATGTGAAGGTGGAATGAATTCAAATGCTCCTAGTTTGATAGTGTGAAACACCAAATCTATCAGATCAACAGCATGGGACCTTTTAGAGTCTCTACAAATAGGATGCCTGTTTTGTTTTCTGGACAGGTTCCCGGCACTTGTCTTTTAAATGCAGGCTTTAACACTGTATTTGCTTTATAACTCTCACCTCTCTTTTCCTTTCTTAACTTATCTTTAGCAACAGGAGAGGATTTGGGAGCTGTAAAAAAATGGTGACAAAAAAAGTAGACTGGGCTTAGTACATATTCATAGTAATGTGTGCAATGTTTGCAAGATTCTTTCTTATGTTTTGCCTGAACATAAATATTTACAACATAAGCCAATGCCGACTGTAAATAGCCATTTTTATACTATTAAAAAGAAACTATGAAATCTGGTCTTTCATTAACTAGCTTTGTGTCTTTGGGTAAATAATGTAAACTCTCTGGGTTTCAGCTTATTCTTTTGTATATAATAAGGTGTTTTGGTTAAATAAATTTTATTCTATTTTAAAATTCTATTATTCAGGCTTTCATTTTGCAATAAAATTTCCAATCACCAAAGAAGCCCAGAAAAATACCAGGAAACGTAACATTATTTCAATTATTATTATTACTGAGTTTCAAATTTCACTGGTGTTAATAGTTTGATTTAATAGCACCTTGTTAATGGAGTTGTTTATTCTCTTAACCAGGGAAAAAGTAATATCCAAATGCTTATTATACTGGACATATTGTCTTTAGATTTTTATCACTTAAAAGAGGCAGAAAAAAATTACTTTTCATACTGTTTAAAGGAAATGAAACAATTAATTTCTAATAGCAATAAATCAGTTAAGTGAAAGTTCTACACACCACACCCCTTGACGAGCACCTTGAAAGAAAGATTAAAACTGTTGCAAAATCCTTGTAGCATCAAAAACTCCCAATTTTCTTGGGAAGTTCCCCTGATTCCTGAAATTCAAAAAGTCTAAAGAACTGGATCTGATGAAAACTGAAAGAAAATCCCCTAACAATTGTGTTTAGCAATATTTTAAAAGAACAAAGTTTAAAATCTTAGTGGGTGAGTTGGACCGGATGTGAGACATTCTGAGATCATCTTCTTTGACCTGATTGCTATCAGACATAAAAATAAATCCAAACCAGTAGCCAGGAAGGGCTGCACTTCTCTGCATACAATGAAAGCTAATCAAACTCTCTGACAGTAATGAAACTAAAGAATGAAAAGTAAAGAAGGTGAAGAAGAGGAAAAGAAGCTTCTAAAACTTAGAAACAAGAAAAGTAGTTTTACCATGCAGGATGCTTTTGACTACCTTTGCCACCAGTGGCACTATCATTTATTAAACCTCTGTTTCCCAATATTCCACTGAATATTTTACATACATTATACTTTACGTGCATGGATGGATAGCTCAGCTTGAGGGTAAGTGCATCCACTTAAGCAGTTCAGTTGTGTCGATAGATTTGGGCAAATCTGTTTTCATGAAGGTGCTGAGGATCCCCCTGGAAAACAACTAACCTTATACAAAGAACCAGATATCACATGCCTAACCCAATATCAAGTCTTAGTCATCAGAAAAGAGGAGAGAGGAGAGTTCACTCACTCCTCGAGTGGCTTCTGTGTCACTTGGATTTACGTCTTGCTCATGGACCCTGTCTGGGTCAGGGAGAGAGAGTCAGGTGAGAGTGAGAGAGAATGTGCTCTAAAAGAACATTTCCACTAAAACCCTGAAGTATTGGTACTCCTCTAATGCAGTGTAACATAAATGAGGGAGAGAGACATGTCCCTTATTTATCACAATCCAACAAATAGTTTTAGCACATTGAGGGAGAAGTGTGTAACAGGTGACTATAGAGCCCTTTGGTGAGAGGTAGCAAATGCTTAAGAAGGGCAGTGGGATCTGCTGGATGTCCCATGATAACTGACTGGATATATTCAGTAGCACTTCTGGAAATTCACTATTACTTCCAGAAAGTTTGGAGGCCAAAAAATGGGTGTATTCCAGGAAAGGCTAAATGGTCATAACAAATGTGTCACTTCTGTTTACAAGCCAGTGATGAGAAGAAGTCCTATAGCCTTGCCTAACAGCATGTAGGCAATATTAGGGAACCATAAAGGGTGGATGCTGTAAGAAACAAGCAGGTGAGGGCAAAAGCTTGTGAAATATACTCTTAATTTGACCTCATTCATTCCCACATACCAGTGAGACCAAGGATAATAGTCTATATACATTAATACTTTTATTTAATCCTCATGACAGATTCAGAGAAGTTATGTAACTTACTAGAAGTCACACAGCTGTTTCAGTTCTGCTTGACAACAAAACTATTTTTTTTTATTATTCCATATTTGCCACAAAGCTATATGCTTTAAAATAACCCTAAACATTTACTAAGTTCCTGCTCCATTCTTCATTATGTCATTTAGTTTTTTTACAACAACCCAGTGAGGTAAGATTGGTATTATCCTCAATTGGCTCAGAGAAGTTAAATAATTTGATCTAAGTCACAAAGCCTGCAAGAAGCGATATGGCTTAAGCCCAGATCTCCTGCCTTCAACTGGAGAGCTATTTCCATTCACTCTTTCACAATTGCACCCAGAAAGGTTAAGAATTTGCCCAGGGTCACACAACTAGCAAGCAATAGACTGGAATTTCAGATCAAATCACACAACTGCCGGTCTCATGCTTTTCGCATCACAATGCCTCTCCTTAGTGATGCAGACACTTCATTTATACCTATTATTAATGTCATCAATCTCAGGCTGTAAAACTTAGTTCACTGGAAACTACTGGTTCATTCAGTGACTGCTACTCTGGAGAATAATAGCTTATTTCTAATTTAAAACTTTATTTTTCATTTGAATACGTCATTGAACATCTCTAAAGCATAAACTACTTTGTTCCTCACACTTTGAACAAAAATAACTTTTCCATTAATTGTATTAGACATCAAGTATGCAAGATGAATGCTTAACTCTAACCCATGGGATGTTTTCAAGGCAGAATCTATAAAGAAAAACTCAAACAATGTCAGTTGACATAAGTTCAGATGGAAAACAGGTGAAAGACTAACAGGAAAAAAGTATTTAAGGGAAATAGATACTAAATACTGACTAAGGATTGAGCAGAATTATTTTTTTCTAAATGTGTGTCATGAAAAATGGTAGGAAAGAGATCCTATAGTGAGAATATACTAGGGTGTAGATAGAATCAAAGCAGGGAGGAGAAAACTAGAGAAAGTCAAGAGTTGTTTGCATATCAACTAATTTACAGGTTATTTCTCACTGCAAAATCCAGCCCTATGCAGATAGGGTTTGAGACCTGTCTCAAGTAGATTAAACTTTGTTTATTGGTAAATAGACTGATTTCTGCATACGGGCTCTCAACTACACTCTTTGTTTAAAAATAACCTGTAACAACAGAACATATTTTTAAGATGACCCACACTAATCTATCTTCAAATTATTGTGAAAACAAGGGGTGTTTAGATTTAGCTTTCACCATTTTCCCTAAAGGGCAAACAACTGGCTCCAGTCAGAGAGACCATTAAAATGACTGCTTTTAAATCCAAAGTTAATGCAGAGCGCCTACAGCAGGGTCTCAACTCTGGCTACTCTTTTTTTTTTTAGCTATGTACAGTCAATTTTAATCTATACTTTAAAACTTCCAATTATTACCATTTAAAATATTTCCTTGGCAGCTAAGTCATCATAAGTGTAAAAGAAAACCAGGAAGTTATCTACTTTGTAATAAATGAAATGTTTGCTGAATAGTAAGGCTATGCTATTTTTGGAGACGTTTATGTTTACATTTAGTTGAAAATCATTATAATTCACCATAATTACTTCACAGTTAAATAACACCACTTAAACTACAAGCTAATAAAAAGGAACGAAATTATTTGTAATGAGTTGGATGGACCTAGAGTCTGTCATACAGAGTGAAGTAAGTCAGAAAGAGAAAAACAAATACCGTATGCTAACGCACATATATGGAATCTAAAAAAACGGTACTGAGGAACCTAGTGGCAGGACAGGAATAAAGATGCAGACGTAGAGAACAAACTTGAGGACTCAGGGGAAAAGGGGAAGGTGGGACGAAGTGAGAGAGTAGCATTGACATATGTACACTACCAAATGTAAAATAGCTAATGGGAAGCAGCTGCATAGCACAGGAAGATCAGCTCGATGCTTTGTGACGACCTAGAAGGGTGGGATAGGGAGGGTGGGAGGGAGGCTCAAGAGGGAGGGGATGGGGGATATATGTATACATATAGCTGATTTGCTTTGTTGTACAGCAGAAACTGACACATTTTAAAGCAGTTATACTCCAATAAAGATATTAAATAAATAAATGAATGAACTACAGGCTAATTTCCACTACTGCCATAGTTAATCACAATTATTTCTTTAAAAAAATTTTTTTTAAATTAATTAATTAATTTATTTATTTTTGGCTGTGTTGGGTCTTCGTTTCTGTGCAAGGGCTTTCTCTAGTTGCGGCAAGTGGGGGCCACTCTTCATCGCGATGCGCGGGCCTCTCACTATCGCGGCCTCTCTTGCTGCGGAGCACAGGCTCCAGATGCGCAGGCTCAGCAGTTGTGGCTCACGGGCCCAGCCGCTCCGCGGCATGTGGGATCCTCCCAGACCAGGGCTCGAACCCGCGTCCCCCGCACTGACAGGCAGATTCTCAGCCACTGTGCCACCAGGGAAGCCCTATTTATTTTTTTTAACTTTTATTTTATATTGGAGTATAGTTGATTAATAATGTTGTGTTAATTTCAGGTGTACAGCAAAGAGTGAATTAACTCAGACAGAAAAAGACAAATATATGATATCGCCTATATGCGGAATCTACAAAAAATAATACAAATGAACTTATTTACAAAACAGAAACAGACTCACAGACTTAGAGAACGAACTTATTATGGTTACCAGCGGGAAAGGGTAGCAGGGAGGGACAGGTTGGGAGTTTGGGATTGACATGTACACACGGCTATATTTAAAAGGGATAACTAACAAGGACCTACTGTATAGCACAGGGAACTCTGCTCAATATCTGTAATAACTTAAATGGGAAAAGAACTTGAAAAAAAATAGATACTTGTATGTAGATAACTGACTACTCTTTAGAATCGCCTGAAGAACTGTCAATAAACACTGCCAGGTGGCCCCCCACCGCCCCCACAGTCATTCTAACTTAATTGGAGTAGGGGAACCCAAACAACTATGTATGTTTAAAATATTATTCCCAGGTAATCTGACATCTAATCTATAGCCTTCCACTATCAGTAATGTATGAGTGTGCATTTCTTTGAATAATCAGCCAGCCCCCCCAAACAAACACAACACAAGCCCTAACACATGGAAGATTAGCCATGTCATGCTGTGACTGGTTTGAGTTATTATTATGTTTTTAGTTTAATAGTTTAATTATTAGTGTATTCTTAGCAAACACATATCACTACTGGTGATGAATCACATTTTTAATATGAGAAATCATAACAAGTTGGTGTTAAATCTTTTACCTTAATGAACATGGTAAAAACCTTTTCCACGTCTTATTGTTAAATTTAAAGCTTTATCTTTAGCAATTCTCTCTGTTCACGTCTGTGCACTTCCTTGCACACGGTGTGATGGCTCTCAGCATGTCTGCTGTCTTTGTTCTTATATTCACCTATTCCTTTGTAATGTGGTAATTAGTTTTAAGATAAAAGCCAATCCCGACTAGGAGAGTACTGAGCTATTATTAAAACTGGCTAATGTACCGCTGGAAGACCATGCACAGTAAGCCAGAAAAATGGTTTTTCTTATGTTCTCTCATTGGTTTATTACTACAATTAAGGAAACCTTGGACAAAATTTAGCTCTTAAGCAGAGAATAGAGATGGAAAAAAGTAAAGTACATAAAGATGAAAAACAGTGAGTTTTCAGGGAACAATTACTAAACCTAAGTCATTTTATATCCCAGAAGAGCAGGGTTTCAGCATCCAACCCTGATCCACTGGTGGAGAGGGAGTCTGAAATTCTATATATCCTCTGAAATGACAAGCAAAATAATGTGTGTGTGTATGTGCGGTTTTCGGGAGGTAGACACCCTTGACCTTTACCAAAGGCTTATGAGTGAGGCATCAACAAATTGATTTGAAAGAAAATTCTCTGCTCTAATCTTCTCTTTCTTACCAGTAACCAATACTGACTCCTTTGACCACTCTTCTCTTAGGATCCCTCTGCTGGTATAAGCCCATAAGTATGTGCTACATTGCTTCAGTGTGTCCTTGCAAGAATTCCTAATTAATGAATATTGGAATCAGGCTTGCCTCTTATGTACAAAGGCCACTAGGGCCAGGATTTTAATTTCCTGAACAACAACTGCTGCAACTTCTCTTCCTTTCCTGCCAACACTGCCTCTAGTGATATTGTCTTCATCTTCTTTTTCCAGACTTTTTCATGTCTACTTGATTGGTGGGTGGACCTGCTAGCTAGGTGCCATTGAGGCTTAGCACCTACCTAGATCCATGCTCTTCTCCCTTGCTCCATGGAGGGGCAGGTTGACATCCTCTATGAGAGGGCAAGACCTCAGCTCTCCTGAGTGAGTGGGAAGATAGAAAACAGGGTCACCATCTCATTATTTCTTAACACTGCATCAAGGTCTATCCATTTATTTATCCATGGCTCTATTCTTTTGCATGGAGAATTATCTATTTCCTATTTCAGTGCTGTTGGAATGCATTTGTGTGTGTGTGTGTGTGTGTGTGTGTGTAATTGTGTAGAGGGTGTGGTCTGAGGAATCAGGCTGTAGGAATGGGCCTATGATGCCCTTTCCTGATAATCAATGCTCAAGGCCAGACTGGTTACACAAAGTTCTCTGATATTTAAAGCAAGCTGTTGGCTTCAGCTCTACACGTCAGGAGCCTGATGCCATCAACCATGTCAATAATAATTGCTTCTATTTATTGAGACTTACTGCATATAAGGCATATAATTTGTGTTATCTCATTTAATCTCCACAATAATGCTCTTAGATAGGTCCAATTATTGTTCACAGATTATTATCTACAGATAATAAAATAAAGATTTAGTGTAACCAAGTAATTTGGGTGTCATACAACTAGTAATTGGTTGAGTTGGGATTTAAACAGAGGTCTGTCTGACTCTAGAGCCTCATGCTCATCAGTATTAACTCCATGTCATCTGGAAGGATCCAGTCTCTTGGGAAGGTAGATCCATAGTCAGGGAAAGGATACTCATTGTGAGCTTGAAGCCCAGGTAATACGGCATTGGTTATGTATTTCTCACAGATATTTAAGAAGTATTTTCCTGTATCAAAAACACTGAAAGTAACAAGTTTTGATATGACCTTAAACATAATCAAAACAACAACAACAACAGCAAACAATATATTTAATCACTTTAGACCTTGAAAACATCTAAATGTCCCCTTCAGAATATCCACAATTATTTATCTGCTCATCACAATTTACAGTGACTTTTCCTCAAGGAACAGATTTTTTTAAATTAAATCTAGGAGACTGGTTCAAGATGATGGAGAAGAAAGATGTGCCCTCACTCCCTCTTGGGAGAGCACCAGACTCTAACTGCTGAACAGTCATCGACAGGAAGACACTGGAACTCAGCAAAAAAGATACCCCACCTCCAAAGACAAAGGAGAAGCCACAATGAGACAGTAGGAGGGGCACAATCACAATAAAATCAAATCCCATAACTGCCGGTGGGTGACTCACAAACCGGAGAACACTTATACCACAGAAGTCCACCCACTGGAGTGAAGGTTCTGAGCCCCACGTCAGGCTTCCCAACCTGGGGGTCCGGCAATGGGAGGAGGAATTCCTAGAGAATCAGACTTTGAAGGCTAGTGGGATTTGATTGCAGGACTTTGACAGGACTGGAGGAAACAGAGGCTCCACTCTTGGAGGGCAAACACAAAATAGTGTGTGCATTGGGACCCAGGGGAAGGAGCAGTGACCCCATAGGAGACTGAGCCAGACCTACCTCCTAATGTTGGAGGGTCTCCTGCAGAGGAGGGGTGTGGCTTTGTCTCACCATGAGGACAAGGACACTGGCAGCAGAAGTTCTGGGAAGTACTCCTTGGTGTGAGCCCTCCCAGAGTCTGCCATTAGCACCATCAAAGACCACGGGTAGGCTCCAGTGTTGGGTCACCTCAGGCCAAACAACCAACATGGAGGGAACCCAGCCCCACCCATCAACAGACAAGCAGATTAAAGATTTACTGAGCTCTGCCCACCAGTGCAACACCTCACCACCAGTCCCTCCCATCAGGAAGCTTGCACAAGCCTCTTAGACAGCCTTATCGACCAGAGGGCAGACAGCAGAAGCAAGAACTACAATCCTGCAGCCTGTGGAACAAAAACCACAGAAAAAATTCACAGAAAGATAGAGAAGATGAAAAGGCAGAGGGCTATGTACCAGATGAAGGTACAAGATAAAACCCCAGAAAAACAACTAAATGAAGTGGAGATAGGCAACCTTCTAGAAAAAGAATTCAGAATAACGATAGAGAAGATGATACAAGACCTTGATAAAAGAATGGAGACAAAGATTGAGAAGATGCAAGAAATGTTTAACAAAGACCTAGAAGAATTAAAGAACAAACAAACAGAGATGAACAATACAATAACTGAAATGAAAACTACACCAGAAGGAATCAATAGCAGAATAACTGAGGCAGAAGAACAGATAAAGTGACCTGGAAGACAGAGTGGTGGAATTCACTGCTGTGGAAAGGAATAAAGAAAAAAGAATGAAAAGAAATGAAGACAGGGTCCCAGAAGGAGAAGAGAGAGAGAAATGTCCTGAGAAAATATTTGAAGAGATTATAGTCGAAAACTTACCTAACATGGGAACGGAAATAGCCACCCAAGTCCAGGAAGCGCAGAGAGTCCCATACAGGATAAACCCAAGGAGAAATATTCCAAGACACATAGTAATCAAATTGACAAAAATTAAAGACAAAGAAAAGTTATTGAAAGCAACAAGGGAAAAACGACAAATAACATACAAGGGAACTCCCATAAGGTTAACAGCTGATTTCTCAGCAGAAACTCTACAAGCCAGAAGGGAGTGGCATGATATACTTAAAGTGATGAAAGGGAAAAACCTACAACCAAGATTACTCTACCCGGCAAGGATCTCATTTAGATTTGGTGGAGAAATCAAAAGCTTTACAGACAAGCAAAAGCTAAGAGAATTCAGCACCACCAAACCAGCTCTACAACAAATGCTAAAGGAACTTCGCTAAGTGGGAAACACAAGAGAAGAAAAGGACCTACAAAAACAAACCCAAAACAATTAAGAAAATGGTCAAAGGAACATACATATCGATAATTACCTTAAACGTGAATGGATTAAATGTTCCAACCAAAACACAAAGGCTCGCTGAATGGATACAAAAACAAGACCCATATATATGCTGTCTAAAAGAGACCCACTTCAGACCTAGGGACACATACAGACTGAAAGTGAGGGGATGGAAAAAGATAGTAAATGCAAATGGCAATCAAAAGAAAGCTGGAGTAGCTATACTCATATCAGATAAAATAGACTTTAAAATAAAGAATGTTACAAGAGACAAGGAAGGACACTACATAATGATCCAGGGATCAATCCAAGAAGAAGATATAACAACTATAAATATATATGCACCCAACATAGGAGCACCTCAATACATAAGGCAACTGCTAACAGCTATACAAGAGGAAATCGACAGTAACACAATAATAGTGGAGGACTTTAACACCTCACTTACACCAATGGACAGATCATCCAAAATGAAAATAAATAAGGAAACAGAAGCTTTAAATGACACAATAGACCAGATAGATTTAATTGATATTTATAGGACATTCCATCCAAAAACAGCAGACTACATTTTCTTCTCAAGTGCACATGGAACATTCTCCAGGATAGATCACATCTTGGGTCACAAATCAAGCCTCAGTAAATTTAAGAAAATTGAAATCATATCAAGCATCTTTTCTGACCACAACGCTATGAGATTAGAAATGAATTACAGGGAAAAAAACGTTAAAAAACACAACACATGGAGGCTAAACAATACGTTACTAGATAACCAAGAGATCACTGAAGAAATCAAAGAGGAAATCAAAAAATACCTAGAGACAAATGGCAATGAAAACACGATGATCCAAAACCTATGGCATGCAGCAAAAGCAGTTCTAAGAGGGAAGTTTACAGCTATACAAGCCTACCTAAAGAAACAACAAAAATCTCAAATAACCAATCTAACCTTACACCTAAAGGAACTAGAGAAAGAAGAACAAACAAAACCCAAGGTTAGCAGAAAGAAAGAAATCACAAAGATCAGAGCAGAAATAAATGAAATAGAAACAAAGAAAACAATAGCAAAGATCAATAAAACTAAAAGCTGGTTCTTTGAGAAGATAAACAAAATTAATAAACCATTAGCCAGACTCATCAAGAAAAAGAGGGAGAAGACTCAAATCAATAAAATTAGAAATGAAAAAGGAGAAGTTACAACAGACACCACAGAAATATAAAGCATCCCAAGAGACTACTACAAGCAACACTATGCCAATAAAATGGACAACCTGGAAGAAATGGACAAATTCTTAGAAAGGTATAACGTTCCAAGACTGAACCAGGAAGAAATAGAAAATATAAACAGACCAATCACAAGTAATGAAATCGAAACTGTGATTAAAAATCTTCCAACAAACAAAAGTCCAGGACCAGATGGCTTCACACGTGAATTCTATCAAACATTTAGAGAAAAGCTAACACCCATCCTTCTCAAACTCTTCCAAAACATTGCAGAGGAAGGAACATTCCCAAACTCATTCTATGAGGCCACATCACCCTGATACCAAAACCAGACAAAGATAATACAAAAAAAGAAATTTACACACCAATATCACTGATGAATATAGATGCAAAAATCCTCAACAAAATACTAGCAAACAGAATCCAACAACACATTAAAAGAATCATACACCATGATCAAGTGGGATTTATCCCAGGGATGCAAGGATTCTTCAATATACGCAAATCAATCAATGTGGTACACTATATTAACAAATTGAAGAAGAAAAACCATATGATCATCTTAATAGATGCAGAAAAAACTTTTGACAAAATTCAACATCCATTTATGATAAAACCTCTCCAGAAAGTGGACATAGAGGGAACTTACCTCCACATAATAAAGGCCATATATGACAAACCCACAGCAAACATCATTCTCAATGGTGAAAAACAGAAAACATTTCCTCTAAGATCAGGAACAGGACAAGGATTTCCACTCTCACCACTATTATTCAACATAGTTTTGGAAGTCCTAGCCATGGCAATCAGAGAAGAAAAGGAAATAAAAAGAATACAAATTGGAAATGAAGAAGTGAAACTGTCACTGTTTGCAGATGACATGATACTATACATAGAAAATCCTAAAGATGCCACCGAAAAACTACCAGAGCTAACCAATGAATTTGGTAAAGTTGCAGGATACAAAATTAATGCACAGAAATCTCTTGCATTCCTATACACTAATGATGAAATATCTAAAAGAGAAATTAAGGAAACACTCTCATTTACCATTGCAACAAAAAGAATAAAATACCTAGGAATAAACCTACCTAGGGAGACAAAAGACCTGTATGCAGAAAACTATAAGACACTGATGAAAGAAATGAAAGTTGATACAAACAGATGGAGAGATATACCATGTCCTTGGATTGGAAAAATCAATATTGTGAAAATGACTATACTACCCAAAGCAATCTACAGATTCAATGCAATCCCCATCAAATTACCAATGGCATTTTTTACAGAACTAGAAAAAAAATCTTAAAATTTGTATGGAGATACAAAAGACCCCAAAGAGCCAAAGCAGTCTTGAGGGAAAAAAAAAAAACGGAGTTGGAGGCATCAGACTCCCTGACTGCAGACTATACTACAAAGCTACAGTAATCAAGACAATATGGTATTGGCACAAACACAGAAATATAGATCAATGGAACAGAATTGAAAGCCCAGGGATAAACCCATGCACCTATGGTCAACTAATCTATGACAAAGGAGGCAAGGATATACAATGGAGAAAAGGCAGTCTCCTTAATAAGTGGTGCTTGGAAAACTGGACAGCTACATGTAAAGAATGAAATTAGAACACTCTCTAACACCATACAAAAAAATAAACTCAAAATGGATTAGAGACCTAAATGTAAGACCGGACACTTTAAAACTGTTAGAGGAAAACATAGGAAGAACAGTCTGTGACATAAATCACAGCAAGATCTTTTTTGATCCACCTCCTAGAGAAATGGATATAAAAACAAAAATAAAGAAATGGGACCTAATGAAACTTAAAAGCTTTTGCAAAGCAAAGGAAACTACAAACAAGACAAAAAGACATCCCTCAGAATAGGAGAAAATATTTGCAAATGAATCAATGGACAAAGGATTAACTTCCAAAATATATAAACAGCTCATGCAGCTCAATATTAAAAAAACAAACAACCCAAACCAAAAATGGGCAGAAGACTTAAATAGATATTTCTCCAAAGAAGATGTACAGATGGCCAAGAAGCACATGAAAAGCTGCTTAACATCACTAATTATTAGAGAAATGCAAATCAAAGCTACAATGAGGTACCACCTGACACCAGTTAGAATGGCCATCATCAGATATCTACAAACAACAAATGCTGGAGAGGGTGTGGAGAAAAGGGAACCCTCTTGCACTGTTGGTGGGAATGTAAATTGATACAGCCACTATGAAGAACAGTATGGAGGTTCCTTAAAAAACTAATAATAGAATTACCATATGATCCAGCAATCCCACTACTGTGCATATACTCAGAGGAAACCATAATTCAACAATACACATGCACCCCAATATTCATTGCAGCACTATTTACAGTAGCCAGGTCATGGAAGCAACCTAAATGCCCACTGACAGACGAATGGATAAAGAAGATGTGGTACATATATACAATGGAATATTACTCGGCCATAGAAAGGAACGAAAGTGGGTCATTTGTAGAGACGTGGATGAATCTAGAAACTGTCATACAAAGTGAAGTAAGTCAGAAAGAGAAAAACAAATATTGTATATTAACACATGTATGTTGAACCTAGAAAAATGGTACAGATGAACTGGTTTGCAGGGCAGAAATAGAGACACAGATGTAGAGAAGAATCGTATGGACACCAAGGGGGGAAAGTGGTGGTGGGGGTGGTGGTGTGATGAATTGGGAGATTGGGATTGACATGTATACACTAATATGTATAAAATGGATAACTAATAAGAACCTGCAGTATAAAAATATAAATAAAGAAAAAGAAAAAGAAAAAATTTTAAAAACATTAAATCTAATTACACTTTATTTGTTTAATTATCAGAAAATATCAGTATACTATTACTTATCTATATTTAAATATCTGTTTTAAAACTGATTTTTACCTGCCCAGCCATGTTAGACATTATATCCATTTTATCTTAGGATATGATATAAAACTTATGGAATGTCTCTTTACTTTGTTATCTATAAACTGTATCACATATCTGCCACCCGATTGCAAACTTGATCTTCTGCACTCAGTCACGAGGGGATACTAGGCCCCCAAAAAACCTTTTTAGTGATTTTAATATTATAATAATAACTCACTAATTTGAATAGTCATTCATTAATTTTTATTTTGTTTCTTTTTTTTTTTTTAATTTTCTTCTTTTTTTTTTTTTCGTGTGTGCCAGCCACTCTAGAAGATAGAAGATAAAGGCTTCAGAGTTTTTCTACAGGAAGTCATTGACAGAATTTTTATGCCCCTGGAATATTTCCCAGGAACACTTGATCATCTAGTAAAATTTATGTTAAGAACCATGATACTACTGATCAAAATAAGACATCTAATTACCTAACACACTTTACAATGTCTAATAAATCCATACTTTTATTATCAATCATTGATGGAAAAAAGAGAAATGTATGTGAAGACTAAGAGACATGAAAAGGACATAAAGTAGTTTCTTGAGAAATCAAGTGGCCTGCCTTATAAACAAGTGATCTTGTTGATACATTAGTGCCCAAACCTATTTATTTCTCTGAAGAAATCATGTTTTATTCAAATTATATACATGTTTTCATTCTCTAAGCTATGCATGAGGAAATCAGCCCAAAACACAATCTCAGAGTCATCAGAAAATAAGAAACTCCTTTTTCTGCTGTGATTTTTAAAAATCTTTCCTGTATTCCTACTTCACTAGAAGAATCATCTTTTTTTGAAGCCTACTTACAATAAAATCTATCTTCTCATTTTATGTTGTTAGAATCCTCAAAGACCACTTAAGGAGATTCTGACTATCCCACATGAACAAGGATCAATCAGTACTGAATCACTGGAATTCCATTACTGTACAAAATAACTCTGAAATTATAAGCCTAGAATAGAGCTATGGGTGTTCAACCCTTCATAACAGACTGATTTCTGAAATTATTAGCCTAGAATAGAGCTATGGGTGTTCAACCCTTCATGACAGACTGATTACTGCCTTCACACTTCTGGAATAGAGTCACAGCCTATATTCCTACAAATACCCAACAATTTAAATAATTACACCTATGAGCTCTTTTCTGAAAGTTTGCCCCATAAGTCCTTTATCATAAGTGTCAGCAATCTGTTAAAAATCCATGGTTTTTGCTCCTTGTTCTGTTGTTATAGCAACCATCATACCATAGACATATGCAAAGAAAAGAACACCACCTAACAAGTAACATCAAATTGTCGTGACAAATGCTATGTTAAATACAAAATGGCAAACCAATTTCTAACTGCTAAAGTATAAAATCAAGGTACAGCCATACTTTCAGATCTCTTTTAGCAAATATGTATAATGGTGATGGTGGTAGTGTTGGTAGTGATGGGATGGATGGGAAAGCAGAGTTTGGAAGAGATAAGAGAAGAACATATTAGACACTTATGTAAAATGAGTTTGTGCAAAAGTTAATATTCAGTGTTAATTGAGACCATCCAGGCATTGAAAGACTACTAATTATAAAGTGAGTAGCTCCTATGCAAATATAAATTATGAGATCTGTGTTTTACCCATCTAATAAAAAACTCACCTCTTTTGTGCATCTTTCAGTTTGAAGAGATATTTGTAAAATATCCCTTATGGCTAGTCTGATGAGTTATTCCACTAAAGCTAGGAAAATCTTAATGTGGCTCCTTGGGGTTCTAGAGCAAGATCATGCCATGAGCAGGGGAGAATTACACGCCATTCAGAAAACAGCTCTTGGCATGCTACCAGGCACACAGGTAAAGAAAGATCTGACTGTGAGGCAATAAGTGACCATCTGGCTAGAGCTGCTCATCGTAAGTTGAATTTTCTCAGACCTACCAAGTCATAAGATCAAGTATGCCCAGCAACAATTCACTGTAAGATGGAAATGGAATATATGGAAGCAAGCATGAGCATGGGCCAGAGGGCACAAATAAACTACAAGAGTAAGTATCCCAGATCCACTAAACACTTTCATGGGCCCTCATCCTCACCTTACATCTATAGCCATAGAGGTGGAGGGGCAGAGTATTCCCTTTGTGACGAGCTGATGGAGGATGAAAAAGACCAAGCTTAGTTTATGGATAGGTTGGCTCAGTGTGTGGGTGCAAGCTAAAAAAGGCTGCTGTACACTGTAATCCTTTTGAGGGCTGGCTCCAAAATTCAGCCGTGAAGGAAAATCCTCCCAATAGGCAGAGCGTTATAGAGTGCGTACTCTTTGTTTAGAAGTGACCTAAAATAATAATATACATAGACTCCTGGGTAATGGTGAATGGCTTAGCCGCATATTTAAAGGGCCTGTGAAAAGAAATACTTGAAGATCAGGGATAAGAAAGTCTGGAGAAGAGGCATGGGGATGACCTAAGGAAGTGGACATAAAATATGCAGATCTTTGTATCACATATCAACACCCAACAAGGATCACCTATAATGAAAGAGGCACTAACTTACCAAGGAGGCAGAATGACTCAGCTAATTGACATCATCCTGCCTCTGTCTGCAGCCATTCTTGTGCTAGCACAATGGACTCTTGGAGCAGACATGTTCACAGTGATGAAGGCTTATGTGCAGGGCTTATGTGGGCTCCCATTCACCATGGTTGATCTAGCTACTGCTGCTGTCAAATACTCAACCTGCCCCATATATAGCCTGATCCCTAGAAGAGACCAATCAGTCAGTTGGAATGAACTTGAAAGCAACAGGCTCAGTTGGAAGATCACAGAGTGCCCTTTAGAAACCCATCATGGGACCAAGCTATTACTCTGGGTCTATACTTGAAAGTTTTGATTTCCATTTGATAGTCAGATGTTAGAGATATTTACTTTCATTTTCCCTATTAACAATTAATATTTAGCTTGATAGTTTTCACCAAATAAAATGCTGCTGAGTCTTGCTCACTAAAATCGAAACCATCCAAATTGAAATCAGTCATCAATCAGTCCAACGTGTGACTAAATCATTTTGGTTAGATCTGGGTATTAATGAGACCAAAGTTGAAGTCACTGACCTTTTTAAAAATTTTATTTTAAGAAGGCATGTTTTATTTTTAGAATATGTGCAGCAGAAGCTACCTGGTATACATCATCCATCTTCTGCTTGCCACTCTAATCCGGAGTCAAATTGGTATAATAAGTAGATTTACTTCCTCCTCCTTCTAGCCCTAGGTTATGGAACTCCTTAATGTTACTCCTTGGTGACCCATATTTCTGATGTTGAACTCAAACTAGGTCAGTGCCCACTACTCTTAAGTTTAACATAAGACTGGTGTACTATGACAGAACCATGCCTTAGACATATCAAGCACTCAAAAGATGTTTGTTAAATGAATTAATATGAATAAATAATTTCACAAAACAGTATTCGTAGGAGCTTCAGAAAATATTTTAAAATCATTTCTATCCCCTATCTTCCACACCTAATCAATCATTCTTTTACCTCCTGACTATGTCCATCTATAATCCATCTACTTCTCTTCAGTTCCACAGCCACCCAATCAACTATTCTTTTACCTCCTGAATATGTCCATCTTTAATCCATCTACTTCTCTTCAGTTCCACAGCCAGCACCTAGTCTCTACCACTATCGTCTATTGCTTGCAGTACTGCTAATTGGTTTTAGGTCCCCTCCAATGTATCATTTACAGGGCAGTTAAGTGATTGTAAAGTGAAAATCTGATCACTTTATACCCCTGCTTAAAACACTTTAATGACTGCTCATTGCTCTTAGGATAAAGACCAACATACTTTCAGAGCCTTTGAGATCCTCCAGACCTGTCTTCTGCCCACCTCTCTGGCAATGGTGGTTCTAGAGTTCTATTAGGGCCAACGACCTGAAAAGTGAGGTCTGGATACCTCTCTAGAAGCTGAAATTAAGCAGCAAACACTCTGCTTTTCCGATTTAATCCAAGGGATCAATCCAAGGTAGTTTCTGTAGCTAATGGTCTCTTAGGATGCAGCTGCTTTCCAGCTATACTCCCTTCCACTCTTCCTCATTCTCATTCTGCTCTATCTTTGCTAGCTTTCTTTCAGTTCTCAGAAGTTCCCAAGCTCCTTCCATCAGGACCTTTTTGTTTGTCACTCTTTCTACCTAGAGCCATTTTATTGTTCTAAATATTACTCATCCTTCAATTCTCAGATTAAATGTCATTTCCTCAGGGAAAACTTTCTTGGACTAGGATGGTTCCCCAAATCATAGGCTCTGGTCTTCAAACATGTAGCCTAGTCTCTCCCATTAGACCAAAAGCTTTGGGAATGCAGGAGCAATGTTTGTCTTGTTCACTGTAGTCTTCCTAGTGCTAAGCTCAGTGCCTGACTCATTCCACCCATGTTTGTTGAATGAATGAAGTGCATTTCAGTTTGCACTGCAGTTGGAAGATACTTTATTGATAACGAAATTGGGTCATAGGATGGTTGCTAGTATTGCTCATGGTCTTATAAGTTAATTAACAGCAATATCAGAAGTGGAATGCTATACAGAACATTGATTCTGGATCCAGAAAGCTTTATACATATGAACTCATTTAATCCCCCTACAGCTATATGAAATAGGTACCATTAAGTTAACGTACCTGAGGTTACACAGAGATGAGTGATGGAACCAGGACTTGAACCGCTTTGACTCTAGGTGGAAATGACCATTCCAAATGCACCAGTAGAACTGAGAAAACAGACAGAATATAGCCTCACCACAGGCAGAGAGAAAATAAGCAGGTAAAACAACAAAGGGCAAGGATAGTGGTAAGAATTCAAGGGCAGACCATGCTGAACAAATATATTCTTTTAAACTGAATGTGTATCTTGTGAAGTTACATGTGTTCAGATGTGTCCTGTTAATTTGGTTACTACCATCTGTGTCCCAAAGTAAGGATGGAGGTGTATATTGTGGCTGAGGAAGTTGGAGGAATAATAGTACTTCAGATTTGATGTGAAGAGCTGTTGACATCTGGATGCTCCTTCTGGGCGAGAAAGTCCCCCAGGTGTGGAGCTTGAGGCTGTGACATGAGTGGGGCTAAGAGACCACCTGCTGCATATCACCTCTTACAAAGACACTCGGCAACATTTTCAAAGCCAAATGGAGAAAACATTTGTGTTTCAGAGAAAAAGGGGAAGAAGGAGGGAGAGAGGAGAATATGACAAAGAGTAAAAGAGGATAGAGAAAAGAGAGAGCTGAGGAGAGACAAGGAAAGACAGGATGAACAACAGAGTATGAGACAAGGCAGCATTTGCAGTATAAGTTTTAATGATTGTCAAAAGAACTTTCTCAGAGATTTCATTCATTTAGAATGTGAGTGATAGGATAACTGGGTTTTGTCTTTATTAATATTTCTACTGCTCTTTCTAAACATACCACTTTAAGACAGCAAAAACAGGAATAACTACAATCCTGTGGAATGAAAACCACAATCACAGAAAGTTAGACAAAATGAAACAGGAGAGGATTATGTCCCAGATGAGGAACAAGATAAAATCCCAGAAAAACAACAAAATGAAGGGGAGATTGGCAAACTCCCGAAAAAGAATTCAGAATAATGATAGTGAAGCTGATCCAGGATCTCAGAAAAAGAATGGAGGCAAGGATTGAGAAGATGCAAGAAATGTTTAACAAAGACCTAGAAGAACTAAAGAACAAACAAACAGAGATGAACAGTACAACAACTGAAATGAAAAATACACTAGAAGGAATCAGTAGCAGAATAACTGAGGCAGAAGAACAGATAAGTGACCTGAAAGATAGAATGGTAGAAATCACTGCCTCAGAACAGAATAAAGGAACAAGAATGAAAAGAAATTAAGACAGTATAAGAGACCTCTGGGACAACATTAAATGCACAAACATTCGCATTATAGAGGTCCCAGAAGGAGAAGAGAGAGAGAAAGAACCTGAAAAAATATTTGAAGAAATAATAGCTGAAAACTTCCCTAACATGAGAAAGGAAACAGTCATCTAAGTTTAGGAAGTGCAGAGAGTCACAGGCAGGATAAAGCCAAGGAGGAACACACTGAGACACATAGTAATCAAATTGACAAAAATTAAGACAAGGAAAAAATATTAAAAGCAACAACAGAAAAACAACAAATAACATACAAGGGAACTCCCATAAGGTTATCAGCTGATTTCTCAGCAGAAACTCTGCAGGCCAGAAGGGAGTAACCCAATATATTTAAAGTGATAAAAGGGAAGAACATACAACCAAGAATACTCTACCCAGCAGGGCTCTCATTTAGAGTTGATGGAGAAATCAAAAGCTTTACAGACAAACAAAAGCTAAGAGAATTCAGCACCACGAAATCAGCTTTGCAACAAATGCTAAAGGAACTCCTCTAGGCGGAAAAGAGACCAGCAACTTAAAACAACCTTGTACCTATATAGACTGCTATATCAAAACGTTGTGGGAACAGCAAACCCAAAAACTACAACAGATACATACACAAAAAGAAAAAGCAACCCAAACACAACACTAAAGCTGGTCATCAAACCACAAAAGAAGAGCACAAAAGAGGAAGGAAAGAAAAAACACATACAAAAACAAACCCAAAACAATTAAGAAAATGGCAATAGGAACATACATATTGATAATGACCTTAAATGTAAACGGATTAAATGCTCCAGCCAAAAGACATAGACTGGCTGAATGGATACAAAAACAAGACCCATATATATGCTGTCTACAAGAGACCCACTTCAGACCTAGGTACACATACAGACTGAAAGTGAGGGGCTGGAAGAAGGTATTCCATGCAAATGGAAATCAGAAGAAAGCTGGAGTAGCAATACTCATATCAGACAAAATAGACTTTAAAATAAAGAATGTTACAAGAGAAAAAGAAGGACACTATATAATGATCAAGGGATCAATCCAAGAAGATAAAACAATTATAAATATATATGCACCCAACATAGGAGCACCTCAATACATAGGCAAATACTAACATCCGTAAAGGGAGAAATGGACAGTAACACAATAATAGTGGGGGATTTTAACACACCACTTTAATCAATGGACAGATCATCCAGACAGAAAATCAATAAGGAAACACAGGCCTTAAATGACACATAAGACCAGAAGTACTTAGTTGATATTTATAAAGCATTCCATCCAAAAGCAGCAGAATACATATTCTTCTCAAGTGCACATGGCACAGTCTCCAGGATTGACCACATGCTGAGCCACAAAGTGAGCCTCAGTAAGTTTAAGAAAATTGAAATTGTATCAAGAATCTTTTCTGACCAGAGTGCTATGAGATTAGAAATAAACTATAAGAAAAAAACTGCAAAAAACACAAATACCTGGAGGCTAAACAATATGCTACTAAACAACAAATGGATCACTGAGGAAATCAAAAAACACCTAGAGACAAATGAAAATGAAAGAACAATGATCCAAAACCTATGGGATGCAGCAAAAGCAGTTCTAAGAGGGAAGTTTATAGCAATACAATCCTACCTCAGGAAACAAGAAAAATCTCAAATAAACAACCTAACCTTACACCTAAAGCAACTAGAGAAAGAAGAACAAACAAAACCTAAAGTTAGTAGGAGGAAAGAAATCATAAAGATCAGAGCAGAAATAAATGAAATAGAGACAAAGAAAACAATAGCAAAGATCAATAAAACTAAAAGCTGGTTCTTTGAGAAGATAAACAAAATTGATAAACCTTTAGCCAGACTCATCAGAAAAAAGGGAGAGAACTTGAATCAATAAAATTAGAAATGAAAAAGGAGAAGTTACAGTGGACACCACAGAAATACAAAGGATCATAAGAGACTACTACAAGCAACTTTATGCCAATAAAATGGACAACGTGGAAGAAATGGACAAATTCTTAGAAAGGTATAGCCTTCCAAGACTGAACCAGGAAGAAATAGAAAATATGAACAGACCAATCACAAGTAACGAAATTGAAACTGTGATTAAAAATCTTCCAACAAACAAAAGTCCAGGACCAGATGGCTTCACAGGTGAATTCTATCAAACATTTAGAGAAGAGCAAACACCCATCCTTCTCAAACTCTTCCAAAAACTTGTGGAGGAAGGAACACTCCCAAACTCATTCTATGAGGCCACCATCACCCTGATACCAAAATCAGACAAAGATACTACAAAAAAAGAAAATTACAGACCAATATCACTGATGAATATAGATGCAAAAATCCTCAACAAAATACTAGCAAACAGAATCCAACAACACATTAAAAGAATCATACACCATGATCAAGTGGGATTTATCCCAGGGATGCAAGGATTCTTCAATATACACAAATAAATCATTGTGATACACCATATTAACAAATTGAAGAAGGAAAACCATATGATCATCTCAATAGATGCAGAAAAAGCTTTTGACAAAATTCAACACCATTTATGATAAAAACTCTCCAGAAAGTGGACATAGAGGGAACTTACCTCAACATAATAAAGGCCATATATGACAAACCCACAGCAAACATCATTCTCAATGGTGAAAAACTGAAAGCATTTCCTCTAAGATCAGGAACAAGACAAGGAAGTCCACTCTTGCCACTTTTATTCAACATAGGTTTGGAAGTCCTAGCCATGGCAATCAGAGAGGAAAAAGAAATAAAAGGAATCCAAATTGGAAAAGAAGTTAAATTGTCACTGTTTTCAGATGACATGATATTATACATAGAAAGTCCTAAATACACTACCAGAAAACTACTAGAGCTCATCAATGAATTTGGTAAAGTTTAAGGTTAAAAATTAATACACAGACATCGGTTGCATTTCTATACACTAAAAACAAAAGATCAGAAAGAGAAATTCAAGAAATAATCCCATTTACTATCACATCAAAAAAAAAAAAAAAAAAAAAACCCAGGAATAAACCTACCTGAGGAGACAGAAGACCTGTACTCTGAAAACTATAAGATGCTGATGAAAGAAATTGAAGACAACACAAACAGATGGAAAGATATACCATGTTCTTGGATTGGAAGAATCAATATTGTCAAAATGCCTATGCTACCCAAGGCAATCTACAGATTCAGTGCAATTCCTATCAAATTACCAATGGCATTTTTCACAGATCTAGAACAAAAAGTCTTAAAATTGTATGGAGACACAAGAGACCCCAAATAGCCAAAGCAATCTTGAGAAAGAAAAGCAGAGCTGGAGGAATCAGGCTTCCTGACTTCAGACTATACTACAAAGCTGTAGTCATCAAAACAGTATGGTAATGACACAAAAATAGAAATATAGATCAGTGGAACAGGATTGAAAGCCCAGAAATAAACCCATGCACCTACAGTCAATTAATCTACAACAAAAGAGGCAAGACTATACAATGGTGGAAAGACAGTCTCTTCAATAAATGGTGCTGGGAAAACTGGACAGCTACATGTAAAAAAAAAAAAGAAATTAGAACAGTCTTTAATATCATACACAAAAATAAGCTCAAAATGGCTTAAAGACCTATATGTGAGACTGGACACTATAAAACTCTTAGAGGAAAACATAGGCAGAATACTCTCTCACATAAATCGCAGTCATATCTTTTTCGATCCACCTCCTAGAGTAATGGAAATAAAAACAGAAATAAACAAATGGGACCTAATTAAACTCAAAAGCTTTTGCACAGCAAAGGAAACCATAAACAAAATGAAAAGACAACATACAGATTGGGAGAAAATATTTGCAAGTGATGTGATTGACAAGGGATTAGTCTCCAAAATTTACAAACAGCTGATGCGGCTTAATATCATCAAAACAAACAATTCAATCAAAAAATGGGCAGAAGACCAAATATACATTTCTCTAAAGAAGACATATGGATGGCCAAGAGGCACATGAAAAGATGTTCAACATCGCTAATTATTAGAGAAATGCAAATCAAAACTACAATGAGGTACCAACTCACACCAGTCAGAATGGCTATCATCAAAAAAATCCACAAACAATAAATGCTGGAGAGGGTGTGGAGAGAAGGGAACCCTCCTAGAATGTTTGTGGCAAAATAAACTGGTACAGCCACTATGGAGAACATCATGGAGGTTCCTTAAAAAACTAAAAATAGAGCTACCATATGATCCAGCAATCCCACTCTTGGGCATATATCTGGAGGAAAACATGGTCCGAAAGTATACATGCACCCCAATGTTCATTGCAGCACTGTTTACAATAGCAAAGACATGGAAGCAACCTAAATGTCCACCGACAGAGGAATGGATAAAGAAGATATGGTACATATATACAGTGGAATATTACTCAGCTATTAAATAGTGAAATAATGCCATTTGCTGCAACATGGATGGACCTAGAGATTGTCATACTGAGTGAAGTAAGTCAGACAGAGAAAGAGAAATATCGTATAGTATCGCTTATATGTGGAATCTAAAAAGAAATGATACACATGAACTTATTTACAAAACAGAAACAGACTCACAGACTTAGAGAACAAACTTATGGTTACCAGGAGAGGAAGAGATAGTTAGGGAGTTTGGTGTTGACATGTATATACTGCTGTATTTAAAAGGGATAACCAACAAGGACCTACTGTATAGCAGGGAACCCTGCTCAATATTATGTAACCACCTAAATGGGAAAAGAATTTGAAAAAGAACAAATACATGTATATGTATAACAGAACCATTTTGCTGTACACCTCAAACTATCACAACATTGTTAATCAACTATACTCCAATATAAAATAAAAAGTTAAAAAAAAAACCACTTCAAAAATAGTAATGTCATCTTTATAATCATCATTGTCAGTCTCACTCTGTCTCTTTTAAATATATTGGTTAAATACACTATTTATGAAGTTGTACTTGTGGATTAGCCTGTCACTTCTCCTAGACCCCCTGAAGCTTCCTTCTAGAAGCTCGATATTTATGCTGTACCCCAGACCTCAGGCCTCTTAGATATCTAGTCCTTTGATACTCTGTGAGTTGGGTAAAGGGTTAGGCCTGGATCAGAATGATCTTATCACCATTTCTAGTAAGACCAGGACTTACCTCACTATAGACTCTATTTTTGAGTACTAAGGCAGCATGTGCTTATAAAAGTGAACACATATACACAATTTTTAGCATAAACTATGAACTAGTTAGACTTTTAGGTAACTCAGTTTGAATAGAACAACACCAGAGAGGCGTGGGATTCTGATACTAAGAGGGAGAATGTAGTGTGGCATTCAATCAGATGTGAGGGGGAAAAGCAAAGCTCAAAACTGGAGAGTTTGTCCATGTACCATATATAAATTGGGAGTTGTGTTGTCTTCTCCCAAATCCCTTCTAATAATATAGGTGTCATGTGCAGTACAGTTGGTGTATTTCACAGGTGAATATTATAATCCTACAAAAGCATTTTGAGACTGCAGGATGTGAGTCATGACAAAAATCTCAAGAATTATTATCCTTTCTCTTCCACCCAGGAGGGCTCAATTTTTGCATTCATCTATAGCAATGTACATTATGAAGAACAAATAAAATGAAATAAGATGAAAGCAATATCAAAATGCAAAATATAAAACCAAGCATAAAGTACTAATTTCTTCAGTTAAATTATATTGTTCATTTTTAATGGAATGATTGAAGATATAAAATCTGACATTACATTTTTAAAAAATCAAACTGGGAAGCTCAAAATTTATCTTAATACTTTCTCTTTGTATTCTAAATTTCCTTCATAATGGAATGTATATTTGAAATCTATTTGGCCTGCTTGTCAATTTATTTTGTATTGATCTGATTTCATGTAGTGAATTATTATTTTTTGCTTATTTAACTAGTTCTCAACATGTTACAAAGCAGACTATCCCCCCAATCAAATCTGCTACAAATATAGTTTTTACTTCTGTATTATACAGAAACTAGGTTATTAACAAATTTATTCTAATTAAAATTTATTTAGTAAATGCCAGTTATTGACTTATTCCAAACCTATTTTTATATAGACAGGCTACTACTATTTAGTACATATTAGCAAACTCCTTGGAGTTGTTTTCTTTATGACAATTACATATCATTTTAATCTTACATGTAATGGGTCAAAATTTCTTATTTTTCAATTCAGTTGCCATCACTACAACAATGATACTTACTTTCTTGGGTATATTTTCTTCCTTCTGTTTCTTTTCTTTCACTCCTTCTTCCTGTGTGGTTTATTTTTATTTGTTTTCTCCTATTCATTTGAACTTTACCAACCTTGAACTTGATTATATTTAGCCTTCATATATGTACCTTCAATCTAGAAAAGGATGCTAGTTTCTAAAGACTGCATATGTTACATCTTTGTGTCTGGGCCTGCTCCAAATATGAGATTATTTTAAACAGGAATTAGTTGATTATCAAAAGTAATATAATACTTACCAGTAACTATTTGATCTTTATGATACTCAGGGGCTAAAGTGCTTGCTCAGGAAAAAAATTAAATTAAATCCATAAATATAAATAATATATTTAGATAAAAATATAGCCACATAAATCAATTCACAAGCAGTATATTGTACTAGTTCCTAATGGTGCTTTGTGGCACACAACTGTGGTTTGAGGTATCAAAAAATACTGAAACTCCATTGCAGTCCTGGGTCTGCAGAGCTTCCCTCTCATCTCCAGTAACTTAGCGATCATTTGAATCTTTGTCAGTTGAAAGGCAGGAGATTGTGCAATATCTTGCTTAGGTGTCACCGTATTGGTTGAGCCCCTGGTTTGTGGGACAGGTCTGCCCACCTATCCTGCTATGGTAGTCAAGTGCATAAGGATGACCTAGCATCAGAATCAGGTTCTTTCATTGTGCTGTTGACTTAACTAGCATGTCTTTCTGAATTTTAGAACTTTTTGTTTTGTTTTGTTTTTTCACATCTTTATTGGAGTATAAATGCTTTATAATGTTGCGTTAGTTTCTGCTGTACAACAAAGTGAATCAGCTATATGTATACATATATCCCCATATCCCCTCCCTCTGCGTCTCCCTCCCACCCTCCCTATCCCACCCCTCTAGGTGGTCACAAAGCATTGAGTTGATCTCCTTGTGCTATACAGCAGCTTCCCACTAGCCATCCGTTTTACATTTGGTAGTGCATATATGTCAATGCTACTCTCTCACTTCATTCCAGCTTTCCCATCCACCCCGTGCCCTCAAGTCCGTTCTCTACATCTGCGTCTTTATTCCTGCCCTGCCACTAGGTCTCTGCATGCCTCGTACCTGACCAACGTGTGTGTGTGTGTTTTGCCTGTGTGTATGTGTTAATGTGGTTAATGTGGTTATCCTGCTAGCTCTGACCTTCTTAACACCCTTTTCTTCAATCCTTTCTTTAGGCAGTTGATCTGCTGAATATTCTGATGACTGCATGTCCTCAAGTTGCCTGAATATCCAGGAATTTAAAAATCTGACTCTTCTGTTCTGAAAAAGCATAGGTCCAGTTTGATACTTTACTTTTAGGGAATCACACGGATAAGTCATTTGGGAGGGAGAGGTAACACTGCACTTTGCTAGACATTTCCCTCCTTTCTGAGTCCATCCTACCATGTCTGGCTTTGTGTGTCTCATCATCCTCTCATCTCCAGTGGTCAGAGCTAACTGGTAACTGAGGCAAAAGAGCTGAGCTTTCATATTCCTGCACTGGGCAGTCCTTGACTTCAGGCTGCTGGGCAGTTTCTGTGCTCAGGGAAGCTGGGCAAGGGATCCCAGTAGCCCAATGGCAGTTCTCTGAAGAAGGTTGCCTGTGCCAGCCTTCAGGAGTAAAGCATACAAACCAGGGAGATGGATACCCAGAATCCGTAAAAGGGATCTAGAGGCATCTGGATGAAGTGACACCGTGACCACTACACTAACTCCCATGGCAGTTAGTGCCTGAAGTAGATGCATGAAAGCATCTACATGCCCCTAGGAAATGAAGAGAAAGGGAATTGGCATTTCCTTACGCATCTGAACTTGTTCATTCTTTAAAGAGACATTTATGGTGACCAGTTTATGGCATTTATAAAATTTGTTTTCCATTGAAATTGTCATTTGTAAATTTGCAGATACATCCTAATTCAGAATTTTAACTGTTTATTCAACAAAAGAAGGAAATATTTACTTTGAAAAAAAACCCTCTGGGGGACTTCCCTGCTGGTCCAGTGGTTAAGACTCTGCACTTCAAATGCAGGGGGCATGGGTTCGATCCCTGGCTGGGGAACTAGAATCCCACATGTTGCGTGGCGTGGCCAAAAAAAAAAAAAAAAACCCTCTGTAGGTTGTAGAAAAACCATAGTAATGTATGTGACTGTCTGGTGGGATGATTATCTGTTGATGATTGCCTCTGGCTGTTGACCAATTTTGCATCACTGTAACAAATTCATCTCAGTATTTTGATTGTCTGTATATGTGTCTACTCTTTGAATTCTCCTTTGAACCAGTTGCAAAATCTTAGTGGTTCCCTTACAAACTAGTCTGGTTGAATAAAACCTTTGACACTTAAAAATGAAATTTTTTCTACAGGTTCTTTATTAATAAATCTCAGTGTAGAAGAACAAGGTCCCCAAATGACCCATATGATTAAAAGTGCAAATTTACTCCAACCTGGGATAAAAAACAAATGGCAGGCCTCAACTATCTAGGCCATAGAAATTTAGTGTGATTAAAATGCTTTTATCACACAACTGTAGTGCTGAACCATATTTGATTAACTCCTTTGTTTATGTCATTGGGACAAAATATGTGCTATGACTGCAGCCAATAGACTGCATCATAATACAGTTTAGGGTCAGAACATCAAAAATAACAACAAAATAGGAACAATGTTTTAAAATCAAGTGACTGAATCAAGGTACATTTTTTTTTAAAGCAAAAAGTGCTAAAAATATTCCTGATACTTCAAAAACAAGATTATATATAATTTAGCTGCACATTTTAGTCTATTCTCTTTGTATGCATGATGGCCTATTCTTCACACTCTCCCAACTTATACTTGCTTTACCCCCATTAAATTATGTGCTATGTAGGTATAAAAAAATAGTAGTATCTAAGTAATAGACATGCATTTTTTTAAAAATTAACAAACACCATGATAATAACAACTGAAATGTTTTCCTCTCAGAGGACAATGGAATTGCAAGGCATTCCATTCACAAATATTATAGTTCAATAGAAACTTTATACACATACCCCCAAAAGTCTATACCAGATTAGGCCACTTTACTAAATCACTAAAATTAGAAGTAATGAAAACATTATCATAATTTTTTAGAGCCTTAAAAGTCTGAGGCACTCTGGGAAAGATGTTCTCATACAAGTAGAACATGTCAGAGATATCAAGTTATCTTACAAGAAAGTCACCAGATACCCAGTAATCAAGTACACTCTAAATGACAGTGACTCTGATTTGATATGACTTCACTGGATGCACTCCCATTTGGACTGAACTACTGAAAGGAACACAGATATTGGGCAGCTAAGGTGGGCCTGCCCTCCTCCCTGGTATTATACTGGGAATTTAGGAAATTAGTCTGAGTTGCTTATTGTAAATCACTATGCTCCTAAGGCCATCAATTCTCTTTATAAATTGCTGTTTCAACATAATTTGACAAAACTCAAGTGATTGTAGCTAAATAGCCTGGAATGGGAAAGGAATGGGAAATATAAATCAGCTTAGCTATCTTTACGTAACTGAGTGGCAAACAACAGAATCTTAATGTCAGCATTCCCAGTTTCCAGTAGTTATAAACACAGCCTTCCGCTTCCTAATGAACTACCACTTTGGCTCTACAGCACTGCTCATTCTCTCATATTTCTGGTACCTGCATTTTGTTCTATTTGTTTTACTCTGGCTGTTTGGGGTTCTAAGAGAATCTACTTAGAAGGGTCTTGGCATTCATAGGTTTAATATTTAGGAATATGAAAAGCTGTGGAAAGTATTGATAAGTAGGTGTTAGTGCCAATGAAAATATTTAGAGTAATCAGATTTTTCTTTATGTATCATATTCAGTGAATGCACAGCAGACAGTATTTTATTATTTTTTAAATTTAATTTTATTTATTTATTTTGTATACAGCAGGTTCTTATTAGTCATCCATTTTATACACATCAGTGTACACATGTCAATCCCAATCTCCCCATTCATCCCACCACCACCCCCACCCTGCCACTTTCCCCCCTTGGTGTCCATACGTTTGTTCTCTCCATCTGTGTCTCTATTTCTGCCTTGCAAACCGGTTCATCTGTACCATTTCTCTAGATTCTACATATATGTGTTAATATACAATATTTGTTTTTCTCTTTCTGACTTACTTCACTCTGTATGACAGTCTCTAGGTCCATCCATGTCTCTACCAATGACCCAGTTTCATTCCTTTTTATGGCTGAGTAATATTCCATTGTATATATGTACCACATCTTCTTTACCCATTCATCTGTCGATGGGCATTTAGGTTGCTTCCATGACCTGGCTATTGTAAATAGTGCTGCAATGAACATTGGGGTGCATGTGAGCAGACAGTATTTTATTTCCAGGCTTGTTACCTGCAGAATTTTTCCTTGGGGAACTGACAGAACACTGTCAGTTCTCTGAAATATGTCAACATTAATGGAGCATTGAGAGAGCATGGCTAAATAATTACTGGTTTGCTCATCTCAGCCGGGGAGCTCATTTTTCTCTGTCTTACATTCAAAGTCCTTTGAAAGTCTGTTTACTTAATCACTATATGGAACATATAGAATCATGCAAACTAGTTGAAGAGACAGATTCTCACAAGTGGCCAAACTTAGTTGTTCATTATTTCAAGGCAATTAATTCTATTTCAGGCTCAATGATACTGGTAGTTATTAGTGCTATCTGTCAAATATTCCTGTTTCTGCCCCATTCTGGGCACATGGCAGGTTCACAATTTTATGCCCTTTATTGCTAGGAAGAAAACCATATGACAAGTTCTGCACAATGAGTTATAAGTAAAATGGTGTTTGTCACTTTTGGGTTGGAATTCTTGGTTTTCACAGTGAGACCCTCCAGATCTTGCTCTTTCCTTCTGCATGGTGATGGATAATTTTAAGAAAGATAGTGGCTGTTCTATCAACCTGAGTCCCTGAGGGACAAGGATGAACTGAATCCCCCAAACCCACCTCACTGTCCTCAAATGGATATGAAACATGAGCAAGGAATTAATCTTTGTTGTTTTAAGCCACTGAGCTTTTAAGGTTGATTGGTACTACCTTTACTGATATCTATACTCATGCAGAAGTAAAGTTACAAATTACTAGTTGGATGTGACAGGAGAAGGAGAAGGAAAATACTTCAGGGCAGTGCATATCTGACCACAGAGATTGTTGGACAACCTGCCTCCAATTTCACAATCTTTACTTGCTCAAACTCGCATTAAGATTCCTTTAATAGTGGCATGCTTCAGCACCGTGTGCCACTAATAACATGCTTCTCAGATAGCTTCCCAATGGGGCTCTATGCACAAGATAACATAGAAAGGCCTAAAAATAATATGGTTAAAATATGTTGATGCTTTGAAGTGAGTTCTCTGCAATTTCTAAATTTAATTCAAGTCATCACACTGTTGCTTTGCAACCTCCTGGTGGCGCTTCCCACCTGAAACTGGTCCTGGTACTCAGTACTGCTGTCCTCCGAGGGCAGGTAGAGACCTAAGAAGGAGGTAGATCACTCCAGGTTGGTAAGTGGTAGGTTTAATAAACAACTTACATAGAAGACTTGTCTTGGGTGGCCACAAGTTAAGTAGATCTCCACACCCACTGCCAGAATCTTAAAAAGTTTATGTAGAGGCTTAACTGAGTCCAGTCACGTACATAGTCCAAATGGTCTCATCACCACATTATTATCTCAAGGCTGTATCCTTGGGGGAGCATCTGGGAGTGGAGAAGGCATGTGGAACACACATTCCAAGGACAGGGGTGAGGAGCCTCCAATGCCTGCGTCCAGCTTGTGGGTCAGACCTGCAATCACATCTCTTGACGACCTCCCCCAACTCACACTCAGCACAGCGGTGGAGACAAACATCGTGTAAAATACATCTTTATACTCAAGAGCGCAAACTTGTGGATGAAAAAATCCACGTATTTTTCTAAGTGTTTTGTGCTATGGACTTAAAATACATTTTCTCAATGAATTCTGAAAACTTTTTTGCGATCTGGCATTGTGATCTCCATGAACTGGTAATGTTGACAATTTACTATTTTCATGTACAAAGCATTATGCTAGGTGCTTTATATACATTGACATATATAAATTTACCATAGCAAGTCCATGAAGAGGAAGCTGAGATTCAGAGAATTTAAGAAAGCTAATTTCAAAGCCTGTAATGGCTCAATATTGCAGTGGGTGCTATGGAGGGATTATGCTCATTTGGAATTTAGCAGCTGTTAGAAAGATGACTAACACAGACATTTCCTGATATGAAACTGAGAAAACCTCTGGCAAAGCTAAGTAAATATAGCCAGTAATTTCCTTTTGTAAAACACTATTTCCTCTGAGATTTTCCCCATTATCCGTCGGTTGCAACCATAGCATCTATTCAGTGGTATGAATAGTCATTAACTTTATTTAGCAAAAACATTATTACACATTAACTGAGGGCCAGGTATCTTCATCCCTTTTTCTGTGCCCTAGATCTCGGCAGCTCTTGCGTCCACCTATGATCCTCTCAATTCAGTATCTTTAAATCTTTCCATCTCATTTACTCAACTTGTACCTGGGGCTGAGAATGCAATCATCTGAGAATATTTTTCAGTAGTACAAGAAGGACATCACTTCATCTTTATTTGCAGGTGATATTTCTCCTAACTTAATTGAACCCATAAAATGTAAGGAGGTAACTGGAGAAGCACAGATACTATGAAACTGAATTTAGAATGTAGACTCAAGAAATGCTAGGGCCTTAAAAGCAGAAAAGGGCATCCCTGACATGGGTAAAATCTTTTTATTCATGCTCAGTTTTCTGCTATGTTTCCCAAAGGTGTCTCTTTCTGTAAGTACACTGCTTTGCAACTACCTCTATCAGCTCTTTCTCAGGTTTGGTGGTTTCTCCATTCTCATCACCATTTGCTTAGCTCCAGCACTCACAACCTCCATGCCATCAGAATCTCTTCACTCTGGTTCATTTTCTGCAACATAGTCTGAACTGGCATCCTAAAACTAAATCTAGTCACGTTTCTTTCATCCTTCAGATATTTGTTGGCTTCCCACTACCCGTAAGGGGGAAATAATTATGCATCACAGCCTGACATACAAGACACTTTGCAACTCAATTCAGTCCCAGCTTTCTTCTTGATCCTCCTTTCCTGACATTTCCTTCTGAACTTCTTTCCTTCCCCCATTCCCAGCTCACCCCACCACCTGACAGGTTAATCACCAAACATCTCGCTCTTCCCAGAGTATCATGAGATATTTTCAGGTCAGTGTGATCTGGAAGCTGGCTAGAATGCCTTTCCTTTGACTTTTCCATCTAGAAAACTCACACTTACTCTTCAAACCCAGAACAAATGTCAGCTCTTTGGTGAAGCCTTTCCCAGCTGGCCCAGACAAAATTCATCAGCCTCTTTATGGGACCAGCAAAGCTCTTTGTTCCCATTTATAGCACAGACTTCATTGTATCATAACTCATCTGCTCATAGGTCTCTCTTTTCTACTAAATTGGGAGCAGGGCCTATAATGTCTTCGTCATCATTGTATTTCCTGTGGCTTGTGTGGTGCTTGGTACATAGCAAATGCTCAAAAATGTTTGCTGAATAAAAGGAGAAAGTTTTGTCTCTTAGTATCTAAATTACTAGTCCAAAATGGTAACTCAATCATAAGAAACAGACACTGTGGCCCATCACAGCAACTTGTGCCTCCAATAACCGAATTCTAGCAAGTGTTCCACTGAAACAAGACAGGCAGTTCTCCCGCAGGAGTCTGACACAAATACCTAGGTAAGCAGCGTTGCTATTTTGGGCATCCTGTCATCTCCCACTTGTCTCCAGAGCAATTGTAGAATGAGCTTTGTGCTGGCACTGATGTCTTAGGAATGTAAGCTCTGTGAGCTGCCACTGCTGTTTGTCTTCCTGTCACCCGCCATCCTCTGAGCAGGCCCTTCGCATTGTGTCAAGTGTCCTGATTCAGAGCACATCAAGACAGATGGCATGGTCCTCATGCAGGATTTTGATACATAAGCTCCCTAGCTCTAGGTTAACAGAGCACTCTCCTCCCTTGGTGCATGAATATTCAATAATTTCAACACTCACACTCAATCTCTGTTCGGAAAAGGAAATATACGGCAAGAATGAGAAAACCACACACGTCTACGGTCATTTACTTTGGACGTGTTCCTAGAAAAACTTGCTTCCATATATTATCCTTTTCCCATCCATAAAGACCCAATTTAAAATCTGTCTGGGAATCTAAAATATGACACAAATGCACCTACCTACGAAACAGAAACAGACTCACAGACATAGAGAACAGACTTGTGGCTGCCAAGGGAGAGGGGTGGTGGGGGAGGGATGGAGTGGGAGGCGGGGGTCAGCAGATGCG